>NC_064638.1:138154154-139404154 GCF_023864345.2 Schistocerca serialis cubense | reverse complement strand
CATTCGAAGTACCAGAGGAATTAGTGACAGACGCCCTGCGTCCTTACGGAACGGTCCTATCCCACGCGGCTGAAAAATGGGTGAGTTTCAAGACGTAACCTGTCTTAAATGGCGTCAGACAAATACGGATCGAACTCCGAAAACACGTACCGTCATACTTGTGCATCGCTGGTTGTAGGGCGATTGTCATCTACGACGGACAACCAAGGATGTGCTCTGGGTGTGGGAAGGAGGGACACGTACGTTCTGAGTGTGCTCAACGAAGGTTGTTACAGCTGCCACGGGATGATCCACCCCTCACACCGCATTTGACTGTGCTCCACATGACTTCTGTCGCCGCATTACGAGATGACGTGGGCCGCGAAACAGACGCGTACCAGAACACACAGACAACGGGAGATCGTGGCGAGCCACGGAAGGACGACGTTGCGCTGGACCGCCTGCAGCAGTCACAGGACGCCCTCTCTTCGGTACCGCTTGCGGCCCCTTCAGATAAGGTACTTGCAGACGTCGATAATACGACGGCGCACGATTTCGACGTACCACACGAACAACTGGAGACCATGCTGACCTCTGATTCCGAGGCCCGGCATTGTAAACAGCGATCACCAAAAATGGTTCAAATGGCTCTGAGCACTATGGGACTCAACTGCTGAGGTCATTAGTCCCCTAGAACTTAGAACTAGTTAAATCTAACTAACCTAAGGACATCACAAACATCCATGCCCGAGGCAGGATTCGAACCTGCGACCGTAGCGGTCTTGCGGTTCCAGACTGCAGCGCCTTTAACCGCACGGCCACTTCGGCCGGCAGCGATCACCAAAACACCGAAAGAAGCGCCGCCTCACGGTGGAGAACGACCACTCTGATCTAGCAGACAATTCTGAGACGTTTACGGGTACAGAACAGATGACCATGGATACAGAAGAACTGCCTAGCGTGGATGCAACGGTGGCCAGCGGGACGGCGGCACGACCTACCGCTGACGATGCTCCAGACACAGCGAAGGAGTTCGATAGGCGGCAACAGGCTACTGAGGAGGCTACGGCGCCTGCACCGCACGACAACGATGGGACACTAGGGGACCGGTCAGAAGACCCACCCCCGAGGGGAAGAGACGATGCCGGAGGAACTGCTCCCACACACTCTCCCGGTGTAAGACCGGAAGAGTGCATGGAATAACGACAGACCATATGAGGGGACGGCGGGGGACGTTAGTACGAAAGCAGCCTGTGTACTGCAGCCCCCCTTCTAACAGCCGTGTACCGCAAGTCTCTAGAGGAAAGGAGGGTTCCAAATGATTGGAAAAGAGCACAGATAGTCCCAGTCTTCAAGAAGGGTCGTCGAGCAGATGCGCAAAACTATAGACCTATATCTCTGACGTCGATCTGTTGTAGAATTTTAGAACATGTTTTTTGCTCGAGTATCATGTCGCTTTTGGAAACCCAGAATCTACTATGTAGGAATCAACATGGATTCCGGAAACAGCGATCGTGTGAGACCCAACTCGCTTTATTTGTTCATGAGACCCAGAAAATATTAGATACAGGCTCCCAGGTGGATGCTATTTTCTTGACTTCCGGAAGGCGTTAATTACAGTTCTGCACTGTCGCCTGATAAACAAAGTAAGAGCCTACGGAATATCAGACCAGCTGTGTGGCTGGATTGAAGAGTTTTTAGCAAACAGAACACAGCATGTTGTTATCAATGGAGAGACGTCTACAGACGTTAAAGTAACCTCTGGCGTGCCACAGGGGAGTGTTATGGGACCATTGCTTTTCACAATATATATAAATGATCTAGTAGATAGTGTCGGAAGTTCCATGCGGCTTTTCGCGGATGATGCTGTAGTATACAGAGAAGTTGCAGCATTAGAAAATTGTAGCGAAATGCAGGAAGATCTGCAGCGGAAAAGCACTTGGTGCAGGGAGTGGCAACTGACTCTTAACATAGACAAATGTAATGTATTGCGAATACATAGAAAGAAGGATCCTTTATTGTATGATTATATGATAGCGGAACAAACACTGGTAGCAGTTACTTCTGTAAAATATCTGGGAGTATGCGTGCGGAACGATTTGAAGTGGAATGATCATATAAAATTAATTGTTGGTAAGGCGGGTACCAGGTTGAGATTCATTGGGAGAGTGCTTAGAAAATGTAGTCCATCAACAAAGGAGGTGGCTTACAAAACACTCGTTCGACCTATACTTGAGTATTGCTCATCAGTGTGGGATCCGTACCAGATCGGTTTGACGGAGGAGATAGAGAAGATCCAAAGAAGAGCGGCGCGTTTCATCACAGGATTATTTGGTAACCGTGATAGCGTTACGGAGATGTTTAATAAACTCAAGTGGCAGACTCTGGAAGAGAGGCGCTCTGCATCGCGGTGTAGATTGCTCGGCAGGTTTCGAGAGGGTGCGTTTCTGGATGAGGTATCGAATATATTGCTTCCCCCTACTTATACCTCCCGAGGAGATCACGAATGTAAAATTAGAGAGATTAGAGCGCGCACGGAGGCTTTCAGACAGTCGTTCTTCCCGCGAACCATACGCGACTGGAACAGGAAAGGGAGGTAATGACAGTGGCATGTAAAGTGCCCTCCGCCACACACCGTTGGGTGGCTTGCGGAGTATAAATGTAGATGTAGATGTAGATTAGCGACCGTACGGTGCCCTGTCTACGTCGACAGCTTATCGGATAGGGTCTGTTAACATCAATAGCATTGAGACGCCGGTAAAAAATCAAGATGCTCAGTGACATGACAAAGGCTGCAGATTTAGACGTAGCACTATTACAGGAAGTTCGGGTACTTCCCCCCTCGGACTTTTACGGTTTCGACATTTACTGTTCTCCGTATGACGAGAGAGGCGTTGGCACAGCGACACTGTTAAAGGAAGGGATACGTGCAGACGAAGTAGAGTATTTGCCTTCTGCTCGTGGTACGGCCGTGACCATAGGTGGAATACGTTTGATCGACATATACGCACCGTCAGGCTCGGATAAGAGAAGGAACAGAGCAGATTTTTACGCCCATGAGGTTACACCGTGGTTCCAGGGACAATATGATGCTTGCATGCTCGGCGGAGATTTTAACTGTGTGCTCGACAGAAAGG
This sequence comes from Schistocerca serialis cubense, assembly GCF_023864345.2. NCBI lineage: Eukaryota > Metazoa > Arthropoda > Insecta > Orthoptera > Acrididae > Schistocerca > Schistocerca serialis. The sequence goes on along the minus strand of NC_064638.1, from coordinate 139,401,038 downwards.
ACCAACATCCTAACTATACTACTAGTCCAGAACTTAGGGAGCTGGTCAACGGGATGGAATTAGTCGATACATGGGACTTGAAGTAACGCAACCAACCAGGATATACATTTTTCACTAGCCACTCCGTTAGCCGTTTGGATCAGATCTACGTTTCAAGGGCGTTAGCAATGTCGACGGTGGACGCAGAAATATGGCCGACAGCGTTCACAGACCACGGGGCATATATTTGTAAGGTTACCCTTGCTAGACAGCAGCTGTGGAGACGGAGGGGTAATTGGAAGATGAACGTCTCTCACCTGCGAGATGCAGAATGCCGACGCATGGTGGAGGAGGCGTGGCATGGCTGCCTGCGTCGACGAAATTCTTTCGGTTCTGTCCTGCAGTGGTGGATCGAGTGCGCGAAGCCAGCTTTACGAAGGGCGTTGATAGGTTACGGGAAGGAGGTTTCTCAGTGGCAGCGCACGACCACTGATTTTTACTTTACGGCTCTTCGGGAACTGTTAGCTCAACCACCTACACCAGAACGCCAGACGTCCGTCCACCGCGTACGAAGCTGGTACAACTTGCGACGAAGAGGATGGCGGGTACGATGATACGCGCAAGGTCGCAGGATTGCCTGCCCAACGAGGTTCCCTCGATGCATTATGTGATAAAGGAAAGACGAAGAAGACGAAGGACGTTAATACCTGAGATCGATCTCGGTGATGGCCGTCGTTTTACAGCACAAAGGGGCATAGCACAGGCGTTCACGGATCATTTTAGCAGATTCTATGCGAGCAACGGGGAGGGTCAGAGGGAGCTGGGGAACGTCCTGGAAGAGATCCCAGACACGATGAGTGTGAACGGGGAAGCGGACGGGTTATCTGAAATTACATGTGAAGAGCTGGAGGAAGCGATTACTCGAGGTGTCTGCAACAAGTCCCCAGGTCCAGACGGATTCCTGTTGGAATTTTACCTTGTCTTTGTGAACATTATAACACCGATGTGGCTATGCATGTTTAATGAGCTTCTGCGACAAGAAGTACCGGTTCACATTAAATTCACGAAAGGACTCATGATACCGATACCAAAGCCCCGTGGTGGCATACGGCCTTGTGATTATCGCCCCTTGACCCTCCTGAATAGTGACTACAAGATCCTCATGCGTATACTGGGCAGTCGTATCAAAAAGTCGCTGGAGAACCGCAATACATACCGATCAGACTTAAGAGACTATCGTGACGTCGTCGCCCTCGCGGCTGCATGCCGCCTCCGGGGGGCGATGGTTGCTGTAAATTTCGATCATGCTTTTGATCACGTGGATCACGTGTACCTCGCGGCGGTGATGAACAGGATGGATGTCCCGCCATTATTGACCAATGCTGTGATGCAGCTGTTGCACGGCGCCAGATCAGCGATGGTGATCAATGGAGGGAGAACTGACTATTTTAAGATCTTAAGATCAGTCAGACAGGGTTGCACCTTGTAGATCCTCCTTTATGCGATCGCCTTAGAACCGTGCCTCGCAGCCCTTCGCCGCCGTCTTACCGGGATCTCTGTACGGCATCTATCATTCAAATGCAGAGCATACGCGGATGACATTGTGTTCCTCGTCGAAATGAGGGGGAGACTCAAACAGCACTGGATTGGCTACAGACGTATGGGATGGCAGCTGGAAGTGAGGTCAACTACCGAAAATCCCAATTCATGCATGTGGGGCGTGGACTAGAACCAGGGACGGAAGGACCCTTACCTGCGGTGCAAACCCTCCTCTCATAAGGAGACGGCGGGAACGGCTGCGGACAACTACCGAAGGCTGTTACTCAGAGCCCGCACGGCAGTATGACTAAACGCCCTACGGTCGGTGGAAATGCTGCAGCGAGTATTACTCGTCAACCTTTATCTCGCGCCCATGGTGTGCCTCCTGACGCACCTTCTCCCCTTGACGCGCACATTGGCTGTGAGGATTCAGGCGGCTTTTGTGTACTATATAAGCCTGGGACAACTCTTTAAGGTACAGTACAACACGCTTACCCTCCCAGCGCGAGAGGGGGGCGTTGGTTTAGTGAACGTATACGAGAAGGCGCGTGGCATGTATATTAATACTATGCTCTAACGGTGGCGCAACAGGAATCACTCGCTTACGGGGACGATCGTCGAAGGACTAGTACCAACATCGCATCTTCCTCCAGTCAGTGTCGGCCATATATCGCCCCCGTTAACGTATGTGCGCACGTTCATCGTGGAATACAGCTACGTTCGAGAGCGTTTACCGACGACTGGACAGTCGACATCGAAGGACGTGTACCATCTGCTTCTTCGACAGATCGCCCGGAATAGGGTGGAGCGGAAACATCCAGCCGTTAATTGGCACTTGGTGAGGAGCACGGTACACCACCCCCACCTACCTACAACAGTCAGATCAACATAGTACCTTGTAGTGTACGAATGATAAAAAGTACGCAATACATTTGGCGGATTCGCCCATGTGTCAGCAATGCGGCGTGCCGGATACGGACGACCATCGGCTGGTCTGCGGCGAGGCATTGGCTCTCTGGTCTCTCGCAAGGAAGATAATAGCGTTCATGCGGCGCACTATCTATACAGCAGTCTCTTCTGACAGTATTTTTTCTAGAGGAAACGTATTTTCCGCGTCATAAGACGAACGCAGTGGCGTGGATCACAGGTATGACTGTCCATTACATCTATAGAGACACACGTTTGAACGTACTGGATTACTGAAAATACTTGCAAGATGAACACACAAAACTGTTACGGTTATAAAAATACAAGGATTGGTATCCCAATTTCCTAGTAACGGTTTTTACGGACCCGCCATGTACTTGGGGTGTGCCGGGTGCGCAAAGATGAGCGGCGGTGCTGTCATTGTGAAACCGACCGAGTATAGTGATCAGCTAAGGACACCTATGCGAGTATGCGACCTAGGAAAACCTAACACTTGTACAGTTAGCAATCGGATGTACTTCAAATTTTGTTTTCATATCTATAAATCCTTTCTTTAGGGTGCCGGAGGTGGCCCAACTTTGTTGTTATTTCACGCTGCATGGTAGGACGGCAGCGAGGTTCCTTCCAGGACATTTATAATGTATAAGGACGCACTATGTTTGTTTTGTGAATAATAAAGGTTTCTGTTTCTCCTACCTTCCTGAAAAAAAAGATTAAAAATAAAAAAACCTCACTCCAGACTTTCTTTCTCTGTTCAAAAAATAAAAATAAAATAAGAATAAAAAAAGAAAAAAATGTGGTTAGCGCGCGGGAGTGCTATACGTAAGGACAAGGATTCGCCCTCAGATGGGTGCACATATTTTTTTCCTCTTCGTGCAACAAAAAAGAAAAAAAGATGAAAAAAATTTAATGAAGAAAAATAAATAAGAAAAAGTTGGTAGACCACTAGCCCGCGAAAGGCAAAGGTCCCGAGTTCTAGTTTCAGTCCGGCACACGGTTTTAATCTGCCAGGAAGTTTCATATTAGCGCACACTCCGCTGAAGAGTGAAAATCTCATTCTTCAACAATTATAGTCTTTCTGAAATAAACTATTTATACATTTCAGGCTGATAATTGTTTTAGTTTATAGTGAAACTAACTGACAAGCCCGGCTTTGCTTGGGTATTCATTTTGCCAGTTTTCTATATTACATCCTATATGTATTCTGGTAGTAAACTCGATGTAAGATGATCCTGGTGAGTTTCTGTACGCTGGGCAGAGATGTTTCGCCTGTCTACAACGCAATTTTGCAAACGTCTATAGGGCAACGCCTCTTCATAACTGTATAGGCGACTATTGTTTTCACCTACAGTCGTTCACGCTTGGCAGTTGAAAGCTGTCAAAAGCTTTGCTAGGTGTCAGGGATTTCCTTAAGTTGGTTCGACTGTGGGACTCTTACTAGTAAAGAATAAATATATTAAAACAGCATGAATGATGTCATTTTTCACGCATCCCAGCGTTTATGGCGTCATATCTCCGGAACTATTTGTGATAGGACGATATAATTATGTAGGTGCGTTTACCGGAATCTTTGGATACTGTGTGTGAAATTTATTGTGAATGGGTATAGTAGTACAGAAGTAATAAATATAAAAGTTGTGCATGTTGCAGCAGTTTTTCACGCATCTCATTGTGACATCATACCTACTGAACTATAATAGGTAGATGGTTCTTAGCCACACAGCGATTGTTGCCTGGCAGTAAAGGATATGTGTACCAAGTTTGATTCAAATCGGTCCAGTGACCTTGGAGGAGATGTGGAACGTACATACGTACATAAATAAATACGTTTTTATAATATACGAGGATTGACTGAAAAGTAATGCCTCCACCTTCGAACTCTTCAACAGTTGGCAGCATTGGTATGCGGCAGGTACTGGCTTGCTCCGTAGCCTCTTCTCTACAGCTCCAGTGAACGGGAAGCCTTAGCATTGAACGGTTGTGTTGTTACAGTGTAAAGTATGGAACTCTGCGCAGACTGTCGGTCAATGCGATTTAAGCAACGTACAGTCATTGAATTCTTGACAGCAGAAGTTGTCACTCCAAAGGAGATTCATCAGAGAATGAAAGCAGTTGATGGTGATTGTCTTGTGAGTACTGTGCGTCGCTGGGCGAGTAAGTTTAAAGACGTTGAGGCGGGACCATCTGACCTGCGTGACAAACAAAGAGTGGGCTGTCCTGTTGCAGCAGCCGCCGAGTTTCACAAGCAAAATGTTGACAGATTGATTCAGGACGATCGTCGTATCACTCAGAGAGAAACTACAAGCACAATGGGCATTTCACAAGAACATGTGGGTCACATTATTGCTTTGCTTGACTATCGGAAGATCTGTGCACATTTCACGTGCCACCACAGGAGCACTTCAGAGACTGAATCTCACCACCGTACGGCACACTCCATACAGTCAGATTTAGCACCGTCTGACTTCCATCGTCATGGAGTGTGGTTTTTCTTCTGGAAACGTTTTCCATTCTGGTATCGTGGCATTAGAAACCCGTATATTGCGCATGATACGGAATTCTACAGTAGTAAGATGGTGACCTATCGAAATCACCGTTTATTATTCGATGATGTTGCAGCTCGTATTGATCGGGATCCAACGACTGTTTAAGCGAATACGGAATCGATGGGTTCAGGAGGGTCAGGTCAACGTCGCGTAGAATCTCCCGGCGGAGGTTCGAGTCCTCCCTTGGGCATGGGTCTGTGTGTTTGTCCTTAGGATCATTTAGGTTAAGTAGTGCGTAAGCTTAGGGACTGATGACCTCAGCAGTTAAGTCCCGTAAGATTTCACACACTTTTTTTTTTTTTTTTTTTTACTTCCATCTGTTCCCGATAATGGAAGATGATCTGCGGAGACATCATTATGCTTTTGACGAAGACATTGAGAGAACTGTGAGACTGTGGTTGCGGAAACAGAGAGTCGATTTCTTCCGCGACGCCTTCAGAAGACTTGTTCATCGTTGGCAGAAATGAATCTAATTTTCTGGCAATTATGTGGAAAAGTGAATATTGGTAATTAAACATCACATTTAAGGGTTATTTCTGCGTTTGATTTATTACAATATTCCCATCCAAACCCAAGTAACGAAGGTGGAGGCATTAATTTTCATTCAATCTTCGTATATGGATTTCTACTTTACAACAGTTTCTCCATCTGTACAGGGTGATACAAAAAAACGTTTACAAACTGACATGGCACATCGGTCATACAACAAGGATTAGTAGTCACATTGGGACTAAGGCTCGCAAAGGCAATCTGGCTGTACTTAATGGCATTGCAGTTATTTGGTCACATCCTACAAATAAACGCACACCAAAGGAGGTGCTCAAAATTTTGTCCAGATGCATCGAGCCACGCCTGACATCGACGCAGCATGGAAAGGCGCACCCTCTCAAAAATACGTGGTGTATGTCGAAGACATCCTGCTGCCGCAACAATCTTGCGCGCTAGATCCACCGGCGATGCACGATGCAACATGTGTTTCAAACACAAGGCTCTTCAGACACCTCCACATGAAAACACCGACTGAGGACGGACCGGGTGATCGTGGTAGCCACGCGACTGACCCACCACGACCAATTCAGGGCCGGGAAAGGTTGCCCGCAGATGTGCTCTCACTTGTCTTCTGAAATGCGCTGGGGCCCTGTCGTGCTGAAATCGAATGGGTCGACGAATAGGGTTGGGAACATCATTCAGCATGTCTGGCGGAATCTTTCGCAGGAATACAAGATACGTGCGACCATCAAGTCGGTCCGGGAAAACGTAAGGCCCAATTAAACTGTCTCCGACGATGACAGCCCACACACACTCTCGTGATCGTAGCGTCCCTTCGCGGCGCTTGCGCCCTCCCCCCTCCCCTCCCCCCCTCCCCCACGGTTCCTATGATGATGATGATGTTTGGTTTGTGGGGCGCTCAACTGCGCGGTCATCAGTGCCCGTACAAAGTCCCAATTTTTTGACAGTCCAATTTTTTTTCACAGTTCTGAATGATGAGGAAGATGATGAAACGATGAGGATAACACAAACACCCAGTCACCGGGCAGAGAAAATCCACAACCTGGCTGGGAATCGAACCCAGGACCCCGTGATCCAGATGTAGCCCGGTTCCCATATTACTGATCCTTGTTGTATTCACGATGTGCCAAGTCAGTTTGTAAACGTTTTTTGAGCCATCCTGTATACCTAGACTCACACTTTTGCGGAATCTCTTTACTGGAATACACCTAACACAATTATTTATTTGTTTGTTTGCAGGTACATGTCTGTGATACTGGTATTAGTCTACCAGAATACCTAGGTGTGAGGCCTCGGTATTTCACGAGGACAGGCTAATTCACTTGGTAAAATAGTCAAAACTGTCTTGCCTGAAATCATTCACAGTGCGAAGCGCTTCACATAATCACCATTGTACTTGTTTACCGTATCGTCACCAAGTGTTTCCTATAACGGCCACAACAGGTCAAGTGCGATAATATGGCGGTCGAGTAGTAAACAGTGAAATCCCCACAGCGCAGTACCGCAGCACGCCGCTATCCGAAACAAAACATTACGGAACCTACTGTTGTGGAGTATCTTGCGGTAATTCGGTGTTTGCAAGTTGTAACAATCCCTGCTGAGTTGATGTATGTCTACTGGAAGACTGAATCATCACTTGAAGGAGTCGTTAGGAGACGCAGGCGCGTCCACGGGGGTCAAACGAGTATGAAAGACGAAAGACAAAGTGAGAGACCATCTCTATGCGGAGAACTGGGGATTACAACAAGCACAGAGGGCGTGGTGTACCAATATCGGCGTGTCGCAATATAGACTCTCAGACACTCGCTCACCCCACGTAGTCTCGGCCTTGGCATCCTGCGACTTCTTCCCTTTTCCGTCAGAAGAAACCATTATGCATTTCCACGAACCCTGACGACATGGTTTTCGCGGTGCAAAGTTTACTGAACAGACAGTACCGAGATTTGTACAACCTAGGTCTCCGCCAGATCACTCATTGTTAGAAAAATGAATCGAACTGAAGAGAGAAAAACGTGAAAAAGAAGTACCATCATTACTAAGTTTTCATGGTAGCAGCTCGATTTTTTTCCCTGTGATGAAGAAAAAAAGAACATTATGAATTGTAATATCATTGGATTTAACATACTTTGCGTATGAGATATTCGTCATAAAAGAAAAGGACAGCCAACGAGCTGTAGCTCGTAAATATGCTAAGCATCACAGCGCGAGAGTAAAGAGACGAAATATTTTTTTAATGTGCGCCTATACCAAGACGCGCGTCCGGCGTTTAAATACTCTAAATAAACACTATGACCCGCTGGACGCAGATATTTGAAAGCATTGCCGCAGCGCTTGAAAGCAAGAAGCTGCGAAACAGAACAATCTATTTTTTGTTAAGAAATATCCTAGAGTATTCATTATCCCTTGTACTTTTGGTCGCCGACATGTTAAGACGTACTACATAGCATTGCTACAAGTTGTATTTTTATTTTGTGTGAAAATTATGCAAAACGACGAACAAACATTTCGGTAACTCGGGTGAGGACACAATGTACTTACGCACACGCAAGGACATTTACTTTTAATAAGGAACGGACTGACAAAGCAGCGATTATTGGACCGCGCCATCCACAAAATAAATATCAGATGTAAGTCATGCATTTATTGTGAATTTGTCAATGTTTAGAAGTTTAAAGCCAATTTCTTCAAAATATATTAATATTTTACGATGCAATTATTTTCTTCTTATTCTTTTATTTCACTAAACAAAAATTATGTTCAAATTGTATATGAGCTTTGTTACAGGTTCGCTCTTTATCGCGGTGTCTCGATTGTATTTGGGAGACCACTAATGTGTTCAACTTCCAGTCTGTTAATCTTTCTCTTACGAAATTCCACTAATTTGCTTTCATTTCCATTTTTTTATTCAAATAGGTCCCTTAGATATTTTCATCGAAGATTCTGATTGCGTGAAGGCAATCCGGGTCAAAAGGTCAATTAAGAAAACCCTTTCGCGTAATCAGTCCGTACGTCTCCTGAACACAATCGAGAACCGACGCATCGGTGATCAATTAATAATCTCTCACTCTTTTTAAGTCATACTAAAAACCGGCCACACAGGATAGCCGTAAGTACCCAATCTAGCGTTATGTTGCATTTTGTCTGTAAATATTACCAACCAACAGTTACAGCATCGTATTATCATTTACTACTATTTCTTATACAGAATAAGCAAGTTACTAACGTCAGAGAATGCACCTCGTACTCTTACTGTTCACTTCTTGACATAGAAAACACCTGTTATCACTGATGTTAGGTACCCTCCGTTTTACAGTAATTTGGAAGTTGAAACCTGCTAACATACTGAAACCGTTGGCGAACGCGGCCACAACTTTGCACTATCCCCTTATTAGTTCACTAACCCATACCAACTTAACGATCTGTGTAAAAGCTTCATGCCGCTAGTAATTCTCTCCTACTTCCGAAATCCATTTGTAAATTGCCTGAATGGCAGCGCTACCTATAGGCGTATGGCGGTAATTGGCTAGGTTACTATATATGATTTATTTGCAGAATAAATCGTTAAGTGTGCAACGGACTGTCAGCTGGAATAAAATTTCCTGACGGAATAAAACTGAATGCAGAGTCGTGAAGGAATATTTGCGACCGATAGGCAAGGTTCCAGGTCGCCGTCACCGTAGGGCAAGCCATTTTTATCCGTCATGAATGTTCGCTATGATGTGCATTCTGCTCCGTAGTATAACACTTGTTCCAGAATCTACATCTTTCTAATTTACACTCTTAATAATTTAGGGCACTAATACCGAGTAGCTGTGTTTCAATAGTTTACGTGTAAAAAGAATGTTAAAATGTTTTTATTTTCAATTTATTTCAATGGGTTTAGAGTATCATCAAATACAGTTGAGTAAGTTTTATAGAGACTCTAAAATATTTACAAAGCTACACACTTTCTACTAAGGAAAGCACAGTAAATTAAATTATTATACTTCATCTATATCAGTTCTTATAACAGTTTCAAATATAGTACTAGATTCTATAAAGTTTGAACCTGTAAGAATTTCTTAAATCTGTAAATTGGCCTTTCCAACATTAAGCAATTTCATTATGCAGAGTGGCCAGAATAAAACATGTCCCTTATCTTATAAACAACATTCAAACGATTCAATCGATTATCGTAAACAAAGAATACAGAGTAATAAATTATTAATAAGAAACACAGCGCCTACCGCACATTCTATAAGCCATTAGTTCACACGAGGTGCTGAAAATGTTCACTATTAACTTCGATGCACAACTCAGCACGTCTCAAGACGTCTCTAGAAACTTTTGCAAATTCATTTCCTGTGATTCCCGCAGTCGCATTGCGAGTGTTTGTTTTCAACTGTTCAATTGGAAGCCGTTTCTTTTACTATAGACGTTACCCTTTAAATTACCTCACAAATAAAAGTCACAAGGCCATAAACCTGCGGAAACTGTACATTCTTCTCCGAATGTTTCATGGACATATGACATTGAAAACCGTGACGTATATGCCGTAGTGCTATCTTGCTGTAAAAAGGCATACTCTCATTTCTTTTCGGTTAGCATCGTTATGAATGATTGCAACTATTCCGTTACATACACTTGAGAGTTCACGCTGTTGTTAAGAAAAACGGTGCCTACAATCCGTTGGCCCGAAACTGCACACCAAACGTCTACTTTCAAATCAGCGTTCTCAGGTATTTTCTATTGATCAATGGTGTATGTTTTGAGGGTTTGAGTTAAAGTAAAGATTTCAATGCAGATAACCATCAGCGACATGAGTGAGTAATCATTCGCAGCAGTATTGTCGTTGCGCCTACTCCGTAGTTTTTACTGCTGCGTCACTCTTAATTTATATGTTCACATTCGTAAAGCTTCAGCATGTTCTAGCATGACGTTCGCTTGTTTAATTGAGAGGATAGACGCCTATTTGATTTCCATGAACTTCTTACCATAGTCCCATGAACAAGTTCAATATTTCCTGGCGAAGAAACTTCCTTTACACTGTTAAGTTGGTGTTAGGGACTGAATCTGTTGTTCTAAATTTAGTGATCAGTTTCTGAACAATACTTTTTGCGGGAACAGCTGTCTTTGGACGTTTTATCGTGAACCTTTCATTTAACGTGTTAAAACGATTTACGCCCAAAAGAACTTTCAACAATAAACACTCTTTGTTCGACTGTAAAAGGTATTCTGCAGAACAATAGACACACCAAGCTTCAAACTGACTACTGACGACACAGCACTGGTCACTAAATGGCCGCTCGACATCACGTGACCGCGCTCGAGCGTCGCCCTAGCGTTCAGAGATAACGGCACTCAGATAGCTTCAGATATCACGTTCAGTATAACACGGGGCCTCTTGAACTTGGTCAACCCGTACTTACGAAAATAAAATTTCTGGAGCAATGCAGTAACTCCTTTATACAAGATGGACAAAATAAAACCGGCCTGAAAATGCAACTTAAGACAGTCACCCCAACTTACATCATCTGCCCCACGTGTGGATGATGCAAGGTGCATTTCAGGGCTGGTTTCAATTTGCCCATCTTGTATAAAGGAATCCCTAATATAGGAAGTCTTTTTGTACACGCTGTACTGTACTAGCTCATGGATAGTTTATAGTCGTTCAAGGCGGCCTCGTCATTACGATCCTTATCACAACGTGCAGATTCTAGAATTATTGTGTAAGGTTGCGGACGGCGCCCAATGTCCATCATTACGATGCGTTCAGCCGCGGCAGTTACCCCGGTTAGACGCAGTACAGATGCTTCAGAGACTTCCCAGCTTGTTCGTTAACACCAGAAGGTGATTAACACCACTTTTTCGTTTCCTATAGGTGGCGTCTTGAATAGGTAGTAACCTGGCACAAGAGAAAATACAACTTACAGAATCATCATTGACTTTTTATAAGATTGCAATACGCGTATATAATTGTCTCTTTGCACAAAGCGCTTTATTACCATCCCAAGGAGTGTCTGCCAGATGGTGATTACTTAATCCGGTCTTCGCGTACCTCGCGGTAAAAAAGACAGGAGGGATATCCACTTCTTTCTGTCTGCAGTCGTGGTTTCTGCCTCTTTCACAGATAGTGTCTGTTCTACAATGTTTCTTCCTCTCGTTTCTCACATTTTACTGGTCCATCCTCGTCCTCTCTTGCCATCTACACTTAACTTCTTCAATGACCTTGACAGTCGATCTGCTGACATTCGCTGGACAACCCCAGACCACTTCTTGAATAGTCTTAACCAAAGGCTTTCAATTTATATGTTGCCGAAAGTCTGTATGTTGAATCCTGTCTCGCCTTGTCTTCTTCTCAGCTGTTTGGCTCTGGCTTTGTCTACTCTTGCTCACTATCCAAGATTTCTAGCCACTGGTCACAGTCGCAATGAAGGTACATCTTCGTACAGTACATAATGCCATATGTATGCATTGTTTAATCTTTACTTCATGCAGACCATCGTTCAGCCTGGTGATTATGTATCAATTGCAGTTCAGAATAAAGTTGGGCATTTCCACTATTCTTCTTTTCGTTTTCCCTTGCTGGCCTAAATGCGCTGTTTATTGTCAACTACTATAATGTACTATTATAAACTGTTAGTTTCTATTATTTGCCCTGTGAGTACTTACCTAACGTTTTTTAATCAGCAGATTAAAACCTATGTAATATGATGCTGGTAACATTACAAGAACACCAAACATGAATAAAAAAGTGAAGTAGAAAGCCTGCTTTACAGATTGTCCATGGCTGTTGACGTTCACCAAAACTCATGTGATCGATGGTCTAGAACAGGGAAACATCTGGCTGTGCTACTGCTAACTGTCTGTATTTACACTTCCGACTTTTGGTCAATTCGCAGTTCTGGTGGTGATAGGTAAATTGCCCTGTACAAACAACACGGAAGTGTTATTGAAGTTCTAACATTACTTTGTGAGACGGCTGAAACGTATAATGTAACAGCATGTGTTTTATTTTACACGATGAAATAAAATATTGATGAACCCTAAAAAGACGACAACCTGTAAATTTATAAAAATGCAATCAACAAAATAACATAGCAGTTAGCTCAATTTTTCAAGGAATTTCTCGACAGGCAGGACTGATCAATGAGGAAACTCTCCAGTGTAGGTTTGAAAGCGCCTGGATTAATGCTAAGATTTTTGAATTGTTATGGTAGCTTATTGAAAATGGATGCAGCAGAAACTGCACGCCTTTCCGCACAAGACTCAAGGAGGTGCGATCCAAATGCAGGTCGGGTTTTTGCCTAGCATCAACTGAGTGAAAGCAGCTAATTCTTGGGAATAAACTGATACTGTTAACAAGAAACGGCATTAAAGAATATATATATATATATATATATATGAGAGGCCAATATCACAATACCCTGACTAAAGAACACATGGCAACAAGAGGTTCGTGAACTTAAACACCATTTATTGCCCGAATCGCTCTTTTCTGAGCCAAAAATATTCTTCGAGAATGGAGAGAGTTACCCCAAAATATAACACCATACGTTGTAAGCGAATGGAAATAAGCACAGTAGACTACTTTCCCTTTGGAACTATCACTTACTTCGAATACTGTTCTAATAGTAAAAATGGAAGCAGTAAGTCTTTGAACAGAATCCTGGGCATGGGCTTTCCACGACGGTTTACTATCCATCTGAACACATAGAAATTTGAACTGTTCTGTTTCATTAATCGTATGCACTTTCTGTGTAATTAGAACGTCGGGTTTCATAGAATTGTGTGAAAAAATTCATAGTCAATCAAAAGGCTACTAGAAGGACTGTACATGCATATTGAGCAACGTTATTATTTGAGGGCATCATCATAACAGACTTTTGATGAAAGTACTTCCTGAGAAATTTCATTAGCTGTGTCCAAAATATCCAGAGTTGAAACAATAGTGCTAGTGACATTGTCCTGTAGTTTTTCTGTATTGTTACATTTTCATACATGTGAGGGACGGCGCCTTTACTTCTGTTTTTCATCACTGTCGCCTTCCCTCTGCACAGTCCACTGCTCCGCGTCGTGTGTAGGGCGGGACGTAGCAGCTGCAGCTCCCCTTTATAGCCAGGCCAGACCATGAATCATGACGGCGCTATTCCCTTATGAATGCGGTGGCCGGATGAATAGGTGCCATTGAAAACACTGATGCCCGAGGATAGTCCGCCATTGCGTCTATGCCGTACTGGCAACCGGGAGCATGGCACAACCCATTTACCGTTTTAATAACTGCAACGATTGTTCTTATCGTCTCGCCCACGAATAGAAAGGTGCGAACAATGACTCCATATAGATATACATATACGCCATCATTAATCTGGCATCTATCCCTGGGTCAGCATCGTGCGACGATTGCAGAATTGTTTTGAGTTTCGTCAATTTTTATAATATTCCACTACATAATCACCGTCTTTCTTCTTAAGAAGTGCGAATACAGGTTGTTTAATATTCCTATAGAATTGTCACAGGAGTAAGAATCAATTTCAATTTTACTGTACATGTTAAGTATCGCCTGTGAAGGTGAGGAAGTCTCCTTTTTAATTGAGCTGGTGACGCAGAATCGATTCATAATTTTGGTGCTATACTTCCCTGCAGTTGGGATGATGAAACCAATTTGTTTCACGTCCAAACTTATTTTCCAACAGTACGGAAGGATGGCGTTTCACGAGACGGTGATGCACATGTACATACACCAATGTCAGTAAGGGCGTTAGTTTGCATTTTCTGCATTGTCACGATATCGCCGATGTGGTGGTCCAAATGGCGGCCCTAGTTCCTTCTCCAAAAGCAAACGAATGATGCAGCTGAAGCAGGTTGTAGAAATGTCGATCAAGAATTACATTGCGCATAGCCGTCTCTTAAAATGGATTCTACATGAAATTTTGACGAAGGACCTGTTGTTGTGGGAACTAAATTCCCGGAAAAAAAATAGTATACTCTTCCGGAAGGTTCCAATTTACTCAAAATGTATTGTTGCAACGTGGTATATGTAATACATGAAATTATTGCATTCACAAATCACTAGCACATACGGTTCTGAGGTACCAGGTATCGACCCACGCTGAAACAGCCAACTAGTACGTGGTGTAGTCTTCACAGGCGGCAATACAGGTGCTGACTCTATAATCACCTGGATCGTACAGATGGCGAATACTGTCCTGGGATACTTTATAGCACGCCTGATCGACCTGTTCATGTAGTTCTGTAAAAGCTGTTTGAGACGCCCGCTAAACCGTCAGGGCAGAACAGGTGATTAGGATTGTGGAAAGGGCCAAATAAGGTGTCGGTCAAGTTCACTCAAAATTGTAATTTATTATAATTTAATAACACCTTTAAACCAAAACCGCACATAGACGAACTTTTAGAACTATGAGTTTCAAAAGGCAACTATTTCACGGCTGAGGGCCTCCAAACAAGAAATATGAAAAGTCAACAAAATAAAAAAGTGCCGTTAAAGTAGCAAATAAAATAATTAAAATATATATGGTATTACAGCTACGCTGGAAAGCCTCACTGTAAAAGTAGATAGAACAAACATATGCAAGGTACAATACAAGCGGCTGAGGGCCACAATTAAATTAGAAAATTTTAAAACATATTACCATAATCTTTTAAGGCTGTAGGCCGCAATATTTTTGCTTAAAGGGTAATTTCAAGAATAGGGTTTTAAGCGGCTTAAGGCCCACAACTGATTTTTCAAAATTCAGAATACGTTAAGTCCAGCAAAAACAAGAATTTTTAAATCATTGGTTATGATAGATTATTAACAGACAATTAAACACCAGTGAGAAGGACAATAAAGAAAACGACACTCAGAAGCCTCTAGAGAGTTCGGTCTGTTCTCGTTCAGCTAGGTGAGACAGGTGGTGAGCCCAACTACACTTGATCCGTCGGAACCCAACCAGGGGACAGCCTATCCTCAATGAAATATGCATTAGCTGTCAAAACTACACACCATGTTGGACAGCGACAACAGGTGAGGAAAGGCCGCTGCCTGAAATTAAGTTAGTGGTCAGGGCTGGTAACTGGTACACTAACGGCCACAGGGCAGAAAATTCCGATGGTGCACTTGAATTTGAAATACGGTAATATAGCTGACTTCACCCAAAAGGAGCACTGCCTGAATTTACGTCAGTGGCCAGGACAGGTAACCGGAACACTAATGAGGCAGAAAATTCCGCTGGTGCAGTCGAACTGCAGTCAACCAATGGCGGCTAAATTTCACCAATAGATACACACGGCGTTTCTCACAGGAAAACCTCCCCAAGAGAGAACCACCGAAACGAACCACACAACATGAATACACGTGGCTTAGGTAGTTGAAACCGCTACTCAACTTTGACGTCCTTGGTCAGTGAACCACGAAGCTCGTAGCGATCGGACAGCTCCACACATACTCGAACACTGTGCAGGGACCGCCAGCAGACCCAGCCGACTGCACCGCGCGGAGATATTCTCCCTGGTCCGCACCAACCGACCGACTACCCTTAGAGTACTGACAACATCTAAAATAGTCGTCAGTGGAAATAACGCGAACCACACACACAACCTGACAAACACTTGCACGAAGACCTGAACGATACCTAACAGTAACTAAGCACGCACGAGACAAATCGGGAGTTGATGCACACACACACAGTCGACTCATGAACGATCGGCGACCCCAAACGCGTCGTCCGGTAGGACGACCGACCGACGACCGACCGTGGCCCGGCTCAAGTGATGCGTGGCGGCAATGGTCGGGCGAGCCATGTGGACGCAGACCTCACTGCTGCTCCAACCCGACTGCACTAATGCCGCATTACAACTCCCCGACTGGCAGGTGCGGACTGCACTCCAGACGCGTTCCAACTGTCTGGCAGCCCGAACTCGCGATCCGAACTCGCTTACAACAGACAATGACCGGGAAGTAATAGCAGTCGAGCAAAGATACTACGAGAGGGGATACATCGATACACGCTGCTAGCGCCGATCACGGTCAGGCAAAGCAGAACTCAGTGACAGTAGCAATTTAAATTAAGGTAATGAGGTGGAAGTATGTTAAAAACAGGGTGTAAAATACATGATGGCGGGAACACGAGCCAGGCACAGCTCACTGTTGGTTGATGCGTCGCACGAATCACTTCTCGTCCAATTATATCCCACACGTGTTCGATTGGAGACCGGAGATTGTGCTGGCCAGGGAATAACAACATTCTGTTCGTACCGAGTGCTGCGGGGTAGCGTCACCTCCAGAAACACCAAAAGGGGAGTGAGAGTTGTAGTTTATCGCAGCCCGGACCGTAAGGCCTCAGTTGGGGCCAGTGTGTCTTTGATGAATGCACTCTACGAGACAACGCTCACCGGGTCTATGTTGTATGCACAAACGACCGTCACTTGCGTGCAGCCAGAACCTGCTTTCATTGCTGAACACCACGGTGCGAGATTCCACCTTCGAAGTGATCCTCTGGTGGCACCAGTCAGGCCGTGCACCTCGATGCTGTGGCGTGAGTGGAAGACGGACTAGAGGTGTGCGTTCCCGTAGTCACACTGCTAATAACTGGTTCGCAGCAGTTCGTATTGACACCCCTGGGCTCGCAAGCGCTCTTATGTGTGCTGTGGTAGCTGTTCGACCTACCACTGCTGCCCTTACAATACATCGACCCTGGTGGGCGCCTGTGCTGCGTCGACGACCAGAACCTGGTCTACGGATGTGAAAATATTCACGTGACTATTGATACCAGTTGCACAACTGACACAGTAGTCCAGCTTGTGTGGTAATTCTTCGTAAGAACCACCTCACCACTCGGAAGGCTATAGTTTGACCGTTTTCAAACTCTCTCATTTGTGTGCAGGAAGTACGAGTGCGTCTCTTTGGCATGGTTGCCTCCTTGCTTCACACGTCTGCGCCACACCGAGCCTTCTGACTGTGAGAGTTCCCTACTAAACGGTAGACACAAATGACGCTCTGGTAGCTATGCCACTACGCTATCTGTTGGCGAACAACACTGGTACCGTTAACAGTATATCTACACTCATGCTCATAAATTAAGGATAATGCTCATACATGGTGAAACAACGCTCTTGTGGGCGGTTTGCGGGTTTAAATCACCTCGGGGTATGACCATGAGGTGCATTTGACCTGCGGTCGTCGCACGGTAGCACTGGCAGCAGTCCACATACGCAGAGGTGTGTTGGTGCATGTCAGAGTACGGTGCAGCGACTAACTGTGTAGACATGCTAATGGAGACTGTGTGTTGAAAATGGTTCAGAGAACGCATATTGATGACGTTATGAGGGTTAGAATACTAGGGCGACTGGAGGCTAGTCAAACACAGCAGGTCGTAGCACGGGCGCTCCGTGTGCCACAAAGTGTGATCTCAACATTATGACAACCATTCCAGCAGACAGGAAACGTGTCCAGGCGCTACAGTACGGGACGTCCACAGTGTACATACCACAAGAAGACCGATATCTCACCAGCAGTGCCTGCAGACATCCACGGAGTACTGCAGGTAGCCTTGCTTCGGACCTTACCGCAGCCACTGGAACAGTTATCTCCAGACACACAGTCCACAGGCGACTGAAAAGACATGGTTTTTATCGCCCAGAGACCTGCAAGGTGCATTCCACTGACCCCTGGTCACAGGAGAGCCCGTAAAGCCTGGTGTCAAGAACACACTACATGGTCATTGGAACAGTGGTCCCGGGTTATGTTCACGGACCAGTCCAGGTATAGTCTGAACAGTGATTCTCGCCCGGTTATCATCTGGCGTGAACCAGGAACCAGATACCAACCCCTTAATCTCCTTGAAAGGAACCTGTATGGAGGTCGTGGTTTGATGGTGTTGGGTGGGATTATGATTGGTGCACGTACACTCCTGCATGTCTTTGACAGAGGAACTGTAACAGGTCAGGTGTATCGGGACGTCATTTTGCACCAGTATGTCCGCCTTTCCAGGGGTGCAGTGGGTCACACCTTCTGTTGATGGATGATAACGCACGGCGCCACTGAGTTGCCATCGTGGAGCGGTATCTTGAAACAGAAGATGTCAGGCGAATGGAGTGGCCTGCCTGTTCTCCAGACCTAAACCCTATCGAGCACGTCTGGGATGCTCTCGGTCGACGTATTGCTGCACGTTTTCAAACCCCTAGGACACTTCAGGAGCTCCGATAGGCAATGGTACAAGAATGGGAGGCTATACCCCAGCAGCTGCTCGACCAAGTGATACAGAGCCAACCCGTTGTGCGGCCTGTGTATGTATGCATGGGGATCATATTCCATATTGATGTCGGGGTACATGCGCAGGGAACAGTGGCGTTTTGTAACACATGTGTTTCGGGACGGTTTTCTCATCTTATCACCAGTACCGCGAACTTACAGATCTGTGTCGTGTGTGTTCCCTATGTGCCTATGCTATTAGCGCCAGTTTTGTGTAGTGCCACGTTGTGTGGCACCACATTCTGCAGCTATCCTTAATTTATGAGCATGAGTGTACGTACTATCCGGCAAGTGGCATATGCCCTCGTCGGGTCAAAATCGACGTCGTCTTTCGACGTGTACTTATTTTTTTTCCGGCAATGTATCTTCCGAGTTGTGCTGAAGAACGTCAATATAAAACAACCGCCATTGAGTTGAATACAGCGGAACCACGACAAATGCGCAGAGCTCACAAAATGTAAGTAGAATGTGTATTGCCTACTGGTGTTTTAAGGTACAAGAGAGCATCCTGTGCAGAACTGAACTGAGTACGCCGCCTCTTACGGTGAAACACTGAGGAAATTGCAACGTGACATTCAGAACAAGAGACATGGATTGCTCATCGCAGTTTTTGACAAACCCATGGTGGAATCGGTTGAATAATGCCACAGAATATGGGGAAACTTCATTAAAGTTAAAGGTAGTGCTGGGTGATGCAAGTGTTAGCCTTAAAACGTGTTCAGCAGAGATGAATTAGGTCAGGTGCGTAATAGAACGCACCAGAAATTAAGACACTGTATGCTCTTCAGAAACGAGAAGACATGCAAGAATCTCCAACTTATCTCTTCTGGGGAACGCTAATTTCATTTGCAGATGGAAATTCTAGCGCACTAGATGGAGCTGTGTCTTTTTCCTCGCTTTGGTGGCGAGGGCAGTCAGGCTTTTCCCCCTAGGTGTTTAGTCATACGTTATGATACTGTTCCAGTGATTATCTGTTGCTTTCCATACCAGAAAAAAATTCTTTTCAGTCTGTGTTTATACGGTATCGATGAAGTGCACACGGCTGTCACAGTGTTCGATCTCAGTCACCTTATAGATTGAGATGACACAAGTAATGGGATCTCTCCTAACATCGTGTCAGACCTCCTTTTGTCTGACGTAGTGCAGCAATTCGACTGGCATGGACTCAACAAGTCACTGGAAGTCCTCTGCAGAATTACTGAGCCATGCTGCCTCTACAGCCGTCCATAATTGCGAAAGCGTTGCCGGTGCAGGAGTTTTTGCACGAATTCGGCCCTCGATTATGCCCCATAAATATTCGATAGTATTCATGTTGGGCGATCTGGGTTGCCAAATCATCCGCACGATTTGTCCAGAATGTTCTTCATACCAGTAGCGAACAATTGTGGCTCGGTGACGCAACATCATTGTTTGGGTTCAAATGGCTCTAAGCACTATGCGACTTAACTTCTGAGGTCATCAGTCGCCTATAACTTAGAACTAATTAAACCTAACTAACCTAAGGACAACACACATATTCATGCCCGAGGCAGGATTCGAACCTGTGACCGTAGCGGTCGCGCGGCCCCAGACTGTAGCTCCTAGAACCGCTCGGCCAATCCGGCCGGCCATTGTTTGGGAACATGAACTCCATGACTGGCTGAAAATTGTCTCCAAGTACCGAACAACTATTTGATGATCTGTCCAGATGGACCAGAGGACCCGGTCCATGTAAACACAGGTTACACGATTACAGAGCCACCACCAGCTTGCACATCGTTGTGTTGACAGTTTGTGTCCATGGCTTCGTGGTGTTGTCGCCACACTCAGCCCTACCATCAGGTCTTACCAACTGAAATCAGGACTTGTCTGAGCTTCAGTCTGGAACAGCGCGACCGCTGCGATCGCAGGTTCACATCCTGGCTCGGGCATGGATGTGTGTGATGTCCTTAAGTTAGTTAGGTTTAAGTAGTTCTAAGTTCTAGGGGACTGATGACCTCAGATGTTAAGTCCCATGTTGCTCAGAGCGATTTGAACCATTTTTTGAACTTGTCTGAGCAGTTTTCGAATCGGCTAGGGTCCAACCGATATAGTCACGAGCCCAGTCGATCGTCTGCTTACATAGCCCGTTAACGCCAAATTCCGCCGTCCAGACGGATACGGTCATCGTACGTCCCGCATTGATTTCTGTGGTTACTTCACGCAGAGTTGCTTGTGTGTTATCAGTGACAACTCTACGCAAACGCTGCAGCTGTCGATTGTCCGTAGTGAAAGGTAATGCCTGAAATTTGGTATTCTCGGCACATTCTTGCCACTCTGGATCTCGGAGTGTTTATAATTCCCTAACAATTTCGCAAGTGAAATGTCCCATGCGTCTTGCTCCTACTATTCCGCGTTCAAAGTCTGTTAATTCCTGTTGTACTGCCAAAATCACGTCGGACATATTTTCACATGAATCATCTGAGTACAAATGACAGCTCCGCCAATCCAATGCCCTTTTAAACTTGGTGTAGCCGATAGTACGGCAGTCTAGATAAGTGTACATCGCTATCCGATGAATTTTGTCACCTCAGTGTATGTATCCTTTCAAACGTTGATCTTAGATATGACATGTTTCTCAATTTCGCATGTGGTTGTGTTGAGAAGAGCTCGTAGCTTGTTGTATGTTTTCCAATACATGTTTCAACGTGAAATGTCCCCTTTGAAAAATTAAGTATGACAGTGCTGGAAAAACTGTTACGTTATCTGATACAGAAATAGCTGAGTAAAACTGAACTTACTCAGATTGTTTTCTCTTTACTTATTTTGATCATCACTAAACTGACACTCAATATTTTTAGCGAACGCAATCTGACTTTCAATAATTCCTACAAAAGAATGGCCCTGACTAACAATAACCTATACCTTTCATGAATCACTTACCTCACCAAGATGTTCGTTACTCGAACTACTGCAATACAGAGAGCGCCAATACTGCCAGCTAAATAAAAGATTCTAACTACTGAAAGCACTAGCTACTGACAGGCATAGTTAGAAAATGAAAGATTTTGATGGAGAACAAACAATGTATTTACCTTAATAGCGTTCAAAAGTCATTATATACATATACATAATTTTGTGACATCCTATTAAACAAATTTCTTTTTTCTGACGGTCAAACGTCCAGATCGTCCGCTCAAAACTCTGACATCTCTCCCCCCACGTCCACCACTGGTGGCGGCTCACCTCCAAATGCCCAACTCTACGCGCTGTTCACAGCCAACTGCCCAACACTATACAAGCGAATATTCCAACAATGAGTCCAACCAGTCACAGACTCCACACAGCACAGTCAGTGATTTTCATACAGAGCGCTACGTATCGTTACCAACATAAAAACCTAAACAGCCTACTTACAAAAGTAATTGCATTTTCCTTTTACTTACGATCCTACGGACACTTACTTGTACAAGGGGCCTCTACATCTACATCTATAATCCGCAAACCACCGTGAAGTGCACGGCACAGGGTGCATCCCATTAAACCAGTTATTAGGGCTGTTTTCCGTTCTATTCAGGACTGGAGCACGGAAAAATGATCGTTTGAACACCTTTCTGCTCGCTGCAGCTAGTCCAATAGTGTCCTCGCGATCTCTATGGGACGATACGTAAAGGGCTGTAGTACACTGACGGAAAAAAAATTTCGCAGTACCAAGAAAGAGTAACACAAATGAAAGTTAGTAGCTATGTTCCTACACCTGGAAGATGATGTCTGTTCAAATTTATAGGTAGTGGCACAAGAGTGGCAGTAGTAGCACCATTGTGAGGGTGAAAATCAGTTTTGCTTTAAGTACACACTGTAACAGTCGTGAGCGTTGGTTACCAAAGAGACTAGACGTGGTGAGTTTATGTTACTCAAATGTTCAAATGTGTGTGAAATCTTATGAGACTTAACTGCTACGGTCATCAGTCCCTAAGCGTACACACTACATAACCTAAATTACCCTAAGGACAAACACACACACCCATGCCCGAGGGAGGACTCGAACCTCTGCCGGGACCAGCCGCACAGTCCATGACTGTAGCGCCCTAGACCGCTCGGCTAATCCCCGCGGCCTATGCTAGTCAAGAATGCCTTAAAGGCGTTAAAGACGGCATTGTTAACACCTCACTGTGTAGAACGAGTTCGTATAATATGACTACAAGAAGCTGTATATTCCTTCTGAGATATTGCAGAAAGACTTCGCAGGAATGAAACCACTGTAAGTGGTCGCTGCTAGCGGTGGTCACGAGAACGGGCGGTCGCAAGAAGACCGGACTCTGAACGGCTACGTGGCTCTACCAAGAGGGAAGACCACCGAGTTCGGCCCATGACTCTGGCGCATCGTACTGACATAACGAACTGTTACAAATCAGTTACTTGAAGGACATCTCCGAGCCAGACGCCCTGTGGCATGCATTCCACTGACCCTAAACCACCGCGTAAGTGGTGTCAAACGAGAGCTCACTGTGGGGCAGGGTGGGGGTGGAGGGCTGTTTTGTTTCCTGATGAAAGCTCGTTCTGCCTCGGTGCCAGTGATGGCTGCGTGTTGGTTGAGAGGAGGTGAGTTGAGGGCCTGCAACCAACCTGTCTGAGTAATAGACACACTGGACCCACAACGGGATGTGTGATCAGAGGTGGGATTTCGTATGACAACAGAAACATTCTCGTGGTTATCTCACACACCCTGACTGCAAATACGTACGCCTATCTGGTGATTCGACCTCTTGTGCTGTCATTAATGAACGGCATTCCAGGGGCTGTTTTCCAACAGGATATCGCTCGCCTACGTACCGCTTTGTAATCCAACATGCACTAAAGAGCGTCTACATGTAGACTGGGCCTACTCGATCACCTCATCTGTCTCCTATCGAGCACATACGGGACATCATCGGACGGCAACTCCAGCGTCATCCACCATCAGCATTAACAATTCCTGTATTGACCGACAAACTCCTATAGACAGTGAACGTCATCCCACAAACTGACATCCGGCACCTGCCCGACACAATGCGTGCACGTTTGCATGCTTACATTCAACATTCTGACGGTCGCACCTGTTATTGATGTACCTGCATTTCACATTTTCAGTGGCTTACCTCGCGCTTACATTAACCTGTGATCCCGCAATGTTAATCACTTAAATATTTTACCTAGACAAATGTATTTTCGAAATGTCATTACTCTACACTAACCATTTTTTGGTGTTGTGATTCTTTATTCCATTAGTATTTATTCCTAGACTGATCACTGAACTTGCTTCTAGAAACTTTTTAAGTACACTACTGGCCATTAAAATTGCTACACCAAGAAAAAATGCATACGATAACCGGATATTCATTGGACAAACATATTATACTGGAACTGACATGTGATTACATTTTCACGCAGTTTGGGTGCATAGATCCTGAGAAATCAATACCCAGAACAACCACCTCTGGCCGTAATAACGGCCTTGATACGCCTGGGCAGTGAGTCAAACAGAGCTTGGATGGCGTGTACAGGTACAGCTGCCCATGCAGCTTCACCACGAAACCACAGTTCATCAAGAGTAGTGACTGGCGTATTGTGACGAGCCAGTTGCTTGGCCACCATTGACCACACGGTTTCAATTCGTGCGAGATCTGGAGCATGTGCTGGCCAGGGCAGCAGTCGAACATTTTCTGTATCCAGAAAGGCACGTACAGGACCTGCAACACGCGGTCGAGCATTGTCCTGCTGAAATGTAGAGTTTCGCAGGGATCGAATGAAGGGTAGAGCCACGGGTCGTAACACGTCTGAAACGTAACGTCCACTGTTCAAAGTGCCGTCAATGCGAACAAGAGGTAGCAGATGCGTCTAAGCAATGGCACCCCATACTAACACGCAAGGTGATACGCCAGTATGGCGATGACGAATACACGCTTCCAATGTGCGTTCACCGCGATGTCGCCAAACACGGATGCGACCATCGTGACGCTGTAAACAGAAACTTGACTCATCCGAAAAAATGACGTTTTGCCATTCGTGCACCCAGGTTCGTCGTTGAGTACACCATCGTAGGCGCTCCTGTCATCTCCACTGCTAATGATACCAGGCCGTTGGGATCCAGTACGGCGTTCCGTATTACCCTCCTGAACCCACCAATTCCATATTCTCCTAATAGTTATTGGATCTCGACCAGCGCGAGCAGCAATGTCGCGATAAGATAAACCGCAATCGCGATAGGCTACAATCCGATCTTTATCAAAGTAGGAAACGTGATGGTTCGCATTTCTCCTCCTTACACGAGGCATCACAACAACGTTTCACCAGGTAACGCCGTTCAACTGCTGTTTGTGTATGAGAAATTAGTTGGAAACTTTCCTCATGTCAGCACGTTGTAGGTGTCGCCACCGGTGCCAACCTTGTGTGAATGCTCTGAAAAGCTAATCATTTGCATATCACAGCATCTTCCTGTCGATTAAATTTTGCGTCTGTAACATGTCATCTTCGTGGTGTAGCAATTTTAATAGCCAGTAGTGTAGGTTTTTACTCATAGTTCGCTTCTATCTTCAAGAGTCTGTCAGTTCCGTTTCCTCCGCATCTCTGGGACACTGCCATGTGTCATACTAACCTGTGACCTTCCGTGCTGTCCTTCCTTGTACCCGTCCGATATCCCTCTTAATCTTACTTGATAAGTGTCCGATACACATGAGCGATATTACTGAATGGGTCACAAGAAATTTTATGTATGTGATCTCCTTTGTAGACTGATTCTGTTTCCCGTATATTCTATCAGTGAACCGCAGTCTGCCTCCTGCTTTAGCTACAACTGGGACTATGTGACAGTTCCATTTAACATCCCTGCAAAGTGTTACATCCAGGTATTGGTATGAGTTGTCTGGTTGCAACGGTGTCTGATTAATATTATAGTCTAAGGATACTACATTTTTTTCGTTCTGTGAACTGCACAGTTTTACATTTCCGTGAGTTGCAAATCTTTGCATTACTTTGAAACCTGAAAAAGATCCCACTGAATGTATGTTTAGAGCTTTTTCACACGGTACCTCGTTACATATAACTGTATCATCTGCGAAAAGTCACAGGTTAGTGTTAATATTGTCTGCACGGGTTGGCCGGTGTGACCGAGCGGTTCTAGGCGTTTCAGTCTGGAACTGCACGACCGCTACGGTCGCAGGTTCGAATCCTGCCTCGGGAATGAATGTGTGTGATGTCCTGAGGTTAGTTAGATTTAAGTAGTTCTAAGTTCTAGGGGACTGATGACCTCAGATGTTAAACCCCATAGTGCTCAGAGCCATTTGAACCATTTTTTTGTCTGCAAGGTCATTAATATATAAACAGCAAGCGCCTCAACACACTTCCAGAAATTACTTCTACATTACACGATGACTTTCCATCCAACGTAAAAAGCTGTGTCCTCACCACCAACAAATTCTCTATACAGTTACAAATTTCGCTTGATATCCCATATGATAGAAAGTACTTTTACACTGAAGCGTCAAAGAAACTGGTATAGGTATACAGATACGGAGATATGTAAACAGGCAGAATACGGCGCTGCGGTCGGCACCACCTATATAAGATAAGTGTCTTGCGCAGTTATTAGATCGGTTACTGCTGCTACAATGACAGATTATCAAGATTTAAGTGAGTTTGAACATGGTGTTGCAGTCGGCGGTCGAGCGATGGGACATAGCATCTCCAAGGTGGGGATGAAATGGGAATTTTCCCGTACGACCATTTCACGAGAGTACCGTGAACATCAGGAGTCCGGTAAAACATCAAATCTCCCACATCGCTGCTGCCGATAAAAGATCCTGCAAGAATGGGACCAACGACGGCCGAAGAGAACCGTTCAACGTGACAGAAGTGCAAATTGCTGCAGATTTCAATGCTGGGCCACCAACAAATGTCAGCATGCGAGCCATTCAGCGGAACATCATCGGTATGGGCTTTCGGAGCCGAAGGCCCACTCATGTACCCTTGATGACTGCACGACACAAAGCTTTACGCCTCGCCTGGGCCCGTCAACACAGGCTTTGGACTGTTGATCACTAGAAAAATGTTGCCTGGTCGGACGAGTCTCGTTTCTGTTTCGAGTGGATAGACGTGTATGAGTATGGAGAAAACCTCATGAATCCATGGATCCTGCGTGGGGGGTTGTTACAGCTGGTGGAGGTTCTATAATAGTGTGGGGCGGGAACAGCTGGAGTGACATGGGACCGCTGATACTTCTAGATATGACTACGGCAGGTAACACGTACATAAGCATCCTGTCTGATCACCTTCATCCATTCATGTCCATTGTGCATTCCGACGGAACTGGGCAATTCCAGAAGGACAATGCGACACCCCACGTACAGAGTTGCTACAGAGTGGCTCCAGGAACACTCTTCTGAGTTTAAACAGTTCCGATGGCCTCCAAACTCCCCGGATATGGACATTATTGACCAACACGACACGGCACGGCATGTACTCTACTAATGTGTGAGGCAGTGCTGGAGGGAATTAACACCATGAATCCTGCAGAGCTGTCCATAGATCCATAATAGTATGAGGGCGTGGATATCTCTTCTGAACAGCACGTTGCAAGGCATCCCAGATATGCTCAATAATGTTCATGTATGGGGAGTTCGGTGGCCCGCGAAAGTGTTTAAATCCAGAAGAGCGTTCCTGGAGCCACTATGTAGCAACTCTGGACGTGTGAGGTGTCGCATTCTCCTGCTGGAATTGCACATGTCTGTCGGAATGCACAATGGATATGAACGGATGTAGGTGATCAGACAGGATGCTTACGTACATGTCACCTGTCAGGAGTCCCATATCACTCCAACTGCACACGCGCCACACCATTACAGATCCTCCACCAGCTTGAACAGTTCTCTGCTGACATGCAGAGTCCGTTGATTCAAGAGGTTGTCTTCATACCCGTACACGTCCATCCGCTCGATACAATTTGAAACGAGACTCGTCCGACCAGGCAACATTTTTCTAGTAATCAACAGTCCAATGTCGGTGTTGACGGGCGCAGGCCAGGCATAAAGCTTTGTGTCGTACAGTCATCAGAGGTACACAAGTGGGCCTTCGGCTCCGAAAGCCCATGTCGATGATGCTTCGTTGAATAGTTCTACGCTGACTCTTGTTGGTGGCCCAGCCCTGAAATCTGCAGCAATTTGAGAAAGCGTTGCACTTCTGTCACATTGAACGATTCACTTCAGTCGTCGTTGGTCTCTTTCTTGCAGGATCTTTTTCCGGCCGCAGCGATGTCGGAGATTTGATGTTTTGCCGGATTCCTGATATTCACGGTACACTCGTGAAATGGTCATCACTACCTCGGAAATGCTGTGTCCCATCTCTCGTGCGCCGACTATAACACCACATTCAGACTCATTTAAATCTTGATAATCTGCCATTGTAGCAGCAATAATCGATCTAACAACTTCGCCAGACGCTTGTTGTATTACATAGGCGTTGCCGACCGCAGAGTCGTATTCTGCCCGTTTACGTATCTCTGTATTTCAATACGCATGCTTATACCAGTTTCTTTTGTCCTTCAGTGTAATAACGTGGGTGAAACCATATTACCCACAGTTCACAAACCGTGTAAATAATTGCCCGAAGAGGGCGCTATTGCAAGCAGACAGAGAGAAGTATTACAACTACATGTGTACGTGCAGTAAATGCAGCAGTAGAATTCATACCTCCTATTTAAGGGCAACAGACTGACTACAGTCTTAAAACGGGGAACTACATCAAACACAGCATCTGGATACTCTACAGACGGATGGATAACATCAGAAATGTTCGTCCAATTTCGTTTCATAAAACATTTGGTAAAATGTACAAAAGTAGAAAAAAGAGTTCAGAAACAAGTTTGGTTTTACTGGGTGTACATAGCACACACACCAAAGCTTTAGAGGCAATTGAACTGGCTCGTGATTATGGTACAATCACGCGGCTCATCATCTACAGCCATTGTAAAGATCGTCCTTTAAAATACTAAAAAGCAGCTACAGTGAAGCGGCATCTTCGTGGCTACGTTCAAATCCTGGCATTGTCATAAACCAAGCTGACATTGCAGAACTCCTGGGTAACGCACACCGCAGATCAGTTTGCATGGCCACAGCATTAACGGTTTTAAAGCAGTAGGCTTGTGACCATGTGAAAGAAATGACCTTGTAGTTAGTACTGTACATATTGTTGACCAAACAGACCAAAAATCGGCTGATGGAATTGAAGCGACGACGCGAAAATCTGGAAGGCCGCCTAACGTTTCAAACCACTCAAAGATCAGTCTGGACCTTCTACAATGTTTCAGCAATGTGGACCAAATTAACAGTCCACAAATAAAGTCTGACTTGAGCACTTTACTTCCTATCCGTGTATAGCAACAGTTATCAAGAATGATATGAAACGACCCAAATCAATAATGGAAATAATATCAAGTTCTTACAGAAAAGGCAAATAAAAAGAAGAAACCTGTGCAAAAACCTTTACAGGAGTCAAATAAATGAAAACTTTAACAAGAATAAAAAATAAAGGACATAATGAATTGGTCATGTCAACTGTGCGAGGGATATCGAGAAGAAGATATGCCCTATGGGCTGATATGGAAAGTAAAATTAAGAAATATTCATAAGAAATTATTTTTTGTTTCCTGTGTGTAATTTCATGACGTATAACTATGGAAGTAACATTATGTTTATAGTTTGTAATCTGTTTTCGTGATTTTCGTTCCATTATTCCATGGATTTAACTCTTTTTGACAAAAGATTTTTGTATTTGTGTGGAACCTTGTTGATAACTTGAAAAAGGAAGATTCACTGTACACAAAACAAATTGTGATATTTAAATTACCCCGCCAAACATAGTAATTCTCTCTTAAGCAGTAAGACTTGAGCAACCGTACCCTATCTCACTGAGATATGAAACTACTGCGTCTTTATCTAGTTTACTGAACACGTAATACTTCATACTTGTTTTAGTTGTCCTTTGTACTTTGGTAATGATTGTTGCTAGAACTCCCTCGTGGTAATTCAAACCAGTTTCAGTACAGATATCCTGAAAGAGATCAGGTCTATTTGTTACCATTAGATGCAATATACTTACATCATGTGTGAAACTTCACACTATCTGTTGTAGATAGCTTCCATAGAAGGCATTTAGTAACATTTTGCAAGATATCTTGTCACGTCTGACACTAACAAAACTACATGACAAAGTACAACAATTTTTCTAAGTGGAAACATAAGCTGAACACTATGTAGCAGAATTTGATGACATGTTCCAAGGAAGTGCCTCAATAAGGTAATCTTGTCCTTAAAAGGTCAAATATTACAAACAGGTACAATATAAGAAGTGAATCTAAACAAATGCATAAAAGACTGTAACTATGCAAAGTATATTTTAAAATGGCAAGTAAGACTACAATAACAGCAAGAAAACAAAACATCAGGTACATGGGTAGGAGGAGGTAATTGCGTAAAAGTTTAATTTCCTACTCTGATTCCTACTTTATCAGCAGAGCTACTAATTCTTGCTCAAGTAGCTCCTCAGTTACCAGCAATGCACTCTTACTTGAGACAAAAGCATTTCCAGTTCAATGGCAATATATAAAAGCAGTTACACAGTCTAGCTATGGGATCCTCCTTCAGTCCAGTCTTGGCATGAATCTTCATCGACAATTCTGAAAAACGTTTCTTGGAAAAGAACCCACTCTCTTCCAAGGTTGGATACAGGTTCAGGTGTGTTGACGATATGTTGTGCTTACAGGCAGGAGCTACCATACAGCTTTAAACATCCCTCAAGCACTAAATTCTAATCACAGCAGTATCAAATTCACAATGGACTTTGGGGATAAATTATTTAGACCTGACCGTAATTACCAATGATCACACTGAAACTTTGAAGATTTACAGGAAGCCTACCACCACTGACATTGTAATACCTGCCAGTTCTCAACATCCATTGACCCACAGACGAGCTTCCTTTTATTCAATTATACATCCCCTAAAACCTATCCCAGTGGATGATAGCTCCCCATCTGAATTGAATACAGTCAGACAAATAGCATAAAGCAATTGCTACACTTTTGGCTTGGTGGACTTCATAAAGCATTAAAAAAACACAGGTCTCCTCTCTTCTTTACACTGTGCTGATCCCACCACCTCAAGATGTTAACAAATGGTGCATGCTTCCATCTGAATTTGGCCAGAAATATTAAATTCAGGAATTTTAAAACATAATTTTATGTGCTTAGCACTACTAGACAGTTTTAGCCCAATAGTAATGACATCACTTCAGCTTTGGAAAATAGGGGAATACATGAAAGCACTTGTAATTGTAGCAACTTATGTCTAGGCTTGGTTGTCAGGGCAATATTCACCTACCTGAAAGTTGGAGCCTTCGAAAAGGAGAATCTACTTTTGCATACCACTTGCTTAAAGAAAGCCACAGTTACAAGATTCAACATAAACTCTTACATTACGTTCTCTAATGAAGGAAGATGAAATGGAAGTAAATAAATATATGTCCATTTTCCGAACCTTAGCACCGAATAATCAAACAAGTTCCCTTAAACGCCACTTCTAACTGCAAATATTGCTGATAATCCCATTCAGACCTCTTTTGTACATTACTCTTCCTATTTATACGCCACATTTTTTTCCTTTTTTCGGTTACTGTACCTTCATTTACTATTTTAAAAATTCTTTGGTTTCGTTTACCTGTTTAGTCTTGCCTGTTATATTGTACCTGCCACTAATATTGGACGTATAACGGACAATATTATCTGTTTCACTCGCCACCTCGAAACGTGTCACCAAAATTTACTATTTTATTCAACTTATTTTTCCTCTTCTAACAATTGTTATAATTTGGCGTATAGTTCATTATTTACTGTGTCAAATATTTTATCTGACCTAAATGTCTTTAAATCATACTTTTACTGAAACAGTTCCTTTCATTTTAGTCCTGAATCAAAAAATAACAATTTTCATCTTTGGAAATCAGCTGAGATACTCTGTAGTTCCATTGTCGTAAAATATTTTAAAATCTATGTTCCACAAAAATTTCACAACTACTCATTTTTGTCTGTACTTGAAAATGTTTTAATAGCCAAAAATGGGTTCGTAAGGTAATAAATACTATAGAGTTTTACACCACTGTTGTACATTTTTTGTTCATAATATTTTATCAACTGTTTTGGTAATACAGTAGTCGTCTTATCATTGACTGCTAGCAGATGTGTCCGTAATTATTATATAGCAGGTTGAAACATATCAATATTGCTGATTCTGAAGTTCATAATTCCGAAGACGGAAAGAGCTGACAAGTGCGAGAATTATCGCACAATCAGCTTAACAGCTCATGCATCGAAGCTGCTTACAAGAATAATATACACAAGAATGGAAAAGAAAATTGAGAATGCGCTAGGTGACGATCAGTTTGGCTTTAGGAAAAGTAAAGGGACGAGAGAGGCAATTATGACGTTACGGCTAATAATGGAAGCAAGGCTAAAGAAAAATCAAGACACTTTCATAGGATTTGTCGACCTGGAAAAAGCGTTCGACAATATAAAATGGTGCAAGCTGTTCGAGATTCTGAAAAAAGTAGGAGTAAGCTATAGGGAGAGACGGGTCATATACAATATGTACAACAACCAAGAGGGAATAATAAGAGTGGACGATCAAGAACGAAGTGCTCGTATTAAGAAGGGTGTAAGACAAGGCTGTAGCATTTCGCCCCTACTCTTCAATCTGTACATCGAGGAAGCAATGATGGAAATAAAAGAAAGGTTCAGGAGTGGAATTAAAATACAAGGTGAAAGGATATCAATGATACGATTCGCTGATGACATTGCTATCCTGAGTGAAAGTGAAGAAGAATTAAATGATCTGCTGAACGGAATGAACAGTCTAATGAGTACACAGTATGGTTTGAGAGTAAACCGGAGAAAGACGAAGGTAATGAGAAGTAGTAAAAACGAGAACAGCGAGAAACTTAACATCAAGATTGATGGTCACGAAGTCAATGAAGTTAAGGAATTCTGCTACCTAGGCAGTAAAATAACCAATGACGGACGGAGCAAGGAGGACATCAAAAGCAGACTCGCTATGGCAAAAAAGGCATTTCTGGCCAAGAGAAGTCTACTAATATCAAATATCGGCCTTAATTTGAGGAAGAAATTTCGGAGGATGTACGTCTGGAGTACAGCATTGTATGGTAGTGAAACATGGACTGTGGGAAAACCGGAACACAAGAGAATCGAAGCATTTGAGATGTGGTGCTATGGACGAATGTTGAAAATTAGGCAGACTGATAAGGTAAGGAATGAGGAGGTTCTACGCAGAATCGGAGAGGAAAGGAATATGTGGAAAACACTGATAAGGAGAAGGGACAGGATGATAGGACATCTGCTATGACATGAGGGAATGACTTCCATGGTACTAGAGGGAGCTGTAGAGGGCAAAAACTGTAGAGGAGGACAGAGATTAGAATACGTCAAGCTGTAATTGAGGACGTAGGTTGCAAGTGCTACTCTGAGATGAAGAGGTTAGCACAGGAAAGGAATTCGTGGAGGGCCGCATCAAACCAGTCAGTAGACTGATGACCAAAAAAAAAAAATTCTTCTTTTTCGAAGTTATAGTACAATGATAGAGTTTCAAACCTGTATATATAGTTCAAATTTTGCAACAGATGGAAAAATTTTCTTTTTAAATATTTCCAAATGGAATTAACGTACAACAACAGAAATATTTTGTGGTGAATGAACAAATTATTTGCATTGTAAAACTGAAAAACAAACAGATGAGGTCTATATTGCCAAGAATGCAACGTTTTGCTTCACGTTTTACATGGAAAATTTAAATTGTTAGCTAAACCTGGCGTGTGTTGCGGGAAATCTTACGATTTACGAACCATGTACAGTATTGGACTCGGTATGAAGAATATCTGCACCAGTTTGATATTTATGCGCAGATATGTGTGTTTGTGTTTCTCAGTGCTGAGTGACTAGCTGAGATTTGCTTGCAGTCCACACTGTCCGAGTTGCGCTGTGTATTTCGCAATTTTTTGTTAGTGTTCATTGAAATTTACCAACATAATAATTCTTCATCGAAAATAAAGACTGAATTATATGCGAGTATCGACAGCATCAAAAATGTCATATATGGCTTATTAACAGAAAAAGTGAAAGGGATTTACCAGGAAGCAAATCGAAGCAAAGTTTTAAAATAAATTATTTCTCTCTAGATTTGTTTTTTAATTCATTATCTGTGATTAAAATAACTATACGAAATTTTATACTTGCAAAAAAGTGAAATTCAATAAATGCAACTTGTAATAACACGTTTGCAATTCTATGACATAGAAGTGAGTTTTCATGAAAAGAGTTATTTATTTTTAATAATCACTTTTGCATTTCGAAACACATCTGGTTTCACGTTCACTCATTCCATTGATAAGTTAACATAATGCTAACCTGTTTTATCTGAAAGGCATGTATGTTGACACGCTGATATCAATGGTGTACTCTTTGGCTCAGGCAGACGTGTGACATGTCTAATGAGAAGCTCTTTGGTTTGCAGTGACCAATCGGACGACTTGCTACAAGAATATAGTGTGTTTTGGCTAGGCATAGGCACACTTAGCAGTCGGTCCTGTTACGCAATTTAATGTTTTCCGGAGGGAATTCCAACTTGCAGAATTGTTGGTGTCCGGCCGTGTCACTATATTTAGACAAACAGACCCGTTGCCATCTTAAAGTGGTGCCTGATGACTGCTGCTCTGCTCCTGTCGACGTCCAGTATAGACTCACGGAAAAAATCGCAACACCAAGAAAGAGTTGTGCAACATAAACGAATGTTGATAGGAGTGTTTCTAGTGACGCCACTATGAGGATGCAAATAAGGTTTGCTTTAAATACACGCTATAACGGTCATGAACGTTAATTAGTTTTGAGATTGGGCATGGTGAGTTGACGTTAGTCAAAAATGCCTTTAAGGCGACAAAGACGCCATTGTTGACACCTTACTGAGTTTGTACAAAGTCTTGCAGGACTGCAGAAAAACCTGTCAGTAATGTAGCAACTGTAGATGACTGCTTGCAGCAGTGGTCACGGGAATGTATGATTGCAGGAGGACCGGTTGTGGACGGCTAGTGGCATTACTGATGGGGAAGACCATTGTTTTCGGAGTACGGTTCTGACACATGGTATTGCATCTGGAGCAGCATTTTCAGCAGCAGTTGGCACCACGGTGATGCAACGAACTGTTAGACGTCGGTTACTTCAAGGACAGCTCTGAGGCACGGGCTCTGTAGGGTGCATTCCACCGATACCAAGCCCCCACCATTTGCGACGCCAGTGGTGTCAAGCGAGAGCACATTGGAGGACAGAGTAGAGGTCTGTTGTGTTTTCTAATGAAAGCTGGTACTGTCTTGTATGACGGCAGGAACGCTCTTGTGGTTATCCCAATCACCCTGACTGCAAATTTTTACGTCAGTCTGGTGATTCGGCCTGTTGTGCTGCCATTCGTGAACAGCATTCCAGAGGGTGTTTCCAACAGGATAACGTTCGCCAACATACTACTGTTGTAACTCAACATGCTCTACAGAGTGTCGACATGTTGCCTTGGCCTGCTCGATCACCAGATCTGTCTCCTGTCAAGCACATATGGGACATCATTAGACAGCTCCCGAGTCATCAGTATTAACAGCATTAACAGTCCCTGTACTGTCAAACTAAGTGCAATAGGTATGGAACTCCATCCCACAAAGCGACATCCGGCACCTGCACAACACAATTCACGCACATTTGCATGCTTGCATTCAACATTCTGGCATTTGCTGTAGTTATTAATGTACCAGCATTTCACATTTGCAAAGCTTACCTTGTACTTAACTGTGATCTTGCGACGTTAAGCACTTAAATATATAACCTAGACAAATGTATTCCCAAAATTTCATTGCTACACATTAATTATTTTTTGCTGGTGCGATTTTTTTTCCGTCAGTGCATACTGGCCATTTCCTTCTCCATCACTCCGCTGCTATCGCTACAGCAGGGCTGTAGCCTGTACAGTAGGGCTACTGCTGCTGCACTAACAGATCATAACAGCCAAACAAGAAAAGTCAGACTCCCTGCATGTGTGGTTCGTATAAATAATGAACAGCAGATGAATATAAGAAGAAATTGCATTTAGTACAGGTATCAAAGAGAATGAAACAATATATGCTAAAATTAAGTAATACGGTGCACTACACAAGGGATCAAATGGCAAGTTAGAGTTAAGAGAGAGAACCAGCAGCAGAAAATCCTCTCGCAAACAAGTGATATTTCATATGCAAGAGGTCTATGTCTCAGAGTATTTTCGAGATTACAAGTGTAGACAATTTACCTGTGTTCTGTTTTACTTTCATTGCACCTAACACACCAGTAAACTTATATGTCATTTCTGAAATCTGTTTTATCGATAGTGATGAACTTTTTTCCAAAAACATCTCGAAGACGTTAAGTACATTCTATTTCTCGCTGCTTTGTGAAGGTTTTCGACGCCCTTGTTTCACTACAGAACATCAAGGAATTGATACATTTTCACAGCACATATGAATGATTCGACCTCATGACCATGATTGGTGGGATAGAGAAAGCGACTGCGCAATGCGACTTGAAACAGGAACTACACGATCTAAACAATTGTCTCGGTGACTGGCAAAAACAGTGAAGATTTGCAGTGCTTTGCCGTGCATCATTGTTTCATGCACAGTAGAATAATAGCCAATACAAGCAGGGCCTTCTTCCCATGCCATCACAACATCTGGTCTAGGTGCACTGTGCCTGACAACCGATCAGTGAGTGTGTTGAGTCAGCATTTATTTACATTCGCTTAAACAAGGGCGGATGGGTGAAGAGATGTGAGTTTGAACTAGATGTGCGGAGAGGTAGGCAAGAGAGAGAGTGGGGCGATGGGGGCACAAATCGAAGTTGCAGGATACAGTGGCGGATATGCAGGGACCAGTTTTCGTCCAAAGCGCTGGGCGAGTTCATTTGTTTCTTCAGAAGGGGGGTCGACAGTGTCTGCCACCTTTTGGCCAGTCGGTGATGACAGAAGCGAGGCCCACGATCTGTAATCCTTCTCAAACTATTTTATGGAGACTATTACGTAAAAAAAAAAATCATTTTTGCGGTACCTATAGCTTTACATGTCCGGTTCGTGATGATGTCACCATGTATGTCAGGTTCATGATGATGTGACCATCATTTTGTAAATGCTCATAGTTACTGTGATATTTAGGTGGAAGTAAGACACTGTGAGAAATTCGAAAAAGTCTGCAAAGAAAAATGGGGGTCGCTATAATTTTGCTTTTGGTGCATATTACATAATATGTTGCTGCATATGAAATGTAGCTAACATATCGAATTTTTCTTTAGAGTTGGGTGGAAGACTCAATCTGTTACCAGTCTCGAGAAAATTGATCTGATGCTGCACACGCATTGGCGATCGCGCCACGCCAGCTAGAAATCCAGAGTGAAATATCAATAATAGTCCTCGTATTTCGCAAACATTTTGGAATATCTAAAAAAGATTTTGGCAAATGATAACACACAAATAGGAGGCTATTTTTACATATGTTTACTATGAAAAACTTCATTATCTACTGTGTTATCCCACTAACTACAGATTTTTAAATGAAACAATTCAATTTTTAAGGTTCGTCGATGGTTGGTGAAATGAAAAAATTTATGGTTTTGAGAAGAACATAACTGAAGACACTACACGTTTATTTTTTACTGAGGACATGCTTTTTCATAAGCTGTTAACCTTAATTTTCCTCAGACTCTCACTTAATAAAGCTACTAAATCACTGTCTCAGAATTCTCTCCCAACTGTGTTTGCATAACATGTTGTGGGTTGACATTTTGTAAACTCTGCTGTGTTTTGGCAAAAGAAGCAAATTTTAACATGGCAACAAGAGAAATATATAAGTTTTACTCAAAATTCGTCACTCAGGACGCTTCTCTGAAAGTTAGAAATGCTTAATAAGCCAAGCGAAAATAAATTGTTGCATTTTCAGCAGAATTATTTTAGGTACTAACCGAAGCAGATGAGACAGATTTTTTGGTGTGTCAATGGTGACTATGCAAGTGTGGACGTGGAGGGGTTCCACTTACTACTTACAAAAAATGTGAGCTCCAGTTTAGAATAGCACTTCCCCTACAGCACTTGGGGTCTTTCCTGCAGCAGGTGCCCTTAACTCCCCGCCACTACCATTCTCCCCATGCGTGTCCTGCTGACACTGCAACCATCGGCCATAGTATTTTGCGTGGACTCTGCCTCGGGCACGCATTACAAAAATTATACTGCTGGGTCCACTTCATGTTTCTTTATTTATATTGTTGCTCACTGAATAAGGTAGAAAAAGCTATGCCTAAGACAGTGATAGATGTAAGCAGTGGGAAATACTCAGTTCAAGTGACAAGTAACAAGTACCTAGACGTAGTTTGGTTCGTTATTTAGAAAAGATGGCCCCTATAAATAAAACAAAGTTGACTGGAGAGCACACCTCGATACGTGAACAAAAAAAAAACACCTTTCCAGACCATCTCCGTTTGTTTTCTTTAAGTTTTTAATCCTTTGAATCCTAATATGTTTACACTCTACGTTCACCATTTCTGGCAAGAAAACAGCATCATAAACCGCAAGTGGTTGGATATTGACTCATTGTCTTCGTCTGATCCAGGCGATCC
This sequence comes from Schistocerca serialis cubense, assembly GCF_023864345.2. Classification (NCBI taxonomy): domain Eukaryota; kingdom Metazoa; phylum Arthropoda; class Insecta; order Orthoptera; family Acrididae; genus Schistocerca; species Schistocerca serialis. Next base: position 139,362,580 of record NC_064638.1, on the reverse strand, counting down.
TCTTGACGCTGTTACTGTCTGTGTAGATTGAGATGTTTCTACAAGGTATTAAATCATGCAGCACAAAAACAACACCCAAACTTGATGAACTTCCGCAAATTCCGAAAGGAAGAAAAGAACAACGACAGTCATAAGACCAACCACAAATTATTGTGGAATCAATGAGGAAAAAAATAAAAAAAAATAGTAAACTTTATCAGCGAAACGAAACTCAGCCTTCTAAACAGACAACGGAACGAACCACATAACATCCATTGACTATCAGTCCAAAGAACGTTAACACAACAGCAATACAGCAAGGAAAAGACTCAGAAGTCCACAGAAACCTACATTTGGTAGTGTAGTATAGCCAGGAGGAAGAAATGAAGAACATGCGACTGGTAATGTTCTTGTTTCCATAATCTGGAAATAATCATGGACGCCATCGTACAGCGGAGAATAAAAATTACTTATACTTTTATTATTTTACCCCCAATCAGCATTTTCCATTTTTTCTGTTCCCATTTACAATCGATTTTGAAGTCATAAGGCCTCATTTACAGATTCACGTCTATAGCAGCTAATCTCTTCAATTCTTCCAGCACATTAGAAACAACTGAAGTATGATATCTTTTGAGTGATGGACTCGTCATTTTAGTTGAACTTTCCAGTCGCTAAGTAACCACACCAGATGACGGTGGCTTGCGACAACATGACGTACTTGCGGACATGCAAGGCGATTTTGCTACTTGACCGGAAATCTGTTCAATGGGAGGTATGCCCACTTGAAAGTGGAGATAAATGATGTTTGACAGTTAGGTTTTAGTGATGAAGAGCACACTGAGAACACACCAGACAAGTTGGAATTTTCGGTTTATACTAGCGTTTTAGCTGCACACTGAAGAGAGCGTTGATATTGTCCATGAGAGCAGTGCGGTCTGACAACGGTGCTAGGCGGCGTCCACTTCACTGCTGTTACCGACTCACTCTAGTCTGAACGTGTGTCTTTTAGTGCAGCGCTGAGAGGCGATGGCTTTGCATACGAATCAGGAACAGAGCCATCTCAACAACAGCTACGCCGGCCGGTCCAATCACATACCCACTTGGTTGCAGGATGTCAACCCATTATATTTCCATTTGTAGGGGCTCACTTGGAAGAAGTCGTGTATGTGGAGACTATTCATGCTGCCTGTGATGCCACTCAGTTTCGGGATGGAATTTGTGAATGTGTGAGTCACTGCACCACCGTGTTTGCATATGCTTACAGGCCCATTGGGGCCTGTTTGTACATCTTCTCCAACGGTGGCCTCGTCACGGAATGTCGTGCACTGTTTTGTAGTGCTCAGGCACGATGAATTAATAGATAACCTGTAGCTCAGACACCATGGATTTCTGGCCATGGGTTATTTACGTTTTTTGCTCCTCATTCTCTCTGGAATCGTTTTCCACTGTTCGTCACTACTTGGAAAAATTACGTAGTATATATCATCAATAAGAACGCTAATTTGCCTTAAGATGAAGCCTTTGAGCGTAGAAATCGATCGCAAAAGGGGAAAAGAACACTGCTTGGGGGCAAAATAATAATAGAATAAATTATATTCTCCACAATAAGACATGCGACTGTGCACACCCTGAAGGAATTTCAACCACGATAAGTGTGTTGCCCTTGCTTCTGGTGATAATGACATTTTTATTCGTCTCAACTGCAGCCAGCGATTGATTTTAAAAATGTAATTTTTTTCTTTTTCTCTTTCCTTAAGTAATTTTACATCACTGTCTTTTGAAATAATTTGTCAATTTCTTCAAGAACTTCATTTGCTAATGGAAAATTCTGTATACCTTTATTGTTCAATTTTTGCCAAAATTATTTAATTTCAGCAGATTGTAGTACGAAACGGGAAAAAATTGTTGAAAATGGAAAAAGTAGTAATATAATATGCGCTTTAGCCCGAGAGCGATCACAAAATAGATTGACTGTTTTCAATACGACGGCTGCAAAAATACTAAAACTTCGCTTTGCCATATCAGAGTCGCTTACTTCACTTTCTCTCTGATTTTTCTGTCTCCCTTCCTACTCCGCCTTCCCTGCTTCTTTTGTGTTCCTCATTGTCTCTACATTTCTCTCCCATCTGTACGAGTCAGCTTTTTACTCGGATACCCACTTTTACTCTCTCTCTCTCTCCCTCTCTCTCTCTCCCTACATTCTCTGTTCTGTTTACGAGATACTCTATGTTGTTAATGTGGCCTTCCTAAAAGGAGCAGATTTTCGAAATGGAGATATTAAAAGAAAAGTCAAATGTTTTTTTGAAATTATTTGTACAAAAGTAAGAAATAGATTAGAGAAACATTTGACGCTCGAGGTCTCGTATTAGAAATGAAGTACAACACGCACGCTCTTTCCTGATATTTGATGAATCTCTAGTGAAAAACATTTGAGATTGAAAAATTGTTGTAACTTTTTTATATCTATGGATATAGCTGATAGAAATATCTCAAGGTCACACAACAGGAGATTGCACGGTATGCATAATCCACCAGACAGATATCCTCTGGTACTCTTTAAAATTCTAAAATTTTGAGTAACTGCCACGTCATTTGCTGTACACAGTTCGAGCATCATTCATAGGCGCGACAAATGTTTCTCTACTCTAATTTCTTTCCTGCTGTCAGGCAAATAATTTCAGAAAATGTTAGAGCGATTTTTTAACTTTCTCTTTTAATTTTCAAGTTTTGTTCAGAAAGGACGAAAGATCTTACACTTTAATATCGATCGGTATTCTATTATTACCAATTTCTGCTGTGATAAGAAGTGAAATTCTGGTAAGCTATTCAGTCGATCGTCATGTCATCATCGCCAACAAGCAGTTCGATGTCAGTTGTGGAAGACGCTTGAAGAGATGAAATTATTTACCTTCCATTTACACAGCTAACATCAGCTGTTCGTAAAATATTTCAGTTTTCCTTCAAATCATAATTGAGTTTTTCTTAGCTACCCTGATTACTTTCAAACAATTTCATACGTTTTGAAATCCTAAAATATACGCCGATCAGTTTCATACCCCTTTTTTTCACTACTCTCTCTTCGCTTGGTTACGAAAATTCGAACAAAAATCCGTTCTGCAGTGAGTAAAGGGTTTTGTTTTCGCCCCACTCAAACATTTATGACAGTTAATTACCACACCAAAGTGGCGTTTTATAAGTCAGATAGTCATTCCTTGAAAAGATGAACTTTTTGACACTTCTTGCGGCAGGGGTTCACGGAATATTTCAATATTCCTTCAAATCCATCAATTTTTTCTTAGTTACCCTGATTACTTTCAGACAATAAAACATTTTGTAAAAATAGACCTATTGCTGATCAATTTGATATCTTATTTCACCAATTCCCATTCTTACTTTGGATATCAAAATGCGAACAAAAATTCACCTCGTAATTTCAACTCAAAATGCTAATTAAGTTTCTTTTAGTTAACCGGATCACTTTTAAGCAATTAAATACTTCGTTAGCAAAACTAGGCTTCACGTTGGTCAATTTGATACCCCTGCCCGCATCTCGTGGTCGTGCGGTAGCGTTCTCGCTTCCCACGCTCGGGTTCCCGGGTTCGATTCCCGGCGGGGTCAGGGATTTTCTCTGCCTCGTGATGGCTGGGTGTTGTGTGATGTCCTTAGGTTAGTTAGGTCTAAGTAGTTCTAAGTTCTAGGGGACTGATGACCATAGATGTTAAGTCCCATAGTGCTCAGAGCCATTTGAACCATTTTTTTTGATACCCCTTTTATCCGTGTCCCACTTCTTGTTTGGCTATGGAAATTCGGACGAAAATGTACCCTCAAACAACTAATTAAGTTCTTCTTGATTGTCCTGACTGCTTTCAAGCAATTAAACTTATTTTTGTAAAACTGAATCTCACGCTGGTCAGTTTGAGAGCCCTTTTTTTCCATTTTCTACTCTTCTGACGGAACTCTATCGTATAATTTCTAGGGAGTTTTGTTTTCGCTTCACACAGACAATGGATCAAACAAAATGTGCACAGAAAACGAGCGTAATAGTGATGGGAATTATGCTACACCTGAAAAATGAGTAATGATACGAATCTAAGTATTAGGTACTGAATAAAATAAAACCATGATACTATATTACTATTTCCGGTTCACAGTATGTGAAGAGCTAGAGAAAGAGTGGAAAACATTTCAAACGTAACGACTGTCATAAACATCTGAACTACGTTAAATGCAACGTTTTTTGTCCGCCCCTCGTCGTCTCGCGGTAGCGTTCTCGCTTCCCGAGCACGGGATCCCGGGTTCGATTCCCGGCGGGGTTAGGAATTTTTCCTGCCTCGAGATGACTGGGTGTTATTGTGTCGTCTTCATCATTATCATTCATCCTCATTACGGTCGGAGGAAGGCAATGGCAAACCACATCCACTAGGACCTTGCCTAGTAAGGCGGCGCGGTTCTCCCGCGTCGCTCCCCTACGCTCTGTAAAGAAGTATGGGACTCATCATCATCATCATCACTTTAAAATAAAGTGGATTAACTGAAAACTAGTATTTAAATTGTAGGTTTACAAGCGCCCACAGGACAACACATAAAAAGATAAAGCATTCCCGAGACAGTGACGACAATGAGGAAATATTCATATACTGTATTCGGACGAAACTGCGTATTAAAAAAAATCAAAGGGTACATATTTGAAATAGGTACTCTCTTAAACAGAAATCTGTGGCAAAGCTATATTCTAACGGAGAATGAACAATGCTTCTTTGTCTTAATATCGTTATAATGTCGTTACTTTCGGTTTGCAGTCGTATTTGTGCTTCTAATGACTATCGGTTTCGTTCTATTTCCGAACATCTTCATCTATAGCAATTTCCTTTAAGTCTTTTAACAGAGTTTGGTAATAATAACTAACTGATACCAGCTTCTTTCAGAGCAGCTACCCGATGGAGCTATGTATTATTCGTTGTACATAACTGAGGAAGCGTATTAGAAGTGGACTACAGTTTCGAAGTCAAGAACGCAATACGCAAGCAAAAGATTTTCAATCTCTGAAATTGTTTAACACAAACCTATTTCGAATAAAGCACAACAATACATGGCTTAGTATAAATGCTATGAGTTTTTGAATGTCGCGGCTAATACTGGGCAATACCTCTGAAAATTTATAGATGTAACGGAAACGCAAAGAACATTATTATGTTTCTTGAGATAAGTCGTTTTCCTGTAAGAGGTTGTTTTTTTATTTCTAACAAACGCTTTATTGTACTGTGTCAGTTTGTTAATTTAGCTCCCACTGGCGGCGTCAAGCAACATCATCCAAGAAATACTTCACATGCGTTCATTTGTCGACATGTCATGATACGTATCAACATGTAACAGCGTCACATATTTCTATCGAATGGTTCAATATCGTACTTTCGTATGCATCAAGTTCTATGTACAGAAAGAGGAAGTATGACCCATACGAATCTAGTTATAGGACATTCTCCCGCAAGTAGAACCTAGTACGTGCAATTAGTTCTCTAAGATCTCAGAAAATAATAGGTAGCCAAGAACTGTGTAATCTCTTTGCTGCTGACTTTACACTGCCCCGCGATCATTTTAAGTACTTGGTTACCTTTCCTGGAAGGAATCACTTTCTGGCGGGATCAACAGGATACGAGGTAATTATTATAAAACTTAGAAATATTGTACAATTGCAAATAGTACATCTGACGACAGATTCTATCGAAAAGCAAAGTGTTTTTGGCCCATCGTTCTCATAAGATTTCGTACCAGGAAGTAGTCTAACAGCGGAATACGTACGCATGACGTCAGCTAAGTGTGGTTGATTTCAAGTCAGTTTGGCGGACAATTTTGAAACAGTTTTGACATTTCACTACTCTGGCTACACTTACTGCGAGTCGGAATCCATTACATGTAGCTTTTCTGTAAAGGGTTACATCTGTCTGTCTGATGTGACAGCATGCGAGTAGACGTCAGTGCATATTTTCTTTTTGTCTTTTTTATTTTATTTTATTTTTTTGTCGCTCGCTGTTGACACCTTTGAGCGAAGACGTAATTCATTGCGAGATATCATTAACAAGTAATAAAGACAAAAAATTCCATGATAAATAAGATCGTCATACAACTGGTATTTCTATAGTTTCAAATCTGTTATTATTTTTGCTCATTAATTACTGATTCAAGTATCCTGAACGTGCAGTGACAATGAGTTTGTGCCAAATCAAGTTCGATTCCAATTCTGGCAAAAATTTTCATTTGCTACTACATATTATTATTATTATTATTATTATTATTATTATTATTATTATTATCCAACTGTCATGCGAAATAGAGTGCTCGTGTGCTGTTTCATGCAATGCGCTATGTCAACGGCAAACGTCTTTTTGTCTTTAATTATAAAGAATGAACGTCTTCTTGTTTTTAATTATAAAGAATATGTTACCTAATTTGTAATACGATATCCAATCGACGGAGAAATCTCGCCATTATGCTGTTCAACGATATTTATCAACAGATACAGTAAACAAGAAGTATACAGTAATCAACAATAATAATGATCAGCATTGGAGAAAATGAACCCTTCTAATCTTAGAATGGGCACCGTATATGGCTGTTACATTGTTGTCTTGAAATTGTACGGTATATTATCTCAGTACCAATCTCATGTGTGCTTCTAGTTTTCATTCGTTATGAATAGCCAACGATGGAAAGGATGTGCTTTATATAATACAGTGTAACGTATATTGCGTTGCTGCCACTTTTGTAGTGGTTACGATAATTTCTTCTTGGCCCTTCCTTGATTATCTATAGTTTATGGATATGTGGGTATCCTAGATTGTGAGAGCTTATCTGAATGATAACCTGTAGATTATTTGATGTATTTTTACCGTCCCTCGTGCTTATAATCAACAGTGAATGTTCTTTATGTTGAGAGGAGACAGGAACCAACACGAAAACAATAATCACATAAATAATACAAAGTAAATCTTTACTTAACTTTAGTGCGAACGGAAAGAAAGCTGACAAAGATACCTAAGGGCTATGGTAACACCTCTACGGCTAATGTCAAAACTTTCGAAACATGGTAGACGAGACACCTCTTTTGAAAAATGTGTGAACTGAATTGGACTTGGAAATTATTTCTTATAGAAATACAACAACTTTGATTAGCAGAGAGACGTTATTAGGTAATGCATTGCATACGATTTTATTGAGAATATGTTATAATTTTTGAGACTGATGGACAGGTTGAGACATGCTACCACATCTAAAATTTAACTACATGTTCCGCTCTATGTCGTGTCTTACACAATTTTACTTTATTGTGCTGTGCGAATTTTGTCAGCTTTTCTGTGGTACGAATTAGCTATATTTCAGCTACATTTCCGTGTAATTATACAGGTAACGTCATGATAACATTTCTCGAACGCAACTCTGTCATTGATTCTAGAATCTTATGAAGTCAGTCAACATCACGCGTTCTCTACTGATATTCCGTGTTTCAGATATATTTATTTAAAAATAATTTTTTATTTGTTTTATTTCTGGTAGTAGACATACTTCTTGTTTATAGTCCAGTATCATATATATGTACTGTATGTGTATTTGACGTATGTCCGTGCTGTATAAGCGCTTTCGGACTTTTGCTTCCACAGCTCTCGTAACTAGACTTTCATTAAGTCTGAGCATTAGCAATATAGCTGCTGTATTGCGTATACAACTAAGCTTGGACACCACCTTCTCATTTTTTAAATCATGATCGTCTTAATGAGTTATGTGGGCATCGTTGTTGCTAGAATGACGTTGTGTGAGTTATCATTAATATAATTTATATTCAGGAATTTTAGCTGAAAATCTGTTCTTAAATTTTTCTAAGCACATTTTTATACGTATTACGAGCTGTTCAGCGAGTTACTGATAGCTGGTTGAAATAAATGAGTAACAGAACTATTTACGCCTTGGTGGTCCAACATTGTATACGTTACTGGAATTGGTTGATCCTATGTTTGTCCTTAAAGAATTTTTTTTTAAAAAAAGTGTTCCCACTTAACTTTAGGATACCACTCTTGGTATTTGGTGACCAACAACTTATGGCAACCATTCTTAATTTTCCGGGTTTATATTTATTTGCACTAACATTTCATAATCCCGACAATGATTTGCACATTTCGGTGCAGTTTAATAAGAATGAACTTTCTTCTCGTTTTCAAGTTATTTTAGTACCTAAACGCAAAATTGAACACAAAGAGGCTTGCACTTCAACGAAGCGCGTGAGCGACTGCCAAGGATGGTGTCAATATTGCCCACAGGCCGTGCAATATTTCTTAGGTAGCTGAATATATTTCAAAAGTTTTCTATTCAGTATTATTGCAGAACCTGTCAACGTAACTCACAGATCAATATTATTACACGACCGGAAGTGCTATAATATTGATCGTCCAGGGGCAGCTTTAGTACAGTACGCTCTAGACCACGCTCACTTTACTGGTACTTCATTATAGATCGTTCTTCTTTTGTAAGCATTCTTTGTGGTAGGCAACTTGAAGTGGCCAGTCCTTCTATTGGTTAATCGTAGCGTGGCGTCTAACAAGAAATTACAAAAATTTTTGTTGTCTAGCTTCTCGTCGTAGATAAGGTTCGTGAAAAGTCGGAGACATAACGTTACCATCCTCCAAATACTGATGTTTAAAATATAACACGAATTAAATCTTTTTATCACACTTCCTGGGTCACACCCGAAATTACTTTTATTTGTATCAGAGAATCGCCATTCAGAGCAGTATGTTGTATTCTGACTGTCAGGGATCTCTCAGCTCAGTCACATCCTTAATCAGATACCCAGGATAAACGTAGTTTCCTTAGCAATACTATGTGCTCTGACTCGAAGCTATTTCAAACGCTAGAAATACCGAAGTAAATTGGTTACTTGGACTTTCTTAGGGTATCATATGTGAGGAACTCGAACTGGCCCTCGTGTAAATCCATGTATTGAAGGTGTGTTACTGTTTTTTTAATTCAGAATGTTCTAAAATCTTGTAAGAAAGAGAGGTTAGTGATTGAATACGGTTGTTATATGAATACTTCTTGCTGCTGCTCCTTTTTATACATGTATACAACCTCCGCTTTTCACCAGTTACTGCTAATCCTTTCAAACACCTACTTGAATTTTTTTCCCATCTCTTTTTCAGTTTTGTGTATTTGCGAACTGTAACAACATATCGTGGAGGAAAAGATGAACGCCGGCCGGTGTGGCCGAGCGGTTCTAGGCGCTACAGTCTGGAACCGAGCGACCGCTACGGTCGCAGGTTCGAATCCTGCCTCGGGCATGGGTGTGTGTGATGTACTTAGGTTAGTTAGGTTTAAGTAGTTCTAAGTTCTAGGGGACTGATGACCTCAGAAGTTAAGTCCCATAGTGCTCAGAGCCATTTGAACCATTTTTGAATAGATGAACGTTAAATAAAATATTTTTTTTTGTTTTGTAACCATAAACAACTCCTTATGTTATTACAAACAAATAAAAAAAATTATGGTCAACATTGTGTGAAATGATTTGCTGAAAAGTAGCGAATAAGACATATTAGGGAAACTTTTGAAGTGTATTTGAATCATAGGTACTCGAAATCGTGTACGTCTGCAGAAAATTAGAGCCACATGCATTCTCTTTCCGGATTTTGAAGGATTCTCTGTTTGAAAACTTGTGAGGCTGAAAAATTTGTGAAACTTTTTTGCACCTTTTCGCATAGACGATGGATATATGTCAAGGCCACGCAACAGGAGATTGCACGTCTACATAATCTACCACACAAATTCCTCTGGTACAATGTGGTTATAATTAAACTTTCACCGCTTGGGCCAGGGTAGTCGGAAAACTATTTACCGCATGGCTACCCAACTTCACAGGAAAGATATTCAGCCTGCACTGCAGGATTTGCTTCGTTAGCAGTGTTGGTGTCATGACTTGAAGTTAGGCGTCGCTACTGGTACGGCCACGTAGGGTTGAAACACAAACGTAAGTATGCATTACAGTTGCAGACAGTCAACATGGATTTATTCTTGCATATCTATACGTATGGCTGAAATACACTAATCTGGTTCTTCTATACTGTCCTAATGTTCTGCATAGATGGTGCTTATAGACTTGCATAAATATTTAACTTTCTATCCAGAGCTTTCGAAACAAATCTTGCAGGACATACAAAAGAACATTTTGTTGCTAATTTAGATAATCGTCATTAATATGAATTGAACTGGGAATATCCAAAATGTGTACCAACGGTGATCTATGATTCCGTACTGTGTTAACGAGTAGGATTTTCGTAGCATAATACCTCTATGCATCCTAAGTTACATTTTCGTTTTTTTCTCACTTCAGTATGCTGTGGATGTGAAAGTTGTTTTATGTCGGAATCTGTCCTTTGTTAAGCCTATGTAACTTGCACCAGGATAAGACTTAACCTAATGTACACTCTGAATTGTCAGAACAAAATGTAAGATAACATTTCCAGTGTAGGGAAGGCTTTATGAACACGTTTCGAAAGCCAAGAAAAAAAAACCATTCTGATCAAGGTGAGTAGGACTTTACTCATAAATCTGTTTTATCAAAACAACAGCAACACTGCTGCTGCTCTTTGCCAGTATCGATGCATTAATGGAGTACGGAGAAGTCTTCTTTCCGCACCGGGATTTAATAATGTGATTCTGAAGTTAGAATTAATCGGCGATTTTGGAACTGCTACTGAGACAGGTCGACGGTCAATTGCGCCACATATTGTTGAAGAAATTACTGTTCCCATGGCTGAGACTGCTGGACGCATTGTGCGATCTTCACGCAGTGCACGAGCTGTGTCGCAGCGGTTAAACATTCCATGGCCCACCGTTCGAAAAGCGTTGCGAACAATTGTGAAATGATCTCTAGTGTGGTTCCACGCTGTTTTGGAAGCAGACTGTCGTCACATTGAGTTTGTAACCTGGAACATAAACGCGGTACGCGATTAAAGAAATGTTACCCTCTCATGTGAAAATTACAATGGTTTATTCGTTGTTTCTCTTCTACTTGTCCTTAAAAATGTTTCTACAAATTTACCTTGTCCTTCTACTGCGGGGCGGTATAGAAATTCGTCGTATAGTTTGTTTGTTCACTGTCTCTCGTCATACTGTGCACTACACAAGTTCCACCTACCTCAGTATGGTGTCTGATCGCCATCTCGTTTCTCTGCATGCAAAGATACTATTCACACGGCGCAAAAAGCAGCGTTGAAGAAATACACCGTCAGTACTTATGTTTGCAAAGTCCACGTAAAATCTGGTAGCAAGCTATCCTGCAATATAACAAATATTGGGTGGAGGGCGATTGCTTCATCTCTTTAGAAAAATGGCAAAATTCTTCAACAAGTTCTTTTATTTCCTTAGATTCAAAATTAAATACTTGCTACCAGCCTGTATTTAATTAATGAATAATGTCACTGTCCTCAGCTCACAGTTCAGACAACCCAGTACACACACAAGGCAGCCAGGAATGTACTTAAGTCCAACACGAATTATTACACGATTTTCAGTCATTACTCTGCTACAGTATATGAGTTTCACATTCGGTCCTTTTGCAGTTGATTTCTAACAAAGAAATTGCTCGCCAAACATTCCATTCCCTTTTACAATGGCCGAAAGTTCACACGCGGTTATCTTTCCAACAAATCACTTCACTAACCTCAAATTTTCACAATCTGTCCGTAAACGCAACTCTTTCCACGGCAATACAATCCGGACATGAGAAACCAATAACTTCTTCATTTTACTCACAATGTAGAAGGACACGTCCAACATGAGCTGTACGTACGATAGCTAGCCAGCTACTCCCTCTACCGTTCCTTCCAGGGCCTATAGCTAATTGCAACTCGCAGAAACTGCTTAACTCTGATTGGTTGATTAGAATGACCAGCCAATCATATCCCACCCTCGAGTTCTTTCTCACGCTAAAACTGTCTTACACCAATAAAGATTCACAGTTGCATTAACGTCACTTCATCATGCAAATATTAATAAAATGTTTAACAAAAGCAAACGAAAAGAAAACTAATCTTGAAATAACAACTATTACTCTACAAATGGCTATTATGGCTGCCTTCTTACAAAAGCAAGTACCCTTGGACATACGTCATCAGCACGGTGGGCTGGCTCTGAGCACTATGGGACTTAACATCTGTGGTCATCAGTCCCCTAGAACTTAGAACTACTTAAACCTAACTAACCTAAGGACATCACACACACCCATGCCCGAGGCAGGATTCGAACCTGCGACCGTAGCGGTCACGCGGTTTCAGACTGAAGTGCCTAGAACCGCACGGCCACACCAGCAGGCAGCACGGTGGGGAAATTACATTTTTCATTGCAACTTGCTTGCATAACACTTCCCCATGACATAGTTACGTAATGTTTAACATGAGATAATACTGAATTTTTTCCGTATGTGCCACATACCCACTCTCACGCATTCTTATTTACTCATGCAACAACACATTAAATAAATACTGATCTTTTCTGAATTTTATATTACGAAAATGAAAAATAGTTAATGTTTTTCATTATGAAAATTCAAACAAATTGACCTAAAATTTTGTGAACTTAACAATAATAATTCCAAATGATACTAAAAGACAAACTGTTATGAATCCTAACTGAATTTAGTCTTACAAGTGTCGGTTTGGGGTGTTTTAGGTAATTTTCTCTAACTCTGAAAGTATGCCAGCTAGAAATCTGAGATTTTTACACAATCTTCTTTTTAATAACAAAGGGCAGCATATTGACTTTTAATTAATTTCAATAATATTTAATATAGGTTATTTAGATTCTTAGAGGCCTGAATATTCTGTCGCTCGAACTGACACAGGTACTGCTTCCCACAGCTAGGCTAGCGACAGGTACGAATGAGCCACGCTAAGATACAAGCGGCTGTTTTTGTCACCGCCAACGGCTCCAAAGCTACGAGCCATACTACAAAGTAGTGCAATAAATGCTATTGCGTACTGACTCGCGACGTTACACTACGATCATTCGATTCTCATGGGGGCCTGCTCAAGCAGGAACAGTTTAATTATAATCACCGTGTAGTTTTTAAAATTCTACGATTCTGAGTTACAACTAAAGCGACATGACTCATCTGCAGTTCAAACGTAAGTGCTTGGCAGATGGCTCATCGAACTGCCTTTAGATTAATTCTCTCCGAACGTTCTCGAATAGCACGCGTCAATGACGAAGACTTAAAATTTTCGTGCGAACTCTGATTTCTCTTTTTTTTTTTTATTACGATGCTCATTTCTCATTTTGTAGTGTGGCGTCAACAAGATATTTTGGTATTGGGAGGAGAAAGTCGGTGACTGAAATTTCGTGAAAAGATATCCTCGCACGACGGACTGCTGACCCAACTCTTGTATGATATCTCCGACACTCATTCCATTATTTCGTGGTAATACAAAACGAGCTGCCCATTTTTTTAACTTTATCGATGTCCTCCATCAATCCTGTCTGTTAAAGGTGCGATACTGCGCAGCAGTACTCCAGAAGATGACGGATAAGCGTAGTTTAGACAGCCTCTTTAACAGATCCGTTGCATCTTCTAAGCGTTCTGTCAATAAAACGCGGTCTTTCGTTCGACGTCCGCACAATACTTTATACGTGATCGTTCCAAATTAAGTCATTTCTCATTGTAATCTCTAGGTATTTAGTGGAATTGACAACCTTCAGATTTGTGTTTTTTTGTCGTGCATCTGAAATTTGATTGAATCCCTTTACTCATGTGGATGATCTCACTTTTAATTGTTTGGAGTCAGTTGCCACTTTTCGGAAAGACAGATATATTGTTTGAATCATTTTGCGATTGGTTTCAATCTTCTTATGACTTAACTAGACTATAAACGACAGCATCATCTGTAAACAATCTTAAGAGGGTTGCTCATATCATCTCTTACATCGATTACGTAGATCAGGAACAGCAGAGGGCCTGTAACACTTCCTTGGTGGATGCTAGATGTCACTTCTGTTTTACCTAAAGACTTTCCGTCTGTTACTACGAACTGCAACTTTTCTTACAGGAAGTCACGAATCCAACCGCACAACAGAGATGATGATACTCCATAGACATGCAATTCGATTAAAACCTGCTTGTGAGGAACGGTGTTAGAAGCCTTCTGAAAGTTAAGAAATATGGAATTAATTTAAGATCCCCGGCGATGGTACTCGTTACTTCGCTAAAGAGCCAGTTGTGTTTCACAAGAACATATTTTCTGAATCCGTACTGACTACGTGTCAATAGACGTTTTTATTCAAGGTAATTCATAATGTTATAACATTGTATACAGGGCGTCCCAGCTATCTTGTCCACCCAAAATATCCCTGGAACAATAACAGCTATTGGAAAACGACTTTCACCGGTATCAATATAGGGCTGGGGCCCATGAATGTACATATTTGGAAACATTCTAAAACGAAAGCATATGTGTTTTTTAACACAAACTTATGTTTTTTTAAATGGACCTCCTATATTTTTTGAACCCCATGCTGCTCGTAATCGCAGCAGGATGGCAGCAGACCGTATTATTCGTTTTGGACCTCTTGATAAGTATGGAAGTGTGATTACGCATGTCAATCACATCGCGATTACGGGCAGCATGGGGTTCACGCCTGAGCCTCAGGACGTGCGCTAGCAGCGCATGTCGGGTGTTTCAAGCGTCAACTTCGCGTCTTAATATCTCGGGATGTAATGGGAATATTGCGATGCAATCAACGCCATAGTGTATGTGCTTTGTCATGCTATCGATTGCTGAAGAAAAAATATAGGAGGTCCATTTAAAAAACATAAGTTTGTGTTAAAAAACACATATACTTTCGTTTTAGAATGTTTCCAAATATGTACATTCATGGGCCCCAGCCCTACATTGATACCGGTGAAAGTCGTTTTCCAATAGCTGTTATTGTTCCAGAGATATTTTGGGTGGACAAGATAGCTGGGACACCCTGTATATTGCAAAATCCTACTTCAAACCGACGTCAGTAATATGGGTCTGTAATTCAGAGAATTATTTGTATTTTCTGTCTTGCGTAATGATGTGAATTGCACTGCTTTTCAGTCCTTAGGTGTGAATCTTCCGTCGAACAAGCGATTGTACGTGATTGCTAAGGATGGGGCTATTGTATCAGCATTTTCTGAAAGGAACCTAAATAGTACATAGTCTGGACCAGAGGACTTGCCTTGCTTAATCATGAAAATTACTTAGCTACACCGATGGTATCTGCTATTACTCATGTTGACAACAATACTTTATTCGAAATCCGCCATCTTTGTTGATGGAATTTCGGAAAACCGTGTTTCGTAACTCTGCTTTAGTGACACTGTCATGAATGCATCACCATTTCTATCGCACAGTGAAGGTATTGTGTCTTGCCGTTGGTATACTTTACGTACGACGAATATCTCTTCGAATTTATACTAGAGTTCGAGACAGAGCTTCGTTATGGGAACTATTAAAAGCCTGTCGCCCTGAAGTGTACGCTAAATTTCGAGCTTCTATAAAATATTACATGTCTTGAAAATTTGGTATTCTTTTAAATCTGGCATGCTTTTTTCTTTGCTTCTTGCTTGTGCACCATGGAAGATTTTTTCTTTCTGTTATTAATTTATTTGGTACAAATCTCTCAGTTACCGCCAATACTATAATTTGAATTGAAGTCACACCTGGTCCACGCTTACATAGTTAGTTTGGAAGGAACGGATACTGCCTCTTAGGAATGCATCATGCGAATTTTTTTCTGATTTTTTAAATACACTCCTGGAAATTGAAATAAGAACACCGTGAATTCATTGTCCCAGGAAGGGGAAACTTTATTGACACATTCCTGGGGTCAGATACATCACATGATCACACTGACAGAACCACAGGCACATAGACACAGGCAACAGAGCATGCACAATGTCGGCACTAGTACAGTGTATATCCACCTTTCGCAGCAATGCAGGCTGCTATTCTCCCATGGAGACGATCGTAGAGATGCTGGATGTAGTCCTGTGGAACGGCTTGCCATGCCATTTCCACCTGGCGCCTCAGTTGGACCAGCGTTCGTGCTGGACGTGCAGACCGCGTCAGACGACGCTTCATCCAGTCCCAAACATGCTCAATGGGGGACAGATCCGGAGATCTTGCTGGCCAGGGTAGTTGACTTACACCTTCTAGAGCACGTTGGGTGGCACGGGATACATGCGGACGTGCATTGTCCTGTTGGAACAGCAAGTTCTAGGAATGGCAGAACGATGGGTTCGATGACGGTTTGGATGTACCGTGCACTATTCAGTGTCCCCTCGACGATCACCAGTGGTGTACGGCCAGTGTAGGAGATCGCTCCCCACACCATGATGCCGGGTGTTGGCCCTGTGTGCCTCGGTCGTATGCAGTCCTGATTGTGGCGCTCACCTGCACGGAGCCAAACAGGCATACGACCATCATTGGCACCAAGGCAGAAGCGACTCTCATCGCTGAAGACGACACGTCTCCATTCGTCCCTCCATTCACGCCTGTCGCGACACCACTGGAGGCGGGCTGCACGATGTTGGGGCGTGAGCGGAAGACGGCCTAACGGTGTGCGGGACCGTAGCCCAGCTTCAAGGAGACGGTTGCGAATGGTCCTCGCCGATACCCCAGGAGCAACAGTGTCCCTAATTTGCTGGGAAGTGGCGGTGCGGTCCCCTACGGCACTGCGTAGGATCCTACGGTCTTGGCGTGCATCCGTGCGTCGCTGCGGTCCGGTCCCAGGTCGACGGGCACGTGCACCTTCCGCCGACCACTGGCGACAACATCGATGTACTGTGGAGACCTCACGCCCCACGTGTTGAGCAATTCGGCGGTACGTCCACCCGGCCTCCCGCATGCCCACTATACGCCCTCGCTCAAAGTCCGTCAACTGCACATACGGTTCACGTCCACGCTGTCGCGGCATGCTACCAGTGTTAAAGACTGCGATGGAGCTCCGTATGCCACGGCAAACTGGCTGACACTGACGGCGGCGGTGCACAAATGCTGCGCAGCTAGCGCCATTCGACGGCCAACACCGCGGTTCCTGGTGTGTCCGCTGTGCCGTGCGTGTGATCATTGCTTGTACAGCCCTCTCGCAGTGTCCGGAGCAAGTATGGTGGGTCTGACACACCGGTGTCAATGTGTTCTTTTTTCCATTTCCAGGAGTGTAGATATATTTTGCGTTTATTTTGGTAGATTTGTTTGTACAATATTCGGTCTCATTACAACAACCTTGTGCTCAGTAACCCTGTATTCGTCATGAAGCTCCCTATTTGCTCAGAATTAGTCGTTACTAAGAGGTCAAATAAGTTATTCTAACGATTTATACTTCACATGGGATCCTGAACTAATTTCTCGAAATGCTTTTCGGAGAAAGCGTTTAGTATAATATATGACGACGTTTTATGCACACCACCGACTTTGAACATGTATTTTCACCAACATATCGACGGTAGGTTGAAGTCACCACCAACTAGAATTACTGTATGAGCAGAATACCTGTTTGGAATGGGGCTCAATTTTTCTTTGAACTTTTCAGCAACTGGGTCATCCGAGTTGGGGGTTGGTGAAAGGAACCAATTATAATTTCATTCCGTTTGTCAAGTATAACCTGTACGCATACCAACTTACAGAAACTATCTACTCCGTATCACTACGCGATAACGTACTTCAAACAGCAACAAACACGCATTCTCCAAATGTATTTAATTTATCCTTTCTTAGGTTTCCTATGAAAAATTTGGCTGAACGTATCTCTTACTTAAGCCAGCTTTCAGGACATATAACGATTTGAGAATCAAAAAAATGGTTCAAATGGTTCTGAGAACTATGGGACTTAACATCTGAGGTCATCAGTCCCCTAGAACTTAGAACTACTTAAACCTCTCTAACCTAAGGACATCACACTCATCCATGCCCGAGGTAGGATTCAAATCTGCGACCGTATCGATCGCGCGGTTCCAGACTGAAGCGCCTAGAACCGATCAGTCACAACGGCCGGCATTTGAGAATCAGTATTTCGTATTTGCTATTGGAGCTCAGGTTCAATCTCAACACAGCTACGACAGTTTGAAACTAAAATACCGACAGTTCTTAAGCCTATTCTCGTTCTGTGCTTGACCTGCACCATTTGAGACAGAAACCCCCTTTGTACTTTCTGAAGATCCTCTAATCTAAAAAACCGCCCAGTCAATTTCACACGGCCCCTGTTACCCGAGTAGACGCCACCCGTGTGTAATGCACCCCTGGCACATTAAGTGTATCCTGACACTTTCCACCCTACACAGAAAGTCAAGAAATCATCAGTCTACTCGGTCGCAGAACTGTCTGAGTCTGTGATTCAGTTCTTCACTCACGTCTGGGCCTAAGTTTAGTAATTGATGCTGTCAGCGATGAGCTACCATCTGCAATTTGCTGCTAGCGCCCTGTGCTCTTCATGACATCTTGAAGAACCTGTTCCACATGTGGGAGGACTCCCCCAGTATATACACAGAATACATTCTGGAATTCTTCCCCTCCTTGGCAGCCATACCCCTGAGGGACTCCACTACACATCTAACAATGAAGAGGATCTTTATCAGCCACAGATAGCAACTGAACCCTGTTTGTCTGACCAACTAATGTGGCCTTGTGATCAGTTCTCCAGAAATTCTATCGGTTCTGTCACACCTTGAAATGACCTCCCAGTAGGGGTAGAGAGTCAAGCTCAATGCATGTAGTAGCTGGATCATCCACAGTAGCAGAGTAGTGCAGCCATTGAGGAACATTTGGGATGTACTGATTGCCCCTCGATCCCCATGTCCCACCCTCCACAGTAACGCCTATTACAACTGCCTCAAGCTGCTTGATTGAAGCCAGCACCACCTGGAGCTCTGAGCAAAGGGCCGCTAATGCAGCTTCCATCTGAAATCAGTGTTCGCATTTCCTAAACTCACTAAAGATGGCAATCTTTACACATTTTTCAAATGCCAAATTGTGCCTAGTAAATATACAAACACGCAAGAAATTTAAGAATTAAACTACAGAAGCACACATGTAAAACTAAATAAGCAGCTTGCTTCTAATTCGAAGCTCGTAAAGAATTCGTAAACGAATGATGTACTCTTCCGATGCTGCTGCTAGAAAAAAGGCTGATGCCTAAACATTGACCATTAAATTCTCATCTACACGTCATTAATTTTCCTATACACAGTTTCGAGCATGAATCAAAGACAAATATTACTCTAGTATATTTTATTTCTTAATTTTAGATACATACTTTCACAGGACATTTGGCCTTTTTCTCATTCTTTTTCATTTTCAAGTTTTGTTCAGAAAGTACTAAATATTGCATATTTAAATATCTATCAGTATCCAATTATTGTTAAGACTAAATACATAAACAGAAAGCAGAGAAGTTTCAATTCGTGCTGTGATTTGATATTTATTGTATTTTTTCAACAAGAAAAGAAGAATTCCACAATTTCTACTGTGATGAGAAGTGGAATAAGCTGTTTAACTCTTGAGATGGTCAACATTCATGCTCACTATTACCATCATTAAAGAGCGGTTTACGTAATTCCAGCATTAAGTTTGAAGCGCTTGTTATGCTGCCAGTTCGCACTCTGGATTAGCAACACGGTTTCGTACGGAGCAAGCATATGTTTGTTTTTCTCGAGATTGAATCAAAAGGTACATTTTAAAACCATACTAGATCAGAGCCCGCGGCCAGTGTGACTGAATGTGACTTTACTTGCGTTGCCCGTAGAGTGATGGAAATTCGGGAAGCCTCCACTTTTTGTCACAATTCGAATGCAAGTGTCGTCATCACACAAATTTACAAACACGCATTCCCTAAGCAAACATAGAACTGCAAACTTCCTTATCCTCCAAACCAGTGGACCCTTACGGTCGAACGTCTATTTCCGCTTCTTTCGGTCGCTCGTAAACATGGGCAAAGCCAAAACGTAGCGTTCATCGTCGAATATAATCTTCGATGTTGTTACGATAAGGTTTCCTCGGAGATGCGGGGGCCGTCTACACAAGCGGAGCGTGGACTGCTGCTCATGACCGGTTTCTACAGAGCTGCCAGCATATCTGCATACACCATGACCGTGGGGGAACTAATGAAATCTCAGACCTTCGTATCCAGTGCTCGTTCTCGCCGAACAATATGTCTTTGATTTACTGGCCTCTATAAGTACACAATAGTAATAATTTCGTTGATAATGTTTACGGATGCCAGAATTTAAAAGCTATGGCTTCACCTCTGCATATGATTGATGATA
Organism: Schistocerca serialis cubense; assembly: GCF_023864345.2. Taxonomy (NCBI): domain Eukaryota; kingdom Metazoa; phylum Arthropoda; class Insecta; order Orthoptera; family Acrididae; genus Schistocerca; species Schistocerca serialis. The sequence continues at coordinate 139,342,275 of NC_064638.1, read as the reverse complement.
ATGATGACGACGGAGATAATGATGATAGCAATAGAAAACGATGTTCGTCATAGTAAAATAAATACTGTAGGCGGTTATCAACACAGCATTAAGAAAGCTACCAATAGTTTTCCTAACGATTTTTCTTTTCTGATCGTTTGCCTGCAGAATAACGAGAACTAACAGGGGGGAGGGAGCGAGGAAATAACACAGTTCACGATGATTCTCCTACTACAGTTGAACTGACGGCTTGTTGTTCTTCTTGTTCAAAAAATGGTTCAAATGGCTTTGAGCACTATGGGACTTAACATCTTAGGTCATCAGTCCCCTAGAACTTAGAACTACTTGAACCTAACTGACCTAAGGACATCACACACATCCATGCCCGAGGCAGGATTCGAACCTGCGACCGTAGCAGTCCCGCGGTTCCGGACTGCAGCGCCTAGAACCGCACGGCCACCGCGGCCGGCGTTCTTCTTGTTGTTGTTGTTGTGGCCTTCAGTCTAAAGATTGCTTGATGCAGCTCTCCATGCTGCTCTATCTTGGCAAGCCTCTTCGTCTCCGAATAGCTGCTGAGCCTACATCCTTCTGAATCTGCTGTATTCATTTCTTGGTCTCCCTCTACAAACTGTACTCCCTCTCACTTCAAACACTAAAGTGATATATTAGAATGTGTCCTATCAAACTGTCCCTTCTAGGCAGATTGTGCCCTAAATTTATTTTTCCCTCAGTTATATTCATGTATGTTTCACTTGTGGCTACACTCCATACAAATACTTTCAGAAAAGCCTTTCTAACACTTAAATCCATATTCGATGTTAACACATTTCTCTTCTTCAGAAAGCTTTTCTTGCCATTGCCAGTCTACATTTTTTTTCCTCGCTACTTCGGCCATCATCAGCTATTTTACTGCCCAAATAGCAAAACTCATCTACTACATTAAGTGTCTCGTTTCCTAATTTAATTTCCTCTGCATCACCTGATTTCATTCAACTGCATTCCATTTTTCTGGTTTAGCTTTTGTTCATGTGCATCTTATATCCTCCTTTAAATGCTCTTCCAAGTCGATTTCTGACTCTCACAGAATTAAATTTCATACACAGTGTCTTGAAAGGAGGATATAAGATGAACATCAACAAAAGCAAAACGAGGATAATGGAATGTAGTCGAATTAAGTCGGGTGATGCTGAGTGAATTAGATTAGGAAATGAGACACTTAAAGTAGTAAAGGAGTCTTGCTACTTGAGGAGCAAAATAACTGATGATGGTCGAAGTAGAGAGGATATAAAATGTAGACTGGCAATGGCAAGGAAAACGTTTCTGAAGAAGAGAAATTTCTTAACATCGAGTATAAATTTAAGTGTCAGGAAGTCGTTTCTCAAAGTATTTGTATGAAGTGTAGCCATGTATGGAAGTGAAACGTGGACGATAAATAGTTTGGACAAGAAGAGAATAGAAGCTTTTGAAATGTGGGGCTACAGAAGAATGCTGAAGATTAGATGTGTAGATCACATAACTAATGAGGAAGTATTGAATAGAATTGCAGGGAAGAGGAGTTTGTGGCACAACTTGACTAGAAGAAGGGATCAGTTGGTAGGACATGTTCTGAGGCATCAAGGGATCACCAATTTTAGTGTTGGAGGGCAGCGTGGAGGGTAAAAATCGTAGAGGGAGACCAAGAAATGAATACACTAAGCAAATTCAGAAGGATGTGGGCTGCAGCACGTACTGGGAGATGAAGAAGCTTGCACAGGATAGAGTGGCATGGAGAGCTGCATCAAACCAGTCTCAGGACTGAAGACCACAACAACAACAACACGAAGCTCAAAGTTTTTATTTCATCCCATGGATTTTAATTCCTACTCCTATTTTTTCTTTTTGTTTCCTTTACTACTTCCTGAATATATAGATTGAATAGCATCAGGGATAGGCTACAATCCTGTCTTCACTCCCTTCTCAACCACTGCAGCCTTTCATGCGCCTCGACTCTTATAACTGCCGTCTGGTTTCTGTACAAGTTGTAAATAGCTTTCCGCTCTTTGTATTTTACCCCTCATACGTTCAGAATTTCAAAGAGGGTATTCCAGTTACCATTGTCAAAAGCTTTCTTTAAGTCTACAAATGCTATAAATGTAGGTTTGCCTTTCCTTAACCTATCTTCTAAGATAAGTCGTAGGGTCAGTATCGCCTCACATGTTCCTATATTTCTCCGGAATCCAGACTGAACTTCCCCGAAGTCTGCTTCTATCAATTTTTCCAGTGGGTTGATATTCTTACGTCTGCTCATCAGTGATGGCAAACTAGCAGTCCAAAAAACAACAAGGAACTGTTTTGTTCAATGAAGCCTGACGCACGGTTAATGATTTAAGAAATAAGTAACTAAATGATTGTGTTGTTTCTACTTGCAGTTAAATTTCTACACATACTACCAATTGTCGATATAAACAGTCTGTGGTCTGCTCTGGCAGCCTATTCCAACAATTATACCTCGATAATTCTGGTACGAACATTCTGACAGATCAAAGTGTGAAACTACACTACTGGCCATTAAAATTGCTACACCACGAAGATGACGTGCTACAGACGCGAAATTTAACAGACAGGAAGAACATGCTGTGATATGCAAATGATTAGCTTTTCGGAGCATTCACACAAGGTTGGCGCCGGTGACGACATCTACAACGTGCTGGCATGAGGAAAGTTTCCAACCGATTTCTCATACACAAACAGCAGTTGACCGGCGTTGCCTGGTGAAACGTTGTTGTGATGCCTCGTGTAAGGAGGGGAAATGCGTACTATCAGGTTTCCGACTTTGATAAAGATCGGATTGTAGCCTACCGGGAATGCAGTTTATCGTATCGCGACATTGCTGCTCGCGTTGGTCGAGATCCAATGACTGTTAGCAGAATATGGAATCTGTGGGTTCAGGAGGGTAATACGGAACGCCGTGCTGGATCCCAACGGCCTCGTACTACTAGTAGTCGAGATGACAGGCACCTTATCCGCTTGGCTGTAACGGATCGTGCAGCCACGTCTCGATCCCTGCGTCAACAGATGGGGACGTTTGCAAGACAACAACCATCTGCACGAACAGTTCGACGACGTTTGCAGCAGCATGGACTATCAGCTCGGAGACCATGGCTGCGGTTACCCTTGACGCTGCATCACAGACAGGAGCGCCTGCGATGGTGCACTCAACGACAATCCTGAGTGCACGAATGGCAAAACGTCATTTTTTCGGATGAATCCAGGTTCTGTTTACATAATCATGATGGTTGCATCCGTGTTTGGTGACATCGCTCTACCCTTCACTCGATCACTGCGAAACCCTACATTTCATCAGGATAGTGCACGACCGCATGTTGCAGGTCCTGTATGGGCCTTTCTGGATACAGAAAATGTTCGACTGCTGTCCTGGCCAGCACATTCTCCTGTTCTCTCACCAACTGAAAACGTCTGGTCAATGGTGGCCGAGCAACTGGCTCGTCACAATACGTCAGTCACTACTCTTGATGAACTGTGGTATCGTGTTGAAGCTGCATGGGCAACTGTACCTGTACACACCATCCAAACTCTGTTTAACTAAATTTCCAGGCGTATCAAGGCCGTTATTACGGCCAGAGGTGGTTGTTCTGGGTACTGAGTTCTCAGGATCCATGCACCCAAATTGCTTGAAAATGTAATCACATGTCAGTTCTAGTATAATATATCTGTCCAATGAATACCTGTTTATCATCTACATTTCTTCTTGGTGTAGGAATTTCAATGGTCAGTAGTGTATCAGGAACTAAATTAAGAGCAAAGATCATCAACTGTGATGCGCTGCATAGAATCTCAGCACTCTGAATTCATAGAAGAGGACAGGAACGAAAAAGGTAGTGATGTGGTTGGTTGATTTGTGGGAGGGGACCAAACAGCGAGATCATCAGTCCCATCGGATTAGAGAAGGTTGGGGACGGAAGTCGCCCGTGCCCTTTCAAAGGAACTATCCCAGCATTTGCCTGGAGCGATTTGGGGCAATCACGGAAAACCAAAATTTGGATGGCCGGACGCGTAAGTGAACCATCCTCCTTCCGAATGCGAGTTCTGTGTGCTAACCACTCCGCCACCTCGCTCAGTCATGTCATGTCGAAACAAAGAGTGATGAAATACGAGACCTTGAACGCAAGCTATAGCGTACCAGGAAACTCGACCAAGGCGGCGCAGTGGTTACCACAGTGAACTTGCATTTGGCCGGACGACGGTTCAGATACACGTGCAACTATCCAAATTTTGGTTTTCCGTGATTTCCCCAAATTTCTTCAGGAAAATGCCGGGACAGTCCCTTTGAAAGAACATGAGCGATCTCCTTCCTTATCATTCTTTAATTCTAAATTGTGCTCCTTTCCTAATGACCTCGTAGTCGACGGAACGCTAAACTCTAATCTTCTTTCCCTCGATCAGTTGAGTCTGAAGGAGGAAAGACGATAAATCACACTAATCCCGAATAAATTGATGTGAAGAAAGCCATACAGGTACGAGAGTCCATGTCATCCACATTTCCTTTTGACTGACAGGCACTTATCCTGTTGTCCCCCCGCCCCTTCCCCGAAACCCCCTCGCTGCTGCAGGTGCACTTTCAGGTCTGAGTTACTGGAATAGCTCCTCTCACTCTTATCAATTTGATTGACTACTTAATTAAATTGATCAATTAATTAACCTCTTTGGTGGGAAAGTGCCACGCCCCCCTGCCACGCCCCCCTGGCAGGTAGTTCAAATTCGCCGGCAGCGGTGGCCGTGCGGTTCTGGCACTGCAGTCCGGAACCGCGGGACCGCTACGGTCGCAGGTTCGAATCCTGCCTCGGGCATGGGTGTGTGTGATGTCCTTAGGTTAGTTAGGTTTAAGTAGTTCTAAGTTCTAGGGGACTTATGACCTAAGATGTTGAGTCCCATAGTACTCAGAGCCATTTGAACCATTTTTGAAGTTCAAATTCCATCAGGACAGTGCAACCTCTACTAACCTAAGAAAATGGCTGGAAGATAGATCGCTTGGGCTACCTCCACTAACCTAAGCCATCTGACCGTCACCTCTTCCTAGCGATTGGCGCGAAGTTTGAATTTTGGAGGGAAGATAGGTCAATTCGACTATCTCTACTAACCTAAGAAAATAGCGGGAAAGAAAGGGCAGTTCTACTAACCTAAGTCACCTGACCGCCACCTCATTCAAGCGATGGCAGGAAGAGGCCTCGACCTGTGCTGGACATAAGTTTTTATTTTCAGTCTTTATTTAAATAATTTGATGCAGTACCACCATCCAGTGTGTTTGCCATGAGGTCCGGACTCCAACTGACCTAGTAGACAGTACTGCCACCAGAGGGCACTCTCGGTCGTTTCGTGACGTAATCCAAGATGGCGGTATGGTGGTGGAGAGGAATGGTCTCAGAACAGGACATTCAAGCGTATATTATTTACATATAAAAAAATCAGTTTGTGGGGATTGGATTAGTCTTGCTCATCATTCTCTGCTGTTTGGAAACATGTAGGTCCTGTAAGAAGTAATTACATGGAGCAAACATGTTTCATAACCTAATGTTTGCCACTGTACTCTGGGTGTCTTAACCTAATGTTTGGCCCTTTGTCGGCACTTAACCCATTGTTCTGTTAAGCGGTTTTCCATGTCACCCTTATTTCCTTAAACTACTCTACCGCATTTGATACCAAATGAAGTAATTAGTTATAACCTCCCAGCATTTTCTGGTACACTTTTCAAATTTCACGTGCTTCTGAACGCCATTTCTGGCGCATTCTTCTTTGTAACCCACCCCCTGAAACTTTTGTAGTGCGTTTTACATAAAAATTATGCGCATTAACCTAGTGTTCTGCACTTAACCTGCTGTTCTGCTCCATGTCACTTACTCACGCACACCGTCTCCTTCACTATTGTACTGCTAACACCACATTGATGTATAAAATTTATGCAAATTAATTAAATCGATATTTTTCACATGTATGGGATAGTTTTTCTAATTTGCAGCATCTTATTGGTCGATGAAATATAGTTTAAACAAAAGATCGCTAATAAAAAACACATCCCAATACTCGAGGCCCCAGTCTGGAACCGCGCGACCGCTACGGTCGCAGGTTCGAATCCTGCCTCGGGCATGGATGTGTGTGATGTCCTTAGGTTAGTTAGGTTTAAGTAGTTCTAAGTTCTAGGCGACTGATGACGTCAGATGTTAAGTCCCATAGTGCTCAGCGCCATTTGAACCATTTACTCGAGGCCCGACTTCGCCGCCCCCCTCGCCGCCGCCGCCGCCGCCGTTGCCCCTGGCCCCGACACCACCCCGGCCGCAACCGCCACAGCATCGCTCTGGCGTCCATGGACAGCCATCCCTCAGGCTAGCGGGTTAGATCTGCAGCAACCAGGCTGCTCGCAGCGGCCCGATTCCGCAGCGTCTCCTCCTCTGTCATCACGTCCTCGTAGATCACGTGAGGTACCACACCCCTGTCCACCCCGCCACAGAACTCCAAGGCGCGCTCACACCGATCCCATACGCGAACACCTCTGGGCAGCATGTGTGTTTACCCTTGCTGACGCTATACCTGTGGATACTGACGTCACAGACCGCGCTATAGAAATCTGTTCCAGAATAGCACAGGCTGCTTTCTCCCTACCGATCCTAACGGAACTTACGAGCTGCGTCCAGCTGTGCATACCAGATCCAGCGTGACTGAACCCCCCCCCCCCCCCGTGAAACGTCTTCGTGGCGACTCACCATCTTAAAGGTTCTAGGTTCTCAATGTTATTCCGATGTCAAATAGCTATGTAAAATAAGAGCCAAGTCGACCTCTCGGAAATTGTATAGTGTACCAGAAATAAATGACACTCGCTTTCTTGATGTCTCAGTTTGTATGCACGGAAATTCTTGCCCTAACAGAACCTGTTTACGAAAATAGCGCGGAATAACGCCAAATGCATTCTTCCAAGCGGTCCAAACGTGGCACCCTGTTCATCAGCTGTTACCCTTCCTGCTTTCAACATAGGCAAACGTTCTCGCCGCTAAATGCGTGTGCGCGCTCGCGAAAATACCGTTAATCATAAAAGCATTCTTGTTGTATGGAAAGAGAGCACTCTCTAAGCACAGACGGGGGCGATTCAGAACAATTACGCAAACAGAATTCGAAGCACTGTCATACAGAAGAGAAAAACACGGACGGAATTTTCGGTATCCTACAGCTACAGGTCTGGAGATGTCCTAATACCACAGTGACGGGTGAGTGACGGCATCCCTGCCATAGATGGATGGTCTGCTTCATACTGTCTTCGAACACTTGTTTTCTCAGAACTTTCCATACATACCTTGCCCCTCCCCCCCTCCCACCCTCGATCATGTTAGAATCAGTTTGTACATGCTCCTATGTCCCGGCACAAAGGATGTCTTATGGAATGAATGGAGCATTATCATTGTATTTTGTACAGATCACCATTTGCACCGACAATTAAACCCTGCAACGTGCCCTACATATAGTCAAATCCGGAAAGACTCTTACTCAATTACACTGCTCTCCCACTGAGGACAGGAGCTTGAATATTAGAATGTGAAAACGACCTACGACCCATCAATATGTCATCGTGTACTGTCTCGATGTAGTAAACATACAAAATCGTCCCTTTTACATCATTTGTACATATACCACGAAGACAGAGAGCATTGTCTACACTCTTCGCAGCACTAGATATCCCTCTACCAGGTTGGCGGTCATGCACGCCTGCGGGTGACCAGAGTGCCCTCAGTGGACCGTCACTCTCAGAACTGTTCTACAAATTCCGGCTCATCCTCCCCCCCCCCCCCCCCCCGTCCACGCCTCTAGCACAAACGCGCTACTGTTTCTGTTCCGAACTTGCTTCCCTGCTTGCTTGCTTTTCTACACCCATCTCCAAACTCTGGGATTACAAGAACAAATATATTTTCATATTTTCGCGTGGTTTACACACAGCAATATCCTACCAATCGCTCACGCAACATACACTCCTGGAAATTGAAATAAGAACACCGTGAATTCATTGTCCCAGGAAGGGGAAACTTTATTGACACATTCCTGGGGTCAGATACATCACATGATCACACTGACAGAACCACAGGCACATAGACACAGGCAACAGAGCATGCACAATGTCGGCACTAGTACAGTGTATATCCACCTTTCGCAGCAATGCAGGCTGCTATTCTCCCATGGAGACGATCGTAGAGATGCTGGATGTAGTCCTGTGGAACGGCTTGCCATGCCATTTCCACCTGGCGCCTCAGTTGGACCAGCGTTCGTGCTGGACGTGCAGACCGCGTGAGACGACGCTTCATCCAGTCCCAAACATGCTCAATGGGGGACAGATCCGGAGATCTTGCTGGCCAGGGTAGTTGACTTACACCTTCTAGAGCACGTTGGGTGGCACGGGATACATGCGGACGTGCATTGTCCTGTTGGAACAGCAAGTTCTAGGAATGGCAGAACGATGGGTTCGATGACGGTTTGGATGTACCGTGCACTATTCAGTGTCCCCTCGACGATCACCAGTGGTGTACGGCCAGTGTAGGAGATCGCTCCCCACACCATGATGCCGGGTGTTGGCCCTGTGTGCCTCGGTCGTATGCAGTCCTGATTGTGGCGCTCACCTGCACGGAGCCAAACACGCATACGACCATCATTGGCACCAAGGCAGAAGCGACTCTCATCGCTGAAGACGACACGTCTCCATTTGTCCCTCCATTCACGCCTGTCGCGACACCACTGGAGGCGAGCTGCACGATGTTGGAGCGTGAGCGGAAGACGGCCTAACGGTGTGCGGGACCGTAGCCCAGCTTCATGGAGACGGTTGCGAATGGTCCTCGCCGATACCCCAGGAGCAACAGTGTCCCTAATTTGCTGGGAAGTGGCGGTGCGGTCCCCTACGGCACTGCGTAGGATCCTACGGTCTTGGCGTGCATCCGTGCGTTGCTGCGGTCCGGTCCCAGGTCGACGGGCACGTGCACCTTCCGCCGACCACTGGCGACAACATCGATGTACTGTGGAGACCTCACGCCCCACGTGTTGAGCAATTCGGCGGCACGTCCACCCGGCCTCCCGCATGCCCACTATACGCCCTCGCTCAAAGTCCGTCAACTGCACATACGGTTCACGTCCACGCTGTCGCGGCATGCTACCAGTGTTAAAGACTGCGAAGGAGCTCCGTATGCCACGGCAAACTGGCTGACACTGACGGCGGCGGTGCACAAATGCTGCGCAGCTAGCGCCATTCGACGGCCAACACCGCGGTTCCTGGTGTGTCCGCTGTGCCGTGCGTGTGATCATTGCTTGTACAGCCCTCTCGCAGTGTCCGGAGCAAGTATGGTGGGTCTGACACACCGGTGTCAATGTGTTCTTTTTTCCATTTCCAGGAGCGTAGTTCTGAAGAAATAGACTGAGAATTATTTTTCTAAAAACGCGAAACCTTAGCTAGGTGGAGTGTGCTCTAGACCACTGAGTAACTAGAAACTTATCCCGTATACGAGGACCTTTACGTGAGAACTCGAAACAAATATAGGAAAATGATATTTCCACTCTTGAATACCAATGTCGGTGATGTAATAGATTCCAAATCATCCCTGTAATTTACAAACTCGACTAAGGTGTTTCTCATGTCTAGAGAACCAGCAAACGTGTCTTCCACCTGCTAGATGCACACACCACAATCGACCTTCTCCCAACTAAATAAAGGTGCAAAATGTGCAGAAGCAGTCAACTGAACAATTTACATGAGAAGGAATAACGGTCCAGCTCAAACACACCTCCATATTCAATCTTCTCAAATCTCCATGTGATCACCTAAGCTATCCAACACATACTAACTATTACTTCGCTATTCGATCGTCTAGACGATAACACATTTAAGTCATCCATATTCGCACGGCTTCTACCATTAACGGGAAACGTGAATCATTCACGCACAGGTCACCTACGCTGCACACACAGGTCACCTACGCTGCACGCACAGGTAGAATCATCATCCTAATAAACCACCGTCATATATATTTTATGCCTGTACTTACAACTAAATGTTAGGATTGCAGTCTCAATTGAATGGCATTCGACAATGAGCAAAGTATTGGAAATACACTCCTGGAAATTGAAATAAGAACACCGTGAATTCATTGTCCCAGGAAGGGGAAACTTTATTGACACATTCCTGGGGTCAGATACATCACATGATCACACTGACAGAACCACAGGCACATAGACACAGGCAACAGAGCATGCACAATGTCGGCATTAGTACAGTGTATATCCACCTTTCGCAGCAATGCAGGCTGCTATTCTCCCATGGAGACGATCGTAGAGATGCTGGATGTAGTCCTGTGGAACGGCTTGCCATGCCATTTCCACCTGGCGCCTCAGTTGGACCAGCGTTCGTGCTGGACGTGCAGACCGCGTGAGACGACGCTTCATCCAGTCCCAAACATGCTCAATGGGGGACAGATCCGGAGATCTTGCTGGCCAGGTAGTTGACTTACACCTTCTAGAGCACGTTGGGTGGCACGGGATACATGCGGACGTGCATTGTCCTGTTGGAACAGCAAGTTCCCTTGCCGGTCTTGGAATGGTAGAACGATGGGTTCGATGACGGATTGGATGTACCGTGCACTATTCAGTGTCCCCTCGACGATCACCAGTGGTGTACGGCCAGTGTAGGAGATCGCTCCCCACACCATGATGCCGGGTGTTGGCCCTGTGTGCCTCGGTCGTATACAGTCCTGATTGTGGCGCTCACCTGCACGGCGCCAAACACGCATACGACCATCATTGGCACCAAGGCAGAAGCGACTCTCATCGCTGAAGACGACACTTCTCCATTCGTCCCTCCATTCACGCCTGTCGCGACACCACTGGAGGCGGGCCGCACGATGTTGGGGCGTGAGCGGAAGACGGCCTAACGGTGTGCGGGACCGTAGCCCAGCTTCATGGAGACGGTTGCGAATGGTCCTCGCCGATACCCCAGGAGCAACAGTGTCCCTAATTTGCTGGGAAGTGGCGGTGCGGTCCCCTACGGCACTGCGTAGGATCCTACGGTCTTGGCGTGCATCCGTGCGTCGCTGCGGTCCGGTCCCAGGTCGACGGGCACGTGCACCTTCCGCCGACCACTGGCGACAACATCGATGTACTGTGGAGACCTCACGCCCCACGTGTTGAGCAATTCGGCGGTACGTCCACCCGGCCTCCCGCATGCCCACTATACGCCCTCGCTCAAAGTCCGTCAACTGCACATTCGGTTCACGTCCACGCTGTCGCGGCATGCTGCCAGTGTTAAAGACTGCGATGGAGCTCCGTATGCCACGGCAAACTGGCTGACACTGACGGCGGCGGTGCACAAATGCTGCGCAGCTAGCGCCATTCGACGGCCAACACCGCGGTTCCTGGTGTGTCCGCTGTGCCGTGCGTGTGATCATTGCTTGTACAGCTCTCTCGCAGTGTCCGGAGCAAGTATGGTGGGTCCGACACACCGGTGTCAATGTGTTCTTTTTTCCATTTCCAGGAGTGTATCACACCATCAGTGCGGTTACACATAGCCCACGATGCACCCTAGCAATAAAATTATCGAATTTTGAAAGTGATTGGCTAAGGAGCGTGGTATGAAACAGATATTTGCAACCCCTCTTAGTCAGCCCCTTCGCATCCTGCAACTGCTCCCATTTCCTATCTGCCTAAAGGACATAACTGAAGTAGCAACTAAGGGACAAGTATTACCAGCAATAATCCAGTCAGCTTCATTGTGTTGCTGGAATTGTAACTGTTTGTTTTACGCTTTGCGATCTTCGTAGATTCAGAATATCAGGCACACACCCAGATCCCAGTTAATCCTTCTTTCGACGTTACAGCTCAAACCTTTAGAGCCACTGTCAAGGCTGCATATTTGAAAACTGATGGACCATTCAGTTAGACGGGAAAATACTTTACTGATGACAGCTGCTTAATCTCAGACAGCACAGTAATTAGATACTTCTCGGCGTGTTGCGTAACAGTCTACGTCAGTGCTGCTGCCGTAAAGGTATGCCGCATAAATGTCGTTGCCCCCCTGCAGTCACTGTAACAGAGCATTGGCGCTGGAACTGAATTTGAAATGTCACAGCAGAGTAGACATGAGTACATACATCACACTACTCACAATAAATAATGAAGTAAGATGGCCATTTTCACCACCACTGTTTCAAAACACTGTTTGACTTTGTCACGTTAGAAATCGGACGCTTTGTGAAGTTCTGATGCGAAGGACTGGGGTTAGTCATCAAGTTTAAGCTATCAACTCGAAAAATCAATCTCAAGAATCTTGATGTTGGTCCTTCTCTACATATTCATCCTTTAGGAAGAGGATTTTAATGTGTTGCTGGGTGACTGGCTCACCCAGGTTTCAGGTAAGAGGTCCTCCAGCCACGATTACCTACTTGTTTCACTTAGATTTCTGTTCTCTTTTCCTTGTGTTTCCTTTCCTTTTTTAGTGCGTTTCTTCTCCTCTTGTTTTGCCTCTGTATGTGAGGATTTGGAACTGCGTCAGGCCTGTGTCTTTTAGCCGTTCTCCTTGTTCGCTGTCCGTCTTCGTCCCTTCACCGCATGTGTTCCTGTTTCTGTGCGTTTGGGCGCTGATGACAATGCTGTTTAGCGCCCGAAAACCTCAAACCATACACACACACGCGATACATTTTTCCCAACGGTGCATAACTTGACAGATAGCTGGGTTGTAAAAATCTTCATTTTGACTGTTCAGGAACATTCCACATCGAAAATTACCCCATCGTCATTCTGAAAGCACCTGCTATGCGATGATTTCTTCACCCGACGAAAGAGAAAAAAGTCAGCATGTGCTATGTTAGGAGAATACAGGAGGTGAAACTAAAACTGGTATCCCAAAGAAGCAGAAAGTGTGACTGTGTCCAGAGCAACATGATGTAGGATAGCTCCTCGCGACGCTTTTTTTGCCGGCAGACCCATCAGCATATCAGGAGAGTCCAGCGGTTGTTCCTGCAATAGTTCGCTTTATGAGCATAAATTGTATGTACCATACCGTGGCAGCCGCAAATAACTTTCAATGTCACATCGCCCAATGATGGATGGGTCTTTGTCTTTATCGGCACTGGTGAGTACATACGTTCCCACTGCTCGGTTTGCTGCTTTGTCTCAGGATCGTAGTGATACAAACAGCGCTCGTCCATGGTGTTTAGGCGGCTCAAGAGGTCACCTGGAATGTTCTCACATTTCCACTGGTGCCGGAGTTCGGAAAGCTGTTATAACGGGTGTAAGCGATCGCCGAACACAGCCAACGGCGGCGTTTTTCACGTCAGAATGCTGCTCAGGATGTTGGAAAGTGATCCGTGTCAGATTTTCTCTTTCTCCACTATCGCCTCGACAGAGATACGCAGATTTTCTAGCTCCAGGCCTTCCACTGCTCTTGCGATACCTTGTTCCTTATACAACAGACAGTAGAGAGTAGACTCCTCTGTGTGAAGTTAGGATAGCTGCTGGGAATCTGTGGAAGCATCAACGACTCTAGTAAAACATTATTAGAGTTGAGTCATTTATTCTTCATATTCACAAGACATTCTTCTTCTGAATCAACCTTGGCTATTGGTCACTTAGCTGAGTGTTGGATTCTAGCTGACGTCTGTCCAGTCAGCTCCACAGTTGCACACCCAGGCGACGTTTAGCGACCCTCGTGCCGTGGCGAGTTGCTGGCAAGGAGGCGTCGCCATTGCCCAGCGCAAGGCGGTCTCAGCCAGGCTGCTGGAGTGTCCCACTCCGAATTCTACGATGACTCTTGATGACTCATCCGCAACGTACCTAGCATCGGTACACATTTGGTCAATTGATCTCCTCCCTGCCGGCTGAGGGTTTCGGGATCTGGAAGCGGCAGTGTGTTGAACAGGAATGTGAATCACAGGAGGCCCTGTTACTGGCTTCTGCATTGAAGTTGAATGCTGGCAGCACGCTGGAATGTGGTGTTGTTAGAAGGCAGTCAGTTCATCCATCAGTAAATAGTAGGTGGCGAGCAACATGAAATTCGCCACGTGAAGGCCGTCATCTTGAGTACATCTTTGTCTGGTTCATAGACTCTGCCGGAGCACCTAGGGCATAGATTCACTACAGAGTCATAAACTTGGAACTGAGTGCTATTACTGTGAATCCCATTACCCCCAATGATCAACACATGATGAGAGCTGGAGAGCTGGCATATGATGCAAGACTCAGTTCATAATGACCGCATGTCCCCTCTTTATTCTACTATATTCACTTAACAGGCCGTTAACTGATGTGTCAGTTCCTTCTGTGTGCTCTTGTGAAAGAGATAGAGTTTCTTGTAACATGTCTTATGGGCTAAAGAATATGTTGGCTCACTTCCTTTGTTTTTCTGTTGCGGTCTCCTTTCTGCTGAATGTGTATCGTCACTCGACAGATGGTGTCATAATGAGTCGATCACCTGACCTACTTCCGACATACTGGCTTGTTTCTCTCTCTGGCATGATTTGATTTTGTCTATGTCAAGGTGAATCGATTTTAATAATTTTTTATAATTTCTTCGCCTTAATACTGCGTGCAGTTACAATATACTCCAGTCATGGGACAGTGATACGCAGTAAAATTGTGTAGACAGGATTTTAAGAGGCAGTGCACTGCTAGAGCTGTCGTGTATAGTCAGGTGATTCACACGGAGAGGTACCCCATGTGATTGTAGCCACATGACAGGAATTAACAGACTTTGAACATGGAGCGATAGTTGGAGATTACCAAATTTCAGGCATTAGGTTTCAACACAGGCAGTGCAGTGTCCGACGGCGTTCGCTTAACGGCTGATAGCAGGCGTAGTTTGTGTAGAGCTGTCAGTGCTAACAGACAAGCAACAAGGCGCGAAATAACCGCAGACATCAATGTGGGATGTACGACGAATGTACCCGATAAGAGGCCGGCCGCTGTGGCCGAAGGGTTGTAGGCGCTTCAGTTCGGGACCGCGCTGCTGCTAAGGTTGCAGGTTCGAATCCTGTCTTGGGCATGGATGTGTGTGAGGTCCTTAGGTTGGTTAGGTTTAAGTAGTTCTAAGTCTAGGGGACTGATGACCTCAGATGTTAAGTCGCATAGTGCTTAGAGCCATTTGAACCACATTTTTATCCGTTAGGATAGTGCAGTGAATAATGCAAGTGCCTTTGCTATTAGTATGACATCGCCTGCAGCGCCACTCGCGGGGTTGTGACTGCACCAGTTGGACCCTAGATGACTGGAAAACCACGGCCTGGTCGGATCAGTTCCGATTCCAGTTGGTGAGAGCTGATGGTAGAGTTTAAGTATGGCGCTGACCACACGGTCATGGACGTAAGTTGTCAATAAGACACTGTACAAGTCTGTGGTGGCTCCATAATGCTGCAGGATGTGTCTACGAAGAATGGACTGGTTCCTCTGGTCCATCTGTACCGATCATTGATTTTTTTAGCCATTTATGGACTTAATGTTCCCAAAAATTGGTTCAAATGGCTCTACGCACAGTGGGACGTAACATCTGAGGCCATGAGTCCCTAGACTTAGAACTACTTAAACTTAAGTAACCTAAGGGCATCACACACATCCATGCCAGAGGCAGGACTCGGACCTGCGACCGTAGCGGTCGCGCGGTTCCGGACTGAAGCGCCTAAAACCGCTCGGTCACAGCGGCCGAATCTTCCCAAACAATAATCGAATTTTTATGGGTGACAATGCCCTATGTCGCCGGTCCACAGTTGTTCGTGACTGGTTAGAACATTCTGGACAATTCAAGAGAATGATTTGGTCTCGCAGATTGGCCGACATGAGTTCCATCGAACATAATGGAACATAATCGAGAGGTCAGTTCGTGCACCAAGTCCTTCATGGCAACACTTTCGCAATTGTGGACAGCTATAGATGCAACATGACTCAATATTTCTGCAGGAGACTTCCAACGAGTTTTTGAGTCCGTGCCATGTCGAACTGCTGTCCTACGCCGGACAAAAGGACGTCGGACACCATATTAGGAAGTTCGACACTTCGTCCTTCCTATTTGGACTTTTTGACCACTGCGGCACCTAACCGCTGTGTCGGATGATACTGCATAGTTGTCATCCACTTCCACTAACTCAGCGCGGATTGTTGCAGCTTTATTCCCTTCAAACGCAGCAGGCGTATTATGTCACGGTACTCTATCAACGGGCCGCGCTATTTCGTATTGGCTCCTCTAGCGGCTTACTGCAACGCTGTGCCGCGGGGATTTCCAAGTTTTCCAGTACGGGAGACACGTACCCACAAACAAATCAAAAACCAATAACGTACCTTTATATTTTTGGGGTGATAATTAAAACTTTACGACTAGTTCCCGGGCTGCGTGCGCTCTTGTGATATAGGCGTGAGCAGGTGCCGTGACCCGCCAAAAAAGAAAAGAAAACAAAGTAGGTTGTGGCGGCGCGTGCAGGTGGCGGCGCGGCGGTGGCCCGCACTGCGGCAGCTTGCAGCCCGCGGCGCGGCGTTACACGAGCCACACAGCGCAGGGCCATCGATTCCCACGCCGGCGCAACACTTATCTGCTAATCACGCCTCTGGCAGCGGCTGCGTCTACAAGTAACAGGCGGGCTGTCGCATAGGAAACTGTGTCGTCCACGTGCCTTCTTCCCCCGCCGCCGGGAGAGAGCGGAGGGAGAAGACCTGCCTACAGGGCTTCACCTACATGTGTGCCCCGGTGTGTGGCGAAGGGTGCCTCTGACATGACTATCATTTCACCCCTTCTCTGCTCCATTCGCGAGTCGTGCGTGGGAGGAATAACTGTCGATAAATTTACTACAGTATAATCCTATTAATCCGAACTAATTGGGACCGGACCTTATTCGGATTACCGATTTGTTCGAATTAGCCGGAATTACGGTGACGAGTTTCTAGAATGAAGTATACCAAGCAGATAAGTAGGTACACCATGGCAACAAATGGGAATAAGTGTGGGAGCAATGGCGCACTCTCGCTCCCTGCCCTTGTTGTTGTGCATTGTTAGGGTGACCAGACGTCCGGATTAATCCGCACATGTGCTCCTCCTTTTTAGCTCCTTGTCCGAGGTCCGGGAGGATTTTTACAGTGTCCGGCTCTTTCGCAAAGTTGAGCGTAATACAGTTAAATTTACAATTCGTCCCGTCCTATTGCTCTTTTCTTAAATACTTTAACTGTTGGCACAGCCTTCGTGATAAACACGCACGAAGGCGGTGTTAGTAGGTGGCACCAGGATCGTCGATGTTATCGTTGATCTACCTATAAGCGAATGCAAATATGGATTATTTAAAATTTTCGTTTCATATCTTCACTTTGTATTGGCTTGGCTTCCTGTAGTGCACGTGTGATTTGTGGGTGTAATTTTTAACCGAATGAGTTACGTAAAAAATTTCGCTACGCCTAAACGAAAGAGAACATTTTTTGATGTCCTTTCCTGCAAATATCCGGCTTTAAGAAAGAGAGAAATGAATTTGAAGCGGGATGTAAGATATGTGGAACTGGAACGTACGTCTCAGTGGCCAATAAAGGTAACAAAAAACTCGACAGATTAACTGCCATGATTTTATTTCACTGTTTCATAGTCATTCAATTTATTTGTATTCGGAAGGTTAAAGTGCAGTTTACATGTCGTCAGCTGCTGCTTGAATTGTAGATGTTGGTAGCGGTGCGTCGAATGAAGAGAGGTGAATGGTCTTACGTTTTTCGCTTTGTAAACAATTCCGTGTTGTTGACATAATAAAACAATTGATGCCACACTGTCACCACAATCAATGTTTTTAATTTTTTTTATATTGCTCAGTTAACCACCACCTGACCGTCAATAACAATTAACTACTAGTTTTACCGGTAATTCCAGGCAGTCACGTGACTTGTCCAAAGCTGACGGATGGTATCCTTATCTGCAGTTGACCCGTTTGATGTGTCCTCTTTTTTCTTCCTTTGTCCACGTTTTTGAAGCTGTTTGTCCTCCTTTTTAAACAATTGCATCTGATCACCCTATGCTTTGTTGAGACCTTTGTCAGTGTACCACCAGTTGGCTCGCAAAGCGCTTGGTTATGTTAGTTATCGATCGCTGGCACGCATAACAGCTCTGTTGTATTCGTTCAGGTATAATGGTGTACGTATTTTCGTCATCAGTAAACAGAAACATACAACGTTAACTCTCAAACGAAAACTGAATGCTCTGAAGCGGATAGAAAATGGTGAGAATGTATCTAAACTGGCAACGGAACTGGGTGGCTGGAAAGCAACCATTTGTGATTGGAAGAAGAACCGAGTGAAGCTTGAACAGTTCTGTACAACGTCTTCGGGAAAAACACTCGAAATTCGGTAGACTTTGAAACAGTCCCAGTACGATAAAGTGGATGAATCTCTTTTTCCTTGGTTTACACAGGAAAGAGAAAGGGGGACTTCTTTGAGTGGAGCACTGGTTCAGGAGAAGGCTGTTTACCTGAACAAGTTAATGAATGATGATGAGTCTTTTAGTGCGAGTTCGGGTTGGTTGGACAGATTCAAAAAACGTCATGGAGTCCGTCAGGTAACAATTACTGGAGAAAAACTTTCTTCTGACAGTGATACAGTGAAGGAATACATGGGTAAGTTTGAAAAAAGAGTGGGGAAGTATTCTCCCCAAAAAATTTATAACGCTGACGAGACTGGCCTTATTTTTAGGGCATTGCCAACAAAAAGCCTGGCATCAAAAGCAGATGACCATGCTCCTGGTATTAAAATGTGCAAAGACCGTGTGACTTCACTAGCTTGCAGCAACGCTGCTGGTAATCACAAGCTGCTTTTAATGATGATCGGCAAATCTGCTAGGCCCAGACCTTTTAAAAACTGCAACATGAAGTCCCTGTCCGTATATTATCGCAACCAGAAAAAAACCATGGAGGAATGGTAAGCTGTTCGAAGAATGGTTTCACGGGCAATTTGTTACCTCTGTTCGACTGTTTTCTAAGGGAAATCATTTGTCTCCCCTTGCAATCCTTTTGACTGATAACGCGTTATCTCACCCCAGCTTGACGAATTATGTGATGGAGAAATTGTGGCGAAGTTATTGCCGCCGAATGTTACTCCACTTCTACAGCCGATTGACCAGGGCATACTGCAAACATTACAACTGATTTACAATTTTTAAGAATACTGATCCAAGATGATAGCATTCCTTTAGTGGACAAAATAAAAAAGACAACTGTGAAGGATGTTGTTTGTCCGCAGCTCGTGGTCGTGCGGTAGCGTTCTCGCTTCCCGCGCCCGGGTTCCCGGGTTCGATTCCCGGCGGGGCCAGGGATTTTCTCTGCCTCGTGATGACTGGGTGTTGTGTGATGTCCTTAGGTTAGTTAGTTTTAAGTAGTTCTAAGTTCTAGGGGACTGATGACCATAGATGTTAAGTCCCATAGTGCTCAGACTCATTTGAATCATTCGAAGGATGTTATTTATTGGGCCGCTGAGGCATGGCAGAATATTTCAGAAAATACTCTGAGAAAATCGTGGAGAAAACTGCGCACATCTCTTGAATTTCAGGACAACCTAGTTGAAAATGAAGAGGAAAATCTACTACAAATGACACAGACAATCCCTGGATGTGAAGCAGCTAGTGAAGGAGACGTAGATGAGTGGATGGCAGCGGATGGGGCCTCTGTGGAGAGCCTTACTGACGCTGATTTAGTTGCTACTTTGACTCAAGACCAGGAAGAAGTGGACTGCTGTGACGGAAGTGACAACGAGCCTGAAAGCCACATAGGAGAGTTGGTGCCACACAGCGACGCAGCTGAAGCTCTTGACCTCGCGCTACGTTATTTGGAGCAACAGCCCCCTGCTACGCCTGCTGATTTGATGTTTAAGAGACGATGGCGCAACTATGCTTCATATAACGGACTGTCTTCATTACGCCAAAAAACAATGACTGAGTTTTTGTCGTCTAAAAAGTAGGGATAAAATGTCCGCTGTCTTTTAGTAAGTTTAACAGCTTTTCTTTCATTGTTATGCATTGTTTAAACCTAATGTTTTCTTACGAATTTTTCTAATACATGAAACTTCCTGGCAGATTAAAACTGTGTGCCGGACCGAAACACGCACTCAGGACCTTTGCCTCTCGCGGGCAAGTGCTCTACAAACTGAGCTACCCAAGCACGACTCACGCCCGGTACGCACAGCTTTACTTCTGCCAGTACCTCGTCTCCTACCTTCCAAACTTTACAGAAGCTCTCCTGCAAACCTTGCATAACTAGCACTCCTGAAAGAAAGGATACTGCGGAGACATGGCTTAGCCACAGCCTTGAGGATGTTTCCAGAATGAGATTTTCACTCTGGAGTGGAGTGTGCGCTGATATGAAACTTCCTGGCCGATTAAAACTGTGTGCCAGACTGAGACCCGAACTCGGGACCTTTGCCTTTCTCGGGCAAGTTCTCTACCACCTGAGCTACCTAAGCACGACTCACGCCCCGTCCTCACAGCTTTCTAATACATGTTTACTCTACTGTGTAAATTAAAACAGTGTGTATGTGCAGCAGTTTAGCGCACAGTTTTCCGTACTTGGACTAAGATTTTTCCTGTTCGGATTAACCGGACGTTCAGATTACCGGAGTTCAGATTAGCGGGACTCTGATGTACTAATTTCTCAGATACTTTTCGTTGTGGTCACTACGCGACACATAAACAGTAGGAAAATAAATCGCAACACCAAGAAAGAGTTGTGCAATACAAACGAAGTTCGTAAACATGGCTGTCTCTGAGCACTATGGGACTTAACATCTTAGGTAATCAGTCCCCTAGAACTTAGAACAAATTAAACCTAACTAACCTAGGGACATCACACACATCCATGCCCGAGGCCGGATTCGAACCTGCGACCGTAGCAATCCCGCGGTTCCAGACTGCAGCGCCAGAACCGCACGGCCACCACGACCGGCCTCGTAAACATGTTTCTATGTTTCAACATGTATATTCGAATTTCGCGACAGGCGCATAAGAATCACGTTTGCTCAAGTACGCACTGCAATGGCCGTGAGCGTTACTTATCTTCGAGATTGGACGTGATTTGTTAATGTCACTCAAGAATGACTTTAAGGCGACATAGACGCCATTACCAACATATTACTGAGTTTGAACGATGTCAAATAAGAAGGTTAGGAGAGGCTGAATGTTCCTTCTGCGATACTGTAGAAAGACTTGGAAGGAATGCAGCCATTGTACATGATTGCTGGCAGTGGTAGTCGCAAGAGTATACGGTGGCACGAAGACATGGCTCTGGACGGCCAAGTAGCGCTACCGAGAGGAAGACAATCGTGTTCGGCGCATCCTACTGCATCTGCAGCAGCAATTTGAGCAGCAGTTGGCACCACAGTGACACAACGAACTGTTACAAATCGGTTACTTCAAGGACAGCTCCGAGCCAGGCGCACTGTAGTGTGCATTCCGCTGATACTAAACCACCACCATTTGCGACACCAGTGGTGTCAAGCGAGAGCTGACTGGAGGGCAGGGTGCAGGATAACGCTCGTCCACATACCACTGTTGTAACCCTACACAGTCTCAACGAGTTACCTTGGCCTGTTTTATCACCAGATCTGTACCAAATCGAGCACATAAAGGACATCATTGGACGGCAGCTCCAGCGTCATCCACCATCAGCATTAACCGTTCCTGCATTGACCGTCAAAGTGCAACAGGCATAGAACGCCATGCCACAAACTGACATTCGGCACCTATACATTCACTTCATTCACGTTTGCACGCTTGCATGCATCATTCTCGGGGTTACACCGGTTATTATGTGCCAACATTTCACATTTGCAATGGCTTATCTCGCCCCTACATTAACCTGTGGTCTTGCCATGTTAATCAATTAAATGTGTTGCATAGACAAATGTATTCCCGAAATTTCATTACTCTACATTAATTATTTTTTAGTGTTCCGATTTTTTTCCGTCAGTGTGTGTAGGAGGAAGTAACACGTTGCTCGGGTCTTCTTCGAATGAACGCTTCCGAAATTTCGATAGTAAACCTCTCTGTGACGTACGACGCATCTCTTGTAACTTCTGCCACTGCAGTTTGTTGAGCATCTCTGTAACGGTTAATTCGACTAAACGATATCTTTGGCAAAACGCACCACTCTTCACTGGATCTTCTCTAGCTCTTTTATCAGTCCTCGCTGGTAACGATCCCAGACTGGTTGACGATACTCAAGAACAGGTCTAAAAATTATTTGATAAGTCACGTTTTTCCTGGATGAATTACGTTTCCTTCAGATTCTTCAGAACAATTTCAGCCTGACACCTGCTTTCCCGTAATTTCTTTTATCTGGTCATTCCACGGACGGTTCCTCTGAGGTATTTTAAAGTCGTTAACGTTTCCGGTGCTTCTTCACCAACAACGTAACCGAGCAGTAACGTGTATCTTCTACTATTTAAGTATAATATGTTTCGTTTATTTCCGTTCAAGGTGAACTGTCGATCCCGACATCAACCTTCGAACCTCTGCTTGTCTCGTTGCATTTCGCTATAGCCCTTCGGACGTTGCAACCTTCCTATAGACAACGACATCGTCTGCAAAAAGGCCCTTACACCTTCACTAGATCATTCGTATAGGGAACAGTGCTGTACCTTGGTACACTTTTCAGACTTTCGCCTCTAACCAGCCCTGTTACAGAAGTTTAATATACCCCCTTTTTCCATTTTTAAATTGTGTCATTAATTTTTTACCTGCTGCAGTCTTTCTCTGAAATTACAAGAATTATTCCGATACATTAAGCCTCCTCCAGATGTAAATATATCTTCCAAGGAACGATATGTGCATGTACCTAGGAACAAACATTCTACTGAAATTTATAACCGTTGCAGTAGACAAGATCTTACAAAAACGGTATTTAATCGTCTGTCTGTTACATTATTACATTACTACACACTAACAATCAGTAAGTGCATTAAAATTAAGCAGAAAACTATTGTCAAAAATCAGTTCAAGTAAAATAAGTTTTGAAATATAAAGTACTGGAAACCAATATAAATTTCTATTTTCAATATTGCTAATCAGGCATTAGACATTAAAAAAAAACTCAGTTCATTTGCAAATATAACATGTCCCAAGGTAAAAGATCTTCTTCTGTTTCAAGATACAAGATGGAGCGCGACCGACGAAGTAAGGCTTAACTGTTCATATGTTATATAAACAGTTCTGAAAGTATATAACATTTTACTTACCCTAAAATACTACAGCTGAAGAATTAACAATATAATCCCAATATCTTTAATATATTATACAGCGCTTAAATGTATAGAGCGAGAAACATTTACAAATGGTGCACAAAACACAACCTCATGTCTAACAGTGAAAAACGTAGAAAATGGCTGAATCAGTTGACCGCCTCTAGCGCGAATTCCTTCATTTGGCTCTGAAATCAGCCACTAGACTGAAGCACCGGTCAAAAAAAATGTGATCCTAGGTACACTATCCTGTAGGTGCAACAAACTCGCGTATGTGTTGTTGTTGTTGTGGTCGTCTTCAGTCCTGAGACTGGCTTGATGCAGCTCTCTATGCTACTCTATCCTGTGCAAGCTGCTTCATCTCCCAGTACGTACTACAGCCTACATCCTTCTGAATCTGCTTAGTGTATTCATCTCTTCGTCTCCCTCTACGATTTTTACCCTCCACGCTGCCCTCCAATACTAAATTGGTGATCCCCTGATGCCTCAGAACATGTCCTACCAACCGATCCCCTCTTCTTGTCAAGTTGTGCCACAAACTCCTCTTCTCCCCAATCCTATTCAATACCTCCTCATTAGTTACGTGATCTACCCACCTTATCTTCAGCATTCTTCTGTAGCACCACATTTCGAAACCTTCTATTCTCTTCTTGTCCAAACTGGTTATCGTCCATGTTTCACTTCCATACATGGCTACACTCCATACAAATACTTTCAGAAACGACTTCCTGACACTTAAATCTATACTCGATGTTAACAGATTTCTCTTCTTCAGAAACGTTTTTCTTGCCATTGCCAGTCTACATTTTATATCCCCTCTACTTCGACCATCATCAGTTATTTTGCTCCCCAAATAACAATACTCCTTTACTACTTTAAGTGTCTCATTTCCTAATCTAATTCCCTCAGCATCACCCGACTTAATTCGACTACAGTCCATTATCCTCGTTTTGCTTTTGTTGATGTTCATCTTATATCCTCCTTTCAAGACACTGTCCATTCCGTCCAACTGCTCTTCCAAGTCCTTTATTATCCCTGACAGAATTACAGAGTCATCGGCGAACCTTAAAGTTTTTATTTCTTCTCCATGGATTTTAATACCTACTCCTAATTTTTATTTTGTTTCTTTTACTGACTGCTCAATGCACAGATTGAATAACATCGGTGAGAGGCTACATCCCTGTCTCACTCCCTTCCAAACCACTGCTTCTCTTTCATGCCCCTCGACTCTTGTAACTACCATCTGGTTTCTATACAAATTGTAAATAGCCTTTCGCTCCCTGTATTTTACCCCTGCCACCTTCATAATTTGAAAGAGAGTATTCCAGTCAACATTGTCGAAAGCCCTCTCTAATTCTATAAATGCTAGAAACGTAGGTTTGCCTTTCCTTAATCTTTCTTCTAAGATACGTCGTATGGTCAGTATTGCCTCACGTGTTCCAATATTTCTACGGAATCCAAACTGATCTTCCCCGAGGTCGGCTTCTATCAGTTTTTCCATTCGTCTGTAAAGAATTCGTGTTAGTATTTTGCAGCTGTGACTTATTAAACCGACAGTTCGGTAATTTTCACATCTGTCAACACCTGCTTTCTTTGGGATTGGAATTATTATATTCTTCTTCAAGTCTGAGGCTATTTCGCCTGTCTCATACATTTTGCTCACCAGATGGTAGAGTTTTGTCAGGACTGGCTCTCCCAAGGCTGTCAGTAGTTCTAATGGAACGTTGTCTACTCCCGGGGCCTTGTTTCGAATTAGGTCTTTCAGTGCCCTGTCAAACTCTTCATGCAGTATCATATCTCCCATTTCATCTTCATTTACATCCTCTTCCATTTCCATAATATTAAAACATTGCCCTTGTATAGACCCTCTATATACTCCTTCCACCTTTCTGCTTTCCCTTCTTTGCTTAGAACTGGGTTTCCATCTGAGCTCTTGATATTCATACAAGCGGTTCTCTTTTTTCAAAAGGTATCTTTAATTTTCCTTTAGGCAGTATCTATCTTACCCCTAGTGAGATAAGCCTCTACATCCATACATTTGTCCTCTAGCCATCCCTGCTTAGCCAATTTTTGCACTTCCTGTCGGTCTCATTTTTGAGACGTTTGTATTCCTTTTTGCCTGCTTCATTTATTCCATTTTTATATTTTCTCCTTTCATCAATTAAATTCAATATATCTTATCCAAGGATTTCTAATAGCGCTCGTCTTTTTACCTACTTGATCCTCTGCTGCCTTCACTACTTCATCCCTCAAAGCTACCCATTCTTCTTCTACTGTATTTCTTTCCCCCATTCTTGTCAATTGTTCCCCTATGCCCTCCCTGAAACTCTGCACAACCTCTGGTTTAGTCAGTTTATCCAGGTCCCATCTCCTCGAATTCTCACCTTTTTGGAGTTTCTTCAGTTTTAATCTATAGTTCATAACCAATCGATCGTGGTCAGAGTCCACATCTGCCCCTGCAAAATGTCTTACAATTTAGAACCTGGTTCCTAAATCTCTGTTTTACCATTATACAATATATCTGATACCTTCTGGTATCTCCAGGCTTCTTCCACGTATACAATCTTCTTTCATGATTCTTGAACCAAGTGTTAGCTGTGATTAAGTTATGCCCTGCGCAAAATTCTACCAGGCGGCTTCCTCTTTCATTCTTTACTCCCAATCCATATTCACCTACTACGTTTCCCTCTCTCCCTTTTCCTACAATCGAATTCCAGTCACCCATGACTATTAAATTTTCGTCTCCCTTCACTATCTGAAAAATTTCTTTTATTTCATCATACATTTCTTCAATTTCTTCGTCATCTGCAGAGGTAGTTGGCATATAAACTTGTACTACTGTAGTAGGCGTGAACTTCGTGTCTATCTTGGCCACAATAATGCGTTCACTATGCTGTTTGTAGTAGCTTACCCGCACTCCCATTTTTTTTATTCATTATTAAACCTACTCCTGCATTACCTCTATTTGATTTTGTATTTATAACCCTGTATTCACCTGACCAGAAGTCTTGTTCCTCCTGCCACCGAACTTCACTAATTACCACTGCATCTAACTTTAACCTATCCATTTCCCGTTTTAAATTTTCTGACCTACCTGCCCTGTTAAGGGATCTGACATTTCACGCTCCGGTCCGTAGGACGCCAGTTTTCTTTCTCCTGATAACGACGTCCTCTTGAGTAGTCCCCGCCAGGAGATTTGAATGGGGAACTATTTTACCTCCGGAATATTTTAGCCAAGAGGACGCCATCATCATTTAACCATACAGTAAAGCTGCATGCTCTCGGGAAAAATTACGGCTGTTGTTTCCCCTTACTTTTATCCGTTCGCAGTACCAGCACAGCAAGGCCGTTTTGGTTAGTGTTACAAGGCCAGATCAGTCAATCATCCAGACTGTTGCCCCAGCAACTACTGAAAAGGCTGCTGCCCCTCTTCAGGAACCACACGTTTGTCTGGCCTCTCAACAGATACCCCTCCGTTGTGGTTGCACCTACGGTACGGCTATCTGTATCGCTGAGGCACGCAAGACTCCCCACCAACGGCAAGGTACATGGGCTCGCGTATATTTTAAACAGTAATGGCCTTTTAAAGGATCCTTGGGGTAATTCACATCTGACCATTTCATCTCTTTAAGAAATGTGTATTAAGGTCTAACTCTCATAAAGATCTGAATCCAGCCATATATCAAGTCTGAAGGACGGTAGGTGCTACTTCGTTCACTAAACAACGGTGCGGGTCTGTATGGAATACCTCCTAAAGTCGAGCCACATGATACGAATCGGGCCGCCTTTGCCTATGACGCTCTGCGTCATGTGGACGAACAGAGCGGGCTGTGTTTCGCAAGATCTCTCTTTATGGAATGAATGCTTGTTTCTTTTAGAAGAAATTTTCGTTGTCCAGAAACGTCATAATGCGTGAGCACAGAACGTGTTCCATGAATATAGAACAGATTGACGTCAGCGATATGTGCCTGTAACTATAGACATCATTCCGACGAACTTCCTCGAAAACGGGGACGACTTATTTCTTTTCCCCCCAATCGTTTGCTATCCTTCGTTGTACCCGAGACCTATGAATACTACTACTAGAAGTCGGTAGAATCTAGAGGTACCTCTTTTGGTCCGTACGCCTTTTCACTATTGAGAGATGTTAGTTCACTTTCTATTCCGCCATCAGTTATCTCATTTCGACGTTCGTACGATAACTTTTATCGTCATCACTCTTTCGTCTGGTTTGATGCTGTGTTCCGCCTTTTCCTGTCTTGTCCTACTCTTTTTATCTGACAACTACACTCAACATGTTTCATATTCTGCTGCTCATATTCTAGTCTATGTCTGCCCTCACCGTTTTTCCTCTTTTACCATCTCTTCTAGCATCAACTATTTCTACCCAACAACATATGTCCCACTAACCTATCCCTTCTTGTGACTGGGTATTTCACAGAGTTCTTTCCTCATCTATTGTTTTACTACATCTTCATTTCGTACTTTATCGGCCCACTTAATTATTTACCATTCTTTGATAAACAATATTTCAAATGTTTCCACTTTCTTTTCCTCTGCATGGCCAATAGGTCTCGTTCCATACATCCCTGTTCTCTAGACGTACACTTCCAGCAATATCTCATGAGAGTACAACTCTTTTGTAGATGAAAGCTTTCTTTCCCTGTGTCACTTCTCCCATCTTCGTCGCTTCGACTGTTCTGTGTAATCTTGTTTACCAGATGAGGTAATTCTTTCTCTTCCTCCACGACTACGTAATTAAGTAACTAGTTATACTTATTTCTACAAGCCTTCATAACCTCCCTCTTCGCATTGTTTCTTCTTCAGCCGTGTTCCGTGCTGAGTACGCTATCCATTTCATGCAACAGGTTTTTATAAATCTCTCTTTCCTCTGGCCGTAAGGGCCATGTCTTCTGTCAGCCACCTCTTTTCTTTTCTTTTCCCTTTTTTCTCTTTTTTTATTGAGTCCTCATTCTTCTTGCTCGTTCGATGCAGCCCGCCATAGATTCCTCTACTGTTCCAACATCTTCATCTCAGAGCTGCACTTGCTTCGTGCGCCCTCAGTAATTTGTTGGATTTATTCCAATATCTGTGTTCCTTCTGCAGCTCCCCCTAACGCTACGGAACTACGAACCTAAGCATTGATATCTATTCTCCTCGCAATTTTATTCCTCATTCAAATTTTACCTCCATTACGGTCATGCCTTCTTCTGTCTACCACTTGAACAGCTGTAATCCTGCATTATATCGCTCTTAATACGAACTTGTCTTTCTTGACTTTTCACTCTTACTACTCCTACTTAGACTATGTAGTTATCGTAAATTATTAGACTTTTCTGTATTTCAGCACTTCATCTCTGCCTAAATTTTATCACCTACACCTCTGCAGAATGCTGCTGAAAAGTGAATGCCTTGATAATGTTCGATTACAAGATTAGGACTAAACGCCTGGAGCCTCTCGCACTTTTAATTATTTCAGAATGATTCTAAGTTGTGGAATGAACTGAAGAAACATTTAAAATTAATAGTAGGAGAGCTCATGGAGAATCCAGTTCTGTTGGAAGGGTTCTCGGAAAGCACAGCCCATTTGCAAAGCAAGTCGCATGCAAGATGTTGCAGTGTAGGGTACTGTCCCAATCTAGTAGGCCAGGCGGCAGGCACGGAATTACAGGCGCGCTGATAGGATGGTAATCTTTGTAATGAAGGCGACCATGTTCGCGCGGAGCGCATGTTTAGGGAATTAATATCGGAGAAAGACTGCGTGGCAGTTCTGCTGCCACCACGGGATATCTCCCGTAGGGATCAACGGTATAGAACAAGCGGGACTAGTAAGCTTATTTAACGAGACATCAATCATATTCCCCCCAATTGATACTGTATTTGAATTTGACAGAATATCTCTAATATCGGCATGGAGTACCCTCTGCCACTGACTATAGTGGCTCACAACGTACATATAGGGTGACTCAGCTGCGCCTACATATGTGTTTCATGCAATCCGCAGTACTTTCAAAATCCACACGCGATATTTTCACATTGTTTCGCTCGCTGTGCACAAACTATTAGACCTACAGAAAAAAATTAACAGGACCTTTTTGTAGAAAATTTAATGCAGCTAAATTTTGTACTGGAATACATTTTCGCTCGAGGGCACAGTTTTCCATCTATTCAAAAAAAAACGCGTTTGGAGGTTACTCTTATAAGTTTTCCTTCAATAATTTGAAAACTACGGCCTCTACATTGAATTTCCCACAATAAGGTCCTGATCAATTTTTTTCTGCAGAACTAACAGTTTGCACATAGCGAGCGAGAGAATTTGAAAATACTCGTGTGGTTTTTGAAAGTACTGTGGTTGCATAAAAACGCATAGATAGTGACAGCTGATCACTGTGTATGTACATATACATCCAAAATGGTCTCACAAGACTAAAGATTTTTCATGTGTTAAACAAGTTGTACATTATAAGTGATGGTATCCACCTATATACCTAAGGGTGTATTGGTTTCGATAAAAATTTCAAAGCTTTTTGTAAACCCTGGTAGCGATTGTGCAGCTGTCCGGCCTCACATAGTCATCGTAGAGATACCCGATGTAATTTTGTAGCATGCTCCACGTTACTTTTTCTGCCCTCGCTGCTAATATGTTTTTCGTCAAGGGTTTTCTGTCACTGGCAAGTTCGAGTCGTCTGTCTGAGCTGAGCTGTAGTTACATAAATGTGCCCATCTCCAACAGGGCGACAGCAACTGAGAGGGGCACCCAAGTGCTAGATTTGCATACAGTGCTTATCACGGAACGGGTAAAAGTGCAAGAGGGTAAATGGATGGGAGTGGTGGGGAGTGGCGTTACGTTACTGGTTTGTGTTGAAAATTAATCTCGAACCGGCCCTGTATCTCAACTGTGCTGGTGTTGTGCGTGAATTCTGTCGAAAATTTAAAATGGCTGAACTGATGTGCGAGATGAAGTACATGGGGGACATTACAGATGACTTGTTCAACGAGCTGTTACAGTGGCTAGAGAGAATCACAAGTTCACCGAGTGACTACCATTTTTTCTGGAACTAAAGAAGTGACTAGGACGACAGTGCTCCCAAACCAACGAGGAGTTTCAACACAATGTCAAGTCCTATTTCTGTTCATTGTTGACAACATTTTATGTAGAGCATATTGGAAAACTAGTACACAGTAAGAGAAATGCCGCAATCATTCAGTGATTATGTCGAAAAGTAACCATAATTTTTAAATAGGCCTAAAGATTCTTTTATTTGTGGTCCATCTGAAGTTGGAATGACCCATCTTCACACATCAGAAAAAGTTTTGCATCACGTCAATTCCTAGAGTTCCGGAACCTGTACAAAAAATTAAAATAATCAATATAAACATCGTTTCCGCCCTTTTTATTGCTCATGAAAACCATACATTGCATGTTGTACCACCATACAGCGAGACCTTCGGAGGTGGTGGTCCAGATTGCTGTACACACCAGTACTTCTAATACCCAGTAGCACGTCCTCTTGCATTGATGCATGCTTGTATTCGTCCTGGCATACTATCCACAAGTTCATCAAGGCACTGTTCGTCCAGATTGTCCCACTCCTCAACGGCGATTCGGCGTAGATCCCTAAGAGTGATTGGTGGGTCACGTCGTCCATAAACAGCCTGTTCAATCTATCCCAGACATATTCGATAGGGTTCATGTCTGGAGAACATGCTGGCCACTCTAGTCGAGCTATATCACTATCCTGAAGGAAGTCATTCACAAGGTGTACAAGATGGGCGCGCAAATTGTCGTCCATGAAGACGAATGCCTGGTCAATGTACTGCCAATATGCTTGCACTATCGGTCGGAGGATGGAATTCACGTATCGTGCAGCCGTTACGGCGCCTTCCATGAACATCAGTGGCGTATGTCGGCTCCACATAATGCCACCCCAAAACAGCAGGGAACCTCCACTTTGCTGCACTCACTGGACAGTGTGTCTAAGGCGTTCAGCCTGACCGGGTTGCCTCCAAACACGTTTCCGACGATTGTCTGGTTGAAGAAACATGCGACACTCATCGGTGAAGAGAACGTCATGCCAATTCTGAGCGGTCCATTCGGCATGTTGTTGGGCCCATCTGTACCGCGGTGGATGGTGTCGTGGTTGCAAAGATGGTCCTCATCATGTACGTCGGGAGTGAAGTTGCGCATCACGCAGCCTACTGCGCACAGTTTGTGTCGTAACAGGACGTCCTTTGCCTGCACGGAAAGCATTATTCAACTTGATGGTGTTGCTGTCAGTGTTCCTCCGAGCCATAATGCGTAGGTTGAGGCCATCCACTGCAATAGTAGCCCTTGGGCGGCCTGAGCGAAGTATGTCAACGACAGTTCCAGTCTCTCTGTATCTCCTCCACGTCCGAACAACATGGTTTTGGTTCACTCCAAGACGCCTGGACGCTTCCGTTGTTGAGAGCCCTTCTTGGCACAAAGTAACAATGCGGACGCGTTCGAACCGCGGTATTGACCGTCTAGGCATGGTTGAACTACAGACAACACAAGCTGTGTACCTCCTTCCTGGAGGAATGACTGGAAATGATCGGCTGTCGGACGCTCTCTGTCTAATAGGCGCTGCTCATGCATGGTTGTTTACATCATTGGGTGGGTTTAGTGATATCTCTGAACAGTCAAAGGGACTCTGTCTGTGTAACAACATCCACAGTCGACGTCCGTCTTCAGGAGTTCTGGGGATTGGGGTAATGTGTGTATATTGCCAAAAAAGCTGATCTGACTAGATGCCGTTTTATCACACGTGCCCACCACGAGAAACATTTGGTGGTGTACTTGCTGCAGCAGTTGGTGAATGTCGTTAAGACTGCGTATGGTAACGTAGGGGACCGCGCAAACGACGAAATAATTCTGCTACCTTAGAACTAAAATAAAGCGTGACAGAGGAATTTTAGAGAAGATACGAAGCAGGTTAGCAGAAGAAGAAAGAACACAGGCCATTACAGGAGAAAAAACTTCCACGAATGGACACCTCCAACACAGCATGATATGGAAAGATTAATAGACTGTGGGAAACCTGAAAATGAAGATAATCAAAAGATCTAATTTGTGCTTTCACGGAATGACGCTGCAAATTAAGTGGACTATTACGACAAAAAATAATGATATTCTTTGCAGAACGGAAAAGAACAGTAATTTATGGAAAATACTAACTAGAAACCTGAGTGAGTAAGGAACATGCACTCAGGAGGACAGCGGTTCAAATTCCCAACTGGCCATCCACATTTAGACCTTTTTTTCCATAAATCGATCAAGTTAAGTTCCTATGAAAGGGCACAGTCGATTTTTTCTCAATCCATGTTTGCATTCCGTCTCTATGGAGCTTGTCATCGATAGAACGTCAAACCCAGATGTTCCGTCCATCCTTCTTTTCCTTCCTTCTTTCCTTTCGAAGAACGCACAGAATGGTGACACACGTGTTAAGACATCTTAAATGGTTCTAATGGGCCCCAGAGGTAAAAAATTGTGGAGGTTGTAAAGAGACTCGAATATACAGAGTTTAACAGCGTGATATCGACAAACTGCGAGGGCTGGCGTCGAAGTCGTAGGGGCCAAAACCTCCCATTAGGAGACCCCTACAATAGCAAACCCCGCTGTGTATGCTGACCAACCACACGGAGAACTTCTCGTAACAGGCAGCACTCAGAGCGACAGATGGGGTCCATCACGTCCACGCCTGTCACAACACTGTCAGCGTACGAAATGATGTTTGCCGCAGAAAATTTAGCCTAGTGGCATGTGTTAGCCGCTACAAAGACTCAATAAATGATGTAATTCCCCGGAAAGTAAAACGCTTTATTGCTATGTGGAACAACAAGGTAAATGACTACTATCACATATACTCTTATTGTACCACTGTTGTTTTTTTTTGTATTTTGTTTTGTTTTTGTTTTTTCATGGAGCAAGCTTTTGACAAATGCAGAAACTCTGACCCTCGCACCCTGGGAGGTAGCGATATATTCAGCTGCTAGAAAGTGCAGTCTCTTTGGCATTGATCGTTCACGACATTGGCAACGGATAGGTATGGAGTAATGTAGGAGCTGATGTGCCTATAAGTCAACGCTGTATAGCGTCATAGGATAATGTTTTTGGATACAGATTCCTGTCTACAGTTTATTCCTGTACACACACACTACAAACCCACACGGTCTGTAAGGATCTTTTTGTTACACTTTACATATAAGTGTAAGGGCACACTTCACCTACATTTCTAGGACGGGAAACGTAATGGGCTGTATGGTCCAGACATATCCTGCACTGTTCATTTTTCTGTCAAGAAACGCCAGAGGTGTTTCTATACCAAGACACCCGTAGAAGGGCGAGCGCGTCGCTGCCTGACACATTTAAGCTTACTGCTGCTCCCCTCTTCAAAGCCGCAGTCACCGATCACCGCGGAGGCAAATTCTGCCCGTAACACTGCACACAATAATGCGCCATTCACCCTTTAGGTAAACCATCAGTGACGGGCTGCACGGTGATAATTTGGAAGAAGGTGACTGGGTAACATCATCTTTGCGGCTACCACAGCTCGCAGTATACACGCTATGTGATCAAAAGTATCCGGACACCCCCAAAAACATACATTCTTTATATTATTTGCACTGCGCTGCCACCTACTTCCGGGTACTCCATATCAGCGGCCTCAGTAGTCATTAGACATCGTGAGAGAGCAGAATAGGGCGCTCCGCGGAACTCACAGACTTCGAACGTGGTCAGGTGATTGGGTGTCACTGTGTCATACGTCGGTACGCGAGATTTCCACACTCCTAAACATCAATAAGTCCACTGCTTCCGATGTGACAGTGAAATGAAAACCTGAAGGGACACTACAGCACAAAAGCGTACAGGCCGACCTCTTCTGTTGACTGACAGATACCGCCCCTAGTTGAAGAGGGTAGTAATGTGTAATAGGCAGACATCTATCCAGACCGTCACGCAGGAATTCCAAACTGCATCAGGATCCATTGCAAGTACTATAACAGTTAGGCGGGAGGTGAGAAAACTTGGATTTCATGGTCGAGCGGCTGCTCATGAGCCACACATCACGCCGGTAAATGCCAAACGACGCCTCGCTTGATGTAAGCAGCGTAAACATTGGACGATTGAACAGTGAAAAAACGTTGTGTGGAGTGACAAATCACGGTACACAATGTGGCGATCCGATGGTAGGGTGTGGGTATGGCGAATGCCCGGTAAACGTCATCTGCCAGCGTGTGTAGTGCCATCAGTAAAATTCGGAGGCGGTGGTGTTATAGTGTGGTCGTGTTTTTGATGGAGGGGGCTTGCACCCCTTGTTGTTTTTGCGTGGCACTATCACAGCATGGGTCTACATTGATGTTTTAAGCACCTTCTTGCTTCCCACTGTTGAAGAACAATTCGGGGATGGCGACTGCATCTTTCAACACGATCGAGCATTTGTTCATACCGCACGGCCTGTGGCGGAGTGGTTACACGACAATAATATCCCTGATTTGGACTGGCCTGCACAGAGTCCTGACCTGAATCATATAGAACACCTTTGGGATGTTTTGGAACGCCGACTTCGTGCCAGGCCTCGCCGACCGACATCAGTGCAGCACTCCGTGAAGAATGGGCTGCCATTCCCCAAGAAACCTTCCAGCACCTGATTAAACCTATGCCTGCGAGAGTGGAAGCTGTGATCAAGGCTAAGGGTGGGCCAACAACATACTGAATTTCAGCATTACCGATGGAAGGTGCCACGAACTTGTAAGTCATTTTCAGCCAGGTGTCCGGATACTTTTGATCACATAGTGTATTTCCTGCTGGCTCTCTATTGGGTCTGTGCTTAAGTTCGTAGAATTTTTCTTTAAGTTTAATAAGCACAACAGATACACATAACAGAGACTTTAGTCATCAACAATATATTCTCCTTCACTGTTTATAATAGTCTCTCAACGCTGGGGTAGCTTTACGATTCCCCGACGGTAGAAATCACATAGTTTTTAGGCGAAGGATTCGTCGAGCCATGTTCGGATCGCACTTTCATCCAGAAAGGAAGTTCCTTGAAGGCTGTTCGACTGAGGGCGGAAAAGTTGAAAATCTGAGGGCACAAGATCAGGTGAATGACTTCCCAACCCAGTTCCTGTGTAGCGTTTTTTGTCTATCAGAATGTAGGCGGGTGTTATCACGGAATAGCGTCAATTCATGCTGCCTTTCTGGTCGCTGTTTCTGAATTCCGTCTGCAAGAGTCAGAGTTGTTGTCAGTATATGTGAGCAGTGATGGTTACACTTCGTGGAAGCAATTCGTACTACACCACACTGTCGCTGTTCCACCAAATGCATAATAATATCTTTTATGGATGGGCGCAGGTCTTCGTGTGGGTGGTTGCTCCTTTGACCGGGCTCAATCATTCCGTTATTTTCCTTATGTTAGCATAAAGAGACCATTTCTCGTCACCAGTAACGATACGGGATAGGAACGGTCGCTGTTGTTCACGGGACAGTTGATAACGAACAAGCAGATATGCACAATTAGTTACCTGCTAATTTGTGTGATTCTGGCTTAGGGCGTACGACACCCATAATCCGATTTTCTAACTTTCGCAATTGCGTACAAATGTCTCACATCGGTGGAATGATCGCAGTTGATCACATTTTCCAGTTCTCGAGTACAGTGACGTGGATCATTGTGGAGTAATGCGTTTAAATAATCTTGAACAAATCCCGAAGGCCTTCCTAAATCTGGAGAGTCACTGATGTCAAACTGATCCTCTTTGAAACAAGAAAACCATTTCCTTGCCATGCCCTGTCCGATACCATTTTCCCCAATTACCCCATCTACAGAAGAAATGTTTCAGGCTGCCTCTGTTGCTATCACCCCTCTATTGAACTCAAATAGAAGAATATGTCGGAAATTTCTCCACATGGTATTCCATTTTCTGGCGTCCACAGCTCAACTCATTATCTCCAGTTCACAAAATGACAACATGTAAAGTTTAATGGCAACACTGAACTACAAATAGAACATGGCAATTGATAAAAGAGCCCATAACAACTGGAATAGCACCATGCAAAACAAAAACGCAACTAACTTATGCACCAACCTAATAAGACTGCCTGGGATGCTATTCCATATCTGTGCTGCGACTGCACTATGACCGAAAGCATCTCCTAATATGACTTAACGGTTCAAGTGTCGATCTCTGCCTCCGTGTCATCTGGTAACCGGGATGAACACGGTGTACAACTTACTTGTAACAGTAGAACCAATGTGTTAACTTCTTTTTGAGGAGACTACTCTGCCTGTTGCAGGTAAATGACGCAACCTCATTGAAATTTCTTCTCTCCCAGTAATTGTGCTGGTCGACGACGTCAGGAGTATCTACAATGTTTATTTCTAAGGTGTTTGGGAGACACGAGCTCAGTTCAAGGCCATAAGCTAATTACCATAACTTACTATCACCTTTCGATAGTTTTCTACACCCAAGTGTCGTAGGGTAGCCCAAGGGAGTCAGACCCTAATTATCCTAATCTACTTTCACTTTTTTCCAAGTGTCCTGGGTCATAAACAGCCCTGATTCGAGACACACAGATCGAGGCTACATGATGTCATAAGATCGCCACGTAGCTGTAAGCCCTCATCATAAGTACTTTCTCAACAATACGTAATTAGACTAAGCTTCAGAACGCTAAGGCCTTGGATTCAACCCCTGGCATATTTAATTTTTTTATATGTCAGCGAATTTCAAAACACACATTGTTTAAGCTATTACAACACCACTAGTCAATTACCAAACAGTCCCCAGGTTAATAGCCCACCACCGTGTGTGTGACAAAATTGCAACACAATCTTGTAGAAATAAGGCCCTGTCATGTGTAGCTTCTCAACACCACCTAGCGTTACAAAGGCTTAGTTTCGATGGCAATATTCAATGTGCGTGTTGCTGATAACGTAATAAGATCACCTGCCAACTGTCCTAATATACCTGTAGGATAGATGGCATCAAAATCAATATTCTGAGCTTTGGAGTTTAAAGACCCAGGTTTCGATGTCTGGCATGTGTAATTTCATCAGATTTTAGTACAAGCAGTTGTCTTAAGCTTTGTTCTAGGAAGGTTCTCAGTGTTCGACCCATCATGTGTAATTTTTCGTAAATTTCACATCGCTTCAAGGCAGGTGTTATACGGTTCGTTTACTTCGCAGAAATTTTATTTTGACCGTGAAATTTTCTTGCAAATACGATGCCTAAGACACTCTTGCAATGCAGGGGATAATATTTTCCCTATTTTTTGATACATCTATGAACCGTACTTCTATCATGAGACATCTACTCCCGCGGAGCAATAAGTTCAAAAGTGGTTCAAGTGGCTCTGAGCACTATGTGACTTACATCTCAGGTCATCAGTACCCTAGAACTTAGAACTACTTAAACCTAACTAACCTAAGGACATCACACACATCCATGCCCGAGGCAGGATTCGAACCTGCGACCGTAGCGGTCGCGCGGTTCCAGACTGAAGCGCCTAGGACCGCTCGGCCACCAGCGGCCGGCGGAGGAGCAATAAGTGATAGGCAAAATCCCACACAACTATTTTATGAAATGTCGTACAGTTTTCAGCGAACTGCACTTTCATGTTCTTGTTGTTGTTGTTGTGGTCTTCAGTCCTGAGACTGGTTTGATGCAGCTCTCCATGCTACTCTATCCTGTGCAAGCTTCTTCATCTCCCAGTACCTACTGCAACCTACATCCTTCTGAATCTGCTTAGTGTATTTATCTCTTGGTCTCCCTCTACGATTTTTACCCTCCACTTCGCCCTCCAATGCTAAATTTGTGATCCCTTGATGCCTCAAAACATGTCCTACCAACCGATCCCTTCTTCTAGTCAAGTTGTGCCACAAACTTCTCTTCTCCCCAATCCTATTCAATACCTTCTCATTAGTTACGTGATCTACCCACCTTATCTTCAGCATTCTTCTGTAGCACCACATTTCGAAAGCTTCTATTCTCTTCTTGTCCAAACTGGTTATCGTCCATGTTTCACTTCCATACATGGCTACACTCCATACAAATACTTTCAGAAACGACTTCCTGACACTTAAATCTATACTCGATGTTAACAAATTTCTCTTCTTCAGAAACGATTTCCTTGCCATTGCCAGTCTACATTTTATATCCTCTCTACTTCGACCATCATCAGTTATTTTACTCCCTAAATAGCAAAACTCCTTTACTACTTTAAGTGTGTCATTTCCTAATCTAATCCCCTCAGCATCACCCGATTTAATTTGACTACGTTCCATTATCCTCGTTTTGCTTTTGTTGATGTTCATCTTATATCCTCCTTTCAAGACACTGTCCATTCCGTTCAACTGCTCTTCCAAGTCCTTTGCTGTCTCTGACAGAATTACAATGTCATCGGCGAACCTCAAAGTTTTTACTTCTTCTCCATGAATTTTAATACCTACTCCGAATTTTTCTTTTGTTTCCTTTACTGCTTGCTCAATATACAGATTGAATAACATCGGGGAGAGGCTACAACCCTGTCTCACTGCTTTCCCAACCACTGCTTCCCTTTCATGCCCCTCGACTCTTATAACTGCCATCTGGTTTCTGTACAAATTGTAAATAGCCTTTCGCTCCCTGTATTTTACCCCTGCCAC
The DNA here is from genome assembly GCF_023864345.2 of Schistocerca serialis cubense. Taxonomy (NCBI): domain Eukaryota; kingdom Metazoa; phylum Arthropoda; class Insecta; order Orthoptera; family Acrididae; genus Schistocerca; species Schistocerca serialis. Next base: position 139,303,390 of record NC_064638.1, on the reverse strand, counting down.
CTTCATAATTTGAAAGAGAGTATTCCAGTTAACGTTGTCAAAAGCTTTCTCTAAGTCTACAAATGCTAGAAACGTAGGTTTGCCTTTTCTTAATCTTTCTTCTAAGATAAGTCGTAAGGTTAGTATTGCCTCACGTGTTCCAACATTTCTACGGAATCCAAACTGATCTTCCCCGAGGTCCTCTTCTACCAGTTTTTCCATGTTCATGTTCTTAGACGAATCAAAATACGTAGTCACAGTTTGGTACTGGACAGCACGGCCTCCATTTCAAATTGATGAATCTGTATAATTACGGAGACATTAAAGGTAATTGGGAAGCGAGCGTATACACAATTAGAGCGATATAAAATTCTAGGCCAAAAGTAAAATATTTCGTGGGCAAAAGTTCTACACTCTACAGTTTCTCGACATACAACGGAACAAGACAAGACCAAGGGCAGGAAAACACAACAAACGTCATCTATTGACAGTGCAGTAGCAACGCAGGGAACAAGGAAAAACATTAGCACTAAACTCGTAAACAACCTCAATAAAACAAAATTAGTACTAGACGACAGTGTGGTACTAAAGACTGGCTTGAAGAGGTATTACATGTGAAATTTGATACAGAATAGAGTAAAGAGAGAATTTTCAATCGTCAAAACAAAATATATGGAGTACATAGCCGTTCACAATAAAGTAAGTAAAGACATAAAATCGGAGGAATAGGAAGGAAGCAGCAATGTGGGAAAGATTTGGAAAACTATGAGGACTAAGTGAAATTCAGAAGAAGGGCCGTATTGAGCTGTGTCTGTTCATTTAATATTTAATTAGTAGTCTGGGACAGATGTTTGTTGATTTGCAGAGATACCAGCAGGGTTTCTAGTTTTTGGTTCCTTGATTGCTAAGAAGAGATCTTGGGACTGTTCCTGGTAGCTTTGGGCCTCAATCAACGCGTACTCAGCAAATGTGAAGTCATAATTCTGCAACATCCAGGAACATTCATGTTCAGCCAACGTAGCTGCTGTTTTTCTGCCTGATTGACCCATATAAAACTTATCACAATCACGACAAGTAAATTTGTATATCTCACCTTTGGTTAGTAATTGAGTCTTATCTTTGCTATTGAAAATACATTCTGCTGGTGTGCTCATCACACAGCAGGAAATGCTACAGTTGCAGGAATTCAGTGTTTTGTTACACCGTGTGGTACGTGTCCTAGGCATGAGATTGTACAACGCTTCCTACAGACATGGGAAAGAGCAGCAGAGGGAGCAGAGAGGAGGGGTATAGTTTTCTAGTTTTCGATTTTTGTTTCGTATGCAGGATGTCGTCAATCGGGACAGAACTGTAGCCATTGGTTGAGGCAATAAATTTTTTATTATGTTCAAATCCGCTTTGAAATATTCTTTACACATGGAAGACAAGTATCAGATGGTACACCACTCAGTGGAAAGCTGAACATTTGTACCTTATTGGGTCTTGTGAGCATTGCCCGTTCTGGACGTTCGGTGGTCTTGGTCTGGACGCCAGGTCATGTTGGCATCCCGGGGAACGAACGTGTTGACAGGCTGGCCAAAGGGGCGCTCGACGCCCCAGCTTTGGAGATCGGCCTCACGGCTCCCGATCAGCAGCTGGTGTTGCGCCGTAAGGTGCTTGGGATGTGGTCTGCTGAGTGGCGAGGCTTGACAATGCCTAATAAACTGCGGGCTGTCAAGGAGACGACCGATGTGTGGCGCTCCTCCCTGCGGTCTTCTCGCAGGGACTCTGTTATCCTGTGTCGGCTCCGCATCGGCCATACATACCTGAAGCACGGCCATCTTTTGCGTCAGGAGGATCCCCCCCTGTGTCGGTGTGGGTCCCGGCTGACGGTCGCCCACATTTTATTGGAGTGTCCCCGACTGCGCACCCTTCGGCAGTCTTTTAATTTCCCGGGCACCTTGCTTTTGATTTTATGCGACGATGCCTCCATGGCTGACAATGTTTTACATTTTATCCGTGCTAGTCCTTTTTATGGATCCATTTAGGGGGGTCCTGCACTTTTCCGTTTCTGTGTCTTTTGTCCTCACGTCTCTCCATATTTGTTGCTGTTTTGGTGTCTCATCGGATGGTTGACTCTTTCCCTTTTTTGTTGTCGTGGTCAGTCAACCAGTCTCCGGCCATCTTCTTTTCTTCTATTTCTTTCTGTCTGGTGTTCGTCTGTACTCTTCTTTTCTGTAGTGTTCGTTGCCTAATTTGTGTTCTTTAGCACCTGGGGGGGGGGGGGGGGGGCAGTCTCCTTCCCCTTGGGGTTTTATCTGCTCTGCGACTTTGTCTCGCTTGTTTTTGGAATGGGGGACTGATGACCTTAGCTGTTTAGTCCCCCTTAAACATCCCAACAACCACCACCACCACCAAGGTTTTACTGTGTTTGTTTGAAACAATTTGTTGGTATACTGATAATAATGGTTGTATCTACAATTATGAAATTGTTGCCATTTTCCATTGTGAACTGAATATTTTTATGTTGGCTGTTTAAGTTATGAAAACATGAATTGAGCTGTCTTGTAGCGCCTGTCCACATACGCAGTACATCGTCTACATACGTAAACTAGTATTTAATATCCGCACTCAAAGGTTCTTTATTCAAAATAGGTTGTTCAAAACTGTCTATATTCAGCCAAAAGTGGACCCCATAGCTAAACCACCTAACTGTTTGTGTAGAGTCTCTTCGAACTGGGAATAATTTTATGCTAAGCATATCTGAGTTGGCAGTCTTTCAATTCCACAGGGTTGACATTAGATAAGTTAGATCAGTAAAGCATCTCTTCCTCTACTGGTTCACTGAAAATCAAATTGCAAACATCAAAGCATCGTGTCCGATAGACTGATCCTTTACCTTATCTACAAGGTATACTGAATTTGGAATACCGTTATTTGATTTGAATTTTGTCTTACTTTTAATTAAAGTGCCCAAATTACTAGCCAGTTTGTAACATGAAGCAGAGAAAAATAATACAACTGGACAGATGGATACAGCTTGCTTCTGTAGGTTTGGAAGCCCATTCAGCCTAGGAAGCGCTAGGCTGATGTTAGTTAATAGCTGTGCTTCAAAATCAGAAACTATGCTTTTTGCAAGAATTACACATTTCATCTCATCTCTTTAGGAAGGATTTTAGCATGTGGGACTTAGAAAATCACTGACTTTTTCAAATAATCAAGCTTGTTCAAAAGTAAAATGCTGCTGTCTTTATCTGATTTTGTGGTAATGATATATTGCTGATGTAGTTTCTTTTTGAAGAACTTGAGGTTGTGAAAGTCCTTAATGAGTGAGATGTTACACTCAAATGTTAATCCTTTCTTTAGTTCATGAATATCTAAATGTTTTGCAGTATTGTCTTTAGCTAAATTCAATATCTACATCTACATCTATACTCCGCGAGCCACCTTACGGTGTGTGGCGGAGGGTACTTATTGTACCACTATCTGATCCCCCCTTCCCTGTTCCATTCACGAATTGTGCGTAGGAAGAACGACTGCTTGTAAGTCTCCGTATTTGCTCTAATTTCTCGGATCTTTTCGTTGTGATCATTACGCGAGATATATGTGGGCGGTAGTAATATGTTGCCCATCTCTTCCCGGAATGTGCTCTCTCGTAATTTCGATAATAAACCTCTCCGTATTGCGTAACGCCTTTCTTGAAGTGTCCGCCACTGGAGCTTGTTCAGCATCTCCGTAACGCTCTCGCGCTGACTAAATGTCCCCATGACGAATCGCGCTGCTTTTCGCTGGATCATGTCTATCTCTTCTATTAATCCAACCTGGTAAGGGTCCCATACTGATGAGCAATACTCAAGAATCGGACGAACAAGCGTTTTGTAAGCTACTTCTTTCGTCGATGAGTCACATTTTCTTAGAATTCTTCCTATGAATCTCAACCTGGCGCCTGCTTTTCCCACTATTTGTTTTATGTGATCATTCCACTTCAGATCTATCTTTATAACATATAGTTGCTTCTGTTATGGAGAATGGGAAGCAGCATATTTAAAACCTTTCTCAACTTGAGGTTGTGAAAGTCCTTAATGTGTGAGATGTTACACTCAAATGTTAATCCTTTCTTTAGTTCATGAATATCTAAATGTTTTGCAGTATTGTCTTTAGCTAAATTCAATATCTATCTTTATAACATATAGTTGCTTCTGTTATGGAGAATGGGAAGCAGCATATTTAAAACCTTTCTCAAGCACATTATGTTCATCTGTCGAAAGAACCAAGTACGACAGATAAATTATATGTTGTGAAAACTTCTGATGTAATTTGAGGTTAGAGGTGCAGTCACATTATTAATCATAGCAAATTTTATGTTTGTCGTAAAAATATATTGCGAATAAGAGGTCTCGCGCATTCACAACTTCACAATCCCACAGTCCTGGTTTAATATTAGATGACCAAACAAAGCCCAATACTTCTCATTTTCTAAACGTCACTTAATGGCCACAGATTTTCAAATGCTTCCGACACAGCCTGTTCCTTTCTATTCCTCCGTTTTCTTGTATTTTTTTTATTTTATTGTGATTGCTTATATTCCCCATGTATTCAGTCGTTAAGATTGCACATTCCCTCTTTTACTCTCTTTATGCATCACGTTCCATATTTAATACCTCTTAAAACCATTCTTTAGTATTCTTCTCCAGTACTAATTTTATTTTATTAGGACTGTTAATTTAATTTAAATTGTTATATAAGCATTGTTTTCTTGTTTAGTGGTAACGTATTTCCTGGCTTCCTCGCTTTATATTTATTTACTGTTCAACTTTTCAATTGTATCATCACTATACTCGTATATTCAAACATCACATTTACTGTGTATTAGTAACGCAGACTAGATGAGCAGCATCTTTCCACGACGTTGTTTCAAATACCGTAACTTCTTTGACGACGATAGTCAGTGAAAATCTGAGGATAGGAATGTAAACGAAAAACCAGTTAATTTAATTGACCCACGAACATAGTCAATATTATATTTTTCATTTGTAATTTAAATGTAATTTTTCTCAACTTTGTAATTATCTGCATCAAGCTGGGGCGCATCAGGTCTGGAATGTCGTTGAGGGTAGTAGAAGTATCTTCAGTGACGCGTTCCACTTCGAATTAAATTCCAATGACCAGCAAAGACTTGTCTGCAGACAACTCAGACATCAGCGGGTTACCAACCTGACTATTGCCCTCTATATGGCCCGACTGCCAGGAGTGATGGTCTGGGCTGCTATTCTGCTTCATAGCAGGCACCCTTACAGCGCAACAGTATGTCGACGCTATTCTGCCCCCCGTTTTATATTGCCCTTCGTGGCTAGCCTCCTGGGTTTACATTTCAGCAAGATAGTGCCCACCCGCACATTGCGGGAGTTTCTACTTCTTGTCTTCGTGCTTTTCAAGCCCACCCTTGACCAACAAGGTCACCAGATCCCTCCCTAGTTTAAAATATCTGGAGTATTATGGGCAGGTCTCTCCAACCAGCTCGCGATTTTGACGATCAAACACGCCAATTGGACAGAATGTGGTACGACATCCCTCAGGAGGACATCCAACAATTGTGTCAATCAATGCCAAGTCGAATACATGATTGCATAAGAGCGTGAGGTGGCCCAACAAGTTATTTACTTGTTCATTTGCTGGTCCAGGCGGAGGTTAGAGTCCCCCCTCGGGCATGTGTGTGTGTGTGTGTGTGTGTGTGTGTGTGTGTGTGTGTGTGTGTGTGTTTGTCCTTAAGATAATTTAGGTTAAGTAGTGTGTAAGCTTAGGGACTGATGACCTTAGCAGCTAAGCCCCATAAGATTTCACACACATTTGAACATTTTCAACTTGCTCACTTTGTAAAGGTCTTCCTCTTGAATAAGTCACCCAGTTTTTATGAAATTTTAATCATTCGTTTGTCTGTACATGCACATCACATCTACCGATTTCCGTTCCATTCGTATAATCCTGTCGTGGGGCGTCGCTTTTCTCCTGTCGCAGAGCGTAGATACTACTACTACTACGACCAGTACTACTGCCTGCCACTTGTGTTGTAAATTTGTTGCCAGAAGAATGTCGCTGAAGAACCTGCCGATCCTGGAGCCGCGGTTCCTGCTGGGACTGCGGGTGGGGGTGCGCGGCAATGCGCTGTACACGTCTGAGAACGACCAGGTGCTGTATCCCGTGGGCAGCGTGTTGGCTCTGCACGACCACACGACCCGCAAGCAGTGCTTCCTGCGGCTGCCCGACCGCGCCGCGCGACCAGCTGTCATATGCCTCAGCCCCAGCAGGTAGGCATCGCACCATGTCTCGAAAATGGTCGCGATCCGTCGCAGAGGTTCATTTAGTATGCACTGCACACAGAATCCCACAAATCAATTTCAGCACCTGATAACAGCACCAACTCTATCTTCTATGTGCGTTACTTCAAGCACAGACCAAAACTGCGTCTCAAAATGACAAGCCAGATCTTAATTCATCGATTTCTTGGATCGTCGGCACGCTAGTTGTAGACCACTCGGACATAAGCTCACTGGGCAAAATGTACTATCGGACGTTTTTATTATCCAGACTCGAGTTTAGGCTTTAATGACACATGAATCAATAGCCCTATCGCAAAATGAGTTATATCAGTATTTTTCTTGTTTTGTTCTGCGTAAGGCCAAAGAAGCAATTTGGTTTTGAACTTCAGCATATAGTTTTTATTCCAGATTGTAGTAAGGATTGTCTGGTTTCCGGCGTCTTCACTACAAACTTCTCACTTCAAAACTATATAGGGTAAAATGCAATTGTCCACGGTTAATGAAATTCTAATAGATTATAGGCACATACATTGGGCAAAATATTACTGTCGGATTTTTTATTATGGAGACTCGAGTTTAAGCTTTAATGACAAGCGAACCAATTGCCCTATCATAAAATAAGTTATACCAATATTTTTCTTGTTTTATTTTGCTTTAGACTATACGGGGAAATCAGGTTTTAAAGTTCAACATATATTTTTTTATTTCTATAGCAGTAATGATTGTCCGGTTACCGGCGTCTTCGTTACACACTGCTCACTTTAAAATTATGTAGCTTGAAATGCATTTGTCCACTGTTGATGAAATTTTAATAGGTTACAGGCACATATAGTGGTGGTAAAAATTTCAAGTCTCAGTATTTCTCAGTCATTCACAAAAATTTTCTTACGATGTTTCTAAAATGACTTTTTCTCAGCCCGGATAAACGTATGACAGATAGGGTAGGTTTGTTTTGAACGTTACTTTCGTAGTTGTAAGAAGCTGCAACCACTGTGACCGTGCAGTGGGATATGGCTTTCATAAAGACCGATAAAGAACGATGTGTAACACTGGTTCTGTGCGTGATGCGCAGTGGGAATAACAGTGGGCGCAGTGGTGGAATCAGGTGCTCCATTGCCACTCACAGGCAAACCATTTTCCAACAACCCGGCGGTTCGCGAGAATGATGTATTCGTTTTCACAGCCGTGCACGCTGTTAATCGTAATATCCAGCACGCACAGAACCAGTCTTAAATAGAACTCTTTATAAAATCCGTATCACACGGTATGGTCACTGTGGTTGTAGCTTATTAGAGCCACAAAAAAAACCTTCAAAAGAAACCCACGTATTGAGGTATGTGCTTATCCTGTGCTGAGAAAAAGGTACTTTAGAAGAGTCATACGAACATTTTTGTGGATAATTGAAAAAATTTGTAACTTGAGATTTCCACTACCAATATAAATCTTCCAGTAATTTTAGTGTTTGCAGCCGGATCCCATCAACATTCTGTCACGATATTTCGACCCAGAGACGTCTGGACATCTTCACGTTCTTAGACGAAATACTGAAGACACCTGATGCCATGCGAATCGTACTGGCGGTTTACGGCGCATGCGTTAGGAGGTGACATGCGCAAGGCAGACGTGAATTAGTGCTTCTAGAGAAGGTTTTTAAAGAAAATGGCTATACTTCGCGTCAAATAAGGAAGGCCATGCACAATTACAATAACAAGAAGCAACGACTGATGACAACTCTAAATCAACTGCGTTCCTTCCATATGCCGAGAACGTGTCTTCTAAAATAGGCAGATTGCTTATAAAGAATAATATTAATGTCCTCTTCCATCCACCAGCAAAGATCAGGGCCATAGTCGGATCCGTTAAAGACGATTTACAATTGAGGAAGGCGGGTGTTTATAAAATTCTCTGTGAGTGTGGCGTGTCCTATATAGGTCAGATGATACGAACGGTTCAGGAACGCTGTGTAGAACACGAAAGACACATCCATCTGCGGCAACCTTTAAAATCAGCAGTGGCGGAACATTGCGTTTCCATGGGACATTCAATGGAATACAATAATACCAAACTTTTAACACCGGTTTCCAGCTTCTGGGACTCTGTAATTAAAGAATCCGTGGAAATACGTATTGCTGATAACTTAATGAATCGTGATAACGGCTTTCAGCTGAATAAAAATTGGAATCCAATTATTAAAATTATGCGGCCACAACGGAATCGACATGCTCAGTCGATACTCAGCGATTACATTGTTCTTACTTCACCACTGAGGGCAGCACGCACAACTTGGCTGCCTCGCACACGTCACCTCCTAACGCATGCGCCGTAAACCGCCAATACGATTCGCATGCGTGGAATTCGCTATAAATACCACGACTGCACCAGGTCTCTTCAGTATTTCGTCTATTCACCTGAGGATGGCCAAACGTGTCTGGGCCGAAATATCGTGGCAGAAAGTTGATGGGATCCGGCTGCAAACCCAAAAATTACTGGAAGAAAAAATACGCCGGGAAAATTTCAGAAGTCACACCAATATGAGTGCCTATAAGCTAATAAGATTACTTTAATACAAATACATTTAAAGCTATATAGTTTTGAACTGAGTAGTTCTTAGCGAAGAGCTCAAAACTGGACAGTCTTTACTGCAACGTAAAATAAGAAATGTATGTTGAAATTTGAAACTATATTGCTCCATGTAGCCTAACGTACGTTGACACAACAAAAATATTGGTTACTCGTTTTGCGATAGGTCTGTTGGTTTACTTGTAATTAAAGCTTAAACTCGAGTCTCCACAATAAAAAATCCGATAGTAGTCACCACCTTAAAAGAGTACACAGGGGTTACTGGACAACTGTAGACAGTGTAGAAATGATCGCCCACATGCGACATGATAGTGATCCGTGAAATTTGAGTGACGCTCTGCAGGAATCAGTAAGACGTCCATGAGAAGTGCAGTAGGGTACTGTGTGATTAGATGGCTCTGAGCAGTATGGGACTAAACATCTGAGGTCATCAGTTCCCTAGAACATAGAACAATTAAACCTAACTAACCTAAGGACATCACACACATCCATGCCCGAGGCAGGATTCGAACCTGCGACCGTAGCGGTAGCGCGGTTCCAGGCTGAAGCGCCTAGAACCGCTCGGCCACACCGGCCGGCTGTGTGATTAGACATATTATTGTTGGTAACTGAGATAGTTCACACCTATAAGGGATGTCCTGACTCACATTTGGCCCAAGAATAACTGATATCAGTTGCGTCCATCAATTGTATGCATAAGGTGCAGTTAGTTACATTGTTTTACTATTCGCGATGTATGTTCCGAGACTGTCACTACCTTAGTAGCCGTTAATGTACATAAATAAAACATCGTGGGACGTATATACATATCTAGAGATAATTATTGTCATGACTAATTTATTGTTAACTCTTCATTTGTCGTCGCAGTCCAAATAAATAAATTTATTTTAGGATAAAAGACATGCTGTCTTGGATAGACTGACTATGTTCTTTTACCCATTCTAATATTATAAATGCGAAAGTAACTGTGTTACATATTCATGACTAAACCGGTTAACCGATTCTGATATACACTGAGATTACAGATGTGATGAGATAGCGAAATGCACATGTACAGATGACTGTAGCATCGCGTGTACAAAATATAAAAGACTAATACAATGGCGGAGCTGTCATTTGTACTCAGGTGGTTCGAGAGAAAATTCTTCCCGCTTTATTATGGCTGCACGATGGGAATTCACAGACTCCGAGCGCGTAATGGTAGTTGGAGCTAAACTCATGGGGCATTCCATTTGGGAAATCGCTTAAGATTTCAATATTCCGCAATCCACAGTGTCAAGAGTGTGCTGAGAATACCAAATTTCAGGCATTGCCTCGCACATTGGACAATGCAGTGGCCGATGACTGAGAGTAGCGGCATTTGGTTAGAGTTGTCAGAGTTCACAGATTAGCAACACTGCGTGAAATAAGCGCAGAAATCAATGTGGGATGTATGATGAAGGTATCCGTTAGAACAGTGCAGCTAAATTGGGCGTTAATGGATTGTGGCAGCAGATGACCAATGCGAGTGTCTTAGCCAACAGTATAACATCGCCTGCAGTACCTCTCCTGGTCGGCTGACCATGTCGGTTGGACCCTAGAAGGGTGGAAAACCATGGCCTGCTCACATGAGTTCCGATTTCAGCTGTTAAGAGTTGATGGTATGGTTTGTGTGTGGTCCCCAGTTGGCAACAATGCACTGTGCAAGCTGGTAGTGGCTCCATCATGATGTGGGCTGTGTTTACATAGATTAGATAGAGTCCTTTGGTCCAACTGAAACGATCATTGATTCTAAAAGGTTATGTTCGGCTACTTGGAGTCCATTTGCACCTATTCATGGACTTCATGTGCGCAAACAACGATGGAATTTTTATGGATGACACTGTGCCATGTCATCAGACTACAATTGTTCATGACTGGTTTGAAGGGCATTCTGGACATTTTGAGAGAATGATTTTGCCACTCAGATCACCCGATACGGAGCATAATCGAGAAGTCGGTGACAGAAGGCGCGCCACTCACTATAACAACATTGTCAGTCAGATTAACGTTTATATTTTAGGTCATTGTCTCTGTGTTCCTCAGTACTACATTTGGTATGTGTAGTTTATGACTTTTTCACATAGGGACATTGTGGGCAGAATGTTCTTATAACTGCATGTGTAACCTGTAGAGAACTTGTACCTGAGGGGCCATAGTGGAGGTGACAGTGAACAGGTAGAGAGATGAAGTGGGGGCCATAAATTCTGAGTGCAGCAACCTGGCTGTGTGAGTGGTTCTGGGAAGCAGCGGTCAGTGAACCACACCTGTAGAGGGACTTCTGCCTCAAATCCCCTCCTCCTTCCGCTTAGCGTCTGACAGAAGGGCGCCAGTTCACAAAACATTTTACCTGGGCCAAGCGGCAGTCCTTCGTGATGGTGGCCAGTTAGTGGAAAGTGCGTGCAGGAAGCCATTTAAGAGAGACTGCTGTAAACTGAGCTTTTGTGAAAATGGTAGGAAGGTCGTTAAACTCCATGCCTAGTGGGTGGGACTTGTGGTCTGTAGCTTGTGTGGACTAAGACCCAGTGGCAGTTTCCAACTGTACCAATAGTGGAACTACATATTGTCTCGAACATATCATATATCGAAAGGGTGCACTTAATCATCCTGAGTCATCCGTCTGATGCTTGACAATTTCAGCATGTGCCATTTTGCCTGTGAGTCAAATTGGTGCGAAGAATTGGAGATGATGAATATCTGTAAAATATGATTCTTGAAATTCTGTAAGCACGATGTCGCGGGATAATTTGTGGCTATCTACAGGAACTTACTACTTCAGGTTTCTCGACATTTCTGCGACTCTGTCCCGTAAGTTAAATTAATTTGTGACCATTCATTATGGGTCTTACACAACACAGCAATGTGCTGAGATCAGATCTGTGCGATTGCAAGCGATCTAGACTGGGCACATTTTCCCAGTATCCTACCATTGGACCTACGTCATCATTCTATATCATATCCCTAAAACTTCTTACTCTCAAATATTTGTATGAGTTTGTTGAATCACTAATATTGTTCAAATGGCTCTGAGCACTATGGGACTTAACACTGAGGTCATCAGTCCCCTAGAGTTAGAACTACTTAAACCTAACTAACCTAAGGTCAGCACACACATCCATGTCCGAGGCAGGATTCGAACCTGTGACCGTAGCAGCAGCGCGGTTCCGGACTGGAGTGCCTAGAACCGCTCGTTCACAACGGCCGGCACTAATATTGTAGTCATAGAAGGTGTACCAAAATGAAAAGGAAGCTACAGTTATACGTAAAGAAATTTTAGTAACAATATTATAATTACAGACCATGTGGAACAGTACAACTAGGCATAATAGTCATTGACTTTCATATACGGATATCAGCACTTAAGAAGGAACTGGATGGCTTCAGTACAGAAATTCCTTGTTTGCTGACAGATCCAGTTTTCGACGGTGCGTTACACTTACTTGTCGCAGATGAATCTCTGACTTTTCAGAGATTCTTTTAAGGGGCCAGAGATATACGAGTAACATGGTAAAATATTGGGGATGTAAAGAGGTTATTCCAGGACCTTCCATCGAAATTTTTGAAGGATCTCGAGGTTCTTCTTGGCAAAAACACACCGCCGCATAACGATGACACCACCGAAATATTCTGGAACTTGTGAGACGCTGCTTTCTGTGCACATCTTCCATATTGCAATAAATTTGTCTAGCGTGCTCCCCTTCTGTGAGAAGAAACGGGATAATCACTCTTTGTGCTTAATAGGTGGAATCGAGCATGCAACGAGCTGTTGAAGCAACTCACTAGAAATGGAGAAACTGCTACAGGACTGTTAACTGAGCTTGATCAATAGAGAACACGCTATCTCTCGGTAAAGACATTCACCCACTGGGATTACATGCGAGGGGCATTCAGTAAGTAATGGTTGCAATACACCATATTATTCCCCACTCTTTTGGCTAAAAAATCCTAATTTTCAACGTAATATGCGTTCAGTGCGAGAGCCTTACTCCATCTTACTGGGAGGGCCAGCATGGTTGCGTGGTACCACTTGAAGCTTCTTTATTTAAATGTGTAAATCTGTATTTAAATTGCAGAACGACTGAGGAGATCAAACTTCTACGTTATTTGATTTTGAAACAGCTGAGTAAACCTGAACATACTGAGCCTACTTTCTCTTTACTTTTTCTTATCATGTCAACACTGAGCCACAACATTCTAGCTCAACGCAATCTGACTGCTCAAAAAAATTACAACCTGACTTCAAATAATTAATTCAAAAGAATGGCCCTGAATAAGAAGCAATCCTGACAATAACCTACACATTTCATTAAGCACTTACCTCACGAAAATCTTCATTACGCGATTTACTGCAATACAGCGAGCGTCAATAGATAAAAGGTTCTAACTACTAAAGCCACTAACTCCTAATAGGCATGTGGTTAGCAAAAGAAAGATTTTGTTGCACACCGAATAATGTATTTTTTACCTTAATAATGTGACATCCAGTTCAAACACGAATATAAATCGTCATTGAAATCCAGTTCAAGGATATATAATGATGAATAATTTTCAATCTCCAAATCGGATGTTTCCAGATCGTTAGCCTACGCTAACAGTTCTGACCTCTACCCTCCATCAATGCTAACTTCTCACATTTAGCATCCATCACTGCTGCCTGTTCACTTACAACTGCCCAACACTACTTCCATCACTGCTGGCGACTAACTTCCAACTGCTCAACAGTACTGGCGATTAACTTCCAATAACGAGTCCGACCAGCCACAGGGTCTCTTACAAAGAAAGCGCAGTCAGAGGTCCAATGAAAAGCGCTACACAACGCTGCCAACAGAGAAGCAGCCCACTCACACACTCTGCTGATTGACGGCGGAGCCAACGTCTTGCCGCATCAACAACCTCCCCATTGTCCATGTACTGCTTCCTACTGAGGGCATCCTTCGTTGGTCCAAACATACGGCAGTTGAAAGGTGCGAGATCTAGGCTCTAGGATGAATGAGGAAGAACAGTCCGATGAGATTTAAAGAGCCGCTCTCAGGTGCGCAAACTTGTATGAGGCCTTGCATTGTCATCAAGAAGTAGTTTGCTTAAATTTTTGTGGCCACAGACATGCTGAAGTCGTTTCTTCAGTTTCCTGAATGTAGCACAATAAGCTTCAGAGTTGATCATTGCTCCATGCGCGAGGACATCAAATAGAATAACCCCTTCGTAGTCCGAGAAGACCGTCGCCATGACTTTACTGGCTGAGGTTGCGGCTGTAAACACTTTGTTCGGAGGTGGAGTGGCGCTGCTTCATATATTGCCCTTTAGTTTCCGGTTCGAAGTGATAAACCTATATTTAATCACCCGTGAAGATGTTCAACAAAAAGTTGTCACGACCAGCTCGTAATGTGTAAGGAATTCTGCTCATATGGTCCTTTGTTGCTCGTTATGGCCTTCTTTTATGAACTGTGGAACCACATCTTTAAGTACACCAACTGATGGGCCAATGTGTCAGCTAAATAGCGGCTGGAACAGGCGAGCGGGCACAAAATATAAGATATGGTGGAAACTGATTAAGAATTGCAACTTCAATAATCAAAAAATTGGAAAGAATAATTGAATGAAATTGGAAGGTACACATATCCTGAGTGAACTTTAGCTAGCATTAATATCAACAGACCTTTACGCTCAATACATTTTTGGATTATCATTCGTAAATTAACGTACTTCTTTTTCCTGTTAGCGCTTTTGCGCATAGAGCTTGGTATGACAATACTGGTTCCGGACGCCCCTCCTCTGCTCCCGCAAGTTCTTGTGTGCTTAGATCCTCTTGATGCAGGATTCTCGGCGCGGGCGAAATGATGAACAGACAGGTACGGTCGTCGTGAATATACGAATAACTTTTGCTTTTCTAATAACTTTTTACAGCACTTCTTTCATGTACGATTGAATTACACATTTTTTAACAGTAGTAACTCGACGGAACTTGCCATACGTCCGTCCGCTACCACTTATAGAAGCAAACACGTGAATATATAGAACTTAATCAACTGAAGAGCGTATCTCTACTTGTTCTGTTTGTGACCCAATAGTATCGCTGGTACAAAATATCTTATTATTTTAAATAAATCTTATATGTATAAAAAGAAAATAACAAGAGGAAAAATAATAATAATATGATTCATTACACAGCCCTACCAGCAGAGATGTCCGGCTGAGCAGCGAGGTGTTTCATTGTGATGTGTCGGTCACCTCGAATGCGTGTGTCGACACATTTCAACATTGCATGAGTCACAGGTGTGTCTGGTTGGCCAGCATATGCGAGGAGGAAATGATTAGTGTTTAACGTCCTGTTGACAATGGGGTCATTACAGACGGAGCACAAGCTCGTATTAGGGAAGGATGGGAAAGAAAATTGGCTGTGTCCTTTTGTCAAGGGAACCATCCAGGTTTTTACCTGAACCAATTTAGGAAAATCACGAAAAACCTAAATCAGTACGGCCAGACCCAGGTTTGAACTATCATCCTCAAAAATGGCTCAAATGGCTCTGAGTTCTATGGGACTTAACATCTGAGGTCATCAGTCCCCTAGACGTAGAACTACTCAAACCTAACCTAAGGACAGCACACACATCCATGTCTGAGGCAGGATTCGAACCTGCGACCGTAGCAGCAGCGCGGTTCCGGACTGAAGCGCCAAGAACCTCTCGCCACAACGGCCGGCTGAGTTATCATCCTCCCGAATGCCAGTCCGGTGGAAACCACTGAGCCACCTCACTGGCACATGGGAAATAAGCCACGTCTGTACGACCTTTTTATGATGATGATGACAGGTACATCGCCCGATGACTCAATGCGCTTTTGTTCACTGTTAGGTTTTTCAACAGACATTGGGCAAGCGCCTATGAATACCTGTGACCCTCTGGTTCTGTGCCAAAGGAAACTCGATGAGACCTTTCTGTTTGAAATGCATCTCCGTTACAGTGGCCATTTTGAAGGCCAGATATAGAGCCACCACCTATCGAAATTTCGTGAAACTATAGGGGCTCAAGCGGAAGTATTCCACTATGTTCCACAAGAAATTCGTAATTTTTCAAACGGTAATTGGCCGAGAAAAAATGTGTTGCGTTAGTTACTGGACGCCTCTCGCACGACGTCCCTACAGCGAAGGTCTCCTTTCTAATTGCGCGCACCTTAAAAATTACGCCATCAGTTGATCATTTCAGGAAGCCCGTGGCAACTAGTGTCACCACAAGTGGCGCTGCTAGTTGAGATGTAAGCCGGCGGCGCGGCACCTGCGCAGGAAGCTGGCTGCGGTGGCGGAGAGCGGCCGGCGCGCGGCCCTCTGGGTGATCGAGCTGGAGGCGAACGACCTGTGGCTGCGGCGGCAGCGGCCGCTGTGCGCCCCGGCGGGCGTCGAGGGCGCGCCCTTCACCACGATGGGCTTCACGTGCGGCGAGACGCGGCTGGTGGCCGTCGTGGGGCCGCCCCACTGGCTGCTCTGCTGCTTCAGCTGGCAGCGCGGCACGCTCCACAGCAGCGCCAAGCTGCCCGTGTACGGCACCTTCTCCTGCGTCGAGCAGGTACCGTCTGCTTGCATCCGCCAATGCTTGACCGTCTCCCGCGTAGTTTTCCTCGACCGTACGGACTAATCAAACTGCTCGATCGATTTTCCGCCGTGAAAGCTCGTGCGAGAGTACACGGTTGAGTGCTGCTCATACAACGCAGTCGGCCGCTAACAGATCCACAACTGCGCAAAACTATAGGCCTATATCTCTGACATCGATCTGTGTAGAATTTTAGAACATGTTTTTTCCTCGCCTATCATGTCATTTCTGGAAACCCAGAATCTACTCTGTAGGAATCAACATGTATTCCGGAAACAGCTATCGTGTGAGACCCAACTCGCTTTATTTGTTCGTGAGACCCAGAAAATATTAGATACAGGCTCCCAGGTAGATGCCATTTTCCTTGACTTCCGGAAGGCGTTAATTACAGTTCCGCACTGTCGCCTGATAAACAAAGTAAGAGCCTTCGGAATATCAGACCAGCTGTGTGGCTGGATTGAAGAATTTTTAGCAAACAGAACACAGATTGTTGTTCTCAATGGAGATACGTCTACAGACGACCTCTGGCGTACCACAGGGGAGTGTTATGGGACCATTGCTTTTCACAATATATATAAATGACCTAGTAGATAGTGTCGGAAGTTCCATGCGGCTTTTCGCGGATGATGCTGTAGTATACAGAGAAGTTGCAGCAATTAGAAAATTGCAGCAAAGTGCAGGAAGATCTGCAGCGGAGAGGCACTTGGTGCAGGGAGTGGTGCCGGCCGCGGTGGTCTAGCGGTTCTAGGCGCTCAGTCCGGAACCGCGGGACTGCTACGGTCGCAGGTTCGAATCCTGCCTCGGGCACGGATATGTGTGATGTCCTTAGGTTAGTTAGGTTTAATTAGTTCTAAGTTCTAGGCGACTGATGACCTCAGAAGTTAAGTCGCATAGTGCTCAGAGCCATTTGAACCATTTTTTCCAGGGAGAGGCAACTGACCCTTAACATAGACAAATGTAATGTATTGCGAATACATAGAAAGAAGGATCCTTTATTGTATGATTATATGACAGCAGAACAAACACTGGTAGCAGTTACTTCGGTAAAATATCTGGGAGTATCCGTGCGGAACGATTTCTACATCTACATCTACATCTATACTCCGCGAGCCACCTTACGGTGTGTGGCGGAGGGTACTTATTGTACCACTATCTGATCCCCCCTTCCCTGTTCCATTCACGAATTGTGCGTGGAAAGAACGACTGCTTGTAAGTCTCCGTATTTGCTCTAATTTCTCGGATCTTTTCGTTGTGATCATTACGCGAGATATATGTGGGCGGTAGTAATATGTTGCCCATCTCTTCCCGGAATGTGCTCTCTCGTAATTTCGATAATAAACCTCTCCGTATTGCGTAACGCCTTTCTTGAAGTGTCCGCCACTGGAGCTTGTTCAGCATCTCCGTAACGCTCTCGCGCTGACTAAATGTCCCCATGACGAATCGCGCTGCTTTTCGCTGGATCATGTCTATCTCTTCTATTAATCCAACCTGTTAAGGGTCCCATACTGATGAGCAATACTCAAGAATCGGACGAACAAGCGTTTTGTAAGCTACTTCTTTCGTCGATGAGTCACATTTTCTTAGAATTCTTCCTATGAATCTCAACCTGGCGCCTGCTTTTCCCACTATTTGTTTTATGTGATCATTCCACTTCAGATCGCTCCGGATAGTAACTCCTAAGTATTTTACGGTCGTTACCGCTTCCAATGATTTACCACCTATGGCATAATCGTACTGGAATGGATTTCTGTCCCTATGTATGCGCATTATATTACATTTATCTACGTTTAGGGAAAGCTGCCATCTGTCGCACCATGCATTAATCCTCTGCAGGTCCTCCTGGAGTACGTACGAGTCTTCTGATGTTGCTACTTTCTTGTAGACAACCGTGTCATCTGCAAATAGCCTCACGGAGCTACCGATGTTGTCAACTAAGTCATTTATGTATATTGTAAACAATAAAGGTCCTATCACGCTTCCCTGCGGTACTCCCGAAATTACCTCTACATCTGCAGATTTTGAACCGTTAAGAATGACATGTTGTGTTCTTTCTTCTAGGAAATCCTGAATCCAATCACAAACCTGGTCCGATATTCCGTAAGCTCGTATTTTTTTCACTAAACGTAAGTGCGGAACCGTATCAAATGCCTTCCTGAAGTCCAGGAATACGGCATCAATCTGCTCGCCAGTGTCTACGGCACTGTGAATTTCTTGGGCAAATAGGGCGAGCTGAGTTTCACATGATCTCTGTTTGCGGAATCCATGTTGGTTATGATGAAGGAGATTTGTATTATCTAAGAACGTCATAATACGAGAACACAAAACATGTTCCATTATTCTACAACAGATTGACGTAAGCGAAATAGGCCTATAATTATTCGCATCTGATTTATGACCCTTCTTGAAAATGGGAACGACCTGCGCTTTCTTCCAGTCGCTAGGTACTTTACGTTCTTCCAGCGATCTACGATAAATTGCTGATAGAAAGGGGGCAAGTTCTTTAGCATAATCACTGTAGAATCTTAAGGGTATCTCGTCTGGTCCGGATGCTTTTCCGCTACTAAGTGATAGCAGTTGTTTTTCAATTCCGATATCGTTTATTTCAATATTTTCCATTTGAAGTGGAATGATCATATAAAATTAATTGTTGGTAAGGCGGGTACCAGGTTGAGATTCATTGGGAGAGTCCTCAGAAAATGTAGTCCATCAACAAAGGAGGTGGCCTACAAAACACTCGTTCGACCTATACGTGAGTATTGCTCATCAGTGTGGGATCCGTACCAGGTCGGGTTGACGGAGGAGATAGAGAAGGTCCGAAGAAGATCGGCGCGTTTCGTCACAGGGTTATTTGGTAAGCGTGATAGCGTTACGGAGATGTTTAGCAAACTCAAGTGGCAGACTCAGCAAGAAAGGCGCTCTGCATCGCGGTGTAGCTTGCTGTCCAGGTTTCGAGAGTGCATTTCTGGATGAGGTATCGAATATACTGCTTCTCCCTACTTATACCTCCCGAGGAGATCACGAATGTAAAATCAGAGAGATTCGAGCGCGCACGGAGGCTTTCCGGCAGTCGTTCTTCCCGCGAACCATACGCGACTGCAACAGGAAAGGGAGGTAATGACAGTGGTACTTAAAGTGCCCTCCGCCACACATCGTTGGGTGGCTTGCGGAGTACAAATGTAGATGTAGATGTAGATGTAGAACAGCACTCACTCTTGCACTTCCTCGTCCGGCTCAAATCAGAGCCCATGCATGTCTTTGTTCAGGTCATCAAAGACGTGAACATGACGAGATGGAGGATTCGGGTTATACAGAGGATACTGCAGTGTTTCCCAACCAATTTATTAAATATAGCCTTAGTCGAGTTGGCAGTGTGGGGGCAGGTGTTACCATGCAGCAGGATCATCCGACTGGCGCTCGAGGAACTCGACGAGCAGAGAGTCCCTGCAGTCAAAGGAGAAGCTTATCGCAAATTTACTGGAATTTGTTTGAACACCTAAGGCTTTCGTTGGCCACGGAGATGTATGCTTCCACTATTGGCTTTGCTGTTTGCCTTTGGCCTGTAGGAATGCTGTCTGACCGAATCCTCCTGTTCCACGATAACACCTGCCCCCACACTGCCAACTGGATGAAGGCTATTCTTCAGCAGTTTGGTTGGGAAACACTGCAACGACCTCCGTACAGCCCAGATCTTTCACCGTGTCATTGTCAAATATTTGGTGACCTGAAAAAAGACGCCCTTGTAGATTAGTTTCAGTCGGACGAGGAAGTGAAGGAGTGGGTGGTGTTGTGAATCCATCTGCATAATACAAAAGAATGGTCATCTCGTTTCCTAGTGGCATAAATGTCTTAATGCGAGCGGTGAGTGCTTTTGAGTGGAACCGTTACGTCGTCCTGTAGTCACGAGTGTTGATTTTCATTTGACTGGCCATTAAGTCTCCTTAGGGGCACATAAATACAAAAGGAATATATCCAAAGTTTTAGCAACTGTTTCCATTGTTTTACTGAAAAGGCGTAATAATGTCCATTAATTAAAATCATTCGAATGTAGCTTGTAAGCCTCAAAAGTTGTCAGCCCTAGACATTTTACACGTGTAACCAAAAATGCTGAAAAAATGTGAAATCACTCAAAACTGGAGACTGAATGAAAACATTCAAATAATTGGCATAAATATCAGAGGCTTGTCTACATTAACTGGAACCACTTAAACCCAGGGAGTGAGTGTAAAACAGTGATGTGGCTGATGTAGCTGTGGAGACTTGTCTCACTCAGTTGTTTCATTCAAATAAAAAACCGACTGAATCAGAAAACATTTGACTGGCCAAACGGTTTGTCAAAGAAGTCAGTCGTCCCATCACTAGTCAGGAGGCGCTGTTGGAGGCGTTCTGTGCATGAGTGAGCCAAATGATCTACTCTGCTTTCGGTCACTTGGTCACGATAGTACGATCGCACAGGCTATGATGGATCTGTCTGAATGCCGGCACTTTAGCTGTTTGCCCTGCCATGCTACCCATTGCGAGTAGGCGCCCAGCTGTGAACGTTATGGTGACCAGGGCACCAGCCCTAACCCTCACAACACTTACGATGCATCGGTCGAAGTAGTCGACACTCACGCGCTCTGTAGCAGCCATGCAGGAACCCTGACCGCGCAACGAGAGATCCAGATCACCGGGTACATAACCAGGCTTCAGCAAGAGGATGCTGGCCGCACCACGAAACAGCGCCTCCACCAGGCCACCAGTGACCAAGGTCGGCACGTCTCTTTCTGAAGAATGACTGTTTAAGTCAACCCAAAGATTATTGCAGACCTTATTGCATCCTTCATCTGTAATCGCCCTTTCTTTGTCGCTATTAACAATACCAATTTCCGTATCTTTCACCCTCCTACTGGAGTTCCCCAAGACTCCATTATATCTCCTCTCCTTTATCTCCTCTACACTGCTGATGTGTCCAAACCACATCCACCAGTCCCCTTCTTTAGCATGCTGATGGTACGACTTCCCTCGCTCTCTACCCCAGACCCCAGAAATTCCAGTGGTCCCTTAAAATTCACCTCAAATCAGTTTACCTCCTGGTCTAACCAATAGATCCTCGAGATCAACCTCTCCAAAATCCAGGCAATATTTATAAGAGAAACTACCCACACCTTCTGTCACCATGACCATCTTATCCATTGAGCCAATAAACGAAAATATCTTGGACTAATCCTGGACTGGCAACTAACATGGAAAGCTCACCTACTAATCATCCAACAGAATGTTTACAATAGACTAAAAATGCCAAAACTACTAACAGGGCTAAATTGAGCATTACATCCCTCCACCATTCTCCACGCATACAAATCACTTATCTGACCCATCCTCTGCATTGCAAATGTTGCATGGATATCCGTCGCACCAAAGTTCCGTAAGTTTCTCGAAATGCTTGAACGCCATGCACCCTTCCCTCACATGGATCCTTTACCATCTCATCAAATTCTCACTCCTCGTCACACACATCGAACACCTCTGTGTCTCCTATACTATTTGCAAACTGGATTCGATTAACCCTATTGTCCCCCCTCTGATCACCATTCCTTGTATGCGCCATGCCATTACACGTGCATCCCACTGATCCTACACGTACACACAATTAATATCCTATTCCGACGCAGCTTCAATCAACTTCCTCTCCCAGCGATGAGATCGATTCACATACACTCCTGGAAATTGAAATAAGAACACCGTGAATTCATTGTCCCAGGAAGGGGAAACTTTATTGACACATTCCTGGGGTCAGATACATCACATGATCACACTGACAGAACCACAGGCACATAGACACAGGCAACAGAGCATGCACAATGTCGGCACTAGTACAGTGTATATCCACCTTTCGCAGCAATGCACGATGCTATTCTCCCATGGAGACGATCGTAGAGATGCTGGATGTAGTCCTGTGGAACGGCTTGCCATGCCATTTCCACCTGGCGCCTCAGTTGGACCAGCGTTCGTGCTGGACGTGCAGACCGCGTGAGACGACGCTTCATCCAGTCCCAAACATGCTCAATGGGGGACAGATCCGGAGATCTTGCTGGCCAGGGTAGTTGACTTACACCTTCTAGAGCACGTTGGGTGGCACGGGATACATGCGGACGTGCATTGTCCTGTTGGAACAGCAAGTTCCCTTGCCGGTCTAGGAATGGTAGAACGATGGGTTCGATGACGGTTTGGATGTACCGTGCACTATTCAGTGTCCCCTCGACGATCACCAGTGGTGTACGGCCAGTGTAGGAGATCGCTCCCCACACCATGATGCCGGGTGTTGGCCCTGTGTGCCTCGGTCGTATGCAGTCCTGATTGTTGAGCTCACCTGCACGGCGCCAAACACGCATACGACCATCATTGGCACCAAGGCAGAAGCGACTCTCATCGCTGAAGACGACACGTCTCCATTCGTCCCTCCATTCACGCCTGTCGCGACACCACTGGAGGCAGGCTGCACGATGTTGGGGCGTGAGCGGAAGACGGCCTAACGGTGTGCGGGACCGTAGCCCAGCTTCATGGAGACGGTTGCGAATGGTCCTCGCCGATACCCCAGGAGCAACAGTGTCCATAATTTGCTGGGAAGTGGCGGTGCGGTCCCCTACGGCACTGCGTAGGATCCTACGGTCTTGGCGTGCATCCGTGCGTCGCTGCAGTCCGGTCCCAGGTCGACGGGCACGTGCACCTTCCGCCGACCACTGGCGACAACATCGATGTACTGTGGAGACCTCACGCCCCACGTGTTGAGCAATTCGGCGGTACGTCCACCCGGCCTCCCGCGTGTCCACTATACGCCCTCGCTCAAAGTCCGTCAACAGCACATACGGTTCACGTCCACGCTGTTGCGGCATGCTACCAGTGTTAAAGACTGCGATGGAGCTCCGTATGCCACGGCAAACTGGCTGACACTGACGGCGGCGGTGCACAAATGCTGCGCAGCTAGCGCCATTCGACGGCCAACACCGTGGTTCCTGGTGTGTCCGCTGTGCCGTGCGTTTGATCATTGCTTGTACAGCCCTCTCGCAGTGTCCGGAGCAAGTATGGTGGGTCTGACATACCGGTGTCAATGTGTTCTTTTTTCCATTTCCAGGAGTGTATTTATCCCTCCTGCCAACTTTTCCACACCTACCTCACTCCACATCAGTGCTCCTCTTTCCTCTTCCCCCTCTGTGCATCCCCATCCCTTTCTTCTTGTTATCACTACCCTACTCCCACACCAAACTCCTCCTTACCCTCTGTCCTTCTCGCTTTCTGTATTTCCACCTCAACATCCCATCTTCATCTCCGCAGTTCTTCTACTTAACTGCTCTTCACTCTTCCATCCTGTCCCCTCAACTGCATGGAACAAATTCGCTCCTCCGAAAACACTTCTGATACAGTGCAGTCAGAGTTTTTTTTAGTGACAGTGCAATACTTCAGTGTTTCTTTTCAAAACAATTTTATCACTCAGTGACGTGTTTTTAAAATGTATATATTTTCGTTTTTTCTGCTGTCCTCCTTTGATTTTTAATTTAAAATAGAAAACTAGTATTGATGTTTTTTCTTAGTCTTGTAATATGTTTAAAATTTCCTTGGCTGAAGAGTGGCGTACTGCACAGCTGTGAACCCACCACTCGCCCATATGGGGCAAGGGGGATGAGATAACAATAAAGGCAGAAAAAAAAGAACCATTGCCTGTCGGCGAAAGTTGTCCGAATCACGCACTGACTGCTTGCTGTCCATAACTTACGCTGTCATCAACGTTCCATCAGAGAAGACTGCATCACGCCGTGAAGTTAGGCTTCATATTAGAGAGCAGTTCTTCGAAGGCTAGTGTTTCCCGTTTTAGTTCCGGCTCCGGCCATTTTATTGGAACCTATACCTCAGAATTGTATTTAGTTGGAACCGCTGAAGAGCGGAGTTAATTTCTTGATATCACCATTGTACCAATCAGTGTTTTTGCAGGCTAAACAAGAATCAGTTTGCAACATCTACGGGAGCTCTCCTCAATTAGTAACAAAGAGTCCGATTGGTCGGGCTATTAAGGGGAGAGAGGGGGGAGGGGGAGCACTCGCTGATTTAGGCGGATGTGGTTTGTCAGTAGCTCCAATCCGGTCGAAACCCTGCCTCCTCCGTTTCCTCCAGGCCATCTGCGACCTGCTTGTTGCCCTCTAGAATAATGCCAAATAGAACTGGGCAAAGCCCACTAGTGACAATCTCCGACTTAAGATCGATTCACACTGAACGTCAATACAGCACAACAGAATACACTGTCAAACAGCAGCGTGATCACAACAGGTAGAGCGCGAACGGAACGTCACATCGCTTACATCAGTACTGAATGGCGAAACTGATATTTTGAGGTATCGTCCGTCTTACAAGAAATAGAAAGCTACGTAACTACAAAGATGAGCATTTTTCAGCAAGACAATGCGCCATGTCACATGGCCGAGAATATGATGGAGTGATTAGAGGAACACAATGGCAACTTGCAATTGATGCGTTGGCCCCACAGCTCGCCCTATCTGAACCCGATCGCACATCAGGGATATGGTTGTACGTTGCGTCAGCGCTCATGCGCCCCCCCCCCCCCCCCCGGCCCCTTCTCGGAATTTACGGCAATTACGTGACTTGTGTGCGCAGTTGTGGTGCTAAATTCCTCCACCGACCTGCCAAAGCCTCTTTGCTTCCATGCTACGACGCGTCGCCGCTGGTATCGGCGTTAAAAATGGACATACCGGCTATTAGGTAGGCTCTCATAATGTTCTGCGAGATAAGTGTATATCTATGACGTTTTTATAGTTATGTGTTGCGAAGTCTAGAACTTTCGGCGTCTGATACCAGGAGACAATACATCTGATCCCCTACTAACATCAACCTCCGATCTTTGTTTCCGAGAATCCTTAACGTCTACGTTTGATTCTATCCTGGTCTGTTGGTGGTCAGTGTGAATACGGGCATTTGAAATGTGTGATGGAATGTTTTAAGATTGCGTTACATTGACAGGGAAAGAACCATAAATGAATGTGTGAGAGAGAAACTGGGAGCCAGCGACTTTTCTTTCTCTTTTACTTTTTTTGGGCATAATAGAGCCGCTCTTCATTTATTGTTTTCCACTGAGTATTTCATGTCCTTACTGAATACAAATTGCATTTTATAAGTAATAAAAATTAGTTGATCGTGCAATGTCTGCACTTTTATGCAACCAAAATAGCCACTTTGGATGCAAGTATTGTTTTCATGAACAAACATAAAAAATAGGTGTAATTATTGCTATTATTTTCGTCATTATCAAAGGCAAGCGTTTCCTGTTGTTATTGATAAATGGATTCCGTAGCAATATTGTAACACGTGAGGCAGTACTGACCCTACGACTTATCTTAGAAGATAGATTAAGGAAAGGCAAACCTACGTTTCTTGCATTTGTAGACTTAGAGAAAGCTTTTGACAATGTTGACTGGAATACTCTCTTTCAAATTCTGAATGTGGCAGGGAGCGAAAGGCTATCTACAATTTGTACAGAGACCAGATGGCAGTTATAAGAGCCGAGGGGCATGAGAGGGAAGCGGTGGTTGGAAAGGGAGTGAGACTGGATTATAGCCATCCCCGATGTTATTCAATCTGTATATTGAGCAAGCAGTAAAGGAAACAAAAGAAAAATTCGGAGTAGATATTAAAATCCATGGAGAAGAAATAAAAACTTTGAGGTTCGCCGATGACATTGTAATTCTGTCAGAGACAGCAAAGGACCTGGAAGAGCAGTTGAAAGGAATGGACAGTGTCTTGAAAGGAGGATATAAGATGAACATCAACAAAAGCAAAACAAGGATAATGGAATGTAGTCTAATTAAGTCGGGTGATGCTGAGGGAATTAGATTAGGAAATGAGACACTTAAAGTAGTAAAGGAGTTTTGCTATTTGGGGAGCAAAATAACTGATGATGGTCGAAGTAGAGAGGATATAAAATGTAGGCTGGCAATGGCAAGGAAAGCGTTTCTGAAGAAGAGAAATTTGTTAACATCCAGTATTGATTTAAGTGTCAGGAAGTCATTTCTGAAAGTATTCGTATGGAGTGTAGCCATGTATGGAAGTGAAACATGGACGATAACTAGTTTGGACAAGAAGAGAATAGAAGCTTTCGAAATGTGGTGCTACAGAAGATGGGTAGATCACATAACTAATGAGGAGGTATTGAATATAATTGGGGAGGAGTTTGTGGCAGAACTTGACTAGAAGAAGGGATCGGTTGGTAGGACATGTTCTGAGGCATCAAGACATCACCAATTTAGTATTGGAGGGCAGCGAGGAGGGTAAAAATCGTAGAGGGAGACCAAGAGATGAATACACTAAGCAGATTCAGAAGGATGTAGGTTGCAGTAGGTACTGGGAGATGAGGAAGCTTGCACAGGATAGAGTAGCATGGAGAGCTGCCACAAACCAGTCTCAGGACTGAAGAGCACAACAACAACATTGATAAACGCGAAGGTTGTTTATGAGAAACAGTAAGATGTTTTATATAAGTTCCACGAAACATTGAAGGGATATCTGATGTATTGTTGTTTTGCGGTATTTTTATTTTGCCTTTTTATTGAGGAAACTCCGTTTTCTATCGTTACATGACAAATCTGTACGGTTTCCTTTATTTTTAGTACAACATGCCTCACTTTCACGTTACAAATCAACAATTGTCGAATAAAACCTGAATTAAACATTGACAGTTTCAATTTTCCTATAAATATTGTTTATTCTTCTGCAACACGCACGAGAATAACAATGTAATACCGGCCCTTTAGTATATCCCCACTCAGTTTCTAGACGGTTCACCACTTTCCGTTTTTAGGGGAACCTTGTAAGATACCGACCGCGTACGTGGAGTAAGTGCTCGTTACGAGGTTTGTTTGGCGCTTCGGTGTACATGATGCATGTACGAGTACAGGTTGTAAACGCGTGATTGACTTTGTGTGGTAGTTTTGTCTGGCCGCGAGTGGTGCACAGAAAGCATAATGGTAATGTGGCCGCTCTCGAAGATCCGAGTTCCTGCACTAATTTTCACCGTCGTCATTCCATTCTACAGCTGATTTTGTCCATATTCGCAACGTCGAATACATTTCTTGCATTAACCAACCAAAGCTACCAGGAACACTACCGCAGTGTACGCTTCAAATGTGTTTTCTTATAGGACAACTATCCAAAGAGTTCCACCCAATAATATCCAAACTGCAGACTCTATACACAATTTATTAAATTGCCAACACTGAACTGTTTTAAATAACAACGAATTCATATAACTTACAAAACTTAAATGGTTAAAGCTTTAAAAACAACAACGGCGGCTTGCCACCATAAAACCCCGAACCTTTTACAACAGTGCTTTTAGAGTTTATCCAAAAAACAAAATCCAATAATAAGTTCACTTGGTATTACAATTTAAAATGATATATACAAAAAACTTCGAGAATGATAATGGCGCTTGGCACCATAAAATGGAAGCAACGCAACACACAACCAATAAATATAGTAACAAAATAATAATTTGATACAACCAAAGGGCGAGGGCAACTCCCAACGCAATGACAGACGAGCGAGCTCTCAACACTTCGGAGCCTTCCCACTAGAAACGGTCCCCGAAATAAACAGCTGAGAGCTCCCCGACGTGCCTCCCACAACTGCCCATCACTTACGCGCCTTGGTTATGTTCTGTAACACACGACAGATAATATCAACACAAGATAAAATTCAAAAATACAATATAACATCCCGACAGCACATGATAACCACAGTGCCGTTAACTCGGGCGCTCTTAATAAGTGCCGGAAGCCAACACACACAAATCTCAAAGAATTCTCGCTTCCTAAAACGAAACAATAAAAGCCAGCGCACATGAATAGTCAAACCACAGTCTTAGAAGTGCCTTAACGACACCAAACGCGACTATTCCACCAAGTTAATAATAACACAGTAAAAAAAATACAGAACATACCACTAAACGCTGTGACACAACCAAACTGACTAGATCGTGTTGTTCAGGTCCCAGAAGACCACATATACCAAGCAGCAGTAATCCGCTATGTATATACTGTACAAAACCGCCCTTCTTAGGTAAATGTACCATACATGAACGCAACTTCGGGCAGGACTCCAGTTGAGCAAATAAATTGGTACCAACAAATATCGTAACGAGCCACACACACAGGAAAAAGTTCCAACAACACTGTCCCACATCAGAAAAGTTCAGAAACCGCTGCTGGAGTTTCCAGGGGAAAATCTGAAGAGCCAACCGAGCCCACACCCTAACCTGGAAGACGACTCAAAAATTCAGCAACTGGTTGTCTCCGGGCCAGAGTATCACAGGACCCCGTCGGACCGCCACACCTGACGGGCAGGAAGAACAAGTACGCCGACTCCAATTAATCACCACCGCATGGCCAGCACAGCGGCCAGTCGCCTCCGCCCCAGACAATTCTGCTCATATTGCGAGGCACAACAATCTTAGCGCTAGTCACTAGCCGGTCAGGCAGAGCGAACTTCACGTTCCGTGTAATACCCGGAAAACCAACTACCCTCTCGCTTTCCGCCGGCCACCGCAAACACACGCCAGCGACGTCATAGTAAATCGACACCGGAGCGCCCCGCACCAGGACAGCGAACTATAATCGATTACAGTGAGCGCTCTGAACAAGATCACAGGTTAGCGGCGCGCGCCATATCAACGCTGTCTAACGGTAGTCAACAGTAGCCAAAAGTTGTATTATAACTTTAACATTTACTAGCCTGTTGCCTAGATCCGATGGTCAGCTGTACTCTCGAGGATAGTGTCGGTTGGTGTTTGTTAAGGTGTTTGTGGATGGTGAGTGCAGGTGCTGTGCCACCCGACGGACGACTCGATGGTGTGCCTGGTGGGCCCCGGCGTGCTGCAGCTGCTGACGGTGTCCGGCGCGGCGTGGCACCAGCTGCCGGCGGCGCGCGTCGAGCTGCTGCCCATCAGCTGCGGCTGCTGGCTCACGGGCGAGCAGCTGCTGTGCGGCACGCGCGACGGCCGCCTCGTGCTGCTGCACAACGGGCAGCTGCGCGCCACCTTCCGCGCCGCCGACCTGCTCTCCTTCGACGCCGACGCTTCGCCTCCGCCGCAGCCGACGGAGCAGTCAGTACCCCCTGCTCTCATTAGGCCGGTATTACACTATCAAATTTCTTTGTCAAAGATTTGATCAAAGATGTGATCAAATATTCCGTCAAATATATTTGACAAAGATCTTTGACGTAGCGCTAGGAGGGGTATTACACTGTCATCATATGCAATTTTGTCATATGATGGAGACCGCGGCTGTTGTTTGAAGACAAATGTTGATGGTGTTAGGACAGCAACCAGCCACAAATTTACTTTCAGTTCCTTTATTCAAAGGGCACCGTTACCGGTTTCGACTTGTTGTGATTCATCCTCAGACCGTTTACACGCTTTCTTTATGACATGTTGTGTGTTTTTTTACAGATTAATTTTCCTAAAATATAAATAATACATAATTATAAACACGCCACACACAGATGGTTGCGTTACCGATTTTCGTTGCATGTGACTTACGTGAAACGTCGGTTTGGAGTGTTTGTTTCTATAACATTCGTCCAACAGATGTAAATGCATTCCCACTGTATTCTTATTGTTGCACACGTAAATTGTTCACACAAATATAAAGTGTTTAGTGAGAACAATTTACGTGTGCAACAATAAGACCGTGCAGTTGAGTGCCACACAAACCAAACATCATCATCATCATCAGACACTGCTAACTTTAGAGTCATAAGGCCAACAAATACATTTTTAGGCAAGCAGAACCACACAACATTACTGAAGGACTCATCCACATTCTGGGTCTTCTCAGGTAAACACTCCTTTAGTAGCTCAAAATTTATCCAAATCTCTGTAAATAGATTTGATTGCCTCCATTGCTGCCAAAGGAAGAGAACGTTTATGTGTAAATTCATGCAGGGTGCCAGAAAATTCAGCTTGCCTGTATTTACACCGTTTGGTGGAGGTCGACACAAAGCATGACATGGCTTTTCATCGGTTGATATTTGATGAAAGAAAGGGCTCCACATAGCTGTTTTCATCTTCTCTAAATTGTCACAGTTATCTCTAATGGCCTTTTCATAATGTTCCTGTAATTGATCAATTACTTTGTCTGTTAGTCTTCCAGCACCTTTTACTGTCTAGCTATCACACAGTTTTGTGTTATCCAGCTTGGGTTTTAGGTTACACAGACCTGTTCCCATCCTTTCCTTGACATGTCCTACACACACAAGTTTTTGTATAGGAACATCATTTGGCTTACTGTTTTGCAATGCAATGAAAGCTTTGCTGTCCCCATCATTTAAGTAATTCGCATATCTGACACCTCTTCCCTTCTGCAAACGTTGGAAAATGTTAATTGTTCCTTTGACCTCCATTCTTCCACTTGTGCCATCATAATTTTTATACACTGCCACTTACGAAGTAATCTGTTCTTTTGCTTCACTGTACAACCTTGGCAGTACTTACTGAGAACTTAAAAGCCAAAACTTTTCCAGTGTCAATACTTATTGCAGATGTAAAACCATTTATAGAAATAAACTCAGGCTTCTTCCAGGATAAATCCACAGCAATGTTGATGTCTGTGTCACTCTCATTTTGTTCAACAGCTTCTGATGTAGCAGCAGCGATTGAATCTTCAGCCACAGCATTTACAGAGTCCCCAATTGCTGTTACATGTTTATTATACCTAGAAGGTGGTTTTGGCAAATTCAACACAGTGCAGAGAACATTGCCAGCCCTTGCACCTTTACCAATGCATCTAAGACCATAGAAAAGTCTCACACTAGTTTCATACAATTCATTATGTGGACACTTTGATGAAGTACGAAATGATTTTTCGTTTTTGTCCTGCAGACATTTAATTATTTATTTAGACAAAACACCTATTCTAGCTCCAATATCCTCATAAAGTTTGAAACTTTCCCGTCTTCTCTATATCTCTTTTGTTACGCATCCTTCCCTTCTACAGTAACGTATGAAACCTTCCCTTTGGATTTCTATCTCTTGCTTAATACTAACAAATGAAATCTTCCCTTTGGAATTACTTCTCTTTCACAATCTTCGTATAAAAATTTAAATGCTGCTTATTAAAAGAGATTTTCTGATTATTTCGACGAAACATAGAATGAGTCGTCGTCGCGGCCCTCAATCGTTACCTGCAATAACACAAAACTGTTCCTTACCATTTTTACTGTTACTGGATCGCCATCTGACTGCTACATGGAACTGCGACATGTATATACTTACTCTGTTTTACTATACTCTATTAGCTGCTGGTGGGCTGTCATAATAAGTAGCTGTATTTATTACCAAATCTGACGATATTCTTTAATTAATTTGACTGAAGTTACGTAATTCATAGTTAAACCTTTTCTTGACAACAATAAAATTTTGCAAAGTTTTACGTTGATGGGTTTTGGGATGGATTGTAATCAGCAATGCAACATTGCTGGCAAAAATTAGCTATATTCTGAAAACGATTCTTGAAATATTTACTGTTGGTAATGAAATGATTTTACAAACATTCAAATGGGACTTACTTTTTACAATAATCTTACGACTAGCATTGAGCAAACATACCTTCAGTAGTTTTGAGTTCTCAAAAATAAATAAATAAATAAACAAATTCAATAGTATTAGTTCCTCTTACGATAATAGTTAGCTGATGTCTCTGTACATCCGTTTATAATCTCTTGTAAATCATAGCTGGTGGCTGGCAGGCACACCGCTCCTCTCAAGCTCTCGCTTCAGACCTGCTACCGACTCGCTTCACATCTCGCTTACTACTGATTTTCTACGAACGCTAAAGTCCGGTCTCTCCCGCCAATAATGCTTTCTGGTGCAGACATTCCCTGCTACCAGTACAAAATGGTTCAATGCGCTGTCTTTCCCACTCTTTTCTTAAAATATATCCATAAGCGGTCTCTCTCGCCCTTTTTAAAATTGTATCAATGTGCGGTCTCTCCCGCCAACAATACTTTAGTGCAGACATTACCTGCTACCACAATTATTTCCAAAATGACGAATATTAATTATTCCTACTTACTCTTATTAATAAAATATAAACATCTTTCATAACTTGTGGTTTGACAATAGACAGTAGAAATATGCACATCTTACAAGTTTAACTTCACCACCACAAAGACAGCAAGAGACAGTTTCAGAAAGAACTTGTGCAAGGATTTTCACATCAATAATGACGTCCATAATATCATTACTTTTACCACTGTCACCCGTTTCTAAAGTTACTTTCCTCTTCGGTCCACTACGGGGCGTGGTCACTTCAGAAACATTATCGTGGTTTCCTTCAATGCTAGCACACGTGTTTTCAAGTACTTCAGAAGAAAATTCAGGTCTCACATATCTGTTACTCGCAAATTTGCATTTCTTGGAGTTTCTTTTACGCTTAGTCATTTTATTTACTTATAAAAAGCAATAGAAGTTCGCTTACTACAAAAATAGCCGATAACCGCTCTACTTTCAACGAAAACTAGTATCCGAAACAAAGGACTGATTTGTTTATTCGTAATGCCAACTTCTGAGACGTAGCAGTAGGCACAAAACAAAGCAATTCACATCCTTCTAGACTGTGTAGTTCCCAAGATATGACTGCTCATCTGGAGCAGTATATGCGTAGCTGTGAAATTTGACAGTCACACGCCAACAATTAAAATATTATTTGAAGGTCTCACAATTGTCTGATTTTAATGAGTTGTATACCAAAATGTTCAGGAAAGTCCAAAGTACAATATGAAGTAGAAAACAGAAAATGTCAAATTTCAACGAATTTCACATACAATGTCCCCTTAATGTAACTGGACAGTCTACTTGACTTTTGTAATATAGATACTGCCGCTGGTTGACAACGCCCGAAGCCATTCTGGTAAGTAAATTACTACCAACCAGCAGCTTAGTCAAATGATTAATTATTAATACGATTTATTTACAGTTTCTACAAACTGGAAAACATCAAATGTAGAAGATGTTCGGAATATAATGTATTGTCACCAAAATTTTTGACGTAACGTTAGCGACAGCCCCGGGCGGTGCACAAGTCTTGCCCAATCACTCCCCTGCACACCAATCCATATCCTAAGCTCCGTCCATGGTCAGCCGCAGGTTCCAACATCAAAATTGTTCGTATCACAGTAACAAGGGAGAAAATCAGTAGTTAGTACGAAATACAGTTTTTCCGGTACCATTGTGAAAAGAATTAGAAATATGTTAATTGAATATGCGACTTGAAAAATCATCAGTAAGAAAGAAAAATAAAAATGGTATCCACACTGTCTTTTTTATTTCATGAGCTTTCAAAAAAATCCGGTATTTGTTAACTGCAGTGAGCGCAAATTTCTGTCACCTCGCGTAGTGTAAGAAATTCTGTTGGGAAATATTAATTGGTAGTATTGCCAAAGATGCTGTCCATTATCTCGATTGTCTAAAGTCAATGTTGTGCATAAACAAGGCAAAGTCGATGTCTTGGTTTGTTTCTGATTACCTCATTAAGACTAAAGAATATAAGAGTGGGATAATGTAGAAATGTGAACTCTTATGAACTCTTGTGAACTCTTATGACTGATTGCTTACAGCAGACACGAAATTACTTTGAGTTCTTCTTCATTGTTTGAGAGCTTTAGAGCTGACTATTGTTAAACATATGTACATAATTTCGTCAGTGTCATTCCAACACATCTTATCGTACTTTAATGTCTGTTAGATATCAGTTTTGACAGCAGTTGGCCACAACAGTCAAGATTAGGTACCTTTGTATGATAACTTTATTGGGAGTGCATATCTATGTTTCATTTTGACAGTATTACACAAACTGCTAAGAAGTACTAACAGCACAACACTGCTAGTTTGAACAACCGTGGTAAAACAAAAAACGACGAACAAAAACACGACAGCAACGAGGACTACCAAAGATCATATTGATGCGCTCTTGGTTGGTGTGGCGGGGGGTAGGTGTGGAGGGGGTAAATGGGCGGGGCTTGTGGAAATGTCCGGTGCTGTCGCTAACGTTTCCTAGATTTTTGGTGTTTCATTGTCTTCACGGCCTAAGAGCTCAATAACCATGATTGATTGTAGCAACTTCGATGTGAAGCTCCATTTTCCCCTTCGTCGTGATCTTGAATCTTATGAGAGTAAAAGAATAGCTTTACTAATCGTGTCCTCACGTGTGTGAATGTAAAAATATTTCGTACCTTCTGCAATGGATACATTTTTTTTTTATCCACATTGCTACAGCTTGTGGTTTTTTCATTTACAAATGTTGTTGTTGTTGTTGTGGTCTTCAGTCCTGAGACTGTTTTGATGCAGCTCTCCATGCTACTCTATCCTGTAGTTAATTAATCAACCTACCTGTTTCCTCAGAAATATGCTTGCTTTTATTTGCAGGCTTTTATCGACTTCAACTTCCACACTCGAAATGAGGGATCCCAAAGGCTTCGACGACATGACCGTGCGGGAGATGCTATGCTTCCAGAAAGGTGTCGCATACTCGTGTGGTTTGGGAAAGGTGCACTTTTTTGAAAGAGAGGAAGGCAGCCTATACCAGAAGAGAAACGTCTTCACCGTACCGAAACCGGAATTTGCCAGCGATGTGTTCGACATGAATTGCATCCAGACTCTGAGTGTCAACGCTGCTGGCGACCACCTTATGGCTGTCACCAACTGCTGCCAGCTGTACCACGTACGATTGTGGGGACCCCACATGAACGAGGTAACTAACCTGCTCGAGCGCCATTAGCTATTTGGGCTTCAGCTAATTATTTGTCGATATGTGGAACACGGTGTAAGTATTCCTTCAGCCAAGGGTGTACACAGCAATGGGCAGCGGAGAGGAGCCTTGCCGCTCACCCTCCTTCCCCATCCAGAAAAAGGTCGCAAACTGAGCTCATGTTGCGTCCCACGACATTATGGTTGTAGCCCCAGTTCGCAGTGTTTTTTTCACGTGTCACGAGATTTTATCAAAAACTACAGGCATTACATTTGAAGGTAGAAAGTACACGTATGAAACTCAGTGTTGCCTGGCTGATAACAAAGTAATATACAGGGTGGTCAGAAACACCATGTAAAACTTGTAAGGGTGTTGCGGGGTGTGGTGTGCGTACTGTAAGACCTTCGGTACACACACCATCAGATTATTTGACTTGTCACTCTAACGAAGTAGGCGAGTGTCAGCAATATGTCTCGTGGTCTTATAGTGGCGTGTTTATCTTATGCCGTTAGGCCAGACGATAGAAATGCCACTTGCACGCTTAGAGTAGCAGATTGACGGTGACCAACTTTAAACAGAACTTGATTAATTTTCACACACATTTATTAAAATAATAACAAGCATAAACCTTACATAACTTGATTCTGGATGCTATTTACAATTGACAATCTGAAGTTCCTTTGGTTTTGGTACGTTAATCTTATTCTCACATATCTCTGATACTTGACAAAGTGTCTATACATTTATCTACATGGCTATGTACAGGAATATGATAATCTTATTAGGCACAGACTAATGCAGACTTTCTAATTGGAGGTCTGTACACTCGTTATAATACCTCGAGCGTTCAGGTGTGATCCGCGAGGAGAAAAGGCTCTACGTTAGCAGCAATCTCATTGACTGCGTTACATATTAATACGCGGATCGGCGGAAGCAGAAATTGGTCCGTCTCTAAGACAGCGCCATCTCGTAGTGCGGAGACGGACGAGCGCAGCGCCTGCGCTGTTGTGCTTAGCGGGGCGCACTCTATTGGGAAAGTTGTGTACGCGCTGACTACGCGGAACTATGTACACAACACTGGGTGGGTCGGGTTGAGAAGTAATTGTTAAGAAAAAAAATTCGATATGTTGTGCTGGTTTCGAGTTAACTAGCACTGAAGTTACACAGCCAGGCCGTTGCGCACGCAAATTCAGGTGGCCGGCAGAGACGGTATCGCCCAACGTGTTCTTTGTTCGCTTTCCTAAAACTGAACAGGAGAGGGACACAAAAACAATGGACGGTAGTGAGGATCGAACCTGAGCCAGAGGCTCAATAGTCTCGTGCACTGTCATCTACGCTTTTATAACTGACATCAGTTGTATCTGGCAGGGTACTGAAATTTGCACGAGCAACGTCCTGATTGGCTAACTTCAATGGTAATTTACTCAGAAACAGCGCAAAGTATCGAATTTTATCTTAACAGTTATTCATCATTACAGCCTATCCTGCAACAACCTTATCAGTAGTAGGAGCATATTTTAAAATCGTAGCACTAATATGTTTAGGTATTAGTACACTACTGGCCATTAAAATTGCTACACCACGAAGATGACGTGCTACAGACGGGAAATTTAACCGACAGAAAGAATATGCTGCGATATGCAAATGATTAGCTTTTCAGAGCATTCACACAAGGTTGGCGCCGGTGGCGACACCTAAAACGTGCTGACATGAGGACATTTTCCAACCGATTTTTCATACATAAACAGCAGTTGACCGGCGTTGCCTGGTGAAACGTTGTTGTGATGCCTCGTGTAAGGAGCAGAAATGCGTACCACCACGTTTACGACTTTGATAAAGGTTGGATTGTAGCCTAACGCGATTGCGGTTTATCGTATCGCGACATTGCTGCTAGCGTTGGTCGAGATCCAGTGACTGTTAGCAGAATATGGAATCTGTGGGTTCAGGAGGGTAATACGGAACGCCGTGCTGGATCCCAACGGCCTCCTATCACTAGCAGTCGAGATGACAGGCATCTTATCCGCATGGCTGTAACGGATCGTGCAGCCACGTCTCGATCCCTGAGTCAGCAGATGGGGACGTTTGCAAGACAACAACCATCTGCACGAACACCTCGACGACGTTTGCAGCAGCATGGACTATCAACTCGGAGACCATGGCTGCGGTTACCCTTGACGCTGCATCACAGACAGGAGCGCCTGCGATGGTGTACTCAACGACTAACCTGGGTGCACGAATGGCAAAACGTCATTTTTTCGGATGAATCCAGGTTCTGTGTACAGCATTATCATGGTCGCATCCATGTTTGGCGACATCGCGGTGAACGCACATTGGAAGCGTGTATTCGTCATCGCCATACTGGCTTATCACCCGGCGTGATGGTATGGGTGCCATCGGTTACTCGTCTCGGTCACCTCTTGTTCGCATTGACGGCACTTTGAAAAGTGGACGCTACATTTCAGGTGTGTTACGACCCGTGGCTCTACCCTCCATTCGATCCCTGCGAAACCCTACATTTCAGCAGGGTAATGCACGACCGCATGTTGCAGCTCCTGTACGGGCCTTTCTGGATACAGAAAATGTTCGACTGCTGCCCTGACCAGCACATTCTCCAGATCTTTCACAAATTTAAAACGTCTGGTCAATGGTGGCCGATGAACTGGCTCGTCACAATACGCCAGTCACAACTCTTGATGAACTGTGGTATCGTGTTGAAGCTGGATGGTCAGCTGTACCTGTACACGCCATCCAAGCTCCGTTTGACTCAATGCCCAGGCGTATCAAGGCCGTTATTACGGCCAGAGGTGGTTTTTATGGGTACTGATTTCTCATGATCTATGCACCCAAATTGCGTGAAAATGTAATCACATGTCAGTTCTAGTATAATATATTTGTCCAATGCATACCCGTTTATCATCTACATTTCTTCTTGGTGTAGCAATTTTAATGGCCAGTAGTGGAATAACAGTTTTCCTATAGGTTTTATTTCGTAAGAAACTGTGCTTAGTTTCCTTAAGACATGAAGTCGCACTGTCATTCGCACCATTCAACCTCATGGTGCATTTTCCCACTGTAGTAGACAGCTCTTAATGTCGCTTCTTCGGCGTTTTCAATCAGTGCTGAGGCTACAGATTCACGCAGCCAACTCCAGTGGTCACCCACTGCTGGTGCTGTGCCCTGCTTGCATTGACAGCCTCACGATTGATTGAAATCGCCAAAAAAGCGATGATTAAGAGCTGTTCACTGCAGTGGACGTGTGCACCACAGGGTCCATCGCATTCTGGGGAAAGCCGTAAGACAGAGCAAAGTTGAAGAGCGTAATGGACTGCGAGTGGAAATTTCAGATATTTGGTTATGCAGGCGACGTAGAGATAGTGAGCGAGATGTGTGAGAGGACTGTCATAGCAGGGAATAAAGCAGGACTACTCATCAATAAACAAAATGACAAAAGAAATGGGACTAGGCAGAACTAAATATCCACGAGATCACTTCACAGTTAATGGAGACAAATTCCGATCTGTTGATCAGTTCAATCACCTGGAAAGTAGGTACTACTGTTGTAATCAAATACTCACAGATGTGAACGAATGAATTTCTGCTGGCTCCAGATGCCTATGTGCCCCAGAGATACTTTCGAGTCTAAAGCCGTATCACATGCTGCAGAAAGGAAGATCTACAGTGCCGTTATACGCCCCATCGTCCTCCATGTTCAAGAAGCTGAACGCTATCTAACAGGGAGATGCAAAAGCTTTTAACATTTGACAGAAAGACTATGAGAAGACTCTGGTGCCCGATAAGAGACGTAGGTACTTAACGAGCAAGAAAAAATAATAAAACTTATGAGATCATGAACCAGCCCACCCTTTATCAATACCTGAAGAGCAGACGACTGCACTGGGCATGTCACGTAATCCGTATGCCAAGAGACATACTTCAGCAAGTTTTTATTGCTCACATTACCACAAAAAAAGTCCTGGGTATACCAAGAAACAGATGGGAAGACGACGTAAGGAAAAATGCGGATTCTCTGAATGTAGTCAATCAGCAACAATCGGGATGCAATGGAGACTGATTGTTGATGCAGCGCATGCTCCTCAGGGCCGGCGATCGCTCGAAAAGTAAGTCATTATGTGATATAATTACAAATTAACGATTTACATATATTTTCCTTTACTTAACATGTGAAACCTTAATTACTGCCAAATTCCATGAGTCAAGATCAAGAGAGGTACACTACCGGCTTTGATGAGTGAGTTTGCTTGAGCCAAAGTTTATGACATAGATATCCGTGCCTCTTGATTGCACTGATGTAGAAGCTTAAATGTTTTACACCACCAATGGACTTAGGTATTTGACGTTAATTTCAACTTGATACCTCGAAATATTCCTGAGAGAAAGGTGATTGAGCTACGGAACTTTGAAAATAAAACATGAAAATTTCAATGCACGTTTTGCATAGGCAAAAAAAAATGAAGTAAAAAATCAGTTATTCCAAGCAGCAGTTGCGAAGTAACAATCTGAGGGCTGTATAGAGCTTGAAAACGAGAAATATTGCACTGCACATTTCTAAACATACCTGAAGGTCTTTTTAAGACTATTGCCTTTTGAGAAGGAAAATGTGTATTATACACAAAGTGCTACTACAGAAAGAAGATGGCCGAATAAAGTTAAAAAAAGGAAATTAAACGTAGTTCTGAAATTACGACACCAAAATTACATAAACAATATACTTACTTGATCATAAAATCACTTATGAAATTTGAAAAAGTTTCTGATTCTTTCATCATAGTGGTCTCAGTTCTACATTCGATAACTAAACATTTCAAGAGTCATAGCAGAAACTATATAAAAGTGTTGTTATACGTCCCTAGTAGGTAGTTAACTTGAGATTCACAAAAATAAGAAACACTGAAGCCATGCTCCTTGTGAATTCGGTGTTTAGTCAAATAAATCAATAGGACATCAGGGTATAACTGTAAACTACTTCCAGCGTCTTGCTGACAGATATACAATTAAAGATTAGGTACATTAATGGATGTGTAAGTGCTGGGTTGGACAAAGTGAAACCGTGTGGGGAGTTCATATTTCTCCTTGCACAAGAGCTCTCATTTCTTAATGTTACATAACAGGAACGTTCGCATTTGGTCACTTAATTTTATACTTCATTATAACAATTATTTTTATTTAATTGCATCTAGTGCCAAAATTTTATAAAATTTGCCATGTGTAAAAAAGTGTTGTAGATTGATTAATTAATGTGAATGCCCCACCCTCTCTTTTTCTAGCTTAGTTCCTGGGTACGCTCTTGGCCCCAAGTAGACCTTCACATTTGTATCAGAGGCACTGCCTTCTCAGTTACTTTCCCTTTAATTAATGACCTCGCCAAATTGTTATAACTGTATATTATTTAATTTACTTACTGTTATGGATGGTGATTCGTGGAATACAAGTTGCAAAACTGAAAAATTATTATACTGAAATGAGGTGGCACTGTGATGAGACGCTAGATTCAAATTTTGGAGGACACCAGTTCAGATCCCCACCATCCCACAGGGATTCACATTTCCTGTAGTTTTCCTAAATCATCAACGGAAAATTCTGGAATTGTTCCTTTGAAACCGACATCGTCGACTTCCTTTCCCTTTCTCTCCCGGTTCTTGCTTGTACTCCATCCCTAATGACATTATTAACGATGGGACCAAAACACTGACCTTTCTTCTTTGTAAATGAATGAACGTTTATTCGCGCTTTGTTCGAGATGCGCAGACAATATGATCATAATTACAGGATAGTACAGCAAGGACCAATTTCT
This sequence comes from Schistocerca serialis cubense, assembly GCF_023864345.2. Classification (NCBI taxonomy): domain Eukaryota; kingdom Metazoa; phylum Arthropoda; class Insecta; order Orthoptera; family Acrididae; genus Schistocerca; species Schistocerca serialis. The sequence continues at coordinate 139,262,340 of NC_064638.1, read as the reverse complement.
ATAGGAATTATAGTTTCTTGTTTAGAGCATCGTCCAGCTGCAATGCGATCGTGCATGGAGGCTGTTATGCAAGAATCGGATGTTCTTTTGGATGACGTTACTCCACGCTACTGGCAACTGTCATCGCAACTGGTCAAACGGTGATCCCACTAGAGGAGACATCGCCCATCATATTCCACTCACACTCAGTAGATGACTGTATGGTGACAGTGCTGACCAGGGGAAACAACAAATATCTTGGAGAGTGCATTGGACAATGTAGTAGGTGTATACACGGGCCCTCTCCTGCTGGATGTGCACGCTTATCAAATGTTGTACGAACAACAACAGAGTAGACTGAATGATATTATACACATGTCATATAGTTTACAGTGTTCATTTAACAAACGACAGCGGTGTGCAATTATTGCAGCGTTTTTTTTAATCGTTAGTCTTTCAGCAAAATGAAACTATGTGTTTGCAACGACTTTTTCAAGTATCAAACATCTGTGATGCACATACAGTGTGATTCTAAAGTAACTGTGCACACATCATGGGTGTAATGTATGCATCAAAATAATGTCTTGTCTAGAACTTCTTTATTTCAAAGTTGTGCAGTAGAGTAGGGCCCACAGGTGTAACACAAACAACATAAAATTAATTCTTCTCTGAAAGCAACAACATGAACAGATCCAAATTCAACACAGCTAAGTCCATATAAACGGAGACAGTGACGTGTTTGACATATTACCGCTCTCGGGGTGTTACAGGTTCTCTTCATCTCATTCTGCACTGTTATACATCCATTTTCATTTCGCTGCTAAAGTTGTGTTACATTCTCAGTTGCAACACCATACATGAGCTCCTTGAGACAGTCCCAAAAGGAGAACTCCAGTGGGTAAGACCGAGGGAGGTGGCGCAGTGGTTATCACGTTGGACTGATATTTCGGAGGACGACGGTTCAGACCCATTTCCGGCCTTCCATATTTAGGTTCTTTTGTGGTTTCCCTAAATTGCTCCAGTTATATGCCAGGATGATTCCGTTCGAAGGGCCTGGTCGATTTCCTCCTTCATCCTTGACACAACCCGAGCTTGTCGACGGGACATTAAACCCAGTCTTCCTTACATTCTTCCAGGGGTTAAGAGCCAGAGATCTGGCGTGCCAAGTACCTGGTCCTGCACGACCCATCCACTTACCGGAATAAATACTCTGAGATACTCACTTGCCTCCCATCTGAAATGACCAAGGGCATTGTCATGCATAAAACATAAGTTGGAACATGTAACGAGAGAGAGATCATGAAGGAGACCACCCAATTCATGTTCCAAAAACTGTTGATACTCTCTGCCAGTCAGATGCTGTGGAATAATACTCAGTCCAAGTGAATGATTGTCCGTTAGACCACACGAAATATTTACTGTCAACTGATGTTGATAACCTCGAACTATAGTTCTGCAAGGATTCTCATATGCCCACACCTGCATGTGATGAGTATTCATGATACCAGAATGGTATTTCATATTAAACTTTAATTTTTTTCCCTTATTTTGATGCATTCATTACACGTTACTTTTGAATCACTCTGTATACAGATTGAAGTGCCAAACGAAAATTTGTACCAAGGCCTTGCACCTTATGCAAAACATCCATGCATGTGCGCTCTTAAATTATTTTTATCCATGTGTAATCTATGACCTTATAGTGATCGTATCATCCACTCATACGATTTAAGTTTGCGCCTTACCCTGCTGCTCCTTCTCCCCTCCTCTCTTGTTTAGATCAAACATGGCCATTGTATATTTACCTGGCCTTGATTTATGGCCCTTCCAGGTAGCTACCTCCTCCCAGCCCATTCATCTCATCCTATTGGTTGGAAAAAAGTCTGAAAATTCAGATGGACGTTATCCTTCTATAATTACTTTAGTTTATCACCCAAAAATAATTTCAAACACTTTGACATTACAGTGGATATGTGAAAATTGGTGGGATAATATTCTGTTGGCTGAATTACTATTATTTAATGACATGATCGTTGCCCAATGGCATTTTATGCAAGCAATATGTTACAATTGTAGGGAAATTTGTTTCATTTTTTGTCGAGACCTTGCCAATTTTCTCCTAGTATTCCATAAACCAACTTTCAACAATTTTTCAAGATTGTCATATAACAACGCATGTACGTTGTCGAAAATTTGAGACTTCTAGTGTTTAGAAATTAACGTAGTGCATTACTTAAACAACTTACACTGAAATCCCAAGCTTTCATTTTTAGCAATTACCACACTGCATTAACTAAACCAGTACATTCTTGCTACATACAAATTACACTGATATCTTATGTTTAAACAATTTCCACACCTGTGCTGCTACGATCATCAACTTACTCTTTATTTAAAACGAGCAAAATGTGGGGAGACCTCTCCAGTTGTCTACATCATGTCATGTTGGGGTGCTGTACTCGACTGCTTCTGTGCTGTGCCAATACCTGCTACATACCCACCACTTTTCACAGGGTCAGACTGCCACCACCACCACAACCATCACCACCACCACTGCCTATCTACCATCACATCGGAGACAGCCTCACAAGCGCACCCAGTCGTTACTACTGCTGGTTTGCGTGTGAGGGATGCAGCCAGCAGCCATTGCCTCAGTGACGAATTGTGGATTGTGGCAAGGGCTGGGGGAATGGCCAATGACACTATAGAACACTTGCTTAAACAAAACAAATGATCTCACCCAGAGGCAGTGAGAACAGATAGGCCATTGTTCTAGTCGTCCACACTATTAACTGCAGGGACCAGCCCAAGCCACCAGTCTTAAACAAAGGCTCGTACTTCCATAATGACGAATAACAAAACCATTTCTAATTCCAAAAATAATTTTGTCTGTGTACATGCACGAAATTGTTTCCCAACCAGCAACTTTTAGTCTGATCTACATTCTGTATACACTAGGCAATCAAAAGTATGGAGGCTGTGCTCCCGCTACAGCTACTGTAAGGCAGTCCAGACGCAGGATCTCTCTTTGATTAGTGCCTAAAAAAGAAGATCGCCAGAAAATCTATTATTCCTGTGCCTGTCTTTGCTGCAGCACTATAGACAGGCAGAGCTGTCTGTCTTAAAGATGCTCTAATTTTATAACATCAGGAATGATACATTATTATTAACAGTGAATCACCATGACATACCGTCCCTTGCAAGAGCACTTACTACATGCAACTTTAAACTGCAGAGCATCTCTATCACTCTAGTTTAGTGGTGTACACTCGATAGCAATTAGCTAAATCATATATGTTAATCCACAGATGCGAAATACGGACTTCACCTTTTCAGCACTTTTATAGCGCGTTGGTATATCATTTAAAATGAATGCAACATAAATTCTACCACAAAGGCTTTATAGGTTCCACAAGTGCATGTTTTCAAATTTTACGAAATTCACATCCGGTTACGGGTGCGAATAGTGGTATCTTTCCCTCATTTCAAGAGAATGATCGTCGATAAATCTATAAAACAGGAACTGGCATTGCAGTTATGGCAGTTCAGTTTCCCCTCATTTAAGTTCCACTGTTGTAGCAATCAGAGATGCAGTGTGTCCCTCCTACGAGTTGTTAGCGGCGTTTTCTCGCTTGTTTCGGTGTATATTCGCAGTTTGCACTTCGGATGAGTCCACTTATTTTTAGTGATCAAAAAATAAGAGCCTGGGAATTGAATATGTGTAAGAAAATCGTTACTAGTTTCACATCTCTGCAGTAAATGGGACTCCATGGAAGAAAGCGCAGAAATCCACTAAAATATGTACCAAGGACCCTCCTTAATATATAGGATACATACACTGTTGGACAATTCCCAAAACTGTGGCGGAACAATTACAGGCGAATTTTGCCCAGGTTGTATATGTCGAAGGCTATAGTTTTAACGGCGAGAATATAGGGAAAGGCACACTAATAGTTCTTCAGAGCAATGATTAAAGAGCATGGTGCTACACCTTTAATTATATGTCGATTAGTATAACATCTACAGACCAGTATTATTTTATACAATACTAAAATCAAGCGAAATAGTAACACACAATACAGAGCTAGTTTACGAGTATGGAAAGATTATGCATTTGAAGTATTTTAGGTAACGTAAAATCCTTGGTGATTCTCTCAGAATCCGATCATGATGCAAGAATATCATTCCATTAGATACAAAGCTATATTGACCCCATGTGTGTGTATACCGACATCACAATGGGAGAAAAAATAAACAACCGCTCTTGTTACGATTACTGTATGTCCAAGATTAGCCCAGAGGACAGTCCTGATTTTTTAATTCTGTCTGGGATAATATCTGGAGTTGCAAAAATGTTCAGGGTTAGAGAATTTTATGCCTGTCGAAGGTTTTTTTGTAATTTCGGACCTTTATCTCAGACATAGCATTTCTAAAATTCTCTTACGACCGTGCTTCTCTTGGTCGACCTTGGAACAAGCGCTAACGATGATGCGATTGAGTGGCTAATGTTTCCATCATAAATTTTCACAACACAACAGAGGCAATATGTTTATGTTGTTTCCGAGTGTGAAAGAGCTCGTCTACATGTTTTTGATCATTTTATCTATATTCGTTTTCTGTCTTATCGTTAATAATCAGCAAAAGAAAATGTGAGGTTAATGTTATCCTGGTACAAGAATATAAATTTTTGAAATTGTGTGATGACAGCCAGAATGAACATGTTCATTTTACACTAAATCCTGGAGAATATTCTGTTGCAAGCAAAGGAAAGTGTGATATTAAAATCCACGGGAAAACAGTGTTGTTGATGCCACAATTTCATCAAACATAAGAGACTTCTTTTAAAACCAAAGGTGAAAATAACAGTGACATGGAGTACGCTACTCAAGAAAGTACTTTTTCATATCACACTAACAGATACAAATTCGAACATTAGACTGCACACCTAAACTGGCTAAGAAGTTACATGATCCAAAATTTTCATCTCTTAGAACCAACACCGAGGCAATTATTGCTAACGTTATTTCGCCACTTACCTTCGATAATGTGTTACTTTCTTTGGAAAACAATTATGTAACACTAACGATGGGTATCTCAAAAAGAAGTGGAATAAAACGTCTTCTAATTGTTGTAAGATATTTCAGTGCAGAGGCAGGAATTCAAGATTTTGACTCAGTATCTTTTGCTGTGTATGAAAACAAACAGACCTGCAGAAAAGCTGGCTCGTTATACTGCTGATGACACTAACAGTGTTTGAAAACAAAGGGGAACCAAAATGTGTACGGAAATGTAATTAAAACAAACAAGCAAACGAACAATTCTGAAAAAAGTCATGTATAGTTAGGAATACAACTGAAAGAATAAATAAAATTTAATGTTTCAGTATGCTCTTGAGACTTTTACTTAAAAAATGTCCTGGTAGGGCCCAAAAAATATGCTAACACGTCCTGGGTTGGTCCTAGACGGCAGCCACCGCACACACTCCAACACGCTGGACGCTTCGTAGCTTATATTGTTAGCTGTTACGATTACTATTATGTTGGTGACCAACACACATAAACCCGTCGGGTTTCAGACCCAAAACTTTCCTGGAAAACACGTACGAGAGGTTTTGTCTGTTATGGACATAGGCCAACAGGAACATATTTTAATCTGTAAAGTGATGACTGTTCGTGATTTTAACACAGATTGGACATTCATCACTGATGATGGTGTTTATCAATTGAGGTCAGCCACAAACAAATCAATCACTTGATGTCATCAGATATCTACAATAACACTAGTGTATAACCGTTAAAAACCTACATATTAGTACATGTTGTCACTCTTCACCCAAAAACACCTATGGAGGAAATTTAGCGGTGAATATGTATCAAAAGTTACGCTCATATCATGGCTTGACTGATAGATTGCATACGTACACAGTAAAGTGATACGTACTGCAAAGCCACAGCCTATTTGCAGTGGTTTTGACGGTCGTAATCCCATACAGGACTCATTAACTGCCCCCAGTACAAAGTGCACGCTGTGTGGAGTTTCAAGTCACAGATCCATGTTCTGGACTACCCAACTCCCTTAAAACGTAGTCTCAGAAATAGAAGTAAAGCATTCCCTCTGTATTACTATTTACAGAGCATTGTCTTGATTCCTCTGTTAAGAAAGAGAGTGATGCTGACTTTTTTTTAAAAAATATTACTGAGTAGTTCCCATACAGCCTGCAGCAGTGAGACTGTAATTTCTAGCGGTAGAAGTATTCTACTGAATAGCCCCAGAACGCTCAAACTGAGATTCTACTGCTAGCAAAGTAGCTTGTTACATCTGTATTGCTGTACCATAGTGATGTATGGAGTTATAAATGACAGCTGAATACCACATACTTTAGTCAGGGCACTTTGTTATAGCAATAAGTCGGCTACTGCACTGTAAATAGTGTTGGAGTTTCTGCACAATATCTAGTCTTCTCCTTTTAGATACTATGTAGCCATCCTCTTTGTGCAGACCCAAATGCGAGTGGAGGTTTATAAACAGATCTTTCTTTTATCCTGTAATATAATAATTATGTTTAAATTCACTGATTTCTACAAGTACACCAACGTGTGGTAATTTTCAGTTGCTCTGTTTGTCAATGTCACAACCACAGAAGCATATGGCAGGAGCGGGGCATATTGTAAATATTGCTTCGTGTATCAAAAGTACATAGCACCACCATGGAGATATAAATATCAGGCCAATCTATTTACTTTAGTTAGGGAATACACATATCAGAGCATGTTTATAAGTAGGTTACTCAGATGTAAATGTTTGTGTCACATCATTTTATTTATACTATTATGTTGCTATCATCACTGTGTCTAGTAGGATTAGGCGGTAGGTGAACATTTTATTATAGGACTGGGGAGTTGTTTTATTTATTTGGATGTTTTATTTCAGATATGTGAACCTCCACAGACTGCTAAGATTTCCGCAGTACCTCGTCCATTCACTGTACCTGGAGTTGATGACATACAATTATACAGTATTCTGCTGACTCTACTGTTGGATGAATCTCTAATTAAATGTAAACAATGCTGACTATCCAAAACATCAACTTATCTTCCTTGACTCCCATGTTTGTACTATAATGTAAACAAATGAGTATAGCTATATGTCACAGTATTACTATATCTTTGGTTTACACTCGAAATATTTAATAATGAATGTTTTAAGTCTGTTTAACACAATGGTTCATTTTCATAAGACACACAGACTAATATTGTTTGCACGAGCCAATCATAAGTTGATAATATCTACATTTGACAATATTGTGGCAAATATTATCCTGTATTGAGAAAAATATTCTTCCAGTTTTATTATAACAACACTGTATAATACTTATATTGTCTTTGTTGGAGTCTGCATTAAGAGTCTCCATACAATTTGTAATCCTCTGGGTCTGCTGCGTAATAAATGTCTTTCAAGGACACAATAACTTTGTGTAACCAGTTTTGCTGCTATGAGTATTATTTATATTGGAACTGTAGGCCTGTTTCAGCAATACAGCCGTCATCAGTTTACCCGTAATATTATATCAAACAAAGTTAACGCCCTACTGAAAAACACTAATATATGTTTCGCTTACCATACATAACATCGTATAGCAACAAATATTCAGTCATGTCATTAGAAACCACCAACATACTCAAACCCATGTATGTATAAAATTCGTTGCAAAGACAGAAAAATTCTGCACGGGACAGACTTCATCACTAGATATTCAGAATTTACTGAACTAAGTGGCAACAACCCAGCCACCTTTTTTCACCACATTAAAAATGAGCAACACACAAGAGAATGATTGGCATAACACCAAAAGAACCAATACTCAACGTATTGGAGGAAATATATTCACACATAAGAAATTATCCATATTTTTTATCCTTACCAAACACACTGACCTAAAATATAAAGACTTCATCGAAAACTTCATTGGCATTATCGACGAAGATCCTACATAAATCCTAATACAACCAGAGAAAAATTTTAACACCACAGATACCCATTCAATATAACCCATTAACATTAGTGATACAATTTTCAATAAGCAAATGTAACACTATAGTATCGCTCATCACCTGACATAACTTATGTCACGAAAATTCCATTGGAAATTAAATTTATTTCAGACCAATATTAATGAAATGTCAGAACATCACACACATCTGGTTACTACTAGAATAACAACAAAAGAATATAATAAGTATTCAAATAGACAGCAACAGAAATACCAAAATTGCTGATCATCAGTCACATGTGCTGTCACTAAATATCATCTACAGACTAAGATTTATTTCTGGTCACTACTAAGAAAAGTCAGAACATACTATCAAACCGATTGTTATTGCTACATTAACATAAAATATAAACAGTAACAAATAGCAACAGAAGCAACGATACTACATAGAAGTCAGGACTTGTAAACGAATGTAAAATCGTGATATTCATAAGTAGCTTACATGCACCAGAATTTGTAAGATGTTGTATTGCAGGAAACCTGATAACGACTGTACAGCTGAAATATGCCTATAGGTCAAATAAAAACATTACTTATAGCAGTGTAACTGGTTATACAAATTTATAAACTCCATACAGTTTAGACAACAATGTTTGTAGGAACTGTTCCTAATTCAGTGGTGTCTACTCGTATATTTGTCAGTATTGTGGAGAACAAAGCCTTGAATTGAGGAAAATTTGTTTCCCTAGCTTTACGTGTAATACGTGTTGGAGTCTGTACTAACAGTCTAAACATAGTTTACAGGCAATTAATTAAAACTATAGGTAGTTGTAATAGAGTTTATAATCTTTTCTGAGTCTCGATTGTCTGGAAGGTTTACTATCACACCAGGCAACTTCCAGTCATTCTTAGTGCCCCATCTCTCCCCCACTAGAGCAACTGCATGACAACTGTAACTCTGCCACACAGCAGCTGTTCTGTAACTTGTTCATTAAATGGGCCCACACAGTGGCGACTGCTACAGAATACAGAGGAGCACATCACAGATACTCTCTACACCTGAACAGTCCTCCGCAAATCAGACACATCATCCACTCCTTAGTTATAGAACATAACTTCTAGCCTGGAAATGCAATGGTCTTCAACCAAGGACATAAAAGTTTCTCGTGGTTGCATGTCTGGACACTTTCTAAATTTGCTGTATATCTTTACTCTACAATTAGAGCTCATCCACATTAAACAGGTTTATCGTTGTTTCCAGCAACATTACTGTTCCCCTGGTAGTCATTTTCCTTAATATACATGTCATGGTTCGATGGTGGATAGTCACACATGTACATGTTGTTAAAAATCGTAGCAATATCTTGCATTATATCCTCATCTATATGCTAACAGTCGTCTTCACTAAGCTGCTGCAACAGTCTAAATAGCTGCTCCATTTCAGCCAATTATTCCACATTATATGCTGTTTGTATATTTTCTAATAATGGTTTCCAGTGGTACCTCACCAAATTTTCCCAGTATGCCACTTGCTATCGTATTTTTGTCGCCAGGTAAAACAAATTGTAGTTCTCACATGACATTAGGCCACTAGAATGCTTTGTCTCTCCTCTCTTCAAATACAGACATGAGATGTCATCACCCTTTCATACATTTAGCCATTAAACTGACCATAAAATCAGTGTAATATTACTTAATTTCGGTGGGGGGATTGCATAAGATTCTGACGTATGGGTGTGTATTATTTAATTATAACTGTATATTATGTAATTATAATTGTAATTTTATGGAGAATTTGTGTGGTAACGGAATTTGAAAAACGTGTAGTGGTTGGGATAAGGTTGTTTGTGGGAATGAAGATTGGTTGGTTTATTCGGGGGTGGGGACCAAACAGCGAGGTCATCAGTCCCATCGGATTAGGGAAGGATGGGAACGAAGTCGGCTATGCCTTTTCAAAGGAATCATCCTGGCATTTCCCTGAAGCGATTTAGTGAAATCACGGGGAACCTAAATCAGGCTGGCCGGATATGTATTTGAACCATTTTTAAAAATGAACCAAATGACGTGAAATAATAATCATGACTTTATGATACATCCTTGTATGTCGTATATTTCCATGCACAAACAATAGACTAACACTGTGGTCACGGTTATTATCTATGACAACCCTGTATACAAATAATCCAGTACTTTAAAACAAATAAAATGGCATTTGTTGTAAGATAATATGAAAACAGGCTCTCTTATTCGTGATTAATGAATTAGCTTCGTAAAATATAGGTATGAAGCTGGGCCTCCTTGATGCCCTTTCACCTAGGATAGTTAAAAGTCTACGCCTTATCGCAAAATCAGCATGAAATATCAAAATCCGGTTAAAAAACCTTTCTAACGATACCTAGTTTATCCCTGTACGATTAGTACGTGTTAAGAGAAAGGGATATTGACTTGAGAAAAAACCTTTATGACTGATTTTTCAAATTTACCAACACATCCCCCCTTTACAATGAGATGTGAAATCATTTACTGGAAATCTGGTTGCTATTTCTCCCAAAACCCATTCACCCAACAGCACAAGAAAAAGAAAAATCACGATCTCCAGTGATCATGTTACACTCTGGTGGTTTCCATTCTCTCACTCGTCTCTACATTTGTAACCGGCCATCCCTAAAGCGCAGGCACAATTTGCCTCTCATCGTTAAAGATAACATTGTAACATGCTTATACCCTTTGGCTGCACCACCCGAGGCGGGTAGCACAGTGATACGTGTGCCAGGAAGCTTGTCACGCCGCCTGGTACGAAATTGCCGAACATGTGCTCTTTCCCAGACTCCAGCACAAACAGCTGATGCATTGCATCTGCCTTACTGAATAACGCATCCAGAAGATCGTTTCTCTGGTTCGCCATACTTCCAGTGACTCAAGAACAGTCATTATGGGCTCAGAAATTTCACATGCAGTACATAGTGCGCTCACAGCAGGGTGCTTTGGGTGATAAATACACAAATTTGTTTTCTACGTTACATCCTTGAAAATATTAGTTGTTATGTTTTGAAGATTTGATTCTAGCTAGCACCATTTTATATTTCGTCTGCTCACCCAATCATGTTTTGGCTGTGTTTTACGATCCTAAACAGAGTTCCGATTTATTTGATTTCACAGCACGTTTTATTGTCCGTGACGCTGTCTGTCTTCCGCAGTAGAGCTGATATTTCAATACTGTTTGTCATCTGCAACTTTGATGTTGGAGCTACAGGTTTCCTCGTTCCACAACAAATTCATAAACAGTGAAATAATACGTGTTGCAAGTACAGTTCCTAGAGTACTGACAACGTGGAAATAGCAACCAGCAACAAAAAATTGCAGAGGACAAACAGTATTGAAATACCGGCTGTATTGCAGAAGACAAACAGCGGCATGAACAACATGTGCTATGGTACTTCGCTTTGATGATATAACATCGCAGAAACATGTATGGGTGCAGCGAGAATACAGGCAAATGCGTTTTGTTCAATGCAGACTGCTCAAAACGTATTTATTATTCAAACGAACGTGGACACAAATAGGAAGATTTCTCATTGTAAAATCACCTGAATATGAATTTAGAGAGAAGCCTATTCCATTACCTTTTTATACTTGTGTGTATAGGAGTCGTAAAAGTTCGTCATTAATTATAGAAAGTAAGAACTCTTTCATTGACGACAATAAATCTGGAATGCAATAAGAGACTTGAAAATACAAGCCGTGTTGAGATGGAAATCACTTGAGTGTTCTGGTAATAGAAGGAGGATATTTATAAAGAACAAATTATCAAAAACACAGTATAATGTTTACCTGTATGTGTTTCGCCGATAAAAGGATAACAGGTTGATTTTGGAAAAGGATAAATTAGCAAATACAGAGAGTGGTATTTACTCCATTCACTTTCAAAGGAGTTTCTCGTAGTGTTTAGGCAGTCATCGCTTAGATAGATAGTGGACTGCGAATCGTGTACAGTTTCTAAGTCCTTGATTTTTCACCAATTGCATCTGTCCCATTCCCGCTGGTGTGCAAATTTAAACGCCTGTGTGACAAATATCTTTCAAAGATATAATAAATCTTGTAGCATTGCTGGCACAATTAGCTATTGTTTTCTTAGACGTATTAGAAGAAAATGTCTTTACAACCACAAACACTTTCATCAATACAATAATATATTACTACATACATATCGACAAGACAATTAAGCTTACAGACAGAAACATTGAGGACGTAGAATACATACATACAACAAGCACATTCTTCATCCCAAGATGAAATTTACGGTAGAAACAAAAACAAAAAAAATCAATAAACGTCCTTAAATTGACGATAAGTAATAGTAACAGAAATTCTAAATATACCGAAAGCTTACAACAATTGACAACATTATTAATGCAAATTACTGCCACCCGAAATCACACCAATATGAATACTTTCACACCATAATCTGCAGAATGATTAACCTGTCTCTAGAATAGGACGCTATAAATAAGGAAATTAGAATCGTGCAATACATAGCACAATAGAATGAATACAATCCACAAGTATTCTCCGAGTTATATAACAAATATACAAAACACTCATTATCTACTGTACATAAAGGAATAACTCTCACAGGGAAACACTGATAAAACAGAAAATTGTATCTATATATCTGTCACATATCTGGGAAACATATCAAACAAAATTAACGTACTAGTGGAAAACACCAACATACGTTTCGCTTACGAAACAGGACATAAAATAAGAACAAAAGTAGAGCCATGAAATTGGAAACCACCAACGTACTCAAACATATAAAATTCGCTGCAAAGACCGTAAAAAGTTCTACATAGGACAGACAGAAGGAAACATCGCCACTACATATCAAGAGCATGTTAGACGAAGTGACAACAATCCATCCACCTTCCACCACCACAATGGAAATGAACGACAGACAGGAGACAGATTGGGAGATGCTGTCTATATTTTACACATAACACTAAAAGCACCGATAGTAAATGTATTGGAGAAAATCGAGATAAGTTCAAATACAAGAAATTATCTACATTTATTTCTCAACGAACAAACTGACCTAAAGTATAAACCCTTCATAGAAAACTTTATTGATATTGTTTACCAAGATCCTGGATAAGCCGTAATACAACCAAAGATAGAATTTAACTTAAGTATTTAACACTACAGGTATAACCCAATAACATCACTGATAGAATTGTCAACAAGCAGAAGTAACAATACAATATCGCTGATTATCTGACGAATTGAAAATTAAGTTTGTTTCTGACCATTATTAACGAAATGTCAGAAAATACTGTAAAACACAACTGATTACTGCAAGAATAACAATGAAGGAACATAACCAGTAAACAAATAGACAGCAATTAAAATAGCAAGATCGTTGATCATGTGTCACAACTACTGTCATTAAAGCTAGGTTCACACACGCACTTAATGTGGCGCCACAGCTTGTGGCTTTCTGTAGTGGTGTCGTGAGCTACCTTCATACAGGACGCCACAAATTCTATGTAGCTGCACAGCTGTCAATATGGCGCTAACTGAAATCATATGAGCGGATATCAATGTTGTACTAGAGGTTATGACCTTTTAGAAGTGCGACAGGAGATAATACAACAAAGATGAAACCCAAATGTTGGATCCGAAAATAGATATCGCACAGGGATAAATCAGGGGCCACGAACATTTTTGTAATAACATTCGGAGACGAAAACACTGTCTTCAGTGGCAAGCTAATCAAGAGTTGGCATGTAAATGTGATCTGCAGACACGCCACTCTTCCAAAATTTCAGAATCTTGTTATATTCGTTGATATTACCATTTTGAATAACTAATTTTTAGTTTAACAGCTGCCACTTAACGGTCTTGAGCTATTTCCTGTGTATAATCAAAATGTATAGGATGTTTAGTCTCACAAACCACGAAGTTTATATAGCTCGATTTTTTGGTTACATATATTAAGTTTATTTGTTTACTTATCCAAAAATCTTTTAAGGCTGTGGAACACGTCATTGGTTTGAAAGTATTGCCCAACCACACACACGAAGTTTATACGGCTCGATTTTTTGGTTACATATATTGAGTTTATTTGTTTACTTATCCAATTGCCCAACCACACACACACACACACACACACACATACACACACACACACACACACACACACACACTGCTGCTGCAGAAAACATGGTTACTGCTCTTGTAGTTCCAGAAGCTGTGAAAGTGTACCTGCCGACCACTGCTTTCACTTTTTCCGAAATAAAATAAAAACACACAGAAATCAAATGCTGTAGAGCTGCAATTACTCCACGATAACAGTGGCAGATTGCTCATGTTTCGAAATACTGCCACCAGGGAGCACTGGTGGCAGAAAAGTGGTGCAGCAAAGTACAACCAAGCTGAACTTTTTGTGGCATGACAAAAGTTTTGTGTCTGAAGTTGCGCCACTAAAAATGGGGAGTTCACACATGCAACTGCAGTGTGCCACTAGCTGCGGCGACACTTTTGTTGTGTGTGTGAACACAGCTTAAATATCAGCTACAGACTAAGATCTATTTTTGACCGCCACTAAAAGAAAATTAAGAAAACACTACAAAACTGATTATCATTACTACATTAAAATATAAACTGTAACAAATAGACAGAAACATAAACAATGATACTGTGTGGAAGTCAGGACTTGGAAATGTATGTAAAATAATGTTGTTCATAAGTAACTCATACATAAGGCAACAAATGTACCAAAATTTATAAGATGTTCTATTACAATAACCTAACGATTGCTTTATAGCTGAAATTGGCCTAAAGCTCGAATTGAAAAAAAAATACTCATAGCAGTGTAACTAGTTATACAGAGTTCAAAAATATGATCTCTCTAATTTTTTAATAAACAGAAAATTTGGAAGTCACACAGTGAAAAACCTGGGCTTCACATGTGATCTACATCCCCCACCCTCCCCCCAATTTCTTCGCAGATTGTGGTTCCACGAGACACTTACAGAGGCATAGTGTCGTGAATTATGTGTGGTACAAAAAGCCAGATCTCTTCCTCTTGTATTGATAAAGACAGATGGTGACGTAGAGATTCTTAAATGTAAGTTACTTAGATCCCCACGTTTTAAAAACTGCAATCCGCATAACACGGCCAGCAGTCACGATGCTACATGCATAGTTTTTGAGAAATCTCATTGTGTACAGTACGTACCAGGAGAAATGTCGAACGCATGGGCCAAATCACAGTAGATCTGTTGACAATTTGTCTTCATTGGATGTCCAATGTTCACAAGCAGAGTACTAGTCACAAATTTGTCAGCTTGACCGGAAATAGCGAATTTGCTATTGATTCATAGCTATCAATGAAGTTCTCCATTCATTGACAGTCAGTGGTCTTCGATACACGTTGCTGTCTGTACCCGATGACCATTCTCTCGTTTGTGAAAACAGTTTCATCTCTCTCGGCAATTGAAAACTATATTATTGCTCTTTGATCACAGTGTATTTACTTGTGTTGTAGTGTCTACACGCCAATAAGTTTTGGTACTGACAATAACATTTTATCCAAATTACAAAGATAAAAAAGAACTACAGTGTTGTCTAAAATTATAGATCGAAAGTGGACATCGAATGTTACTGAACACAAGAGAAACAGTAGATAACACTAGCACTTCACTTGGATGAACAAGGTAATTCACACTACTAAGAAATTTCAGAGCAGTTAGTTGTAATAAACCGAGGAACTGCGAAGTAGCAGTAAGGCAGTAAGTTTACAATAAATGACAAGCCCCAACGTACATAGTATCATGAACAGCATATAAAAAATTTGTGACCAGTTGTGTGTGAGCTTGGAGGTGGGAGAGGGGGGGTTTAAAGATCACATTTTTAGGTTTTCCTTGATTGCCAAAATGTTTCCCAGTATAAAATTATTGTTTATTAAATTTCTTGTAAAAAAAGTCCTGTTCATTTTTCTCTAGGTCTAAGATTCCCCACATTACAGTGTACGGAAAAATCGCAGCTATGAAAACTAGTGTCTCAATGGTATAAAATTAATGTTTATTGTTAAATGGAGTGCGTTAAGAACGAATATTAAACGTGTCTGCCACATCTAAGTGCGACAGAAACTGTCAAAGGATAATATGTATTCTGTGGGTGTCACAGGGTAGATGGGAAACGGGTGAGGGTTACTGGAGGCACGTCGAATTGTGGTCATGCCCTTTTCTCCTTTGTACGGCTGAGAACTGATGAGCTAGCAGGTGAATCCCCATTCTGTCAACCCCACTATATCACACAGAACCACTACACTCTACAGAGCATTTCACAAAGTTATACCAGGTCCTTCGCAGCTCCTCTTATGAATCATTGGCGACTAAGTGTGAAGACGCTCCTAGGGGGAGGAGGTTTGTTTTCACCAAGTGTGTCAACACGACATTAAATATAGGCATGAGTTAATAATAATAGTAGTGAAAGAAAGGCATACTGGCAGTTTCTACGCAGATCTCCGCACACTGCTAGTGGGGAAATGGATTATTAGTCATCCTGTAGAACATCTGCACCATTTTTCAAGGAAAGGTGACTTTATTCACCACCGACGCTACCCGTTTTTCAGTTTACAGACAGACTATAACTCCCTAGCGTTTCCTCTCCCGTTCTCTTATGTAATTAGATAAAGTAACTTCACTGAGTAGTACTTATTTACAGATGTTTAGTGAGATTTTATTTAAAATACGTTCATATAAACAATGATTGAGAAGTGCTTAATTTCTAAGTGTGGTGTTGTCAGTGACCTATGCAGTGCTGGTAGGAAAAGAATTAGAATGATAAATGTGGCATCTTGTTGCTACCTGTCGTTGACAGCATGTTGAAAATCCATGTAACCGTGTTGTAGTCACTTGGTCGTGAATTAATGAATGACCAGGAAGTTACTGAAATTCTCTCACCTTTAATTTTGGTACACTGAATATATCTCTTCCGTTCAGGAACTACTGGCACTTCTAGAGTAGGCCACACTGGATGGAGCAATTTATCTCACATCCACAATGTTCTTGCAGGCTGGGTGTCAACATAACTGACAGAACAGGACTTCTCATGCGCAAATCTGTAACAGTAATCTTCTATAATGCATTCCTTGACTTATATTGAAATATATGAAGTTCCATACCACCTAGATGATCTACTTGTGCTGCAGAGGGAGACAAATTAAGCCTCTAGTCCTCCTGAAATCTTGGAAGAGCTGAGGCTGGTGTAATGCGTTTGGTACCTACAATGATGCGAAAAGTATTCCAGCCATTGATAGTGGAGACAATGAAGTCAACTATGTCGAATACATATTGCTAGTCTGTTGCACTTCGGAGAGTGTCTTCAGTGTGGTGCACAACTAACAGCTCCAGCGGTCGAGCTTTTTTACATAAAAACTCACTCAACAACTGCAAATTAATGCTCAATTAACTAAAAATAACTCCACTATATAAACATGAGCTCGATGAAGTTATTTTGTCCACTCACTTGATAGAACTGAACAGGAAATACTGGGGAGATATAGTCTGAAAACCGATCATCACTTTTGGTGGGACAAGTGTCCCTTCCTGAGAGAAAGCTACAGCAGCCATACGGGATGACTAAGAATCAATTCCGCTCTAGCAATGTAGAACAGTGTGCACAGACTCATGTAGAATCTGTCTATATGCGTTTCTTACATTAGTATTGCGTTTACTAGTAATTCATATGTTTTCCATGTACTGTTAACCTAATGTGTCGACACTAAGCACCGCCAGGCATGTCTGCACACTGAGTCGCTGGTGATTCATATCGCTGAGTTCTCGTTGCCAAATGTGGGGTCTTGCCCACTCGTCTCGTATAGTGTGCCTACAGGATGCTGCGTTCTTGGAATGCTATACAACAATTCAAGCAAATAACATTAGTAGTTTTTATTACAAATAAGAAGAGTGACAATACTTAACTTGAAACTTCCTGGCAGATTAAAACTGTGCTTGGGTAGCTCAGTTGGTATCGCACTTGCCCGCGAAAGGCAAAGGTCCCGAGTTCGAGTCTCGGTCCGGCACGCAGTTTTAATCTGCCAGGAAGTTTCATATCAGCGCACACTCCGCTGCAGAGTGAAAAATCTCATTCTGAATACTTAACTAGTATTTCCAAAGGTGTCGCAAGCGATGGGCGACATGCAACATAAATCCGAGCCCTTTGCTATTATACAATGTTTGTGCAAGTTTGACACACAGTGTGTTGATCACTAATAACTGTTCTCGTAGCACTCTCTGCTAGGCCGTGCTAATACTCTGCGAATACTGCCCACTAATGTTCCGCCGAGGCTGGCAGGACCGCCGCTCATATTCACTGCAGCTAGATGCTGCTCCTATTGTGGAGGACTTCTCTTCCCTTGCATTTCTCATTTTCGTTCCGGTGCTAGTGGTTACGCCAGAACATTCATGCCCTCCCCCCCCCCCCCCCGTCCCTCCCCAAAGCGATGGACCGTCGTTGTGTAGGGAGTTCGACCACGACAGGGGATACAGGAGTGTGGGAGCAACGTCGGGCCGGAAGCTGTGGCTTCAGGGGACGTCTAGCTTCTGGCTGTACCCAGTTATCCGGCCTGCGCTCTGGCGGAAACGTCCCCAGGAAAGCAACCAGAAGGGTACGCGTCCACCTCCTGTTTCATGGACCAGATGAAGAAGGTGGCGACTGCTGCGGTGTGGGCGGGTCCTGCTCCGTCGGTAGGAAGAGAGAAGGCGGAGGAGGTGAAGGTTCCGTCTCTATGGGGTCGTCCTGCGGTGTCGTGGTGACACCCTCTGGTGACTGCTGTGGCTGCACTGTCCTCTGGATCCGCGAATCTGGGGGAACAGAGACTGAAAGATCATCGTACAAGACAGAGGCGAAGTTGATTTTGATGTCGGCGCTGCAACCCTTCTGGACCTGAAAGAAGATACATGCAAGCGCCAAGTCGACGGACGATCTCCCCTCGCGCCCACCGTCTGCTGCCGCTAAAAACCAGACGTGATATCATGCGGCGCGAAGCGATACTTGCGGCATTCCATCAGCGCCGGATGCTGAGAAGGGTGGAGCAGGTGGAGCAGTGTCCGATGGCGGCGGCCTTGAAGCAATTCCGCCGGCGATGGTCCGTCTCGTGGCTGCGAACGATAGGAGGCGAGAAACAGCTGCAAGGCTTGTTACCAGGTGCTTGAAGGTTCTGGCAAAACGTTCCGCTTCGCCGTTTCACTGTGGATGGAACGGTGCACTATTCAGATGCAGTATGCCATTGCGTTCACAGCATGTTTCAAATTCATTTGGCGTGAACCGAGATGCGCTGTCTGCCATAATACTTCAGGTAAATCCTCGGGGCAAAAAATCGATGACAACACCTGAATTGTGCTACGTTACGTTGTCGAGTTCATTGGCACAGCTAAAGGATACTTAAAACTTTGAACATAGCTGCTAAGATTCAGTGACGGTGTCAGAATTATATTAGAACAAATAAGCCCTTGGTCACAAATATTAAGTCAAAATTGACCAGGTTTCGACGCTACTATGAGCGTCGTCTTCAGAATTAAACTAACTGTTCTAAAACATATTAAGTATATAATACATTCCAGAATGAGATTTTCACTCTGGAGCGGAGTGTGCGCTGATAAGAAACTTCCTGACAGATTAAAACTGTGTGCCAGGCCGAGACTCGAACTCGGGACTTTTCCTTTCGCGGGCAAGTGCTCCACAACTGAGCTACCCAAGCACGACTCACGCCCCGTCCTCACAGCTTTACTTCGACCAGTACCTCGCCTCCTACCTTCCAAACTTTACAGAAGCTGGTGCTGGCAGAAGTAAAGCTGTGAGGACGGGGGGTGAGTCGTGCTTGGGTAGCTCAGTTGTAGAGCACTTGCCCGCGAAAGGCAAAGGTCCCGAGTTCGAGTCTCGGCCTGGCACATAGTTTTAATCTGTCAGGATGTTTCATATAATACATTAATAAAATTAAAGTTTGTACTGACTGGAAAAAGATGCAGTACTTACAAGTCACATATTAAAAAAGATCTAAGCCGGAAAGGCGATGTCATGTATAGTTGTAAGTAAGATGGCGAGCCGCTAAGGGCTGCTCGTACTTTAGTGAACAAGGGTTGCAACAAGACATGCTGTATGAGTCAACCACAATCATCCAGTCAATGTTACAAAAAGGTCCCGCAAAGTCTATGTGCACACGTTGCCATGGCGATTGCGACTTCGGCCAAGCAAAGAATTTTTGTGGCGGAGCGAACCGATTTTGGGCACATGCGTGAAACTGTGAAGTCATCTGTTCTATTTGGGCGCCCTACCCTGCCAAGTACAGTGCCAACGCGCTAACTGTTTCGTACGATCAATCCCCCCAGTGACCTTGGTGAAGTAACTGCAACACTTCTTTTTGCAAAGCTGTAGAAATCAACACACGTGACTGTCCACTGTCATTCTGAACGAGAATTACATCTTTTGATACGAAAACGATAGGCTGGTCTTTATCACCAAATCTATGCGAAAGCACTACACCGATTCCGTAAGAGGTAGCGTCAACTTGCAGTATAACTGGTTTTTCAGAATCAAAGTGAACTAAGCATCGACAACTGAGCAATGCTTCTTTAAGTTTTTGAAAAGCTACTTGGCACGCATCTGTCCAAACAAAGGGGACGTTCTCAAGACGCAAGCGATGCAATGGAGCTGCGATTTGTACAACATTCGATATGAACCGAATATTCATTTTCCCTAAAACTGACTGCAATTCTATAATATTGCAAGGAACTGGCAAATCACGTATGGCTAACAATTGCAACTACAGAGAATGTATACCTTGACGGTTTATGACATGACCAAGATACTGCAAGTCAGGTTTGAAAAACAAAATAAAATAAAATAAAAAACACACAGTCTACACTTTAGTCCACCATCAGATAACACACGAAACAAAGCACGCAGATTTGCAATATGTTCTTCAGGTGTACGATCTGCTACGACAATTTCGTCCAAATAGTTTGAACAGTTTGGAACATGTGCAGTCAGCTGTTCCGAATACCAGACAAAAATGGTGGGTGCAGAAGCACTACCAAAAGGCAAACGTAAATATTTAAAGAAGCCCAAATGAGTATTTACTACACACACCTTTTGATATTCCTCATCGAGCGGTATTTGAAGATAAGCGTCGCGCAAATCAGTTTTTGTAAAGTAGCGTCCTGCGCCTAATTTGCCCATGCGATTCTCTGGGCATGGCAATGGGTAAGTATCAATGACAGTTTGTGGGTTGACTGTAGACTTAAAGTCAACACAGAGGAGAATGCGACCTGAATGTTTGGGGAGAAAAGCTAGTGGACTTAACCATTGACTAGTATAGGGTGCCTAAAGGATGCTGCGTTCTTGGAATGCTATACAACAATTCAAGCAAATAACATTAGTAGTTTTTATTACAAATAAGAAGAGTGATAATACTTCCTTGTATTTCCAAAGGTGTCGCAAGCGATGGGCGGCATGCAACATAAATCCGAGTCCTTTGCTATTATACAATGTTTATGCAAGTTTGACACACATTTTGTGGATCACTAATAACTGTTCTCGTAGCACGCTCTGCTAGGCCGTGCTGATATTCTGTGAATACTGTCCAATAATGTCCGGCTGGCGGGAGCGGCGCTTATATTCACTCCAGCTAGATGCCGCTCGTATCGTGGTGACATGCTGGTCAGCGCGCTATTGGCTGACGTCGTTTCACCCTCTTCTCTTCTCTTGCGTTCCTCATCTTACTTCCGGCGCTAGTGGTTACGCCAGAACACGTACTGCGAGCTGCTGAAGTGTCTGTATATGTGAAACATGCTATAGTTGTCTTTTGCGACTGGTGCATAAGAGAGAATGAGGAATCACCTGCTCGCTCTTCACTTTACAAACATGTGAAGGGTGAAAATGCATAACCACAATTTGGCGGACTACCTTCCCTCACGTTTCTATCATTCACCCCCCCCCCCCCCTACCCTCACCATCGTTCCTATCCTGTTACATTGGCAGAACACTGTTCATCCCTTAATAATGTTCTCGCTTCTACTGCACTTAGACGTGATACACACATTTAATATTTGTTCTTAATCTATTAAATTTAACAGTAAACTTTAACTTTAAACCGCTAAAACAATATTTTTAATAATCTACGACTTATCCATCCACCTGCAATGTGGAAACTATTAGTGACAGAGAAAAAATGAGTAGTACGTTTTTTGTAGGAAATATAATGCAGTTTAATTTTGTACTGGGAAACATTTTTGTAGAAGCTGTGGTGTTAGAGTTATTCAAGAAAAACATAAAAAGGTGATCTTTGAACGCCACCTCACCTACACGGTCACTTCCCACCAACCTAGATTTTCCGTATGTTGTTCATGACACTTCCTCCTGCCACTACACAAAAATTTGCGGCTACATGAATTTTTCCCCGAATTTTCTTCGTTGACTGGACTATTTATACATTTAGTCGTCTATGACGAAACACTTCCGATGGTATGAGCAAGAAATGTGATCGACGTATATGGTAATTGACGTTTCATGTTTCTTAGAGTTTCTAATAGTCATTGCGCCAATCCTTTAAACCATACAGCCATATAACAACAAGTGAATGTGATGGAAATGAAGGTGCACGTGCGCTAGCGCCTTTGCATTCCAAACCGTAATACATCATATGTTAGGCTTCGAATGGGTTTTGTTGAAACACATCTCTTGTATAACAGTATGAAGGTTTGCTGAATCGTGTGTTAAAGAGATTTCTGTCCAAAAATTTGAATTCTATGATTTACTGAATACGTACTTCGAGGGATGCGCTACTAAACAAACAAGAAAGTACCAATACATATAAGCAGACTAAAGTGATGCACGAAAATTTGTACCAAAGCCAGGATTCGAAACAGACTGAAGCGACAAATGAAAATTCGTACCTAGGATGGGATCTGAAACTGGCTTTGCTACAAATTTTCATCCATCGCTTCATTCTGCACATGTGTATCATACGTGTTAGAGACTTAAAAAGGTTTCTGGAAGCATATAGTTTCATTTGATTAAAGTAATAGTACATTCACAATTCGTGACTACCAACATTGTTACTGTGTCCTCAGGAACCAGAAATTCCGTTCTCAATCCTGGGGGAGCGGCTTCATCACGGGCCCATAAGCGGGCTGTCTACCTGTCTTTGGAAACCGATTTTTGTTACGTCTGGGAGGGAAGACCACACGTTACGCGTCTGGAATTACGAAACTGAGAGACAGATGTTCATCAGGCAATACAAACAACAACTGTACTGTGCCGCTGCGCATCCGACAGGTAAGTATACAGTACTTTTTGGCTGTATTTTAGTCATAAAAAACATAAAATATCCATTTTTGGTGAAAGGGAAAGAATAGGGTAAATGAATGGGCCGAGGGAAATTCATATTCTAAGCTATATTTTATTGACAGAAAAATTCAGACTCTAAGCTATATTTTACTGACAAACCAACTAACTGATTATGCCATTTTACAACTTGATTACACAGCCTCTGGTTACGTAAGTTATACAAATTATTCGACTGAATGACAGCAGTCCACTCTTTAGGCTTGGGACCACGCGTGTACTGCCACCTGTAGTCCCACACTGTAAATAAATTGTAGTCCATACAAATTTTCCTTTGGCTTGCCGCCCACAAGAAGCGCGCTATCTGAACTGCTCAATAGTTGATCCATACCAGCTTATAGAATTTTCTTGACACAGGTCGTTGCATTAGATCACATCTTTGGTGTACTAAGTCCTACTATACAAGAGCGTCGAAAGGACGCCACATTTCTTTTTTATTGATTCACACAAATTGCGACACAGACGAGGTAATGACCTCCGACATGGGCTTGAGACCTATGGTCTTCTGTTGTACTGCCTTAAAGCCAACACGCTACAGTCTGGAACCGCGTGACCGCTACGGTCGCAGGTTCGAATCCTGCCTCGGGCATGGATGTGTGTGATGTCCTTAGGTTAGTTAGGTTTAAGTAGTTCTACGTTCTAGGGGACTGATGACCTTAGAAGTTAAGTCCCATAGTGCTCAGAGCCATTTGCCATTTGAACCATTTTAAAGCCAACAAACATGGAAGGAGGGTTGGCGTGGGGGGGTGGGGGTACTGTTCGCCTTGTAACATTTAGAAATAGCACATGTCATCCTAAGCATCTGAGATCTGAGGTCTGGTCAACATCACCAATACTCTTGTTACTGTAAACCATGACCGTACTTCAGTAACCATCGTTGGTCTTTGTGACAGACCTGAATCGAAGGGGGAGGGGATGGGTCATACCTGTCATGAACCCCCTCTGCCCCGAAGCAGCTAAGTCTGTGAACAGCTCGCATGCCATCATGGTGAAAATATACCGTGCATGGCAAAATGGTGCTATCCAAAACCAGTGCCGAGGAAACTGTGGTGTACCACAGGCCATAGAGGAACAGGGTTGAACGATGGCTGCAGAGATGTGTGCAGGCACATAGACGCGCAAGTATTCAGTGACTGACCGCCAATATGAATCAAGGGGCTACGAACGGTGCCAGTAATCACTATATGGGCCTTCGCAGCAGACACCTTCTTCTTCCACACGTGCTGACTACTGTTCATCAGCGACGAAGGCTGGAATTTGCACGTCAGTACAATGGGACGTCCACTGGGTGCTGACAGGTGATCTTTTCAGACGAATCACGTTTTATGAGCAATCGGTCAGATGGCTATCGGCGTATACGAACATACAACAATTGTGGGAAGGGTCCATATCAGAGAGGGAAGTATTATGGACTGGGGAATGTTTTTGTGGGATTTTCTATGCGAACTCATCATTCTGGAAGACACAATGCATCAACAAAAGTATGCATCTAGCCTTGGGGACCATGTCCACCCCTACCTGCACTTTGTTTTTCCTCAGAACTATGGCATCTATTAGCAGGACAATGCAATGAGGCACACAGTTCGCAGTGTACGTGTGTGCTTCGAAGAGTAACTGGATGAGTTTACCGTACTCTCCTGGCTACCGAACTTCCCAAATTTAAACTCATAGAGAATCTGTGGGGCCACCTCGATTGGGCTGTTCGCACCATGGTTGTTCAACCGAGAAACCTACCGCATCTGGCCACGGAACTGGACTCGGCATTCTCCACATCCCTGTTGGTATCTTCCAGAAAATCGATGATTCGAGACACATCGACTTTGTTCTCGTGTTACGCGATTTTTTGTGCCGAACTCCTGTGTGGAATTTATTAATATCGTTATCGGACAAAACATTTTGATGTTTTTTCTTGACTGATTTAGTGTTTCAAGATTGATCTAGTTGGTTGGACTTATGTTTCTACAGTTCACCTATTTTTCAATACCACTTCTGGGATGATTTCATATATATGTTGTCCACAGGGTAAATATAAATGGTATTCTTTGAAAAATTCTCGCCCAAAACACAGACACCAACTGATACTGTTTCGTCAAAAACTAGTGATTTAACATAAGACTGAAAACCCCATTGAACGAGAGCTTCGCAGACAACTTTTTCCTGCTGTTTTCCATAGTACGTTAAACGACAAAAATATAAGCAAAATTTTCAGTATCGAATTATGGGATAATTTGGGTGAAAAAATTATGAAACAGGCGAAATACCCTCAGACTTCAAGAAGAATATAATAATTCCAATCCCAAAGAAAGCAGGTGTTGACAGATGTGAAAATTACCGAACTATCAGCTTAATAAGTCACAGCTGCAAAATACTAACACGAATTCTTTACAGACGAATGGAAAAACTAGTAGAAGCCAACCTCGGGGAAGATCAGTTTGGATTCCGTAGAAACACTGGAACACGTGAGGCAATACTGACCTTACGACTTATCTTAGAAGAAAGATTAAGGAAAGGCAAACCTACGTTTCTAGCATTTGTAGACTTAGAGAAAGCTTTTGACAATGTTGACTGGAATACTCTCTTTCAAATTCTAAAGGTGGCAGGGGTAAAATACAGGGAGCGAAAGGCTATTTACAATTTGTACAGAAACCAGATGGCAGTTATAAGAGTCGAGGGACATGAAAGGGAAGCAGTGGTTGGGAAGGGAGTAAGACAGGGTTGTAGCCTCTCCCCGATGTTGTTCAATCTGTATATTGAGCAAGCAGTAAAGGAAACAAAAGAAAAATTTGGAGTAGGTATTAAAATTCATGGAGAAGAAATAAAAACTTTGAGGTTCGCCGATGACATTGTAATTCTGTCAGAGACAGCAAAAGACTTGGAAGAGCAGTTGAATGGAATGGACAGTGTCTTGAAAGGAGGATATAAGATGAACATCAACAAAAGCAAAACAAGGATAATGGAATGTAGTCTAATTAAGTCGGGTGATGCGGAGGGAATTAGATTAGGAAATGAGACACTTAAAGTAGTAAAGGAGTTTTGCTATTTGGGGAGCAAAATAACTGATGATGGTCGAAGTAGAGAGGATATAAAATGTAGGCTGGCAATGGCAAGGAAAGCGTTTCTGAAGAAGAGAAATTTGTTAACATCCAGTATTGATTTAAGTGTCAGGAAGTCATTTCTGAAAGTATTCGTATGGAGTGTAGCCATGTATGGAAGTGAAACATGGATGATAAATAGTTTGGACAAGAAGAGAATAGAAGCTTTCGAAATGTGGTGCTACAGAAGAATGCTGAAGATTAGATGGGTAGATCACATAACTAATGAAGAAGTATTGGATAGGATTGGGGAGAAGAGAAGTTTGTGGCACAACTTGACCAGAAGAAGGGATCGGTTGGTAGGACATGTTCTGAGGCATCAAGGGATCACCAATTTAGTATTGGAGGGCAGCGTGGAGGGTAAAAATCGTAGAGGGAGACCAAGAGAAGAATACACTAAGCAGATTCAGAAGGATGTAGGTTGCAGTAGGTAC
The DNA here is from genome assembly GCF_023864345.2 of Schistocerca serialis cubense. Classification (NCBI taxonomy): domain Eukaryota; kingdom Metazoa; phylum Arthropoda; class Insecta; order Orthoptera; family Acrididae; genus Schistocerca; species Schistocerca serialis. The sequence goes on along the minus strand of NC_064638.1, from coordinate 139,235,437 downwards.
TGGGAGATGAAAAAGCTTGCACAGGATAGAGTAGCATGGAGAGCTGCATCAAACCAGTCTCAGGACTGAAGACCACAACAACAACAACAACAATAGTCTATAAATACACTCCTGGAAATGGAAAAAAGAACACATTGACACCGGTGTGTCAGACCCACCATACTTGCTCCGGACACTGCGAGAGGGCTGTACAAGCAATGATCACACGCACGGCACAGCGGACACACCAGGAACCGCGGTGTTGGCCGTCGAATGGCGCTAGCTGCGCAGCATTTGTGCACCGCCGCCGTCAGTGTCAGCCAGTTTGCCGTGGCATACGGAGCTCCATCGCAGTCTTTAACACTGGTAGCATGCCGCGACAGCGTGGACGTGAACCGTATGTGCAGTTGACGGACTTTGAGCGAGGGCGTATAGTGGGCATGCGGGAGGCCGGGTGGACGTACCGCCGAATTGCTCAACACGTGGGGCGTGAGGTCTCCACAGTACATCGATGTTGTCGCCAGTGGTCGGCGGAAGGTGCACGTGCCCGTCGACCTGGGACCGGACCGCAGCGACGCACGGATGCACGCCAAGACCGTAGGATCCTACGCAGTGCCGTAGGGGACCGCACCGCCACTTCCCAGCAAATTAGGGACACTGTTTCTCCTGGGGTATGGGCGAGGACCATTCGCAACCGTCTCCATGAAGCTGGGCTACGGTCCCGCACACCGTTAGGCCGTCTTCCGCTCACGCCCCAACATCGTGCAGCCCGCCTCCAGTGGTGTCGCGACAGGGGTGAATGGAGGGACGAATGGAGACATGTCGTCTTCAGCGATGAGAGTCGCTTCTGCCTTGGTGCCAATGATCGTCGTATGCGTGTTTGGCGCCGTGCAGGTGAGCGCCACAATCAGGACTGCATACGACCGAGGCACACAGGGCCAACACCCGGCATCATGGTGTGGGGAGCGATCTCCTACACTGGCCGTACACCACTGGTGATCGTCGGACACTGAATAGTGCACAGTACATCCAAACCGTCATCGAACCCATCATTCTACCATTCCTAGACCGGCAAGGGAACTTGCTGTTCCAACAGGACAATGCACTTCCGCATGTATCCCGTGCCACCCAACGTGCTCTAGAAGGTGTAAGTCAACTACCCTGGCCAGCAAGATCTCCGGATCTGTCCCCCATTGAGCATGTTTGGGACTGGATGAAGCGTCGTCTCACGCGGTGTGCACGTCCAGCACGAACGCTGGTCCAACTGAGGCGCCAGGTGGAAATGGCATGGCAAGCCGTTCCACAGGACTACATCCAGCATCTCTACGATCGTCTCCATGGGAGAGTAGCAGCCTGCATTGCTGCGAAAGGTGGATATACACTGTACTAGTGCCGACATTGTGCATGCTCTGTTGCCTGTGTCTATGTGCCTGTGGTTCTGTCAGTGTGATCATGTGATGTATCTGACCCCAGGAATGTGTCAATAAAGTTTCCCCTTCCTGGGACAATGAATTCACGGTGTTCTTATTTCAATTTCCAGGAGTGTATATTGCTGTGGTAACTTCTCTTCAGTCGGAAGACTGGTTTGATGCAGCTCTCCATGTTGTAGCAGAGTCACGGAAAGGTCACTGGTATTTGTACTGGGTTTGGCGTGACAGATTGTTGCATTTAGCTCAACCAATCACGTAACTGCAACGTCTCAGTGTTGTGGCAGCACTACAGACGACTACTGTTGTCGCCTGCAGCCATTTTTGTTCTGTAGTTGAAAGTTGGCAACACTGCTGCCGGCTAAAAGCAGTTCTCTTATTCCGGCTCTCCCACATTCTATCCTGTGCAAGATTCTTCATCTCTACATAGATACCGCGTCATAAATCCATCTAACACTGCATTCTGTATTCTCCTCTACAATTTTCACCCTGACACTTCCATTCATTATCAGACTGACGATTCCTCGAGGCCTCAGGATGTGTCCTATCAACCGATCTCCCTTTTTTGTCAAGTTGTGTCGCAAATTTCTTTTTTATCGACATTTGTCTGTAGCGCCACATTTCAAAAGCTTTAATTCTGTTCTTGTTTGAATTAATTATCGTTCACGTTTCACTTCTGTACAAAACTATACTCCATATTAGTACCTCCAGAAAATACTTCCTAACAATTAAATTTATACTCGATTTTAGTGATGATTCAGTAATATTGATAACTATCAGCACCGATGTTATTAAGAATAGGAACTATTCCATTCTTTTTGACATCTGAGAGGTATTTCACTTGTCTAGTACCTTGCATGCAAGATGGAAGAGCTTTGTCATGGATGGCTCTTTTCAAAAAAACAGGCAGTCTGCATTTTATATCCTCCCTGCTTCGGCCATCATAGCAAAACCCATTGACCCTTTTTGTGTCTCATTTCCTAGTTAATTCTGTCGGCATCAGCTGACTTAACTACACTGTATTACTTTACCATTGTTTACTTTTGTTCATGTTCACCTTGTAACCTCTTTTCAAGGCGTTGTCCATTACGTTATACTACTCTTGTAAACTCTTTGCCGTCTCCGGAAAAATCACGTCATCGACAAGCCGCAATGCTTTTATTTCTTCTCCGTGAAAGTTAATTGGCTGGCTCTGAGCACTATGCGACTTAACTTCTGAGGTCATCAGTCGCCTAGAACTTAGAACTAATTAAACGTAACTAACCTAAGGGCATCACACACATCCATGCCGAGGCAGGATTCGAACCTGCGACCGTAGCGTGAAATTTAATTCTCTTTCCAAATTTCTCCTTGGTTTCGTTTTGCTCAGTGTACAAACTGAGTAACATCGGGGAAAGGCTACAGTCCCGTCTCACTGTCTTATAATTACACTCTGGTTTTTGTACGAGTTTACAGGTAATTTCTCTATTTTACCTTCCTACCTTCGGAATTTCAAAGAGTGCATAGTACTTAAAACTATCAAAACCTTTTTTTAAATCTACAAATGCTATAAACATCAGTTTTCAGTCTATCGTGTAAGATAAATCGTAGGGTAAGTTGTAGTAATTCGAGAATTTGTGTGTAAATTCTAGAACCACTCAGCCATCTACCGTCTCAGGCACACGATATTCTGGATATGAGTGGGGGATGGTAGAATCCTACCTACTGCGCGTCAAATGTTTCTGCGTGCAGGTTTAAAATCAGTCGCGGGAACCGACCGGGATGGCAGAGCGGTTCTAGGCGCTACAGACTGGCTGGAACCGCGCGACCGCTACGCTCGCAGTTTCGAACCCTGCCTCGGGCATGGATGTGTGTGATGTCCTTAGGTTAGTTAGGTTTAAATAGTTTTAAGTTATAGGGGACTGATGACCTCAGCAGTCAAGTCCCACAGGGCTCAGAGCCATTTGAACCATTTTTCAGTCGCAGGAAGAAAGTAGACGCGACGGACGAATGGCACCGACAAGTACCTGTCGGGCAATCCATAGACGTTTTAGTAAGTGTATAAGGAAGAACTATGGAGTTTATATGCAGCCCTGTGCTTATTGGGTCATTGACTATTGTTATCAAAACAAAGACAGTTGTAAAAGAACTCTTGGAAACTGTTGACGTAACCTTGATGTAGGCAAGACTTATTTTCTGATTTATGTTAAGAAAACTTATGGTATCAAAGCCAACTTTCTTTTAACTGTTATTCAATATGTTTCTGACGTTCGACTGTACGAGAGATTTACCGGAAATTATATATTTATGATGAAAGTGAGACTTTTATTGTGTATGAAAGTCAAATACATCGTTAATTGACGAAAAGCAAAGTTTACATGTCTACTTATTTCATAAGTATAAAGAGTCTAAAAATTTAGTTACCTAGCGTTATTCGACGGAGAAGAAGTCATGAGGGGTTCCGGTATCCGGTAAAGAAGATTGGCTGCAAATTCCGAGTAAGAAGTGGAAGTTGATTTTGTGGAATAAACCGAAATAACCCAGATTTTCACTCACACTTTAAGTCGGAAACGTTAGAAAGTGCGGCCTAACATGTTCCTATATTTCCTCAGATCCTAAAAGGTGATCTCCGATTTAGTCTTTTACCAGATTTTTCATCCGTTTGTAAATAATTCGTCCCAGTATTTTGCAACCATGGCTTATTAAACTGACGGTTCGGTAATATTCACATCCGTCAGCACTTGTGTTACTGAGAATAAGAATCATTACGTTCTTCTTTGTCTTTGTGTCTGAGTCATTTCGCCTGTCTAACACATCTTGCATAAGAGGTGGAAAAGGCTTGTCATGGATGGCTTTACCAAAGACCTTAGTAATTCTGAGGGAACGTCGCCTACTTCAGGAGATGTTTTCGACTGATGTCTCTCAGAGACCTGTTAGAGTTTTCTCACAGTGTAATGTCTATCATCTCATCTTCACATATTACCTCTTCTCTTTATGTAATATTGTCTCCAGGTTCTTCCCCTTATATAGATCTCCTATGTATTTATTCCACCTCTCATCCATCTTTGCTTAATATGGGCTTGCCATCTGAGCCCTAAATGTAAATACTGGTTCTTCTCTTTTCTGTAAAGGTCTCTTTAGTTTTCTGAATCCTGCCTCTATCTTTCTCATCGTCATGCATGCTTCTACATTCTTGCGTTTCTCGTCCAGCCATTCCTGCTTTGTTTCTCTCGATATAGTTTCTTACAAGTTATGTAGGTTAATACCGTCTTTTGCGACTGTAATAAACGTATATGTGAATGTAAACTTTCTGGTGTATACAGTTGATGAAAAGACCTTGGTTTTCCAGGTGGGTCGCAGTATTACAAAACAGCGACATCTCGACGAGTGACGTACTCCTCTTCTCGCGAAGTGTCGAGTAGAGGTGGCAAAAAATAACGTAACTGATAGAAATAACCGGTTACTGAGAAGTAACGGTTACTGCGATAACCGTTCCTCTGATTCTGGCAGTTATTTCAATAACTGTTTAGTGTCAACAGTGCCTCGCGCCATCTGTTGACCGAAGATCGTACTGCGCATTTGGAAGGCGTTCTATAGACCATGGAAATAACTGTGAGACTGCGCGCCATCTGTTGATAAGAACTGTGTACTATTTCGTGGGCCTTCGTTACTTTTAGCATAAACAATTAAATAAAGTTAATGTCCGAGCCGTGGCTGATAGGAGCTACAGTACAGGCATTAACAAGTACGGTCGTTCCCTTAAGCCACCGCCTTACCTGTTAATTTAGCTTGGACGGGCAGTACAAGGAAAGTTACTAAGGAATTCGAGCGACTATGGAAATAACTGTCAGAGACCTGTATTCTCCTCTGGCAGTTATCGTTATTGGCTCGTAGTTCTAGTTCTCTGGTAGTTATCGGGCTACCACCACAGATAACCTGGAAGCTGGTAACGGAATAACTGTGTGTCTAGACGTTCCTGACTCGGTGACTCCAGTTAAAGGTCGTAGTTCCAGGTGATATTTCCAGAGAGGACAGTAACTGGAGCGAACAAATATTTTCGTACTGCTGCGGAAATATCCGCTGGCCATCGCGAATGACAAATAACATGTCAGAAAGTATAACATAATACAGTGGAATATAATAATTATTATCCTCATCATTTGTCAGGAGATTGCCAAAATATGTGAATATATCACAGTAACTGCTAATATTTACAGAATTGGTACACTGACAGAATAAAACACAGTTACGTACTTTTAATAAATTTATCGTACACAGAATACCCGATCTTGACTGTTGCAACCAAGTGCTGTCAAAACTGAAATATAGCAGAATTTTTACCTAAGCTGGTCTATCAGTCTTTGTTACGATATTCATCTACAGAGTAGAAGGAGGGGTCAATGGAAGCGTCTGATTCCACCCGTCTGCTTTGACGTAAAGGTGTTGTGGTGTGTGAATGTCATTACGGCACGGTGTTTATGAGTTGGTTTGTGTGTGTGTGTGTGTGGGGGGGGGGGGGGGGGGGGGCTGTCGATCTAGGTTGCAGTGCCGGAATTTGCTGGTGGTAACTATTATTTTTTTTCTAGCTGTGATGTTTTGTGTATTTATGAAGTATTGAATGTGATTTAATTTATGTAGGGATGATTGATTTGTGGACTTTTGGGATTGTGGTTTTATTTTTCGTAGTTGTAGGTGTTGGTTTTTTGGCATCAGTAGCTGTGGTGGACCTATATAGGTCACTGGAAATGACCGATTCCCATTTTCATAGTTGTGTGTGTTGATGTTTTAGTATCGTCATCTGAGGTTGACCTATGTAGGTCAAGGGAAATGTCTGATTCCAATTTTCGTACTTTTAGTTGTGGGTATTGGTGTTTTGGTATGGTCACCTATAGTTGACCTATATTGTTCAAGTGAAGTGTTCGATTCCTGCAGATTTTTGTTGGTGTAGCAGAATGCTGTAATTGTTTTTCTTTTTGTTCTTCATTTTGTGTTTTGGGATCATGGTGTGTTTTTTTTACTAGCTTGTCCTCACCCTAAAACCCCCAACTTCCAACAGTTGTCCCATTGGTTTGATTGTATTTTTGGTGGGAAATGTTATTGTATTATTTATATGTATCTTCGTGTTTGTTGCCATGTGTATGTAGTGACGTCATAGACACACTTAAAATAGCCATTTCCGGCATATTGATGATGGGTGGAATCAGACACTTCTGTATCAAATAGTCTTTCAAACACACTGTAAACCGTGCCTTATCTGAAACCAAGTTTTTAATGGTTGCTGACAGTTTATTGAAAATGCATGTTCCTGAATATTGGACCCCTTTTGGACCAAGGTAAGTAATTTTAGGTCTTTATGTAGATTGCTGTTCCCATTTCTAGTACTGATATTATGTATTAAGCTATTGGTTGGAAATACTTGTAACAAATTTCATTAAGGAATAAATATACTAGGAAGCAATGGTTAGAATACAAAGTTCCTTGAACAGGTTCCTACATGATGTTCTTGAATTGATACCACAAACGATTTTTATTACACGCTTTTACATGCGAAAAACTTTTGCTACGTTTGATAAGTTACCACAGAATATGCTCCCTTATGAAATAATAGAATGAAAAAATGTGGTATGCCCTTCCCAACTGAATTTATTATCGAGTTGTAGTCCCAGAAATGTAACACTGTCAACCTTTTCGATCTGCATGTCTTCATATGTTATAAACATGCTGTCGCTGGAGAAATCGAGCAGTTTGCAAATCTGACATAAAACTTGGATTAGCGTACTCACACTTTCCCCAATAGGACTAGCTTTTACAGCACAGGAGTAAACGAATCTGTCACATTACGTATATTTTTTGTTGTATTACAAGGCTGTACACTTTATTCTATTATGTGAGCAGCACAAGAAATTAAGCTTCGAATTTAACCTACAGTACTCAGTTTACATATTACTTCATACTTAAAAACGCACGTTGTTAACATTCTACTTAAACAGTGCTTTGGCGAAGTTCCGCGTACTTTCTGTCGCAGCTGCGAAGATAATATTTCTAATAGCGACCGATAACCTACAAACATATAATATGAAACACTAATAATCGTTCTAACATCAACTAAAATGTACCCGGAGTTAATAAGCTAAGGTTATGACACGATTCATACGACATTCCTGCTATTTCACACTACTCGCAGTTATACTGATAACTAAACTGATGGATTCCAACTATGTCGTTATTTAACTGTCGGAGTATTCGGTATTCGCTAGCGAAAAATAACTTGGCACTTGGCAGTTATTAATAACGGTTAACGATAACGGTTATCAAAGAATAACTGGAACTGTGATAACGGTTACTCCAGAATAACCGTTTGGCCCAACTCTAGTGTCGACATTTTGCGTTTTTTTTTTTTTTTTTTTTTTTTTTTTTTGCACCCCTGATGGGGATGGGCGGGCTGTTTGAGGGCTTGCATTGCCCTTTTCAGCCATTTGCTGTACATAACTCGTACATTCATTTATTTATTAGTTCAATATTTCTTGCAAAGTGCATTTGATCATATTGAGTATACAAAGATATAGCATACATAAAAATGCAGAAATATAAAATAATACAATAATACAAAATAAAACAAAATATAAAGTAGGTACAAGGATATTAGATAGGTACAAAAATATTACATAAAATGAGGTTAGAGGTTGAGGTTTAAGTATTAAAGATTTTAAGTCATGTTGTGATATAGTGTTTCTTTATAAATTATACCGTATTTTCCGTTATGGTTGTTTTCTTTGTTTTCTTGGAGTACTTTAGTGTGTATTGAGGTTGTAGCATACGATAGTAGTACCGTAGTTTGGTGTGTATGCTACTTTTAATGTTTAATTTGTTATTTCTATGCTACTTTTTAGATGTAGCTTAGGTCTACAGTTCTTGTGTATGTTTTGTGTGTGTGCGTGTGCGCGCAGGCGCGTTTGTGTGTATATTCTGGGGTCAGTTTCTGTGTCTTTGGGTGAGGTGTGGGGGAAGTTGGATGCCTTGTGTTAGTGTTTCCATGGTGGGGGCGAGGTCTGGGTATTCTTGGCTGGTGTTTTGTGCTACTGTACACGCTGGTTGGGTATACTTAAATTTTGGTCGTCTGTTCATTCGCGGTCTTGTTGTCAAAATGTCTTCCATGTCTGGGCGTTTCGTTAATATGTGTCTACCGTAGTTCGCTCTGAGTTTGGTCAGTCTGTTTTGTAGCGGCTCCACGCCTGTGATGTCATATACGTCGTCACTGGGCGTGAGCCTTGGCAGTCTACAGATGCTGCGTAAAAGTCGTCTTTCTGTCGAGTAGAGTTGTTCGGCTACCGGTTTGTGCAAGCCTCCTAGGGGGGCTGCTGCATATTCTATCACTGGTCTGATGTACGTCTTGTAGGTGTGTATCGCCGTGTGGTCGTCACATCCATGGAAACGTCCTTGTACTTGTCTGATTAGGCGTTGTCTTTTCCTCGTCTTGTTTAGCAGATAAGTGAGATGTGTCTTCCAGTTTAAGTACTTGTCTAGGTACACTCCTAGGTACCTGGGAGTGTCATTAAGTCTTAGTGGTGTGTCCCACAGCGTCAGTTGTATGTCATTTGTGTTTTGCTGTCGTTTTTTCGTCAGGTGTCTGTGTCTAAATAAAACCATTTGGGTTTTGGTTGGGTTTGGTCGGATTCTCCATGTCGTCATCCAGTTTTCTAATCTTTGTAGGTAGGTCTGTGTTTTTTGTTGTATGGTTGTCGTCCTCAAGTCTGTGCATCGGCAAAGCACAATGGTGTTCTCGAACTCAAATGTGTTGTCTTCCTTGATGCTATGTTCTGCTATCGTCGATTTCTCCGTCTGCCCAGCCATGCATGCCTGATATGTTCCTCGCAGCGTTTAGAAATACATCACTGCATTTTCAAGTGATGCTATAAATTCCTGATATGTTGAGTTTAAGTGAGTCTTTCACAGAGCCAAGTCACTCTTTCGTCTTTGTCAGTGGTCGGAGTACTTGAACACATGCCATTACAAAGACACGACCTTTCGATAGCTTCGGCGTTACTTCTCATGAAAGTACCTCTGCAAGACAGTTTGGCTCTGCTGCATCATTTAGAATGTCAAATAGTGACACTGTTCTGACACGTACTACCGACCACCGACTTTAAGTCCATTGGAGAGTTTTATGAACAGACAGATGGAGTGGCCAAGGTATCCCGTCTTACTCCAGGGATCGCTAATATATGCATAGAACACTTTGTGGAGGTGACCCTCCAAACTGCTCGCCAAAAACCCAAGCACGTCTACCGCTATGTTGACAATACTTTTGTGTTACCACAGCGTGGCAGGCAGGCACTGGCTGAGTTTTTCGACCATCTTAACAGCATCTGAAAACATCGCCTTAATCATGGGAATAGAGGAGAATGGCTGTCTCTCATTTCTGGATATACTAACAAGGAAGAAACCAGATGGCACACTAGGCTGTTCAGTATATAGCAAGGAGACCCACACAGACCTGTATCTGTGTGCAACAAGCTGCCGCAATCCAGAGGAGTGGCAAACAGTACTGTCCACCTTGTTATACAGGGCGCACGTCATCTGTGAAGAAGAAAGCGTCTCAGACGAACTGCAGCACCTGAAGGAGATATTTCACAAAAATGAGTGCAGCGAAGCGTAAGAGCGCAGCTCCTGTGTAGAGCCTGTATGCCGGGAGAACGAACAGTGACAGATGGTCTGAAGCGGGTTCAGTCGAGTACGTAATTCTAATTTTCATCTGCTAGAGGGCAGTAGTGCACAGAGACATTCAAGAAATACGTCAAGAGAACGTTTTTATGAATTGTTCTGTTTATTTCTCGAAGGCTTTTTTGTTTATTTATATTTGTACAGTTGTCAATATGCTTTTAGTTGTGTGAACGTTGCGTGAATGTCGTCTATAGTAAATATGTAGATCATTGTTCTACTGATAAATGCTGTACGAAGTAGCGTGAGAAAATTTTAAGACAGTGTGAATGCAGACAACAGGGAATTTTGCATAATAATATGTTAAGTAAGTTTATGGTAAAAGGAAAGCTAATTCGAGTGCAAATGTAAATAGTTAATAATGTAAAGCATAAACAAAAAATAAGAATGTTAAATGTTCATTTCGGGAAAAAGTACAGTTCGAAAGTGTGTTATTTGTTGATTGGTTCGTCACGAAAAGCGCCGACGAACGCGGGAGAATAATGTTTTTCTATTGGCTTTAAAGAAAACTGACCAAACAGAAAGGAGTATTCTTCGTCTGTCTTTTCTCTTGGAGATATAGGATGCTTACAGAAGTCTAAGGGAGTCGGAGCCCAGCCTTTCAGTGGTATGATTGTATGTAGTATGAGCTCAGAAGGAAGTTATAAGTTGTGATACATGCCTTAAAAGTGCTTTACAGTGAAGTCATATTTATTCCGGTGTGTTTCTTAGAAAGGCCAGATTTTTTAAATAATTTTATGTATGAGAAAAGACAGTTATTCCGCTTGACATATTGAGCAGATTGGTGACAAAAAACTTGAGTGCATTAGACACCGATAAACTTAATAGTATGGCGAGCATTTTCATTTAAGAATAGTCTGTGCTTAGTAGCTGTTCAGGTTTCGGGTAATACGTTATCATAAACTTGCTAATGTGAAGGAATGGGTTTGTGCATGACTGTGTTAGGATTAGCACCAATGTTTTGTCAGTATTTTCACCTTTCATTCAAAATTAAGACCTTTCCCCGATAGTTAAAATACCGGGTGATCAAAAAGTCAGTATACATTTGAAAACTGAATAAATAACGGAATAATGTAGATAGAGAGGTACAAATTGACACACATGCTTGGAATGACATGGGGTTTTATTAGAAAAAGTTCAAAAAATGTCCGACAGATGGTGCTTCATCTGATCAGAATAGCAATAATTAGCATAACAAAGTAAGACAAAGCAAAGATGATGTTCTTCACAGGAAATGCTCAATATGTCCACCATCATTCCTCAACAATAGCTGTAGTCGAGGAATAATGTTGTGAACAGCACTGTAAAGCATGTCAGGAGTTATGGTGAGGCATTGGCGTCGGATGTTATCTTTCAGCATCCCTAGAGATGTCGGTCAATCACGATACACTTGCGACTTCAGGTAACCCCAAAGCCAATAGTCGCACGGACTGAGGTCTAGGGACCTGGGAAGCCAAGCATGACGAAAGTTGTGGCTGAGCACACGACGCGCGCGAGAGATCTAAATGGTTCAAATGGCTCTGAGCACTACGCGACTTAACTTCTGAGGTTATCAGTCGCCTAGAACTTAGAACTAATTAAACCTAACTAACCTAAAGACATCACACACATCCATGCCCGGGGCAGGATTCGAACCTGCGACCGTAACGGTCGCTCGGCTCCAGACTGTAGCGCCTAGAACCGCACGGCCACTCCGGCCGGCTGCAAGAGATCTTTCACGCGTCTAGTAATATGGGGTGGAGCGCCATCCTGCATAAACATCGTACGTTCCAGCAGGTGTTTATCAGCCAGGCTGGGGATGATGCGATTCTGTGACATATAGGTGTACCTGTCACTCGTCACGGTAGCAGTTACAAAACCAGAATCACGCATTTTCTCAAAGAAAAAAAGGCCCGATAACGGCAGATGTGGTAAATCCAACCCATATCGTGACTTTCTCGTCGTGCAATGGAGTTTCCACGACAGTTCTAGGATTTTCGGTAGCCCAAATTCTGCAGCTGTGGGCGCTGAGAGACCCTCGGAGCGTGAAATGAGCTTCATCGGTCCACTACGCGTTACTCAACCAGTCGTCATCTTCCGCCATCTTTTGAAACGCCCACACCGGAAATGCCTTCCGCTTCACTAAATCGCCAGGTAACAGTTCATGATGCTGATGGATTTTGTACGGATAGCATCGGAGGGTACGCCTAAGTGCCAACCAAACAGTAGTGTATGGAATGCCGCTGCGACGTGTGACTGCACGAGCGCTGACTTCCGCGCTACAGTCTCCATTTCTCCCTGAACTGTCTCAGCAGCTTTACGCCTTGTGCTCGGTCAGCCACTACGGGGTCTATCGTCTAAACAACCCGTGGCTTCGAACTTCGAAATCATTCTCGCCCCAGCTGCATTTGTCAACGGACCTTTACCCGTTCGAAACCCCTTTCTATAGCTATAGGATCGCAACGCTGAACTGGCACATTCCCCATTCTGATAATACAGCTTCACTAAAAGCGCCTTTTCAGCTAACGTCAACATGCTGCGACTGCTGGCGTATCTGATTCTCTCTCTTTAATAACAGCTCCTTTTATACACGATTGTCATGCGCAGTCACTGACGTTTTGCTGTCCAGCGCCATCTGTCGGACATTTTGTGAACTTTGGTTTTTTTTTTTGTTCTAATAAAACCCCATGTCATTCCAAGCATGTGTGTCAATTTTTACCTCTCTATCTACATTATTTAGTGGTTTAATAAGTTTTCAAATTTATACTGACTTTTTGATCACCTGGTAGTTACGGTGTATGCAGCCCGGTGGGAGTTGCAGTATGGTAGGTTTCTGCTCGCCTTTCCTACCGGCAATCTGCTGCAACGAGTTCACAGATATGTGCAGGCGATAGAAGAACGCAGCATCAAGGAAGACCACACCTTTGACTGAGAACACCAATGCTCTTTGCAGAGCCGCTGGCTATTCGGACAACTTCATAAAAGAGTCCATTGAAATTTGGATTCACGAGAATCTCGGAATCAGAGACGAAGGATACCAACTGAATGCTATATGGAATCCAGCGATAGCGGCAATTTGTCGAGAGCACGCCCACCACCGTCCTCCTTGCGAAACAGGGCCAGAATGCTCTGGCAGAGATATGAACGGCGCGCCCGCTAACCCCACGACCGCGACTTCACCCCCACCCTGCCCACCAACGTCTCTATGTACGCAGCCTGCCGGAGGCAGGTGATGGGGGCGCACACCGTAGACATACGTAGGACGGCGTCCGCAAAATCTCGACACTTCGCCAGAAGATGATGAGTATTTCACTCGTCAAAACGTCACGATTTTACACTGAAGTGCCAAAGAAACTGTTATAGGCATGCTTATTCACATACAGAGATATGTAAACAGGCAGAATACGGCGCTGCGGTCGGCAACCTCTATATAGGACAACAAGTGTCTGGCGCAGCTGTTAAGATCGGTTGCTGCTGCTACAATGGCAGGTTATCAAGATTTAAGTGACTTTGAACGTAGTGTTATATTCGGTGCACGAGCGATGGGAGACAGCATCTTCGAGGTAGCGATGAAGTTGTAACCTCCCCCTCACTTATCGATCTTAATGACAGTGAAAAATTAAACCGCGTGTACCTAATGGAAATTTGGGAAAAGCATTCGTCACCGAAGTCAATTTGTCGGTAAAGAGGGAGGAGAGGGTTACATCTAAATGAAAAGAAAAATGCAAATGAAACTGGTAGAAATTAATTTTGAAAAGGGGTAAAGTTAATAAAGAAAGTAAATGAGCGGCCGTTACATTAACAATTAACTAGCGGTAATTAGATATTTGAGATTTGGGGGAAATTACGGTCGCCAGTCCTAAGGACAATTACTATAGTAACTGAAAAAAGAAAGGTTATTACACATATAATTAGCACTAGAAGCGTGGCAACTGAAGGTTGACACGTGTAGTGTGAAAACTGAAAGTTTGTCAGAAGTAATAAATTTCGCTACACTCTGACTTAATTTAGCAAAAGAATTAATAAAACCGGAAAATCGAAAGGTAATTTAGTGACTGAAGTTAATAGTGAGCTTTCTTTCTGAAGCACATCGAAATTCAGTAAAATACGGTTAGTCTTGGACTACCTCAACAATCATTTCAAAAGCTACTTGAATCTACGCAATTTAGAAATAAGAGATTTAACTTTGAACTTGAATTAAATGATTCTGAACAATTAACAATAGTAAAATTTAGTACGTACCAAGCTGAGCTGCAGTCACAGGTAACTAAAATACGGTAACAAAACTTGCACTCTTAATTTGTGCTTGTGCAGTCGAAATATTGTAGCCAGCTATGAATACCTTAACTGAACTTTGAAATTAAAGCAGTGAAATCGAATGATGCTGGCGTTTGAATTTCAACGACACTCGGGTTCATTCCGGAAAAGGAAGGGACCCTGCTTGGTAATGCAATTGGGACAATGAGCAACAAACGTTCATGCTAAGTTGCTGTAATTTTGTGATGTAACAATTTTAAAAGTTTGAAAAGCTGAGGTCTGCCATACAGTTCTAAAACTTTACGTGCTTCCAGTCTTCCTTGTTGGTTGATTGAAGGTTTGAAGCCGCCGATCGAGGAGGTGGCGACAGTCACTCATTGTGGCCGTCGCTGTTGCAGAAGCTGGATGTTGGCGCGCCTTCTTCGCGACACGGTCACCAGACGAAACGGGCTCTTGATGTGCGCCCAGCTAATGCTTCCCGTCCGCGACACCATGTCAGAAACTATCATCGCAAGTCGAGCGCAATTACATGCTGCCAAACCCCGAAAGCTCGGCAACTCGCGGGAGCTTCACACAACACATCTGCTCCACTGCACCACCCCAGCCAGACTCACTCTGCTCTGACCGCGCTCCACGCGACAGAGTTAACACTACCAAAGATCCTAAACACTCTGGTTCTCCACACGACCTATCGATGTATTCGTTCGATAGCATAGTTTTCCCTAGGCAAGACCCAGCGTAAAAATACAAATGATATTTACAAAACAACCAATTATACATCGACATAAATGCATAAATATATACAAATAGTAAAACAATTACAATATACAAATACACAGAAACGTCATATATTCAGGTAACAAAATAAGGAAAAAAAAAATAGTACAATATATGGAAATACGAGGATATGCATTTCTGGCGTTACACGTGCCCCACATTGTCTGAGGATGTTCGTGTAAGCTAAAAAGACTCAGAAAATGTCAAAAAAAAAAAAAAAGCGGAAATGCATTTACTCAAAACATCAAGAAATTTTAGCATTAGGCTGATTAACCACAAACCAATTTTTAGACCATAATAATTGAGTGGAGACACTCCTAATCTTATTCCACTCTGTCATCTTACACAAAAGAAAACAGGTTGACAACATATTAAAATTCATAGAAAACATAGAAAATGGTTTAGCTATTCTAAAATCGTCAAAATTCCTAACAGTATCAATAAATGGAATACAATTTACAAAATTAATCAGAGTACATGGTCATAAAAAACGGGTATATCAAAATACGCAAATTAATAATTAATTACATAGAATACACATTTTATATAACCTTTTCATAATTAATATTCTCGTCATGAGAGGCCACTTAACGCTAAACAAGAAAATAATATACAGCAGATCGAAAAAACATAAATATTGACAGCAGAATTCTTTCACATCAGCTGTCCGGGAAGAAAAACAACTCCGCCTTCCGTACCCTCTAGTACAAAGAATGCCAACAGCGGCACAAGAGCCGACAGCGGCACGAGAGCCGACAGCGGCTCCGCCTCGCCAGTATTGCGCCCGCCTGTGCGGCACGCTTGATCTCACTCGCCCTGTGTAACGGCATCTCCAGAACGTATGTTTCACTTAATTCTTTCGGAAAAACTCCCTCCCGAGTAATCTCAAGGAGTCCATTCTTTATCACAGTGGATAACTCAACACTGTCCATCATCACACGCGTGTACTAGCCTGAAACTTAAAACAGCGTCTAAGAACGTCGGCAATGACTAGTAAAACACACAATTCATGAAATCTTACAGCTAGTTACAAAATCATATTTACATTCCTTAATCTACTGTGACTCAGCTGAAAACTCAAACTAGCAGCTTGGATTTTTCGATTGATTAATAATCACTCTCTCTTAAATCATTTAGTAAAATTTAATTACTTGTTAATTACAACTTCTTTAATGTCCTCTTGGTCAGGCAAAAGCATGGCAATCTAACAAACCTTAAATCTTACACTCTACATTTACACACTGTACAAATTACCCATTCTGTGTCCGCCCCAGTAGCTGAGTGCAGTCTGCCTTCGGCGGTGCTACGGCACGGACGTCTGTTTACGTCCCTGCCGGAGAAGTTCGCGCTCGCGCAGTTGTTTACCTCTTCGGCGTACTCGTGCGTTTAGACGACTCGATATAGAATGGCACATGAATACCGAAAGTCGACTCTCAAGATTAGTTTTTCGAATGAATATGCGAGACCGAAAGCCTACGAAATAGAAAGGTTCCTGCGAGACGAAGTTAAACTTGACTACAACGAACTTATCGGAATCCACCTCTCCATAGTGAGCAGTGTTGTTTACGTGAAGCTGATTAACGATGCAGTATGTGACAGAATCATCCGAGAAACTAAAAATGGACTCAAATTTCGTCACTCTGATGGACATGTTGGAGAAGTAACTATTGATCATGCAGGACTGGGCTTACGAAACATACGTATTTTCGAGCTTCCCTTCGAGGTTCCGTCTGACTTGGTCGTTGACGCCTTACTCCCATGTGGAAGAGTGCTTAGCCACGTTGAGGAAAAAAGGTCCAACTTCACGACGTACCCCGTTCTCAATGGGGTGCGTCAAATCAGAATAGAACTGACACAACATGTACCCTCATACTTGTTCATCGGCGGATGCAGAGCTATAGTCCTATACGACGGACAGCCAAAAACATGCTCAGGCTGCGGGAAAGAGGGCCACGTCCGTTCCGAATGTATGCAGCGGAGGATAGTGCAAGTTCCAAATGGCGAACCCGTACCTCTGTCCACGTTAACGCCGCTGCCACTAACGTATGCGGACGCATTTCGAACGGATCCCATCCCGAAAAATAACCAGCTACAGAATCCTGACAGTTTACGGCAACCGACTGCGGCGGAGACCGCCTCCAGTGACGAAACGACGCACACCTCTGCCGCTCCGGCGCCGACGACGCACTTAACCGAGCGGAAAGGATCGGTAGGAGAAATGGAAATTGATTCTGCTGTTGTGCCGACAGCTGCTTTCGTCCCTGAGCACCGGGAGTCACTTCCGCACTCGGATACGGAGGCGCACACGCGCAAACAACGATCGCCGAAGCGCCACAAGAAACGACGGCTAGCGCCGTCGGATACCTGCTTACTGCAGTCCACGTCAGACGGACTTGGGTGTGACGCCGATACAGTGCATCCGGATGCGCAACGGGAGGTTATACCTGCCACACAGCAGTACGACACGAATCATGCTACACAGGGGTTAAATACAGACACACCGGACGGAAAGCCGACGGAAGGAGTCCCTCCACCCACCGCAGCAACGCCACTGCCTTCGGTCAGCCCGGCAGGAGAGACACGACGGGAGCTGGACCTTCAGCACAGGAACTGGGCCGACGAATCCGATACTGACCCCCACACCGACGACGCACCCGCCATGGCGAGTGCTGTGTCCACCGGATGTTAACCGCGCAGAAGATGCAGACTGACGCACAGACGGCATGTCACCGGGCAGAAGCACAAAATTAACATAATCGTGCATGTGCACTTTACGCACTGAGGAACAGCGGCAGGCATATCGAACAGCCTCTATTAATATTAATACGATCAGAACGCCTGTCAAATTGCAATTATTACGAGACATGTTGCATGCGTCAGACGTCGACATCGTTCTGCTGCAGGAAGTATGTGTTGAGAGCTTCCCCGACCTCTATGAGTACGATACGTACATTACACTACTACCGACGGCGGCAGCGGAACAGCGATACTTCTACGTAGCGGCATAGTAGCCGAGGACGTGGTGTACCTGCCGTCAGCGCGAGGACTGGCGCTCACAGTGCTGGGAGTACGGGTCGTTAACATTTACGCACCGTCGGGGCCAGACAGACGGCGCGACCGATCCCGATTCTACGCAGAGGATATTGCAACACTATTCTTAGGTCGGTATGAACATGTCTTATTTGGAGGCGACTTCAACTGCGTGCTCGCACCAAAAGATCAACACCCACGTTATACTTCGTGCCCGGAGCTGCGGCAACTCATACAGGACATGACTCTCATTGATACATGGGAGAAGATACATGGCGACAGACGTGGATACACCTACGTCACGAGTCACTCTGCAAGTCGTCTCGATCGCATTTACGTAACACGTCGTCTCGAACCTGCGATCCTCGATGCGGAATTGTGGCCTGTCGCCTTTTCAGATCACATAGCATATATATGCACAGTCTCCTTGAGTCGTCAACAAGTGTGGAGGAGTCGCACTGTTTGGAAACTGAATACAGCACACCTTAGGGAACCTGAGTGCAAACGCTTAGTCGAAGACACTTGGCATGTGTGTGAACGACGCCTCCCGACATATCCGACGACGTTGCAGTGGTGGCTGGAATGCGTTAAGCCTGCATTGCGCCGAGCGTTAATTGCATACGGAAGGGAGCAGATGATGTGGAGGCGATACACGACGGAATTTTATTTCACGATGCTCCGCGAACTTTCTGTACAAGCACCTTCACAGGAGCGTCGTGCCGGTATAAAACGAGCACAGGCCCAAATAATTTCCATAACGCGCCGCCGACTGGAGGGTGTCGCAATCCGTGCAAGGGCCTTTGAACGAGTCCGTGGAGAATCCCCGTCGATGTATCACGTTATCAGAGAAAAACAACGTAGTCGCAGAACCTTAATACAGACGGTCGTACTGCCAGATGGTCGCCGCATGATAACGCAAAAAGACATTGCCAACGCTTTCGTGGAACACTACGGTCATCTCTATGAAGAAGCGGAACACGATCAGGCCGCCTTTCATGAGGTCCGCCGAACGCTCTCCGCGTGTCTCGACGAGTCGGCCAACCTGGAGGTAACAGGTGAAATCACAGTTGACGACGTAATGGAAGCGATTGATAAGGGAGCGTCGCACTAATCGCCGGGGCCCGACGGGTTTCCGTTAGAGTTCTATCGTACATTTAAAGATCTCATGATTCCACGATGGACTGCGAATTGATGTCTCCCAACGTGCCTCTTCCACCCACCTTCGTGGAAGGAATGATCATCCCCATCCACAAACCATCTGGCGGCACAGGGATACAGGCCTACCGGCCACTGACCCTTCTTAATTGCGACTACAAGATCTATGCCAGGATACTTGCAGCACGCTTTAAACACGTGATACGCCAAGTGATTTCACTAGACCAAACCCAGCTAGGAGGAGCTAGCAATATACAAACGGCACTCAGCGACTACCGCGATGCTATCGCACTGGCTTCAACATGTCGTCTCCGGGGTGTATTGGTATCGATAGACTTCGATCGCGCATTTGACAGGCTGAGTCATGCTTATCTCACGGACGTGATGACGAAAATGATGTTTCCGGAAAGTTTTGTCACCGTCGTCATGAGACTACTCCACGGAGCCGCATCCAAAGTGCTCATCAATGGACGCTTGGTGGGGCCCATCAACATCTCACGATCGGTCAGACAAGGGTGCCCGCTGTCAACGATATTGTATGCCATCGCTGTCGAGCCGCTGCTTTGCGGGCTCCGGAATCGACTCCAAGGAATGACGATAAGGCACAACAAGTTTATATGCCGAACATACGCAGATGACCTAGTGTTTTTAGCACGGTCAGGCGACGAGGCAAGAGCGGCCCTGCATTGGATTAATTTGTATTGTATGGCTACGGGAAGTCGCCTGAACATGGCAAAGTCGGGAGCGATGAACATCGGGAGAGGACTCCCGACAGGAAGTGTAGCACCATTACAGCCGATCACCAAGATGAAATGCCTAGGAATTATCTTCACTACAGACGTTCGACGCACGGTGGCACTGAGTTACAGACATCTTCTGCAAACAATTCGTGCGAGTGTCCGAAGTCACAGGTTAAGGGCACTGGATATGATACAACGGGTCACCTTTGCCAACACTTACCTAGCCTCTCGCATCCCCCACCTGGCACAAGTTCTTCCTATGCCGGTGGTGTTGGCCCGCCGAATCCTGGCGGCACTAGGATATTTTGTGAGCACAGGTCTGCTTTTTAAGGTAGGATATGAAACCCTCACCCTTCCTCGTAGTCGTGGAGGTCTTGGACTAGTCCACGTACGCAACCGAGCAGTGGCTATTTATGTAACCACGATGATAAAGATGTGGACACGACACCAGACCAGTCTGACGGGCAGCTTGATAGACGAACTCGTTGCACCTTCACGTTCGGCTCCGGTAGCGGTGGCTCACATCTCACCATCGCTTGCCCATATGCGAACCTTCTTTGTGGAACACAGTTATGTACATATGGAACTACCGACTACCAGGACGGCAACGGCACGTGATATATATCACATCTTGACTCGACGACGGCCGAATAATGCCGTAGAGCGCCGCCAACCAACGGTTACGTGGTCAGTGGCATGGCGTACAGTGCACCACCCACACCTTGATACGGGAACGCGCGCACTGTGGTATCAGGTGGTAAATGGGAAAGACGTGACTCGTTCCAGGTTGCATACAATTCATATGGCGGACGAGCCACTGTGTTCGCAGCGCAATGTTATAGACACTGAGGAGCATCGCCTGATATGCGGTCCTTCGGCGGACGTATGGTGTTTGGTCAAAAAAATGATCGCCTTCCTCCTTCGGGTGGGGCCGCAAACAATAGAACCACGTACACTACTTCTCCCAGATAGGACATATTATCCCCGAACGAAGACAAACGCAGTGACTTGGATTCGAGGTTTGACTGTGCGTTATCTTTTCCGAGACGGCAGTAAGAATGTGCTTGACTTTTGGGCCTTACTACAGGAACATCACTCACAGCTTATGAGACATCCGAGATATCGAACATATTACGCAAATTTTTTAGGGAGTGCCTTGCTTGATCCCCCACCCAGTTGGGGTGTCCCGGGTAGGGGAATGTAATTATTGTCTATAAGTATCAGAACAAGAAAGGACCAGGACAGTGGAGAGGATCCACAAACACACGTGAAGACGTACCCGACACCAACGCGAGGTATGGCGGGATTAGCGAGGTATGCGCCTAAAAGAGGAACGTAGAACGTTATTGTTTTGTACTGACAGAAGCAGGATATTTTATTTTATTTTTTTCACTATTATGTAAAAAAAAGTCCACTTATTTACGTTTCCCAGAAAAATTTTATTTTATAAAGTCATCGTCTTATATATTTAAAGAAAAAGTGCTAGCAGCAGTTTAAGTTTGTTATTGTTCCACCGAATGTAAAAAAAAAAAAAAAAAAAAAAGTGGTCAGCGTGACAGACTGTCAATCCTAAGGGCCCGTGTTCGATTCCCGGCTGGGTCGGAGATTTTCTCCGCTCAGGGATTGGTGTTGGTGTAGCGTAATGAGTAGCGTCACTGTCTTCTATGGAGTTGTTACTTATATTTTACTTTTTAGTCGGCACGGTAGCTCAGCGTGTTCGGTCAGGGGGTTAGCTGCCCTCTGTAATAAAAAAACTGAGTCAATCGACCAACAACGAACATAAAAGGATGTCTTACGACGTCCGCCCCGAGCAGATGCAACGAACAAAAACGAACAAAATGAGATTTAAAAAAATAGTCATTTGCGTTTCTTTTTTAATAAAAAAGAAAAAAAAACGGGACTGGGTGTTGTGTTGTCCTAATCATCATCATTTCATCCCCATCGACGCGCAGGTCGAAAGACCTGCACCAGACGAACGGTCTACCCGACGGGAGGCCCTAGCCACACGACATTTCCTTTTTTACCCATTCTGTGGTATTAATCAATCCTAGGTTGGTACAATTTCAAGTCTACAATGTTCCGTATACCTAATAGTTTTCCAGAGCTTGGATACTCTAAGCAATAAGCATTTGTGTGAGGTATACCAATGACTTTATATGGTCCATTATAAACAAACTTAAATTTCGAGACTTCATTGTCTATCTCGCTCGATTTCTCATGAGCTTTTACAAGTACTAAGTCTCCGATTGGAAACTTAGCAAAACGCGCTTTAGCGTCATGACGACGTATGCGAGCATCGGCTTTTAGCTTCATTACTTCTCGCAAACGATCTTTTTTCACACCAATACTAATGTCAATCCGTGGAGGGAATTTGATTATCTCTTCCACTAAACTTTTACTTCTGTCATCCAACAGGATTTCCTCTGGAGAAAATCCCGTAGATTCATGTCTCAAGGTGTTCATAATTCTCTCAAATACTGCTACATATTTGCCCCATGCCCTATGGTTGTGATGGCAATAGGTACGGCAAAGTCGGCCTAGCTCGCGCATATACCTCTCAGCGGGATTCCCAGCCGGACAATAAGCTAAAATATGGATCATCTCGACCCCATTATTTTCCATGCCTTCATTCCACAACTTAGAGGTAAATTGTGCCCCATTGTCTGATAGAATCGCCTTGGGCTTACCAATATGAACAAAATAATCGTTCACAAGCTTGCTATAGACCGCTTTGGCTGTAGCTTTCCTAATAGGGTATAGTTTGATGAACTTGGAAAAAGCTTCTAGCACTACTAAAATGTAGGCAAAGTTTCCTGATGACTTGGGCAAAGGTCCATACAAGTCCACGCACAGTAATTCAAAGGCGTCGTTAGGCCTTATGCTTTGCATAGGGCCACGACTCGCACAGTTGGTAACCTTCACCTTCTGACATAAATCGCAAGTTTTCACTCTATCAGTAACGCGTTTTAACATGTTGTTAAAATGCACTACTTCACTCAGCTTTTCCGTACATTTCTTTGGTCCACAGTGACCATACGCCAAATGGTAGTAGTCTATTATTTCCGTGACGTATTTGGTGAGCCAGCATACCCGCCAAATATTACTATCTTCATCCTTACGCATGTACAAGATATGATCGTATATCTTGTAATACTTCCTTAATTTCTCTCCTTCTGGACTCCTTTCGTCATATCGGGTTTTCACCATATTTAAACAACCATCCTCATTCTGATGACGACGTAGATTCTTACAGATGTTCACTATTAATTTGCGTCCCTCAACTTCTTTAAAATGGTATAATTTGACCACTCCATCTGACTCATTTTTCAATATATCTTGATTAGACTCGGGCAACCGCGACAGCGCATCCGCTACGCAGTTGTCGGTCCCTTTTACGTAACAGATGTCATAGTTAAATTGCTGTAAATACAGCGACCACCTAGTCAGTCTTTCGTGAAGTAGTTTACAATCCTTCAGATAAGCGAGCGCCTTATGGTCCGTATGAATAATCACCTTACGGTCCCATAGGTAACTCTTGAACTTTTTGAATACCCACATGATAGTGAGACACTCTTTCTCAGAAATCGTGTAGTTTCGCTCACTTTTTGATAAAGTTCGACTCGCGAACGCTATCGTCCGGTGTTCCTTAGCCTCTCCTTTACCAACTTCTTGGAACAGTTCTACTCCCACCCTGTAATTCGACGAATCCGTTCCCAGATGGAAAGATAGCGATAAATCAGGATGAAATAGTATGTTAGATCTTAACAACTCGTCTTTTAATCTCTCGAAAGCGGCCTGACACCCGTCAGTCCACACAAACGGAACATTTTTGCGTAAGAAGTTATTCAAATTTTCATCATTAAACACTTGTCCTTTTACAAATTTACGGTAAAATCCTGTGAGCCCTAGAAAACTTTTTAACTGTTTCCTAGACTTGGGTGGAGGACAATTCCTTATTGCCTCTAGTTTCTCTGGGTCTTTCGTAATACCAGCAGTGGTAATTACATGCCCTAAAAATTTCAGTTCCTGCTTCACAAATTCGCATTTCTTTAGCTTTAGAGTCATTCCGCCATGGCGCAATGCTCTAAAAACTTCATCTAACAGATCACAATGGTCATGCCAAGTGGCATTGGCCAACAATAGGTCGTCAACATATACAGTTAATCTTGAACTCAAAGCCGGTCCTAGCACTTTATCTAGGGCCCTGATGAATACGGACACAAATATATTAAGTCCAAACGGCAGTACTCTATACTGATAACACCTGCCCGCGAACAAGAAGGCGGTGTATGGCCTAGATTCTTCTTCGAGTTCTATTTGCCAGTAACTAGCCGTCAGATCGAGGCTAGTCATGAACTTAACGTCATGAAAACGTTGCAAAATCTCCTCCATACTCTCTGGTCTGTCTGTTTCGCGTTGAACGACCCTATTCAACGTGCGTGCGTCAATCACAATACGCACACTACCATCCCGTTTTGCTACAATGACCAACCCGTTATTGTATGGACTCGTACTTCTTTCAATCACTCCCCATTCGATCATCTTATCTATCTCCCGTTGCACTGCCTCCTTTTTGGACAGCGGTATAGCATACGGTCTCACGAAGAATGGTTCGTGCGGAATTACATGCAACTTGCATTTATATCCTTCCACAAGTCCCGGTTTGTCTGAAAACACTCTCTCATTCCTCATTATCACTTCATCAGGCCTCGTCTTTGTTCGTGTGTTACGTTTGACACACCGTCTACAATACTTTCCAATTCACTTTCTACACTATTGTCAATGCCGAGATTCCTCACATTACAGTAGTTCAAATTCATACCTACTTCAATACCATCCAGCCAGTTAACAATGTGTATAGGCTGGTATTGCCTATGCACACAGTCTCCTGCCTCGTCAAAGCTAACTACTATTGTTTTATCTTGTGACGTACATGTCAAAGTTTTGCTTTCGCAATTAATCACTGCACGGTACTTTAATAGCCAATCTAACCCGATAATTACTTCCGTAGTTAAGTCTGGCACGACGACAAACTCTTGTTCAAATCGTGCCCCACATATCTCGAAGTTGACAAAAATCTGTTTTGTGACCGGTTTACTGGCCTTCCCAGTAGCACCGATAATTTTCACTCCTGTTACTGGCATAACTACGATGCCGGGTCTGTCTTTCAATAACTCAAATATTTTCCCAGATACAGCACTCAATTCGGCACCGGTGTCAATCAACACGTTTAGTTGTAGGTCGTGCATATTAACAGACACTACTACCTGTCTACACTTGTCCTCGACTGTTTCTTTATTTTCCCACAGTAAATCCTCGTCTATATCCAGGTCATTCCAGAAAAAAACCATCCGGCTTTGATCCTAAATCCGGCTTATCTGGCGGCCTTTTCAGCTTCTGTTCACATACAGTTTTAATTTCA
This sequence comes from Schistocerca serialis cubense, assembly GCF_023864345.2. Lineage (NCBI taxonomy): Eukaryota > Metazoa > Arthropoda > Insecta > Orthoptera > Acrididae > Schistocerca > Schistocerca serialis. The sequence continues at coordinate 139,209,974 of NC_064638.1, read as the reverse complement.
ACACGTTTGTCCTGAGGCTTAGTCTGTAGCTTCGCCTCCAATACCGAAACCTTTTCCTGTAACTCGTCAACTAGTGAGTGTTGCTTTGCTATCAATTCACTAATTGTCACCTTCGTTGATTCCACTTTGGTCAGATTGATCTCATCTGCCAATCTACCTGGAGGAATGCGCCCAGTAGTATCTGCAATTACTTCCTCTGGATCTGCGCAACCCACACTGCTACCGTCTGACCGTATAACGTCAGCTCTAACCTCATACACGCTGTAATCTACGTGCTTTTCTACCAATCGTGTCCGGCTATCACTAAAATTTTCGTAATCTTTCTCCTTAATACTCTCGCAATGTTTAAACTGGAGGTTTGCGTCGGATGGGTCGGCTACTTCTACCACTACAACTTCCGGTAAGGTCTGCCGGTTAGGGCCAGAACTTTCCGTTACTACTTCAACATCTAACTCCTGCGGGACGAAACACGACGAATCTTGCTCGTGTTCCCCATTAACATCAACTGTTTCTGGTAAAGTCTGCCGGTTAGGGCCAGAACTTTCTATCATTTCACAAACACCATCTTCCTGCGGGACGAGACGCGGAAAATCCTGCACGCGCTCCCCATAAACACTTCTCCTATACAGGCCCCTATAATCTCTTAGTTCGTCGTATAAGCGACCGAACTGCCTTAACCAGACCTCATCCCTCTCTGCATCCCCTCGCTCTATGACGGGCGTTTTATCCGACATCTGATCTTCTCTCAACACTTGCGAATCATTCTTAAACTCAATATTCAGTTCCGCTGTGGGTATTACAGCTGCCACTTTATAATCGATTTCCGGAACACTACTTAAATTGTTCTCACTGACAGTGAATGTACTTTCTACTGCCGTGTATACAGCTGATCTACTACTTGTGTTCCGTATCCAAGTCTACCAAATTTTGGCAATTGTTGCCTTCACACATTTTAATAATTTTCAATATAAATGCCAAATCTCAAATCTAATTAGGATTCCTCACACCAATATTCTCGCTGATGTATCGACCATTTCGTAACCAGTACTTTGTTACGAGATTTGCCCAATGCAAAATTCGCCTCCAGAACAACCTCAAATCTGAAGATTGTCCTGTCACCAGGTCGCCACGTGTAACCTCCCCCTCACTTATTGGCCTTAATGACAGTGAAAAATTAAACCGCGTGTACCTAATGGAAATTTTGGAAAAGCAATTGTCACCGAAGTCAATTTGTCGGTAAAGAGGGAGGAAAGGGTTACATCTAAATGAAAAGAAAAATGCAAATGAAACTGGTGGAAATTAATTTTGAAAAGGGGTAAAGTTAATAAAGAAAGTAAATGTGCGGCCGTTACGATAACAATTAACTAGCGGTAATTAGATATTTGAGATTTGGGGGAAATTACGGTCGCCAGTCTTAAGGACAATTACTAAAGTAACTGAAAAAAGAAAGGCTATTACACATATAATTAGCACTAGAAGCGTCGCAACTGATGGTTGACACGTGTAGTGTGAAAACTGAAAGTTTGTCAGAAGTAATAAATTTCGCCACACTCTGACTTAATTTAGCAAAAGAATTAATAAAACCGAAAAATCGAAAGGTAATTTAGTGACTGAAGTTAATAGTGAGCTTTCTTTCTGAAGCACATCGAAATTCAGTAAAATACGGTTAGTCTTGGACTACCTCAACGATCATTTCAAAAGCTACTTGAATCTACGCAATTTAGAAATAAGAGATTTAACTTTGAACTTGAATTAAATGATTCTGAACAATTAACAATAGTAAAATTTAGTACGTACCAAGCTGAGCTGCAGTCACAGGTAACTAAAATACGGTAACAAAACTTGCACTCTTAATTTGTGCTTGTGCAATCTAAATATTGTAGCCAGCTATGAATACCTTAACTGAACTTTGAAATTAAAGCAGTGAAATCGAATGATGCTGGCGTTTGAATTTCAACGACACTCGGGTTCATTCCGGAAAAGGAAGGGACCCTGCTTGGTAATGTAATTGGGACAATGAGCAACAAACGTTCATGCTAAGTTGCTGTAATTTTGTGATGTAACAATTTTAAAAGTTTGAAAAGCTGAGATCTGCCATACAGTTCTAAAACTTTACCTGCTTTGTGATGTTACAAAATAGAAGTGATGTTGTTATTCAATGGAAAGTTGGAAATTGAGATTTAGCTTACTGTTTTATCAATTGCAATTGGCGTAAGATGCATGGATTGACCATTGTCATAAAATATTGCATTATGAGATGTGAATAGTTTCTACTTGCAGTTTCGCGTGGCTTGAGGCAGTCTCAACTATTGATTAAGAAATTGCATTATCGTCTTTCTAATTACTTCATGATCGTAGATACGATCATACCCGGTTGTGAAGTTATTGTTATGACAAAACAATTTCCTAAGGGACCAGAAAGTTCTTAAGGGCGCAAAAACAACTGTAACATCACACAAAAGGGAAATTCAATATTAAAGCTGATGCAAAAAGACGATAAAACAGTTTTCTTTTTATCAATGTAACACGCACATTAGACTGCTGACCTTGGTGTCTGTAATCTTATCAAAATGCATAATTAAAATGAAAATAATACTGAGGAGATAATAGGAATGAGCACTGCTAAATGATTCAGTATTCCCATAACAAATATTTATTATAACTAAAACATATATCGTACCTTAAGCTTAATACAACAATGACGGTAGATTTTTATGTCCGTATCATGTCCATTGAGCGCTCTTTTATATAGCCATTGTCTTCTTTGAGTCGCTCATGCGTCGTCACGGTAAGTTATAACAGTTCTTTACACTTCACTCAAAACTTAGACGGAACACGTTTTTATTTATTTAGTAAAAATAATTAGATCAGACCGCCACAAATCTGCGTCCGTCTTACTCGAGAAAAACAGTAAAAGTCTTTTTAGCGCTCAAGGCTTCATTTGTTCTCCAGCGAACAAAATAGTGAAGGATCGCATATCCATCCGTACTTTTCTGTTTATATTGCCGCCCAAAGACGACGAATTACATTATCTAGAAAATTCCACCGTCGCCATGCGACGCCTTATTATATATTAATCATTCTTTATAAACAAGTATTTGCCTTCTGGCTGAATTTGCTGTTTTAATTAAGCCAAAAATAGCGAATATCACATTGCCTCCCATGAGGAGAGAGGGAATGCCGAAGGATTACCTCGATCCTCATGTCCTCATGAGATATTCGTGATTTTTGGTGTGACATTTACATAACGTTACTGGCGTACAAAGTACATAAATTGAAATCACATTTATAAACATATATCAGATATTTATCATTTTTCAAAATAAAGTTTTTCATTCTTTGTTCATCAGTCACTTCATTCCATAATACCAAGATTAACATTTATGTGCATATTTAAGTTTGGTCCATATTTGCTTATAACAATAAGTGAACGTTCATTTCGCACTTCAGGGGATAGAATTCAGGAATTACTTTCTCTTGAGCTTAACAACTAATACATGAGTACAGTGAGTGCTTATTTTCACTAAACTAGAGTGGACAATGTTCGAGCATCTGTTGACTCCTTGTGGTTCAATTACAGTTTAATAACGTAGCACTACACTTCGTGATGCTTTCACTTTCTGTGTTAGCTGTCTACGGCGTTCATTATGCAGTACATCTGTCCTTTCCACTGTGGTGCCAGGAATTCAAGTGGCTTCCCGGGTTTTTATTTACAATATGAAACAGAAGAAGTGGAAAATTATTAGTATGACTTACAAGCTCTCTGGCTCTGAGCACTATGGGACTCAACTGCCGTGGTCATAAGTCCCCTAGAACTTAGAACTACTTAAACCTAACTAACCTAAGGACAGCACACAACACCCAGCCATCACGAGACAGAGAAAATCCCTGACCCCGCCGGGAATCGAACCCGGGAACCCGGGCGTGGGAAGCGAGAACGCTACCGCACTACCACGAGATGCGGGCACTTACAAGCTACTGGATACATTTGTTAAGGATCGGGACTGGTCTGGAGTTTAGGGTCTTCCTATCGTGCACATTCATTTTCTTTGTCCATCAAGAGACAGGAATATAATTCATTTTAGCAGTGTTCAGGAGTGCCGGTATTAATGGCTTTAAGGTCTGAGTAATCTAACAATCTACTTCTCACTCATCTTAACTTCAACTCAAGAAAATCGCTTAATTTACATATGAAGATGTAGTCACACAAGTGTACAAATGTCTTTCCTCCAGTATGTATGATGGAAGTCATGGCGGTTAGCAGTTTAAAGTTTGGATTGTTTCGTCACCCACACGTCAGCCACTAACAGCGGCTGCACAGTGTTGCGTGAGCTCCAACACTCAGTATCCGTTCGCACTCAGGCTGTAACAGAGCTGCTGGTCGTCGAGTGCTCCTCTTTTTTTTTTTTTTTTTGTGAACTTCGTATCACACGAGTGCATCGATACAAACACCTCGCGCGCGTTTTCCATCGGAGGAGCCAGACACTGAAGCTGCCTCCATACTTCTCTGTCAACTGCCTCCCATGAGGCTCACAGGTAAGTGACGACGAATGTTTTAGCTGTCGCTGCACTTAGAACAACACTGAACTTTGCGTTGCACCTGTTGTCGTAGCCTTGACTTCCTTTTTTTTACACTTGCAGTACAACACTACCACTAGTATACAGTGAACAGTTATTTTTATTATGCACGTCGCACTTTAGTGTGCATCTTCACACAGCATTCGTGCTTAGTTCCTTCGCCGATGGAGTTCATTTACAAAACAATCAATTTTGCACGTTTCCTCCACTGGTATAGAAAGACTTATATTCTACTATTTACAAAATATCACTTACGAGCTAATATTTACAATTAATGGTCACTCCTTTTGTTAAGTCCAGTGAACAACTGCTTTATGAATGGAGTCTTTATATCTCAAGATTTGCTTTCACTAGTGAACCTAAAAATATTCTTTCAAACTTTCTTTTAAGTGCTCATCTCCTCATTATGAAAACTACAGGTTTCGCAACACTCGTTGCATTTATTCTTTAGTGCACCCAAGATCATTTTCTACTGCCACGCAGCATATCTACTACTTAACGAGTACACATTTAACGCTGAATCTTTTTTTTTTTTATGCTTTCCTTTGTGCTTGCCAAATTTTTTTTTATATTTGAGGGCAGACTGGATAACAATAGTTCTCCCTCTTCGCTTCATGTACTCAGCAATCGTTCTCTGTTAAACAAAAAATAGGGTAACGCGTGTCTACTATTTTTTTTGCATGAATGGAATTACCGACAGTTCACTGGGTTTACGCAACCGGTCCATAATAAACATTACCAAAGCTAGCGAAGTTCATCACGCTACGTGTCTCATTTCTCATAAGCACTGCTTTGCTTCGAAGCACACGTGCCTTTTACAAGTCGACCCTTGGTCTGGGTTAATGAATCAGGATCAAAAGGAACGGGCACAAGGAAAATGGATTTCATAAGAGGAGTGTCTTAGGAGACATTTTTGCAATAAAGTCTGCATGTAAATAAAATTATCATAATAAACATAGGCACATATAAAAATTTCAACCTCTTTCATTACAGCATGCTTTGCTACTTCTACGTCTTACTCAGGTTATAGTCAATATTAAGTTTAAATATCACTGCATTGCTTGTTCTTTAGATTTGCCTTCAATTAGGGTATTGAATGGTCGCTAGATTACACTACAGATCTTCTGAAGATCTTTACTTGGACTTATTTATGATACAGGGGGCTTGCTGTGTGGTTATTTAGTACCTCGATTCTACTGAAATCAATTCGTCAGCTAACATTCCTCATATACTCTTTACATTGGGCTCAGATCACAGGGAAATAGTTTACTTTCATAGCAATTAGTGGCCTCGTGGAGTACTTACGCTACATTATTGATGCTTCATGGTTTGCCTCTATTTGTACTGTATTTCACCTAACTTAGTTTACTACAGCTTATTGTCTCCTTGCGTGAACACATGTGGGTTACCACTTGTTTTTCCATTTAACAGCACGCTTTAACTGGACTTTAAGCTATTTCTTCTACTCCTGTCCACTGTCTGGACTGTTTGAACATGTACCCTTTTTTTTTTAAGCAGGTAATTTGGGCTTTTACAACAGAACTTCAAGTACTTACATTACTAAAAATAAATCTATAAATATTCTTGTACCTTGAGAGAAGTGCTTATTTACGCATCCTCCTCCATTTCTCACCTTTACATATTTTATTTAGCTCCGGGCAATCACCTCGCAAGCACTTTTTTTCTTATTACTAACTTAAAATTAAATTGAAATTCTTGGTGCAACCTCAATTTCCTGCTTCAGCTTGTTGAAGAAATATCAGTTCATGTCCATCACTATAAACAATTTTTCCATACATAGCATTTAATACTTAAAGATGACATGTAGTAGCCGTTACCATGTAGTCAGTGCGCTGTTCAACACAATACTTATCATTAACAGTTCACACAAGGGAATTTCCAGTACGCAAGAGGTAAGAAACCGAAACAGATTCTATCTGCAGTTGGAGCTGTGTCTGCAAACTAACTCTCTGTTTCATTGGACCAATCGCTCCCGATATGGAGCAGCCCTGAATCGGCAATGATAAAACTTTTGAAACAGAAAACACCTGTCTGAAAAGACATGATGACATCACATTGATGTTTGCTCCTGTATCAACAATGGCTGTGACAGGAATGTTAGTAATAGAAATCTTAATCGAAGCCTGGACCTGTTCATCATAAATGTCATTAATGTCTTGAGCTTCTAGGTCAGGTGCAAGGTCATCTCGTAAGTCGGTCTCATGGTCGTACCGTATCGCATTCACATACTCAGAATCAGAGTATTCGTTAGTACCCCCACTGGAACCGGCAGCGACCTCTAGGAGGCTGAAAGGTGCTGCCTCTAATTTTCCGCAGGATGTTTAACCTGTTTGTCATTCATGGCCTTAAGTGTTTGTTCCGTTTCATATTGGTGCTGGTTATCTACATCTACATCTATACTCCGCGAGCCACCTTACGGTGTGTGGCGGAGGGTACTTATTGTACCACTATCTGATCCCCCCTTCCCTGTTCCATTCACGAATTGTGCGTGGGAAGAACGACTGCTTGTAAGTCTCCGTATTTGCTCTAATTTCTCGGATCTTTTCGTTGTGATCATTACGCGAGATATATGTGGGCGGTAGTAATATGTTGCCCATCTCTTCCCGGAATGTGCTCTCTCGTAATTTCGATAATAAACCTCTCCGTATTGCGTAACGCCTTTCTTGAAGTGTCCGCCACTGGAGCTTGTTCAGCATCTCCGTAACGCTCTCGCGCTGACTAAATGTCCCCATGACGAATCGCGCTGCTTTTCGCTGGATCATGTCTATCTCTTCTATTAATCCAACCTGGTAAGGGTCCCATACTGATGAGCAATACTCAAGAATCGGACGAACAAGCGTTTTGTAAGCTACTTCTTTCGTCGATGAGTCACATTTTCTTAGAATTCTTCCTATGAATCTCAACCTGGCGCCTGCTTTTCCCACTATTTGTTTTATGTGATCATTCCACTTCAGATCGCTCCGGATAGTAACTCCTAAGTATTTTACGGTCGTTACCGCTTCCAATGATTTACCACCTATGGCATAATCGTACTGGAATGGATTTCTGCCCCTATGTATGCGCATTATATTACATTTATCTACGTTTAGGGAAAGCTGCCAGCTGTCGCACCATGCATTAATCCTCTGCAGGTCCTCCTGGAGTACGTACGAGTCTTCTGATGTTGCTACTTTCTTGTAGACAACCGTGTCATCTGCAAATAGCCTCACGGAGCTACCGATGTTGTCAACTAAGTCATTTATGTATATTGTAAACAATAAAGGTCCTATCACGCTTCCCTGCGGTACTCCCGAAATTACCTCTACATCTGCAGATTTTGAACCGTTAAGAATGACATGTTGTGTTCTTTCTTCTAGGAAATCCTGAATCCAATCACAAACCTGGTCCGATATTCCGTAAGCTCGTATTTTTTTCACTAAACGTAAGTGCGGAACCGTATCAAATGCCTTCCTGAAGTCCAGGAATACGGCATCAATCTGCTCGCCAGTGTCTACGGCACTGTGAATTTCTTGGGCAAATAGGGCGAGCTGAGTTTCACATGATCTCTGTTTGCGGAATCCATGTTGGTTATGATGAAGGAGATTTGTATTATCTAAGAACGTCATAATACGAGAACACAAAACATGTTCCATTATTCTACAAGAGATTGACGTAAGCGAAATAGGCCTATAATTATTCGCATCTGATTTATGACCCTTCTTGAAAATGGGAACGACCTGCGCTTTCTTCCAGTCGCTAGGTACTTTACGTTCTTCCAGCGATCTACGATAAATTGCTAATAGAAAGGGGGCAAGTTCTTTAGCGTAATCACTGTAGAATCTTAAGGGTATCTCGTCTGGTCCGGATGCTTTTCCGCTACTAAGTGATAGCAGTTGTTTTTCAATTCCGATATCGTTTATTTCAATATTTTCCATTTTGGCGTCCGTGCGACGGCTGAAGTCAGGGACCGTGTTACGATTTTCCGCAGTGAAACAGTTTCGGAACACTGAATTCAGCATTTCTGCCTTTCTTCGGTCGTCCTCTGTTTCGGTGCCATCGTGGTCAACGAGTGACTGAATAGGGGATTTAGATCCGCTTACCGATTTTACATATGACCAAAACTTTTTAGGGTTCTTGTTTAGATTGTTTGCCAATGTTTTATGTTCGAATTCGTTGAATGCTTCTCTCATTGCTCTCTTTACGCTCTTTTTCGCTTCGTTCAGCTTTTCCTTATCAGCTATGATTCGACTACTCTTAAACCTATGATGAAGCTTTCTTTGTTTCCGTAGTACCTTTCGTACATGATTGTTATACCACGGTGGATCTTTCCCCTCGCTTTGGACCTTAGTCGGTACGAACTTATCTAAGGCGTACTGGACGATGTTTCTGAATTTTTTCCATTTTTGTTCCACATCCTCTTCCTCAGAAATGAACGTTTGATGGTGGTCACTCAGATATTCTGCGATTTGTGCCCTATCACTCTTGTTAAGCAAATATATTTTCCTTCCTTTCTTGGCATTTCTTATTACACTTGTAGTCATTGATGCAACCACTGACTTATGATCACTGATACCCTCTTCTACATTCACGGAGTCGAAAAATTCTGGTCTATTTGTTGCTATGAGGTCTAAAACGTTAGCTTCACGAGTTGGTTCTCTAACTATCTGCTCGAAGTAATTCTCGGACAAGGCAGTCAGGATAATGTCACAAGAGTCTCTGTCCCTGGCTCCAGTTCTGATTGTGTGACTATCCCATTCTATACCTGGTAGATTGAAGTCTCCCCCTATTACAATAGTATGATCACGAAACTTCTTCACGACGTTCTGCAGGTGAGGCGCTCAACTACTACGGTTGCTGATGCAGGTGGTCTATAGAAGCATCCGACTATCATATCTGACCCACCTTTGATACTTAACTTAACCCAGATTATTTCACATTCGCATTCGCTAATAACTTCACTGGATATTATTGAATTCTTTACTGCTATAAATACTCCTCCACCATTGGCGTTTATCCTATCCTTGCGGTATATATTCCATTCTGTGTCTAGGATTTCGTTACTGTTCACTTCCGGTTTTAACCAACTTTCCGTTCCTAATACTATATGCGCACTATTTCCTTCAATAAGAGATACTAATTCAGGAACCTTGCCCTGGATACTCCTGCAGTTTACCAATATTACGTTAACTTTTCCTGTTTTTGGTCTCTGAGGACGGACGTTCTTTATCAACGATGATAATGTCCTCTCTGGTAAGCCGTCAGGTATTTTATCGTTTCGCCCAAGGGGGGGTACCTCTAACCTAAAAAACCCCCGTGTGCACGCCACACGTACTCTGCTACCCTAGTAGCTGCTTCCGGTGTGTAGTGCACGCCTGACCTGTCTAGGGGGGCCCTACAGTTCTCCACCCAATAACGGAGGTCGATGAATTTGCAACCATTATAGTCGCAGAGTCGTCTGAGCCTCTGGTTTAGACCCTCCACACGGCTCCAAACCAGAGGACCGCGATCGACTCTGGGCACTTTGCTGCAGATATTAAGCTCAGCTTGCACTCCGCGTGCGATGCTGGTTGTCTTCACCAAATCAGCCAGCCGCCGGAAGGAACCAAGGATGGCCTCAGAACCCAAGCGGCAGGCGTCATTCGTTCCGACATGTGCTACTATCTGCAGCCGGTCACACCCAGTGCGTTCAATAGCTGCCGGAAGGGCCTCCTCCACATTACGGACGAGACCCCCCGGCAAGCACACCGAGTGCACACTGGCATTCTTCCCCGACCTACCCGCTATTTTCCTGAGGGGCTCCATAACCCGCCTAACGTTGGAGCTCCCTATAACTAATAGGCCCGCCCTCTGTGACTGTCGGGACCTTGCCGGAGAATCGGCCACTGGCCCAACAGGCGAGGCATCCTGTGGTGGCTCGGAAACGATGTCATCACCACTAGGAAGCACCCCGTACCTGTTGGAAAAGGGTAAGGCAGCTGCCACGCGGCCAGATCCCACCTTCGCCTTTCGGCCAGGCACGCGCGAGCCCACCACTGTCCGCCATTCACCCTGGTGTGATGGCTGACCGGTAAGATGCTCACTGCCGGAAGACGCAGCGACATCAGGGGTTCCATGTGATTCCAAGGCCACCGAAGTAGGCATAGGTCTCACCACAGTTGCCCCAACGCCACTACGAGCCGACGCCTGCGCCTCGAGCTCGATGAGCCTAACAGACAAAGCCTCCACCTGCCCCCGAAGAGTGGCCAATTCTCCTTGCGTCCGCTCACAACAACCACAGTCCCTACACATGACTATGTTTACCCTACTCTATACGGTGACAAATTCCCAAGATAATCTTCTGATGAGCTACTCTGATAATCAAGAAACACTCACTGAAATACGAGACGCGAAAACTACGCTAGGTTTTCCCAGAAAAACTATTTAAAAGCTAAGCGCAGCAAATAAGTACAAAAACGCTTTATACAAACAGTACTCGCTGCTGCTGGTGCTCTCGCTCTGGCTGTCACAAGACAACTGCTGATTCAAGTGACTAGTGGCTAACGGCCGCGAAACAAACAAAAGACGGTTTTAGGGCGCTTTCTGTTCTAAACGATCAAGAAAACACTAAGAAATCTAACACGAAAACTACGTAAAGTTTTATCAAGAACTGTTAGTTACTATGCAGAGCAGATAAACACAAATAGAATCCCTTCCTTAGTGGAAGGTCGTAAACAAAATGCAAAATAAACGCTTTATACAAACAGTACTCGCTGCTGCTGGTGCTCTCGCTCTGGCTGTCACAAGACAGATGCCGGTGTAAAGGGGTCAAATCCGCTGGGTGCATTCACTTGTGAATAGAATACTTGAGAAGGCTGATGTCGCCCGATCTTTCGGTTGCCGGCAAAACCATTTCCTTGTGAAGGAAAGTTCGCATTTGGTACCGTTTGAAAATTGTTCCGCGGTCCTCTATTCTGTGAAAAGTTGTTCTGATGTGCTGGGTGGCCTCCGCCTTGCCCATGCCACTTGCTATTTTTCGACCTATAACTTTGATTGTACACTGGCCCATTTGAAAAATTACCACTAGTAGGCGCAGAATTAAAGGGTGGGTTTCCGTACTGATGTTGTACCTGGTGGTTGTAAATTGGGTGGTATCTCTGCTGATTACTGTAATTGGTTTTCTGCTTCCGTTTAAAGTTATTGCTGTTTGCGTTTTCATAACGGCTGGCAGGTTGGTAACAGCGGTCGCAGTAGCTCGCTCTCTCCTTCGGCGCATTGTTGTCCGCGTGCGATGCATTCTGCTGGCTGCCAGGGAAGAATTTGCCGCTGCCAACCTTGGAGCGCACATCCTCGCTAATTAAATCTAAGGAATCCAGCACAGAAAGGAATACATCCGTGTCTTCTTCGGACACATTTACTAATTTCTCTCTAATAGACACAGGGAGTTTGCTTTTGAGAATCATAATTACGTCCTTGGAAGAAATCGGAGAATCCCAGAATTTAATTTTTGCTAGATACTTCTCGAAGTATCGCCGGAGACTTCCATGCTTCTCATTGAAAATTTCCGCACCATACACCTCCTTCCTTAATCTTTGCTGTACCCCATTACTCCAAAATTTTGCCAAGAACATTTTCTCAAACTCTTCATAATTCCTACACGTGTCTACCATTTCCGTTCCCCATAATGCTGCATCACCAGAAATAAAGCCAGTGACGAACTGAATACGCTGTCTGTCTGTCCAGCTCCTGGGAAATATGCCGGAAAAATTCTTTAGGAACACGATGGGGTGTATTTCTCGCTTCTGCGGATGAAAAACAGGAAAAGTGCGATGCTTAATCACACTTTCCTCTTGCATTAAACTCACGATTGTGGGCGGATCATTTAGTTTCCCTACTCGGGACTCAACAGGACTGTTGTTTTGCATGTAATCAGGCGGTGAACGATAAGGAGTTGACTGACATTCGTCACCGTCTAAAGAGTTGTTCCCTATAGTTTGCGTATGTGTGTGCGGATTTTCTACCCAGTTTCTCAGCATTCTGACTTCGTCCACTACTTGCTGCTTCCACTCGGGAAGATCCCGTGTAAGTGTCCTCCGAATCTGTCCCAATTCAGAAACTACTGTCTCCCGACTTACCAGGAGCAGCTAAGATTTCATAAGTTACATCCTTGACTGTCTCCCTAAGCTCCTCCCTGACCTTCTTTTCGATAAAAATATCTTTACCCTTTATCCATTCACTGTAGTGTTCCGACAATGCCTCCGCGTGTGCTTTCACGGTGCTCTTAACCTGTTCTTCGATATTGATTGAGTCTATCTGCCTCGACAGATCCTCTACTACACCTTCAATGTCAGATACTGCATTTCTAACTGAGTTTATTTCTTTGGTAGCTGACTGAATTTTTGTGTTTAATGTTCCAGATACTTCAGCTATTTCACTTTTCACCTGTTTCTGCATTTTCTGAATTTGATCACTGATCTTAGTTTGCACCTCACCCAAATGGGTATTTAATTCAGCCGTAATTTCTTTATGCAGATCTGTTTTGATTGTGCCTAGCTCTGTTTTTAATGATTCGCTTACAGCATCTAGTCGGGCGTTAACAGTCTCATTTTGTGTTTTTATAGTCTCATTTTGTGTTTTTATATTCTCATTTACTGCGTCAAACTGTTGTTTCAGCATTTCCATTAACGCACCGAGGTCATTTGTAGCTGCAGCGGGACGAGTTTGGACTTCAGGGTCACTTTCAGACATGGTTAGTTCAGTTTCCACACGGGAACCTACCGTTCGCGATCGTAAAGGGTATGGAATACTATTAACGTCTTCACTCCCGTCTCCTGTTGTCACCTGTCTCTGTTTACTATCTGCCATTTTCGTCAGTAAATCAGGTGCTACGCAAGGCTTTCGTCGTTTGTCAGTGACGTGGTGAGTCCGCTAAGAGCACCACTCTCGCGTGAGCAACAAATGAAATTCTATCTGGCGAGAAGACAAGATGGAACCTAAACGTTTCAGACAAATGAATGAAGATGCTCTTCACTGCAAATTGCACACACTATCCACCATGTTGAAAATGTAATACAGCTATACTAACAATGGGGAGAAATAATTTCTATTATCAGACTACGAATAATTTTACTTTGAAAGATAAAATAAAGCAGATTTTCTATAGCGGGAAGGAGATAGAAAGGATGTGGATCGACTTGGAAAAGCAACGTTGCTACTGAAGCACTACACTGCGTATGCAAAATTCTGACTTACTTTTTGATGGCTTCAATACCGCTATGTTGTCTCAGCAAATTCACGTCTCTTTTCTTTTATTTTCTCTCGGTAATTAAACTGCGTTATCGACCAGCGTATTTTACGTCATTCTCACAGAGAGATGATGTGTACATGAAACGACAGAACATTTATTAACAAAAGCACATAGAAAATTTTCCAAGTATTTGAACTAATTTTTGGTCAAGTCCCTGTTCGGGCGCCAAGTGTGATGTTACAAAATAGAAGTGATGTTGTTATTCAATGGAAAGTTGGAAATTGAGATTTAGCTTACTGTTTTATCAATTGCAATTGGCGTAAGATGCATGGATTGACCATTGTCATAAAATATTGCATTATGAGATGTGAATAGTTTCTACTTGCAGTTTCGCGTGGCTTGAGGCAGTCTCAACTATTGATTAAGAAATTGCATTATCGTCTTTCTAATTACTTCATGATCGTAGATACGATCATACCCGGTTGTGAAGTTATTGTTATGACAAAACAATTTCCTAAGGGACCAGAAAGTTCTTAAGGGCGCAAAAACAACTGTAACATCACACAAAAGGGAAATTCAATATTAAAGCTGATGCAAAAAGACGATAAAACAGTTTTCTTTTTATCAATGTAACACGCACATTAGACTGCTGACCTTGGTGTCTGTAATCTTATCAAAATGCATAATTAAAATGAAAATAATACTGAGGAGATAATAGGAATGAGCACTGCTAAATGATTCAGTATTCCCATAACAAATATTTATTATAACTAAAACATATATCGTACCTTAAGCTTAATACAACAATGACGGTAGATTTTTATGTCCGTATCATGTCCATTGAGCGCTCTTTTATATAGCCATTGTCTTCTTTGAGTCGCTCATGCGTCGTCACGGTAAGTTATAACAGTTCTTTACACTTCACTCAAAACTTAGACGGAACACGTTTTTATTTATTTAGTAAAAATAATTAGATCAGACCGCCACAAATCTGCGTCCGTCTTACTCGAGAAAAACAGTAAAAGTCTTTTTAGCGCTCAAGGCTTCATTTGTTCTCCAGCGAACAAAATAGTGAAGGATCGCATATCCATCCGTACTTTTCTGTTTATATTGCCGCCCAAAGACGACGAATTACATTATCTAGAAAATTCCACCGTCGCCATGCGACGCCTTATTATATATTAATCATTCTTTATAAACAAGTATTTGCCTTCTGGCTGAATTTGCTGTTTTAATTAAGCCAAAAATAGCGAATATCACATTGCCTCCCATGAGGAGAGAGGGAATGCCGAAGGATTACCTCGATCCTCATGTCCTCATGAGATATTCGTGATTTTTGGTGTGACATTTACATAACGTTACTGGCGTACAAAGTACATAAATTGAAATCACATTTATAAACATATATCAGATATTTATCATTTTTCAAAATAAAGTTTTTCATTCTTTGTTCATCAGTCACTTCATTCCATAATACCAAGATTAACATTTATGTGCATATTTAAGTTTGGTCCATATTTGCTTATAACAATAAGTGAACGTTCATTTCGCACTTCAGGGGATAGAATTCAGGAATTACTTTCTCTTGAGCTTAACAACTAATACATGAGTACAGTGAGTGCTTATTTTCACTAAACTAGAGTGGACAATGTTCGAGCATCTGTTGACTCCTTGTGGTTCAATTACAGTTTAATAACGTAGCACTACACTTCGTGATGCTTTCACTTTCTGTGTTAGCTGTCTACGGCGTTCATTATGCAGTACATCTGTCCTTTCCACTGTGGTGCCAGGAATTCAAGTGGCTTCCCGGGTTTTTATTTACAATATGAAACAGAAGAAGTGGAAAATTATTAGTATGACTTACAAGCTACTGGATACATTTGTTAAGGATCGGGACTGGTCTGGAGTTTAGGGTCTTCCTATCGTGCACATTCATTTTCTTTGTCCATCAAGAGACAGGATTATAATTCATTTTAGCAGTGTTCAGGAGTGCCGGTATTAATGGCTTTAAGGTCTGAGTAATCTAACAATCTACTTCTCACTCATCTTAACTTCAACTCAAGAAAATCGCTTAATTTACATATGAAGATGTAGTCACACAAGTGTACAAATGTCTTTCCTCCAGTATGTATGATGGAAGTCATGGCGGTTAGCAGTTTAAAGTTTGGATTGTTTCGTCACCCACACGTCAGCCACTAACAGCGGCTGCACAGTGTTGCGTGAGCTCCAACACTCAGTATCCGTTCGCACTCAGGCTGTAACAGAGCTGCTGGTCGTCGAGTGCTCCTCTTTTTTTTTTTTTTTTTTTTTTTTTTTTTTTTTTTTTTTTTTTTTTTTTTTTTTTTTTTTTGTGAACTTCGTATCACACGAGTGCATCGATACAAACACCTCGCGCGCGTTTTCCATCGGAGGAGCCAGACACTGAAGCTGCCTCCATACTTCTCTGTCAACTGCCTCCCATGAGGCTCACAGGTAAGTGACGACGAATGTTTTAGCTGTCGCTGCACTTAGAACAACACTGAACTTTGCGTTGCACCTGTTGTCGTAGCCTTGACTTCCTTTTTTTTACACTTGCAGTACAACACTACCACTAGTATACAGTGAACAGTTATTTTTATTATGCACGTCGCACTTTAGTGTGCATCTTCACACAGCATTCGTGCTTAGTTCCTTCGCCGATGGAGTTCATTTACAAAACAATCAATTTTGCACGTTTCCTCCACTGGTATAGAAAGACTTATATTCTACTATTTACAAAATATCACTTACGAGCTAATATTTACAATTAATGGTCACTCCTTTTGTTAAGTCCAGTGAACAACTGCTTTATGAATGGAATCTTTATATCTCAAGATTTGCTTTCACTAGTGAACCTAAAAATATTCTTTCAAACTTTCTTTTAAGTGCTCATCTCCTCATTATGAAAACTACAGGTTTCGCAACACTCGTTGCATTTATTCTTTAGTGCACCCAAGATCATTTTCTACTGCCACGCAGCATATCTACTACTTAACGAGTACACATTTAACGCTGAATCTTTTTTTTTTTTTTTTTGTGCTTTCCTTTGTGCTTGCCAAATTTTTTTTATATTTGAGGGCAGACTGGATAACAATAGTTCTCCCTCTTCGCTTCATGTACTCAGCAATCGTTCTCTGTTAAACAAAAAATAGGGTAACGCGTGTCTACTATTTTTTTTTTTGCATGAATGGAATTACCGACAGTTCACTGGGTTTACGCAACCGGTCCATAGTAAACATTACCAAAGCTAGCGAAGTTCATCACGCTACGTGTCTCATTTCTCATAAGCACTGCTTTGCTTCGAAGCACACGTGCCTTTTACAAGTCGACCCTTGGTCTGGGTTAATGAACCAGGATCAAAAGGAACGGGCACAAGGAAAATGGATTTCATAAGAGGAGTGTCTTAGGAGACATTTTTGCAATAAAGTCTGCATGTAAATAAAATTATCATAATAAACATAGGCACATATAAAAATTTCAACCTCTTTCATTACAGCATGCTTTGCTACTTCTACGTCTTACTCAGGTTATAGTCAATATTAAGTTTAAATATCACTGCATTGCTTGTTCTTTAGATTAGCCTTCAATTAGGGTATTGAATGGTCGCTAGATTACACTACAGATCTTCTGAAGATCTTTACTTGGACTTATTTATGATACAGGGGGCTTGCTGTGTGGTTATTTAGTACCTCGATTCTACTGAAATCAATTCGTCAGCTAACATTCCTCATATACTCTTTACATTGGGCTCAGATCACAGGGAAATAGTTTACTTTCATAGCAATTAGTGGCCTCGTGGAGTACTTACGCTACATTATTGATGCTTCATGGTTTGCCTCTATTTGTACTGTATTTCACCTAACTTAGTTTACTACAGCTTATTGTCTCCTTGCGTGAACACATGTGGGTTACCACTTGTTTTTCCATTTAACAGCACGCTTTAACTGGACTTTAAGCTATTTCTTCTACTCCTGTCCACTGTCTGGACTGTTTGAACATGTACCCTTTTTTTTTTAAGCAGGTAATTTGGGCTTTTACAACAGAACTTCAAGTACTTACATTACTAAAAATAAATCTATAAATATTCTTGTACCTTGAGAGAAGTGCTTATTTACGCATCCTCCTCCATTTCTCACCTTTACATATTTTATTTAGCTCCGGGCAATCACCTCGCAAGCACTTTTTTTCTTATTACTAACTTAAAATTAAATTGAAATTCTTGGTGCAACCTCAATTTCCTGCTTCAGCTTGTTGAAGAAATATCAGTTCATGTCCATCACTATAAACAATTTTTCCATACATAGCATTTAATACTTAAAGATGACATGTAGTAGCCGTTACCATGTAGTCAGTGCGCTGTTCAACACAATACTTATCATTAACAGTTCACACAAGGGAATTTCCAGTACGCAAGAGGTAAGAAACCGAAACAGATTCTATCTGCAGTTGGAGCTGTGTCTGTAAATGCCCATGCCACTTGCTATTTTTCGACCTATAACTTTGATAACCCCGAAAGCGCGGCAACTCGCGGGAGCTTCACACAACACATCTGCTCCACTGCACCACCCCAGCCAGACTCTCTCTGCTCTGCCCGCGCTCCACGCGACAGTGTTAACACTACCAAAGATCCTAAACACTCTGGTTCTCCACACGACCTATCGATGTATTCGTTCGATAGCATAGTTTTCCCTAGGCATCTGTTTCAATGGACCAATCGCTCCCGATATGGAGCAGCCCAGAATCGGCAATGATAAAACTTTTGAAACAGAAAACACCTGTCTGAAAAGACATGATGACATCACATTGATGTTTGCTCCTGTATCAACAATGACTGTGACAGGAATGTTAGTAATAGAAATCTTAATCGAAGCCTGGACCTGTTCATCATAAATGTCATTAATGTCTTGAGCTTCTAGGTCAGGTGCAAGGTCATCTCGTAAGTCGGTCTCATGGTCGTACCGTATCACATTCACATACTCAGAATCAGAGTATTCGTTAGTACCCCCACTGGAACCGGCAGCGACCTCTAGGAGGCTGAAAGGTGCTGCCTCTAATTTTCCGCAGGATGTTTAACCTGTTTGTCATTCATGGCCTTAAGTGTTTGTTCCGTTTCATATTGGTGCTGGTTATGTGGTACAAATGCCGGTGTAAAGGGGTCAAATCCACTGGGTGCATTCACTTGTGAATAGAATACTTGAGAAGGCTGATGTCGCCTGATCTTTTGGTTGCCGGCAAAACCATTTCCTTGTGAAGGAAAGTTCGCATTTGGTACCGTTTGAAAATTGTTCTGCGGTCCTCTATTCTGTGAAAAGTTGTTCTGATGTGCTGGGTGGCCTCCGCCTTGCCCATGCCACTTGCTATTTTTCGACCTATAACTTTGATAACCCCGAAAGCGCGGCAACTCGCGGGAGCTTCACACAACACATCTGCTCCACTGCACCACCCCAGCCAGACTCTCTCTGCTCTGCCCGCGCTCCACGCGACAGTGTTAACACTACCAAAGATCCTAAACACTCTGGTTCTCCACACGACCTATCGATGTATTCGTTCGATAGCATAGTTTTCCCTAGGCAAGACCCAGCGTAAAAATACAAATGATATTTACAAAACAACCAATTATACATCGACATAAATGCATAAATATATACAAATAGTAAAACAATTACAATATACAAATACACAGAAACGTCATATATCAGGTAACAAAATAAGGAAAAAAAATTATAGTACAATATATGGAAATACGAGGATATGCATTTCCGGCGTTACAAAGTGGAGATTTTCCCGAAAGATCATTTCACGAGTGTACCATGAATATCAGGAACCCGGTAAAACATAAAATCTCCAACATCCTTGCGGCCGGTAAAAGATCCTGAAAGAACGTAACCAACAAAAACTGAACAGAATCATTCAACGCGACACAAGAGCAACCCTTTTGCATATTGCTCCAGATTTCAATGCTGGGCCATCAACAATTGTCAGCATGCGAACCATTGAACGAAAAAACATCGATATGGGCTTTTGGAGCCAAAAGCCCACTCTTGTACCCTTGATGATTGCACGACCCAAAGCTTTACACCTCACCTGGGCCCGTTAACACCGACATTGGACTGTTGATGACAGGAAACATGTTGCCTGGTCAGACGAGTCTCATTTCATATTGCATCGAGTGGTTGGCCGTGTATGGGTGTGAAGACAACCTCATGAATCCATGGACCGTTCATGTCAGCAGAGGACTGTTCAAGCTGGTGGAGGCTCTGTAATGGTGTAGGGCGTGTGTAGTTGGAGTGATATGGGACCTCTGAAGCATCTAGATACAACACTTGACAGGTGGCATGTACGTAAGCACCCTGTCTGATCACCTAATCCATTCATGTCCATTGTGCATTCTGACGGACTTGGATAATTACAGCAGTTAATTGCGACATTGCATATCTGGGATGCTTTGCAATGTGCTGTTCAGAAGAGAACTTCACCACCTCGTGCTCCTACGGATTTATGGACAGTTCTGCAGGATTCATAGCGTCCAGCACTACTTCAGACATTGAAATGATAATTGACTCAAGACCCTACGCTGCCGACAGGCGTTGATATACATCAATGGGGACAGTTGAAAATGTGTGCCCTGACCAGGACTCGAACCCGGGATCTCCTGCTTACATGGCAGACGCTCTATCCATCTGAGCCACCGAGGGCACAGAGGATAGTGCGACTGCAGGGACTTATCCCTTGCTCGTTCCCCGTGAGACTCACATTCCCAACTTAATGTCCACACACTACATTCATAGTGCCTCTGCCCATTAGACTCATTACTCGTGGCAGACAATCGAACTGAATCCCGTAAGAGTTCGGGCAATGTGTGTGCATCCGCACAGAAGAAGAAGGTCAGTGACCTATTAGCTGCCGGCCGAAGTGGCCAAGCGGTTCTTGGCGCTACAGTCTGGAACCGCGCGACCACTACGGTCGCAGGTTCGAATCCTGCCTCGGGCATGGATGTGTCTGATGTCCTGAGGTTAGTTAGGTTTAAGTGGTTCTAAGTTCTAGGAGACTGATGACCTCAGAAGTTAAGTCCCATAGTGATCAGAGCCACTTTGAACCTTTTAGCCTTAACTATATGAAGATGGTATCTGTTCTTTCGGACGTGGCACACATTTTCAACTGTTCCTGTTGATATATATCAACGCCTGTCGGCAGCGTAGGGTCTTGATTTAATCATCATTTCATTCTAGAGCGCTGCATGGTCACCGATGGTATCTGTTCTTTCAGACATGTCCGAAAGGACAGATACCATCGTCATATACTTCAGACATTAGTCGAGTCCATGCTACATCATGTTGTGGCACTTCTGTCTGCTCGCAGGGGCCCTACACAATATTATTCAGGTGTACCAGTTTCTTTGGCTCTTCAGTGTACAATACTGCCTCACGACTGGAAACCTGAGAGCTTTTCATCAACTGCAATAAAAGTCTTATTAAGACAAATACGTTTTGCTTTATTTTCAAGCATCTTCTTTGGTCACTCTAGCAATCCAGCTTTTCTTATGGTTTTGCTAGTTAGGAGCATGAATATTTCTCATGCTTTCGTTTATACTATGAACAGTAGTCAATAATTATCTTTACTCACTGTTTACTTTGTTTCTTACGTTCTTCTACACATATTGTGAAGGTCTGCTGTCATCTGGCCTTTTTGTGTACCTTGTTTTGATATTGAGGTGTGTATCTGTATTTTTAAGAGATGATATGTCGCCGTTTGATTTGTGTGTGTGTGTGTGTGTGTGTGTGTGTGTGTGTGTGCAAAAAGGAGCCAGTATGTCCAAACTTCTATGTATGTAAATTATTGCTTTACTTTTGTGCTTCTGTGTGTGATAATTATTTCTTTACTGTGGCACAGTGGTGAGTAATGGTGGATGAGTTTCCTGTCTTGTTTATGTGATACTATTTTTGTGGTGTCTGGGGCGTTGCGCTTTATTTGCTATATGTTTTACTAACTTAACTAATGTTAGGTTGCTAATGTTTGTTTGCTCATTTATTGTTGGTTTCTGTTCTATTATTGCCATTTGGATTTGGAAGTTCTCTTGTAGGGTCAGGAGATGTGTCTTGCTACTGAATTTCTTAGACGGCTCTATTACGTTTTGCCTGTTTCATTTCCTGCATTTTTATATTTTATACTTTAGTCAGTTCTTGATAAACACATTACTCACAAAATTACTGAATTTCATATTCACCTCTTCACGAATGCCTTGTTTACCTGAGGAGCAGACAAGAGCTTACTTCTTAGCTTCTCAGGTTACTAGTGATCAATTACGTGCGTGTATTTTGAACCACAGAAAGATCATACTGTGGCGTGTATTTACGTCAATGATGATTTTTGTTTTGTGAGCATTAGACCGTGGTCGAAGTCATATTTTGATAATGGTACCTAATATTTCGTCTCCTAATGCTGGAGACATCCTCAGGGGCTATAAAGACTTGGTTCCGACATATGTATAAACAAATCAGCATAGTGAGCTTATTTATGATTGAAAACTAACTGCCTCTATGTAGCATTTAACGATATCTCTAGTTTTAAGAGATGAAAAATAGGATGCAGATCACGGCCTTCTGACAATAAAACAGGTCACTGGCTGTCTTCTTCAATTCCGAGGACTGTCTTGCATTATATTCACAAGGTTTTGAAGAAACTAAAGTTATATCACATAAATCTTCGACGATCCTCACTTTTCATTGTAATGCAAAAATATTATTTGTTAAGCTGGTAATTTTTTTTTTTTTTTTTTTTTTTTTTTTACATTTTCCACTTTCGAAGGCCCAGGCGCACCTCTTCAACTTATGAGCAGAAAATAAGATACTTCATGTTTCCAAAGACGAGAATATAAGGTTCCACAATGGGTGTCTGATTCAGAAAATGCTTTTGAATTTAGGTTGTTTGTGAGAAGATAGTGTTATACCTCACGTAAGAAGGAGAAACATCTGCCAGCGAACACAGCAATGTCGTAACCCATCTTTTGCGAGCAGAGTGGCCGCGCGCTCTTAGGCACAATGTCACGGATTGCGCGGGACCTCTCGCCGGAGGTTCGAGTCCTCCCTTGGGCATGGGTGTGTGTATATGTGTTGTTCTTAGCATAAGTTAGTTTAAGTAGTGTGTAAGTCTAGGGACCAATGACCTCAGCAGATTGGCCCCTTAAGAATTCACACACATTTGAACATTTGTTTATCGTTCTGCGATATTATTGTGCACGATGGTTGGCATCCCATGACTGTAGTGGAAATTTGCAATCGATCGGTTTGGTAGTTCATAGTCAATGCCATGCAGGATTCCAATGGCCCTATGAGACTAGCACCTGAAAGAACGGATTGTCTTGGTTCAAATGGCTCTGAGCACTGTGGGACTTAACATCTCAGGTCATCAGTCCCCTAGAACTTAGAACTACTTAAACCTAACTAACCTAAGGACATCACACCCATCCATGCCCGAAGCAGGACTCGAACCTGCGACCGTAGCAGTCGCGCGGTTCCGGACTGAAGCGCCTAGAACCGCATGGCCGGATTGTCTTGTCTGTACAGTATAGTACAGCCGTATCATGCACGTTGATCAGGCATTGCGTTTGTTTGCAGTACGACAAATGTCCACAAGGAAAATGTAAAGATGTCTCGAGCACTATGGACTATCGATACAGTGACCATTGTCATGGCTTTTCTTGATGCAGCAGGAGAGTGATGTGTGCCAATAGTGCTGCATGCAATGAGAATGCCGGCACAGGAGTGACAACAAGTCGTCTTTTCAGATGAGGCCCAGTTCTGCGTACAGTATCACAATGGAAGTACATGGATGGAGGCTCTGAGGATACTGAATATTGCCAGATTTCGTCATTGTTGTGAGGGCTCAGCACCTGACGTGATGGCATAGGATCCCTTCGGTACACAAAATGATCACATCTGTTTCACAAACCTGATAATTTGGACAGCTAACATTATATTTCTGACCTGTTATGGCGGTGGTCATAGTCTTGTCTTCTACGTTCTTGTGACTTTTTCGTTCAAAAAGATGGCTCAAAACCTCAGGTTGCTTGTGTAATGTTCGGGCATGCCTCAATGCAGAGAATGTTGTCCTAGCAAGCACATTTTCTAGATTTTTCACTCAGCTGGTCATGGGTTGCCAAGAGACCGGAACGACACCACTCGCCAGCTGGTACAATTGATGATCTCTAGCATAGAGCACAAGCATTGTGGAATGACAGACAATTATCTGCCATTCAGGCATGGTTGTTGCTTCTAGAGGTGGTGGTGGTGGTGGTGGTTAGTGTTTAACGTCCCGTCGACAACGAGGTCATTAGAGACGGAGCGCAAGCTCGGGTTAGGGAAGGATTGGGAAGGAAATCGGCCGTGCCCTTTCAAAGGAACCATCTCGGCATTCGCCTGAAACGATTTAGGGAAATCACGGAAAACCTAAATCAGGATGGCCGGAGACGGGATTGAACCGTCGTCCTCCCGAATGCGAGTCCAGTGTGCTAACCACTGCGCCACCTCGCTCGGTGTGTTGCTTCTAGAGATGGCAGCTCTGTGTACTAAGTATCGCTTGCTGTATACCCCAAAGTCACTTCCAAAATTAATCATATATTCTTCCTATTTTACTGTACATGCACAATATATGACATTATTTTCTATCCGTCTCGGTGCCGCAATTTTAGTGGCTACCAGTGTAAAAAGTGTCATATAAGGATGCCTGTAATAGTTATACTGGCTTACAAGCAGGGAATGGGTAATGCTGGACTTATCCTCAATTAGCGAGAGGTGGGCACATGTCATGTACCCAGGAACATTACCAAACATGATCGTTTTTATGGTCCAGATGTTATGGTGTAGGATGGCATAATGTTGCATGGGGGTCAGACCTCTAAATCTTTGAAAATAGCACAGTCATTGGTCAACATGATTGTCACGGTGAACTCCGCCCCATGTGCATCTTTTCTGGGCTCTGACATAGTTTTTATGCATGACAATGCGTGATCGCATCGAACAGCGCAGATGGAGAAGTTCTGGACAGAGAGAATATTCCTCAAATGGATTGGCCTGCCCATTGCCCCATCTTAAATCCCATCAAGTGCGTGTGCGATGTGGGGTGGAGATGTACTGTTGCACATCCACATGCACCAACAGACATCTAGCAGTTACCAGCTGCACTATTGTAGGAATGGAATGCCCTACCACATGAACTCTTTACCAACTTCGTGGCCAGCATGCTAGCCGATTGCAAAGTATGCATTGCCATCCATGGTGATTGCACATTCCATTAAAGAACATGTACCGCCTTTCGTAATGTCCAGAGGTCTATCATGAATTGCAGTGCCTTCATTGTACTTAGCCTATTGTCTTTGAATTAAAGTGTGATTTCTGTTCTTCTTATTGTGTTCTGTTCTTCTTAATGCGGGCGACTGTATGCCTTTTAAGTGGTCGATGTTGGAGCCAACGTCTTGCTGCATCAATAAACTCCTCGTCATATATATACTGCTTCTCGCAGAAACTGTGCCACACAGATGGAAGTCGAAATGTGGGAAATACAGGCTGTAGGGTGATGAGGAAGAACAGTCCAATGAAGGTTTCTGGAAGTGTCTTGGGTGCACAGACTTGTATGAGGCCTTACATTGTCATGGAGAAGTACGTTTGCGTTTTTGTGGTTATGGACGTCCTGAAGTCGTTTCTTCAATTTGCTGAGGGTAGCACACTACACTTCAGAGTAGATCGTTGTAACATGAGAGAGGACATCGAACAGAATACCCTCTTCAGAGTCCTAGAAGACCTTCGCTATGACTTTATGGGCTGAGGATGCAGTGTTGAATATTTTATTTGGAGAAGATGTGGTGTGATGCCACTGCATAGATTGCCATTACTTTCAGATCCAAAGTGATGAACCCATGTTTCATGGCCTGGACGATGTTTGACCAAAATTGTCACCTTCTGTTAGGCAGCGAGGAACCCAACGGACACACACCTTTGAATACCCCAACTGGTGGACGAGTGTGTCAACAGACCCAACAAAGACAGCCAGTTGTGCAGTGAGGTGTTTGATTGTGATCCGTTGATCACCTCAAATCATAGTGTCTGCACGTTCCAACATTGCAAGACTCACAACTGTGTGTTATCAAATGGTGTGCAGGAGATGGGATAAGTTTGTGTGACCTTGTTGCGATGATAACAGATGCTTCACCTAACAAGTCCCCATACTTTTGTTCACTGTGAGGTCTTTGTATACATATCATGAGCGCCAATGAACATCTGTGATGCACTCATTTTCCGCCAAAGAAACGCAATGACAGCACTCTGCTTCGAACGGACCTCCGCTGCAAACGCTGTTTTGAAGGCTACACATGGTGCCACTATCTATGGGAACTTCCTGAAACTATATTGGCTGAACCAATAATATTGTACAATGTCTCGCAACAAATTCTGAAATTTTTCAGCCGTGATTGGTCGAGCAAAAAAAAGTGTTTCTATACTTATTGAACGCCCATCATAATATGAACGACATTCTCTGGTAGATGGCTTTCATTTCTCACCATTCATTTCAAATTGTGGAAGTTGGGTACAGTGTGGATACAACATAAATGAGGTATGACACAGCATGGTAGACTTACACTTTATTGGACGAATATATACACAGGTTAAAGACACACGCCTGTTCACCATGGACACTAAGAATGAACTGACGTCTCTGGTCAAGTCACAGGTATTGTATGCACAGCACAACAGCGATGTATATCACAGTGCAGGTCAGCACAGTGTCAGTAACGTCCCCCCCCCCTCCCCCCCCTAGTGTGGTAAAGATATATATGACCAGTCGTGCTGTGGCTGGCACTTTCATGAGACATGATCAGGCTGTTTCTCGGTATTGTGGTGATTGTGGTAGGAGCATTGAACTTGTTGTATCACTGTAGCTGAAACAGGAAGCATACAGTGTATCCACACCTTCACCAGTGGTACAATTGATGAAATGGAGGTTGGATGTCAGTGGCAAGGATTAGTAAGTGCATTGTAGTCAAACGTACAATCAGTTGAACTTAACAATATGGTCGGTGTTGTCATGTGCAGATTGGTGGCAAATAGCAGTCGAGCTGCATGACGTTGAGTCAAGGCATGGCAGTAACATACTGTACTGCTGGTGAAATGTGCCCAATGATGCCAGTAGCTGGTTATTGAGGCAAAGCGTGCTGTACCAGTGAGTGTGTTTCATTGTGTGTCTGGAGTCAGTGACAGCAGGGATGCTGGGTGGAGCTGGGGTTCAGCATGGTCAGACTTTTGGTGGCCATGACTGGCTGGAGGGACCAGGGTCATCCATGCTTCTCACTACTGTAATCATGGAGGTTGTGTGTCAAGGCCATCAGCTGCTTGTGCACCATGGTGCGGACAGTGGATGTGTAATTATTACATTGTGGGAGCAACACATTCACCATACTGTGTGAGCCCAATGTCTCATGGCAAACAGAGAAGTATTGGTGGACCAATAAGGCTTGTCAGCTGAGGAGGTAGACTCACTGAATGTGTTGATGAATGTAGAACTATGGTCCTGTTGTCTATCTTGATTGGAAGATGTATGGGATAAGAGCAGAGGCACCAAGGTGAAAGGTTTATGGATTCAGCAGCCCGTGTCAAAGTACAAGAGCATGGCATGTTGTACTACCAGATAAGTGAAAATTACGTAAAAATTACATCCATAGGACTGGTTGTATGATGTCCTTAACAGAGAATATCCGTGTGAGGTGGAAGGACAATGACAGTTGCAGGGTATGGGTCATGGATCCATGTGCTGCAATTGATGAGTTGCAAGCTTCCCTCAGTCGCAATGCCATTGGTTTGTCATTTGTCAATCAGCCATCAAGTGGTAGCGAGTTGATGTCATGGCTGAAGGCTACTAAACAGTGGGTCCCCATAAGTGATGAGTCAGACTGCATGGTTAAAAAATGGAACACTGGCACTTGGAAGTTGAATAAGCACAGGTGGAAGCCCAGCAGAACATTCGTCAGAGCCGAATAGATGAACTTGTTGTGATCACTATTGTGTAGTTGTAAGATGGGAGACATTCGTTCTTATGCAGTACTATAAAACTTTCATTGCGCTGAAGTGGCTGCGAATGGGGGATAGCTGCTTGGTGCATGGTCGTTTATTTTGACTGGATGTAGGTCAATGTGCCAGGTGATGGCAGTGCCATATGTTGCATGAGGCAGGCTGTAGAGGTCCGCCCAGGTTCCATGTAGTTCGGCATGTGTAGTGGCTGCATGGGGTCAACGTGGATAATGATGTTCCACCGAGGTGTAGACACAGCATGCTTGGTGGTGTCCTGTGCAGGCCTGGGTGCAGCACAGATGGCTAGGTTGAGTACAGGTGCAGGCAGTCAAAGGTGCCATGTCATAGGAATCAGAAGTGATCAGCCAAAGTCAGTTGGGCTTGGCTGCTGTGTGGCATATCAGGGAATGTCGCTGTGGTGCATGATAGTCAGCATTTTTGTCAATAATATGAATGCATTTTTGGTGTTTGAAGGGATATTCTTGATGTAATTGTTCATTTGTGACATGAATCATTACAAATGAGTTTTCAACAATCAATGGTCAGGCTTAAGGTTGGTTCAGGTGAAACTGTGTATGTTCTAGGTCTGTCCATGACGTGGTGTGAATGTTTGAAATAAGGGCGGCTGGTGGCAGCAAAGGCGGGTTGGACAAATTCATGCATGATGTGGAAAACGCAGTGTCGTGAATGACTTCAAATCTGAGCTGTCGGAATATTGCAGTTCATCAGTTGCATAGTATTTCTGCAGATCTGAGATGGCAATGATGTTCCACAATAGACAGTTTGTTGCTTTCAATTGTTCCGCACTATTGTCAGAAGTTGAAGCACAGTACTACAGCACTTAATTTAAGCAATTGATGACTGTATATGGTTAAATAATTAGTTGATAAGCCTCCATGGTCATGTGTGGGTCACGTTGTCGTAATGTTATAACTGTATTGGTGTGAATTTTACCTCATACGCAGTCACTGTGAACTGCCAGCATAACCAATGTGAAAGTCAGGTACAGTGTGAGTATAATATAAATGAGTTAACACTTCATCGGGCGAATATATAGCCAGGTAAATGACACACGAATATTCACTGTAAATGCTAAGAACAAACTGAAGTCTCTGGTCAAGTCACAGATATTGCACTCACAGTACATCAGCAATGTATATCACAATGGATATTCCCACAAAATCATTGTTTGGAGTGTGTTTTGCGAGATAACTATCAGGATGTTTTCCAAAAATTGTTTATTGAATCCCCAGACATCACGAGATAC
This sequence comes from Schistocerca serialis cubense, assembly GCF_023864345.2. Taxonomy (NCBI): domain Eukaryota; kingdom Metazoa; phylum Arthropoda; class Insecta; order Orthoptera; family Acrididae; genus Schistocerca; species Schistocerca serialis. The sequence continues at coordinate 139,180,831 of NC_064638.1, read as the reverse complement.
ATACATATGTGCAGTGGTGGCTGGTTATCCGCATTCATGTGCTATGGCACACTGTAAAGATCGAATTAAAATTATGCCATTTCTGTTTGAATGCAAGCCAGAACTCACAGTAGAATTTAATTTGTCTTTCAATATATGCTAGTATGCAAATAAAATGAAAAAAAAAACTTATTTCATAGTGCTCTCTTAACGATTACTAGAAACCAGTGCCGAGTGCTGAAATTATGGTCAGGCACAATTTGATCAACTCAGAGAAGGGATACAGTTGTCTGTTTTTGACTGCACATGCTCTGATAAACGTCATTCCTTCTGGCGCTATGACTGTTACATTGTTCACAGCACCACATCAGCATTTTTCTTCGAAATTGGGTGTAATGCATTGTACAAGCGTAGACTATGAGGGTTTTATAAGGATAAGTTGAACTAATGACCCTGAGAGTGTTACAATTAATTGTAACATTTAAATATATTTAAACAGTTCACTTTATTTACATAAAATTAATATATTCAGTTTACTTACAGTTACTACCCTTGCAATTCAAAAGGCTGTAGATAATTTAAAACAAGCAAGTATGTAAACAAATTTAATATGACAGGTTTCTTTTTTCTTAGTGGTATCACAACAATAAATTTATTGAAAGAAGGTGACATTTTAATGTTATACTTTTCCTGACTTAATTTTATTTGTCCGAGACCAGCTTCAGCCTTCTAGGCCATTCTCAAGTAATTTTGTGGTTCTGCAATGGAAAAACTATGCCTTATGTAATGAAATGTCAGTGTTTTTAATGTTGCATTTTCTTTTCATTTTGGTTCACAAATGCTGTCTTATTGGTTTCACAGCTTGACATTTTACAGAGATATTATACCTAAATTTCTTTTTAGATTCTTTATTAACCCACCCCAGAGTTGGGATGTTACTTCTGCACATCTGATTGTACAGTTCAGCAAAGATTAATTAACTTAAGCCTTTAGTTGCAAAGGTTAGCTTTTTGCATGGCCACCGGGTACCTATTGCTTAAGATCCTGGAGCCTGGAAGCCCATGCAACCATATCCTTACCTTAGTATTAAGGAGATATGTTGTGCATCGCCCCAGATCTATGTTGCACTGTTGAACTTTCAGGTTTTATTTCACAAATTATTTATGTTCTTGTTTCAATTGCTTGGTTCATTTATGGTCATTGGGTTAGATTTCATAGTTTGTTCAGTTTTATGTACATGAAATGGAACAAATCAAATGTTACAGTACATAATAAATATTGAAATTTTGACAATAATATTTTGAGCCCCATACCAAATTGCCTCAATGAACTAAATCCAGTCCTGTGTAAAAGGATATTGGGCGCATTGGGTGCCATCGTACTGGTGCCTAAACATACTGGTTTTTATGGCATCTATCCTAAGGGGGGCAAAATTATGCTAAAAAGTGTTGTGGTAAAATTTATACTACAGAAAGGATAGAATTCTAGTTACAAATGAGGAACAACATACTGAAATCTGCTCTGATACTTTAATTAAATAACTGAGTACAGCCTAGCTATGGATGGGGGGCATGAGGCGCGTTAAAATGCGTACGTAATGTATTGAAAACCTAAACATCTTAGGGTATCTTTGATAAACTTAAGCATTAGAAAATAATGTTATTCATGTGTGTCATGTGTCGAAATATTGTTGTCTCTTCCTAAAGAAACATAAACTATTTATTATCTTTCACCGCAAAATACTGTCTTTGAAATGGTAATCGATCGCCGTGAAGCAGCCTATTTGAATCACCGAACTGTTAACCCACAAATACGATAAATACTGGTACTGAAAAAGCCTTAAAGTTACCAATATAAGGCCTGTCAAAGAGAAATTATTTATACACTCTCATGCGTTTAAGCTTGAGAGATGCTGTGAAAATATTAAAAGAAATGTTGCAGCTGATAATGGTGGCCAACAACGACTTTTATTGGCGTGATCTTTTCGTGCTGCTGCAGTCACTGAAAACTAGAAAAGTTACTACTTCCTGCATGGTATAGGACCGTCTACTTAAATGAAATAGTAATAACTCTGTCTATAATAATCATATGTTTTAAAATTTTTTAAATCGTTACAGACTTAAAACAATGTCCAATGGCCGACCGTTGCGTGCATTCCAGAACAAGAGAATCCCAATAGTGAATTCTTTGATCTTGTGCAATGATAAACGAATAAAATCTTTTCGTGTTAATTACATGAAACAACGAGTTTTATCTATTATTATACAGTTTCAATGCTTATTTTATCAACATTATTCTTAAATTAATTTTAGTTCCGTTTTTCTTTATGCACACCTCTATCCCAGTCTTTGCGTAGGCTATATTGAAAAATATTTCAGCTAATAAAAATATTCATGTCACTGCAACCTTTTTTAAGACAGTAGCCTATACACCCAGGTACTGAGCCAACAACTTGTGGTGATAATACTACCATGATACCATATACCCTCAAATCTTTTCACAGGTTACAGCTACTTCTGGAACCACATAGAAACATTCATTGCTGAGACCATCAACACCAATGGGCCTTTTTTAGTTTTATAGGCTGCTTCAACAATTAAATCATGAAGTGGAACCCCATGAAGACTAAATCAACAGATTATTTGTATTCCCAGATCCATGTAAGCACTGCCTGTTACAAGTTCTTTGGCTGTCACAAAAATAATGGATAGCACTTTTACATTGTCTTTCTTGGCACTGTCAATTTCAGTGTGCCAATTTAAAGCATAAACAATCGCACACAGTTTCTTTGATGTGTCCCATGATGCTTGTGCGTTTGGCAGATGACTTACTGAAACTGAATGATCCCTCGTTGTCAGATGTCTTCCACTCAATTGGACACTTGGGCAAATGATTAGATCCTCAGTGTATCATGAGACACACCAAAGAAACTGTGTAAATATAATAAAAACATTTGTATTTGCACAATTTCTTTGGCGTGTCTCATGATACTTGTGCGTTTGGCAGATGACTTACTGAAACTGAATGATCCCTCATTGTCAGATGTCTTCCACTCAATTGGGCACTTGGACAAATGATTAGATTATCAGTGGCCCTGAGGGACACATCTCAGGTGTTTTCCACCCATCCATCACACAGCAACCAGGCCTGCCCTCAATGGATAGTCAACATATTATCTCAGGGTACAACCACCCACTCTTGTTTTGAAAGGCCATGCTTCTGGGAAGTTACATTTATGTATTAATTGTCCCATTACTCAAGTGACAATGCTCTTTTCAGAAGATGAGATGAACATACATGCCTTAGGGACAGCCTCTGATAGTGAGACCAACATTCTGGGGTCAGGTCCAGATGGGCACCAAGTTCAGGATATGTTGCCCACTTTGACCTATATGTTGACTTTGGACGTGTTGATCAGCATAACACCTGCTGTGTCCAAAATAGATACAGAATCCTCTGCAATGGTCGTGAGCTTGTCTGCATATAGGCAGCTGGGGTCACTGGCACTTCTGCAGCCTGCCAAACAATTGAATTACAAACAATGACATTGCAGTAATGGGCCATTTTAGTCCTGCAACCTAATACAATGGTCATTCTTCACAGCCAATCCGTTCATACTTACAACAAAATGTGCTGTTAACATCTTGGGGTTGGATCTTTTCAAAAAATTAGGTTTGAGGTGCTTGGTTCTACTGGTCAACTACAACATTCTTACCAGCATGCATCTATAGGTCTCCTCACAAAATATGCCTCCATGTTTAATAGCAAGATGACTTATGTTTTAATTATGAGATACAATCTTGTTGCAACCACTGATCATTCTCAAATTTCAGTGTTACCAATTATGAGATACATATCATGTTGCAGCCACTGATGGTTCCCAAATTTCACAAATCAAGGAATGTGTAATTTGCTTTAAGGGACAAGCTGCAGTTAGATCTCCCATGACTACTGGACAAATTGGTCCCCGCATAACTCGCTAAAAGTTTTTGGACTATCCTCATTGGTTTGGTTGAAAACATGGAGGAACCCTTAAGGATTTGTTAAGATTTCAAGTTAACATTGAACACCCAGGCAATTGTCTACACATACTCTATTCCAAAGGTAGATAATATTAGATCTTAGCTTCAGGGCATAGTATTTTTGTCAACACACACTTCCGTCAGTTGTGCCTACAGTTGCCCTTGGATGCAGAGTCCACATGTATTCTGGTGATCAGTACACTGTTTGGCCTGTTTCAGTGCAATCATCTGCCATTTGAGATTTCCAATGCACCACCTATATTTCAATGATTACTGGAATAACTTATTCAGGAGATCCTGGAACCACTAACTAAGTGGATGACATTCTAGTCTTGGGTAAAAATTCCAGAAACCTCTCAACAACTTTGGAGGCACTCTTTCAAGTGTTGGGGAAACAAAAGCAAAAATGCAATAAGGAAAAGCGATTTTTTTCAACCAAGATGAATTCTTAGGCCATATACTTCCCACTTCAGGGATCTGCCCCACACCTTGACATGTGGAAGCTACCCAGTAGTTGTCGGCACCCAAGGATGCTCAACATTGATGTCAGTTCACAGGCAACTTAATTATTACTACAAGTTTATCGCACATGCCACAGCACTTTCCGTTCAAGAATGAAAATTGGGATGGATCAAGCACTTGTTTAAAGGCTTTCCGAGAGCCTACATCTCTGGTAGCAAGTGCCCAAAATAAATGGTTATTTCTGCAACTGATCCATCAGCTTATGGAGTGAGGGTGTGGTTCTGTCCCATAAAGTAAAAGGGGGAAGAATTCTCTATGTCCTTTGCATCCGCAACACTGACGCCAACACGATGAAATTACGGGCAGATTCCAAAACAGGCTCTGGCCATAATTTTTGCCTTAAAGAAATTCTGTGATTAAGTCTATGGGCAGTAGTTCATTATACTTACTTCCCTTTTCAACACAAATGTGGGTATCCTTCAGAAAATAGCAAGACGCCATTCTTGTTGGCCCATGTTTAAATCTTCTCATACTTATGACATGCAAAATCTCCCCATGACACAGCATGTCAATGTTAATGCACTTTCTTGCCTACTGGCTGGACAGGTCAGTGCACGAGAAATATGTTTCAACATGGACATTGAGCCTGCTGTGACTGTCATGCAGATCCTGATTCGTATTAAATCGATAACCAAGCAGGTTCCAGAGGACACAGCCCTACGCAAGGTGATATGGTATGCACAACATGTGTGGCCTACAAATAGGAAACTCCTTAGGAAACAAAATGTGGCTGTTTACTGGCAACACTACCATGAATGAACATTTTGTGTTTAAGGAGGTCCTCCTCCTACAAGATGATAATACGAAGACAAAAGTGATAATTCCAATGATAAAACTTATGGTTCACAAACAAATTTATTGAAACAGAATATATAAAGATACTGAATGTATACTTGCACATTGCTGCCATTACCAGCAAAATCAGGCAGTTCCTGCTTGGAAGTATTTTTCATGCCATCAGGCAATGCAGCCCCTGTCCAGGCTTCATGTACATCTTGCAGCCTAGTGGATGTTTGTAGTAAATTTCTTTATGTTCCAGCATGCAGTCTATGACAATAGCCAACACAATCCAAGCAGGGGCTAGAAATTTTTTTCCATTGAAGGTCTTCAGGCAACAATCATCATAGACAGCAGACCATAGTTTACCTCTGCAGTCTTCCAACAGCTTTGTGAGTTCAGCAGTACTCAGAATGTGCAGATAGCTCCTTTTCACCTGGTTTTGGTTGGTTTGTTGGAGCACTTCCAACAGACTTTTAAATCTCAAATGGTGGAGCTGTTACAGGATTACAACTATAGTTATGCAATCAGTTAGTTTCTTACATTGTACCATTCCACTCTGAAAGTTAGGGCTAGCCTAACAAAAATGTTGCATGGCCACCCCGAGAGGACCAAGCTCCTCATAGTGAAACCAGTGGGCCACAGCACCCTCTGCCAGGGCTACATCCACATTGTTATTAGCTTCACACCAATTTGTGGGTGACAGTTTTTATGTGGGGTAAGTGTCAGTGGGTAATAGTGTGGGTCATTCATTTTGTGAGCAGTGCCATGGTAGATGACCTGTTACAAGACTAGTCACAGATCCCCAAGCACATTAATCAGCTTCGCTCTCGCAGGGACCTGGGTGGCCCCACCAGCAGTTCCACCAGACTTTCGGTTCCAAAGGTGCCACAGCCAAGCTCTAAGTTGAACCATCAACTGCCACAGCTGGAGCCCCCTGGTCAGCATGGTGCAGGCATCTCAGACAAGGAGACTGCTGCAACAGAAGCTCCCATCCTGATGGATGTTGTCACTAGTGACCAAGGACATCCCCTGCAATGGATGCCAATGTCTCTTGCAGAAAGTGAAGCATCAATATGGGTCAACCATCTTTTCCCGTAGGGCGGAGGGGGGGGGGGGGGGGGGGCAGGAAGGAAACTGTATTGTGATACTTCTGGTGTGTAGCTGAAGCACCTGTCTTGCAGACAATGCAATGGGAAACACACTTAAAAATTCCCAGTTAACAAAGCTAACAATGACAACAGTGGTTTGTTTTGGTGTACAGCTCCAGTGGTCCACCATGGCAGTACTTAGGCAGCTGTCCAGTCAAGGAGCCAGCAGTTCTAGCGGCTCCACCAACCTGGAAATTTCACCTCTACAGCCATCATGAGTTGTTTCCAAGCCTCTACTTTTCCAACATTGGCCTCCTATAGACTCCACATTTTCAACACTTGGTATCCTCCATTTATTATCGACTTTTGTGATTGTGTTGAAGGACTGCTGTCCAAGATGGATCTCTCTGGACTTAAGTCTGCACTGATTGAAGTGTGGTCTGGACATATTTACTCAAATGTTGGTGTATTTGGCATGAACTATAGGTAACAACATTTCACTCTCAGTTATCAATCAAGGATATCATTACACTGTGATCAGCCAATCTTGTTACTTTATTGTATCTGTGGACAATAATTGTGAATCATATATTATACTGATTATAATAAAGAGTTTTTGGTGTTACTGCTAGTTTGGAAACCTTTTTGGTATTATGAACCTGCATAAAATCACTACATTTGATATCCAGCTTTGGATATTTTCCACAGAAAACTTCCCTATGAGCACCGGAGGACATAGTGTAGTGCAAGAGATATTGACAATTTGTTTTCAGGTCCAACAACTTACAATCCTTGAAGGTTATTTTCTCCTAAAATAAATGAGGATAAAATTGAACAGGACCAAGAATGAAGGGTGGATAACTTCTGGGATTAAATTATCTTGTGCTAGGAAGAGAAAGATCTATATAATTCAGTGAACAAGCAGTAGTCAAGATTTGAAACCCCATTATCATCAATATTGTTGATCCTCCACTCTGACATTAAAAAAGCAAAACTCTTATGCTATGTGCCAACAATAAGGAAACAAAGTAATTGAACTTCATTAATCAAGAAACAAAAAAAAATTAGTAATCCACATTAAATTGAGCTCCTATAAAAGAGATCTGACAGAAATGGGACATTTTGAATCATAAGTAACCAAATTCAATGATTACTTCCACACAGCACTCACAAACACTGCTCCCAGTAATAAACAGTGGAGTACAGGTATGTTAAATACACTCATGGACAGTACAGGCACCACCAATAGACATCAGTTTCAGTAATACAACACATAAGGAGATTACAGAAGTAATCAGATCACTAAAAGTAGTAATTCTGCTGGCTCTGCTGGTGTCTCTAGCAAAATGTTAAAATCTTGTTGTGATCTGATAAGGTTACCAACAACCTGTCTTTGTAATGAATCGATGACACGGGGCATATTTTGTAAGAGACTTAAACATGCTGTAGGAATACACATTTACAAAACTGGAGAGAAACAAACCATCTTTAATTATAGACATACATCATTCCTTCCAAGCTTTTCAAAAGTGTTTGAGAAAGTTGTGTGTGATACATTGCTGACTCTTCAATGAAGCAGAGTTTGCTAATCACTTTTTACTATACTTTTGTAAAGGGTTCTCCACATGCAAAGCAATACAAGACCATACAAATGAAGTACTGACTGAGCTCTGAGTTAATCAGGAGGAACTGTCCTATTGGTATATTCTGTGACTTTGCCTAAGCCTTTGATCATGTGGATCACCAAATTCTACTTATGATCTTAAAGTGTTATGGTATTTATAGCATCTGTCTTGCTTGGATGAAATCTTACCTCCATAGTAGAAGGTAGATGGTCTCATTAACAGACTCTATTTCAGGCATGAAAAAACCTCAGAATGTAGAAACATAACATCTGCAGTGCTTTGCTCTACAAATTATATGATCTACAGGACCAATAATAAATCATATCAAATCACAGGAATCAGTATGGGCCCATCCTTGTTTGTAACCTTCATAAGTTATCTTCCAATGACTTAAAGGACAATACAAACACTAATGTTTTCTGATGAATTAAACTCAACTCTACCAGGCACAGTTCAGATGATAGCTGAATGGGTCTATAAGTGGTTCACATCTAACTGTTTAAGTTTTAATCTCACAATGACACATGATTGATACATCATGCCAGGTGAGTTGTACACTGTCTTTGCTCATGACAAGATCTTCGGTTGATGGACCCTGGGCAGGAGAGAGAGGTTCTGGTAGGGGACGAGAAGTAGAAGCTGAATGGTTGGTGTGAGCAGACATGCAAGAGCCAATGTATTTCCTGTGTAGGCATTTTTCTAATGGAGTGCTGAGAGCTGGCCTTATGGGACAGAGTGATGCGGCAGTTTTCGCAGTGTGCTTGCTGGTGCTAGTGCTGTCCCAGGCTGCATCAGTCCTGCATCTTCCTTGGGTTCCCCCCTTTGGAACAGAGTCCTGAGATTGCTGCCAGTACTCCACATCACTTCACTACATTGCTTGTCTCACTGGGGCTATGGCTGGTGTCCGATGTCTACCTCTGAGTTTACTGTGCCACCTGTGGGCTTGTGCCACAGTTCATAATCAGCCTGACCAATTCTAATTCATTCATATTTGATACACTTCCTCCTTGCTACAGGGGAATCTTGAAACATGGTTAAAGATTAAAGTGAGGCTCAAATAATATTGTATTCGTGAAAGTAAAAAAATAGGAATTTCTGCTTAGTGTTTTTTAAGGTTTATATTGTTCTAAAATTTTGTATTATTCTAAGGAGAATAGACATCTATGCTTTTGGTTCTTTAAAAACTTGTATTGTTCTAAAAAAAAAAGGATTGCTAAGTAACAAGCAATGTTCAATAAGTTTCCTAGTCCTTCCTTTAGGTCCTAATTGTTGGTAGCACTTATCTTGATGTACGTTTTTGTTGACCATATCAGACATATTATTCAATTTCAAACAGCTAATAATGACTTTTCTGCACTAGAAGTAAACATTAATGTGTATACACTAAATGAAGCACAACACGTAAAACTCGTAGGAATTCAGCTGCATAAAAAGCTAAAATGGAGTCAGCACATGGATAAACCAACCAGGAAACAGTTAAGCATATTGTGCCCTTAGAAGCATCTCCTATTGTGCTGACTTAAAGACAAGAATGTGTAGCTTATTTAGCTCCCTGTTGCTTTATGGAATCATCTTTTGGACAGTGTAAGCAAAGCAAATAAATTGTTCAGCAGAAGCAAGCAGAAAGAATATTGTGTAAAGTAGGTAGCAGTAATCATTTATCTTGTAAAAGCCTTTTTAAAGTTCTTTGAATTCTTACATTCACTTTCCAATACATTTACTCCTTAGTGGTTTTTGTAGCTGACAATAAAAATCAGTTTCAGCTGAACTGTGAATTACAGTCACAATCCATGGCTTTGTCTCCTTTTCTGTAGTTCAGGATGGAGTCATACTGTGGAGGGAAGCTATTCAACACGATCCCATCTAACATAAAACAATAAATTATGAATCTTTACTAACTCAGAAGAAACTTAAAAATATACTCCACTAGCCACTCTTTCTATAAATTATCTAAATATCTAGATTCATAGACTGAAAAATTGTATTAATTACATAGAAGGTAATTTTGTCTTGTGAAGCAGTATGACAAAAAGTGATGCACTACAAAAAAGAATGGGATTAACATATGTAACAAAATATTTCCTTTGAAAAATGCCATTGCAATCAAGTAAATATTAGGTTAGTTATAGCAAGCTAACAGCAGCTGTATAACAAATCAGACAAGGCAACAGCTTTTTTTTTATTTTTTATTTTTTTTATTTATATATTTTTTTGAGCTGCTTCCTTACCAGTGTACTCAGTTTTAGACATGAGTGTGAATATTGATAAGCAATATAGTATAATTTATTATTAACACAGTTTAAATAACAATTTTCTGTGATTTCCAAATATATTCTTCGATACGCTACACATCCTTGAAGGTTCTTCTACTTGATGGGATCCACAGAAGACAATGAAGAACGAGTTGTGTATACACAGCAGATACACTAGTCCAGAATGTCCAGGACATGCTTCTCTTCCCACAAAGATGGTGGATGGAGGTTTCATTGTGTGGTGTACCAAGCTCCATGTGAATTTAAGAAAATTATCATTATTATTATTTTAAAAAGATGCATCACAGATCTTTACTAATTCTCCAGCAGTATGAAACTTATATGTATACAATTTCAAAGGTTACTTTATCTTTTTATTTATTATTTTTATTCTGTTAGACCACTGCACTTATGACACATGATCGTCAGATGTGTCATTGTATATCCAGTACTTTTTAAGGAAAAAATAACACATAAAGGTTTTGAACTACAAAATGCCAGTATAAAACTATCAATACCATTATTAATAATTAATATAATAGAAATAATAACAAATATTCAGCACAATGATTTTCTTCATAGGTTTAAATACAATGAATATTGGATAAAAGTTATGCTATTTGAAATGTTAACATTTTCAAACTGTTTCAAAATCATAAATTGTTGTTAAGATTCCTATTGGCTGGGAGACAATGTTTTATTATTTAATACATGTGCAAGTCCAAGTATCAAGATTGTCTGATAAAAGTAGATGAAAAATAAGTATATACTAGCTTGAATGCTGAAAATAAGACAGTTCTAAAAATAAACCATACATGGCTTTTAAGATTCAATTGTAAGTTTTATCATTGTTCTTAGTTTTAAAATTATGATTAAATATAAAATTTTGATGAACTGTTTGTTGTTTCAGGTCTCTTCATTGCTGTTGGTTTTGAAAGCAGGCTTTGTTACATGACAGTTTTGCTTAGTGATGTTTTGCCTTTACAATATTTCCCCATCAAAGCATGCTCAGAATGTGTTTTCAGTGCTCATGGACAAGTTTTTGCAGCTGCTGATGGCACCATTGTGAGGATATATTCATCCATCACATTTAAAAATGTGCTGAATCTGGAATACCACAAATCAAAAGTAATTGTTTTCTCTACTAATGTAACTGTTCCACTTTTTCAGCTCTGTAATATCAGTTTGCCTAACAGTCTTATACATACTGGTATTTTCAAATATCTGTTAAACGATGTCTTGTGTCAGAATTTACAATGGACAACAAAGTTTAAGGGTTTGTAAAAACATATTAAAAACTAAAAACCCGCCTCAATTGCGAAAAAAGCACCTAGTGTTAACCTAGGTTTCGGCATAGATAACTGCACCTTCTTCAGAACAACAATAAAACCCACAAGTGCCTAAGAAGACCTTTGTCAATGATTAAAAGAACACCATAGCTATACATTTATAAACGAAAAAGAAAAGGAAAACACAAACAGTACATATGTACAAAGTCAAAACCACTACTTAACTTAATGGTGTACGCTCCACCTCACACCGGCCTATGTTCAATGGGCCATGACCCGCCATAAACTGCAGCTACAAATGGTTGCTCACTTACAACCCCGACCCGCTAACTATGCACATGCGCAAGACAAGGGAAGTTACTTGAATGCACATGCACATACGAATACGAGAAAGTTTATACATGGGTCAGGACTAAATAGCCCATATATTCCCAACCGTGTCTAACGGAGATTACGAAAGCCTTTGCCATGCCGAAGAAAAAATGATAAAGCATCGGCAATTCCAGATTTTTAACCCTGACAAAATCCAATTGTTTTTATTCGAAGTTTCAGAGGAGTGCTATCCAGAAATTGGTCGGAGTGGCAGAAGATCAGTTTTGTTACAGGATATATACAAGGTTCAGGGGTGATCTGGGCCTTGGACATGATTTCTGTTTGCCCGACATTTGACGATTTTGAGAAGGCGTTTTTAGCAAAGTTCTGGTCAGAAGGGGTACAGGAACGCCTAAGGCAGGAGGTGCTCTACCCAGAGCCTTTCTCCTTTTCGAAAGGAAGCCTTAGAAGGTATTTTGAAAAATATATAAATAAAACGAGATACTGGGACAGACCTATGCCCCTGCCAGACATAATAAACATACTTAAGGCAAGACTACCAACTAGCATCAAGAATCAATTGATTTACGGCAACAACAAAGACTTGGAGTCGTGCCTCACGACATTAGACCATATAGATATTATCAAAGAGAACAACCAGAAAGCCCGTGATAACATATTCCAATATAGGGCGATAGAACTTCCACCAAACGGTAGGCAAGGTGGAAGTATGGGTTATACCAATGGCGATCAATCGACACTTAGAAGAAATTAACAGAGATCATTAAATAATGGACGAACCCCTCAAAATCTCAATAGTAATCGTGGCAATGGTCTTGCGAGGGGCTATTCAAGGAACAACAGGAAGGGGAAAAGGTACAACCCCGTGTGGGGAAACGAAAGAAATTTCAGACCCCAAGCCTGGAATAATAACAATAATAGAAAGTGGAATCAACCGGGATGAATGAATTCAAATAGCCAACATCAGTGGGGATGGACATCTACGAATCAACCGGTAATTACCGAAGTGACGGATGATGTCAACCAGCAGACAAATCAAAATCCAACAAACTTGTAAGGACCGACTCATGCCCTGGAGGAGCGGTCAACAATTGGTTGAGGGGCAACAGGATATGTGTACCCATGCTAACGTATAATGATGGACGATTACTGGCAGATGAACTGACCGAGGACTTAGAACCACAAGATGAGGATAAGGAACAGGTGGCAGTAGCCGAAGTGCAAGTCATTATGGAGACCGTACCTATAGTGGCGGTTTTAGACACAGCTGCAACCACAAATGTTATTTCAGAGGCACTATTCAACAGGATCAGAAATATAAGATGAGTACCAGTATTTCCAGTTCAAAATTGCAGAATAATAAGCGCCATTGGAGCTCGATTGGCTAATGTAAAGGTGCAGTCACTGCTTGGTGTGGAATTCGGAAATGTAGCAATATTAAGCACATTCCTTGTTGTGAAAAATTTGGTGGTAGATTGTATTATTGGGGTCGACAGCCTACGTCAATACGGATGCAGAATAGATTTTAAAACAGGAAAAATTTGGTTGAATGTTAATGAACAAGAAATTGAGTTGGAGTTGTTGAAAAAAAAAGCCTTACGAGAAAATATAATTGTGGGATCAGGGTGCAAGTAATCAGGACGGCCCAAAATTCTAAAGAGCACGTAATTAATGAGTTCCAAGTCAAAGAAGATTTCGGCCAATTAGTGTTTGAAAAGTTAAATGAATCCGACTGTATTATCGAAGATCAGAAGAAGCAGCTCAGTGAATTATTATTAATGTATGAAAACATTTTTGATGAAAGGCCAGGAGTTATTAAGGGATACATATGCCATCTCTATGTTAAGCTGCACAAAACGTATTGTAGAACTTTCTATCCTGTTCCCTGGAGGTTAAAGGCTTAAGTTCAAAAGGAAATAGATCACATGTTGAAATGGGGTTTGATCGAACCCTCTACAAGCCCATACTGCTCCCCATTGTTAGTCGTGCCAAACGCAAATGGGACTGTTAGACTGGTACTCGACACCAGAGAAATAAATAAAATCATAATTCCAGTGAGAACACATCCGGAAACATAGACGAACTTATACAACGGTTCCAGGATGTCAAATATTTGACGAGCATTGATTTGCACAGCTCTTATTGGCAAGTCAAGCTGGATGAGTCATCAAGGAAGTATACAGCTTTCATTTATTCTGGAAGAAGTTACCAATTTAACATAGTTCCTTTTGGACTCAACATTAGTGCTGGAATCCTTATAGCAGCTCTAGATTATGCACTAGGCCCAGAACTCAGAAGCAGGATAACAGTTTGTTGATGATTTGCTTATTGCATCGAAAACTTGGGAGGAGCATATTACCTTACTGAACCAAGTGTTGGACGTGTTCAAAACCATGGGAATAACTGCTAATCTACAGAAATCCCATTTTGCAGTAAACAGAATCAAGTTCCTGGGGCATATAATTGATGCAAAGGGAATTTTACCAACCAAGGAGAAGCTAATTGCGATTAGTAAGTTTCCAACACCCAGGAATAGGAGGCAATTAAAAGGGTTTATGGGCCTTGTCTCATTTTTTAGAAGATTCATAACAAATCAAGTGATGAACGCAGCAGCTCTAAATAGTCTGTTGAAGAAGGATGTGCCCTGGCTCTGGACATTAGAGTGTCAAGAAGCATTCGAAGAGATAAAGAAGCAATTAGTAAATGCACCGCTTTTGTACCATCCGGACATGCAAGAAGAATTTTACTTGTCAACAGATTCTTTGAATGTGGGTATTGGAGCGTGTCTTTTCCAAGTATGCAAGATAAATGGACAACTCACCTTCTGTCCTATTGCGTTTGCTAGTCGTGTTTTGTCCAACTGTGAACGAACTTACACGACGACAGAATTAGAGGTTCTTGTGGTCATCTGGGGATTTTAAAAATTTCATTATTATCTATATGGGTCAAAGACTATTGTATATTGCGATCATCAATCATTAACGTTTTTACAAACGTGTAAACTGTTACACCCCAGACTGGCTAGATGGACTCTCGCTCTGCAACAATACCAATTTAAGATCGTGCATGTCTCAGGACAGCAAAACATTATTGCTGACGCTCTATCAAGGTCACCACAGGGTTTGACCAAAGAGATTGAAGTAAATAATAACTCAGAATTCCCTGTATTGCTGCTGCAGGAAAATCCATATAAGATGTACTACGTCAATTTGTGTGCACATATGCCACAGTTACAGAAAAGAGATGCTCAATGGGGAAGTGTCATTAAAAGATTACAACAGCAACCTTCGGATCAGATGGCAAATTATTACAAGCTGGTAAATGGCGTATTATTTTTCCGCTGTGGAAGGCCAAACAAAGTACGTTGGTGTGTTTGTATACCTAAGGCGCAAATAGAGAAACTTGTATGGTTCACCGATTTAATCTGGGGACATTTTGGTGTGACAAAATGTGCAGACAAGATAGGTGTGTACTGTTATTTTCCCAACATAAAGCACAGAGTGCATGAGGTCTTGAAGAAATACATAATATGTTAAAAAGCAAAGCCGGATTCAAAAGGGAGTAAGCATCCATTATGCTCTATATTAGTCCGAGAACCAAAAGAATTAATTTTGTGTGATCTGTGTGGACCGTTACCTACTTCAAGAGGAGGTTTTAGATATGTGTTGGCATTTCTCGATGTGTGTACGAAATACGCAAAGCTATACCCGATAAAGGCGCTATAGCCAAAGTAATTGTATTAAGATTGACAAGGGATTATCTTCCACATGTTGGTATACCTAAGGCGTTAATAACAGACAATGCTAAGATATTCACGGGACTCCGATGGAAACAGGCTTTGTCTCAAGTCGGTGTGAAACACATACTAACATCATTTTACCACCCACAAGGCAATTTGGTTGAGAGAATTTTTAGAGAGTTCAATCGATTTATGAGGACCTATTGCCATAATAAGCAGACTGCATGGGCAAATTATGTGGAAGAATTTAAGCAGATATACAACAACATGCCCCACTCCTCCACTGGATATACACCTCATGAATTGATGTTCGAGGCAAAAGAAGAAAACTTCTGGACTGAACATATGTCCAAAACTCAGGAAACTGAGATGGCTTGGGAAGAAAAAATAAGACAAGCCACCATAAATATGACGCAAAAGGCTGATCAGAGAAAACAACAATATGACAAATTAATCAAGAGGGTACAGGCGTACCACGTCGGAGGGAAGGTACTAGTCAAAAGACATACCAAATCATCCTTAATAAAGAAGAGTATAAAGAAATGGGAGTTATTATATACTGGCCCATACATCATTCTACAAATTCCGAACCCTGGGGCTTATCTGTTAGCATACCCAGGATCTAACAAAATTAAAGGGTTATTTTCCCATAACGAGTTGAAAAAATTTAATGAAGATTAGAAGATAGGGAGCAATGGTGTTGCGAGTGACAGAGATGAATGCATTGAAATCATTGCCACATCAGCTCCCCCCTGTTTTTGGACTGAAAAGGACAGAGCACTGCAATTGTCAAACAAATTGATGCCCTGCATGTCATTTGATATGAGGAAAGTGGCACTTAATCTGCCTACTGTTTTTTGAAAATGTGGCTGGTGGCAGGGAGAAGGTACAGTAACAGGTTGGGTACCCATAATTGTTTAGGGCTCACATTGTTAATTGAGAAATCCTCTACGTATGCTGGTTTGAAGCAGTCAATGGAAACTGTATCCTTGTGTCTATTAATGTCTAGGACAAAGGTTTTTTCTGAGTGACTTGATACGTTGAATGGGCCCTTGTATGCATGGGAGAGTGGTGGCTTAACTGCCCCTTCACAAACCCAGACAAAGGAGCAGGGATACAAGTCTTTGTAACAAAAGAAGGGTTTTCAACCATGACACAGGGTACAGAGGTGCAAGTGCATTCATACATGATTGCAGTTTGTGTAGAAAGAATTCAAAGTTGCTAAGTTGTACATCAGGCAAGCGGGAAGGAGAAAGGAAATCACCCAAAACTTTCAGAGGTTCTGCATAAACAAGTTGGGTGAGGAACAGCTGATATCTTCCTTTATGTCTGCAAGCAGGTCAATAGAAACCATGGGGAGAGTGTCAAACCATGATTAAAAGTGACAGGATAGGGTGCAGTATAGGTACTCTACCATTCTGTTACTTTTGGGATGCTAGTTGGTAGTGCAGACCTAGCCATGCCCACACAAACACAATATCTCTGCAAATTGTTTACCTCTGTTTATGAGGGGTTACAAAATGTGAAAAGCACTTAGTGATCAAAGCCTGAGCAATCGAAGAAGCCGAAATGTCCATGACCAGGATAGCTTCAGGCCAATGTGTGAAACTGTCGATAACCATTATCATGTAACAGAAACATTGTGAAGCAGGAAGAGAACCTACAACATCCAAATGGGTATGGACAAAACTCCCTGTAGGGGCAGGGAAAGATGAGACATTAACAGATACATCGTGAGATATTTTTGTAGTTTGGCAGCTGCAACAACATCTCACCCACTGGCAACAATCATGCTGCAAACTAGGCTAGACTACTTTGTCAGCAAGCAGTTTTACAGTAGCTTTGATTCTCGAGTGTGCTAGGTTGTTTTAAGTGTTGAAAATTAGGTGGTGCCATTGCATAGGGATGAGGGAGTGTACCTTGTGCAAGATGTATCACACCAAACTTTTCATTTAGAAACTTGCTGATGGAGGAGCTCTGGATGCAGTGCTGTGGATGATGGATCCTGAAGACACTGCAGGACGTAAGGTCAGATTATTGATAAATGGCCATGGGATCCCAGTTAATGGCGGTGAGCAATGCACAATCCCTTGACAGGCAGTCAACCACAACATTGGCATGGCTGGCAATGTGCTGATTATTTGTGGTGAACTGCCCCATGAAATCCATGTGGTGGCATTGACAAGGCAAGCTGGACTCCCTAATTTCATGAAAGAGGGACCTGAGTGGTTTATGATTTGTAAATGATTCGAAACCATGCCCAAGGTCTGAAATGCTCCATGGTCAGACAAATTGCAACTGGTTCTCTATAAAAGGCACACCAACTATGTTGTTGCTGTGACAGATTTTTTGAAAAAAATCCAGATGCTGCCATGATATTGAAATGTGTTCTAAGTGTGCTCCCACAGCAGATTGTCTATCATCTAGCTTTAAAGCAAGAGGTACCTCCTGGATAGAGTGTACCAGTAAGGTGGCATTAGCAAGTGCAGATTCCATGGAGTTAAAGGCAGAAACTCTTTCAAGGAGTGTGTTTGCCAACAAACAAAAGGTTCACTGGCTCCTGAAGTGCTGTGGAATGTAGAATGTGGTGTCTTTAATAACTGAGCATTCGAAAGAAACAGTGAAGTCCTTTAGATGGCAGATGAAGTTGTTGGGTGTCGTTCACTTTTTCTGACAGAAGTGTGAGTCCAGTTTTTGAGCCCTTGTAACCTAGGAATTTTACCTTTTGCTTGGCAAAAATGCATTTATCCAGAGTTATCTTGATTCTAAAACTTTGCAATCTGTTTTGACAATGGTGTTCAAGGCTTTGGGAAAAAATTAGAATATCATCTAATGTAACAAAATGTAAATGTCAAGTCTCGCAGAATTACATGCATAAAATGCTGCCATGTTTGTGCTTCATTGTAGAGGGTGAAAGGCATCACATTGTGTTTGAAGAGACAAAATGGCATAGTTATGGCAGTTTTACACTTATCCCTTTTTGCCCTTGGTATCTGCAAGAAGGCTTTTGCACAGTCAATAATACTGAAGATACATGATCCCAACACATTTGAGTTAGAGTCCATTACATTTGAAACTGGGTACTGATTCATGGGAATTAAGGCCCCAACAGTCACTGCACAAGCACCATGTTCCACTTTTCTTCTTGACCATGTGCAAAAGAGAAGCCCATGAGCTGTGAGATCTAGATACTGAATCATCTGATAGCATTTTACTGCACTTAGACTGAGTTGTTTGCTGTTTATCAGGAGGTAGGCATCACAGTTTAGAGGCCAGTGGATGCCTGCAAGTAGTAAGAATGAAATGTCATATAGAATGACAGAGATTTTTACAGGCTACCGCTGGGTCAGTAAGCACAAGATACTCACTTAGCAGTTGTATGTCAATGTTGTCATCCTCCAGCATGCCTGCAGATGATGGAGGGGAGGGATGGTAGGGGTAGTGGAGCAAGGGTCCCTCATAGCAGCCACAAATTGAAGATCATGAATTGTGCTGTGTGAGTTCACTAAGGCTTCATCCACAGTGGACACTTTTTGGTGTAATGCTGCATTGCTCTCATGCAAGTTAGCACTGGCACCCTGTAGAGCACTGCTGTGAACTTGTATTCTAGATATTTGCGCCACAAGCATGTGGCAGCTCTCCTGCAGTTTTTAATATCTCAGTGGAAGTATGAGTTGGCATCTTCAAGCATGCTGCATGTGTGTACGGTCCACATATATACAGAAAAGGTCATGAATCCTGTTGATGTGGTATGGCTGGCACTGTTGTTGTGGATATCTTTGAGTATGGAGCCCAGTGACATCACTCATAATGCAATCTAACATGGCAGAGGAGAGCATGGCACACTGTGAAGACACTGATGCATTAGATCTAGCATGACAGAAAATTGAAGCAAAAAATCAGCAGTTAAGATTGAACCTTTGTTATCAGCAACCTCAAATGTCCAGGTGGATTGTAGCTCACCACCAAAATCCAAAGTCAACTGCACTGTTCCAAATGTAGCAATGTGAGAGGTATTAGCTGCTGTGAAGATACAAATTGTTCACTTGAATGGCACACAGTTTCTGACTTCCAGTAAACATTAATTTCAGATCCTGAATCCACTAAGAAAGTGTCTTCAGTGCACCTACCCATTACAAAAAGTCTGTGTGATCCTGTCACCAGGGATAAAGTTATGTTGTGTATGGCTTGCAGGTACTTTAACTGACCTTGACGTGTATGCATGCTTCCTGGCACTCAACCAGTAAGTTTGGGTAGACATTTGGTTTGGTACAATGTTGAGCTACTTTGCTGAAATGTTTATGAAACCAGTACCATCTGCATACCTGGCTGTCATTAGAATGTAGATGAGAGGCATCTTCATGTTGCTGCAACTTGGCACTCAGGTGAGCAAATTCAGTAATGAGATGGCTCATAGATGGCTCTGGCATCAGAGTGGGTGCAAGTGGAGGAACAGTGCCCATTGAAACCACTGAGCTCACAATGCTTGGTTTGTAGCTACCTGCCATAATGTCAGATTTCACTACACACAAACTTGGATCCTCATAAGCAATTTCCACAGAGTCTGTTTTTCATGCTAGTTCACCAATGGAAAGATCAGGGAAACTGGCAATATTATCTGCACGAGTGGAGGCAAATGTAGGAACCAAAAAACTCTTCAGTCATTGTTCAGATAGCAGGCCTTTTCTCACCAACAAGCACAGGGAGCAGAGCACTTGGGAGTGGGAAGTACCAGTCACTGTCTCACTGTCCTTGATTCTTTGTAAGGACAATTCCATTGGCAGCACAAAATGTTCCTGAATAACAGCAAAAAACTGTTTGTGAAGCATATCCACCAGCTGTTCACTAACTGTAGGGTTCAGCTGCAAAATCACAATAGTAAATTTATCCACATCAGAATCAACACTGTGGAAGTGAGAAAGGGCAGTGACTGGTGTTAACCACAATTGTGCATTGGTCAGCCACAAAGATAAAATTTTTATATTTTCAACTCCCATGCAAATACTGTTGTCAATGGCTGGAGCTGGAACAGGAGTTATTTACTGTTGTGAGATCTGAGGCTCTTCTTTAATACAGATGGTGAACTCCATAGTGGTGTGCATTACGTATGACTATGCACATAGAAGGTAAATTGCTCAGCTCCTTGTCACCACTTGTGACTACTTGAAGTTCACTGTTCATACAAAGCATACACATAGCCTAGGTCTTCGTGGCAAATGAATCTGCTCCAGTCCGGAATCCCTGAACCGATTACACCAACAACCTGAAAACAGCTTTCGCATCCCGCAACTACCCTCCCGACCTGGTACAGAAGCAAATAACCAGAGCCACTTCCTCATCTCCTCAAACCCAGAACCTCCCACAGAAGAACCCCAAAAGTGCCCCACTTGTGACAGGATACTTTCCGGGACTGGGTCAGACTCTGAATGTGGCTCTCCAGCAGGGATACGACTTCCTCAAATCCTGCCCTGAAATGAGATCCATCCTTCATGAAATCCTCCCCACTCCACCAAGAGTGTCTTTCCACCGTCCACCTAACCTTCGTAACCTCTTAGTTCATCCCTATGAAATCCCCAAACCACCTTCCCTACCCTCTGGCTCCTACCCTTGTATCCGCCCCTGGTGTAAAACCTGTCCCATGCACCCTCCCACCACCACCTACTCCAGTCCTGTAACCCGGAAGGTGTACACGATCAAAGGCAGAGCCACGTGTGAAAGCACCTACGTGATTTACCAACTGACCTGCCTACACTGTGGAGCTTTCTATGTGGGAATGACCAGCAACAAACTGTCCATTCGCATGAATGGACACAGGCAGACAGTGTTTGTTGGTAATGAGGATCACCCTGTGGCTAAACATGCCTTGGTGCACGGCCAGCACATATTGGCACAGTGTTACACTGTCCGGGTTATCTGGATACTTCCCACTAACACCAACCTGTCAGAACTCCAGAGATGGGAACTTGCCCTTCAGTATATCCTCTCTTCTCGTTATCCGCCAGGCCTCAATCTCCGCTAATTTCAATTTGCCGCCGCTCATACCTCACCTGTCTTTCAACACCTTTGCCTCTGTACTTCCGCCTCGACTGACATCTCTGCCCAAACTCTTTGCCTTTTAACATGTCTGCTTGTGTCTGTATATGTGTGGATGGATATGTGTGTGTGTGTGTGTGTGTGTGTGTGTGCAAGTGTATACCTGTCTTTTTTTCCCCCTAGGGTAAGTCTTTCTGCTCCCGGGATTGGAATGATTCCTTACCCTCTCCCTTAAAACCCACATCCTTTCGTCTTTCCGTCTCCTTCCCTCTTTCCTGATGAAGCAACCGTTTGCTGTGAAAGCTTGAATTTTGTGTGTATGTTTGTGTTTGTTTGTGTGTCTGTCGACCTGCCAGATATATATATATATATATATATATATATATATATATATATATATATATATATATATATATATATATGCAGGGTGAGTCACCTAACATTACCGCTGGATGTATTTCATAAACCACATCAAATACTGACGAATCGATTCCACAGACCAAACGTGAGGAGAGGGGCTAGTGTAATTGGTTAATACAAACCATAAAAAAATGCACAGAAGTATGTTTTTTAACACAAGCCTACGTTTTTTTAAATGGAACCCTGTTAGTTTTGTTAGCACATCTGAACATATAAACAAATACGTAATCAGTGCTGTTTGTTGCATTGTAAAATGTTGATTACATCCGGAGATATTGTAACCTAACGTTGACGCTTGAGTACCACTCCTCCGCTGTTCGATTGTATGTATCGGAGAGCACCGAATTACGTAGGGATCCAAAGGGAACAGTGATGGACCTTAGGTACAGAAGAGACTGGAACAGCACATTACGTCCACATGCTAACACCTTTTTATTGGTTTTTTTAACTGACGCACATGTACATTACCATGTGGGGTGAGGTACACGTACGCACATGGTTTCTGTTTTCAATTACGGAGTGGAATAGAGTGTGTCCCGACATGTCAGGCCAATAGATGTTCAATGTGGTGGCCATCATTTGCTGCACACAATTGCAATCGCTGGCATAATGAATGTCGTACACACCGCAGTACATCTGGTGTAATGTCGCCGCAGGCTGCCACAATATGTTGTTTCATATCCTCTGGGGTTGTAGGCACATCACGGAACACATTCTCCAATGTACCCCACAGAAAGAAGTCCAGAGGTGTAGGGTCAGGAGAAAGGGCTGGCCAATTTATGCGTCCTCCACGTCCTATGAAATGCCCGTCGAACATCCTGTCAAGGGTCAGCCTAGTGTTAATTGCGGAATGTGCAGGTGCACCATCATGCTGATACCACATACGTCGACGCGTTTCCAGTGGGTCATTTTCGAGCAACGTTGGCAGATCATTCTGTAGAAACGCGATGTATGTTGCAGCTGTTTGGGCCCCTGCAATCAAGTGAGGACCAATGAGGTGGTCGCCAATGATTCCGCACCATACATTTACAGTCCACGGACACTGTCGCTCTACCTGTCTGAGCCAGCAAGAATTGTCCACGGACCAGTAATGCATGTTCCGTAGATTCACTGCCCTGTGGTTTGTGAAACCCGCTTCATCGGTAAACAGGTAGAACTGCAACGCATTCTCTGTTAATGCCCATTGACAGAATTGCACTCGATGATTAAAGTCATCACCATGTAATTGCTGAGGTAGCGACACATGAAATGGGTGAAAGCGGTGACGATGCAGTGTGCGCATGACTCTACTTTGACTCAGTCCACTGGCTCTCGCAATGTCCCGTGTACTCATGTGTGGGTTCATGGCAACAGCAGCTAACACACCAACTGCACCTGCTTCTCCTGTGACGGGCCTGTTACGTACCCGTTTCCGTGCTACGACCATACCTGTTGCATACAGTTGGCGGTAGATGTTTTGAAATGTGCGGCACATTGGATGCTCTCTGTCCGGGTACCCTTCTGCATACACCCTGCAGGCTTCAGCTGCACTTCGTCGACACTCGCCATAGATGAGTATCATCTCCGCCTTTTCAGAGTTCGAATACACCATGGTCACAGTTCCTACAACACTACACTATCACAGACGTCTGGTAACACGATGTACTACAGTTGGTCTGCGTGCGGAGACGAATGCAGAATAACAATAGCAGCAAGCGCTACATACGGACACTGCAACAGCTAGACCAATCCACAACAGTGCACTACAGCCACACTCATAAACACGGTCGTCATCATAAACATGTCACTGCAGATGCTGCTCGCCAACTGTGGCAACTGTCTGTTACAACATGCAACTGAACGTCGGAGGTTTCAAGCATCAACTTTAGGTTACAATATCTCCGGATGTAATTAACATTTTACAATGCAACTAACGGCACTGATTACATATTTGTTTATATGTTCGGATGTGCTAACAAAACTAACGTGGTTCCATTTAAAAAAACGTAGGTTTGTGTTAAAAAACATACTTCCGTGCATTTTTGTATGGTTTGTATTAAAAACAATTACACAGGAAAGAGAGAAGGAGAGGGAAAGACGAAAGGATGTGGGTTTTAAGGGAGAGGGTAAGGAGTCATTCCAATCCCGGGAGTGGAAAGACTTACCTTAGGGGGAAAAAAGGATGGGTATACACTCGCACACACACACATATCCATCCACACATATACAGACACAAGCAGACATATTCAAAGGCCTTTGTGCTTGTGTCTGTATATGTGTGGATGGATATGTGTGTGTGTGCGAGTGTATACCCATCCTTTTTTCCCCCTAAGGTGAGTCTTTCCACTCCCAGGATTGGAATGACTCCTTACCCTCTCCCTTAAAACCCACATCCTTTCGTCTTTCCTGATGAAGCAACCATTTGTTGCAAAAGCTTGAATTTTGTGTGTATGTTTGTGTGTCTATCGACCTGCCAGCGCTTTTGTTTGGTAAGTCTCATCATCTTTGTTTCTTTATATATATATATATATATATATATATATATATATATATATATATATATATATATATATATATGTCTGCTTGTGTCTGTATATGTGTGGATGGATATGTGTGTGTGTGTGTGTGTGTGTGCGCGAGTGTATACCCGTCCTTTTTTCCCCCTAAGGTAAGTCTTTCCGCTCCCGGGATTGGAATGACTGCTTACCCTCTCCCTTAAAACCCACATCCTTTCGTCTTTCCCTCTCCTTCCCTCTTTCCTGATGAGGCAACAGTTTGTTGCGAAAGCTTGAATTTTGTGTGTATGTTTGTGTTTGTTTGTGTATCTATCGACCTGACAGCGCTTTCGTTTGGTAAGTCACATCATCTGCTTGTGTCTGTATATGTGTGGATGGATGTGTGTGTGTGTGTGCGCGAGTGTATACCCGTCCTTTTTTCCCCCTAAGGTAAGTCCTTCCGCTCCCGAGATTGGAATGACTCCTTACCCTCTCCCTTAAAACCCACTTCCTTTCGTCTTTCCCTCTCCTTCCCTCTTTCCTGAAGAGGCAACAGTTTGTTGTGAAATATATATATATATATATATATATATATATATATATATATATATATATATAGAGAGAGAGAGAGAGAGAGAGAGAGAGAGAGAGAGAGAGAGACTGAAACACTTTTATTATCACTAAATACACTGATATATGAAAGAGACATCTGTGTAACAGAGCAACCATCCTCCAATACTCAAAGAATACAAAATGGAAAAGACAGTACATATTATTCAATAATCTTTCTTTTAGAGGTCATTAACATTGCTATCATTGCCACAAGATCGATACTCTCTATGTCTGTTTGTCAGGAATTATGCTTTGTAAATAACCTCTACATGTTTTGTTGTTAATTTTATCTCTGTGACATCTGCTACAAATGGCATGAGATTTCCTGACTCTCCAAGCAATGTTATAGAAATAAACACTTTCTTTAATTTTGAGTATGCATTTCAATGAGCCACAGTGACAGAAGCTTTCATGAGTATACTTCTGAATGTGTCAATGTACTGCTCAGGCCAAAAAACCTTTTCATCTGTCACAGTCTGGACTGTGTCTATAGAATAATATTCCTTTGTAAACTTGATAATATAGCTGTACTTTCTCACAATCTTTCTTCGCCAAATAACTTTTAACTAGTTTCAAATGATCATAATGATTTTGGTTTCTCCTGGTTTGGCTGCAAATTCTCCTGATATCTTTCTTATCTTTCACTCTTTTCATACATATAATTTTGAAATTTATCCCTTGATTTCCATTTCCATGTTCATCTTTAAGCCCCACTCATAATCTAGACAAAACTTCAGCAATATCATTCTCTTTTTCTTTCATATGTTTCATATGTTTATTTTTTATCCATTCAGTATGTTCACCATGCAATTGGCTTTATCAAAATACATTAACATATTCATAAAAGTACAGTTGTTACTAATTTTTACATTACACATTATGCATTATATATTATTCATACATATAAATACATCTTTTTGGTAGTTCTGATTTGTACATTGTACACACATCATTGTTTTACATATACATGAATACATAAACTTCTTACTAACCACAAGATTTCAGTAATAATTATTATACAGTTTACATTCAAGAATTAACCATACAGTTTTGCACATTTAGTTAATTATAGTTTCATTATTTCATTGCTTATACATTCCTCCCAAATTACTTCCAAGATATTATTCAATACACCCGAAAATGGATCATAAGGTTTCAGCTTTAGTTTACATTGATAATTCTTCACCTTATCTGGCCTCTCATCAAAAATATCATTAGATCCCTATAAAACGTTTTCTATTTCCTGTTTATCCTCTGTACTCAAAGCTTCAGCTTCCCATCTCTATTTGCTACAAGATCACTGTAAGTTTCATTAATTATTTCCCCATCATATAATTCTTCATCATTCTCATAGCATCCTTTATCATCAAATGCCTCTACTCCCTGATATGATTGCTATTACTGTTACTTATCATTACAACTTCTCTCTCCCAAGAAATTCCCCTCTTAGGCTCACTAAATGACAATTTTATCTCGTTCCAATTAAAACCAACTTTAGCCTTGACCATCCAATTCATTCCCAGTATTAAATTTGCATTTTAATCCTCAATCATTAAATATCCCTGCACAAGAGAAACCTCATTTATCTTGAAAATCAGTGGAACGTACCTGATAATCTCTTTACTGCTTAATCCAGTAACATCTTTAAGCTTGGCACCAATTACAGGAAATGCACTAAAATTCTACCCATCTTTTATTCCATCCTTAAGCTTTTTCAGTATTTTACAGATCATGATGCACATCTCTATTCTTCATTAAGTCATTATTAAGACCTACAGTTGTACTCTCATCATCATCTTTCGTCAGTCTTCCCTCTTTAATCTCAATGTAAGTCATCCCATCTAATTCCTTACAAACCATAACATTACTTTCAACATCAGAAACATCAGCAGCAGCAGATTACCTAAATTATCATTAATAACATTACTATTCACAGCACAAGCATAATCAATATCATCATACTACCCATCCTATCGTCTCCCCCTCAAATGTATGATTCTCAGTCCCACAATATTCTCCCTCAGTGCAAATAGGTTCACCACACTCTGTATCTTTATCAATCATTAACCTCACAAGTCCCAATTCAACACAATTATAATCACTGGTATCTTTAATCAAAGCTCTCTTACAGCTACAAGATTCATCAAATGTCCTTAGCAAGACATCATCAAGATCAAATTCAGCCCACTGCTTCCTATTTTATTTCTCTTTCATTTCCCTTCGTATATCCTCCCAAAACTTCCTGCTAAATTTTATCATAGTTACCTGGTGTGAACTGCTGCAATCTCCACTACACAAACCCTCTGACAACAACCCCATTCTCTCCAAAAATTATTAGCCTGATTTTTGTATCTATTTTCTTTCGCCCCAAACTGGCAGGCTCCCCATGAGGTACGGTTTAGTTTTCCAATCCATTCCTCTTAGCAAACCTTCTATTATTACTTTCCAGCTGCCTTTTCTTTGCTCATGACCCCTTTCATCATCCCTTTGTCTCTCATTCCAGTTACTATTTCTCCTGTCAGCTCCTCTGCATCTGTCGGCCAAATAGTTGCCCATCCTATTATGATAACTGTTCCTTTTATCTTCTCTTCTGCCTCTGTCTCCGTGATGATCACTGGCCCATCCTCCATTCTGAAAAAAATCCTTGTTCCCTTTGCCTACCCCTCTGCCTCTCATTTCTTTCCCATGTCATATCTAGTTTATCAACATATTTAAAAAAATTGTTCACTAAAATCATCAGGTCCATATGCTGACCCCCACTGTACCTTATGCAGCATATGCCTCCTAAACTCATCTATTTGTATTATTTCATCTAAAGTTTATCTAAACATACAAGTGCTTCAAGTTGTTTTTCACAAAGTCTTTCATGTGAATGATAGCTATCTTTGAAAAATGGTCCATTCAAGAATTCTAATTTAACCCTAGCTTGTTTGGTTTCAGACCAAAATGTGTTTGAAAAACATTTTTGGAATTCTGTAAAAAACATATCTGTATATTCATTCTGATTAGGCCAGGGCAGTGCCTCCCTACCTAAAAATTTCTGTACGAATTTTTCAAGTTGTCTCACATACTGTTAGTAAAATTACCCCTACACTGCCAATAAAGTCAATGAGGTGGATTTTGTTTTCTCCAGAAAAGACATTTGTGTTTATACTATTCCAAGTACTACCATTGCTACTGCAAACATTTCTGGTTGCAATATATTCCTCAGTTTAATCTGATTATGCCCTAATATTTGAAATATTATCAACACATACACCTATGTCAAATTTGACATCTGACAATTCCTTATTAAATATTCTGTTTGAGTCACTCAGTTCCTAATTAATACTGTTGCTTTCATTTTTAATCAATTTGTTTCCTACCTTCTCAGTTTTATTTTCTACAAAATTAATATGAGTTTCAAACTAACTATACTCTGTGTTTACAAGCATTTTAAAATCATTGTAATCCACTTCTAACCCCTCAATTAGCTCTTCAGTTTTCTCTACCCAAATTTTGACATCATCTAAACCTTTCATGATACATTCTAGTGTTTGACCTTGCCTATCTAAGTTTTTATCCAAGCAATATAGTTTTTTGTCTAATTTCCCCCTCTGTTTTTCAAGTTTTTTCCCCAATTCAGCTGCCTAGCTTCTGACTTTGTTTGTCTAATTTCCGTCCAGTAAGTTTTGAAAGCATATTAAAAAGGTTGCTACTGTCACCAACTATTTTCTCATGACAGAAACCTTTAATCAGTGAACAGATACTGTCTGAATCATCACCTACTGCTTCCCTTTCTGATTGTATATTATTAACATTATCTTGAACAGTCTCATCATTATCCTGTATCACATTTACCACCTTATCCTCCTCTTGATTATCAGCCATACTGTTGCCATACATCATGAAAATATATACAAAAAAAAGAACCTACTCCCTAAACAAAAAGTTATCTTGGTCTGCTGAACTGATGATGTTGAAGAAAAGATGAAATAATGGTAGATGATGTACCTTGGCTGATATGATGTCCAAATTGATTGTAGAAAAGTCCAATTTCTTCTTCCTCATTAGTTTTTGGTTCCAGAATGTTTCAACATCCCGTCCAAAACTTTGCTTTCCAAACAGTATTTGTCTTCCTGTCTTGGTATTAAAATGGTACAACTGAAACTCGCAAGTTGACTTTTTCACTTTGACTCAAATTAGACCACTATCCTAGCTCATTATTTGATATTATGGTGTAATTGCCTTACAGGGGATAATAATTGGCAAACGAAAGTAAAAGTCTTTATGAATGTTAATCTTGTTGAATGTAGATGAACTATACTATAGAATGTAGATGAACTATGGATGTACTAAATCATTTGTGACTCAGATTGTTCAAAAAAAAAAGTTTGGTAGGAATTTAATCCATTTTTATTGCAATTGATTCTTCCTGTAAATTTCTTAAGTGATGATGGGCAAAAGAATACCATGATTCTCTAACAATGTGAAAACTCAAAGAAAATTAAGGTGTACACATATTTATTTGATGTTCATCTCAAATTCTCACCTGTATTGCTTCTCCCACGATTTCTTATATGTCTTATATACTCTTGCAGACAAACTGAATATTGTTGCATTCATTAATTTCAGTAATTACAATAACATAAATTGTTCATAATTACAGAAAATGTTATCATTCAGAGATTACAGTTAAAATTCATGGAACAGGGTACAAAATCAAATACATATCTGTCATTTTCATGGAAGAATGAGTGAAATGCTTCAGATAAACAATGATGATTACATTTTTGTTAATTGCAGTGAGACTACATTATTCCAAGTATTTTTACTATGTTTTTTGCTTCAGATATTAGTGCATTACTTTTTAGTGTAGACAGAATTTCAATATATAATACAGCAGCCTAAATAAACACTTTCTTTGCATTGTCAGTTAGTTTTATGTTGTGAATTACAGTAATTGTGAACTAATTAGATGCCATTATGTTGAACAACAGTATATCGAGTTGACATTATGACAGAATTGTTATATGCTTCTAATATTATAAAATATTCTTTTGCTATCCAATTATTTGTAAATGAAAAGTCCTAATTGCAATTACATGGATCAACAATACATGTTTCTACCAATGTGTGGATGTAATATTAGCTAATACATTGCCCTCAAGTTGTTGAAAATCAGATTGCAGAGCTAAAAAGGGCGAAATTACATGTATTAAGGAGCCTACTTAATGACTTAACAATTAATTGCAACATAAATTAGCTTTGAAATCTTATGAAAAATGAGCTGATACATTTCAATACCTTATGAAAAATGGGCTCTTACATTTCAGTCATCCAGTTCAGTAATCAGATCATGGAATATTTCTGAAAATATTTAGATTACCACAGGGTATTTATGGTGATATAAAAGTGACAATTTGAACTCTGTCTTGAAGGCCAGTGCAAGGCTGGTGCTCCTCATACAGGGTGTTGGGAAATTCCCCTTACATTCTTCTAAGACTTGTAGAGGGGAGTGAGTAGGTAATATTTTCAACTGGAACCCATGTCCAAAAATGTACCATTTCTGTGCTACAACCATTTGAAAACATGTTGGTAAAGTAACCACTTCTACAAGTAATTGATTAGGCTTGACCCAGTATACTACTCTATTATAATTCCACTCATTAATAGCCAAAGGAATTGCTCATGTACTCATAGACTGATTCTCTTCAACATGATGCAGTAGTGCCTCTTCTAATTCTGATGGCGAAGGTACTCTTTCTCAAAATTGTGACAAAAAGGGTCTGTGATGGATTTGGATGTTGTGAAGAATGATCTTGATAAAGGCAATGAGCAGCCCTTCCATTACCATGAGCTTCAGCATTCCAAAGGATCATGTTGATGTTATTCTACAAACGTGTACTTAAGCATGTTGCTCTAACACTCAGAGACATATGAATGAGGCTCAGTCCATGTCAGAGAGGTAGGATAGATGGCAAATGATATCAGCCAATTTGATGTAACTACCCCCCACTGTGACTATCATCTTGCATAACTATCTAGCAAACATGTTTTCAAACAGCTGCAGCATGGAAACAGAATGTTTCTGGGCATGGGTTGCTATTCAAAATATTATGTACTCACTCTCTACAAGTCCTAGAAGTTTGTAATGGGAATTTCCAAATACCCTATGTAGATTAGTTTAATAGTATGACAGTGCAGAGAATTAATCTGGGGCTTCCCATAAATGTTTCTGAAGAAATACGTGGAGGACTATATCACGCAATTTATCTCTAGTACCAGGTGTTGCTAAGAGTGTATGTATTCTGGCCGAAGCCATCAGTAGGACTTCTCATGATACCATGCAAGCTTTGAAAACAAGTCAAAAATAATATTTTAGTGTAGGTAAGATTATTCCCACCCTCTCTGAATACTTCCTACAAATAAAGTACAAAATCTAGAGAGATCAATGATTCCAAAATACGTTTTGATAAAAGTGTAGAAGACCCTCTTTGACAAAATAATTTCAGTCACACCACATACCTTCACAAATTAAATATTTCTATAAAGACAATGTTTGTCTTCTGTGTTGTGGAGTCATGACAGAGTACTGGTACTGTAAATGGGGAAAAAAATAACTTTGTAAATCTTAATTTTGTGACAGTAGTATTTTAGGTGAAATATGTCGCAATTCTGTCTAGTTAATCCAGTGAGCATCATTTGTAATCATTGTTTCCAATGCACATGGAAACTAAGGGATTTTGGGCTTATGGTCCTCATTTCTGTGTGTGCTCTTTCTGATGGCTGTGTTGTTCATACCAAAACATCTCAGTGTAAATATGTATGTGTAAATTGTATGTGTGCATTTATCTGGAATATATTTCTTAACAGTGATGATATGTGTGTTGTTATTCGATGACCTATCCTCAACTACATCTCAATATGTATTACACACTTTAAAATTGCAACAGGTTATGGGCCCAGCGTATGAGTGTGGTGTGCATGTGAGTTCAATGAGAGAAGGAATGCTAAGTGCAAGAACTGATATAGACAATGTATCTGATATTGGCTCAGAAATAGGCAGTTTGGGCAATAAGTGGGGTAAGTTCACAAACCTCTTGTTGACCCCTGTTCCTTAATGTCATTTCTAGTTAACAATGTTGGCTTATTCTCAAGAATAAGAAGCTTCCACTCGGTTAATACTTGGCAGAAATCAAACCTGCATTTTGATTGGACTTCCTTAACTCTTGTACAGAAAGGTGTGCAGTATACTGCTGCAGCCATTTTCAATAAGCTACCACTAGAATTCAACGAGCAAGATGGCGGCTAGTGTTGATATGCATAGTGTTCATGCGGGAAAAAGTGAAAATTACACCGATAAAAACAGCGTGTGCACGAATTGTAGTGATGAAATCAGAAAGTTAAATGATCGTTTAAGCAGTCTGCAATTAACCATTAATACTCTGATGAGCGAACTAAAAAAACTTACGACCAGAAAGTGTGAACTTACATCAAACTTGCCTCACAGTAACCACGAAATTCCAGGCAAAGTGAAAAACAAAGTGCCTCATTCTCAACAAAGGTTATTGTATGACCCTAATACCGCGTTTACAAGCAGGTTCAGTGTGCAATCAACCGTGCAAGGTAAGAAACATTGTGCATGTGATAAAACTAACTTCCGAGCTGAATATGAAACTAAAAATACGCGGAGTGATACATCCAAAAGAATGCCTAACAACTCAACTACTGCTATGAAAGGAAATGAAACTGAAAGACCTGAACACTTACGTGACCCAAATATGAAGTATATGTCCAGCGCTGATACTAAATTGTTTGGCCATAACGACGGTGGACCTTCTAAACAGGCAGAGAAACCTAAACGAAGAAAAGTAGTTTTGATGGCAGACAGTCATGGTCGTGGATTTGCTCGCCTTCTGAACGGTCAGTCCAGTTTACAAACAATCACTTACATAAAGCCTGGTGCTTCTATGTCGGAAGTTTGCAATCATGTACGATCCACAGACGTTGCTGACTTATCCTCTGAAGACTTTGTTGTGCTAATTAGTGGGTCAAATGACGTATATAAAAACGAAACCCACAAAGCAAAACAAGAACTAAAAAGGTGCTTAGGACAGTTGACACACACAAATGTTTTAGTGCTGAACATTCCACATCGGCATGACTTACCGTCTTGGTCATGTGTAAATAAAGAAATAATCAATGCCAACCAACAAATTTCATTACTTTGCAAACATTTCAGAAATGTAGAACTCGTAAATGTTAATGATATTGGGCGCAGATTCCACACATTACATGGATTGCACGTTAACAACATGGGGAAAAACTGCTCGTCGGAAAAATTGAAGAAATTATCACCAAGAGGCATCAAACACTCAAAAGTAAAATCATCCTGGAGTGGCCCCCCAAATATTCGAAGGAAACAACGCCAGCAAGACCTCACTCACCAACATCAACAACAAAAGAAGGAACTAGGTGCCTCCAATATTCAGGCACAATGAATGCAGTAACAGCTCTACCAATTGCAGACCCAGCTCAAACACCAGCAGCAATATTATCAACAGCAGGTGCAGCAGCTGAACAACTACCAGGGGAACCAGACACAGAAGAAAATGCTGCTGCAGATGATAATAGAAGAATAGGTGCAGTCGGGAAAAGAAAAGCAGTACTTCCAGCACACCTGAATGATTTTTTATTGACAGGGTAAAGGTAAGTGATCAATTAAATATGCCAAAGTCTAACAATATGCCAAAGCCTAACAAACCCTTTAATTTCATGCTGATTCATCAAAATGTCCAATCATTGCTAAACAAATTAAGTGAAGTTGAAATTTTATGTACTGATGAGCTAAAAAACGTTTCTGTAGTGTGTATAACTGAACACTGGCTGCCTAAAGATGCAATGTCAGTCACAAAACTTGCAGACTTCAATCTTTCTTCATCATTTTCTAGAATTACATCCAGTCATGGAGGGTCATATATATTTGTTAAAAGTGGCATTGATTATTGTAACATAAAATGCATTGAACTGTTAGCTGAAGAGAAAATTTTTGAAGTATCCGCAGTTGAACTCTCTGCATTAAAATTAATAATCATCTGTGTATATAGGAGCCCTGATGGGAACTTAAATGATTTCTGTCCCAACTAGAAGCAGCTTTAAATACTATAAAAAACTTCAACAAAACAGAGATCATATGTGGAGATTTTAATATTGATTTTCAAGAAATCTCAAAAGACCAGCAAAGCTTGATGACCCTACTGGAAACATATAACATAAAAGCCACCATAGACTCTCCTACAAGAGTTACACCAACAACTAGCTCAACAATTGATCAGATATTAATAAACATAAATGTAAATCACAATTTATGTGCCGGAAATCTTAATACTGGCTTCAGTGATCACTATGCACAGTTTATTGCTTTGCACACCCCAAGTGAAACAACTGAGAAAGAGGAACTTGTAAAAGAAGCAAGGAAATTCACTAACAAACAAATAAACCTTTTTGTACAGAGACTAAGTGAAGAAACTTGGTATGAAGTGCATACCTGTGAAAATACTAACAAAAAGTTTGAAAAATTCATGGAAATCTTCATGTCATACTTTGAAGCTGCATTTCCATTAAAAAAGCAAAAATGTCAACCTAACTTCAAGAAGAACAAATGGATTACAATAGGTATTAGAATATCTTGTGCAGAGAAAAGAAGATTACACGATATAGCAAAGACACAGAACATGCCTCATGAATTTCATTTGTACCTGAAGAATTACAAGAGGATCCTCAAAAATGTTGTAAGGAAAGCTAAAACAATGGCAAATGACAAATACATTGAAAACTCAAAAAACAAGTCTAAAGCTATATGGGAAGTTATAAAAAATCAAACAAGTGAAACTAAACAATATAAAAATGTGAACTTATGTTATGAAGGACAAATGATTTCTTGCCCAACAGAAATTGCAGGGACCTTCAACAAATATTTTGCAAATGTAAGTGAAGAGTTGGTGAGTGGACTGGAAGAACACAACAAAATATCACCTCCAACATGCAATAGTGTGAGAAATGTGTCTACATCTTTGTTCCTTTCACCCACAAATTCTGAAGAAATTTTATCAGTTATAAAAACCTTGAAAACAGGCTACTCATGTGGAATTGATGGAATACCAGATGCAATTATTAAAAAATGCTGTCTTGCCTTAGCTGAACCCTTGACACATTTGTGCAACAGCTCACTGGCATCAGGAACCTTCCCTTCATGCTTAAAAACAGCAAAGCTGAAACCACTGTTCAAAAAAGGAAATCCAGAATGTGTTTCAAATTATAGACCAATAGCCCTACTGCCTGTATTTTCTAAAATTTTAGAAAAAGTTTTTTATAAGAGATTGTCTGATTTCCTAAATAAAAATAAGATTCTCTCTCCTTCACAGCATGGCTTCAGGAAAGGCTATTCAACTGAAAGTGCAATATTTGAATTTCTTAATGAAATCTATACTAAACTGGATGCAGGTGAGTTTGTGACAGGCATATGTCTTGATTTATCTAAAGCTTTTGACGTCATTGACCATAGTGCCCTACTGCAGAAGCTTGACCAGTTAGGAATTAGAGGTATATCCAATGAGTGGCTCAAGACATACCTATGTGTTCGCAAACAGGTGGTTGAAGTGCAATATACTGACTATAACAAAATCAGCTACTACTATTCAGGATATGAAAATGTGAAATATGGTGTCCCTCAAGGATCAGTATTAGGACCCATTCTGTTTCTCCTCTATGTCAATGATCTTATGTACAACAAGTATTGCCAAATTACCCTCCAATTTGCAGATGATACAAGCTTCCTTATTAGTGGTAAAACAGAAGAAAAACTTAAAGACTCCGCTATCCAAACAATGAACAGTGTAGAACAGTGGTTCAGCTACAACAAGCTAATTATAAACAAAGAAAAGATAGTAGCACTGAATTTCTATAATGTAAAAGGAAGACACCACCCAAACATAGAAATAGAACTTAGGGACAGAGTTCTTGAAAGTGTTGACAGCACTAAATTTCTGGGACTCTGGCTCCAGAACAACACAAAATGGGCGGTACATATTGAATATTTGCAAAGAAAACTAAGCAAAACCTGTTACATGATACGGATCTTAAAAACTTGTTGCAGCAAAGCCAGTCTGTTAAATGTATACTACTCCTATGTGCATTCTGTAATTAAATATGGCATAATCTTCTGGGGCAATACAACAACAAATATTAAACTTTTCAGGATGCAAAAGAGAATACTAAGAATTATTGAAGGGGTAAACAATACGAAATCGTGCAGACCCATATTCAAAAAACTGTCAGTTCTTCCTCTTCCTTGCATTTTTATCTATGAAACATCAGTTTTCATCAAACAATATATCAATAGACACCCAGATATCTTATTAAAAAATGAAGATATACATGCACACAATACAAGGCAAAAATCTGACCTTCATGTGAAACGGGTGAGAACATCATTGTGCCAAAAAGGCACACTACATACTGGGATAAAGATTTTCAATAATCTACCTAAACATATTAAATCAATAGGTAAACTCTGTGGTTTTAAGGCTGAAGTAAAGGCATATTTAATTGATCATTGCTTTTACAGTCTGACAGAATATATAAAAGCCAAACAACAAAAATAAAGATGCATTATTAATATTCTAATTTGTATGTTGCCTGTAATGTTTGTTGTATTTATGAATCTGTGCTAAATTACTTCAATATCTAGTCCTTAGGATTGCAATACAAACTGTATTTTATCTTGTAAATACCTAACCATGTCCAATATCCTTGTATATATTCTATACATATAGGATTTGAAGGACTAAATAAAATAAAAATAAAAATCTTAGCAGTAATCTATGCACTTTCAAATAAAAATGGAAGAGTTTTCTCATGGGTCACTCCTTCTATTCTGTCAAGGAGTTCCTTGAAAAATTAAGCTGATACTTGTTGTATTGTTGATTGTGTTTACTTAACCTTATGGCTTGACTTTTTTCAGGTTCATTAACATTTTATTTTAACTGTTATTACTTTTATGCTGTAATTTCATGTACTGACATGTTCCATGACCTTGGAGACTTGCTCCTCAATTTGGTCCTACAGAACTTGACATGTAAATAAATAAGTAAATACAATATCAGACAATGAGGAAAACAATTCAGAAAGACAAAACCATCTCCAAAGATGAATGGCCGACACAGAAATAAGTATTTTGCTTGGTTGATCAATGTTCATTCAGCACTGTGAGGCATTGGATGCCCTAGAACCCAGCCCTGGAACACATTATGACCAATTGGATGCAGGCACAAAGAAGAAAAGAGAGAGGGCCTTGTGTATCTTTCTAACGCTTGTCAAAACTACTGACTAGAAATGACTTGTGCTCTTAAACTGGCAAAGGAGGCATGGTGGAAGCTTGATTAAATATACTCAAAGTTACCTATTTAATACTATATCCAAGATGAAAAACTTTGTAAATATCAAGAAAGAAGATGATATGACTATGGAGACTATGGCTGCCAATAGATTAGTGAAACAAGGGGGATTCACCTTTGATGACAAAACAATTGCACATTTCATGCTTCTTGGGCAGCCTATGGAAAAATATGAAAGTCTTATTAGAAATTTAGAAGGAGATGATGACAGATTGACCACAGACATTGTCAGCAACAAATAAGAATCAAGAGGGTAGTGGCTGGAACCAGATTTCAAACCCACCAAGAGCCAAAAGAAGCCAAAGCATATGCAGCACAAGGTGGAGATCAGAAACAAAACAGGTTTGTCTGAAACCACCACAGATGTCACAAATGACACCCAGAAAGTGGAAAGAACACATACAGCAGAAACAGGCTCTGTTTCTTCTGCAGTGAATCAGACCACATCACCAGGGAGTGCCCACATTTCCATGAAAAAGAAGTAGGAGCTCTACTGAGAAGGCAGAATATTCCCAAGAAATCAGCATACTGGGAAAGAAGGTATAAGCTCAACACTGTTACAAGTGATGCAAACAGCAAAGACTCATCAAGTGCAAGTGCAAAGTAAGATGATGAAATAGTGGTTATGACAGTTACCAAAGGTGAAGAGATGCTGATGGAAAGATGTGGGTTCTTGATCCAGGAGCATCACATCATGAAGCAAATTGGCATTTGTGATTTAGTAACAGTAGCAGATTTCCTAACTAACGTATTGAGCTACATTTAGTTTTCCTTTAAAGAGGAGTATCCCTATATCTTATCTACATTTTCATAAATTAACTCTGTTTTTGAGTTTGCTAACAACTACAATTAACCCTAAAACATTTTAGGAAACTAGTAGTTTTTACCACAGGTTTTTGTGTTGTGTTAATAGAAATCTTATTTTGTGAATTTGCTTCAATAATTGTAGGCAACTAGTAACTTTTTAGCTCAACAGATTAAAAGATACTCAGCTTTCTTAATTTAAAGTTATTTGCTAACTACCTTATAATACATTGCACCAGCCAAAATGTAGCCCCACTGTGAATGCTGTTCTCAAACACAGGATGAGTTGGTTGATGTTCATAAGTAGCTGGAAATGACTGGCAGCTGCTGCAAGTTGATGTGCTGGAAGAGCTCCCGAGAGTCATGTACATGTGATGCTTGTACCTTAAGTACTATCTTCTCTCATGGATCCTGGCTCCTCTGCAGAGCAAACAAAATCTGTCATTACTCATCCACTGGATAATGAGGGGTGTGTCAATGATAGATATAGGCATTCTGCACAGGGTGGATGAGGAGCAGGGAGGACTCAGGGTATTGTACCAATCCCCATAATCAATAAGTTTGAGGTGCTGCCTTTCACTGAAACTGAAACTGAGTCAGTAGGACTCACTTCACCTGTTTGGGGGGAGACCTATTTTGTCTGGTGTCAGGAGGAGGCAAACACAAATGTGTAGGGGTCTATTAATTGTTGGCAGTTCAAACATATGGCGAATGATGGTAGTCCTTGGCAATGGCAGCAAGGAACAGAAAGGGACCAGGTACACTCAGTGTGTAGGCCCTTGGGCCTCATTCAACATGTTGAAGAGGTTATTCCAGCAGCCACTGATTGGACAGGGTGCAATCAAATGCAGACACTGAAGCACGTTGGAACGTTTGAGGCCTGATACTTCCTGGCAGAATAAAACTGTGTGCCGGACTGAGACTCAAACTTGGGACCTTTGTCTTTGGCAGGCAAGTGCTCTAGAGTGGTCTGCAAAAGGCAAAGGTCCTGAGTTCAAGTCTCAGTCTGGCACACAGTTTTAATCTGCCAGGAAGTTTCATATCAGCGCACATTCCACTGCAGAGTGAAAATGTCATTCTGTCATATGATGCCTGTCATCTGGGCTGTGAGGTCACTCTTTGGTCATTCCTGGGACTGCAGAGAAGGTTGAGAAAACCAGCCTTGTGCACGAAGTTTCAGCGGAACTCACAATCTGCAGCATTGTCCCCATAACTGATTGTGGCACTTTGGTTGTGAGTCGAGTGGAAGGTCTGAACCAGAGAAAATAAAATCAAATGTGTGTGAAATCTTATGGTACTTGACTGCTAAGGTCATCAGTCCCTAAGCTTAAACACTACTTAAGCTAAATTATCCTAAGGGCAAACACACACACACCCATGCCCGAACGAGGACTCGAACCTCCGCCGGGACCAGCCGCACAGTCCATGACTGCAGCGCCTTAGACCGCTCGGCTAATTCTGCGCGGCCACTGAAACAGAGAATTTGGTTTTGTGACAAGCTAGGCTGCTAGGACTGAACCAGAGAGAAAAAAAATAAAATGTGTGTGAAATCTTACGGGACTTGACTGCTAAGGCCATCAGTCCCTAAGCTTACACAGTACTTAAGCTAAATTATCCTAAGGACAAACACACACACACACGCACACACACACACACACACACACACACATGCCTGAAGGAGGACTCGAACCTCCACCGGGACCAGCCGCACAGTCCATGACTACAGCACCTTAGACCGCTCGGCTAATCCCGCGTGGCCACTGAACCAGAGAATTAGACAATTTTGTGACAAGCTAGGCTGGAACTTCCTGGACTTACTACACATTGGAAGCTGTTACTTAGGTGGTGCACACAAGGTTTTTTTTAGATTAGGCAACCCTATATCCAATCCAGATAATGATAGCTGTAGATGAGAGAATTAAAATACTAACAGTAAACTGCAGAAGTATTTGCAACAAAGTGCCAGAATTTGAAGCACTCATGGAAAGCAGCGAATCTCATATAATATTAAATACTAAAAGCTGGTTGAAACCTGAAATTGATAGCAATGAGAATTTTTAGGAAAATTTAAGTGTATATTGAAAGGATAGGCAAATGGAAATTGGAGGTGTGTATTTGTTGCAGTACACAAGAAACTCAAATCCACCAAGGTGCAGCATTTGAGAATGTTTGGACAAGAGTCAGTATCAGAGATGGGCATAAAATGATAATTGGATCCTTATATCACCCACCAGACTCATCTCCTGATGTGAAAAAAACTTTAGAGAAAACCACAGTTCAGTTGCACATAAGCTCGCCAATCAAACTGTAATCTTCAGTGCAGACTTTAACCATGCAACAATTAATTGGAAAATTACAATTTTGTTAGTCATGTGTGTGACAAGATATCCTGTGGAACTTTACTAAATGTCTTGTCTGAAAACTACCTAGAACTGACAGTTAGGACCCTATTCATGATGAAAAGAATTGGATGTAAGGACCCTATTCATGATGAAAAGAATTGGATGTAATGGCGACAAAAAGACCTAACCTCTTTGAGGCTGTCGACATTGAAACTGGTATCAGTGACCATGATGCAGTTGTGGCAACAAGGATTACCAGAGTACAAAGGACAACTAAAACAAGCAGAAAGATATATAGGTTCAGTAAACTAGGTAAAAATACCAGTGGAGTCATATCT
Source organism: Schistocerca serialis cubense (assembly GCF_023864345.2). Classification (NCBI taxonomy): domain Eukaryota; kingdom Metazoa; phylum Arthropoda; class Insecta; order Orthoptera; family Acrididae; genus Schistocerca; species Schistocerca serialis. The sequence continues at coordinate 139,139,742 of NC_064638.1, read as the reverse complement.
CAGTGACTTGAAACTTTCAGCACAGGGTAGGAGCATGTAGAGGAACTCTGGCTCAATTTTAAAAGAGTAGTCAACAATACAATGGACAGATATGTACCCAGCAGAAGAGTTCATATAATGTGAGGAAACATCCATGGTATACTGTTGCTGTAAAGAAACCTCTAAAGAAACAGAGATTACTGCAGAATAGGTGTAAAACAAAGCAAAGGGCTATGCATAGAGAGATGCTGAATCAAACATGTTTGGCTGTCAAGAGAACAATGCATGATGCCTTCAATGACTCCCATAGCAGAATATTGTCAAGTGATCATTCGCAGAACCTAAAGAAATTCTGTTAATATGTAAAGCCTGTTTGTTGCACCTAAGTTAGTGTCCAGTCCGTAGCAAATGAGACAGGAACTGAAATTGAGTGTAACAAAGCAAAAGTTGAACTGCTTAACTCCATTTTCAAATGTTCCTTTACAAAGGAAAACCCAGGAGAATTGCCCCAGTTTAATCCTTGTACAATTGAAAAGCTGAATGAAATAAGTCTTAGCGTTAGTGGTCTTGAGAAACAGTTGAAATGTCTAAAATTGTAAAAGCTCCAGGTCCCAATGGAATCCCTGTGAGATTCTATTCTCAATATGCAGCTGTGTTAGCCCCTCTTCTAACTATAATCCCTTGAACAAAAAGTGATCCATAAAACTATTGTCCATTCTCTTTAACATTGAGTTGTTGTAAAATCTTAGAACATGTTCTGAGCTCATATGTAATGAAGTATCTTGAACAGAATGAGCTCCTCAGTGCCAACCTGCATGTATTTTGAAAACATCAATCATGTGAAATCCAACTTGCACTTTTCTCACATGACTTACTGAAAGCTTTGGATCAAGGCAGTCAGGTCGATGCTGTATTTCTTGATTTCCAAAAGCATTTGACTCAGTACCACACCTACCCTTATGATCGAAAGCATGATCATATGGGATACCAAGTGAAATTTGTGACTGGATTGATGACTTTTTGATAGGGAGGACACAACATGTTATCTTGGATGGAGAGTAATTGTCAGATATAGAAGTAACTTTGGGTGTGCACCTGGGAAATGTGTTGGGACCCTTGCTGTTCATGTTGCATATTAATGACCTTGCAAACAATATTAATAGTAAAATCACACTTTCTGCAGATGATGTTGTTATCTATAATGTAGTACTATCTGAAAGAAGCTGCATAAATATTCAATCACATCTTGATAAGATTTGAAAGTGGTGCAGGGATTCAAAACTTGCTTCAAATGTTCATAAATGTAAAATTTTGCACTTCAGAAAACAAAAAAAATACTATCCTGTGACTATAATATCAAAGAGTCACTGCTGGAATTGGCCAACTCATACAAATACCTGGGTGTAACAGTTTGTAGGGATATGAAATTGAATGATCACATAGTTTCAGTCATGGCTAAAGCAGGAGTAGACTTCAATTTATTGGTAGAATACTGGAGAAATGCAATCATTCTACAAAGGAGATTGCTTACAAATCACTCATGTGACCAGTTCTACAATATTGCTCAAGTGTGTTGGACCCATACTAGATAGGACTAACAGAGGATATTGAACATATACAGAAAAGGGCAGCATGAATGGACACAGATCTGTTTAATCTGTGGGAGAGTGTTACAGAGATACTGAAGGAACTGAACTGGAAGTCTCTTGAAGATAGACATGAACTATTCCGAGGAAGTCTATTAACAAAATTTCAAGAACTGACTTTAAATGATTACTCTAGGAATATACTACAACACCCTATGTATCACTCACATAGGGATTAGAACAATTACTGCATCCACAGAGGCATTCAAACAATCATTCTCAGCATGCTCAATACATGAATAGAACAGGAAGAACCCAAATAACTGGTACAATGGTAATACCCTCTGCCATGCACCTTATGGTTATTTACAGAGTATAGATGTAGAAGTAGATGTGGATATAGATCATATTCACTAACAGATACTACAAGATTTAGAAATAGGTAACTCTGGAGAAGTAAAGTTGGATGATGGGAATGTTACTAAAGTGACTGGTAAGTGTTCTCAAGAAAGCAGTATAATCGTGTGGTGGTAAGTCATTCTAACTAACAGAAGTGCTTCTCAAACAAATGAACAAGAAAAGAAAGTGCATTAGATTAAAAAATAGTGAAGTTAGCGTGTGTGTTGGTGCAAATGAAATGTTGAGAGGAAGATAAATAAGGAGTGATGTCTGTTTAGCATGCTATGAATATTACAAAGTGAATCACAGTACAGTGAAGCCCCAAGTGACAAAACACATCAACAAGTAGAGAATAAAGCAACATTTGGGCAAATAGAAGTTTTTCTTGCATCGAAGACTGGGACACACAGGAATTTTACCCAAATTACGTGCAGCTACTAAGTACGATGAAAAATGTGAATTATGTGTGAAGGAAAAATGAAAGACAGCCTTTCAAACCAAGCCAAACTATGACTGGAAACGTCCTAGAACTGGTACATAGTGATGTAGTGTACGTTAGACAGACCTCCTTGCGTGTAGTGCATTACTATGCTACTTACCTGGATGATCACTCAAGGTATTCAGTAAAGAAAGTGCTAAAGGGAGAAAGTGATGTGTTTGAGTCTTTTGAGGAGTTTAAGCAATATGCAGAGTGTGAGATATGGAGAAAACTGCAAAGATTTGAATTAGACAATGGGGCCACATATCATCAAAGGCAAATTTGAAGAGTTGTTCAAGGGAGAGGGCATATCACATCAGAAAAGTACAGTTTACTCTCCTCCATCTAACAGAAAAGCTGAATGCCTGAATCAAACAATTATATTCATCATGAGGTGTCTGCTATTCCAAAGTGGTTTGCCCATTTGCATTTGGGTGAATCTTTGATTAGCCTGCTACGTCTGAAATAGATACCTAACAAGATTCCTTGGTGGAAAAATCCCATATGAAGTCTGGAAGCAGAAAGAACTTGTTACAGGAGATTTGAAAGTGCTCAAAGTGTTTGGCTGCAGAACCTGGCAAGCACATTGATGTCTGACAAACTTGGAGGATGAGCAGAAGAATGTATTTATCTTGGAGTGGAAGCAGTATCAAAAGGATGTTGTCTATGGATCTGTGGACAATGAAATATCCTTTCGAGAGGAGATGTCATCTTTGATGAGAGAATATTTCGTCTGAAGGCAACAGTTAACAAAGAACTGTGTCTTCCAGGGAAGTAAACATGAAGCAGACAACAACAGCTAATCCACACAGCAATGAGGTGACAGCAGATGATGTCAATACAGTGCATTTGAGCTTCCCAGATCTATCAACAGATTGTGACAACACACCATCTAGGTATGTCAAACCAGTAACAGACAATGCAGTGGAGTCAACAGCTGTTCAAGGAGATGGGGGCCAATATGGGATCAGAGAAGAAATAGCTAAGATACAGAAGACAGTGCAGTTACTGCCAGTGAAGATAGTAACGTGTGTGAGGAGTGTGATACAGTGCTGGAAAGTGGAATTCCTGGAGCAGATAGTGAAGTGGGGTTACAGTGGTCTTCACATATGATAAAACTGAAAAAGTGTGGTTCATGTCCCTTTGTATGGTTTTTAGTTACCATGTGTCAAGTGAATCTATTCCATTCCAGAATCAGTAGAAGCGGCTTCAGCATCAGTTCATGTGGACAAATGGCATATAACCATGGAGTCAGAGGTGAGTAGTCTAAAATGCTATAACATATGGCAACTTGTCAATAGATCAAAAACTGATCATGTTATAGGAAGTAAGTGCATATTTACAAGAAAGCAAAACAGGGAAGGTGATACCATTAAATTTAAAGCAAGGTTAGTAGCTCTGGATTAAAGCTAAATATTTGCAGTGGATTATTGAGAATGGTAAAACCCAGTGATAAGATGAGGTTGCTTGAGGATTCTCATAGGAGTTACAGTACTATGGGAATGAAAACTCAAACAAATTGATATAGAAACTGCTAATCTAAAACTGAAAGAACATATCTAGCAGAAACAGATTCTGTTTCTCTTGCAGTGGAGAGGACTGCATTGACAGGAAGTGACCACATTTCCATGAAAGACAAGCAGAGGCAGTACCAAGCACACAGAGTATTCCCAATAAATCTGTGTGTAGGGCTTCATGGAGCAACCAAAATTATTTATTGTGGAGAACAAAGTGTTTATTGAATCAGAGCTTGTATGGGCTTCACCAGGCACATACAGATTGAAATGCTTTTGACTGCTCTGCGATGATAAAGTTAGGTTTGGCATAATGTGAAAAGGATCATTTTGCATTCTTTTCTACTGATCTCTGGGATTCATGTTGATGATGCTGTTGCAATGGGAGATGGAGAGAGGATTGTAACATTCAAGAATGTGTGCAAGGGCATAGATACACTATGTAATGACAACTGTTCTGATGAAGATGAGAAAGACAAGCCATTTGACCAAAAATAGCACCAAAAGATGGTGGTTGTTTGGCATGTATTTCCATTTATACTCAGCCTGATATTGTCTTTATTGCGGGAAGGTTGGGTCGGTTCATTTCAAAACCATGTGTTCATCGCTGTGCCAGAAATGGGGTGTTCCACTACTTGCGGCAAACTAAAGATTTGGATTTATGTTTCAGAGCCAATTGTTCTTATACTAATGCATTCAGTGATGCAGACTGGGCATATGACCCAGCTGATAGTAAGTCTGTAATATGGTACATGATTTTGTTAGCTGGAGTAGCAATCAGCTGGAAAAGAAAAAAGGAATACATTGTAGTGACTTCCACAGTAGAAGCTAAACACATTGCCATATTTGATACATGTAAGGAGGTGGAATTGTTTGTAGATTTTTATAAACAAGATGAAGTTCCTCAGTTTGTTAGACTGCCACTGCAGGTCAATGCTGACACCAGGAGACCATTTACAATACCAACAAAAAGAGTATATTGGAAAGGACCGAACAGGCAAACTATCTTGATTGGTTTTCTTAAGTATAAATAGAGCTGAGAGAGTCATATACACGTTAGGATTAGAGCAAGTATTATTTCCTGCTGGACTACCTGCCAGTCAAGCTTTGTCTCATTTGAGTTCTTATGTTTAAGACTGGAAGACTAGTTAATGCAGTGACTATCATTTGAATTCAGCACTTTTTCTAGTGCACTTAGAAACCAAGGGATTTCTAGCTTATATTTCTCTTGCCTATGAGTGCTCTTTGGGGCAAATGTGTAGTCTGCACCAAAACATCTCAGTGTAAATGTGGTAATGTGATGTTAATGCCATTCTATACATTGTATGTGCATTTTTATCTGGAATACATTTATTAACAGTAATGATGGGTGTGTTATAATTTTATGATCTATCCTCAAGCATATCTCAGTGTGCATCATGCACTTTGAAATTACAACAGAAGACCTCATTCATTCAGCACAAGATGTTCCCCTAGCCAAAGGGGAATGTTGTTATACTATTCTGTAGTCATACTCCATCTTTGGTACAAACTCATCCTACTCCTTTCATGAGAGCATAATAATGTCACTGATCAATAGAAGCAAGGTTATATCACCGATACTAGGGAGATGGAGCTTTAAAAATAAAGCATATAGTACTAATGGATAATAATTTACCTGAGACGACTTTTTTAAGTTACCAATTATATTCTTATTTTCCTTTTGTGAATGTTTATCTGTTGTTACTGCTTGCCAAATATTTTTCATGATTAGAAAACGCATCTACTTTATAAAACAACATATAAAATAGAGTCACATTCATATTTTAATCATTTTTTCAACCAGATGAAGCCACTGGCAACAAATTCTCTGGATAAAAATTACACAGATGACTCAGTAAATGAACCTATATCTCAACATTAAATAAGTAAATTCTACTGAAGTGAAAATAATAATAACAAAATAATAACCTCATGATTCCTTCTGCTGATGGTGGAAGTGTGTGATATATCACAGAGCCCCTGACAATGGTAGCAATCTGTCAGTATGATATCATTGCTGGTGCTGTCTTATGTTTTACTTCTCTATTCCACCACTTTATCTCTGACTTCACTATGATGAATAAGCCTGTTCTTTTTTGCACAACTTAAAAAAAAGGAGATTATATCAGATATTTCCATTATTGTTTCTCATTCTAGTGTCTTGTTTTTCTGTCTGCTTTATAAATAGGTCTTACCATAGTTACATATCTAAAAACAAAGATGATGTGACTTACCAAATGAAAGTGCTGGCAGGTCGACAGACACACAAACAAACACAAACATACACACAAAATTCAAGCTTTCGCAACAAACTGTTGCCTCATCAGGAAAGAGGGAAGGAGAGGGAAAGACGAAAGGATGTGGGTTTTAAGGGAGAGGTTAAGGAGTCATTTCAATCCCGGGACCGGAAATACTTACCTTAGGGGGAAAAAAGGACGGGTATACACTCGCACACACACACATATCCATCCACACATATACAGACACAAGCAGACATATTTAAGTTATATTCATATCTTGTAAGCAATGTCTTTTTGTCACACTTTACCACCTTGCGCTCTGACACTGCACATTCATGCTACCATATAATGATAAACATAGATTATACAGAAATCAGTTTTTCTGAAGAAAATTGAGAAAACATTGACAATTTTATAATGGGTGTGTTAGGATTTGGGCCTGCTGGCCATGGATGCATGACTTGGATCCCTGTCTACTTGCTTGCTACTGTTTGTTAAACAGCTCCCAGAAAGGCCACACATAGTATTGTCATACAGTATACACCTGGAAGAAATACACCACTAGTGTCATCACAAATACACTTAACAAAAGCAATAAAATTGCAGATAGCTCTCCGAAGGAAACAGGTATACAGAAACGAAGATTAAAACTGTGCCTGAATGGTCCTATGCTCACTAAATAGTGTAATGCATTGTATAGAATGTCTGGAAGTACACTTTTCACACCCTACACCAGAATAAACATGGTTTTTCATATTATGGATCACTTCTCTTAGTGTATTGCTTCCCGAGCACAGGGTCCTGGGTTCAATTCCCGGTGGAGTCAGGGATTTTTCACCTGCCTCTAGATGACTGGGTGTTTGTGTTGTCCTTATCATTTCATCATCATTCATAAAAGTGCCGAGATTGGACTGAACTAAGGTTGGGAATTTGTATGGGTGCTGATAACCGAGCAGTTGAGCGCCCCACAAACCAAACATCATCATCATCATCTTAGTGTATGACCAAGTTCAGTGATGGTCCATTGTTTTTAATAAATGTCAAATATTTCATTCATTCATGTCATAGATAGTTTGACATCACAGTTCCACAAACTGTAACAGTGGCACTGTCAACATTGTTGATGAAGCATGCCACTATTACATCACATCTCATGTGCCATGCTTTCTGCTGTGCTTTGGTATACCTTTAATATTTGATTTCATTATCACAAGCCAGTATTTACAGTCCTTGTGAGTACACAGTATAAAGATTCATGTATTTATATTTAAAGTATTGCATGCTTCATTACTGTATTGTATCCACAGGACATGCACTGTTCATCTCACTTTCATGTGTTTCCATGAGGAATAATTACATTTTATTTCATCTAACACTATAACATTCTATGCTTGATCAGTTGATTATATCTGCAGCAAATGCTCTGTTCATCTCACGTTCACACATCCTCACAGCTTGCTGATACTGCGATCGTCTGTGTTTTGGTAAGTACAGTTTCACTTACTATACAGTACTGTTCTAGTCACTTTGCTCTGCACTACTCCATGTTGTAGGCATTATGGAAGACTGACACTCACAGGCTAATGATGAGCCTGTGACGTTCACATAATGTCTTGCCTACTCTGACTAATGAATTACACCTTGAAGATATCTCTAGCAGAAATTTGATTTACTCTTGTCTAAGAGCTCAAGAGTTGTACTCAAATTTGACTTGAACATACAAAATTTTTAATACTTTGATACCATATTTTTTAAATTCTGAATCACACTTTTTGTTTATCGATCCCTTTCATGTATAATGTGTATGATGTACATTTTTTCAGTTTTTATCAATTACAGCTAATTATGAGACTAATTTAGAGTTCATCAAAATCATGTCAGTACACTTATACAAAGAATGAACAAAGTGAAACTCTTTAGTTACTTATTATTTTTGTTTTTGAGTTTCCAAGATAATGTTATGAAAAACATACTTCTCACTAATAAATATTCATGCTGTTTCATCTTTATGCAGGTATGCAGCATAAGGTGGGCCTGTATGGATAACATGCTGGTCTCCTGCAGTCCAGATGGCACAATTGTTATTTGGGACATTCCTCGTGGGGAAGTGACTGGCCAAATGGCATTGGGGCCTGGCCTCTCTCAGATTGCAGTAACATCAGATGGAAAAACAATAATTACTGTCAGCAAAGATGGCTTACTGAGAGAAATAACCAACAATTCAGTAAGTCAATAAAATATAAATTTTCATGAATTGATTCAACTACAGTATTTATTTCATTCATTCACAAAAAATAAATATAATTATATACAAAAAGTGCCAGTTTATTACAATTTTCACATGTTATATGTCTATGGCTCCCTATGTTACTATACCTCTTGTAAATCTTAGACTATAAATACACTCCTGGAAATTGATATAAGAACACCGTGGATTCATTGTCCCAGGAAGGGGAAACTTTATTGACCCATTCCTGGGGTCAGATACATCACATGATCACACTGACAGAACCACAGGCACATAGACACAGGCAACAGAGCATGCACAATGTCGGCACTAGTACAGTGTATATCCACCTTTCGCAGCAATGCAGGCTGCTATTCTCCCATGGAGACGATCGTAGAGATGCTGGATGTAGTCCTGTGGAATGGCTTGCCATGCCATTTCCACCTGGCACCTCAGTTGGACCAGCATTCGTGCTGGACGTGCAGACCGCGTGAGACGACGCTTCATCCAGTCCCAAACATGCTCAATGGGGGACAGATCCGGAGATCTTGCTGGCCAGGGTAGTTGACTTACACCTTCTAGAGCACGTTGGGTGGCACGAGATACATGCGGACGTGCATTGTCCTGTTGGAACAGCAAGTTCCCTTGCCGGTCTATGAATGGTAGAACGATGGGTTCGATGACGGTTTGGATGTACCGTGCACTATTCAGTGTCCCCTCGACTATCACCAGTGGTGTACGGCCAGTGTAGGAGATCGCTCCCCACACCATGATGCCGGGTGTTGGCCCTGTGTGCCTCGGTCGTATGCAGTCCTGATTGTGGCGCTCACCTGCACGGCGCCAAACACGCATACAACCATCATTGGCACCAAGGCAGAAGCGACTCTCATCGCTGAAGACGACACATCTCCATTCGTCCCTCCATTCACGCCTGTCGTGACACCACTGGAGGCGGGCTGCACGGTGTTGGGGCGTGAGCTGAAGACGGCCTAACGGTGTGTGGGACCGTAGCCCAGCTTCATGGAGACGGTTGCAAATGGTCCTCGCCGATACCCCAGGAGCAACAGTGTCCCTAATTTGCTGGGAAGTGGCGGTGCGGTCCCCTACGGCACTGCGTAGGATCCTACGGTCTTGGCGTGCATCCGTGCGTCGCTGCGGTCCCGTCCCAGGTCGACGGGCACGTGCACCTTCCGCCGACCACTGGCGACAACATCGATGTACTGTGGAGACCTCATGCCCCACGTGTTGAGCAATTCGGCGGTACGTCCACCCGGCCTCCCACATGCCCACTATACGCCCTCGCTCAAAGTCCGTCAACTGCACATACGGTTCACATCCACGCTGTCGCGGCATGCTACCATGTTAAAGACTGCGATGGAGCTCCGTATGCCATGGCAAACTGGCTGACACTGACGGTGGCGGTGCACAAATGCTGCGCAGCTAGCGCCATTCGACGGCCAACACCGCGGTTCCTGGTGTGTCCGCTGTGCCGTGCGTGTGATCATTGCTTGTACAGTCCTCTCGCAGTGTCCAGAGCAAGTATGGTGGGTCTGACACACCGGTGTCAATGTGTTCTTTTTTCCATTTCCAGGAGTGTACGTTGCCCAAATCAGTACATTACTAGTTCAGTTTGATGAATTACATAAGATACTAAGACCAAACAATATAATTCTCCTATTACTTAAATTTTCTTACTGATTGTTTGTATTCAGCCACCTGTTGCATGTTTGGAAGTCATTTAGACAGTTCGCATTCTAAAACTACAGACTTCTCAGTCAACATTTCAATGCTGAGTTAACTAAAGTGGAAATTTTTGCTATGATTATTCTACCACATGAAGAAATGTAGACATTAGTTAAAAAACATTCAAAATACATACTGAAAAACATTGAAACTGTTTTACAATGGCATTGCATTGTGCTGACTGCTTTTAATATATCTAAATAAACTGTGCAAAATCAAGCAATGGAAAATCCATTGTGGAATAATGGGCATATTATGAAAAGGGTAGATTACTACTCACCATATAGATGAGATGTTGAGCAACAGACAGGCACACCAGAAAGACTACTAAACATATGAGCTTTCAGCTAAAAGGCTTTCTTGTAAAGTAGACAACACACACAAATTCACACAAGCACAACTCACATTCATATGACTACTGTCTCTGGCAACTGAGGCCTTTTGGCAAAAAGCTCATATGTTTAGAAGCCTTTTTGGTGTGCCTGTCTACTACTCAATATCCCCTCTAGATAAGCTGTGAATGAGACTCAACCATTATATCAGACATTCAACAAGTATTGAATAAAATTATTAAAATAACAGCAGTTTTTTTTCTAAACAAAGGTATCATGAACTTCAATAAACCAGAAATTCATACCATAATTGAAAATTTAACCACTTAAAATATTTCTCATAGTGGTTGTAGTGGGAAAAAATGTAACACAATATACATTTATTGACAGGAACACAATTATTTTCATCTGTTGAGCCCAACTGATGAGTGATATGGACTACAAACAAAAATCATAATGATGCTCATCTTATCAATAAAATTGTATTGACTGCACCTACACTAAAACTTAAAAACAAGGAAATACTTGCATTCAGAGGGTGTAGAACTACATTTACTCATATACTCCATTAATTTTATTAATTATATGAAAGGGTTTTGTGCCATTTCATTCATAGATGGAATGTAGGAGGGACAAGCCAGTGTGTGAACTTTTATTATTAATCTGATTCTGAGGTCATCATCTCTATGGTAACAATACATAAATAGATAACAATATTGTTAAAAGTCAAAAGTGTATTTGGACTTTTTTGAAATACATTTTCAAGTGATATTAGGAGTGTTCTCTGATTGGTAACAAACAGCTTGGAGAGAGGCAACAAGTGCATGGGATGGGATTGCAGTAGGGAGAGGCAGAGAAGGGGGGGGGGGGGGGGAGGGGGGTGAATGATAACAATGATGTGAACACATGGCTTAGGAGGGAGTGAGAGGACAGAGGAAGGGGTGGCTGTAGTGGGCTAGCAAAGGTTGAGGCCAGAAAGAATTACTCCCACCAGCATAGTTTAGAAAAGTACATGCAGGGGGAAGGATCCAGTTGGCAAAGGTTGTGAATCAGTGAGCGAAATAGAGTATGTTGTTCTCAGCTACATGTTGTTGCCATGAGGTGGTCAACTTTGTTCCTGGCCACAGTTTGGCAGTGGCCATCAGGAGCGACTTCTGGGGTAGTGCCGCTGTGACACAGCACCACTTGTATAAAAAATAAAGAGAAATCTGTGCAAACTGTGCCTAGAACACTGTTTCAGAGTATGTATTTTCTGATTTGAAGAGGCACGTTTCACTGTGCATGCTCTCCTGGTAGTTTTCTGAAGCTTGGAGCCAACTGCATTTTAGTACTGTCTGCCCTCATAAGGGGTGTGTGAAAGGCTCAGCCTTTGGTTTCTACATGCTTTTTATGGTGTAGGTAGAGCCACAGCTAGTCTGACTCAAAACTTCATGTTCTTTCCGCCAGAGAGCAGTACAGTGCAGGACCTATAGAAGCACAATCTGCCATCTAGCGATCATGTTAGAATACATCGGCATGCAGATTTCTTGTAATCCAGTTTTGCAGTCTTTCGCCAAGTTATGCTAATGCATACCTAAGTGCTACTTAATGCTTATTTAAATCAAATACAGAAATAACACACTTAAATATTGTTATAAATAGCTATGTGTAATCTGAATATAATTATGCCCTTAGATTTTGAAACTAAGAGGTATTATTTCAGTATTGGTATATTTCACAACAGTAGTGCTATTGCTACAGAACAAAAAAACTAACATATTCACTGCCTGTTGAGGATCTGTTTTCCAGACAAAGGTGTAGCATTTCTGTTTGTACTCATTACATTCATGTAATACAGTTCTGTACAAACATATTGTAGTTATTGTGAGGTCAGGTAATTGACTGTAAATAGCTGTCTGCACAGTCTTATTTGTAAGGAAAAATTCAATTTACTGTGAAAATAGCAAACATCAACAAAGTAAATGAGTTTGTAAAAACACCATTTAACAACAGGACTCTCAGATAAAAAACAGTGGGTAGGCCACTCCCAGATCTGAAGCTGTAGCAGCAAGCAAAAACTCGATGCCGTAAGTTCAATCCAGAAATGTACCAAGAGAAGAAATGGAGTTGTGGTTGTGAAGAAAGCAATGCCATTTTTTGTTTTCCTTGTATGTTATTTATGGGAGATCTTCACTGGTGTAAGACCAGAATAACAGATATTGGGTATATATGGTCTAAAATGAAAGTACACAAAATGTCAAAGTAACACATGAATAATGTGTTTAGTCTTTCATTTCTAGGCAAAACCAATATTCAGCAGAAATTAGAGTTGCAATATAGACAGACAATTGACAGCCACAGCAAATGTGCAGAAAAGAATAGATATATATTGAATTTAATTATAAACTGCTTTCAGTTCTGTGGCGCTTTGGAACTGGCTCTCAGGGACCATGATGATTCTGATGCCTCTCAAAATAAGGTTTTTTTTTGTTTTTTTTTTTTTTTTTTGCATAAGCTAATTCAGTTCAGCGTGGAACTGGGTAAAGATCTTCAAGTTCATCTCATTCAAGGATCAGTGTTCAAAGGCATTTATAAGACTGTTCAGAATGAACTACTGCAATGCACATTGAAAGTGTACCATGATGAAGTTTGTAATGAAATAAAATGTGCCGATTATGTTGCAATAGTCATGGTTGAAAGCACATATGTGTCTTGTGAATATCAATTGGTTATTGTTTTGCATTATTTTGTTCAGGGAAAACCTGTTGAAAGATTTTGGAACTTTGTTAATCCAGAAAGTCAGAATGCTCATACTGTAACTCAGAGTATTCTGAAACAAATTGAACCATTAATTAGTGATGATTGAGCATAACTAATAGCTCAGAGTTATGGTGGTTCAAATGTTATGAGGGCAAGTCGAATGGGGCTCAGAAATTACACACAAATATCCAAATGCAAACTACATCCATTGTTGTAAGCATCAGTTCAATCTTATGTCTACGGCAGCCTCTGTTAATCACAAAGCCCACATCTTTTTTGTACACCTTTCAGGTAATTCTTCTTTTTTTCTAAATCACCACATAGATCAAAAGTGTTACATAACATTATTCAAAAAAGCTTGCCCCATGTATGTGACAAGATGGAATCACCATTTGCAAGTAGTAAAAGATGTTTTTGAAAACAGGGAAAAATCTTATTACTGTTGTGGAGGTCACTGAAACAAGTGAGAGCATAAAACTATCTCCTACTATTGAAAAAGCTGGTTCATACCAAAAAAAACTGTAAGATAAAGAATTCATTTCCTGGCTATCATTTTTCTATGAGATAATGCCTCATGGAGACATACTTTTTTATCAGCTTCAGAAGATGATATCTGAACTGACCACAGCAATGCAAGACAACAAGAACATTGAAGCCATAATGCAAAACACCAGAGATGACACTGACACCATCCTTAATGAGATTAGTTTCGAAAATGATGAAACGATGCCTGCCAAAAAGCTACAGATTCTTGATGGGCATGAAAAAAGAGATGCTTTGTAAGTGCATGATGCCATTCTTTCTGAAATAAAATTATGTTTTCAGTTCACTGGACACATCATTGCAGCCAACTTATTTGATGAAAATCAGTTTGACGAATACATCACAGATTTTCCTCACAAATGCTTGAAATTAAAGAGACATATACATTTCTGGTAAAAAGAAAGTTGAAGGGTGAGCTTCAAGTCCTCTATGCTAGGCTTGAGTTGAGTGCAGTTGCATTTCTTTCATTGATTCTTGTGGGTGAGCGTCATGACACATTCGACAAGACTGTTAAAGTTTTGAAATTGCTAATCATGATGCCTATCTTGACATCAGAAGGTAAGTGGTGCTTTTCAAGTCTTAAGAGAATTAAAACATACCTACAAAAAACCATGAAAGAAGAATTATTGAGTGCCTTGGGGATGCTATCCTGTGAAAAGTCAATTGTGTGTAAAATTGGACATTTGAATCTGAGATGACAGATTTATTTGCCAACAAGAAGGAGTGAAGAATCAATTTACAATAGTGTTCCTACTAATTATTTTGAAGCTGTGCTCCCAAAGTCCTTTTAGTTTCAAATGTTGGTAATTTGATTCGCAGAATCCAGATTACGAGTTCGAATAATTTATACATGCTCTATTATTTCTTGTACTGGCACTCATGTTGTAGTGGGTGCTTTTCTGGCAGTTAACTGTGAATGTAAAACAAACAAGGAGTTCTGCCTGTCAAGGGGAGAAGAGCAGAGTGGGGGAACAAGCCAAGCCTCCCTCTCACAGGGTTGGCAGCCTATGTCCCTGTTCTGTGCTCCTGGGAAGGCACCAATGTAATAATGGACATATGGATTGCTGATTCCATCTCATGTTGTGAGAGTCATATTTGAACCATGTGACAGAGCAAGATTGCTCTCTGCACTCTTTTCAAAATAAGAGAAAGAAACAACCATCAAGCACAACTCAAAGCAAAGCGGAGCACATAAATCATCTAGTAACGGCTAGAGCACAATTATTAGCTAAGGTTGGTGCTGTCATTACATGGTAGTTCAGGCCCTATCTCCATCAGTATGTTAAGCAACCATATGTAAAAAAAAAAACCTTTCTTACGACTGCCATGTAAAAGTGACCGAACATACCCTGTCAGAAGTGAAGAATTGTACTGTTGATTTATGTGCACTTGTGTGCCTTTGTGTGTACAAGAGAGATTTTTGAAGCTGGTCTTATGTTTTATATCTCATGCAGACATGTGAAAAAGATAGCTAAAGCAACTTCTCTCTCTCTCTCTCTTATACAAACACTTGCTATCATGTTTTGCAGGATTATTTCAATCTCTTTCTGTGCGTAAGAAGCGCACTGTTATAATAAGTGTTTATCTCTGACTCTCTACATTTATTAATATAATAGAGGGAAACATTCCACGTGGGAAAAATATATCTAAAAACAAAGATGATGAGACTTACCAAACAAAAGCACTGGCAGGTTGATAGACACACAAAAAAACGCAAACATACACACAAAATTCTAGCTTTCGCAACCAATGGTTGCTTCGTCGGGAAAGAGGGAAGGAGAGGGAAAGACGAAAGGATGTGGGTTTTAAGGGAGAGGGTAAGGAGTCATCCCAATCCCGGGAGTGGAAAGGCTTACCTTAGGGGGAAAAACGGACGGGTATACACTCGCACACACACACACACACACACACACACACACACACACACACACACACACACACATATCCATCCGCACATTTACAGACACAAGCAGGCATTTGTAAAGGCAAAGATTTTTGCCTTTACAAATGTGTGCTTGTGTCTGTGTATGTGTGGATGGATATGTGTGCGTGTGTGTGTGTGTGTGTGTGTGTGCGTGTGTGCGAGTGTATACCCGTCTGTTTTTCCCCCTAAGGTAAGTCTTTCCGCTCCCAGGATTGGGATGACTCCTTACCCTCTCCCTTAAAACCCACATCCTTTCGTCTTTCCCTCTCCTTCCCTCTTTCCTGACGAAGCAACCGTTGGTTGCAAAAGCTAGAATTTTGTGTGTATGTTTGTGTTTGTTTGTGTGTCTATCGACCTGCCAGCACTTTTGTTTGGTAAGTCTCATCATCTTTGTTTTTCGATATATCTCTACACTTATTGTTTGATATCATATCTTATGAAATATAGGAATTACCAACAAAAATCCATAATACAGGGTGATTCAAAAAGAATACCACAACTTTAAAAATGTGTATTTAATGAAAGAAACATAATATAAACTTCTGTTATACATCATTACAAAGAGTATTTAAAAAGTTTTTTTTTTCACTCAAAAACAAGTTCAGAGATGTTCAATATGGCCCCCTCCAGACACACGAGCAATATCAACCTGATACTCCAACTCGTTCCACACTCTCTGTAGCATATCAGGCGTAACAGTTTGGATAGCTGCTGTTATTTCTCATTTCAAATCATCAATGGTGGCTGGGAGAGGTGGCCGAAACACCATATCCTTAACATACCCCCATAAGAAAAAATCGCAGGGGGTAAGATCAGGGCTTCTTGGAGGCCAGTGATGAAGTGCTCTGTCACGGGCTGCCTGGCGGCCGATCCATCACCTCGGGTAGTTGACGTTCAGGTAGTTACGGACAGATAAGTGCCAATGTGGTGGTGCTCCATCCTGCTGAAATATGAATTGTTGTGCTTCTTGTTCGAGCTGAGGGAACAGCCAATTCTCTAACATCTCCAGATACTGTAGTCCAGTTACTGTAGCACCTTCGAAGAAAAAGGGACCAAAAACTTTATTGGCTGAAACGGCACAGAAAACGTTCTTCTTAGGCGAGTCACGTTCATACTGAGTTGTTTCCCGCAGATTCTCAGTGCCCCATATACAGACATTGTGACGGTTGACTTTCCCGTTAGTGTGGAAAGTTGCTTCATCACTAAACACAATCTTTGAAACGAAAGATTCATCTGTTTCCTTTTGAGCAAGGATAAAATCACAGAAATCAATTCTTTTAATCTTATCAGCTGCAGACAGTGCTTGAACCAATTTCAGACAATAAGGTTTCATAACTAACCTTATTCGTAGGACTCTCCATACAGTTGATTGTGGAATTTGCAGCTCTCTGCTAGCTCTGCGAGTCGATTTTCCTGGGCTGCGAACAAATGCTTGCTGGATGCGTGCTACATTTTCATCACTCGTTCTTGGCCATCCAGAACTTTTCCCTTTGCACAAACACCCATCCTCTGTAAACTGTTTATACCAACGTTTAATACACCACCTATCAGGAGGTTTAACACCATACTTCGTTCGAAATGCACGCTGAACAACTGTCGTCGATTCACTTCTGCCGTACTCAATAACACAAAAAGCTTTCTGTTGAGTGGTCACCATCTTAGCATCAACTGACGCTGACGCCTAGTCAACAGCACCTCAAGTGAACAAATGTACAACTAAATGAAACTTTATAGCTCCCTTAATTCGCCGACAGATAGTGCTTAGCTCTGCCTTTTGTCGTTGCAGAGTTTTAAATTCCTAAATTTGTGGTATTCTTTTTGAATCACCCTGTACTTCAATGCTACCAAACTAAGTCATTTTTGGCACCACCAGTGGAATGCCTCATCGGCCAGCATTGGTCTCCATTCATACTTTCGTACTGGTAGACAGCTAGTTGGTGGTCTGTTCCACATAAAATGCTGTGCAGAAGTTGCAGAAGAGCTGGTATATGACATAACTGCATTCACAGGTGGATCTGCCTTTGATGGCGTAGGATAAGCCTGTAACAAGAATGTCCTGGATGACTCCCAGGCTGGTATCCCACCTGGGTCTTTCACAGGGATAAGAGCCATGTGACAAAGGATTGACAGTAGAACTGAAATAGGAATGGACCAGAATCATATGTATATTGGATGGATAGTGGAATATAACATTAGGAAGTGTGGGAAGGATTGAGGGCAGAATGTCCCACATTTCTGGGCTTGACAATAGATGGTTGAAGCCCTGGTGAAGGACATGATTGAGTTGCTCCAATCTGGGATGACATTGGCTTGTGAGGGGAATGCCCTTATGCAGAAGTTTCTTGGTGGTAGTGGGAGGATAGGAGGTGTGTGAGGGTATGGTGTAGGAGATCTGTTTGCGGACTGGACGTGGGACCTGTCTGTGAAGGCTTTGGGACACCTTCCGCATACTGGGCAGAGGAATTGTCATTACTGCTGATATGCTGACTATTGATAGCAAGGCTGAATTGATGTGGAAGGAGTGATAGCTGTCAAAAGTCAGGTACTATTGCTGGTTAGCCTACTTGTCATGTATAGCCATTCAACAGTTATTTTGATTCATGTTTTATATTTCATACTTAATCAACAGTTGCTAGATGTTCTTTGGGTGATGGGAGGTTCATAGAATTATCAACTTCTGCTATAAAATTTTTATGTTCCTGTAAAATTCATGTTCTGGTCATGAGTTCCACACAAAATCACCCTCATTAAAGATTCCCTCCTTACTTAGTGAATAAGGATGCAAAAGTTTAAATTCTGACTGTTCTTCAGGTATGATTTGATGTGGACACTCATACTTAATGTTATGGGTATTCTTTTGCATCTGGAATGATTTATTAACATTAACAGAACAAATTTATCATCAATAAATTTTAACTTTGATCTTATAAGTATAATGTAGATTACATCTGATGGGCAAGACTTGCACCGTATTGTAGGTTGAATTATATTCTATAAGACTTGATAAGTGACTAATGATATGTTTTTTGCAAAAAATATTTCATCTGTGTAGTGACCAACTGCTGCTTTGGAATTCTCAAGGCAAACTTACCTTCTGTTATCTGAAAAAAGTTACTAAAGTAACTAAACGCCTTGCTGGAAAGTACAATTTGTATGATATGAAAAATAGTTATCATTGAACTAATGAGTAAGCTGAATGCATATAAACATATCTCTTAATATACTTATACAAGACATAACCATGAAGCCTCATGGTCACTCTTTATGACCATTGTGAAAAATTATACATCATTAAAATGATTAAAAGTATGAAATAGCAATGAGGATATAAGATTTTTTGTCAATTGGTTATTATTAGTACCTAATAAATACAAGCATTTTTACACGGCACAATTATCTTAAAATTACATGAAGCATGTGGCACATACACCACTATCATACAAAAATGTATTCTTTTGAATAGTCATCTATTAAACAAGTACAAACCTTATTTTTGAATTAAATACCAGCTTGCTATACTCAGTTATGATTCAATATAGCATGTAAACAGAACAGAACATCCTGCTTTTGCAAATGTGGGATATTACTTTTTCAGTATGGCTTGCCAAGTTGTAACATAAAGAAATACATTACCTTGTATTTTCAATTTAACATATAGAAAGATATTAGGCAATATTTTCTGTACCACTTTATGAATTCAAAACATTAGCTGCATTTAGATGCTGCTCTACATCTTCCTTGGTATAATAAAATGCAGCCTTGCTCAGAAGCACATCATATCACATGTAAGCAAAACCACACCATTACTCCTGAAAAGCAACCCTCCTCTGTATTGTCACACAAAACAATTGAAAAATAAAAGTTCAGAGCATGTGCACTTTTCTAGCTTACACCATTAGGTATGTGCAGCTAATAAATATGTGAGCAGGAAAGTCGCTCAGTATGTATGTTCTTCTTGTTGCTCCTCTTTGAATATCTGGCTCATTGCAAATTATGGTCACTGAAACATTGTAACATGCAGGAATGTGACCAGATCTGTTGAAATTTGAACACTAGTTGTATCTCTTTCTTCATCTTTCCTTCTTGTTTCCTTCATTTCATGTACATTTCCAAAAGATTGCACAAATCAAACTACCCTGTAACACAAAAATCAACCAGATGGCTTCCAGCCAAAACCAAATGAATTCAGAAATTACTCACATCATATCTCCTTAACTTCTTCTTCTAACTATTTGTTAAACAAGTCCACAAGTGCAAAAATTTGCAGTCCAAGGAATTCTACACACAAATGCTTACAAATGTTTTCAGAATACATTATACAAATAGGAATAAAGACAATAATTTTAAAACTTGATTACAATGACACATTAAATTGGAAATAAAACATCTCTCAGTTTTATATATTATTTCTGCTTATGAAAAGAAAGAATGAATTATGTTACTAGTTGTCATTTTGATTACAACATTCAACATACAACTTACAGAAGTTGACACATCATAACACACAACTTTTAAACTAATCTCAGAAGAATTAAATGTTGTATATAAATTGCTAAAGGAATTAATATTTACATTCCAGGTTGTGCGTGTACTGACTCTTGCAGAACAGCCTTTAAACTGTGTGGTTTTTTCACATAGTAATTTGATGTTGTTTGCATCACTGTCCTCTGGGTCTGTGTTGTCTGTGCTGTACCCTCTGAGTGAGGCTGCAGAATATATAGAATATTCTATGCAAAGTTATCCGTTCACACAGGTAAAACTGCAGTTTAATATTGCTTTCTCTAATAGCATACATGAGTAAGGTTAAGTGGTAGATAATATAAGCCATTTCTCCTTTTAGTACTTAGTCTTATAAAACTAGTTTTGCTTTCTAACTGGAATTAATAATGGAGTAAACCTACTGAGAGGCTCATGTCAGTGTGCCATAATGTTTAAAGAGCTTTCTAGAAGAGGCTCTAGAGATGACACCACTTATTGCATTACAAATTTCTGTGCAACAAACACTTTTTTCCCAATATTGAATTACTCCAGAATATGTTGCCATACAATATTAGTGAATGAAAATAGGAAAAGTAAGTCAATATTTCAACTTTTCATCTACAAAATCCAACCATAACTCAAAAGTTGCAAAGTTCAGCCATTCAAAAATATCTGTAACGTGTAACTACAATTTACTTCCTTGTTGATGCAAATATCTAAGAATTTAGAATACTCATATGAATATAATAGAGGGAAACATTTCACGTGGGAAAAATAAATCTAAAAACAAAGATGATGTGACTTACCAAACAAAAGCACTGGCAGGTCGATAGACACACAAACAAACACAAACATACACACAAAATTCAACTTCCCTCTTTCCTAACAAAGCAACCGTTGGTTGCAAAAGCTTGAATTTTGTGTGTATGTTTGTGTTTGTTTGTGTGTCTATCGACCTGCCAGCGCTTTTGTTTGGTAAGTCACATCATCTTTGTTTTTAGGTATAATTTAGAATACTCAGTTTCATTTATTGAATTTCCCTTACACATTATTTTTAAAAGTATGGTTGGGTCCTGTGATTACAGAATTGTGTATATTTTTTTCATCTAAGTTCAATGACGAGCATTTTCAGAGACCCAGCTACTCGTTTTCAAGAAAATATTTACATGTTCATCTGGTGAAGTTTCTCTATTAGGCCTGATTAAATTCTTGCATCATCAGAAATGAGAACTATTTGTGCATTTGGATCCATGATGGCAGCTCATTTATATATAAAAATAACAAGAACAGACCAAACATTGATCCCTATGATACACCAGTAGTGATTATTCCCATTTGGAAGATGCTGCTTTATTGTGTACATGTCCTGAGTTTCTTAATGTGTTAACTGCACCCTTATAGTTAGACAGGACAAAAATCAGTTACCAGGAAGATCTATGACACACGAGTACTGGAGTTTCCCTAGGAGTATACTGTGAACTGGATAATCAGATGCTTTTGAAAAATCTCAGAAAATACCATTTGGCAATATTTTGTCTATAAAAATTGTCTAATCTGATGTGTGAGTTGAAAAGTAAAATTTCTGTAGAGGAATATTTTTGAAATCCAGAGTGAGATGGGCTAAGAAGCTATATTGATAAAGATTGGATTGATTTCTTCCAGACATAATCTGCTCCAGCAGATTTCAATAGAAGATAAGTAGCAATACTGAGCAATAATTATTAATATCTGTCTTACATATTTGGTCATAGAGGGGTCTGGCAATAGGATATTTCAGTCTGTGTGAAAATATCCCCAGTGATGTGATTGAATATTTTCATGCAAAGAACAGGATTTCAGTAATTTCTTCTGTCAGAGTTCATTACATGATCACACCAGTTAAGGGAGTGAAATATCTCTCATAATTTCAACTGATTTTATTCAGAGAAAAGTCTGTAAGTCCTATGAAAGCAAACTTACAATTATTGTTATTTGACTCTGTCAGACAATTCACATTTACCCTTTCGTATAAAAATATGCAATTCCAAAATTTATCTCTGCTCCCTTTTTTTATGAAAGCAGAGCATGGAAGATGTTCCAAGTGCAAGAATTGTAAAGTAAGTGCAAAACTTGGTAGATGTAACCAAAATGGGATAGACTCAGGACAGAAAAAATTAGGACAAGGTGAGTCAGAATACAAAGTAAGAAAGAGGTAGATATGAGTATACCAGGAAGGAAAATTGGAAACACTCAATTAGAATAAGCACCATTTCCCACATCGGGTGTTCACCAAAGATCAGTGCATCCTAACTAATTATGTTTCTTGTTATTAAAAATTTCTTCAGTTCTCATTCAAAAATAAATATTCCTCTCAACCAGAAAATTTTCAAAGTTGTATGAATGAAATTTTCCTAAGTCTTCACCAATATTAATTTCCCTAACTTGAAGCTGGTAGGTTTAAAATTGTCATCAGCTCCCCTCTTCCTTTCCTTGACCTCTTTATTCATCATTTTCCAAGCTACCTTAATATTTTCATTTTGAGTAATTTCTCTCAATGTAGAAAACACAATCTGTTCCTCATAATGTTAGTAGGTTTCAGCCCGAACAAAGGTTTACGAGGAGAAAATCCAGTAGATTAATTCCACTACTGGTTTATGATATATATCTGGCTGACCCAAGCAGAGTTAGTTTTTTTTTTTTTTTAATTACAATATCTCCTGCACAATATATTGATTTAGTTCATGAGCCTTTCACTTATATTCCCTTTTGGAAAATAATAGAAATTTTAATACAAATAATTTTGTGTAGCTCCATACTTTGCATAAACCTTTCAGAAGAAAACTGAGGTCTACTGTTTGCCAAAAGAAATTTTAGTACCCCATGCTGAAAAAAATAATCTGTTTCTAATTTCTGAACTGTTGTTTTAGTGTTGCCTCTTTTTATGGAACAAAAGTTTGGTAAATGTGTCTAAAGCTACAAAAATATGCCTGTAACTCCCTGTATTGTTTCTGGAAGAGAACAAACTAAATCCACAGCAATTAAGTCTCTTATTTCATTAGGAAGAACTGAATGCATTAGGCCTTTAGATTGTACATAAGTGGCTTTCACTCTTCAACATTTATCATGTGCTTCCAATCTCTTTTTCACTCTTTGCCACTTGTTTTCATTGTTACTGTTTTCTAAACTTTGGCTGCAGTTTTTCTAGTGCCATAGTGTCCACAACTTTCATGAAAGTAATCAGTTAACTTGTCAACATATTGTTCTGGAAGACACAACTTTCACTCCTATTTGACTGCAGTTTTTCTAGTGCCATAGTGTCCATAACTTTCATGAAAGTAATCAATTAACTTCTCAACATATTGTTCTGGAAGACACAACTTTCACTCCTATTTGGCTGAAGTTTTTCTAGTGCCATAGTGTCCATAACTTTCATGAAAGTAATCAATTAACTTCTCAACATATTGTTCTGGAAGACACAACTTTCACTCTATTTATCTATGGTTTCTCTCCTCAATGCTAATTCCTGATGTATGGTATAATATTGTTTTACTTTTAGGTTTACATCTGAGATGTAATATTCTTAAAGTAATCTCTTTCACATGTTTCTAGAAATATGCCCAATCAGTTTCTCATACCTGAGTTCCTGTAAATAACACAATCTTATTTGACCCTCATTTAGCTCGTGGTCATAATTATTGCTATTCTGTACTGGCATTCTGGATAAAACAATACCGTTGTCTTTACCTTTGATGTACTCCTAATTTATAAGTCAAACTGCTGTAAATAACAGGTGCGCAATGATGTGCAGTTTTGAAGCCTCCACCAGTAATACAATTTTTTCACAGTGATTTAAAAGAAATATAACATAAATTTACAGTGCTTGCAATTTAAAATGACCATCACTTTAAAATGACATCATGGAATTTGATTAACTTCTTTCTGCATTTGACCCTTCAGTTCCTGTATGGTGTATGATGGCTCACACTAGAAGATTTGAGATTTAAAATGACCCCAAAGGGAAAAAAAGTCACAGGCTGAAGAGTCAATGATCTTGGTTGTCAAGAAATACTACCATTCTCAGATAATAGATGACCAGGAAATACGTTGTGTCTTGTGTTAATGGAATGCTGTGCGATATGTCATGTGGACCTGTCTTGCTGGAACAATGTGTAAGCAGTGACACTAAGAAATGGTCCAACATGTGAACATAACATTCTGTGCTCATAGCAACAGTACTGCTGTGACCATCTTCAAAAAATAAGTCCCTGCAGTTACTTATGATGATACATCTCACAGCACTAGCAGTTTCTAACTGTGAAGTGGTGTTTTATGAAGCATTTTAGGATTTTTGTGTAACTAGTATCTAATGCTTTGCTTGTTAGCAAAGCCTCTTGCATAAAATGGTCCACATCTCTCAGGACCAGATTGTAGCACATGGCTGGGTTGTGTCGTTAATGACTTTCAACAATTCCTGGGGAAAATGTAGGCTGTTTGGGAGGTTCTGTGCATTCTATTTTTGCATGATGTAAATTTTTTATGGGAGATATTATGGTTTCTAGTGCAATATTTGCCATACACTGTGATAAAATGTGTCAAGTTGCAGTGCAAGCTTGCGTACAGAACACCTGGGACTTTAGCTTGTAATCTTAGCCTCCCACACATCACCACTGATTTTCTCTTAGTTTCTTCATTATTTTCAAAAGCTTCAAGAGGTGTAAGATATACAAAAGAAAAACTTTTTACTTATTTGCATTTTCTCTTGTTGTTGGGTCCAAGTCTTGACCCAGGACTACATTCTTGAGACTGAAATTTTGATTTAGCATTGGGGGGTTCCTGATGACTGAATAACTGATGAAGATATGCCTGTAAATTTCTTGAATTTTATTGTTTGTCACATTATAAAATATCACACCATTTCTACAATTTCCACTTTCAAAAAAACCAATAACTGCATAGTTGTTGACAAAGTTAGAGAAACGTGTACTTCCATGAGAGGCAGGCCTACTACTCCCACTAACATTGTGCAGTACTCACAATATTCCAAAGAGTTTACAAAGCAAAAGAGTTTGCAAACTTCCTTGACAAAAAAAGAATCATCACCAAGATGTATTATTTTTTTACAAATGAATCCAGAAATAAATTTAATAATTAGCATTGGATTGTGCAATTAATAATATGAATTTTATGTATACAAGAAATTTTGTAATTTCAAATATTTTTTTGAAAGATGGGTAATTTTAATTGTTAGTACATATCGATTGTAACACATTAATTTATTTTTATACATTTTAGCATTAAATATAATACATCACATACAGATCCATATGAAGTTCATTCACTTAAACAGCTGATATAATGTTCACCTATACAAGAACTGGTAGTATAAATGGTATTGGTTATTTCTATAAAAAAGAAGGTTATGTTTGAAAAGTGTGTCCCATTAGAAGCTGTATACTTCTTCCAACCTTTTAACAGACTGTGGTGTATACACACATTTTGTACTTCAACACATTTCCTTGAAGTTCTATACCCATTATTTTATGGGATGTGCCAATGGGACTGCAACATGATGCATAAGACTACAAAATACATGCTGCACAGCCATATAGTTTTTTTTTTTTTTTTTTTTTTTTTTAAAAAAAGTAAAATGCCTTCATGGTTGAACATCAGTATCAGGATCAGTGGCAAATGTTTCTTGTGCAGATGGCACCACTGCTGTTTT
Organism: Schistocerca serialis cubense; assembly: GCF_023864345.2. Lineage (NCBI taxonomy): Eukaryota > Metazoa > Arthropoda > Insecta > Orthoptera > Acrididae > Schistocerca > Schistocerca serialis. The sequence goes on along the minus strand of NC_064638.1, from coordinate 139,113,837 downwards.
CACATTGCTTATGCTAATATGTTATTTCCAGGGTTGTCAAATCACCCATTTCACTGCCACACCTGTTACAATGTCTGTCCAGTTGTATTGTATTGTCTTTTATTGATCCAAGCAATCATAGTATTGTACACTGTACATATGATATTGGACAGGTCAAGGGAGCATATTTACAAGCACTTTTTACAAATTGATTTTTACATTATTTTGTAGTGAGGAAATTATCTATCTTAAACAAAACAGTCAATACAGATCATATAATTGTACAGTTGTACATATAATTGTACAGTTGTACATATGATATTGGACAGGTCATTAGAACATGTTTGCAAGTAATTTTTAATAAATTTATTTTACACTATTTTGTAATGAAAGTAATTTTTAATAAATTTATTTTACACTATTTTGTAATGAGGAAATTATCTATCTTTTACAAAACAGTAAATACAAATGTTGTATGGTAAAATACAAACAGCCAATACCAATGTAATAGTAAAATAATGCAGTATATTTCATAGACATGCATAGTATATAATAATCTAGTATATTTCATAGACATGTACAGTATATAATTTTCAGACCTAATTGAACATTTATTATAAAATTGTTTACAATTTTAACCCCTTTCAAAAAAATGATCAACTGCATAAAAGCATTGGTCCGAGAGATATTTTTTTAACTTATGTGTGAAGGCTCTTGGGCTCTTTGTTGCTTTGATTTCATTTGGTAAATTATTATACATTTGTATCCCAACATTTAAAACACATTTTTGGTAGCAGGTAGTTCTGGACTGAATCATATGTAGGTCAGATTGCTGCCTTGTTGCATAGTTATGAATATCTCCATTGAATTTTAATGTGCAGTCATTGTTTAACAGGTATGACTTGACAAATGAGACGATATTATAAATGTAAGCAGAGGGCAGTGTCATAATGCTATTTGTTTTGAAATGTTGTCTGTGTGATTCGTTATGTCTTAGGTTACATATTATGATTATTGCCTTGTTTTGCATTTTGAAAATATATCTACCCCCAAGTGAGTTCCCCCAAAATATGATTCCATACTGTAATGTTGAGTGGAAGTAAGCATAATATACATGTATGAGAGCAGGTTTTATGACTGATTTTTTGAGTATCCTTAAAATGTAACACACAGTTGATAGCTTTTTTGAGATATAATTTGTGTGAGTCTCCCACTTAAGATTTTCTTCAAGCCATATGCCAAAAAACTTGACAGAGTCCAACACACATAAGCTCTTGGTTATTTAGAATCACATTGGGCATTTCTTGTTTTTGGGATGAGAGTCTGAAATTGATGTACATTGTTTTCTGTATATTTATAATCAGTTTGTTCTCATTGAACCATTTGCTGAATGATGACATAAGCAGTTTAATTGTTTGGTTGTGGTCCTCTGTATCAGTACCTGTTATTAGTGTACTCATGTCATCGGCAAATAGTGTGGTATGTCCTGTACCAAGCTTCGTGCTTATGTCATCAATATGTTGCAGAAACAGTATGGGTCCCAAGATTGAGCCTTGTGGCACTCCATATCTAATAGGCATTGTGTCAGAGGAGAGGACATTACATTGATGGGTGGTTGTATTCTCTTTTTCAAAATTAATTTCAACTTTTTGTAATCTGTTTGACAGGTAAGATTCTAACCATTTGTTTGCAATTCCTCTTATACCTTTATTTGCTAGCTTCTTAAGGAGTATGGTATGGTCAATTACATCAAAGGCTTTGGATAAATCTAAAAAGATGCCAGTAGAGATTTCCTTATTATCCAATGCTTTTAAGGTTTTGTTGAGATACTCATAAATAGCTGTGGTAGTCGTCTTTTGTTTTCTAAAATCATGCTGGTGTTTTTTTAATGAGCGTAGTTTATTAGCAAAGTCTTCCAATCTGGTGTAAAATAATTGTTCAAATATTTTTGAGAATGAGCTGTGTTGTGCTATGGGCTTGTAATTGGCTACATCATTTTTAGGGCCCTTTTTGTGAAGTTGGGTAATTTTAGAAGTCTTTAGTAGGTCAGGGAAAACTCCATTTGTAAAGGATGCATTTATTATGTGGGTTTAGGGGTTCTACAATGGATTCTCCACATTTCTTTAGAATTAAATCAGGAATGTTGTCACTGTCACTGAAGTACTTATTCTTTAGTCCTTTTATAGCTGGAGACTTTGTGAAGAAACATTGATGCCTGTACTGGTATGGTTTCCATTAGTGTTTGGTGTTGAGTATTTGGTCTGTGGCAGTCTTTCTTTATCAGGTTTTCTGCTAATTTGCTAAAATAGTCATTGAAACCATTTACTATTTTGTGGGGATCTGATGTGACTTCATCATTTAGGTTTAGTTTCAATGTTTTGTTTATAACATGCTGCTTACTGTTTGTTTCATTTTTTACAACTGTCCACAAGCCTTCCATTTTATTGTTCGATTCCTTTATAAATTTATCATTGTATAATTTTTTTGCTTGTTGAATTACTTTTCTGTAGATTGCAAAATAGGTCTTACAATATGACCTAAACTGATCATCGACTTCATGGTGTTTCATGTGATTTTTTAAGACATGCTTTTTTTGGCTGGAGAGCCTTATCCCTTTTGTTACCCATGAGTTTGTGTGTTTGTTTCTGATTTTCCTGGATTTCAGTGCAAATGCAGTATTGAGGTGGTGGAGAAATGTTTCATGGAAGGAATTAAATATGTAGTTTACATCATATTCTTTATGGACCTCTGTCCAGTTTTCAGCCCTTAACAGATAGTTAAAAAGCCTTATATTATCATCATTAAATTGTCTTTGCATTTTAGTTTTTGTGGGATATTGTCTTATGTAATTTAAATTTACCATTAGTATTTGGGCTTCACGGTCGCTGTAACCTGTGCTGATGACTTTGATTGAGCGGTGTACTTTGTCTGCTTTTATGAAAATCTGATCTAGAGCTGTTTTTGAATTTTTTGTGGTCCTGGTTGGTGTGTTTAAAGTTGGGGATAGGTTGAATGAATTTGTAATATTCAACAATTCGTCTTTGTTTTTTCCAGGTGTGAGGAAGTCAATATTAAAATCTCCACTTATTTATAGATTTTTGTTTAGTGAGTGAATTTTTGTGAGTAGTGCTTTGAGGAAGTGATTGAAGGTTTGGATGTTCCCATCAGGGGCTCTATTTACATTCACTATCAATAGGTTATAGTCTGTTAAGGTAATTAAGGAGAATTCAAAGTCTGTTTCTATTTGCATATTATTGTACTTTGTTAGGCTTTTGTAACTTACATTTTTTTTTTTACATAGATTGCTGTACCACCTCCCTTACTTTTGTTCCCACAAGAATAACCAGCTAGAGTAAATTCACCAAGTGGCATTTTTTTTAAATTTTGTCTTCTGTTAACCAGTGTTTAGTAATACAGAGAACATCTAATTGTGACTTTGTTTTTTGGAAGATATCTATTTCTGGTAACTTATTAAACACTGACTGCACATTATGGTGTAATATTTTAAAGGATAATAGTGAATGTTTTCCAATGGAAAACTGTTTGGGTAACTTGTAGTTTTGGTTCATGAAGATTTTGCTCTGCATCTGTTTTCCTTTGGTTTGCTGCTAGCAGGGAGCTACTGGTGTTCTTGCCCATAAAAAATCCTGGCTGTAGGCTGGAGGTCTGCATTTTCATGTTGAAGATCTTGTCACAGTTTCCAGTGGTATTGATTTGGAGTGTGGCTGGACATTTTTTGCTGTTTTCACTTGGATGTTGTGGGCTGACTGATTTGTGGCACTTGATGAGATTTTTGCACAGGATGTTGGTGGTGACTTTGTGCTGACTTTTCTAACACTGTTTCTGACGTTTTCCTTGATATTCACTTTTGTTGTTGCTACCAATGGCTCTTCAGCTGCAGTATTGCTCATTCTTCTGAGATTGTCCACCAAATTATCTTCATAGGACCACAAATATGTTTGACGTCCTGGTGTAACACATTTTATGGCACTCCTTGTCACCAGTGGACTTTTGATGGCATTCAGCAGATTAACACACAGTTTCTTCTTCCCATTTTTATGTAAGTGAAGTCCATGCCTAGTGAAGTCTTTCTGTTGGAGGAAGCTATTTACATATAAAACTCTGATGTGTTCACAGTAAGATGCCTTCTGCATCAAGTAACTGTTCATTTCGTAGATTTTGCAGTTTTCATTTGGCATGTCATATCTATATAGTATTGTTCATAGAATTAGTTGTGTGTGCCTAGGACGATTTATTCTACACTGTTGTAGAAAACTATAAGCTTTGTGTCCTGTGTAAAATCTTATCTTGTCCCTAGTAAATATCCCCTACATTTTTTAAATTCAAAGCTTTTGCTAAAGGTTCTTTTAATGAGCATACCAAGACCTTCTTTAAAAGCAAGTACTTTGCATTCAGCTCCTGTATCTGCATTTTCATGTTGAAGATCTTGTCACAGTTTCCAGTGGTATTGATTTGGAGTGTGGCTGCACATTTTTTGCTGTTTTCACTTGGATGTTGTGGGCTGACTGATTTGTGGCACAAAATCACAATAGCTGGAATTAGTACTCATACAAAGAGGCAAATAAATGTCTGGATGATGCAATAACTTACTGTCTACTAATTCCTTCTTCAAATTTTGAAAATTTTTTTTGCAATCAGGTGTGCAATTCCAGAGATTATTTTTCTTTAATGACTTACCCAAACAGTGATAATTATCGGTCTGTCACAAATTTTCAGTAGTAACCAAATAGATTAAACATGGCATTTAGCTGTTCCTGTTTTTAGGTGCTGAAAAATCTTTGCAGCAACTTCGAGCTTTTTGTGTTAGGTTGTATCCATTTTTCATTAATTATTTTATCTAAGAAATGACATTTCTTTCTTGACTCAGTCAGACTTACTTACTTTCAGTTTCATACCTCATCTGTACACAGCTTTAAGACCCTCATCCAAAACTATACAGAGTTCAAATCAATCAGAACTTTCAAGCCAGGTGTCTTCAAGACAGGCGGTCACTTCAACAGCAGTTAACTACATAAAATTTTATCAATGGCTCTAATGAATATGGCAGATAAATTTAGACCAAAAGGTAGCACACAATATCGATAACACTTACCTCCATGCAAAAAGGCTGTACAAGGTCTTAATTCCTTTGCTAAACTAATATTCCACTTGCAGAAAGTTACATTAAAAGAGGAAAGAAATTTCGAGCCATGAAATTTTTGCAGCATTTCATCAATACTAACTGGTTTGTCACTTTCCCTCCAAACAGATTCATTTCATTTTATAACATACAAAACAGCTCTTACATTCCATTCGTTTCTCCAATGATCACCAATGGATTAAATCTCCAGCCATAGACAATGCAGACATGTGCATTCACCTCTTTCTGGCTCATTTGTGGGGCACTCATTTATCACATTGGATGTAATTTATGCTCTGTCTGTACATCAGAAGGCACAGTTTTTCAGTTGAATACTTGTCTGTTGTTCTGGGACATTGTAAACTGCTATTTTTCTGTCAAATCATTGTTATGTTGCTCTGGAATGTCAGCGGTCACTATTTTCCCATATGGAACAGTGGGAGTCACATTTTTCACATTCTTCAGTCTTAATCACTTACTTACATGTATTGCTCCTCATTTCAGCAATTTTGTATCCACATTCCTGAGCTTGTGTATTGAACCTTGCTTTAAGGTGTATAACATTCAGAAAATTCATCAGTAAGTTTATCCTGCTTTTATAGGATTCTATCTCTTGGAAATACTTTTGCTTAGCACCAGACATGATTTAAGCTCTCTGCTTATTTCATTGTCTGTATTCACATCAGTATTGCTGAAACTTGGTACATGTTTATTAAAAAATGGCTTTTTTTATGTCTTCCCCAAGTGTGAGCCCCAAATGGAAATAATTTCAGTTTTCTGACTGGGGTCTGCTGTCCTCCATTCTCCTATCACTGAAATTTCTCCAATTAGTTCGATTTCTTTTTGGATCATTTGTCTGCCAGTTATTTATTGGACTTCCATTATTATTTCCACAACTTGTTCTGTTTACATGGTAATAACTCCTTGGTTGCTCCTTATCTTCAAAATATCTCACACTGTCTTCTATTATGGCCCTAACCCCTTCAAAAATCAATAATATTACTCTAGGAGCAGGAAAAGGAAACACACAATCATCTTTGAAAGTTTGTTCCCCAATCCCATGATTATAGATTCACTGCCTAACTTGAGTTTTTTAATCCAATACTGACAAAATCTTTAACAGTACCTCTTCTTGGATTATACCAATTGTCACATAAAAATTCACTCAAAATCCTTTGTTGCTCATTATTAGGCTGATACTCCTCCAAAAGTAATTTTTTAAACTTTTTTCCATGAATTACATGATTCTTCAGGTTCAGATGTCCAACCATAAGAATCTGATTTTTTTAAAAACCTACAAAAGATATTTTTCTCTTTATCACCCCAGTTCTCAAGCAAATCATTAAATTCTCTAATAAAATCAAGAGGATGTACATTAGTATAAGATTGAAAATTATTGAACTTTTTACAACTATCAAAACAATCTCCTTTGAACAGTACAAACACTATATTTGACACTTTGAACCTTCTGACTTTCTTTCAATTTGAACAAGCTTAGTATCCATATTTTCATATATTTCTCCTATGTTCTTGTCAGTAGTAATCAGACAAATCTTTTCTATTGTGCATGCTGAAGTCCCTATTTAATTATCTAGATATGTATTGGTTTGTTCAATTTAAGCTTCTAACTCACCCTTATTTTCAGAACAAAACTTCTTCAATGTTACCTAAGATTTTTGACAAGAACTAACGACAGTTTCCATCCTCTTCTCACAATACTTTACAATTCTGACTTTTCCAGCTTCACAAATTTGCTAACAGTCTTTACTTTTATATCCATAGCTTTAGTTGTCTTTTATAATTACTTTTGGAGAAAAGTTATCACTGTTTGTCCAAATCTGATTTATATACCAATGTCATTGTTCAGTTCTAGTTTTAAACTAACAGTGCCTTTTTTAATGTCATTACTATTTTTGTTTATTTTTACTCTTAAACCACTAATGTCATTCCCACTTTTCTCCATTTTTCAATTCAAGTCTTTCATACGCTCCATTACCACTGATAGAAAATACTCCTTTACTGACACTTCCTGCATTTTGCTACTTTCTTCATGAAATTCCAGTCCAACTTTACATTGTTTAATCAACCATAACCTGTTCACTTCCTCATTCAGACTACAGTGAGCAGTGGGTATGTCCCTTGATGTTTCATCCGTAATTGGGCTAGCAGTAGTTGTTTTTGTTGTTGTTGATGTGGTCTTCAGTCCTGAGACTGGTTTGATGCAGCTCTCCATGCTACCCTATCCTGTGCAAGCTTCTTCATCTCCCAGTACTTACTGCAACCTACATCCTTCTGAATCTGCTTAGTGTATTCATCTCTTGGTCTCCCTCTATGATTTTTACCCTCCACGCTGCCCTCCAATGCTAAATTTGTGATCCCTTGATGCCTCAGAACATGTCATACTAACCAGTCCCTTCTTTTTGTCAAGTTGTGCCACAAACTCCTCTTCTCCCCAATTCTATTCAATACTTCATCATTAGTTATGTGATCTACCCATCTAATCTTCAGCATTCTTCTGTAGCACCACATTTCAAAAGCTTCATTCTCTTCTTGTCTAAACTATTTATCATCCATGTTTCACTTCCATACATGACTACACTCCATACGAATACTTTCAGAAACGACTTCCTGACACTTAAATCTATACTCAATGTTAACAAATTTCTCTTCTTCAGAAACGCTTTCCTTGCCATTGCCAGTCTACATTTTATAACCTCTCTACTTCGACCATCATCAGTTATTTTGCTCCCCAAATAGCAAAACTCCTTTACTACTTTAAGTGTCTCACTTCCTAATCTAATTCCCTCAGCATCACTTGACTTAATTCAACTACATTCCATTATCCTCATTTTGTTTTTGTTGATGTTCATCTTATATCCTCCTTTCAAGGCACTGTCCATTCCGTTCAACTGCTCTTCCAAGTCCTTTGCTGTCTCTGATAGAATTACAATGTCATCGGCGAACCTCAAGGTTTTTATTTCTTCTCCATGGATATTAATACCTACCCTGAATTTTTCTTCTGTTTCCTTTACTGCTTGCTCAATATACAGATCGAATAACATTGGGGAGAGGCTACAAACCTGTCTCATTCCGTTCCCTACCACTGCTTCCCTTTCATGCCCCTTGACTCTTATAACTGCCATCTGCTTTCTGTACAAATTGTTAGTATCCTTTTGCTTCCTGTATTTTACCCCTGCCACCTTTAGAATTTGAAAGAGAGTATTCCAGTCAACATTGTCAAAAGCTTTCTCTAAGTCAACAAATTCTAGAAACGTAGGTTTGCCTTTCCTTAATCTTTCTTCTAAGATAAGTCGTAAGGTCAGTATTTCCTCACGTGTTCCAATATTTCTACGGAATCCAAACTGATCTAGCCCGAGGTCAGCTTCTACCAGTTTTTCCATTCATCTGTAAGGAATTCATGTTAGTATTTTGCAGCTGTGACTTATTAAACTTATAGTTCGGTAATTTTCATATCTGTCAAAACCTACTTTCTTTGGGATTGGATTTATTATATTCTTCTGGAAGTCTGAGGGTATATCGCCTGTCTCATACATCTTGCCCACCAGATGGTAGAGTTTTGTCAGGACTGGCTCTCCCAAGGCTGTCAGTAGTTCTAATGGAATGTTGTCTACTCCCGAGGCCTTGTTTCGAATCAGGTCTTTCAGTACTCTGTCAAACTCTTCACGCAGTATCGTATCTCCCATTTCATCTTCATCTACATCCTCTTCCATTTCCATAATATTGTCCTCAATTACATCGCCCTTGTATACACCCTCTATATACTCGTTCCACCTTTCTGCTTTCCCTTCTTTGCTTAGAACTGGGTTTCCATCTGAGCTCTTGATATTCATACAAGAGGTTCTCTTTTCTCCAAAGGTCTCTTTAATTTTCCTGTAGGCAGTATCTATCTTACCCCTAGTCAGATAAGCCTCTACATCCTTATATTTGACCTCTAGCCATCCCTGCTTAGCCGTTTTGCACTTCCTGTCGATCTCATTTTTGATACGGCTGTATTCCTTTTTGCCTGCTTTGTTTATTCCTTTTTTATATTTTCTCCTTTCATCAATTAAATTGAATATCTCTTCTGTTACCCAAGGATTTCTACTAGCCCTCGTCTTCTTACCTACTTGATCCTCTGCTGCCTTCACTACTTCATCCCTCAGAGCTACCCATTCTTCTTCTACTGTACTTCTTTCCCCCATTCCTGTCAATTGTTTCCTTATGCTCTGCCTGAAACTGTGTACAACCTCTGGTTCTTTCCATTCATCCAGGTTCCATCTCCTTAAATTCCCACCTTTTTGCAGTTTCTTAAGTTTTAATCTATAGTTCATAACCAATAGATTGTGGTCAGAGTCCACATCTGCCCCTGGAAATGTCTTACAATTTAAAACCTGGTTCCTAAATCTCTGTCTTACTATTATATAATCTATCTGATACCTTCTAGTATCTGCAGGATTCTTCCATGTATACAACCTTCTTTTATGATTCTCGAACCAAGTGTTAGCTATGACTAAGTTATGCTCTGTGCAAAACTCTACCAGGCAGCTTCATCTTTCATTTCTTAGCCCCAATCCATATTCACCTACTATGTTTCCTTCTCTCCCTTTTCCTACTCTCAAATTCCAGTAACCCATGACTATTAAATTTTCGTCTCCCTTCACTACCTGAATAATTTCTTTTATCTCATCATACATTTCATCAATTTCTTCATCATCTGCAGAGCTAGTTGGCATAAAAACTTGTACTACTGTAGTAGGCGTGGGCTTCGTGTCTCTCTTGGCCACAATAAAGTGTACAATATGCTGTTTGTAGTAGCTTACCTGCACTCCTATTTTTTTATTCATTATTAAACCTACTCCTGCATTACCCCTATTTGATTTTGTATTTATAACCCTGTATTCAGCTGACCAAAAGTCTTGTTCCTCCTGCCACCGAACTTCACTAATTCCCACTATATCTAACTTTAATCTATCCATTTCCCTTTTTAAGTTTTTCTAACCTACCTGCCCGATTCAGGGATCTGGCATTCCATGCTCCGATCCATAGAATGACAGTTTTCTTTCTCCTGGTAACAATGTCCTCCTGTGTAGTCCCCACCCGGAGATCCGAATGGGGGACTATTTTACCTCCGGAATATTTTACCCAAGAGGATGCCATCATCATTTAACCATACAGTAAAGCTGCATGCCCTCAGGAAACATTACGGCTGTAGTTTCCCCTTGCTCTCAGCCGTTTGCAGTACCAGCACAGCAAGGCCGTTTTGGTTAGTGTTACAAGCCCAGATCAGTCAATCATCCAGACTGTTGTCCCTGCAACTACTGAAAAGGCTGCTGCCCCTCTTCAGGAACCACACGTTTGTCTGGCCTCTCAACAGATACCCCTCCATTGTGGTTGCACCTGCAGTGTGGCCATCTGTATGGCTGAGGCACGCAAGCCTCCCCACCAACGGCAAGGTCCATAGTTCATGGGGGGTATAATGAATTCTTTACTCTGTAAATGATGAAAGTCTATATGAATGCAGCTTGCCGCTAACTTGGTGTAATGTTTTGTCTGTGCAGAAGTGTATCTGTCGCCTTTATCGCTCTTTCACCCTCACACATAAATCGGTACAATAAAGTCAGGGCTTCGTGTTTTCTTATTAGGCTGATCCGTGAAAAGACAGACAAACAATGATGCTAATGGAGGATTCTGAGTAATTTCTCGAATTTCATTCGCTCTCTCTCTCTCTCTCTCTCTCTCTCTCTCTCACTCTCTCTCTCTCTCTCTCTGTCCTTTATCTGTGTACAGTTTAACTATATTATTTACATGAAATCAGCCTAGTAGAATCTCTGGTGGAGCCCTTCGTCTTAATATTCAGCGGCTGGCTTGCTAGAAAAGATCTTTACATTTGTTATTATTATTAAGCGCTGCATTCAGTTGGGAAAATCGATCGTTTGAACAATTCGTTCAGTTTACGACAGATCTAAAATTTCAGATGTGGACGAAGCCTTTTTGGACGATTTCAAAAAACTCAGAGATTGCAGGCTCTCTTCGTCACAGCTGAAACTTTCCAATTAATTACAGGGCCCAGACAATCATCAATGATTCAGACAGAGAACTCATTCGTCATTCACTCTAGAATAAAATGGTCACAAACCTTATTTCTGAGCAAAATTGTATATTGAATCCATTTGCGTACATGTTCCATTTTCTGTTGGTTCCAAGTCTCATGTAATTTTCTTTTACAGGGTTTTCTTTCTCTTTATATATCACGCTAGCGGCACAAACTTCCTAGCTCGCTTTAGCGCGAAGACGAGTAAATAAATCTCTTTTAGCAATCCGATAATCTTCCAACCGATACTTCCGAAGCTGTTCCTTTTTCCCACTATAATAACCATGGAGCATACATTTCTGTACCTCTGTTGTTCCAAAGAATAAACGTGCTAGAAAAATACCTTGGCGTCGACGAGCTGTCGGCGCATATATTACTAGAAAATCTGATCAGATACTTTTCAAACGTAAATACATGTGGATGATTTGGTTGACCATTATTAATTATTGCGTGGTAGAGGGTAATTTTCCTTGGGGCGATTACAGGGGGGGGGGGGGGGGGGGCTAGCAGTAGACCAACCATAAAAACAGGATTCTGCTAATTTTATCCCACTATTATATTCAAATTTACTTTTAGCAACTACATTATGTTCACAAAACATATTCACAGTATGGACTTCCATCAGCTATATAATGGAATGACGACAACGAACATTTGTGGTGGACCAGGACTTGAACACAGATTTCCCACTTATTGTGAGCAATCATACTACCATTAGGCTATCAGAACATGACTCATGGCCAGACCCAAAGTTTCATACGTCATCAACGATGTATCTACAAGCGGCATTTGTACATCCATCACATATGTTATAGAATTAGGAAAATCAGATCATGCTGACCTATGGATTCAAATTGAAAATTCAGCTCTCAATACTGGAAGAAGAGAAGTGACCATATAGACTACTAGGACAAATGAATGTAAACAGTATGACAGATTAGTTAAAGAAAATGGATTGGTCTCATATAATGAATAATTACAAAAGCACTTACAAATGCTTTTCCAATTTCCTGACAGAGATTAAGTGCACAGTATAAAATACTTGCCCCACTATAATCAGCAAATATTGTATTGACATCACGCATAAGTGGTATCATGCCAACATTTGGTAACCTCCACTGCTTAAAAAACTCAGGGTAATACTATTAATTCTAAAAGAAAAGTCTCATAAAAGTGATCGGAAGAAGGAAAGTTACATAAATATGAGAAAACTCTACAGATCCAAAATAAAAAATGTTAAGTGCATTGCTAATGATGAGTACATTTAAAATTTCAAAAATAAATGCAAAGCAGCCTGGAATGTCATCAAAAGGGAAATCAATAATATAAATAAAGAAAATGGGATCTCCTTTGACTGTGATCCACTCAATGAATATTTTGTGAACACTGCAAGCACTACCGTTCCACTTCATGATTCTACACGAGGTGCAGAAGTCCTGCAAAACAAACAAATGATAAATTTATGTGAGACCTAATTACTTTAAATGATATTCATAAACTGATAGACAAACTAAGCAATTCCAAAACATAAGACTATTTTGGACTTGGTAATTTCATCATAATGTGTGTAGCAAAGAAAATCAAAATGCCACTTCTTTCACTGTCTACCACAGTACTAGATGAAGGAATTTTCACAGTTTGTCTTAAACTCAGAGTTACATTAATTATGCACAAAAAGAGTGATAAAAACCTAACAAATAACTACAGACATCTTTCAGCAGTACCAATCATCTCCAAGATTAATAGAAATTTGTATGTATAAACAGATATACAGCTGTTCTGAAAGAAACAAAATTTAAAGTGAGTAACAGTTCAGATTCAGGTCTCATCTATCAACTGTAAAAGCAGTCAAAGCTTTGATGAATAATGAAAAAGGCTTTCTATGTCTGGAATACTTATTGATTTAAGCAACTCAGTGTCACATGACATAATCCTCAAAAAGTTAGAATATTATGACATAGAAGGTAAATCACTCAGTTTATTCAAATCTTACTGAAGTGCCAGATTACAGTTTACATATACAAATAAGCTGAGATCAGCAATGCTTCCAATGAAAAGATGAACACCCCAAGGCTCTGTTCTTGGCCTTTCATGTTTATTGTCTACAATAATGACTTTCCAAATTACATGTCATGTAAGAATATACTACATGCTGATGACATGACATTAATAACCACAGCCAAGAATTTATGAAGTGTACTAGCTAGCAACAGAGAAATGATGTAAATGACTAATCAATGGTGTCATGCCAGTCAGCTATGTGTAAACCAAACAAAAAGAGAAGAAATAATTTTTAATAAAAAGGTAACCAAAAATGAAAATTGATGAAAAATATTATTTAAAGGCAAGAAAACATTTTATTAGCTTTGTAATTACACCCTGGATACGAAAAAAACAAAACACATTTACTGTAAGAAAAAAACACACAGAAGTTACACACAAGCCAAGAATAAAGATATTGACAGCAGAGTCATGGAGCAGCACATAAATATAGACGTCAAGGAATTTTTTCTTTTCTTTTAAAACTTCCTCCAAAAGAAAAAATCATGAAATTATTGCTTTGTCTCTTGCATGCCAATTTCTGAACATAGAAAATTAAATCGAACTCGTTCAAGAGGTTTCGTCAAAATATCTGCCAACTGATTGTGTCCATCAATGTGTTCCAAGAAAATCTCACCGTTCAGATATCTTTCACGAACATAGAAATGTCAGACCTCTATATGTTTAGAACGTCGATGATATTCTGGATTTTTTTGCCAACTTCAATGCACTAGCATTGTCAATGTAAAGAACTGGAGGCTGCCCTGACATTTCCACTAATTCTGATAGCAGATGACGTAACCAAACTAACTCTTTTGCTCCTTTACTAGCTGCAATTATTTCCGCCTCGGTTGTGGATGTGGACACTACTTTCTGCAACTGACTTGTCCATGACACTGCACCACCTGAGTACTTTGCAAGAATTCCAGTTGTTGAGCGCCTTGTCCGGTTATCACCTGCGAAATCTGCATCAGCGTAAATCTTTAACTCTTCTTTTTTATTATATACAATTCCAAAATATAAGGTCCCTTTCAAATACCAGAAAATGCGCTTTACTCTATTCCAGTCTTCAGTGGTTGGTTTCTCCATAGCTCGAGCAGCTTTATTGACTGCAAAAGTGATGTCTGGACGAGTTACTGTTGAAAGGTACATGAGACAACCAATTGCTTCACGGTAGGGTACAGATGACGAAACTTCTTCGTTTTGATTATTGTCCTCACGTCCAATAGGAGTTGAGATTGTATTGCAATCTGCCATTCGAAATCTTTGCAGTTTAATTAAAACAATATTTGAAATGAGCATATGTCTGTAAAGAAACATGACTGCTAGCAGCGATTATAAAGTCAGCATTGATAAGCTTGAAGGACCTGACGACTGGGCTAAATGGAAATGGCATATTTCTATGGTGCTACGTGCATATGGACTAGAAGATATTATTAACGGTACACGTGAACGTGTAGAGTTGCCGCATGATGCGACAAGTGAACAAAAAGAAGCGTATGTGGAATGGCTCAAGGACGACGCAAAGGCAGCAAGTCTTATAGCAAGTGCGCTAAGTAAACCTGTTGCAGAACTCGTCTTAACGTGCAAGAATGCTAAAGAAATCTGGGACAAATTACGCGCCCGATTTGAACGTAGCAGTACTCAGCGTTTGAATATGTTGATTGAAACATTTTTCCGTGTTAAACGTGATGAATCGGAAGATATTAGTGCACATGTGGCCAAACTGCAAAAGTTATTTGTGGACCTGAACGATGAATTATCAAAACATGAAGAAAATACGCTATCTGAAAGAATCTTAAATGGTCGAATTTTGTCTACACTGGGCCCATAACCTGATGAAAAATATTATTTAAAGGCAAGAAAACATTTTATTAGCTTTGTAATTACACCCTGGATACGAAAAAAACAAAACACATTTACTGTAAGGAAAAAACACACAGAAGTTACACAAAAGCCAAGAATAAAGATATTGACAGCAGAGTCATGGAGCAGCACATAAATATAGACGTCAAGGAATTTTTTCTTTTCTTTTAACAAAAATAAAACAGTAAAACCACTTGAACTGTTCATAGACCAAAAACTCTCTTGGGAAGAACACACTAATTATCTATCAGCAAACTAGCTCACGTAATTTTTTAATAGTGTAAATGGAGGAACAGGGTGAGCAGACAGTTGTTTCTCCAATCATGTTTTGCTTTCTTCCATTTTCATCTGTAGCATGGAATAATGCTCTGCTAAATGTATTTTCAGGTGGCAGAAGAATACAATCAGATGCTCAGTAGGATTACCACCCACACAGTCCTGCAGAAACCACTTTAAATGTCTCAGCACAAGACATTACCTATCCAATACAGGGTTTTTCCATACGAACATGAAAAAATGTAATAGGACATAGAAAATATTTCACTGAACAATTTGATGTGGGGAAGCTAGGGCCAGAGAGGCCAGCTTATTTATTTATTCCATGTGATCTGATGGTACACAGTGTGTTGCAGATGTCGGAAAATATCATTTAACATTGTTAACATGTATTAACGTAAGCCTACAGTATCCTAATGTATCATATTGCTCAATGTTTTCAATTTAACACAAACAGCAAGATTATTGTTCTAAGTATTCATTTACAGAGTAAAAACAGTGACACAACAAATATGACTTCACGGCTTTGCTAAATTTTATGTTGTCTTCGGTGGACTTAATACTAGTGGGAAGATTGCTGAACAGTTGGAGGCCCATGTGGAAAACTCCCTTTTTACACAGTTGAGTGTTTGTACGTATAACATGCAGGTTTGCATTTTTTCCTGGTGTTGTGTACATGTATTTCACTATTTTTTACGACTCTGGGGTCAGTTGGCACTATGTGTTTTCTGAAGAATTTTAGAGTTTCAAGAATGTAGAGGCAAGGCAGTGTAAGGATTTCCAACTTTCTGAAGATGGGTTTGCAGGAGTCTCTGGGTTTGCTCCCAGTAATAATCCTGATTGCTCTCTTCTGGATTCTGAATGTGCTCAGAGCAGTTGGAGCATTTCCCCAGAATATTACACCATATTTTAGGTGGGCTTGTATATAAGCGTAGTATGCACTGGTTAATGTTTTCAGGCTAGCACATGTTTTTAGTACACTCAATGCATAACAGCCAGTACAAATCCTGGCATTTACCTTTCCTGTATGTGTATTCCATTTCAGGTTATCTTGAACCCACAGACCCAGGAATTTGAAAACAGTGTCAGTATCTATTGAATGGTTATTTATAGTGCCAGATGGCTGAGAGGAATTTGCATTTTGTGTTGTGTGGAAGTTCATGGAAGCTGTCTTTTTGGTGTTGATAGTTAATCTGTTGATTTTTGCCCAGTTGCTGAGTTGATCAGTAGCCAAGTTCACAGCTTTTTGCACAGCCTCTGTATTCTCCCCTTTGAGGAGTACAGTTGTGTCATCAGCAAATATTATTGTTTTGTGTGCATCAACATTCAGGCTCAAGTCATTAATATACAGGAGGAAAAGTAGGGGTCCCAATACTGAGCCCTGTGGAACAGCTTGCTTTACAGTTTTATTACTTGATAGTATTTCGATTATTGAGTTGCTTTGTCTATTAGTATATTTCATTCTGACTCTCTGCCTCCGATTGGTTAGGAATGTAGCAATCCAGTTGTTTGCAATTCCTCTGATACCGTAGTGTTCTAATTTTTCCAGTAATATTTTGTGGTCAACAGTGTCAAAAGCCTTTGACAGATCCATAAATATGCCTGTTATGGGTTGTTTTCTATCTAACAGTTCTAAAAGCATATTTATGCAATCATATACTGCAGTTTCAGTAGATTTGTTGCTTCTGAACCCATGTTGAGCTAAACTTAGTAAATCTTTTTTTTTTTCAATGAAGTCCATCATTTTTATGGACATTATTTTTTCAAAAACTTTAGAAAAGCAGGATGAGATTGAGATAGGCCTGTAGTTATTCATATCTTTATTATCACCTTTTTTGAAGACAGGAATTACTTTAGAAAGTTTCAGAGCTTCAGGGAAGATACCTGCCTGGAGAGAACAGTCACAGAGGTGAGTTAATGGTTCAGCAATTGTGTGTTCACAATTTTTGATTACAGCTGCTGGGATACCATCAATTCCAGCTGAATATGAATTTTTTAACTCTCTGAGGGCTTTTGCAACATCATTTTCAGTGACTTTGGTAATGAAAATTGACTCTGCACATGTGTGATATTTTTGGTTTTCTGGTTGGTAATTTGTGTTAGGATTATTTTGGACCAGTTTTTCAGCTATGCTTGTAAAGAAATTGTTGAATGAGTTCACCACAACTTCGGGATTGGATATAGATTGATTGTGGAGTTTGATTTCTATGTTCGTATGTGAAGCTTTCAGTTCCCCTCTTTCCCTTTTTATGATATTCCACATTGCTTTTGCTTTATTGCTGGATTTGTCCATGTACTCATCATTCTGCATCCTTTTTGCTTGTCTTATCACTCTTCTTAGGATACATGTGCAGTTTTTATAGTATTCTGTTAGTTGGGGGGAGTCACTACTTTGTTTACATAACAAGTGGAGTATTCTTTTATGTTTGCAAGAGATTTTTATAGCTGGTGTAATCCAACTCTTGTTTCTATTATTATTTACTCTTACTGGTTTTTGCGGAAAGGCCTCTTCAAAGTGGTGTATCATTTTGTCAAGAAATATGTTGAATTTCATGTTGACATCATTGGCTGTGTACATCTCTGCCCACTTTTCTTTACTAAGGAGGGCATTTAGCTTGTTCAAGTTCTCTTGGGTGAAAAACCTTCGTAAAGTTTTAGGTGGGACTGGGTTTGAGGTATCTTTGCTAACATCGACCTTTAGAATGACAGCTTGGTGGTCACCGAATCCTGCATTGTATACTTCTAGAGTTGGGTTAAGTTTATTTCTATTTGCAAAAATTTGATCTAGAGCTGTCTTGGATGTGGGTATTATTCTAGTGGGCTCGTTTACAAGGCCATGCAGATTATAAGTTTTTGCAATGTTAATCAATGTTTCCCTGTTTCTGTTGTGGGTGAGAAAGTCTATATTAAAGTCACCACATATAATCACCTCCTGTTTCCACTGACTTATTTTGGATAGAAACAAGTCCATTTGTAACAGAAAATCATTAATACTACTGGAGGGGGGACGGTAGATTGTAGCTACAAGTAGATTTAGATCTGTAAGCTTTATGGCTGCACATTCAAAGATCTTATCTGTTCCTATTTCCTTTAGGGTAGGGAGTGGACTATATTCAATGTGTTGTTTAATGAAGATGGCAACCCCACCATGACCATCATTTGATCTGGAGTAGTGTTCACACAATTTGAAGTTGGGTAGTGAGATTAGCTTAACCACATCAGTGCAGAGCCAGTGCTCTGCTAGGCATACTACTGAGATATCACTGAGTTCACTGGTCAGCAAAATGCTTAAGTCATCAGTTTTGTTGCTCAACGATTGGACATTGTGATAATAGATTTTCAGGTCTGAGTGGGGTTTACTCAGGGGGCTCAAAGTCATATTTACTGTGTCACTGACCTTTAGTTTAAATTGTGCTGTATTCCAGGTATGTTGAGTTCTGAGCAGTTGTGCTGGTTCTGTTGGTCGTTCTTGGCAGCCATCTCATCTTCCAGGTGGGCCTGAAAAGTATCCACATGCACTTCACACTGTTGAGGCATCACATTGATGTTTTGGAGGGATGTCTCGATAATGTTCACCATCACATTATTGATCATTTCAGGTTCCTGGCCTTTTTGAGGGGTCAGGGGGTTTGTGTTTCATCTCTGTGACTTCATGACCCATTTGTCTAGTATAGTTTGCACAGTATGGCCACTATTACTCTTTTTATTTCCCATCTTGTTTGTCTTTATCCAATTGCTTATTAGCATCTGTTTATGGTTTCTGACTTTTAGTTTCTTATTGTCACCCATAGTTGTCAGGAAGGCCAGTCTATTGCAGATAATCTCCTTATCACATTTGTTTAGGTGTAAGCCATGTGTTGTGAAGTGGTTTCTGGCTAGTCTCTCTATTTCAAAGTTCACAGCAGTTCTTTTTTTTTTTTTTTACGAGTGTTTAGCTAAATTCAGAGCCTGTATCAGGTGGAGGTTTGCAGTATTAATTTTACTATTTAAATTTTGAACATCATATCTCCTGGGTATAGGATGGATAATGATATTCATTTTGTGACTTAGAGTGAGTATTGGTTCCATTGGTTCTACCACATGCTTCAACATTAGATCAAGAGGTTTGTCTATGTCGTTAGAACCCCCTATTACAATCAAAGTATCACGTGTACCGAAGCTTCTTGTCAAATATTCTGCGTTTTTTATCACTTCTTTTAGCTTAAAGAGCTATGGAAGTAAAGTTGTCTAAAGTTTGGCATAGCATTGCTGTTTTCTTTCTTTTGTATAACTAACGTGTGTATAAGTGACTTACCAAAAGAAAGCACTGGCAGGTCGATAGACACACAAACAAACACAAACATACACACAAAATTCAAGCTTTTGCAACCAACAGTTGCTGCATCAGGAAAGAGGGAAGGAGATTTCCATAAGGTGGCTCTGTTGTATCATTTTTACATTGACCCATGCAGAACATGCTATGAATCAACAACAGACCCATTAATTACTCAGTGTTACTGAGAAACTACAGTACAATACAATGGATCTCACTGACGTGCACCTTGTGTACACTGCAATGTTCTTACTGCTGAAAGGCTATATAGGGAATGATTTCTTAACATGTATCATCTGTCATGAAGAGTGTTTATTTTTCTCAATCAGTGGCTGTGGGAGACTGGTTGAATGGAATGAAGAAACGAGGCACATGGCAACATGAGGCTCACTCGCACACCTAATTCTGAAAAAGAGGTGTTGGAACATGTTGCAGTGGACCCCACTACAAGTACTCATCCCATTGCAAATGAAATGGGTGCTGCAGATAGCAGCATGTACTCCATGAACAACAATTACACACATATCACCCATGAGTCCATGCAATGCTTGTGACTGACTTTGTACCTAGGGTCGCATTGTGTCAGTGGTTTATCCAACAATGGATTGATTGATCAGATTTCCTCCAAATCATGCTGTTCACTGATGAGGCCTCATTTGATCATTATGGTATTTTGAACAGCAGAAATAACCATGTGTGGGATGAGAAAAACTCTCATTCTGTAGTAGTCACACCATCAAATATGTTTTGCTGTGAATATCTGGGCCAGCATTGTGGGCAACAATCTCATTGGGCCATATCTTCTACCTGGTCATCTGAACAGCCACCTGTACTTGAGGTTCATGCAAAGAGTTCTACCACAGATGTTGGAGCACATATCCTTGGCTGTTTTTGAGAGGATGTCGATACAACATGATGTTGCACCGCCTCCCTTCAATGTGGATGTCCACAACTGTCTCAATGCTGTATTTCCTGGTCACTGGATTGGAAGGGGAGGTCCTACTCAATGACCTGTGAGGTCACCTGACCTAAATACCCTTGTTTATTTCATATGGGAATATCTAAAGCCACTTTTGTATGAGACTCCACTGGATGCAGAGATGGACTTAGTTGCCAGAATTGTAGCTGCCTGTGATGTGATTTGAAACACACCAGGGGTATTTGTCAGTGTGCATCAGAATCTTGTTCACTGATGTCATGCTTGCATTGAGGCTGATGGGCATCAGTTTCAGAACATTTTGTAAGATATGGTATAAATGGTACATTCATTGTGTCAATGGTGGTATTTGTTGTTAACTGTAACTGATGTAAATAAAAATGTTCACAGTAATGTAATTTTATTCCTATTATCTCCTTCAGCTGGCTTCTCTAACCCCAGGTTCCCTATCTCAAATTGCTCAATGGAGCATCCTCTATATCCTTTAAAATTTTTGCACACTCTTTCAGCAACAACCTGTATACTTGTTTCATATATGCCAGAGAAAATTTGGGAAAATTCAACATGAGATGTGATGTGCATGTACACATCTTCAGAACTAGTCACTTCTGGCATTTGCCTTCCTCAAGACTTGCTATAATCAATAATAACTATAAATACTCATGTATAAAATTTTTCATCAAGTTTTCATACTCAGCTCATACAGTACCACTAAATAAATATAGGAGTGTATAACAAACTTGGCTAAAATGCTGTGAATTCAATTCAGCTACAGAATTCCTAGAAAATAGTAACTGTAATATATGTTTTTCCTGGGTGATAAAGGAAACCTTTTAGTTCTTAAATAAGCTAGTCATTTCCTGTGTTTTTTCTGTATATGTAATTGATTATTGTATACAATTTGACATCACTGTAAACTTTGACAAAGCCCATTGTATGTTAAATATTCAAAGGCTAATAAAAATATCCTATCTTATTTTACTCTATCCTATTCTATATTCCCATACAGGGGAGACATTTTAATTGAAAGTCACCAACCCCCTGTCAGCAGATAAGTACAATATTGCAGTGCCTGTGTTGTTCTGGAATAGGATGCAATGTTCCTTCAGATACGTGTGCATGTCCAAAGGAACAGGCACTGCACCAACTACAGTCCTAATGAAATAGATGAAATGTAATCACACTTGCAAAAATGAACAACCATCAGCTATATAATGGAATGATGACAATGAAAATTTGTGGCAGACCATGACTCAAACCTTGTTTTCCCACTTATCATAAGTAGTGATGTTGGCAATAGGCTATCTGAACATGAATCATGGCTAGACCCAAACTTATGCCAACACTGGACGAACAACTTTCAATTAAAATGTCTCTCTTGTGTGGGAATATGCATAATGGTTGCATGAGAACAAGTCGTCGACACACAGTTGACAACATATGGAAGTTTGGGTCTGGCCTTGAGTTGTGCTCAGATAACCTAATAATATGGTGACCACTAGCAATAAGCAGGAAATCCAGATTTGAGTCCTAGTTCAGCACAAATTATCATTTTTGTCATTCCATTATATAGCTGATGGTTGCCTAATCACAGCTGTGAATATGTTTCATGTATTTTGTAATGGTCATTGTCACCACAATGCCTGTTACATTTGAAATGCATGTATGTCAGAAGAAACATTGCATCCTATGCCAGAATAACTTTCAATTAAAATGTCTCCCCTGTATGGGAATGAATATACATAATGGATGTACAATACAGGTGGTACACACATGGTTGACGACATATGGAAGTTTGGGTCTGGCTGTGAGCCACAGTTGAGTAGCCTAATGTCTATGACTTTGTACAAAACAGTAAGGAGATAGGGGCTACAGAGTAATGTGGTAAGTGCAACATTGGAAAACTGGTCACAAGCAGAAATGATTAATGCACAAGTTAGCACTGCAAATAGAAGATTTACTTGTATTTCTTCAAGCATACAAAGACTCATTATAAATAATGCAAGAAGCAATAGAGTCCACACACAGTTGACACACAGAGTCAACAAGGAAGAGGCTTTCTGAACTGAAGCACGAATGATGGTGCCAGAGCCATGACTAGCCAGTGTCTACATAGCGTCTCATAATGAAGAGGCTCCAAGCCTACGTGGCATTAGTCAACAGTGTGAGTGCATCTAACATAGGACTTACTTGTGAGCTTTCGAACATTGAGCTACCAAACTTGGATGATGTCCAACTACTTAAAGATGGGCATAATAATAAGCTGTTGTTTCATAAATTATAAGCAGCAATCAAAAATTTCCATCTGAGGGCTTTGCTGCAGCGTATATGCAATGTAGCATGACTCGAACACATATATACAAGCACTGACATATATGCAAGGAATTAGGGTGGCATTTGTTTCTTTCTGATGCTTGTGCAGTAAATGTGGAAAGTGATCTGTGGAGACATTATTACCAAATACATAAAAACAGGACCAACATGCTGTTATTCTTTACTCAGCTGGAAAAGGACAAACACTGGTAGATATCCATCAAAGAATGAAGAATATGTATGGAGGTGCATGTCTGCTGGAAATCACCCTTGTGAAATGGTACACCATGAGGTGTGCTGCTTTATGATAACGCACATTCCAATATCACAAATTTTGAAATGCAGAAGTTAAGCCAAACCAACTGGGACACATGCTAGGACCTGCCCTATAGTTCTGATCCTCTTGGTGTGATTATTGTGCCTTCAGTCTCTCAAATAAGGCCTCAAAGGGTCATTAATTCCTGTCAGATGAGGATGTGCAGCAGACCGTTACAGACTTTTTCATGCAGCAGGACATATTGCTTTATTAAATTTTTGTGTTCAATCTGGTAAATTAGTGAGAAGATTTCCTCAATAATCACAGTGATTTTGCCTGATTGACATGCTGATTCTGGCTTGTATGGCCAGCAGAAAAAAGTTTTTTAATTGTTCTTTATACATAATGCTTTGAAAATTGGCTAGTCCGGATTTTACTGGTTTGGGCAAACTACCAGAAGTAATGTGATCTTGTCTTATGGAAAATATTCTTGGTAAGAAGTTTAGAAAAATACATGGACACTGTTATCCTTCTGTGATGTGGATCCTCTTGTTGTTTACACATATGAGCACCATATTGCAGGTTGGAACAAATTAAATTAAATTATTAATTCGTTAGTTAACTAATCAGTGCTGTATGTCATTTTCACAGAGAAATCAAAGTAACAAAAGTATGTAGTTAAAGTTTGGATTCTAAAAAAAGTTATGACAAAATCTACAAGGAAAAATGTAATAAGCTGCATGTTAATTATTGTGTATGTTAATTAATTTCATATTACTGACAGTACTTTACAGGAAAATGGGACTACAAGACTTTTTGCTGGAGTGATCCTCCTTTCTCAAATTACTGATTAGCTCCTAGGGTTTTACATATTGTAGAGCTGCCACATGGAGACACCAATGTTTTCATGATGATGTGAAAACTGTGAGGGCTTTTCGGTGCTAATAAAACATGATTAGCAAATTAAATTTTTTTCTTTCAGATTTACAGTTCAGAATCTTCTTTTCAGCCTCATCTGCTGCCTTGTGCAAATGGCATGGTGAAATTTGATTGCTACCTGTCATCAGCTAGACTGGCCTATCACCTAAGCCACTACACCATAAATTCAGCTGAAGTCTTCCAGGCTGCTGTTTGGCATTCTTCTGGCAAAGACATAGCATGCAATTATACCTGCACACTTTGTTAAAGTATCCTCAATCCTGTTCTGGAAAATAACGATGACCTGCAATGAACCATCATGATGGACAGCACTGTCAGAAGTCATATAGTCGGCTCATCCTGGCCCCAGCAGGTACAGTGTGTTAACAGTAAGATGGCAGAGTTGTGAGGGGAGTGTGGGGAAGAGGAGGA
The DNA here is from genome assembly GCF_023864345.2 of Schistocerca serialis cubense. Taxonomy (NCBI): domain Eukaryota; kingdom Metazoa; phylum Arthropoda; class Insecta; order Orthoptera; family Acrididae; genus Schistocerca; species Schistocerca serialis. The sequence goes on along the minus strand of NC_064638.1, from coordinate 139,089,277 downwards.
AGCAAGCATTGGCTGGCGAAGGGAGAGGAGCTGTTGGGGGGGGGGGGGGGGGGGGGGGGGCAAGGCCCGCCTACCAGCTGCAGTGCTGGCACTACAAATTGCGTGTCATGCTTACACGAAAGCAGACAAAAAGCTTGGAAGGCTTGGAAGTAAAACACTGAAATCGTCATGTACATTAAAATCTATATATGTATAAATGAATGTATGTATGTTTGTCTACTATGCGCTCACAAACCATTCATCCGATTGCAAAGAAACTTTGGTGAGTTGTTCTCCGTAGGCCTACCGGTAGGGGTTGTTGGCGACTCCCGAGATGGGTCAGCAACTGCCTCTTCACTCATTTTGATAATGTTTAGCACAACTGCACAATAAAAACATGTAGAACAGTACAGTGCAAAACGATAATGAAGCAGACGACAATGGCTACCTTGTACAACACAGTCAGCTACGTAATGTTGGCAGCAGTCGAAACTGCGTGCCTACCGAAGCCTCCCGACGTTTACTGATTTCTATCAATTCAGGACTAGGGAGAGGTGTGCCATCTAAAAGTTTACACACTGTAGGTAGGTCCTTGGCACCTGGGAGTGCTTGTAACAATGATCGGAAACAGTCACCAGATGGCCCTCTCAACCAGCAGTGGTGCTGATGTTGTACAACAAGCACTGTGAGATGTACTGCTGTTGGAAGACCCTGAGTCTCCCCATCAGTGATGTGGCCAGTGTCCAATGTGAAATCCAATGAGTGGCAGTTTGTGGTTACTTGGAAGCTATCATCTTGGAAATGGCAAGCAATGTTTTTGGTAGAATTGGCAGAACATTTAAAACATGAATGTCACCACATCATTATAATTATTTAGTCAAGTACTTTGTTACAAACATCATAGAGTACCTGCAGAAAATTATAATTTATTCATAAATCATCTATAAGCTCTTTTGGATTAATTAACAGGAAGAAACAAAGAAATTTTGATTGCTGGTGACTTTAATACAGATTCTCTAATGCAATCTTCCAGTAAACATTTACTGCAGTTAGTAATGTTGTCTTTCAATCTAACTCACACTGTAAACTTTCCAACTAGGATCACTAAATCCTCAAGGACAGCCATTGATAACATTTTTATAGACAAATCAAAGGAACAAAATCATATCATAAAACCTGTAATAAATGGACTATCAGATCATGACATGCAGCTCCTTGTTTTAGATGTAAATTCTAAGCAGATTATCAAGACTGCTAAATCTGAGTACAGGAGAGTAGTCAATCAACCAAAAACTGAGTGTTTTAGAAAACTGCTCAAAGATATTAACTGGAAAGATGTTTATAGTGCTCATGACATGAATAAAAAATATAACACATTCATGGACAATGTCAGTACCATGTTTGAAAACTGTTTTCCTCTAAAAGTTACTCAAATTAAACAGAAATCTATAATAAAACCATGGATCACACAAGGAATAAAGATTTCCTGTAAGACAAAAAGGAAAATGTATCTGTCAACCAAGAATAGCTCCAATTTTGATGATTTAACTAAATACAAGTAATACTGTAAAATATTTAAAAAAGTAATTCAGACATCTAAACAAATGCACTACGAGAAGAAGATAGCTATGTCAGGGAACAAAATAAAAACAATATGGGATATAGTGAAAGAGAAGACTGGTAGAACCAGAAAGGAACAGGAGCAAATAGCACTAAGGTAGTAACCGATGGGCATAGTGTGGCAAATCTATTTAACAAGTACGTTATATCCGTTACTGATAGAATGGGATTGTCAGGATCAGTAAATAATGCCCTTGAATATCTGACACTAGCCTTTACAAATAGCTTCAATTACATGAACATGTCACTCACTTCACCAAAAGAAATAACTTCTATAATAAAATCTTTAAAAACAAAGCATTCTAGTGGTTACAATGAAATATCAACAAAGTTAATTAAGGCATGTTCTTATGAGTTTAGTACAATTCTAAGTTACTTGTGTAACCAGTCAATTATAACTGGGACATTTCCTGACTGGCTAAAATATGCAGATGTTAAGCCTCTATTGAAGAAAGGGGATAAAGAGATACCATCAAACTACAGACCAATTTCACTTTTGCCAGCATTTTCAAAAATTTTAGAAAAAGTAATGTACAGGCAGCTTCTCAACCATCTGACCACAAATAACATATTATCAAGAACATAGTTTGGATTTCTGAAGGGTTCTGATATCGAAAAGGCTATTTACACCTACAGTGAAAATGTACTTAATTCATTAAATAACAAATTACAAGCAGCAAGAATTTTCTGTGATTTGTCAAAGGCATTTGATTGTGTGAACCACAACATCCTTTTAAATAAATTAGAATTCTACGGTGTCACGGGCAGTGCTGCAAAATGGTTCAAGTCATATCTTGCTAACAGGAAACAAAGGGTGTCGGTGCAAGGGACTAGTGAATTAAGTCATCAGTCATCATCAGAATGGGAAGGAATTACATGTGGTGTCCCACAAGGATCCATCTTAGGACCATTGCTTTTTCGTGTGTACATTAATGATCTCTCATCAGTTACATGCCAGAAGCAGAGTTCGTTTTGTTTGCAGATGACTCAAGTATTGCAATAAATAGTATGTTGAGTGCAGTTCTAGAAAGATCTGCTAATGATATTTTCATGCACATTAATAAATGCTTTAAAGCCAACTCACTGACATTAAACTTTGAAAAGACTCACTATATGCATTTCAGAACCTGTAAGAGGTTTCCACTCAGCATATGCATAAAGTATGAAGAAGAGCAGACAGAAGAGGTTGACATACTTAAATTCCTGGGATTACAACTTGATAATAAAATCAGTTGGGAGGGACACACCACAGAACTGCAGATACGCCTTAACAAATCTGTATTTTCAATTCGAGTGTTAGCAGACATAGGCGACATAAAAATGAAGCAGCTTGCATACTTTGCCTACTTTCATTCCATAATCTCATATGGTATAATATTTTGGGGTAACTCTTCAAGTCAAACAAAAGTTTTCAGAGTCCAAAAGTGTGTGATACATATTATTTGTGGAGTAAATTCACAGACGTCCTGTAGAAACCTCTTCAAAGAACTGGGTATACTAACTACTGCCTCTCAGTATATTCACTCCTTAATGAAATTTGTCCTAAATAATATATCTCTTTTTCCAACAAACAGCTCAGTTCATACATACAACACCAGGAACAAAAATGATCCGCACAAGGACTTAAAAGCACTTACTTTAGTTCAAAAAGGGGTCCACTACTCAGGAACACTCATCTTCAATAATTTGCAAGCAAACATAAAAAATTTAGTTACAAATAAAGATCAGTTTCAAAGGAGCCTGAAAGATTTACTAGTGGCCAAATCCTTCTACTCCATTGATGAATTTTTTAATAGAAGCAAATGATGTACTGTATATATTCATACTATTAGTATTGTTATTTCAGCTTAAAAAAAATTGACATGTTCCACATCCACGAGGATCTCCTCAACACGGAACTATGGAATGAAAAACATATCTAATCTAATCTAATCTGTTCCTAATGACCAACTGACTTCAGGCCCAGAGAACTGAGTTATTTACAGGGACTCACAAAAGGCTATGATGTGGGGCTCTATCTGTTATGTCTGAATGTCAACAAATTCTTTACTAGTGATCAGAGGTCCTTGTTCCACTGTGTTTGATCAACAATTTGTTATAGGCTCTTATTTGCACTGTCAAGTCTCTAAAAGGTGCTATTGCATCTGAGTTAATACTTGTTCCTTCACATAATAAGAGCTGATGAATATCTCTCTGTCCTCTCTTCATGACTGACATCTTGTTGAATGTGTAGCCTGTGCCTGGCAATTGGTGATACAGTAATGTGTGCTCATGTATGCAGCCAACTTACAGTGTTGATTGTTTCTGTCTGCTGTATAGCTATGTCACCAACTCTACCTGTTGACATAAGCGGCAGAGTTAGTGTAAAAATAAGGAAAATTTTAATTTCTTTTCTTTTTCTACATTGTGGTATGACATACCCCTCTTCTTTAAGAAATTTGTCCCAAATTTACTTTCTGTATCCATTACTAAACTAGTCTGTGTATGATTTTAATTTAAAATTTATTATTACTCTGAGTTCAATCTCTTGGTTGCTTTTTGAGCTGAACCATAAGTCTTAATTTTTAGCAATAATATGTATCCATTCTGTGGGTACTTGATGGACTGGTAATTTATTTGAATGGAATATTTTATGTTTTAATCAGAACTAAATTGAACAAATGAATAACAGAATCAGGATAACACTTGTTATGGAGACACTAACAGTTATTATTAACCCAACAGCAATTTTTGAAAGGGTTACAACAAGCAGAAGAGCTTTCCTGCAGGGTTATAGCATGTTGTACCTATAACAGAAAAATCTATAGTCTAATTTTACCATGTACCAACTGTTAAAGGCTGAAATGACAGAGCTAATTTACACATCACCATACCATTTCTCGTAAAGGCATAAATGACTGATATGAATATTTTCTGATCCACCCACATGCAGTTAGATGGTACACTGTCAATAAATGGGTACAAGTACGGACTCACAAAAGATATTGGCCTCGGACAGAAAAAATGCTCTAATACTTGTGTCATGGCGGATATAACAAATTTATCAGAGAGAGTGTTACCATTTGTCCAGCCAGGGTAGTTAAGACTAATGAACAGGCGTTTGAAATGCAACTATTTATTGGAAAAATGGAAGCAGTACAGTGTAAAAGGCAAGAACTAGCACTACAGCCATACTCCCAAAAAATTGGAGACCACTGATTTGCTCCATATTTTCACCAGAAAAAGTAATTGTCAGTTGCTGCAGAAACAGAAAATCAACTGATGTAGCAACATTAAAGCTGCAAAATAGTGCATACCAATCAACAGAACCAAGTGTGACATAGGTGGAACATGCTCCCATTTTGCAGCTACTATTGCAGGCACAATCTTTTCTCAACAATGCTGCATTGGCTGAAACAACTGTTAAGCATGTTTCTTGTACATAGCTTTAACAAAACCTTGGATTCCTGTTTATTACACTCTCCAGATGAACTGATAATCTCTCAAAAGAGCAAAACTTCAGCTGGTCAGATGCTAAAACGTGTAAATCAATATGAAGAGACTCCTATACAAGCTCAACACCTTCTCTCACATTAACTTCACCTTGTCCTCCTCAACCCAACATGCCACCTTCCTAGACATTGACATCCTCCTCTCTGATAGCTCCATCTCCACCTCTGTCCACATTAATTGCACCAATCACTGACAGTACTTGCATTTCAACAGCTGTCATACTTTTTGCACCAAAAAATCCCTCTCATACAGCCAGGGGATGACATATCTGCAGTGACAAGAACTCCCTTGCTTGCTATGCTGAGGATATCATCAAGGCCTTCAAAGACTGGCACAATCCCCCAGACCCAGATCTCCCATGTCTTTTCCTCTCACACCCCTAATCCTCCCACCACCCTGAAGAACCAACCACAAATGAGTGCCCCCTCCATCACCCAGTACCATCCCAGACTGGAACAACTGAATCACATCTTTGACAGGGTTTCGATTATCTATCATCATGCTCTGAAATGAATAACATCCTACCTGAGATCTCACTAATCCCTCCTAAAGTGGTGTCCTGTCACACACCCAATGTCAACAACATCCTAGTCCATCCCTATGCCACTCCCAATCCCAACCCCTTGCCAGAAGGATCATATTCCTGTGAAAGACCAAGGTGCAAGACTTGCCCAATCCACCCACCCAGCACTTCCTATTACAGTCTTGTCACGGGTTTATCCTGTGCCATTAGAGGCTGAGCCACATGTGAAAGCAGCCATGTTGTTTACCAGCTCTGCTGTAATCATTGCACAGCTTTTTATATTGATGTGAGTACCAACGAGCTGCCCACCAGGATGAACGGCCAGTGTCAATCTGTGGCCAGGAGCAAAATAGACCACCCTGTGGCACAACATGCAGCTGAACATAACACGCTTGATTTCAGTAGCTAATTCACTACCTGGGCCATCTCGATCCTCCCCTCCACCATCAGCTTTTCTTAACTGTACTGATGGGAATCATCCTTACAACACATTCTTCTTTCCTGTAAATATCCCACCCTCAACATATAGTACCATAATTCCCCACACCCTCCACCCAACAGTTTCCACCCCCTGTATCCTATCATCTCCTCCCTGTTCTCATCTCCCACCCTCTTTGTTTGCGACTCTCTGCCAATGCAACTGCCAATCTTTCCCTGCTTCTCTCCTCCATCACTCCTTTTTTCTCCACCTCCCTGTCCCACAACCTCCTGATGCTGCACCTGTTGGCATTGTACTCTTTGCACACTCTACTAAACAGTGTTCCTCTCTCCCCCCACCTGTACACTACTATCCCTTCCCCTTCCTTGCCATCTCGAGATCGCTGCTTCTGACCCTCACAATAGCTGCAGTCTGGACTGAGCTGCTGAAGTTGGCAGTCATGTATGCAAGAGGTGTGCTTGCTTTTGTGTATGAGTAGTGTGTGCTTCTCTTTTGTTGATTAAGGCTATGGCTGTAAGCTTTGTGTAAATGTCTGACTTCATAGAACTGAAAGGTTTATTGCCTCTAGTATAAGGGATGGTACAAATTCCTAACTTGTTTACACACATACTGATATTCACTCTTATTTTGGCTTGTTATTACTTTTCTGAGGTAACCATTGCTTCTAGTAATTTTTGCTAACAAATTACTCCTAATATCAATAAGTTGTCAAGCCTATCTATGAACACTGCACACATTTAATGGATTTATTGAACTTGCCATGGCATACTGTCATGTATCATCCAACCACCTCTGACATCTAGCCATGCACTTGGCCACTACATGTGAAGTATAGATATCAGTACTCAAAAAGAAGTTATATCTGTAACCTCACATCCCCAGCTTAAATGTTTTCAAAATTTATTTTCAAAAAAGAAAGATATCTGCCCTGAGGGATGGAATGGAAGAAATCTCCTCCTCCCCAAATATTGAAGAGTTTACTGCAATGGTATTCTCAGGATGAATAGCCTGGAGTACATGAAAATGAAAACACCATTCATACCATTACTCATATGCCCTAACTTCCAAAGAACATTTTACAATTGTACATGAAATGTATCTGAAAAAAACCTCAAAATTTTCATTTGTCAATTTCAAAAAATTTGAAATATAGTGCATTTCTCATAAATCAAAACATGAAAAAAGACACCACACTGTAGTCCAAAAAACACAGGGTAAAATACACTCACAAATATAACAATAATGTGCAATATACATGGTAATTCAAATTGTGAATGAGGTAAAATAGTTCACACATCAGAATATTATTTACACATAAGAGTGAAAGAAATTATATGCATGTTGGAATTGTATACATTAAAAATTTTTTTTTCCGGAATTTTAAAGTAATTGCCTTGCTTTATAGTCATTGCCGCTTATTATTTGAAAGTTAACAAAACTGTAGAATTGTACATCACTGAAAATCAGGAGCAGATTATCCATAGAAACTAGAAACACTTTATGTATCAAAAATTTAAATTTGCCAAAAATTTGAGTCATATGGCAGTTATTCATTATTTATTTTCAGTAAAATGAATATTATTATTTTTTATTATAGACAATTACATTAAAGAACTAAGATAATAAATGTGTTTGTATAGTTGTATTCCACAGCACCATATTTTTTCCCCACCATGCACCAGTGTTTCATTGACTCATGGGGGTCCCACACTTGTTTCACAACATGGAGTCCCCTGTGCAGATGTCAAGCTCATGTGTGTGCCTAGCAGTAGTGGCTAGGGAGCTACCAGCTGCATTCCACTCTGCGGTCCGGGGCATTGGCTGCAGTCTCCCTTCCAGTCTCCTCTGAATGCCAACCCTTATCTTCACTGAAGTTCAGTGTACAATGGCTGCTGGGATGTCAGATCTGGTGAACATGCCAGCCATGGTATAGTGCTTCAACGACCAATCCACCTGTCATGAAATATGATATTCAATACCGCTTCAACTGCACATGAGCTACGTACTGGACATCCATCATGTTGGAAGTACATTGCCATTCTGTCATGCAGTGAAACATCTTGTAGTTACATCAGTAGAACATTACGTAGGAAATTGGCATACATTGCACCATTTAGATTGCCATCGATAAAATGGGGGCCAATTATCCTTCCTCCCATAATTCTGCACCATACATTAACCCACCAAGGTCGCTGATGTTCCACTTGTCGCAGCCATCGTGGATTTTCCATTGCCCAATAGTGCATATTATGCTGGTTTACGTTGGTGAATGATGGTTCGCCACTAAATAGAACGCATGCAAAAAATCTGTCATCATCCCATAATTTCTCTTGTGCCCAGTGGCAGAACTGCACACAACATTCAAAGTCGTTGCCATTCAATTCCTGGTGCATAGAAATATGGTATGGATGCAATCGATGTTGATGTAGCATTCTCAACACCGACGTTTTTGAGATTCCTGATTCTCGTGCAATTTGTCTGTTGCTGATGTGCAGATTAGCCACGACAGCTGCTAAAACACCTACTCGGGCATCATCATTTGTTGCAGGTCATGGTTGATGTTTCACATGTGGCTGAACACTTCCTGTTTCCTTAAATAATGTAACTATCCAACGAACGGTCCGGACACTTGGATGATGTCATCCAGGATACCGAGCAGCATACATAGCACACGCCCATTGGGCATTTTGATCACAATAGCCATACATCAACATGATATTGACCTTTTCTGCAATTGGCAAACAGTCCATTTTAACACGGGTAATGTATCATGGAGCAAATACTGTCTGCACTGCTGGAATGTTACGTGATACCATGTACTTATACATTTCTGACTATTACAGCACCATCTATTGCAAAGAAAAGAAAGTGATCCAACTAAAATATTCATATTTCTTTATGTACTACATAAATATGCAATAAAAATTGGGGTTCCTATTTTAAAAAATGCAGTTGATATCCGTTTGACCTATGGTAGCACCATCTGACCGGCCAACAATAGTGGTTTCCCCCTTCAAGCTAGACGAGTTTTGTTCTTTGTAGTTTTTTTGTTTGATGCTTATTTTGTGAGATATTTGGCCTGGTCACTATCAATGGACCACCCTGTATATCAAGAAGAGTTTCTTCATATGGTCTTCAACAGGACTACTGCATTTTCTTTTAATTAACTTCAATTTCAAGTCTCCATTTTGCCCTCTTCTATATTCTGTAGCCATAATTTTATACTTTTATCATGGGGCACCCCCTTTATTAAGCACACAGTCATATCTCCTGTGTTCACCTCTACCACTTCATCCAATCCTATTGGCAATGTTGAAAGTGCATCTGGAACTACTTGTTCACTTCCTGTGACACATTGCGCCACAAAATCAAATTCTTGTAACACTAATGTCCATCTGGTTCACCTTCCATGTCTCAATTTACTTGTCAATAGAAATGATAGAGCTGTGTGGTCAGTCACTATGGCTGATTTTTGTCAGTTAAATAGTATCTAATTTTTTCAAATCTGAATACTATGGCTAATGCCTCTTTTGCCATAGCCAAGTACTTCTTTCCATGGATGTTTGACATCCTACTACTGAAATGAATGCTCTTTATTGCCTCCTCCCCATGTTATTCTTCCTTCTGAAATAACTTCCTCCATTTCATAGAAGAATTTCTATTACTGTAATGGGTGAAACGTAGCAGGTGGATATTAATAATTCACATCTGTATATCTCTTTTCTGTCACACAGAAATGTTCAAATTACAACCACATGTACAAATTACTTTGCCATGTGAATGTAAAATGAGTTGTTCCATTTTGTTATGACCTATTGTGCAAAATGATCCAGGGAACATGTTAACTAACTAACTGTAAGATAATTCACATATGAAACAGATGTAGTGTGCCTTACTAGTAGGTTTAACATACCATATTTAATAATATTGTACAATACAGGATATTTGAAAAACATTCTTACATTTTTACAAGACTTTATCTGTATGGAAGAAGACAGAGACTTGGGAAATTTTAACTTATGTCTGGTCAAGATGTGTGTGTGTGTCTGTGTATTTGCGGATGGATATGTGTGGGTGTGTGAGCGTATACCTGTCCTTTTTTCCCCTTAAGGTAAGTTTTTCCACTCCCAGGATTGGAATGACTCTTTACCCTCTCCCTTAAAACCCACATCCTTTCGTCTTTCCCTCTCCTTCCCTCCTTCCTCATGAAGCAACCGTTGGCTGTGAAAGCTAGAATTTTGTGTGTATGTTTGTGTTTGTTTGTGTGTCTATCGACCTGCCAGCACTTTCGTTTGGTAAGTCACATCATCTTTGTTTTTAGATATATTTTTCCCACGTGGAATGTTTCCCTTTATTTTTTTTATATACACACCCACACACGCACGCACACACACGCACACACAAATCAGTTGGTTTTACTGAGAAATTCGTCAATGGAGTAGAAGGAGTTGTCCACCAATAAATCCTTTAGGCTTCTCTTAAAATGAATTTCATTGGTTGTTAAGCTTTTTGTGGCTGCTGGCAAGTTACTGAAAATGTGTGTTGCTGAATAATGCACACCTTTTTGTACAAGACTAAGTGACGTTAAATCCTTGTGAAGATTATTCTTATTTCTAGTATTGATTCCATGAATTGAGCTGTTAGTTTGAAAAAGTGATATACTTTTAATGACAAATTTCATTAAGGAATAAATATATTGAGAAGCAGTAGTTAGTATCCCTAGTTCCCTAAACAGGCATCTGCAGGATGTTCTTGAGTTTAAACCACATATAACTCTTACTGCATGTTTTTGTGCCCAGAAAACTTTAGCTTGGCTTGATGAATTACCCCAAAAAATAATCCCATATGACATTATTTAATGAAAGTAAGCATAGTATGCCAGCTTTTTCATTTTTATATCCCCTATTTCTGACAAAATTCGCATTGCAAACAGAGATTTGTTAAGACGCTTCAGCAGTTCTGTGGTATGCTCCTCCCAGTTGAATTTATTATCAAGCTGTAATCCCAAGAATTTAACACTGTCCACTTCTTCTATCTTCTTGTCATCGTATGTTAGACACATACTCGTGGGACACCCCCTACAAGTTCTGAACTGCATGTAGTGTGTTTTTTCAAAGTTCAGTGACAAAGAATTGGCTAGGAACCAGTGATTAATGTCCACAAATATTTTATTAGCTGATCTTTCTAAGACTACGCTTGATTTGCTATTTATTGCAATGTTTGTATCATCAGCAAACAAAACGAACTTGGCACAAAACGAACTTGGCATCTGGTAATGTTCCTGATGAAAGGTCATTGCTATATAATAGGAGGTCCAAACAATGTTTACAGAAATGAAGCCATGCCTTTGTTAAGAAGCTGGTCACAGTGCTGTGATTCCTGCATTTCACAAATGTAATTGTAACAACACTCCCACAAAGGTATGATCTTCCGGAGTGGTCATGTGTTAACAAAGAAATTCGACGAACGAATTATAAGTTAAAAAATTTTTGTGGCAAATTTGTAAATGCAAAGCTCATAGATATTGATACTTACAAAAGACACTGTTTTACATGCCATGGAATGCATCACAACAAACATGGTAAGAAAAGATTAGCTGTGAGCATTAACGATGTGCTTGAACAGATATCTCATGATAACGAAAACAGACTTATTATTGCAGTGGAAGCTCCTTCACAGGGAAACTAATACAGTGGACCAATTCCTATGGAATTAGGTCCAAAAGAACTGACAAAGCAAGGGACCATAAATTATCTGTAAAGACTCACATAGGTGTAAACTTTGCCGACAGTTTAATAGATACTGTAAGTTCTTTAGTCAGTAAAAATAGCTTCATAATGCAGTTGTTTGAATGGATGTTGGCTTAAATGGGACATTGTCAAGCTGCTAAATTCACTCTCAGGATACAAGTTAGCATCGAGTTTTTGCAGGAAAAAGGGGTATGGGGGATCCTGTATATTAGTTGAACAGACACAAAATTTCAAAGCCAAAACAACTTTCAATTGCTTAAATGAGGAACAGGTATTCGAAAGCTATTGTATTGAGCTGTCTGAATATGGTTTACTAATCATAAGCATATATCATGTCCCGGAATATTGGGCTACTAGAGCATTTCTAGAGAAATTTGAAACTCTGCTAAGTAGGTTGCAGGTAGGGAAACCAGATAAAAAGATTGTAATTTGTTCTGATTTTAGTATAGATATAAGAGATGAAAACAGATTTGTTACCACCCTGAAGGATTTGTTGACTACAAATAGCTTAACGCTAAATTTTACTGAGTACACCAGAGTAACAGCCACTTCTGTCACAAGCATTGATAATATAGTGAGCAGCAAAAACTATGGGAATACAGAAAAACATGTATTAGAATTAGGAATATCTGATCACTCAGCACTTTTTATGTCATTGCCATACATAGACAAAACATATAGGCCCACAGTAAAATTGGTCAGAAATTTCAGCCAGCCAAATATAAACACATTTATCTTGAAATTAACGGAAAGCCACTGAATCATCAGCAACCAGTGTTCAGTAAACAATAATTACAACACTTTCATATCTGAATTCAAGAACATTTTCAATGAATGCTTTCTCCTCGTTTCAACATGTGATAAATACAATAAAAGTAAGACATGTATTACGGAAGGTATCAGGATCTCTAGTATTAGAAAGAGGGAAATGCATAAGGAATCAAAAACCAACCATGATGCTGAATTTATTACGTACAAAATCAAATCCTAAACAATATTTGATCAGGTAGTTAAACAAGCAAAACAAATGGCAAACAGTAAATATATAGCTAATGCCTCAAATAAATCAAAAGCAGTATGGCAGGTTGTCAAGAAAGAAACAGGTACTGAAGAAACAAAACATTTTAATTAAACTAGAAATTGGTGGGAATATTGTTACTAATACTCAGCAAATCTGTGAAGAATTTAATAAGTACTTCATAACCACAAACAAAATTCATAACTTCTTGCTTCCACAAATAAGACCTGATGCAGTACTGCAGGAATCAAGAGAGTTTAAATTTACTGCAGTATCATGTCAGGAAGTAGCTAACATCATAGAATCCCTTAAACATCTTAAATCTATGGGCTGGGATGAAATTCCAACAAATATCATAAAGGTAGGAAGTGACAGCATTGCACCTCAACTCTGTAAAATAATAAACCAATCATTTGATGAGGACTGCTTTCCAGACAGACTGAAATATGCTGAAGTCTGTCCAATCTACAAAAAGGGAAAACAAGATGACTTAGTAAATTTCTGCCCAGTGTCTATACTCCAAGTTTTCTCTAAAATAGTTGAACGAATAGTATGTAACTTCCTGGCAGATTAAAACTGTGTGCCCGACCGAGACTCGAACTCAGGACCTTTGCCTTTCGCGGGCAAGTGCTCTACCATCTGAGCTACCGAAGCACGACTCATGCCTGGTACTCACAGCTTTACTTCTGCCAGTACCTCGTCTCCTACCTTCCAAACTTTACAGAAGCTCTCCTGCGAACCTTGCAGAACTAGCACTCTTGAAAGAAAGGATACTGCGGATACATGGCTTAGCCACAGCCTGGGGGATGTTTCCAGAATGAGATTTTCACTCTGCAGCAGAGTGTGCGCTGATATGAAACTTCCTGGCAGATTAAAACTGTGTGCCCGACCGAGACTCGAACTCGGGACCTTTGCCTTTCGCGGGCAAGTGCTCTACCATCTGAGCTACCGAAGCACGACTCACGCCCGGTACTCACAGCTTTACTTCTGTCAGTACCTCGTCTCCTACCTTCCAAACTTTACAGAAGCTCTCCTGCAAACCTTGCAGAACTAGCACTCCTGAAAGAAAGGAAACATCCCCCAGACTGTGGCTAAGCCATGTCTCCGCAGAGTTCAAGTCTCGGTCGGGCACACAGTTTTAATCTGCCAGGAAGTTTCATATCAGCGCACACTCCACTGCAGAGTGAAAATCTCATTCTGGAATAGTATGTAATCAATTATAAAAGTACAATAAAGAAGGTCATATTATTCTCAATAACTAGTATGGGTTTAGGAAGGGACGGATCACTTTAAAAGCTGTAAATGAACTTATCTCCAAAGTAAGTAAATGCCTCGACAACAAACAAAGTGTATCTGGTATTTTTTGTGACCACTCAAAGGCATTTGACACAGTAAACCATAAGCTACTGCTCCAAAAATTGGGTACCTAAGGCTTCCATGGAAAATCTATAAGATGGTTTTCATCTTATCTCAAAAACAGACTCCAAAGGGTGGTGATACATCAAAAAGGAGAGAAAACCTGCTCTATCTGGAAAGAAATTCAAGCAGGTGTGCCCCAGGGCTCTATATTAGGACCACTTCTGTTCTTATATTACATAAATGACATGCCCAGCAAAGTAAATACAGATACAATGCTTTACACAGATGACTCAACTGCTGTAGTGTGCTGCAAAAACACTGGTGAATTTGTATGGACCACGAAACAAACTCTACAAGAACTTGAACAATGGATAAAAAATAATGCTATGAAATTAAATTTTGAAAAAACCCAAATCATATGCTTCAGTACCAAACAAACTACAGAATGTATATCGCAAATAGAATATTCAGGTAAAGAACTGACCACATTTGATTCTGTAAAATTTCTTGGGATAACTTTAAATAAAAACTTGCTATGGACTGTCCATGTGGACAGATTACTGAAGAGATTAAATAGTTTAGTTTATGCAGTGAGGGTACTACACAAAGTAACAGATTTAATGGTGAAGAAAACTGTATGCCAAATGTAGTTCATAACAGTTATAAGATATGGAATAATGTTTTGAATCTTCAAACTACAAAATCAGAGCTATGACAGGAACCAGTAGTAGACATTCATGCAGACCACTATTCAAAAGCCTGGGCTTCATGACAATCCCTTAATATATGAAATACTTCTCTTTGAACAGAAAAACAGGCATGTGTTTGAAGGAAATACATTCACACATGCCTATGAAACTAGACATAAATTGAAATACATACTACATTGTCACTGACTCACATTATATGAAAATACTCCATATTACATGGCTCTGAAGATCAGAAATAAGATAAGGTCAATATTTGGGGTATCCACATTTTAGACCATTGGCACATACTTAAAAAGGAAATGTTATTGTAGTCTAGAAGAATTTCTAAGTGAATAAGAAGCATACGTTATAGTTTAGAAGAATTTATAAGTAGGGTTAAGGATACAAGTACAAATGGTATACTTTCGAAGCTATGTAGTTACAAAGTATACACGTTCACTGTATATTCATATTTATATATAGGATTATAGTTTGAACGGCAGTTTGTATTCCATTCAGTACATCCATACTTCATATAGGTGTGTCAAGTCTATGGTAATGATTCAATGAATTATGAAAAGATTTAAAATATAATGTTGTATTTTCATTATAATAAGCAATGTATGTATTACATATTTCCTGTAGTATATAATATACTGTAAAAACTTAGGTTAAAGACTGACGAGTCACCAATGTTCTCAATCAAATGATTGTATAAAAACATGTTATGTGACACTAAAAAGTATCTTATCTTATTTTGTATTCTCAGAACATAATCTGATGCATCACATGATAAACAGAACATTCTGCCCACTCTGGATGAGCCCCTCTTTGAATTTCTGAAATTCTTCAATACATGTGTTAGACCATGGCCAGGCATTATTCTTCCTCAGCAGCTCATGCAATTCTGCACTGTTCAGTATTTGTTTCCTAGAAACTGCCTGTAAAATCCACACAATCTGAGGAAACTCTCAGATTGTTTTCTATTCCTTGGTAATGGAAATTCCATAATTGCTTTCAGTTTGCCTGGATTACACTTTATCCCATTAGCCCCAATCACATGACATAAGAATTGTATTTTTTGTCTTCCAAATTCTGATTTCTGAAAACCTAATGAAGCTCCTGCTGCTGCACAGCTCTCAAATACTTTCCTTGACATTTGTAAATGTTTCTTTCAGTCTTTGCTGGCTATTAGCAAATTGTCAACATAGATAGTTACTTTCTTCTATAGTTCCTCACCCAATAACCTGCTCAATGTCCATATAAATGCCAAAACAAATATTTTCAACCTGGAAGGTGACACTCAGTATTGGTAACAATGTCCATTTAAAAATTCTGCAATTCTGCAAATGACCTTGATTCAGTAGGCAGCACCACTCGATCAAAGCCCAATGTCAAATCTAGGCTTATAAAAACCTTTTTCCGTTTAAATCTTTGAAGCATCTCTTCCATGTCTTCAGATCAGTATCTTTCAGATTCAAATACCTTATTGACTTGTCTTGCATCTAAAACCAAGCTAACCTCCCCAGTCTTGTAAATAGTCTTCACAGGTTTGCCACCAGATCACATTGTGCAAATTGCACAATGTTTCCTTGGAGCAACTGTCCAACATCTTCAGGTCGTGGTTCAATATCGCTGGTGGCTAGGTATGACTGATGGTGTCCTCATGTTGATGCCTAGTTTCTAGAACACACATGCAAATAACACACAGTTGAGGAAATCATGCATGCGCAATGGTTTGCTGATAAATGGTGCCTTACTCTAATGCTCTCTGCCGAAAATCGCAGAGCGGCTCTCCTGCATATGTGGTATACACTGTGTTTACTGATTGCAGCCAGACATTACTCACTAAAAATTGTGCTACACCAATGTTATGACGGGTCTGTTATCAAAAAATCTTGATTTTTGCGTCATGATTTAATAGCAGCCAATTCAGGGTTCCAGGCTGTGCTCAGTTGAAATCCTGCATCCTTCTTGATGAGATTATCAGCTGTCTGAGAAAGATGATGCTGAGGATAAAACTTCAGTCTTTTCATAAATCATGCGATGTCCTGTATTCAGACAATGTTCTGCAATTGCTGACTTTTCGAGTTGATGAAGGCATGTATGATGCTGATGTTCATTGCAGCATTCTTGTACTGTGTAACACGTCAGGCCTATATATATTGCTGTGTGGTGTGGCCACATGGATTTCGTACTCTACCTATGTTTCTTCAGCATCTGAACTCATTCCATCCAAATATAAATGTCACAATGGGAGTGGAAAAAGATGGTACTTTACCTGTTCTTGGTGTTTTGATATGAAGGAAAGCAGATGGAATCTTGGGACACAGCATCTACCCAAGCCAATGCATACAGATCTTTATCTTGAGACCTCAAGCTGCCATCCTCCTGCACATAAGTTCATAGAGCACATCTGGTATCTGTTCCCAAAAGCCTATCAAGTGAAATACAACATTTGAATCAGTGTTCTGACAAAATGGTTAATCTCAGAGGCAGACACATAATGCATTCAGGCCCAAGTGAGTCCAGTCTAAGGAGCAGTATAAAGATACGAAGACACTCACCACTTTGGCCTTTTTGCTGTATTTGGGTGCCATGTCATCAAGAATCAGAAGAGTCCTTGGAAGATATGGTATTAAGTGTGTTTTTCAACCATCTGCAAAACTGAAAAACCTGTTGGGTTTGGTTAAGAATGATCCCGGCCCAAGGAAATGTGGTGTGTACAAGATTCCTTGCCTATGTCAGGCAGCATATATAGGCCACACATATCACATAGTACAAGAATACTGTGATCAACATCAGCATCATACACTCCTTTGTCAACTGGAAAAACTGACAATTGCAGAACACTGTCTGAATACAGGACATCGCATGATTTATAAAAAGACTGAAGTCTTATCCACAGCATCATCTTTCTGGGATAGCGCCATTAAGGAAGCAATGCATATCAGTACAGCTGATTATCTCATCAACAGGTTTTGGTATTTCAAATGAACACTGCCTGAAACCCTGCATTGGCTGCTATTAAATCAATATGCAAAAATCAAGATTTTTCAATAACAGACCCTTCATAACATTGGTCTAGTTTGGATTTTATTGAGTAACATCTGGCTGCATTGTTAGTAAACACAGCATACAGTACATTCACAGGAGAGCTGCTCTGTAATTTTCAGCAGAGGGCATTTGAGTATGGGACACTCTATCTGCAAATTATTGTGCACGCATGATTTCTGTGCCTGTGCATTCTTCACATGCATGTTCTAGAAATGGGGTGTCAAAATGCAGATACTGTCATTCCTACCTAGCCACCAGCAACATTG
Organism: Schistocerca serialis cubense; assembly: GCF_023864345.2. Taxonomy (NCBI): domain Eukaryota; kingdom Metazoa; phylum Arthropoda; class Insecta; order Orthoptera; family Acrididae; genus Schistocerca; species Schistocerca serialis. The sequence goes on along the minus strand of NC_064638.1, from coordinate 139,071,085 downwards.
AAACACCTGAAGATCTCGGACAGTTGCTCCAAGGAAATATTGTGGAATTTGCACAATGGCAAACCCGTGAAGACTATTTACAACATATCCACTGGGAAAGCTTGAAGAGTCACTTCCATTTTCTTAATGACCATCATCAAAGGGCTGTTAAATTTACCCCTGATTCATTCAATTACTTCCTTGTTTCAGGTATTTTATATGTAGGCATTAAATATGGTTTGTGTGGTTTAAGTTTGATCCAACAAGGAAATCTTTTTATGATCCTTGCTTTGGACTAAATACCTCTTTATGTTTCATAATCAACTTGAACAGTTCTTCTACTTGGCTGAATACCAACATTGAATGCCATTAATTTTTGAATACATTTCATCTGGATTAAGTTCATTTTGTTTTTATGATTTCTCTACATTTTTAGTTATTTTGACCTCATAAGCTTCTGACACACCATTTTCACTTGCTCCTGATTCATCTACTTATAGATTTGCAAAAATTTCCTATTTACTGCCATCCTTTTCATAAACTGAATTTTCTTGACTACACCATCTCCTCATACTCTCACCTCATTCCTTCCATGATCTGTTTCCACCCCCTGCTTGTTGAGCCACTCTGATCCAATGTAAAATTCCTCTTGTAGTTCCAGTATCACTGATGTGTCCACTCAATATGTTTCTCCATTTTAACTTCTAACATGGATTGATAGCTAATTGGTTTCTCAGTTTCTCCCACATGTCCTTCAATCTTAAGATTTGTCACAGGCAAACTTGGTATTTCTGCATTCACTGCTAATAATGCATTGTAAAGATTGTTGTCAACTGCACACAGATGACTCCCTGAGTCCATCAGCATTTCTTCCATAGATTTCTGTTTTTGTAACTGTTACTATTACTTCCTTGTCATCATTGGTTACCTCTTCTTCTATCAAATGTTCTTTGTCATCCATTAATCAGTCTTTGCCATTCTTATTTACATTGTAATGTTGAAGCCCCACTTCATCTGTTTCAGACTGGGCCACATCTGAAACTGCAGCCTGCTTTCCATCTGATTACCTGCAAAATGCTCTACTCTGTTTGCTCTCTCTCAAGTGTCACATTTGTGCCAACATGCATTATGTTCATCTTTCTCAAGTCTGCAGTATCTTCAATCCCCATAGCCTCTGTATCTGTAACAAAATTGTCCTCTGCCATGTAGCTTTCAACTTCATTTCTTCATTTCATTTCACACCATCCATCTGGCTGTCACCTGGTGTTACTGAAATTTTCTCTAAATGCTTCCTCTTGTCTTTATTCTCTCTCCAACTGGGCAAATATCACCCTTGCTTGATGGACATACTCAATGACGATTCCAAATAAGTGGCTTTGTGCATTTTGTGGTAACCTTTCACCTTACAACTGCTCTTTCATCATAAGGAGAACTTAAGCACTGGTTCTTTCAAATTCATTTTCTAAAAATTTGGCTTATGTCCCATCTGATAACTTGTTATATGGTCAGTTGCAAAAAGATATTAATATATCATGCAATATGCTTTGTAACCAATATTTATTAAGAAACATTTTGTCAAATTCTCAGTATGATATTCATTTCCTTTTTAGCCTCAAAATCCAATTATAGGCTTCATCTTCCATCTGATTCACCACATGCACAATTTTCGTTTCATCATCCCAACAGGCTGTAAAAATTTCTAATAAAAGATATGGTATGCAATTTTCTCTTGGGGTGAAATCTGCTGTATTTACAACTGTTAATGAACTCAAACTGTGGGTCAATTTTACTAATCATAGTTGTTTGTCCAGTAAAAGCTCCCAATTCCTGCTTCAATTTACCTTTCACTGCCAGGTGAACCTGTTGCCCTACAGTTTGTTGTACACCTTGCACAACTTGGCTTACTGTTCCTACCTTTTCCTCGACTTTGTGAACCCTTTTAGCTGTCTTCTCTTGATATTGTGCACTATCATTTGTGATTACTGAAACCGCTACTGCACTATCCTCTAATACAGTTTACTTTACATGAATTTTTCTGATTTCAACATTTTGCAAATTTACTTGCTGCATTAATTCCTTGTTTACCAACAGCAATTCCTCTTTTACCTTTTCTATTTGTTCATTTATGTCCTTTTCATTTCTCATTCTTCCTCTAGTTTCTTAAAATCTTCCTTCGATACTACCAATGCCACTATGACTGCAGTTCTTTAAAATTTTCCTTCATGAAATCCTTGATTTATTTGTTACGAACTTCATGATGTATTCTTCCTATTGGTGTTTCTATCACTGTGCTACAGCCTTCTCCCTTTTTGCCTACCGCTTCCTCTATCATGTTTTCCATTAATGGTGTGTTCTGACTTTTTGCCTTTTTTATCTGCCCCTCTTCCATGTTTTCTGTGCTGTCCATTTCTGCTCTTTCCCTATTATTATTGTCGAAGATGTTCGTAATGGACTTGTCACTATTAGCATGGATGTATTATCATCCAGAATTGGACTTCCAGTTAATGACTGATTTGAAATACTTCTCCCTTCATGAAAGCCACTCTCCTTATCTACTTTTCCCTTTTTAACTGTGTCTACAGGAGTGCATCATTCCATTTTATCCAATATACTCATGCCTTCCTACTAAAGCCCTATTGGCAACCACACTGCACTGTAGTTATTTCCTTCCCTAACCTTCTAAAAACTGTTAGTTTCCTAGGCATTTGTGACACTTACTTTTTATTCTCTGCCACTGGCTGCTGCTTATTGTGACTCCACTTGTTCCCATGGTCAGCTGTGTGTGCCGCCGTGGTATCTGCTTGCTATAGACAAATTGCCATTATTTCTTCCACTGTTCACTATATTTTTCCTGTTTGCACTCACAATTCGTATCTGGTATTCTTTCCTCTGAAGACAGCTACAGATCTGAAAAGTCCTTTCACGCACTGCAAACTGTTAGATATATCCATATCTACAATGGACAAGTTTCTCTCTAAAATCAACTGTGTTGATTAACCATGGCAATTGGACCAAGGTTTATGCTGCACAACATTAAATGGGCTTCTTACTTCCATGGAACATACACCTAAACACTAAAAATGGGACCATGTGCTTACTGGTACATGCTCTATCAAAATTACCACTCTTGCCTTTAAAAACCTTCACATGCTGTTAGTTCTAATAGGTATGAACAGAATTCAAAAGGAGACACTGACTTCATAGAACTGAAATGGAATGCTGGGAATGTACAAGGCACAGTTCACATTCTTAATGTTTCTGCGCACATTCATCTTGTTACTACTTTTCTCAGGTACTAATCTTTGGTAATGACTCACTTCTAATATTGATGAAGTCTCAATCTTGTCCTTGAAAACTGCAGCATTTAATAGATTTATTGAACTTTTCATGGCACATGCCCATATATCATCAAATCATGTCTGACTTCCCGCCACAATTCCCCAGTTCTCATTGCCTTCCATGCCACCTGTAATGGTTGGTGCCAAATAAAGCTTCTTTATCACTGCATGTTCCCTTAGAGGCAGTGCTGCTGTGCTAGACTGCTATGTTTAAGACACAGGTGCCAATACTCAAAAGAATAACTATATCTGTAACCTTACACACTAGAATCATAATTTTGCCATTTGTGTTGTTTATACATGCAACACTTCTATGTATAAAACAATGGTTTTCATCTACTGCTCCATTCTTCTGCAGTGGCTCAATTGCAAATAATACTTCTTGTGATACATCAACATCCACAGTTAGTCAAATTAAATTCCCTGTACCTGCAGTACATTGTCATGTGAAACTTCAATGTAAATGTTTGCAGATCAGTTGGTGACACCTTAGCAATTGGTGTACCTTGCAATATTGAAACATTTGCACCTGTTGCACCCATTGGAAATGAATTTCCACTAAGGTCAACTGTACATTGCCAAAGATCAATTTTGGCATGATGCTTATCCAGAAAGTCAAGTCCAATAATCACAGAATATCCCTTTCACACTGCTGGTAACACTTCCATCTGCCCGTGAAACCTTTTAGTTCTTATCTTCAAGCTGAGCTGTGTTGTTCCCAATTACTCCATGTTATCATTTTCAACTCCATGAAATTTGTATCTTAGATGGTTAGTTTCCTCCTGCCCATAAGGCCCAGACTTATGCCCAACCACATGTGCCCCGTTGTGTACCAGAAATTTATGTCCCTGCTCTGAACTATACTAATCAAGCAACATTTGATCTCTGTATACATGTTTGCTGGGTTATGGAATGCTGGGAATGTTTCCTGATCGACTAAATATTCCTGTTCACATTTACTGCCTGCTTCTGTTTGTTTCATATAGCCTATTTCTTGCTTCTACATTCATGTGTCATGTGGCTGAAGTGTTCACAATGGTACACTATGGCTGGTGATATTGTACCTTCAAATATCTTCTTTTTTGGAAGCAAAGATTTTTTGACCATAGCAATTTTAATTTCTTGCCCATGCATTGCAATGCAATGCACTGCAGCTAAATCATCCAGATTTTCTGCACAGAATTCATGCAAAAATTACACAGGAATTCCTCACACAAAGACATGTAGAGCCTTATTTTCCACTTCTCTTAGCATAACTTGATCTGCTTCTGCATTTTGTGTCAACTTATATGTCAGTATATTCATTTCTCGAATTCTATCAGGAAAGGCTTTGACAATTTCATTGGCTTTCTGCACTAATTCACTCAACTTCTCTCTAAAAAAAATCTAACACTATTCTGTTTATGATAGCACTGACATAAATGCTCTGCTGATTGTTCAAATTTGAGGTTTGCTAAGCGTCTTGGGATACATGACATATGTTTTAGCCTCAGCCAGGTAGACATGGATTGGCCATCCAGAGACTCATTACATCTGACCAATTACTCAGTTGGCTATGGCTAAAACATTTATGAGTACTATCAGGTCTTCTCTTGTTTTACTGAATAAGAGTGTTATTAGGTTAGCTGCTGAATGTTCTATAAAGAAGTAGGGTACACTCACTACTGCCTTAACCTCATATGGTATGACCTTACTGTGACCATTGCACACCTTTCAGAGATTGTAGTTGCCTTCTTAACTTGTCATTATACAACTTCTGCTCAGTATTATCCTCTATAAGTTTTGGTACCTGCTCCAGCAAAGTGGCTTCAGTATCACTTGTATTAGCTAAGATCATGTTCCAGTTTCTTTGTGCAATTTATTACTACTTTTACATCTACCAGACTATTATGAACAGAACTCTTCTTCTTTTAAAAGTAGTAGCAAAACTCAACAGACATAATCATCCCCAAACTCATACAAATAATTTTAATTCATCTCTACATCACATCATTGCTCAGCAGCACTTGGTACAATCATGTGCTGCACGACTACGTTGTATTGCCAATCTGTATATCTAATCATGACCCTAACAAAACAATAAAATAAAAAGGCCAATAGAAAACATTCTGTGGACTCACCACATTATGGTCAGGGCTGAGGCATGTGGACACCAGTTGGAAAGGCTGTTTAACAAGTGCAATAGGAAATTTGTTATAAACTATGTGAGTCAGCAACTTAAAGTATTTAGCTATGGGAGGAGAACAGAGAGGACCTCTGACAGAAATTCTGGCATAACATACGCTATGTGCTAGATAATGTGGTGCAATGCAAGTTAGTAAGTGATGGCAAGAACCCACCGAGCTTCAGGAATATTCTTAGGAAGTTACTATGAAAGCAAAGAAGTTTACATATCAGTTTCAAATAAAGCTGAACCCTGACTGGTAAACCAAAGCTAAATTAAGTAAAAAGAAGCAGTCAATGAATTTGAAATCAAATTCCTAGATGGAAGATAATAAAACAAATGGTGAAATAGGTGAAATACTAAATTCTGTCTTCCAAAACTGCTTCACCAAAGATGATCCCAGCACACTTTCTACATTTGACCGATACAGGGATGCAAAAGTGTTAAGTATACAATCGCTGGAACACAGAACTGAAAAACAGCTTGACTTATTTGACAGAGAATGCGTCACAAGACCTAATGCAGTGCTCATTACGTTCTGTACATGCATCAGTTCACCATAGTATACTTGAAGAATACAGTCTGCCATGCTAATGGAGAGAGGCATGAGTAATCTCAGTATCTTAGAAGGGTCACAAGATGGATGCATGGAATTACAGACCTCTCTCTCTTTCTCTCTCTCTCTCTCTTTCTCTCTGATGTCAGTTTCTTGTAGAATTATGGAATATATACTGTGTCTGGACATGATGACATTTTTGGAGATCATACAGCTCCCTGTTTAAGAATAAACAAGATTTCCACAAGCAACAAACATATGAAAGCCTGTGTGCTCTGTTCAGAAAGTGGTATGTAGTGTCAAACCACCAGTAATATCTCTGACTGGAGAACTCATGCCATGGAGTGGGATATCTGAGTCAAGGAGAGACGAGAGTTCAATTTAGAACCTGTGACTCTACAGATATGTTGTATGATGTGCAATACACATGAAGTGTTATTGTAACACCAGCACACTGTCTTTAGTATCCATACATTCCCTGCTCCCGGTAAGTGAATCTAGCACATTGGTGATCTGTAACCACTGCAACAACCATGAGATGCAGGTGTTTCATTCCGTGTCATGATAATATAGTGTTATAGTACAGACATCTTGCATTGATTACACATCATCAGCCCCTCAAGACTACATCTCAGGGGCTAAAATGAGTGATGTGCATTGTCAGTGTCATTAGTGTAATAACCAGTGCTCAAATGCAAACTGATATTATTGTGTGTGTTGCTCCTCAAACAGTGCATACAGCAACATGCCATAACAATGGCAGCCATTAAATGAGCAACTGTTGAATTTAACATCAGCTGCATGAGTTCATGATGAAGCCGGTCAAGTCAGTCAATTATGAAAAATAATGTGAATGTTGCACCAACCACATCACAAATGAATTTGCAAATATGACTACAATGCATGGAAGAATGCCACAAGCTTCAACAGCCTGCACATGGTTTCTGGATCTGCAGATGAGCCATGAGTGTTTCACACAACAGCATAAAACCAACCACAACAGGGCTGCACCTCAACTCAGGGACTTGGAACACTCCACAAGACGCCACCATTCCACCCAGAACAATCAGCACTTTGGTTTACAACAGTGGAGTTTGTGTTTACTTCATTGGGCATTTTGGATTATAACTGCGATTTCATAACTCTTTGTTGCTTAGAAGAGCATACTGACATTATCAGCAATGTTATCCTCACACCACCTGCAAGAAACAAATACAAAATATCTGAATCTGCTTTGCTTCAATGACTGCCACACACCCTGGAACAACAGCAGCAACAAGCAATCTATGATGAGGAATTTGCTAGCAAGATGTCATCCCAATTGTAGCACCAGCCATGGCAACTCCTCAATTTGACTCTCACACCAGATATTGCATTATGGACTGTGTGGGCTGTCAATTTTTCTCCGCAGCTACAACTTCCCATCATTGTTCATGTGAGAGAGGTGTTACACAAGAAGCTCTCCCTGGTGGATAGGATGATCACTATGGTACAGTACAGACATTGCATCAGGATTGTGGACAGCAACATGCCATGCTGTCTTAGATCCAAGCCAAACACCATGCACATTGAAGAACTCCAGCTCACTCCAAAAGTACATTATGGTGTCACCACTATCACCAGCCAGGACACTCACCTGCATGATATACACACAACCACCACCACCAGCAGAGCTGGCAATAATGTGCATAGTGCCACCACCACCTCAAGGTTGCCAAATTGTTGGTACCATGTCCAGTTTGTTGGTGCTCCATGGAACTGAACTTTTGTGAGGCTTCCCAAACTACAAACGTGGACCGCAGTAGGCACACTGTCTGGCACCAACATATCAAGCTACTAACACCCACAATGCATTAGTCACACATCCCTCATGCAACTCCCACCATGTGTGGAAGGCTCTGTATATTTGATCCAGATCAACACTTCCCATGGACCTTCTTCATTACAAACATGAGTGAACCAGTGGTAGGAATTGGCTCCCTATGACACTTTCGCCTCTCACCAGATTCAAAAAATGTAGCACTGCTACATCATGATATTGAATGATTCATTCCAGGTCTCTTCCTCCTTGAGTCTCCTCATACATTGGAAACTTCCTCTGGTCCTACAGAGGATTAGCACCATAATGACGTATACTGTGACGCATGAATATAGTACATTACATCAATGGATAACCTAATGACAATGCACTAACTACACATAGAGGCATGCAAAGCACGATATGCACTACATGCTGACACTGCAGTTCCACAGAAATGCATACATGACATGTTCACTGCACTCATGCATGTGAGAGCCTTTCACTCGTGCACCACATGGCTGATGTCAGCATTACCTACGCAATGCCCACTTCCATCAGTCACACCTCCTTCCCACTAAAATCCACAGATATGCAATCAATGACACCAAACACACTGTATGAAACACAGGTCAGTACAGCACACTATGCCTCATCTCTTAGTTCACTGAACAAGTGTTGCATACTCCTGCCCAACCAGAAATGAGTGAGAATTAAGCAACAACCCTTGTGCAATGGTATAGTGTGCCGAATCCTCATGAACCCCGGTCTGCCTATCTGATACAAAACATGCTAGCTGTCACCATTATACTTATGGGTCACAAAAGCTGTGGTTGATGAATTATGAAGGACATTCAATGAGTGATTCAACACATTTTATTCTGAAGGAAGCTTCATTTTTTTTTTCAGGGTTCCAATACACCACATTATTTCCAATTATTTTGACGCAATGCAATAGCCTTACACCACCTTAATGGGATGGCCATATGCCTGCATGGTACCACTCTACTGTTGATGTCAGAGCCAACATCTTGCTACATCAGTCACCTCCTCCTCATTCGTGTATTGCTTCCCATGAAGTGCATCCTTCATTGGGCCAAACAGATGGAAGTTGGAAGGTGTGAGATCTGGGCTGTAGTGTGGATGAGGAAGAACAATCAAATGAAGTTTTTCGATCTTCTCTTGGGTGTGCTGATTTGAGTGAGGCCTTGTGCTGTAATGGCGAAGGAGAATTTTGAATGCATTTTTGTGGTGACAAACATGCTGAATTCGTTTCAGTTCTTAAATTCAGTTTCCTGAGGGTATCACAATTGATTGCTGTGGCATGAGGAAGGACATGAGACAGAATAACCCCTTCAGAGTCAGAATGGAGATGTTCACTTAAGCAGCAAGGTGTTTGATAGTGATCCATTGATTACCTTGAGTCAGAACATCCACATGTTCCAACATTGCAGGAGTTACAGCTGAGTTCAGATAGCCAGCACACTTGGGATCAGATAGGTTTGGGTGACCTTGTTGTGATGTTGATAGATGCCCCAACCAATGACTCACTGTATTTTCACTCTCTGCTTGCCATGTGGGGTAACCGTGCAATCTGAGGCGCCCTGCCACAGTTCGCGTGGCTCCCCCTGTCGGAGGTTCGAGTCCTACATCGGGCAAGGATGTGTATGTTGTCCTTAGCGTAAGTTAGTTTAAGTTAGGTTACATAGTGTGTAAGCCTAGAGACTGATAACCTCAGCAGTTTGGTCCCACTGGAATTTATCACAAATTTCCAAATGTTCTCTGCCAGATCTCCATAGACAACACTCTGCAAGCACCTCCAATGCTCTGCATTTCTATCAAAAAAACTTAATGACAGCTCTCCATTACAGATGCCATTTTGAAGGCTACATATAATGCTGCCACCTATCAGAATTTCATGAAACTATAGAGTTTGAACTGGGAATATTCCACAATGTCCCACAACAAAACCTGCAATTTTTCAACCAAAGTAGGCTGAGGAAAAAAATGTGTTGCATTACTTATTGAACACCCCTTTATTACAATAAGGGATAGTGTCCCTTTCAGACAGCTAGTGGGCTTCATCAATAAAAAAGTGTATCAAAAAAGGGCAGTTCTGCAAGATTCTGCAGTGATTACAGAGCTCTCAGTGATCAAACAGTATGCAACAGTTATGCCATCTTAAACATTTAAAATTTTTCTCACTCTCTCATAGGTGCCACTATTTTCAGCATTATCAATAGCAGAAAAGCTTACCTCCAAATACACATGAGCCTGGGTGACATATGTAAGGCTGCAACACTCATACCTTTCAGACTTTTGAGTTTCTTTTCATGTCTTATGGTCTAAAGAACACAGTTCAAACTTGGTAATGATTCATTGATAGAACAGTATTCAAATATGACTTTCTTATACTTACAGTGCATGCAGAATAACATGGCCAGTAGATGTTTACCTTGTCTCCAAATGCACATGATCCTGGATGACATCTCTAAGGCTGTAATAACCATACCATTCAGAATTTTTGAGTTTCTTTTTATATCTTATTGTCTAAAGAACACACCTCGAACTTGGCAATGGTTCATTGATGGAACTGTATTCAGATCTGATTTTTTATGCTTAGAGTGCACACTGAGTAACGTAGCCAGTAGATGTGCAGGTGGCAGGGCACATATGGGCAGAACAGTAGTAGTATGCGTTGTGAGCAGGTGCTGTAGGGGAAAACTAAGCACTGGAGTAGAAGTACCACTCTAAACGGAAGCCTATGCCCACATTTTTTTGTTAAGTGGAGCCCCTCCATGCCCAAACTTGCATGTTGACCATTGAAAAAGATTTGCTGTCATCATTGCTTTGGTTAGTATCTAGAAAGAATTTCACTGAATCTGCAACAAAAGCAGCTATTTATTTTTGCCTGGCTTTTTAACCATTTGTAACTTTCAGAGAAGCACCATGAGTGGAAATTTTTGAGTAAAATCTGCCACCCCTTGTGAATCTGAATGCCAACTTAAGATAGTTCATTCTGCTCTTCAGGATGTGAGCATGCTCATAAATGAGGATAAAACACAATTGTGAAAAACTGCAATGACCTTCTTTGAACATATCCCAAATGCAACAATAATTAAACCCACTTCAGTGTGAATGGAACTCATTGTATAGTTACCACTTTCACACAATTACCACATACTGTACCATTTTCTAAGCATCACCAATTTCTGTCAGCACCTACAGTCATACAAGGCAGCGATACAAGCCTCTCTCACCAATGCTCTTGCCGGGCCAAATACACAAGATAAAAGGAAAGTAGAGTGGAGCATCTAGATGCTAGAAGCATCCAAACTAGCCAAAGGTGGTGCATTAAAGCAATCACTTTGTCACACCCAATAGCTGAAGTACAGCTCACTATTACAACAGATGTTAGTATCCAACAATCAGTGTGGTCTTACAAGTCATGGCTGGTGAGGCACAACAGCTTCACTTCTCCAAACTCCTCACAACCTCTAAGTCAAAATGGTCCATGTTCAACTGTAAATTATTCACCACTTATGAGGCACTGAGACATTTTAGACAGCATACTGAAGCAAAGAAGGGAAAGCAGAAAGGTGGAAGGAGTATATAGAGGGTCTATACAAGGGCGACGTACTTGAGTGCAGTATTATGGAAATGGAAGAGGACATAGATGAAAATGAAATGGGAGACATGATCATGCATGAAGAGTTTGACAGAGCACTGAAAGACCTAAGTTAAAACAAGGTCTCGGGAGTAGACAACATTCCATTAGAACTACTGATAGCCCTGGGAGAGCCAGCCTTGATAAAACTTTACCATCTATTGAGCAAGGTGTATGAGACAGGCAAACGACCCTCAGACTTTAAGAAGAATATAATAATTCCAATACCAAAGAAAGCAGGTGTTGGCAGGTGTGAAAATTACCAAACTATCAGTTTAATAAGTCACACCTGCAAAATACCTACGCAAATTCTTTACAGCCGAATGAAAAAACTGGTAGAAGCCAACCTCAGGGAAGATTAGTCTGGATTCCATAGAAACGTTGGAATACATAAAGCAATACTGATCCTATGACTTATCTTAGAAGATAGATTGAGGAAAGACAAACCTACATTTCTGTCATTTGTAGACTTACAGAAAGCCAATAACAATGTTGACTGGAATACTCTCTTTCAAATTCTGAAGGTGGCAGGGGTCAAATACAGGGAGCCAAAGGCTATTTACAATTTATACAGAAACCAGATGGCAGTTATAAGACTGAAGGGGCATGAAAGAAAAGCATTGGTTGAGAAGGGAATGAGACAGGGTTGTAGCCTATCCCTGGTGTTATTCAATCTGTATATTGAGCAAGCGGTAAAGGAAACAAGAACAATTTGGTGTAGGAATTAAAATCCACAGAGAATAAATAAAAACTCTGAGGTTTGCTGATGACACTGTAATTCTGCCAGAGACAGCAAAGGACCTGGAAGAGCAGTTGAATGGAATGGACAGTGTCTTGAAAAGAGGATATAAGATGAACATCAACATAAGCAAAATGAGGATAATGGAATGTAGTCAAATTAAATCAGGTGATGCTGAGGGATTTAAATTAGGAAATTAGGCACTTCAAATAGTAGATGAGTTTGCTATTTGGGGAGCAAAATAACTGATGATGGTCAAAGTGAAGAGGATATAAAATGCAGACTGGCAATGGCAAGGAAAGCATTTCTGAAGAAGAGTAATTTGTTATCATCGAGTATAGATTTAAGCGTCAGGAAATCTTTTCTGAAAGTATTTGTATGGAGTTTAGTCATGTATGAAAGTGAAACATGGGCAATAAATAGTTTAGACAAGAACAGAATAGAAACTTTTGAAATGTGGTGCTACAGAAGAATGCTGAAGATTAAATGGGTAGATCACATAACTAATGAGGAAGTATTGAATAGGATTGGGGAGAAGAGGAATTTGTGGCACAACTGGGCTAGGAGAAGAGATCGGTTGGTAGGACATGTTCTGAGGCATCAAGGGATCACCAATTTAATATTGGAGGGCAGTGTGGAGGGCAAAAATCATAGAGGGAGCCCAAGAGATGAATACACTAAACAGATACAGAAGGATGTAGGTTGCAGAAGTTACTTGTAGATGAAGAAGCTCACACAGGATAGAGTAGCATGGAGAGCTGCATCAAACCAGTCTCTGGACTGAAGACCACAACAGCAATACTGAAGGAAGACATGTTGTCATCTGTATGGAACACAAACCCCTCACCAATGCTGTACGGCACCCCTCAAAAATTGTTAGTCCATGTCACTGCCATCATTTCGATATTATAGTGCATCATACAATGGTTGTTCACTGTGTAAATTGTGCTTATAGTATAGTTGCAGACTAATTTTCACAGGTCATTGTCATTTCTCTACAACTAGCTTATGACAAACTAATGGATGACACCATCATTCTGGACTTCCTAAAAGACAATTACACCTGTTCTTTCATAGTATGGAGGACAGCACTCAAAACTATTACCCAGATACTATGTGATGTATCACAGGGCTGAATATCATCACTAGTTCCCACTCCATGTGCTACATAATTTTTAAACAACTGCACAAATTGGCATACCCCAGAGTTAGGCCATCTCTATGACTCACCACTGAACATTTCGTATGGGCCAACATTAAAAGTGACTAACACACCTGGACACAAGCTTGACTGGCATGTCAGCACATCAAAGTTGGCTGTCACACATAACATCAATTAGATCACTTCGATATACTGTGAGCATGATTCCGACATATGTGTCTGGATCTCATAGGCTCCCTTCTGGAATCAGAAGGTTACAGACAATTAGTATCAATTATTGACAGAGTTTCTCATTTGGTAGAAGCAGTACCAATGAAATAAATTACAGCCTGCACATTTATCAGTGCTTTGACAGCTAGATTCAGCTGCCCTGAAACAATTATGACAGATTAGGGAAGATAATTAGAATCCATGCTCTTTATGGCCTTTGTGGATTTACACACAATTGTACAACCATGTACCACCCCCTGAGAAATGGGTTTCTTGAGAGATGATGCAGAATCCTTAAAGGTGCACTAATATGCCATGAAGGGCTGTGGCCAGAAGCTTTGCATGAATGCTAGGTGTTCCCATGGTGTTCGAGGAAGACCTACATGGGTCATTAGCAGAAATCTTGTATGGAGACTCCCTCACCCTTCTGGCAGAATTTGCTTCACTGAGTCAGGCTCTTGAACCAGCAGACTTACCTGCACTATTCCAGTGGCTGAAGAGATACATCAGCTGTGTATGGGTGTCACCAACCACCACACACACCACTCTGAAAGTTTTCATGCATGAAGAATCAAGTAACTGAGAATTTGTAATACTACAGAATGATTTGCCCAGCTTTACAGCCATCCTACTAGGGCCCATAGAAAGTTTAAATCAGGACACTCACGCAACTGACATTTTACAAACAATCAGCTGGGTGTGGCAGGACAATGACTCATGGTCAGTTACCCTTGGACATGCAGCTGACCAAACTGAACCAAGAGGCCAGTTACATCACACTTAACATGCAATAATATCAGTGTGAAACCTGTAGGCAATGACCTGATAGTGGTACCAACCATACGATGGCTTGTGGACTGTTTCCTTGTCTTACTATACACATTTACCAGTTACCAATAAGCTGTGCCTATGTGGCTATACCTTTGCATGTGTCAGCCAGATGGTGTACTCTCTATCACAGCCCCAAGAAAAATCACATTGACAGTCACTGCATGACACATCACAAACAGCTGCAGAGCCATCTACAGGCACCCCAGCCCAGGTACCTCCACTGACATCTCGGCCAGAGCCAAGTGTATCCTGATATGGACACACAGGCCAACCTCCTCAACATTTGGCTCTATACATCACAGAAGCCACGAGCCAGTTCATGATGAGAAATGGCTGCTCTGCAGCTGGCCAAAGTACACTTGGTACACTCGACCTAACACTGAGAAATGATTCAGACATGTCCTGCTCTGCCGAAAGCCATGGCATGTCTGGTCAAACACACCTGTGCACAGCCATCCCATTCAACAATGCCAATCATCCACTGCTCTTCCCAGAGCTTGACACTATGGGTGGTGGGGGAGGGTAATGGGGGAGACTATGGTGACACTAATGTTGCTATCATCTCATCTCTGACAAGAGATCTCACACAGTGGAGCAGGATGTCTGTTAGAGGAGAGACTGGTCAGTTCAGTTTAGAACTTGTGACTGTACAGATATGTTGCATGACATGTCATACAAATCAAGTATTATTGTGGTCTTTATTGTTGGTACAGTCCCTGCAGCCAGTAGGCAATCTGCCACAGCTGTATTTCTGCATTGTTGCCTAATAAACTTGACTCTCACCTAGCAAAAAAGAAAAAGATAAGACAAAATATTATGACCAATGCCCAACATGAGTTTGTATGCTGCCTGATGGTGCTGAGAGCATGTGACACAGTAAGAGAAGTATATGAGTGGTGCAGAGATGAATGGGGAATCATTCTAGTGACACTAAGTGGCACAAATGCAGAACTCTACTGATTTAAGTGATTTTGATGAAATGAAGATCATTGTGGCTCAGTGGCTGGTAGCGAGCATGTTGAAAATGACAATGATGGTTGGCTGTTCACATGCTACTATTGTGTGCATCAACAGAAAGTGGTAGAAGAGTGTTGAAACCACAAGCAAGTGACAAGAAGTTGAATGCCCATACCTTATCACCAAATATAGATATTGGAGGATTGCCTTCTGATAGGTAATGATCTTCAGCAGATCTGAAGACAGTGTATAATGCTGGTGCAGGCACACTATTAAGCTCACAGTGTTGGACGTGGTGGTCCACAGCGGAGAATCCCTACATGTTCCCATATTGACCCAACAACATCATCAGTTATGATTACCATTGGCACGGGATCATCAATATTGGACTGTGAATCAATGGAATCATGTCACCTGGTCAGATGAATCACATTTATTGTTAAGCCAGATTGATGGTCATGTCCAGATATGCCATCATCCAGGCAAATAACTGTTTGAAACATGCAGGCAAGTTGGAGCAGTATTATGTTATGGAAGACATTCATCTGGGCTTCTGTGGACCTGCAATAGTTATCGAAGGCACCATGACAGCAGTGAACTGTGTGAAAATTGTTAGGAACCACCTGTAACCCCTTATGCTTCGTGCCTTCCCCAATGGAGATGGCATTTTCCAGCAGGGTAACTGTCCATGTTACAAGCTCAGAATTGTGCTGCAATGGTTTGACAAGTGTTATAGTGAAATCATGTTGATGTTATGGCCCCCAAATTTGGCTTATCTGAATCCGATGAAACCCAACTGGGATGCTACCAGGTGCGAGTTCTGCATCCATTACCCATAAATTATGGGAAGTGTGCATGCATAGACATCTGGTGCCAAAACTCTCTGGAAACCTATTAAGTACTTGTCAAAACTATAGCATGCAGAATCACTGTTGAACTGTATTCCAAAGGTGGGCCAGCATGCTTTTAAGTAGGTGATCATTATGTTTTGGCTCATCAGTGTATATACTTATTTAACTTCAGAATTCATATGAATTCTGTCTTTTGTGCTGCAAGATGCTTAGCAAGTCTGTCACTCTCTTTCCACTACTTAATGAATAAATAATTAAATGTTAGTAACTGCTCCAATGGTCTATTTTTCTACTCTACAGCTCTGTCTTGTGGAATAAGGGAAGAAAGATCTACTGAAGACTGTAAACATAACTGAAAATGGATTGAAACTACATTTCTCACACTGAATACTTACAGCAGCTTTCTCTAGAAACAGAATTTTATGAGAAACATTCAGATGCATATTATTTTGAGAGTGAGTAAGGGGTGATTCATCAATGGCAATGCTGCTTGCGTCCCAGTCTGAGCTGCTGCAGGTGGCAGTCATGTGTGCATGAAGTGTGCTTGCTTGTATGACTGTGTGTGAGTTTTATTTTCTGAAGAAGGCTTTGGCTGAAAACTAAACATGTGAACGTGTCTTCATTGTTCCTGTCTCCAACTCAGTGTGTCATCTTTATGATGAATAGCCATCTATCCTTTTCCTAAAATTGTTGATACTTCAATCTGGAGTTTCCATTGTTTGATTTGTCCTAGACCTATCATATATATGTTACTGTGTTTATCAGTATGCCATCTTTTATCACCTAATCTTTCTGACAGCCTCCCTTCTCCTGCCTTCCCTTGTCCTCATTACAGATGCATCCACCTTGTACTGGGCCCAGAGTATCCTGCCCATTTGTTCCTACTCCTGTCTCTTTCGTTGCTGAGGAAGAAACTTAATGGTCCCCAAAGTTATGGATTTTTTTTACAGGTTTCTCGAGTGGATTCTCTTTGTACATTCTTATTTTGACCTGTTCTGTATAATAAGTGTATCATTTGTAAACAATTTAGTCCAATAGAATGAAATTAAATACAGCCAATCAATGTGTATTTATAACTATTTGCATTACAGATGTGTATCACACATAATGATGAAAATTTAGTCAGCTGTTCTGAATATGGTACTGTCTGCTTATGGAAGATTTCATCTGCAGATGTGAAAACGATTACATTAGATAAAGATTTTTCCTACTCAGATGATGTTTTTGTGAAACCTGATTACCTTGCTAATCTGATGAAGTCTGAAGAAGCATTAAAAGTTCAGGTTGAAGTGCTGAAGGCAAAATTTGAAAGTAAGACCATTGAAATAGAGCACACAAAAAAGCTAGCTGAAACCCACAGGATATACATGGACAGTTTAGAAGACTTGAAAGATAAGATTGAGGTAAGTCCTAAAGGATAAATATGAAAATTTGTATGGAGAGCACAGCACATCACACTAATTAGGTAATAATATATCTAAAAACAAAGATGATGTGACTTACCAAATGAAAGTGCTGGCAGGTCGACAGACACACAAACAAACACAAACATACACACAAAATTCAAGCTTTCGCAACAAACTGTTGCCTCATCAGGAAAGAGGGAAGGAGAGGGAAAGACGAAAGGATGTGGGTTTTAAGGGAGAGGGTAAGGAGTCATTCCAATCCCGGGAGCGGAAAGACTTACCTTAGGGGGAAAAAAGGACGGGTATACACTCGCACACACACACATATCCATCCACACATTAACAGACACAAGACACTTGTGTCTGTTAATGACACTTGTGTCTGTTAATGTGTGGATGGATATGTGTGTGTGTGCGAGTGTATACCCATCCTTTTTTCCCCCTAAGGTAAGTCTTTCCGCTCCCGGGATTGGAATGACTCCTTACCCTCTCCCTTAAAACCCACATCCTTTCGTCTTTCCCTCTCCTTCCCTCTTTCCTGATGAGGCAACAGTTTGTTGCGAAAGCTTGAATTTTGTGTGTATGTTTGTGTTTGTTTGTGTGTCTATCGACCTGCCAGCACTTTCGTTTGGTAAGTCACATCATCTTTTGTTTTTAGATATATTTTTCCTATGTGGAATGTTTCCCTCTATTATAATTAGGTAATAAGTTTGATAAACTCAGTTTCATGTGACCGATGATTTTTATTGCAAATCTTCAGTGTCCTGAAATTGTGTTGCCATTTCTATGTATGCACCAGGATCATTTTCAGTAGTTTGTAGGCATGTAAGCTGGTGCCAATGCTACAAACTGAACTCCTAATATTGGCCCAGTTACTATACTTACAGTGGGATGGCTGATGTTTGCCTGTAGGACTATGCTACTTGTGTTGAGTGTGTGCACAGGGCACGTTTCTTTTATGGTGCCCCCACTCTTCTGACAGCAGACAACTTGTGTTGCAGCCAAATTAGACCCCTTTCATCCTACAGAAAAACAGAAAGGCACTGCTTCAATACCTGGTGAGTAAAATGTGTGTGAAACTTTGATAATTTTGTTTCTGGTTGGAATGTCCATGACACTCAACACTGCATGAGAAGGAGCACTGTTGTGGCAGAAGAGCCATTCCTTTGACGAGCACAAAACAGACACTATTTTTCTTCAATGCCACACACAGTTGTTTCAATTCTTACAATGGTTAGTTGTAGTGCATTGGGAGAGAAGTTTATGGTTGGTGAGCTACTGAACTACCTCTGATGTTTCTCATATTTTAGCAATGACAATGAAATATTTACACAGGACCTAAAATAAAGCACATTGTTCTGTCATTTCTGCAACTGCAAAATCACCAAAAATAAGATAGATCATTTACAAAAAGAATCATTCTAATCTGATTTCATGTCTCCTCAGATAAGGCTTGATTAAGTGATTTGAAATGGCATATATTGGAGCCAATAAACAGAAACTCCCCCCCCCCCCCCCCCTTTCTTTTTTTGCAGCACTTATGCCCTTCTTGCCTAGAAGAGACTTGCTAAAGGAATTTTCTTAATTTTAGATATTTCTATTCCTGGTGCATTTTTGAGAGAAGTGTGATAAATAGCAGTGCACCTCCTTTCTGTCAACGTGGGACTACTTTCTTGGCCTTGGTTTTGTAAAACAACAAAGTTCAAAAGGGCAAAGTATTCAGCTGTGACTATTGGGAATGCTGTACATACTGACATTAATGATGAAAAGGTTTAACTAACACCACAGAAGAATTCAACCTCACAGTATGGAGTTTACTAAGGTATTGTCAGAAAGGCAAGAAAAATGATGAATTCTTTCTAATGCCAGTATTTGCCTCAGTATTGGTGTTCAGGGAGTAAGTGCATACTTGGAGATGGGACAGAAAGACTGTACTGAGGAGGCAAAGCAAAAATCAGTCACAACATGGACATACGTATTTGGATGTTATCAGGAGGCTGGCAATCAGTGATGGCAGAAGGCTGACTTCACTATCTTACACAAAACAATGAAGATTATTATTTACTGATTGTACCCTATACAGGCTACTGAGCAGATAGGTGGAAAGAATACATTGAAGACCTCCATGTGGGAGAGGACTTGTTTAGTGATGTGTATATGGAAGAAATGAGAGACAATATGGAAGACATAAGCGATACAATATTAGAGACAGAGTTTAGCACACATTTGGAAGACTTGTGATCAAATAAAGCATAGGGGTTGGATAACATTTACTCATAATTTCTAAAATCATTGGAGGAAGTGGAAACCAAATGACTATTCAAGTTCATGAGTAGAATGTTCGAGACTAGAGCAATATGATCTGAGTTTCAGAAAAATATCTTTTACACAATTCAGAAAATATCATGGGCAGATAAGTGTGAGAACTATCTCACAATCTGGTTATTGGTAATACAATATAAATGGATAGATTAAAAGAAATCTACTCGCCAAGTGGTGACAGGGGAACATACACACAAAAGGAATTAACTTTTATGTGCTTTTGGACCCAATTTCTACTTCTTCTGGCAGAAGAGTAGAAGGGAAAGGAAGAAGGGTGAAGAAAAAGGACTGGAGAGGTTTAGGGCAAAGTTGACATTTTGTGCATCCAAGTTACTAACAAGAATTGTATATAGAAGAATGGAAAAGAAAACTGAGGATTTGTTAGATATTGATTACTTTGGCTTTAGGGAAGATAAAGGTACCAGAGACACACTTTTAATATTGCACTTTTTAAGGGAAATAACAGAAGAAAAGTCAAATTATATTTGAGAAATATAAAATTAAACTGTAGAATCTTTCCAAAAGTGGCCTAAGGAAGGCCTATTTTCTAAATTTTCTGTATGTACGTGCTGGTCTTACCTAACAACATGCCAAATTATGACTTGATGAGTAGTCTGATGGGGCCACTAGTCAAGATTCTGTAAATACCAGGTTTCTATGTTGTGACAGAAATGAATAAACCACCAAGATTCTTTACCATCACTCATGAACTAAGAGGACTTGCATGCTGAAAATTGGTGAATCTGCACCTTTTTTTAGGTGTAACAGCCTAGTTGCTGATCATGTGACCAATTTACAGCAGATTTATCACAATTTGCAGTCAAAGTAACTCACAAATCTTTTTGTGACAGAGTTGGATTATGCTTTGGCAGCTTGCATCTTATAAATGACTTTCTGATGCTGATTGTTTCCTCACTTACAGCCAGACAGTACGTTATAAGGCTGTGCATGTGGTGCCTTGAATACTGAAATAATTAACGAGTTATTCAAAATTAAAATCACTTGAAAAAATAGTTACATCAATTTTGTTTGATTTTCACAAAGCTATATCTGAAAAGGGTCTTCTCAGATTTGACTTTTCTGTAAACCACTGAAATGAAATATTTCATTTTTGAGATAAACCAGTTCGAAGGTAATAAAGAAACTCAAAAACATACTTTGACTGCTATAACAAGTGAAGAATGTGTAGCCTTATTGAATAGGCAGATTGTAAAACCATGTAAAACTCTTATTAGCCGCGTTTGTTTTTCTTAAAATAAAACTAATATGCTCAGCTATTAACTTTTAGAAACATTTATCTGTTTATTTATGTTATTTCTGTGTTATGCTGGAATTCACAACAGATTCCACATCTATGAAGATGCTATTGTTTCAGGTGAAAATATCAAGCATTTCTATGTTTAACAGTGGAAGTTGGAATCAAACTGTAGCTTGATGGATGTACAAAACAATATTACAATGCAGTTTAGCATTGGCTTTGCATATAATTCTGCAACATTTGCACATACCAAATTCTGTTGCAATCCTTTTGGTGTAAATAACCAATCAGCAAAAAGGGTTTATGGATTGTTACTTTGGAAACACCTGATCAATTGAAAGCTATGATAAAGAGCAGTATTAAGGCTGGTCAGAAAATATGACCAAAAAAATTACATTACAACAAAAGTCAGCTTCATCATTGATATTTAGCTTCATCACAGAGGTTGGGCGCTAATGACCTCAGTAGTTGAGCGCCCTGAAACCCCCACAGAGGTTGGTGTGATTTACTGTAACCAGTCATCCATCACAATCTGACAATCCATTGAGGATTTGACTTACACAGCTGTTCCTGCATCAGTCTATGAATAAATTATCAATTAGGTTCTTATAGCTATTTTTTACTCAAGTGGAAAAATTAACTACTGCCATCAGGTTGAATAAATCCATCAGGTACTCTAATTCTCCTTTACTTTCATTTTTAGTCAAGAAAAGGACATTGAAATCACTCATGTAAGTCCTAGGTTATGGAACATACCTGGCTCAAAAGTTGTTCCATCTGGCTCAGAAAAAACACATATTTTCACTGCAAGGGCCCTGCAAATTGCCAACACTACCATTAATTTGTGCTCATTTCAGTTCAGTACACTTCAGAGTGAAGATCTACACAGTAAGTGCGTATGTCTGGGGATTTAAATATTGTATTAGTTTTAAAGCAGTTTGCAGATTCTACAATGGCTTACTGTTAATGTGTAGCCAAAAATGTCAGTCATCACAATTCCACTCTTTAAATGGTGCTCCTTGAGACATGACACATATGTACGGCTTATAAACTCTGCTTTGCTTATGTCAAGATTTAGAATCTCCAATTTGCTTCTGAGACATCAAATATAGTGAAGCAAAACACACAGATTTTAGTACTGTCATTTCTTGACTTGTTTCTAAACTTTGTTAGCTTAACAACTCCCAGTAAACTTGAACTCTTTTTTTTACCTGTACTGGTAAGCACACCGATGCAGGAATTGTTATTGCTTCTTGGACTGGTACCACTTAAAGACTGACCAAAGTCTGTGACTTCTTCTTGTAGGGGCGATACCATAAAGAAATCATCACCCAGAATAGTTGCACTTCTTGTTATAGGGCACTTACTTTGAGATGTTTCTGAAGGATGGGGAACCTCCGTACGGTGTAGACCATCAAATATCATACCAGGTACACAGCCCATCTTTGTTCTTCACATTCTTCTGTGTGAACCCATTACACTGGGAACACTTTGTTCTCTGACAGTTTAGCTTGGAATCATGCATCATCACTGGCAGCAAATTTTGCACTTGATTCTCCAGATAACATGTACTTCTTGTACATGAGAGGCATGATCTATGTAGCACTATACTGCAAATTAGAAATCTTATTTACTACTTCTAAAATCTTTGTTACTACTGAGGTAAAAACTACATGTGGTTTGGAATCTTTTCCCCAAATTGCCTATGTCCATAGATGACGCATTTTCAAGCAGTCTGCAAATATTTCATATCTTGGTATTTGAATGTTTTTCCTTATGCAGAGCCATTTCATCAAGTCATGACAGTGTGACATTGAAGTAAAGATGGCATTTGTTCTTCTCAGCTCACACAGCCTTTTTTTAAGTGAGATTAAAAGATATCCCCCCACCCTTGCATCATCATTACTACCTGCTG
This sequence comes from Schistocerca serialis cubense, assembly GCF_023864345.2. Lineage (NCBI taxonomy): Eukaryota > Metazoa > Arthropoda > Insecta > Orthoptera > Acrididae > Schistocerca > Schistocerca serialis. Next base: position 139,047,932 of record NC_064638.1, on the reverse strand, counting down.
GGAAGATGGATAAATGCTGCTTAACAAGGAAATCTTCTCCCTTCTTATTGATCTAGAACTGTAGCACCTGGCTTTATTATGCAAGTTAAATTCTGGCTGCTTTAGCATTCATATCCAGTATACTTTGTTTCTTTGCATGAAGTTCAGTTTTACTTGCACTAGCCATTTGCAGAGCACTGATTTTCGGCATATCTTTGCAGTGTGCAAAGTCTTGTTTCACACTGTTTGTTTCATTCCTGTTGTTAAAATCATTTGACATCATCTTAGGAAAAGAACACAGTGTCAACAAATTTTTTGTGTTTGATTTCTTAATTAACTGTCACCCTTCTCATACATAATAATTCAGTGTCATCTTTCTCTATAGGCAGAAAACATGTTATTTTAAAAGGCTGTCATCCCTTGTATTCTGTGTCTACTTCTGTGAGCTATGCAGTAATATTTAACTTGGCATATTTGCTTATTCTTTAAAGAGAACAGAAGATTTACTTAGAGCATGACACAGCACAGTGTTCCATATAAAAAATATTTATAATCAGCAGTTACACAAACTCAAGTAAATTGCGTACCAAATGGTGAATAAAAATTAATTATTTATTTATTTAGTAACTGAATTTTCAATTAAAATGGATAAGACATTTTTCATATGTGAAGTATATGTGCTGCAGATGATTTTTATTTTTAGAAACAGAGGAAGGAAATTCAAGTTATTTTATTTGTAGCAAAATATATCAACCACTCATTCATTGACTAATTCTCTCATCTTTGCCATTAGCAACTGGAAAATGAGCATGCACAAATAATGAATGAACTAAACAATGACCTGAGAAAAATGGATGAATGCCATAAAGAAACTTTACAGAGCATTACAGAGCATTATGATCTTAAACTAGTTTTTGAATATGACAGATTTCATGAACTGGAAGAAGCAGATATTAAGATGAGAGCAGATTATGAAAGGTAAAAAAGTTACAAGTAATACACAATGCAATTATATTTAATTTTCAAAATCTGTCAGCACAGTGTCATAATCAAACAATTTACTTTAAGATGAAAAATATCTAACACAAATACTGACGCAGTTCTCTTTATGATATATGTAACAGACTGTTTTAAGGGTAATACTTTTTTGCATTGGATAAGGAAACTGAAACATTAGACTGAAAGATAACAGGAAAGCACAATAATTAATATACACCTCTGGCCATAAAAAGTGCAACACAATGAAGGGAGCAGGGAATGAACATCTAACTGGCACGAAATGTGCTACGTGCTTCAATAAGCAAATGATTAGCATTCCAATGATGCCATCTGCATTCTGTATATAAGTAAAGATTATGCAATGGGTTCCTCATTCAGAAATTGCATTTGAATGTTGATCATTTGTGAGAAACCTGCATATGGCCTCATGTAAAAAGGAGAAATGTCTGTCAGGAACTGTTGGAATTTGGTAGTGGCAGGATTGTAGCCTATGGCAACTCATAATTCTGCAATTTTACTGCTTATGTTGGTAGGGAAACCATGAGCACAAGTTCAATATTGAGTCAATGGATTCAGGAGGGCTGTATTTGATGCCATACATGATCTCAATGCTCCCACATGATTATCAACCAAGAGGATGGGCATATATTTCACTTGGCTGTGCAGGATCATACAGGAATGTCATGTATACTGAGTCAAGAACTGTCTTTGTTTGCAGCAAAACAAATATCCACAAAGACAGTGTGACAGTCTGGAGCATTGTTGTTGCATCTTCTCTTGATACAGCAGCAAAGAGAGGTCTGACAATACTGGTCCATCCTATGATGACTCAAGAAATAGTAGCGGTACCACATCATCTTTTCAGACAATGCTTTTGCATACAGCATCACTACAGACAACTTTGTGTAATGGAGACTCTAAGGTGAATGAATGTGGTCAGATTCCATTAATTTTCACAATCACCATCATCATACTGGCCCAACAGCTGGTGTGATGGTATGGGATGCACTTGAGTACACATAAAAATTGCCTCTGATTTGCATAGGCAGTGATATAAACTGTGGCCATTACATTTATGATGTGGTTGCTAACTGTGCCCCACATTCAAGGTCTTTATGAAACCATCCTTCAAAAAGATATCATAAGACTACATGTTTCCCATGTTATCCTGACCTACCACAATACACTGTGTTGTCATCTCTTGCCTGAGCCAGCAATTTCTCCACATTTCTCACCCACTGAAAACACCCCGTCATGGGCTTCTGAGAGACTGGCACACCATAGCTCACTAACCACTGCAGTTGATTCACTCTGGTGCAAAGCTGAAGCAGCATGGAATGAAACACCCATAGCTGTTGTCTAGCTCTTTGCAACTCAATACCCACATCAGTTGGAGTCATTGTTGCTGGCAGTTGTTCATCCTGTAAAACCTCCACATCACTTATAAATTTAATCACATGTTCTTCTCATTACAATTTATATGCACAATAAGTAAAATTTTATATTTTGCATCCTTTCTGGCTCACAAGTTTTAATGGCCAGCAGTGCATAAAAATAATCTTCCATGGTGTTTTTATGATTTGAGCATATAATTTATAGAAATATCAAATATCAGGCTGATACTGAGACTGATCAGTTCACTTGTACCCTGTTAATCCAAGAAGTTTCAAGATTAGGTTAATAAAAAACTATGGAGAAAAGGTGAAAAGTTAAGATGGTGGTTTTAATGTTTCTGGTATTCTACATAGTCTCTGTCCCCTCCCCAATCACTTGTATATGACACACAGAACGTTGCTACAGCCTTGTGAAACACTCCTTCTGTGAAATTTTGTTCAACTCATGCTTCACCAATTGGCTTGAATGATTATTTGTCATCAACTTTGACACTTCACATGAATTACTGCACCTTATTATTATGTGGTAGTTTTTAATTGATAACACCAAATCTTGTCATCTGAGATGGTTTTTTTTCCAGAACAGAATTTACCACGTAACCTGCAGTTACCATTAAGTAACTGCAGGTGTCCATGTAATTTATTTATTTATCTAGTATATTTTGGAGGGAATCAAAGTGTGTGGGGAAAACTTTGTGTATGCTTTTCTCCTCTTCAAAAAATTCTTAACAATATTCTGAAAATTTGATTTGGAGATTTTGCTCCATTGTGATCTGTGACACAACAACATTGATACACTACAGCTACATGACTAGTACTAAACACTGCATACTCAGTTAGTTATTAAGTTTGTTAGTTACATGTTCCACATATTATCTGACGATTCTTTTATTGAAAGGTGTCAGATGAGTTGGTTTACAGGATATGTGTACATGATTATTGTTACCATTAATAAACACTTTTTATTGTCTACCAGTTTGTAAATAGAAATTCAACCATGAAATACACAGAGTTGTTCAGTAGAAATGATTTTAAGCTGGATTTATAATTTGCTCTGCTATCTGTAAGACATTTTGATTTGCATTATTGGGCAAACAAACAAAAAATTATGTTGTTGCACATTGAACTCCTTTCTGACCCCACTGGCAGTCTTCTGACGGGTTTGGTGCAGCCCACCTGAATTCCTCTCCTGTGCCAACAGAGCACCATTTGCAACCTACATCCTCAATTATTTGCTGGATGTATTCCAATCTCTGTCTTCCTCTACAGTTTTTCGCCTCTACTGCTCCCTCTGGTACCATGGAAATCATTCCCTCATGTCTTAACAGACATCTTGTAATCCTGTCCCTTCTACATACCAGTGTTTTTCACATATTCCTTTCCTCTTTGATTCTGTGCAGAACCTCCTCATTCCTTACCTTATCAGTCTACCTCATTTTCAACATTTGTCTGTAGTACAACATCCCAATTGCTTCAATTCTCTTCTCTTCCTGTTTTCCCACAGTCCATACAATGCTGTATTCCAGATGTACATTCTCAGAAATTTCTTCCTCAAATTAAGGCCTATGTTTGATACTAGTAAACTTCTCTTGGCCAGGAATGCCATTTTTGCCATTGCTAGTCTGCTTTTGATGTCCTCCTTGCTCTGCCCAGCATTGGTTATTTTACTGTCTATGTAGCAGAATTCCTTAACTTCATCTACTTCATGACCATCAATGCAAATGTTAAGTTTCTCATTGTTCTCATTTCTGTTACTTCTCATTACTTTCGTCTTTCTTCAATTTATTCTCAATCCATACTCCGTACTCATTAGATTGTTCATTCCATTCAGAAAGTCATGTAATTCTTCTTCACTTTCACTCAAGATAACGATGTCATCAGCAAATGATATCATTGATATCCTTTCACCTTGAATTTTGATTTCATTCCTGAACTTCTTTTTTTTCCATCATTGCTTCTTCAATGTACAGGTTGAACTAAAAAATACTAATACTAAAGTCCAGTTGAACAGGCCTCGAAGGACCCTAACGCTACTGACTGACCGCCATGTCATCCCCAGCCTATAGGCATCACTGGATGCGGATATTGAGGGGCATGTAGTCAGCACACCGCTCTCCCAGCCATTGTCAGCTTTCATGACTGGATCCACTACTTCTTAATCAAGTAACTCTTTAATTTGCCTCACAAGGCTTGAGTGCACCCCGCTTGCCCACAGTGCTTGGCAGACCGAATGGTCACCCATCCAAGTGCCAGGCAAGCCCAACAGTGCTTAACTTCAGTGGTCTGATGGGAACCAGTGTTAGCACTGCAGCAAGGCAGTTGGCACAGTAGGGGTGAAAGACTACATCCTTGTCTTACACCCTTTTTAATCCGAGCTCTTTGTTCTTGGTCATCCGCTCTTATTATTCCCTCTCGGCTCTCTTGCATATTGTATGTTACCCATCTCTCCCTATAGCTTGCCCCTATTTTTCTTAGAATTTCAAACATCTTGCACATTATACATTGTTGAACCATTTTTCCAGGTTGAGGAATCCTATGAATATGTCTCAATTTTTCTTTAGTCTTGCTACCATTATTGACTGCATCAGAATTGTGTCTCTCATGCCTTTACCTTTTCTAAAGCCAAACTGATCATCATGTAGCACAGTCTCAGTTTCTTTTCCATTAATTGTTTAAGACACTCAGTAACATGCTTCTTCCAGTTCAAGTTTTCATCAGTATGTACACACAAAAATTTGGAGTATGTTGCCCTGTTTACTGACTTCTGTTCTTGAGCATAATCAGTTGTTGCTATGAATCTGTTTGTTATGCAGAATGAATACAGTGTGTTGTCTCAAACTTTCGGGAGAGGCCATTTTCAGAGAACCCTGTAATAATTTATTGAAAAATATCATTAAGAATCTCTTCTGTTCACTTGTCCCTAACAGAATCCATTATAATGACAGTATCATCTGCAAAAAGTACCAATTCTGCCTGCTGAATGTTAAGGGGAAGGTCATTCACATATACTATATAAAGAACATGAGAGGGCCCAAAGCTGAACCTTGTGGAACTTCATTTGTGATTTCTTCTGTCTCTAAAATTTTAGCCTTCCAATATTGTTTGAATTATTCAGCCAACTTTCTGCGTTCTGTTTGTTAAGTATGATTCAAACCAAATGTGTACAAAGCCATCAATTCCATAAAACTTTAGTTTTTCTAGTGGGAAGTGAATGCTCAAATGGCATTCTCAGTTGAGCAGATCTTCTATAATGCAAAATGTGATATGCTAAGTAAATTGTTTCTCTTTAAATGTGAGACTACTCATGAGTAGATCAGTTTTTTTATAAAAATTTTGGAAACGATGTCTTTATGATAAACACACACATACGCACTCACTCATGCAAATGCAACTATATGTCTATAAGATAGCTGGATGATAAATATTTAAGTCTTTCTTGTAACTTCTCTTATAAATAGGTTTTATAATTGCATATTTTATGCTGTCTGGAAGAATTCCCTGTGCACCTGACACATTACATAAATCATTATAGGCATTACTTATTAAGTTAACAGAACTTCTCAGGATTCTGTTTGAAATTCCATAAACACTATGCGAGCTATTGCTTTTTTAGAATTCCTAGAATTCCATTAAGGAGAATTGTACACTGACCAGCTGTCCTATTTCCTGTGTGACAGTATCCCATATAGTTTTATTTTTATTATCTGCATGTTAAATTCTTAACATTTTAATGACATGCCTTCAAATATAATGGTATTTTTTGTTATATGCACGGAATTTCATATCTTGACTTTTTTGACCTTTATATAGATTTCCCTCTCCCTCTTACATGAGATTTTAATTCCATTAATTATCCATGGATTACTTGTTTTTATTTTAATGGAGATTATGGATAACTTTTTAGGAAAGCAACTTCCAAAGATTGACACAAATTTATAATGGAATAAACTAAATTTGACATTAGCATCTCTTTCCATGTACATCTCATCCCACACCACCTCTTTCAACTTACTCTTAAAATATTTTACCCTGTTCTCATTAATAAGCCTCACTACTTTGTATAAATGCACCTCAGATGCCATATTGTATATTTCCATCAATTGTGCATCATGATCAGGTTGTCCATTAAAACTGGACTCACATTAATTGTTTCAATTTGAGAATTGTTGATAAAAATTTCAACAATCAATATCCTACTGTCTTGCTCACATAATTTGGAAAATTGCATATTGAAACTTGATTGAAACACTCAAATAAGGTGACCATTTCATTTTTCCTGTCTGTATCTTTTAAGAAATCTACATGAAATAATGTTTCTATATTTTTCATAAATAGCGAAAAGTTCCCCCAAGGGAATCTGTAGATTGTTACATTTAACAGAGAAATGTTCTACAACAACAACTCACAAGCACATGCTTCTAGATTTTGATCTACACAAAAACTGTTTTTCCAATATTTTTGACTTCATGTCCAGTTTTTACATATATTGCATGTGAAACCTGCCAGCTGTTGCCTCCTGTTGTAATCAATGACTATATAGGATGGAGCACAAGGCTTGCTGGCCGCTTGTGTATTTCTAATTATATTGTACCTTGTCTTTCATGTGTGTGTCTTGTTCAAGCAATAAATCACAGTGTTCTTGGGTTAGAACAGCTTGTGAGTTGTGTGTGTGTGAATGTGTGTTGTCTCTCATCTGATGATGTACTTGGCCTGAAAGTCAATATTCTCCCACAGTCTGCTTGCACTGTTGGACAATCTATCTAAAAACTCTTCCTAGATTTTTCAAGTGAGCTTTCAAATTATATCTCAGTCACCCTGTGTTCTATGGACTTCAACCTCATTGCTACGATGTTTACTCTATCTACTTACTTCATCTTCAATATTAAGATGTATTTTTCTGTTACTGTTGTGATTTACCCACATAATTCATCTTTAAATTCTGCTACTTTCTAAGTGGTTGTTGCTAGTTTGTCACTTAATTCATCTGTAAATTATGTTAAGCTACTCATCTCATAATTTCCTCCATTCTCACATGATTTGATTTAGTACAAAATTCTCTGCTGATACTAGACTACACACACTGTGGTCTAATCTGAAATGATATACCCCCTCCAACCCCATCTTTTCCATTTTATTTCCAAATTTAGCTCAGACTTTACTTATTTAATCAGCAAGTTGGAAAAAAGTCATCTGCCTGACAAAAAAAGTTAAGCAGCCAGATGGCATGGACTGATGTAAATGTAACTTCATAGATGTACATACCACCAGTTGGTATGTAAATGATTAGAGTTGAACTTCTCTGTGATAGATGACCACCAGACTGCATTAGTCTTAGTCATGTTTAGTGTTGTTGCCAGTCCTGTTAGGATGTACAGGAGGCATGAACAGTATCATATGTTGAGTGATCATTAGATGGACATGGAGATGCAGCATACTGGTTTGAGACAGTGTTATTAGCATCTGATAGAATTAAAAAGTAGCCTCACTATGGGTCTCTATTTGGGTGGTTTGCCAAATAATATAATATGCAGGTTTGCAGGGTATTCAAATGGCACAGTGAGCCTGATATTGAACTGCATTGGAGCAAGAGGGCAGGCATACTTATCATCAAAGATCTGCTTGACCACATCTAACAGTAACAAGAGAGATTACCCATACTGTGAACCATGTACACTGTAAATACTTCACATATATGCCTGCCATCTGAGAACAAGTAATGCATTCCCTACAATATTCTGTGTCATCCCACAGTATTGGTTGGAGACTAGCAGCAGCTGTACTATGGAATCATCATCTCATGTGTAGACTAACATTAAAGCCACAACACAAATCAGTACATGCATTTGACATGGTGCTGTGTCTGGGAACCACGGAGTGCTAATGAATGGCATTGCATTGAATTCAGCAGTGAACCATGGTTCTGCTCTAACACTGTTAACTAAGGTTCAGGCATTCATAATAGCTTCCCAGATATGCAAATGCCTTGAAGACTTCTTAAGTAACAGAATCCAGTAGGTTGTCCTTGATGGCGAGTATTCATCAGGGACAAGTGTTTCATCAAGAGTGCCCTAGGGAAATATGATAGTATGAATCTTCTTTCATATATTAGCAGACAGGGTGAGCAGCAGTCTGTGATTGTTTGCTGATGATGTGGCAGTGTACAGGACATCATCATTGAGTGATTGTGGGAAAATAAAAGATGACTTAGACAAAATTTCTAGTGGGGTGATGAATCACAGCTAGCTGTAAATGTACAAAAACATAAGCCAATGCAGATGAGTAGGAAAAACAAACATGTTCTAACACAGCATTAGTAGTGTGCTGTTTGACACAGCCATGTGGATTTAATATCTCAGCATAATGTTGCAGGACAATATGAGATGGAATGAGCATGTAAGGATTGTAGTAGGGAATGGGAATGGTTGAGTCTGGTTTATTGGGAGAATTTTAGGGAAGTGTGGTTCATCAGCAAAGGGGACTGCATTTGGGACACTAGGGTGATGCATTCTTGAATACTGCTTCAATGTTTGGGATCTGCACCTTGTCAGACTGAAGGAAGGCATCAAAGCAGTTCAGAGACAGATTGATATATTTGTTATCAGTAGGTTAAAAGAACAGGCAAGTGTAATAGAATTCAAACGGGAATTTCTGCAGGGAAAGCTATGATCTTTTCAAGGAACACTATTGAGAAAATGTAGATAACTGGCTTTTGTAGGTGACTGCAGAACAGTTTTATTGCTGCCAACGTACATTTTGCATAAGAGCCATGGTGATAAGATAAGAGAAAATAGGGCATGTACAGAGGCATCTAGACAACAATTTCTTCTCACACTATTTGCAAATGGAACAGAAAAGGAAATGACAAGTAGTGCTGCAAGGTATCTTATGCCACACACTGTACTGTGGCTTGCAGAGTATGTATGTAGATGTGAATCATTGTTGACTGTGGGAGAGCTATCTCTCTTCCGCTGTTTTGGAGGGCATACCAGTCCTGGCAGTATTGTGGTGGGAGCCACGGTGTATGACTACGGGTTACAGCTGGTAGCAATTGAGTGAACTCTGATGGCACTATGGTACATCACAGATGTCCTGCATTCTCGTGAGTTACCTCTCATGTGACATTATTGTGGAGCCATATTGTAATAGTATCGTGCTTGTCCACATATTGCACAGGCCTTTTTGAAGTTTCTATGTGATGTTGAGTTACTCTTCTAGCCAAAAAGATCCTTTGATCTGTCCCCAATACAACATGTGTGGGATCAGCAAGGTCTTGGGCTTCGCCACAGTGCTAGTATCCAGTACAGCAAGGACCAGTTACAACAGCTGTTTTATTTATTTATTTATTTACATGCCAAGTTCTGTAGGACCAAATTGAGGAGCAAATCTCCAAGATCATGGAATGTGTCAGTACATGAAATTACAACATGAAAGTAATAAAAGATAAAAATAAAATGTTTATGAACCCAAGCCATAAGTTTAAGAAAATGAAATCAAAAATATAACATAAGGATCAGCTTAAATTTTCAAGGAACTCCTCACAGAACAGAAGCAGTAACCATGAGGAAACTCTTCAGTTTTGATTTGAAAGCACGTGGATTACTGCTAAGATTTTTGAATTCTTGTAGTAGTTATTGAAAATGGAGACAGCATTATATTACACACTTTTCCACACAAGAGTTAAGGAAGTCCGATTCAAATGCAGGTTGGATTTCTGCCAAGTATTAACTGAGTGAAAGCTGCTTATTCTTGTGAATAAGAATTCTTGGGAATAAGAAATGACAGTAAAGAATATATATAATGAGAGGTCTGTGAACAGGGGTTGACAAGAGGTTCATAAACAACACCACTATCTAATAGTTTTGGTGACAGGAGAAGCGGTGCAAAACTGGATTGCCAACTTCACACCTTTCTCACTTCAGTTGACTTACTTGAAGTGTTTAGCCAATCCTCTTCTCTGGATACATGGCGGCATTGATCTCCACAACTTCTTCTCTGAAGAAATAATGCTGGTTAGAGGAATTAAAAAGACTCTCTCTCTCTCTCTCTCTCTCTCTTTCTCTGCTCTTGAAATAATTTGGTACTCGCATAATACTTTGGGTTCAGTTCTGGTATATTTTCATTTCCATGAGTTTCACATAAAAATTCAAACTCTTGCAAGTCAACTGCATCATTAACCATTAGATTCTATTAAATGTAATCAAAATTGCCTGGTTTTAACAACCAAATAATTTATAGACATCACATGTGTCTTGTCTCGTTCAGAGCTAAGACATGAAGTAAGTTAAAAGTCTATAGTCAATTGTTCGCTTCTCTTTTTCTACAATAATCACTTTCACTAACACATCAAAGAATACTACATAATTATTCCTTGTGCTTTTCATCACGGCTTCTGTGGCACTGTTGGCAAACAATTGTCGGCGTCATTGAACCATCTCCCTTACAGGTCTTCTCATAACAAACTTCCAACCTGCACACAGAAACAGGTGGCACAGTATATATGCTTCTCCTTGTCCCCACTCATACTTAAAATATTGGGTGTTCAAGACAGTGGAAGGCTGAGTGACTTTAGAATTTATACCGAAATTCTCGAGGCACTACATATCCCTCCCCTTAGCTCGAACATGCAATATTTTATACATATTCATTATGTACTTTAATATCCCACACAATGCTAATTTACATTTTAATCAATATAAATTATATTTCTTTTAGTAATCATGCACTTAATATCTAGCTCTTCTTTTTTTTTTTTTTTTTCATTTTGATAATAACTATCTTAGCATTTCACCGAATGTTGGAGTTAGTACTTTTATGTCTAGGAATCAGGTGGACAACATTTCTGATTTACAATCACAAACTCCAGGTGTCATAGACCCTTAATTATTTCATTCTTTATTCTAATTTTCTGTACTATTTTTTCTTTAGTACGTAATAGTTTCATTACATACAGTAGCTTGTAGTCTGGAGGAACTCTGGGCAAGTGAAAGTGTTCTTTCTGACACTCATAAATGTAAAACATAATAATTCTCGTGTAATATAGAATTCAAAACTACCAGAGTAATTCCAACAAAATGTGTGACTTCTGCCACACTACTGTCCATTTCCCTTTAGGAACAGTACCCATACCTTACATACGGGTTGATCCTATGAGTGCACTTCCTCCTCCTGTTTCTGTAGGTACGCCCCTTCTATTCCTACTTTCCTATGGTACAGGTCAATCCCCTTCTTGGTGCCCCTGCCCACACGTATAGGTCAGCCTTTCTTAGGTCTGCCTATCTGCCCTTTATATCCAATAAATGCTGGGTGCACCCCCCTTATCCTTTCTGAGTAGGACTCGTGGCTCATTTCTCAAGTATACAGCTTTATGCACACTATAATTAAATATCCACTGGAAAATAAAATCTATTTCACACTGAACACTCACTTCCTAATACTTCACTTAATCCCCTAGAGTCCTCCATTACTCTTCCACTTCTATACTTCCAGTAGACACCACATTTATATACACTATTCAATACATCATACATTTACTTGTGCTATATTTGTCCCACTATCCCACAAATCATCAGAACAAATGTTCGACTGCCATTCCTGAATAACTACCACAGTTAGTTCCTCCCTGGCTTATGCTCAATAGTTCCTCCTTGGCTTATATTCTCCTTAATTACTCACACTTCCTTCTTATGTATCCCTGATGTAGAATTATCACAGTTTTTATATCCTTATCTACATATGTGATATAAAATCATCATTGTTATATATGAGATAGGCCATAACTAGGCAATGTAGAACCATCATAGTAAACAACAATGTATGCAGATTTCCCTAAAGTATTCCTATATAACCACATGTGTGATGTAGAACCGTCACAATAATGACAATGTGTGCATCCTTTCCCAATGTACACCTTCCTTTCTCACTACAATTCTTGGTGGTTCTTCTGTCGTTTTAATCTGTAATTTCGTTGTTTGTCTCTTCGTGTTCTGTTGTGTGTATGGGTGAGTTTGTCTGTGTATCCTGGTATCCTGATTCTTTGGCCTACTTATATGCAATAAGTTTTAGGTTATTATAAACCACTGAAAATAAGAAGGACTTCAGCGATAGAAGTATATGCATATGGAAAGAGGGAAAGATAGATAGGTACTCAAATGAGGAGTAAGAAAGGAAAAAGTAGATACGGTTGCTAAGATTGAAGAAGTGAAAGAAGACAGGAAACCCTTCCCACCCCCCTTCCCCAGTATCCCTACTTCGCTGGTACTTGAGAGATTGGCCGGAGGAGGTATGGTGTTAAACATCTCCTACAGAATGGAAATTCTCATCTTTGCCTTTGAAGTCCCGAAAGAAAATCTTAGCAACACCTATGGAATGGCAAATGGTGAAGAATCAGTCACACTTGTTTGTGAGGGTCTTTTGAAAGGTGCGGTGTGTGTTCTGTGTTAGCCATGATTTATTTGTTAGTGTAAATCATGCTTTAATCTATAATACTCATCCAATACAAACCCTCCCATCTACATTACATTTCATAAAAGGTATAAAATATGCTATACTAAATAGAAAATTATACACTACGATAAAATAGTTGCTTAGTCATTAAGCTTATTCTCTATTGTTATGTACACATAAAAGATTATGTTCAGTTCATGTCATCTAGATATCATTCTCATTGAATAGTACCATCATATTATGTTTTCCACTAATACTATATACTATTCATTGCATTTCATGTTTAGAGATCACTGTTTATGCATACGTCTATTAAGTCTATTATCTTTTACTCATCTTTAATTTACTAGGTACTAACATTATAAGATAGTTTAAAAATTCAAGAATAGATTACAGAATAGTTTAAGATTTGAAGGGAATTCAGTGCAGAAGATTTGCAGGGAAATCAATGCAGGTAGTACAGAAGAAACACCAAAAACAACTAGGGATCTGACGGTTGTCACAATTTCCTTTTTCTGATCTCATTGTCAGATCCACTAAAAACAATGTTTTGGGATGAATTACCATCTGTACTCGGTAAGGTCTCTCATATTTCTGGAAAAATTTATGTGTTTCATTCTTTAGTGCAGAGCTTGGAAGATGTTGTTTCACTAGAACCAGGTCATCGACCTTGTATTGCGGTTTGATAGCTTACTCATTGTTGTGCCCTTTCAACTAAGTTCTTAGAAACCATTGTTGGATTAAGTTGGTAATCCACAGTAGGTTGTTCTGGCCAGGTAAAACATTTAATAATGGTTTCTTCCACAAAGGGTTTACCTATTACTTCCAAAGGTGTTAATCCAGTTGGTAATGTGGTAATTCATTTAAAATAAGCTCAAAGTCTTTAACTTTCGTTGCCCATGATGTATGTTTTTCATGGCAGTAGGTGCGGCATAATTTCCCAATATCTTTCATAACCCTTTCACATGGATATTAGAAGACAGATTATAGTTGCAGATTAATAATTGACAAATATCTTCCCAAGCTAGAAAATCTTTAAAATCGTTACTAACAAACTGAGGTCCATTATTGGCGAGAAAGTGTTTTGGTTTTCCTACCTCCAGAAAGTATTGCTGCAGACAGTGAATCATTGTTGGTGTATTTGCTTTCTTAAATGGATACAATTTAAAATACTTCGGCCAACACTCTATGAGGACAAAAAGGTATGACACTCATCCCTTTCCTTTCAGAATTGGTCCAAAGAAATCTGCTGCTGTAAGATCATGTAATGCCTTAGGAAGATTGGATACATTTTGTATTTAACATGAGTGTTACTCTCCTTTACCTTCTGACAGATTCCACAAGTCCTAATTAAAGATGCTTCCTTCTGTCCAAACTTCTTAAAATAATAGAACTTATCCATATGAGCTACACATTTCTTTATTCTGAAGTGTCCATATCCCATATGAACATACCACACAATCTCATCCTCCATTAACTTCAGAATACATATGCGCCAATGGTGAGATCAAAATAAATTATGCCCTATACTTTTCCATCTCCCTACTTGATTAAGAGGTAAGGAATTCTTGTTACACATAGCATATATTTCTGTAAAATAGGTATCAAGATGGATGTTTTTGTACCCTGTACCCTGTTATGTGGATATTTTACTGTCAAAAAGTTAATCACAAAAATTATGACGGGTCCTTCCATACAGTTTAACTCTTTCATGCCTACAGGTAACCTAGATAAAACATCAGGTACAATATTTTCAGAACCTTTTATATACTGTATTTTAATGTTATATTCCTGTAGGAACAACATCCACCACATTAATCTACTATGTAATAACCACCTACTCATTAAAAAGGTTAGAGTTTGGTAATCCATATATATATGTATTTCTGACCCCTGTACTAGTGTTTGGAAATTTTGGATACCCCATACTATTGCTAATAATTCTTTTTCTGTGGCTGTATAGTTTAATTCATGTTCATTGAGACTCCAGCTATGAAGAGCTATAGATCTGTGATTTGTACTTTCCAGAACCCACTCTCCTTGGAAAAGTTCTGGTGCTATACCATAGTCAGATACATCTCTTGAAATTTTAAATGGCTCACCCATAACTGGATGGTGTAATATGGGTGATTCAATCAGTGCTCTTTTTACATTTTCATATGCATCATTGGCCTCTTGGTCCCAAACCCATGGAATTCCCTTCATTATAAATGCAAAAGTCTTGGGTCATTCAGCTCTTGTCTTTGCATATATCATCTATAATACCCGGCCATTTCAATAAATCACTTCAATTGTCATGTTTCTAGCGGGTGGACACTCCTTAATGGCCTTTATACATTCCAGATCTGGTCTAATTCCCTGTGCTCCTATGATATGCCCTAAAAACTTAAGCTCTTGCCTCGCAAATTGCGATTTAGACAATTTCACTGTAATACCTTTTTCTTTAAACCTTTTCAGAGTTTTACTCAAGGTCAGGCAATGCTCTTCCCAGGTAGATGAGATTACAAGTATATCGTCTACATATATTATTAAATTCTTTAACAGTCCCTTCCTAATGCCTCATCCAGCGCACTTATAAACATGGACACTGAGATATTTAACCTGAATGGTAACACATTAAAATGATATGATTTCCCATCAAATAGAAACACTATATATTTCTTTGATTCAGGATGTAACTGAATTTGCCAATATACAGCAGTCAGGTCCATCATGCTAAAATACTTTGTTTTCTCAGATTTGGACAATAATGCATTGATGTTAATGGGTCTGTCTCATTCCATCTCTATATGCTTATTCAAAGTATGTGCATCTAGTACTAACCACACACCTCCTGTAGCCTTTTTTACTACTACCAAGGGGTTATTCATAATGCTAGAGCTACGTACTGTTATGTTATTGTCAATCATGTTGTCAATTTCTTCCTTAACTGCTTCTTTCAGACTCATTGGTATTGGATAAGGCTTACAGAGAAACGGAGTATTATCTTTGATCTTAAATTTACATATGTAGTTACTAATACTACCCGGATAATAAGAAAATAGCATTTAATATTCCAATAAAATTTTGGATAAATCTAGTTTTTGTTCACTGGTTAATTTTGGCAGTTCATTTACTTTGCCCTGTATGTAACTCGACGGGACATGTAACTTACCTTTTCAAACTCTGGTGACAATTGCGCTGTCACTGTTAATCATAAACATTGATTCTCAGTTGTTTGTTTACCAATGTAGCTGCCCCAGCCCTGGATCCAGATCGCACTATGTTTTTCTCATTATCGGTAATCACTGGTTGGTTACCAAATTGGGATGTATCTGTAGTAACCTTTTCCAAAATAAAGAAAATTCTCCTTAAAATTCAATATGACATTAAATTCTGATAACCAGTCTAGGCCAAATAACACATCCCTATTGCTATTTGCTATTACTAAAAGTGTCTGACGAAATGGGATATTCCCAAGTTGCAGTTCACCTGAGTCTCGTGTTCTACAACTTTGCTCATTGTTCCAGTAATACTGACTATGTACATTCCCCTTACTGGTGATAGTGGTAAGTAATATTTCATTTGTAATGTGTTAAAGAAAACACTAGTAATAAGTGACACTTCACTCCTGGAATGTATAAATATGTTAACTTCAAAATCCTCTCCTTTTACTATTATGACTGGTTGTGGATTAATGGTAGTTAAGCTCAGTTCGTCCAGTAACAACCATTCTTTGGTTGGTATTTTATGCATGAGATTAACATACCTATTATGGACTAGGCATCCTAATGTATTTCTACAATCTGGGCCCCAGCCCTGGATACAGATCGCACTACGTTTTTCTCATTATCGGTAATCACTGGTTGGTTACCAAATTGGGGTATTATGTTACAACTTTGTACTCTATTACTGCTTGGTACAAATTCTTACAATGTCACTGGGCCTGTATTTGAAGTTGGATGCTTCTTTTGGTAATTATCGTTACCATTACTACTATTACATTGGTGTACTTTAGCAAAATTAACCCCATGTTTTCTAAAATTATTATTACTATTCCTTTTATAAGTCTGATTTTCATTTTGGTGTATGCTTTCATTATGGTCCTTGTTCAAGGCATCAAGTGCATCCACAAAAGACAACAGTTCTTCTATGGTTTTCCACCCACTATGCAATATATCTTTCCTGGCGTAAATGGGTAAACGTCTTATTAAAATTCGAACTAACCCTTCTTCCTCCATGGGCTTATCTAAGTTCTTTGCACATGTTAAATACCAGTCAAAATATTTTCTCATGAGACTCCACGTACTGTTGTAATACTTCAGGTCCCACAAATTAGATATTAAATTTTCTTGGGCACTTGCTGACCAATACTTCTCCTTAAACTTTTTCTGGAAGTCTGCCCAAGACTAAAAATTCTCTATGTTCACCGTGCCCCACTCTGAAGCTTCTCCTAAAAGGTACCCTATCACAAATTCAATCTTCTTAGAATCTTCCCAGTTTTTTGGCAAGGCTTGGCTAAACCGTTTCAGAATATGAGTAGGATGTGTTTCCCTGTCTGGCTTAAAATTTGGAAACTGTCTGGATAGTCCAGAATTTGCGCCCCATTGTAGGTTGGTCATTACCTCACTGGTTAACACCACCTTAGGAGAAGTCACCTTCTTGTCTACCTTATCCTGGATAAGTTTGAATTCTTTCTGTAAATTATGTATGCCTCTCTTAGTGTCATTAAGTTCTGAAGCTAAATTTGAAGAAACTTGGTCAGGAGTTACCGTCTTGGTAACTTTTTGGTCGATTATTTTCTGTATTTGTTCCTCCAGATTAATTACATATACTATGTCTGAAGTGGCTAGTTTCTCTTTAACATTTCATTTCACTTCATCTAATCGAATGCTCATGCCTGCAATTTGCAATTGGACCATAGCTATTAATTTATCCTGTTTTTCCAAACTCTCCTTTAAGGTGTGCAACCTCTGCTTTACAGCATAAAATGTGACATTACATACACTTTGAAAGGATTCTAACTTTTTGCCAAGTTCACTTTCTTTATTATACATTTATCTTCAATATCAAATTCTAGTTTTTTAGCTAAGTCCTGAAATTGATTACTTTGCATCTGACTAAAGTCAGTGAACAGTTGGTTTACATGGATAATCAGAGAACTACTTAATTCATTCTTTAAATCTAATTGCAAACTCTCCACTTTATCATTTAAGGCACTGAACTTAACATTTAAAACCTCACCCTGTGCTTCTAGTTTTTCACTTAAAGTAGCACTTAGTTCCTTTCTTATAGCAGCTGAATTCATCTTCTGTTCATCTAATCTATCATTTAGCTGAATATTTACTGAATCTAACATAAGACTTAGTTCTTGTTTTAAAGTAGCTGAAGGTGCACTCTGTGCATCTAATTTTTCACTTAAAGTTGCAATTTGAGCATTTTGGTCTAATTTGATCATCTAATCTAGCATTCAGTTGAGTATTCACTGAGTCTAATTTAAGACTTAGTGCTGTAATTAAATTTGATACCTCAGTCCAATCTGGCAATTCTTTTCTCACTGTCATGGCCATAGCTCGTTCTGATATTTCCCCAGTTTTTTTTGGTATTATCCATATTCCTCTCACTTTTAGATCTAGTGATCATTAAAACAAATCACCTCTGAGTATAATAACTATACTAACAGTCTAATAGTCTATTATTGAACAGTGTCCTTAACTTCACACTCAAATAATTATTATCTTTCACTCACCCAGCGTAGAGTTTTAGGCTGCATCGGTGAGCCATTGTGGAATCAGCGCCAGTGAACGGCATGGGTACTGGCAGCATTGAAGGTTAGTTTCAGCATAGGTGCTGGTGAATGGATTTGTAGTCAGCACCGGTCTGCAGCAGCTGGTGCCGTTGGCATCGGTTTGTGGTTACGGGGTCCACGCCCCTGTGATGTGTGTTAGGGCTGCTTACTCTACACACTGGATCTTCATTGTCAAATAGATCTCGTTGTAACTCTTGTTAGTCTACACTGTTGAGATTTTCCTTGCCTCTTCTGTTGTATGGTATTTGTTAATTTTAACCCCTTTTTATCGTTTATGCAGAATCCAACTCTGTGAAACAAATTTCCCTGTCTTGTTACTATTGGTTGCTATGGCAACTCACAATATCTTCTTATTTTGATTTCATTTCAAGTTCCTCTTTCTTCAAGTCCTGATCACATTTGTCACCACGTTATAACTGTTTTGACAACAGGAGAACAGCGCAAAACTGGACTGCGAACTTTGCACCTCTCTCACTTCAGTTGATGTACTTGAAGTGTTTAGCTGCTTCTCTTCTCTGGATACATGGCTGCACTGATATCTACAACTTCTTCTCTGAAGAAATAATGCTGGTTAGGTGAATTAAAAGGACTCTCTCTCTCTCTTTCTCTGCTCTTGAAGTAATTTGGTACTCGCTTAATACAGGGTATTTATAAATAAATGTCAGGGTTTTAACGCTTTATAATATTTATTACATTAAACTTACAGTTATAAACAATATGTCAAATGAAAGAGCAACTCAAACAGTTTTACCAAGAACCTTATAAATGTTCAATGTGAGCACCATTTGTCACATGGCACACATCATGTCTCTAGCCAAGTGCTGGATAGGCCACAAGAGGCCCAATGACAGGGCTTGTTTTGCATGGCCTCCACATTCACCCAACCTAATGCCATGTGATTTTTTTCCTTTGGGGCTTCATCAAGGATCATGGCTACATGCCTCCAATACCAGCAGACATCCCTGAATTAAGAAACCGAATAGAACCAGCTGTTGCAACAATCACTGAAGACACACTTATCGATGTTTGGGAAGAACTCGGCTATAGACTTGATGAGTGCCATGTGACAAATTGTGCTCACATTGAATATTTATAAGGTTCTTGGTAAAAGTATTTGAGTTGCTCTTTCATTTGACATATCATTTATAACTGTAAGTTTAATATAATAAATATCATAAAGCGTTAAAACCCTGATATTCATTTATAAACACCCTGTACTTTGGGTTCAGTTCTGGTATATTTTCATTTCCACGATATCCACATAAAAATTCAAACTCTTGCAAGTCAACTGCATCATTAACCATTAGATTCTATTAAATATAATCACAATTTCCTGGTTTTAACAGCCAAATAATTTATAGATGTCATATCCATCTTGCCTCATTCAGAGCTAAGACATGAAGTAAGCTAAAAGTCTATAGTCAATTGTTCGCTTCTCTTTTTCTACAATAATCACTTTTATTAACACTTCAAAGAATACTACATAATTTTTCCTTGTGCTTTTCATCACCGGCAAACACTTTTTGGCGTCATTGAACCGCCACGCTTACAGTCTCCTGATAACAAACTTCCGACCTGCACACAGAAATGGGTGGTGCAGTAGATACGCTTCCCCTTGTCCACACTCATAATTAAAATATTGGGTATTTGAGACAGTGGAAGCCCAAGTGACTCTAGAATTTACACCATTCTCGAGGGGGAATTTACACCATTCTCGAGGCACTACAACTCATTGCCCAAACTGCCCATTTCTGAGCCAAAAATATCCTTTTAGAATGGGAAGATTTACCCAAAATATAATGCCATGCAACATAAGTGAATGAAAATAAGTAAAATAGGCTAAATTTTGTGTCAAATGATCACATACTTCAGATACCGTTTAAATAGTAAAAATGGCAGCATTAAGTCTTTGAACAAGATCCTTAACATGGGCTTTCCATGACTATTTATTATCTATCACCTACAAATTTGAACTGTTCAGTTTCACTAATCATGTGCCCATTCTGTGA
The DNA here is from genome assembly GCF_023864345.2 of Schistocerca serialis cubense. Classification (NCBI taxonomy): domain Eukaryota; kingdom Metazoa; phylum Arthropoda; class Insecta; order Orthoptera; family Acrididae; genus Schistocerca; species Schistocerca serialis. The sequence continues at coordinate 139,027,320 of NC_064638.1, read as the reverse complement.
AATTAAAACTTTGGGTTTTGTTGAATTGTGTGTAAGAAGCAGTAAAAACTGAGTCTTAGTGTGATTTAGCATTAGTTTATTTTCTATGACCCATGAACTTATGTCATGAACTGCACTACTTGAAACTGAGCTAATGTTACACGCAACATCCTTTAGCACCAAGCTAGTGTCATCAACAAACAGAATTATTTTAGAGGTACCTGTAATATTAGAGGGCGTATCATTTATATAAATAAGTAAGAGGAGTGTCCCCAACAATGATCCCTAGGGGCACCCCCCACCCCCCAATTTGATCATACCCCACTCAGACCCCGCATCACAGCCATTCTCAACACTGTGAATAATGACCTTTTGCTGTCTGTTGTTCAAGTAAGAAGTGAACCAATTCCAGGCTACTTCCGGGTATTCCATAATGGTCCAACTTCTGCAGCAATATTTTGTGATCAACACAATCAAACACCTTAGTTAAATCAAAAAATATGCCTAGCATTCGAAACCATTTGTTTAACCTATCCAGTACCTCACAGGAAAAGAGAATGTAGCATTTGTAGTTGTTAAATGACTTCTAAAGCCAAACTGTACATTTGATAGCAAATTATGTGATATACACTGATCAATTATCCTTACATACAATACCTTTTCAATAACTTTAGCAAACACTAATGGTATAGAAATAATTCTAAAATTGTCTACATTATCCCTTTTTTGCTTTTTATAAAGCAGCTTTACTACTGAGTACTTTAATCATTCAGGAAACTGACCATTCCTAAAGGAAAAATTACAAAAATGGTTAGTACAGGACTAACATGTGCAGCACAGTACTTTAATGTTCTGCTAGGCACTCCATCATACCCATGGGAGTCCTTAGTCTTCAGTGATTTAATTATTCACTCAATCTCCCCATTGTCTGTATCACAGACAAGTATTAAAGACTTCAATCCCAGAAAGCCATTTGCCAAGAGAGTTATATGATTCCCTGTAGAAACTAAATTTTTGTTTAATTTACCAGCAATGCTCAGAAAATGATTGTTAATTTTCTGTATATAATACTGTACATATATCTGATTTATCAGTAGCAGAAATAGTTTTACTATGAACTGACTTCATATTGTCAACATTTTGCTGCTGACCAGACACCACAAGAGACCATATGGTTTTAATTTTATCCTATAAATTAGCTATTCTACTTGCATACGACATACTCTTTGCCTTCCTATTGACATTTTAAGCACCTTACAATACTGTTTGTAAAGGGCTACTGTTGCCTTATTGTGACTACCTCTAATATTTTGATATAATTCTTGCTTTGCTCTATATGACATCCTTATCCCACTAGTCAGCCACCCAGGCTGCCTTTTACTGCCAGTACCCAGTTTAGAATGTTCTAATGGAAAGCTACTCTCAAAGAACATGAGAAATGTGTTAAGGAAAGCATTATATTTGTCATCTATGTTATCGGCACTATAAATATCCTGCCACTCTTGTTCCTTGATGAGGTTTAAAATACTCTCTGTTGTCATTGAATTCCCTACATAGTTTGTAATTATATGTGACATTTGTTTGAGTACAAAATCCTTTTAGTGTTAATATTTGTGCATCATGGTCTGAAAGGTCATTCACCCTTTTACTAACAGAATGCCCATCTAGTAATGAAGAATGAATAAAAATATTGTCTATGGCTATGCTACTGTTTCCCTGCACCATAGATGGAAAAACACAATCTGCATTAGATCATATGAATTTATGAGATTTACCAGCATCCTTTTTCTTTTTCATGTTTGTTTTTTGAGTTTATAAACATGGACATACTTCAAAGAGCACATACTTTCGTAAAAGTAATATATTTGTATACATCTTGATATTTAGATACATAGTTTACATGATACATAGTTTATAAATATGGACACATATAAAAAGAACATATAGCTCCGTTAAAAGAGAACATAAACAAACACATAGAATGTAATGTAGGAAAAACAGGAAAACAAAACAAATGTAATACCTCCTACCTGTCTTCCTTGTTTATAAAATCATCCACACTGTAGTAACATTTGCTTTTTAAGTATTTTTCAGTGTTTGCACCTGTGGGTTCCAGCTTGCAGTCCTTCAGCTTTGAAGGCAATTTATTGTTAAGCTTCAAAGCCATGTGATATGGAGTATTTTCAAATAATGTTAGTCTGTGGCAAGGTAGCTTGTAATCTTGTTTGTGCCTTGTTTCATAAGCATGTGTAAATGAATTTTCCTCAAAAAGGTGTGGGTTTTTAACTCAAAGAGAAGTGTTTCATATACAAACATGGAGGGAATTGCCAATAAGTCAAGACTTGCAAATAAAGGTTTACATGATTATGTATTTTTTGTTCCAGTCATAGCTCTGATAATTTTTTCTGTAGCTTGAGCACTCTGAGGAGGCTTTCTTTTTAAGCTCCCCAAAAAATTATGCCTTATCTTAAACTGATATAAAATATGCATGATACCCAATTTTCCTAACAGCTAACCCTCATTGTGTAAACAAAACTATTTAACTGCTTCAGTAAACAATCCACATGATCAGTTAATGACAAGTTCTTGTTCATGATCACCCCCAGAAATTTAACAGATTCTGCAGGTATCAGTTCTCTGCCTTCATAACTTAACTGTGTTGTATATTCAACAGTTTGTTTGGTCCTGAAGTGTACAATTTGTGTTTTTATTAGATTTAGTTTCATAGCATTATTATTTAACCAATTTTCTAGTTCTTGAGGGATCTGTTTCGTTTTCTGTGCTAATTCTTCAGTGTTTCTACAGCAGACTACTGCTGTTGAGTCATCTGCATACAGAATCGTATCTGAAGTTACCTTACCTGGCATGGCGTTTATACAACACAAAAATAGTAATGGGCCTATTACGGACCCCTGGGATACGGTTGCTTGTATTTCCTTCCAACTACAGCACTCTTTCACACCCTTATGTTGTATAACTAATGGATATGCTCTCCTTATTATCAAGGAATTTGCTTATTTTAGTGATTAGTTCATTAACAACATGCACAGTGCTTTGGTCCTTTCTAAATCCATACTGATTATTAAGAATAATGTTGTTTTACATTACAATATTATGAGAAGGAAAGTTGCCACTCACCATATAGTGAAGATGCTGAGTCACAGATAGGCACAACAAAAGATTTTCACACTTAACGCTTTTGGCCAATGGCCTTTGTCAACAATAGACACACATACACACACACACACACACACACACACACACACACACACACACACACACACACACACACACACACGCAAACGCAACTCACACACACAACTGCAGTCTCAGGCAACTGAAACCACACTGGGAGCAGCAGCACCAGTGCATGATGGGAGTGGCAACTGGGTGGGGGAAAGGATGAGGCTGGAACGAGGAGGGATTGTATGCTGGGGATGGTGGACAGTAAGTGCTGGAGGTTGGGCAGTAGGTAGGGAAGAGGTGGGGAGGGGGGAAGTAGTGGAAAAGGAGAGAAATAAAGAGAAATAAAGTAAAACAAATAAATAAAATAAAAAGACTGGAGGTGGTGGTGGAATTATGGCTGTGTTGTGCTGGAATGGGAGCAGGGAAGGGGATGGATGGCTGACGACAGCGACTAATGAAGGTTGAGGGCAGGAGGGTTACGGAACGTAGGATGTATTGCAGGGAAAGTTCCCACCTGTGCAATTCAGAAAAGCTGGTGTTGGTGGAAGGATCCATATTGCACAGGCTGTGAATCAGTCATTGAAATGAAGGATATCATGTTTGGCAGCGTGTTCAGGAACAGAGTGGTCCACTTGTTTGTTGCCCACAGCTTGTCAGTAGCCATTCATGCAGACAGACAGTTTGTTGGTTGTCATGCCTACATAGAATGCAGCACAGTGGTTGCAGCTTAGCTTGTAGACCACATGACTGGTTTCACAGGTAGCCCTGCCTTTGATGGGATAGGTGACATTAGTGACCAGACTGGAGAAGATAGTAGTGGGAGGATATATGGACAGGTCTTGCATCTAGGTCTATTGCCGGGATATGAGCCATGAGGTAAGGGATTGGGAGCAGTGGTTGTGTTAGAATAGATGAGTATATTGTGTAGGTTCGATGGACAGCTGAATATTACTGTGGGAGGGATGGGAAGGATAGTGGGCAGGACTTCTCATTTCAGGGCATGATGAGAGGTAATCGAAACTGTGGCAGAGAATGTAATTCAGTTGCTCCAGTCCTGGGTGGTACTGAGTTACGAGGGGAATGCTCCTCTGTGGCCGGACAGTGGGGCTTTGGGAGGTGATGGGAGGCTGGAAAGATAAGGCACGGGAGATCTGTTTCTATAATAGGTTGGGAGGATAATTACTGTCAGTGAAGGCTTCAGTGAGACCCTTGGTATATTTCGAGAGGGACTGCTCATCACTGGAGATGCGACGACCTTGGGTGACTAGACTGTACAGAAGGGACTTCTTGGTGTGGAATGGGTGGCAGCTGTCGAAGTGGAGGTATTGCTGGTGGTTAGTGGGTCTTACATGGAAGCCATCCAGTGTGGCTGAGCGGTTCTAGGCACTTCAGTCTGGAACTGCACAACTGCTACGGTCGCAGATTTGAATCCTGGCTCGGGCATGGATGTGTGTGATGTCTTTAGGCTAATTAGATTTAAGTAGTTCTAAGTTATAGGGGACATGACCTCAGATGTTAAGTCCCATAGTGCTCAGATCCATTTGAATCATCTTATACACATGGAGGTACTGATGTAGCCATCTTCGAGGTGGCAGTCAACATCTAGGAAGGTGGCTTGTTGGGTTGAGTAGTTCCAGGTGAAGCAAATGAGGGAGAAGTTGTTGAGGTTCTGGAGGAAAGTTGATAAGGTGTCCTCAGCTTCGATCCAGATAGCAAAGATGTCATCAGTGGATTTGAACCAGGAGAGGGTTTTAGGATTCTAGGTGTTTAGGAAGCATTCCTCTAGATGGCCCATAAATAGGTTGGCGTAGGATGGTGCCAAGTGGGTGCCCATAGCTGTACCCGCGGTTTGTTTGTAGGTAGTGCCTTTTTTTATTTATTTTATTTTATTATTTTTTAGTTTTTTATTTATTTCTCTCTATTTCTCTCCTTTTCTACTATTCACCCCCCCCCCCCACCCACCCACCTCTTCCTTGCCCACCACCCAACCTGCGGTACTTCACTGTCCACCATCTACTACATGTACTATCCCTCCCCCTCCCTGCCCCAACCTCCCCCTTTTACCCACCCTGTCACTACTCTCATCATGCACTGGTGCTGCTGCTCCCATTGTGGTTTCAGTTGCCTGAGACTGCAGTCATGCGGATGAGTTGTGTTTGCATGAGTGTGCGTGTATGTGTATGTGTGTGTGTGTGTGTGTGTGTGTGTGTGCGTATGTGTATCTATTGTTGACAAAGGGCATTGGCCAGAAGCTTTAAGTGTGAAAATCTTTCTGTCATTCCTATCTGCGACTCAGCATCTTCGCTATATGGCGAGTGGCAACTTTCCTTCTCATAATATTGTTACATTCCATGTTCGATTTTCCATTGTTTGATTGTTGTTTTTGTTATATTTTTCTTGTTGGTTATACACTACTCACTCAGATATTTTAGAAATAATTGGTAGTATTGATACAGGGCAAAACTTTCCTGTGTCCTCTTGTCTGCCTTTTTTGTGGATAGGTCCAACTTCCGCTACTTCAGCCTGTCCGGAAAGCAGCCCTCATCAAACAATTGATTTATTATGTGACGGAATTGGAGTGCAATATTATCACATCCTGTCTGTATTATTTTTGTTGGAACTTCATCCCAGCCCACAGATTTGAGATTTTTTAGAGATTTTATAATGTTAGCCACTTCATAGCAGGATATATGAGTGAATTTGAATTCTACTGATCTGTGCCACATTATATTGGGACTTATGTTTGGAGAAGAGAGATTGTCAGTTTTGCTAGAATTTGTGAAATACCATTGAATTCTTCACAAATATGTCTGGAGTTTCTAATCACTTCCCCATCTATTTCTAATTAATGATTAAAGCTTTTTGTTTCTTCAGCACCAATTTCAGTCTTGACAATCTGCCATACAGCTTTTGATTTATTTGTTGCATCTGATATGTATTTACTCTTTGCCATTTGTTTTGCCTGTTTAAGTACTCTACCAAATATTCTTTTGCATTTGTTTACATAGTTGACAAACTCTGCATCATGGCTGTTCTTTGCTTCCATGTGCAGTTTCCTCTTTCTAATACTAGAGGTCCAGGGTACAGATATCTCAGGTAGTGAAGCAGCAATTGAATTAAAGCATGTTGTTCTCAGCTGCATGTTGTGTCATGGGGTGGTCAACTTTGTTCTTGGCCACAGTTTGGTAGTGGCCATTCATTCTGGTCAACAGCTGGTTGGGTCATACAGATATAAAAAGCAGTGTAGACACTGCAGCAGAGGTGGTTCTGAGGTGCCTATGCCATGGAGATGTGTTTTTGGAGTACCAGATTTGTAATGGATAGGGACTGCCAGAATCTGAAATGATGAAGTTTATTGTGAAACAAGGGGTAGGATGATTCAGGAAGGAGAATTTTTATGAGTGGGTCATTGGGGAAGGTTTCATTGGCTTAGGTAGCATTTAAGGAACAGTATGTGATAATGAGTTTTAGCAGAGGAAAGGGATACTTTTCTGAACTCTTTGTGTGTGTGCGTGCATATGTGTGTGTGTGTGTGTGTGTGTGTGTGTGTGTGTGTGTGTGTGTGTGTGTGTGTGTGTGTGTGTGTTGTGTGTTTGTGTGTTTGGTTTGTGTATTACATTCATTTTAGCATGTTATGCAGCTGGCCATCAAGTAATTTTAAACATAATGTTCTGTTCTGGCTACAGATTATGTATGTAATGTGAGTCTTTGTGAGACTCAGACAAACAGTCTGATATAAAATAGTTGTTGGTCTTTTCAGCTAAAACCTGGTCTGTCTCTTGCAGGATTAGGTTACGACAATCTTCCCTTAAGTTCTGATTCTCTCTCTCTCTCTCTCTCTCTCTCTCTCTCTCTCTCTCTCTCTCTCTCACTCACTCACTCATTCTTTCACTGTCTTTATCATCATTCTTCAAGCACTCTTTCCTTTTTTCCTTCTCATTTCATTTTAACACAACTCCAACCATATGAATATATATGAATAGTTTTCCATTTTATTTGATGCAATTTTTATGAAGTTTGCTTTTGAAAATGGTTTCTAAGGTTTTGTTTGTCTTTGTGTTTTCAGAGAGCTGCAAGAATTAATTGAAACAAAGGCAAAGTGCATCAATGAACTAATAGAAACATATGAGAAACAAGTACAAGAAAAGGCAGTGGAATTTGAAAATGTAAGTTCAAAATTATAGCAAAATCTCCTGAAAGCATTTTATGATATTCTTATTGAACTATTCAATTGTTAATCTAAGAATATATGTAAAATTTACTTCATGTATGAGGTATTTCTTTTAAAATAGATGAATCTGATATAATTTTAGATAAATAAACTAGAAATTTGAGGTACCTCTAGCTATTGTGAATGGCATTAAATTCGGTTTTCCAAACATGATGATTTAAAAAAATTTAAAAAAAGAAAGAATGATGGGCAGCAAATGGACACAGCCATTAGTTTGTAAATAGAGTTTATGGTGTCTGGATCCAGGCATAAGCCTCACAGAGCAAAAATAACAAACATAATTCAAATGTTGAAGTAAGCAAAATCACATACACAGTCCAAATGAAAAATACTTTTTCAGTACAAATCAGAATCTGCCTAAAGAGCAGTTACAAATAAGGATAATGATCACAAACACTAAATGGGATATATGAAAGGAAGTGAGAAATATTGAAAAGAAAGAAACATGTTTTCCAATGTATATTGTGCCTAACCTCTTGTGGCTGACAGTTCTCAATTTTTTTCTGCATTTCTCTAAGTCAGACTCATACATTCTCTCAGATACAATATGCTTCTATCCATAAATGTTTTCTATTTTGCTTCTCTCTTTTGTCTTGGTCTTTCTGCTTGCTTTCTCTAAAACTTCTGGCTATTTTTTCTGACTATGTCTCTGTATTATTCAAATTTTAACCACTTAATTGTTAATTGTTGGGGCTTATTTGATAAAGAACCACCAGCACCTTACTATGGTTCTGGAGAATCCTGCATAGGCCTGGGGACCTCTTGAAGTGGAGACATCTCTTGGGATGTGACAGATCCACTAATTTGACCATTGTTGAAGCCTGATTGTCATCCATGGATGTGCCTCTCAGCTTGCGGAAAGGGAGAATCAGGTGGCCAGCCTTGGGAGTGAAGAGTGCTGCAGTACTATTGGAACAATTGTCCGTCCTGATAGCTGAGTGGTCAGCGTGACGGATTGCCATCCTACAGGCCCGGGCTCGATTCCCAGCTGGGTCGGGGATTTTCTCCGCTCAGGGACTGGGTGTTGTGCTGACTTCATTATCATTTCATCCCCATCCGGCATGCAGGTCACCCAATGTGGTGCAAATGTAATAAGACCTGCATCAAAGCGGCTGGACCTGCCCCGCAAGAGGCCTTCCGGCCAATGACACCAAATGCTCATTTCCATTTTCAGTTCGAACAGTTGTGACAGTGGACTCCTTGACGAAGAAGGCAACCAACCAGGGTGCTGAAACCCACATGCTGTAGACACTAACAACATCTGGTGTCCCTATTGTTCTGCTGTGGACCCCCAGATCCAACCTGCAGTCCATGAAGATATGTTAGTCCACAGCATGCCACCCACACAGAACAGTGTGGTTGCATTTGCTTCATGTTCTGCATTGGAAGTAGCAGATCCAAATCATCTTGTGAAGACATCCAAGTAGGAGCTCGTCTGGGCTTTGAACATTGATAGACATGGACTTGTAAGTGTTCAGTACAGAAACCAATTTAGCATTTCCTAGCTTTAGTATCACCATCTACATTGGGTATTGATAGTGCCTCATGGATGTTGCACCTCATTACTGCAACAACTGTCTCCTCCCACCACAAGAAGCAGAAGAGGCATGTCACATGGACTGTGCCACTCACACATATGTAGGTCAGACCAGCAACCAGTAATCACTTGTTCATGCTGTATGAAGTGATCAGAATCTTGTCATATCACTACACATACAACAATCCTGCTTTTGATCTGGACTGTTTTTGCTGTTGTGTATTCAGCATACAGTTTATGAGAACTCTTGCTATGTTTATGGTTTATACCTCTGTATCAGAGGTGGACAGGAAATTGTCAACAAGGGCTTACCCAATCATGCAGTCTGAGACTTATCTGCCTTCTATGTTGGTACTATGGATTAAAGTTTCTTGAACTCTGGCAACTGCAGCTGTCACTGCAGTAGAAACAACAGCAGTGGCACCAGGAACAACAAATAGTGCAATAAAAACAGCATGCTGCTATCCTGCAGCTGTTGTCTCAACAGCAGCAACATCAGTGACTGATTATTACTGTGCCCCCATTGTCATTCACCTGCTTTGATGAGCTTCAGAGAGCTGGGATGTATACCTTCAATATTTGGAATTGCATTGTCCTGTTTATCTGCTTATAACGTTTCTGATACATATTGAAGTACTTTACTCTGGCAGTCATTTGTGCAAAGCAGTTTAAAAATTGTGACATCACTTGAACCCTAGTGATTTATCCTTCAGTTAACTATGTGGTCATATATACACCTAGTTGCAGCTATGCTACAAATTAATCAGTGTCATAATCAACATGGATAGTATTACTCAGCATAAGCTGATTACTTTCAGGGTCTTGCATGGCAGTGCAATCTCCTTTGTCAGAATTGTAATGTTTCCTGTATGAAATCATTGATTTATGATGTGGGTGTGTACCTAGCCCCTAATAGGAAGGATACAGCTAAAGTACTAGCCACACATCTAATGCTGGTGAAGTTGCAAGATTGCTAATTCATTCAGTGTAGCTCCAAATGTTGAAACTTCCCTCACTAACAACATTCAAGTGTTAGAAGGAGTTAGTCATTCTCATGGACAAAATCCAGCTGATAATTCTGATTATCATCTACTGTTTATGTTCCTAAGTCTCACCCAATTCATGGGCACCTGTATCACTGGCATCTCATGAAAGATGTAAGTATGTCAATCTTAATGATCCCATAAGCATTGAATAAACCCTTTTTCTTATACTGTGCCAGCAGGTCAGAGATGTCTTCCACTCTTGACATTGAAGCATTTATATACAAGCTGACAAAGCTCCAGTCATGCCTCATCTGCTGCAGAGAGCACTCAAGAAGTTGTTGCCTGCACCATGCCATGCACTGTTTTGTGTCTGGAAATCTCAGGTACCTGGCATCTGTGTGTCGACAAGCTGTTCACAGACATATGGTACCAATACAGCTCAGTGACAGTACATCACTCCACACATTCATGTCAGCCTACAAAGCAGTTCTGTCAGCACCATAGAAGGTGACACTGGCTCATACTTTTTGCAGTCAGGCAGTGGAGCCATCTCATTCACCACTGAAGATACACACCAGCAGATTGTCTCACTTTCACAGCAGTTAGCCCAGTGATGAGTCATATGTTACTGTCAAAAGATTACATTTCTCCTCAGAGAATTGTCACATACAGCTAAGTATGAAATCATTGAGTGTGTACTAATTGTCTTAATAATGAAGTCATGTAAATTTGGTGTCCAAAACTAAGCCATTTTATGACCTCAGTTCTCTTTTAAATGCATACAAAGTGATTTTTGAACAATTAGTAGGTTGTGTAAATAATGTTAATGCTGATATTTCTATGAAACCCTCAGCAGTACCAAACTTTTATAGAGCCTACCTACTACTATTTGCTGTCACTAAAGCTGAACCAATATGGCTTCAGGAACTAGGCTTCTCTTCATTGGTCTCAATGGTTTGAATGATGTGAAATGGTGCGAAAATTGGCAGTTGACCCTAAGTAACGAAAAGTGTGAGGTCATCCACATGAGTGCTAAAAGGAATTCATTAAACTGCAGTTACATGATAAATCTGGCAAATCTAAGACCATAAAGTCAACCAAATACCTAGGAATTACAATTACAAACAACTTAAATTGGAAGGACAGATTGAAAATTTTATTGGGAAGGCTAACCAAAGACTGCGTTTTATTGGCAGGACACTTAGAAAATGTAACAGATCTATTAGGGAAACTGCCTACACTACGCTTGTCCATCCCCTTTTAGAATAGTGCTTTGTGGTATGGGAACCTTACCAGATAGGACTGATGGAGTACATCCAAAAAGTTGAAAGAAGGGCAGCACATGTTGTATTATCATGAAATATGGAAGACAGTGTCACTGAAATGATACAGGATTTGGGCTGGACATCATAAAAAGAAAGGCATTTTTCGTTGCGTGGGAATCTTCTCACGAAATTCCAATCGCCAACTTTCTCCTCCAAATGCAAAAATATTTTGTTGACACCGATCTACAGAGGGAGAAACAATCACCATGATAAAATAATGGAAATCAGAGCTCACATGGAAAGATTAGGTGTTTGTTCTTTCCATGCACTATACAAGATTGGAATAACAGGAATCCATGAAGATATAGATGTAGAACAAGTCACTGGGCAACACCTAAAGTTGTTATTAAAAAACATAATGGGTTTTTTACATTGATCTCTGCCATATGCCTCCCCCAGACATTTTTTAGCAAAACTATTGATGTAAAGGACACTTAGCTACAACTTCCATTAGATAGTGAATCAAAACAGTTGATGGTCTTAAATATGCCATGCAGCTTGTACCAGTGTAATCATTAACCATTTGGGATTGCTAGTGGACCCACCATATTCCACAAAATCTTAGAGCTATTGATTCAGGAAGTTCCACCCTGCATTAACACTTTAAAAGACATAATCATAACAGGTGTGTAGCAAGTGGAACACTAAGGAACCTTGTTTCCCATTTCATACAGCTCTTGGAAAATAGCTTGCATTATTAATCAGACAAGTGCATGTCTTTTGACTCCAGCTTTAAACACCAGGGCATATCCTCAGTAGCAGCCGTATTACTCCAGCACATAACCATGTAGGTATGGTAACAAATATGGCACTGCCCACTAACCTCAAACAATAACAAGCCTTTTGTGCCAAGATCAACTACTTTGCAAAACATATACCCAAACTCCACAAACTGTGCATCCACTTAATCAGCTGTGCAAAAAGGGCACAAAATTTTTGTTGTTGGCTTCCTGTCAGCAGGTTTTTCAACAGCTTAAGTATTGTCTCAAAACAGAGAAATACCTTTCTCTGTATATACCAGGCTTGAAATAGATGCTTTAATGGAGGGGTAATTTTATCCCATTAACTGCTAGATAGCTATGAAAGATCAATCACATACACCTACAAAACATCAACAACAGCACAGTTAAACTTCTATCAAGTTGAGAAGGAGGCTTCAACAATAATTTACAGTGTAATGAAGTTTTATGTGTATTTGTACAGCAGCAAATTCCACATGTTAGCTGACCATAAACCTTCAATATTAATTTTTGGGTGTTGGTCTAAGCTACTGAAAATGACAGATTGTCTACAATGGTGGGTATTGTTTTTGAGTAGATACAACTACAAAATTTCACTTTCACCCCATTGGGCATCTTGCCAATGTAGGTACCCTGTCTCACCTTCCCAGTGTCCTGTCATAGAGTTTGATCATTAGGAAATGGTTTGTTTTTCCTGTGATCAGTACCTCCAACAAACCCTGGACAAATTCCCACTACTGACTTCTTGTACTGAATGTACAAATAAACCATGCACCAGCTTCTTTGACACTGAATGGAAGAGGGTTGGTAAGATGTTCAATTCCATTGCATGTGTAAACCCTTTTGAAATCAATAACTTTCAGTTGATGTGTCAATCACTAACATTTGGGATGGATACTCTGCTGTGAAGATCTATTCCAAGAATTCCACTGTGAGTGCTGGTGTCTGTTGGAGATGGACAACATAAGAGAACTGGAAGAAGGAGTCCACAATGACTGGCTGAACTGATCCCAAGAAAGAGCCCAAAAATTGGCATGAACTTTGTCCCATGGTTGTGTCGGTACTGTCGGGAAAGGAATCAGCTGGGGTGGGCCTGCCTGGTGTACTCGGAAAATGATGCTCCATTGAACCACCCATGCAACACTGTCATTCATACAAGTCCAGTAGATATACTTATATTCTAGTTGTGGAACTACTAGGGGATAGTTTGTTTAGAGTTAGTCAGCCATCTGGAGCAATTGCCCCTGTGGAACTGATGAAGCAATTGAAGCATCTCATGTAGGATGGAACCATCACTCAGCACTATTTGTCATTTTCTGTAAGGAGCACCACATCTTTCTGAATCTGAATTTGGTGCTGCTGATGGAAAAGAAAAAAGTACTGGAGCAAAGGCCAGGTAATTCTGCACCAGAGGCTTTGGTAGGTGAATCCAACTTGGAAATATTGCAGGATTCATTGTAGATGTAGGTCACTCATAGATGCTGTTGCAACATCACAGGAATTTACAGGGAACCTGTCAAGCAATTGCTCCAGACAACTGGCTAACTCTAGACAAACTGTCCCCTAACAATCAAATCCAGGATCAGTATCTTCCTGAAGGCAGGGGAAAGTATTTGCAGTAGAGTATTCAAAAGAAGTGTGACAGGGAATGGAATATTGAAAATTTTAGAAATAGAGAGCCCATTAATGAAGGCAACGTCCTGTACATTCTGTCAATTTTGCCTTAGGTCTAAAACGTGATAAGCAATGTATGGTCAGTGGTAAGATGTAATTTGCAACCATACAAAAAAATGTGAAATTTATGAGCACCAAATATGATAGACGACAGATCCTTTTTGATCTGCAAATAATGGTCTTGGGCTAGAATAAGCGTTTTTGGCATAAATGCAATTGTCTATATGGCATCATTATTTAAGTTATGAGAGAGAACAGCCCAGACGCCATCTGGAGATGCAACTGTTGCCAACATCAGTGGCAAGTTAGGCTGATAAGTTGTAAGACAAGGTGAAGATTGGAAAGCAATTTCTATTTTTGAAAAGCCAGATGGCATTATTGTGACAACTCCTTGGTTAGCAATGCTGCCTGGAGAATAAACTGATCAAAGTAATTCACTTTTTCTAAAAATACTTGAAGGTCCTTTCTTAATACAGACACAGCCATTCTGAATAGCTTTTATATATTCTCTGGTGGACCAAAGATCTGCACTGATGATACAGCCTAAATAACTGACTGCTATTTAAAAGAAAGTACATTTCATTTATGACCTTTGTATGCAAAAACAAGGTATACATTATGCAAATGTTCTTCTGTTGTGTGCACAGTGGCCACAATATCATTAAGAAATTCATACATTACAGAATCCCTGCAGTATCCTGTTCAAGATACGAAAACATTCATCTGGATGAGGCAATGCATAAAAATCAGTGTCTCCTTGCACACTAATGAATTTGCATGAAATGTCTACAAAACCAAAAAGAGCTCCCAGCTTCCTAATCAACACTAAAAGTGAAACCCATGGACTGTAGGAAATGGGAAACAAAACATATTGTTGTTCTAATCTGTCTAGATAAATTTTAATCTCATCCTTGGTGGCCAATGAAATCGTATCAGTTTTGCAAAATTGCAGACTTACTGCTGGCCTTAAGACAATGTGGGCCAGAAAGTCAACCACCTTCCCAGAAATTCTTTAAGGTAGTAGCAAAAATTGTGTATAAGATGTATCAATCACTTCACAGGGTACTGATGAGCCAGTGTAGAGCACTTCATGATGTAATGAAAATTCAGAGATGGAATACATGTTGAGACCAAAAAATGTTCTTAATCGACAGATTGCCACAATCAAAAATGACTGTTTCAAATACCTGATTATAAGTGACTGGCAGCTGCCAAGAGTTAAAAGTGGTGCCTCATGGTGACTATACATTCACAACTTTTATTGCACTTGGTTGATGAAGGGTGTTTCCACGCGTAGACTGATTAATGACAGGGGCCATTGTGGTAATATCTAAAAGAAAAGTCACTGGAATTTTTTGCACTTTTGAATGTAACAAAATTTTTCATGATCCCAGCACATAATCGCTACCTGAAATGTTGGAATATTATATATTTGAATCATCTGGGGCCCATATTTGCTAGGCTACAGCATACATCTGCTATATGAACTCTGTATAAATACCTATAACAATCATACAATGTGAATTTCCCACCTGTGTTGCAAGGACAAAAACTCTGGGCAACTTGGAAACAAATTACATCACTGCAAACAACATCTGGTTATAGCCTGAACTGATGGAGTATGAGAAGGCTTGACCACCACTAAATGGAACTGTTACAGAAACCCACTGCACTGTATACTACGGCTCTGGGATACATGTGAAATTTCTAAGTCTGTAGATAAAGTTTGTATGTGGCTTGTGATACTTCAAATGCACGAGCAATTTGTATTGCTTCATCCATGAAGGGGTCACATTTTCATACGGTTGACATGCAGATGCACTTATCTGATGAGAGAATCACTATATCATGTATTAAATTCTGCATTTTATTGATCCCCACATACAGGTAAATTGACATTTTCTACTCTGACCCTGAAAATCCACAATCACAGACATTTAACTTACAGTGTCTGACTTTTAGTATGCTAAGAATTCTATCCCTGCCACTTTCATATGCATTTTGTTGGAAAAGTGCTCATATAGTGAAGAAGATACGTCAGGTGAAGGTAATACTGACAGATCAGGTATTATAACTGTGCATTCATGGAAAGCAAAAGTCCTACTGGTGATGTGAACATTTTATATTGTGTCCTTGAAAGTCCAGCATGAGATATTTTAGAAATACTTCCTCAGTGTTCTTGGAATTTTTTAAATGGCCGCAATGTTAGGATAGCTTGCAGTGCCTCTGACTGTTGCAGTGTAGAACTACTAAGTGCTTTATCAATTTGTGATCCTGGTTTTCCTGTTACTGCCAAAAATTAATAAACAGCCATATACATAGTAATTCTTAAATAAACAAAACTGTAACCTCATTGATGCCAATATTTTAACACTCGATTTAGGGCCTACAAACATTTCTTGATCACAGATTAAATTGTCTATTGGTCCATAAAACCAAACAATAATACAGCTTAATTTAAATTAATGTAAGTCCAAGCTTGATCATTTTATTGTGCATGGTTATTGCAATTCTAATGTTATACACCGTACCCAATAAGTCTTTCAGTGGCAGAATTCACACACTTGTCCAACAGAGGCACTACACAAAAATGTTATACCAGGCCTGTCACTTGTCACACATTAATTAGAAATAATGGCAGTCACTACTCAAACACTAGTCTAATCCAGTCTGGGTAAACTACAGTAGCAGTCAAAAATCACTTCGTAGAGGCAGAGTTGGATAACAACAGCTAGCAAAGTAAAACCTGAGAGTGAGCTACCAGTTGGTTTTATATTGGCTTGCTATAGTTTTTCACATGACCAGCCTGTGATATCTGTGACATCCTGATGAAGGAGGCCTAGCTGGAAGTGGGCAATGCTTAACATATTGTTATGCTGGTGTCTTTATTTGCACTTTCTGTGGGGTTAGAACAGTTTGAATATCTCAGTACTCACTCCACAACAGAATGAAAGCACTGTTGAGGACAGTGTTTCTCCAAATCTAGGATGGAATGTTCAGTATATCTGCTCTGTACAACAGATACATCCTTTTAGTTGTGATTAGTATCATTGAACACAATTTGTTTTACATCAGTCTGAAACATAATTGTGATGACAATCCAGTGGACAATACAACTTATCTTTGGAGTCAAACAGAAATTATAGGAATGCTGTTTCTTACTAAACACTTTTTACTTATAACTGAGTCAGTTACAATATGAGTAAAGGCTTTTACTGCAACATGTGTTGGTCATTAGTTGCTAATAACTTACAGCATTGTCCTATTTCTCAATAAATTTAAGTGCTGATTTGTATCATCATAGTTCATGTGTAAACAACATTTTGTTCATTTTCTATTATTTCCCTAGGATACAGCAATGTTCACAAATAGGGATACATTTCATAATGATTGCAGAAAGAAAAAAGTTAAAGATCTTATGAATCTGACTCTGAAAAATTATGTTCAGTAAATCAGAAATCCATTAGCATTATTAACTTTATTTTATTTCCCAATACAGCTTCTGAAACAAGTAGAAAAACAAACACAAAAACATGAAGAAATAAAACAGCAGATTGAAGGTGATGCTGACCATGAGACGGTAGATCTAAAGACAGCTTACGAACAGTTATTAAGAGAGGAAAGAAATATAAGTGATAGTTTTAGAAAAGAAGCTACAGTTTGGAAAAACAGACTTAAAAGGTATTCATTTTAATTAATCACATCTACACAGATCATATTGCATAGACTTTTAAGTTTATTTATCAGTGTTAGGTGTTCTTTGTACAATCCATTTTTGATGAGGTATATATCTTACTTCAAGTTTGGAATTAAGTAATTTTGTTGCACATTTTGAAGTAATTCAAAATTTTTATGGCTGAATAACGTTACTGTAATTTTGCTGTATGTTTTGAAAAAAATATAAAAATTTTTTTTCATGGACAATGCCAATAATCTGAAGCATCCAGTGGCAAGAATGACACTCACTTCCCACTACATTTACTTCTTCATGGTCTTTGTTGTTGACTAAAAATCAGTACAGCTGAGCAATGACTCACATCAATCATAATACAAGGTACAAAAAATTTCTTGAAGACTTTCTCATATTATCTACAGTTCAGAATGAAGCTATGAACTCTATTACAAAGTCATCTAATAGTCTCTCATCTAGCATAAAGAAATATCTTGAGAATCCCAATGAGTTGGAAAGAAAATTAGAAACATGCTGTATTAGCAACTCTTTCTGCAAATTATCTGAATAGCTTGCTTCAAGAATTCATAAGTTTTGTTTGCTACATGTCAAGTTGCTGTATTTGTCATATAACTGTGTGACAAGTAGCTCTGTACTGCAATGAACACATGAAGGTTGGGGTTTGTCAGACACTAGCAGTTCGAATGTATATCAGTTAATGGTACCCCTTAGAGAAATGGCAGAAAAGTACGTAAAGTTTCCCCTTCTGCATTCATTCTGCATGCAGGGGGGCCTCATTCAATATGTTAAACAGACTGTTCTGACAGTCACTGTGGGATCAGGATGCAATCATCTTGCACCATGAAGTGAACAGTTCCAGTTGTCTGTGTTCCAGAGTCATACATAAATCATTCCAGTGACTGGCAGAGAAGGTTGGGAAGACAGCACTACCCTCAGTTTTTCAACAAACTCAGATTCTAAAGCATTGCTGACAGAACTGATCATGGTTCTTGATTCTGACCTGAGTATTGTGCTTGAACCAGAGACTTCAAGATTCTGTGACAAGCTATGCTGTGACTTCCTAGTACAGGGCCCCTAAATGGCTTATGGATGCACTACACATCAGTGACTACTACCTAGATTGTTGATTGTGTGTCAGATGTGCAAAAGACTTTATATATATAAACCCTCTGCAGGTAAGTCTATTAAAATCCTGGAGATAATCTTTCAAAGCATTCACAACACACAACATAGGGCCAGAGCTTGAAGCACTCCTAAAAAGCTGTGAAGCACTGATAATGCTAAGTACAGAAACCTGGCTAAAACCCAGAATGGACAACAGTGGGTTTTTATGGGGAAATCTAAGTGTATATCAAAAGGGAAAATGGTAAATCAAAATAGTGTATTTGTAAATGTAGACAAGAAGCTCAAATCCACCAACATAGCAGCTGAAGCTGCATGGGTGTAAGCTCATTATTGGATCTTTCTACTGAACATCAGATTCATCCTCAGATGTATCCAAAAATATTCAGAGAAAATCTCCATTCATTATTACCTATGTTCCCCAGTTATATTGTCATCATTGGAAGAAACATTAATCATCCAACAATTAACTGGACTTTCAAACTCTTTCTGGCTGCAACTGGGGAAAAGGTTTTCCAATACAACAATGAAACATATTGCTGTTCACCACAGCTGTGAGCCGAAGATAGGCACATTTAACAATTTCCACTCCAACAAAAACTGTTGCTCAGCACTGTGAATTTTGTTTTCCACTATGATGTTGAGCCTCATGTGAGATAATTTTCCATAGCTCTCATAAGCTCCATTCTCAGATGTCAATGTGATAGGCATCAATGCTGCATAGTGCTGCCACATAGGGAAACCTGAGTTAACTTGATGTCTAACTGTAGCAGCTGTGTTGTAATTATTACATTAATGTTAGTAGG
This sequence comes from Schistocerca serialis cubense, assembly GCF_023864345.2. NCBI lineage: Eukaryota > Metazoa > Arthropoda > Insecta > Orthoptera > Acrididae > Schistocerca > Schistocerca serialis. Next base: position 139,008,043 of record NC_064638.1, on the reverse strand, counting down.
CATTGTAATCAAAGTGTTCAACATGCCTCTTTCTTTTTGTGTAATATTGAAGACCATGATACACTATAATTTAAAACATGGTCCAAAAGGCTTGAAACCACAAGTTATATGATTTTCTAAAATTTTGAGTAAATTATATTGATAAATCACAATACTAATATAAAATTAACTATTTTTATGAGAAATGTAATTAATTTTTCATTTCTAATATACTTCGCAGTACTGTTCATTTTTGAAGTTAAGAATATTCAGATTCAGTATTATAATCACACTTATTGTCTTCCATAATTATTCAAAAGTTAAAATTATCAGAAAAACACTCTTGTCTATGAAATATTAATTAATAGTGTCTCTTTGGTTAAAAAATCAAGTATATCACCTGTAAATATATATCTTCATATAAAAATTTCCATATCTCTTTGATTGTCAATAGCTTAGTCATTGAGTCACAGAGCAGTAAGTTGGGAGTTGGTATGTCATTATGTGAGATGATGTGAAGTTGTTGTTGTTGTGGTCTTCAGTCCAGAGACTGGTTTGATGCAGCTCTCCATGCTACTCTATCCTGTGCAAGCTTTTTCATCTCCCATTCCCTACTCCAACCTACATCCTTCTGAATCTGCTTAGTGTATTCATCTCTTGGTCTCCCTCTACGATTTTTACCCTCCACGCTGCCCTCCAATACTAATTTGGTGATCCCTTGATGCCTCAGAACATGTCCTACCAACCGATCCCTTCTTCTGGTCAAGTTGTGCCACAAACTTCTCTTCTCCCCAATCCTATTCAATACTTCCTCATTAGTTATGTGATCTACCCATCTAATCTTCAGCATTCTTCTGTAGCACCACATTTCGAAAGCTTCTATTCTCTTCTTGTCCAAACTATTTATCGTCCATGTTTCACTTCCATACATGGCTACACTCCATACAAACACTTTCAGAAATGACTTCCTGACACTTAAATCAATACTGGATGTTAACAAATTTCTCTTCTTCAGAAACGCTTTCCTTGCCATTGCCAGCCTACATTTTATATCCTCTCTACTTCGACAATCATCAGTTAAGTGTCTGTCATGAAAATGAGATGTTGAAAAATGAAAACCAATTTCTGGTGTCTTACTAAGATCTGACATGAAGAAAATAAAATGAAGGCTAAAATTTCACCATGGAGCAGTGTCCTTATTTGTCAAGGAATGATCTCATCATATTCCTGGATGACAGTGATTATTGCAGTAAGCCTTATTATCAATGAAGACCAATGAGAACCAGATGAGTACATTTTAAACTTAATTATTATTTTGAACTTCCTTCTCCCTGAAAATGATTGTACACACTTAGTGTTATTCTACCTAATAAGTGCACAAGAGCAATTGATGATTTTCATTAGTGACAAAAAGGGGTTAATGATAGCATAAAATGACTAGTTCTTCATGTGAAGGTCTTTCTGAGGAAGAGTTTGTACAGATTTTAGAGGACTCTGTAATTGCAAATGAGAATGAGCATGTTTTTGATGATTACAATGATTCATTTGTAAATGAATGGGTGGATGGAGTACAAGGACTGTCAAAAGTTGAGGACACGAGAGAGTGGATAGGAGTTACAAGAATGAAGGATATGTTGCAGAGAGGGTTCCCACCTGTTCATTTCAGCAGAACATGTTGGTAGGAAGAATCCAGATGACATACACCACAAAGGAGTTGTTAAGTCAAGCACATGATGTTGGGTGGTGTGCTCAGTAACTGGATGGCCCACCTCTCTTTTGGCCACAGTTTGATGGCAGCCATTTCTCCAAAAGTCTACTTGTTAGTGGTTACACCCACATACATTCCCAGCCAGTGGCTGCAGCTTTGTTGATAGACCACATGTCTGCTTTCCCAGGTGTCCCTTCCCTTTGATGACACTAGGAGATGCCTGTGACAGGAATGGGGTAGGTGGTAGTGGGAGGATCTAGGGGACAGTTCTCACATATAGCTCTATTACAGGAATATGAGACATGGGGCAAGGGTTGGTTGCAGAAGTGGATTAGGGAATTGCAAAGATACTGCATATGCTGGATGGGTAACAGAATGCCAGTGTGGGAGGTTGGAAGGTGTAGGAAAGATAGTGGGGAGCATATTTCTGAATACAGGGCATGACAGGTAGTCAAAACCCTGGCAGAGAGCATAATTCGGTTGCCTCAATCCAGGATGGTAATAAGTCACAAAGCTATTGTCCTTTGTGGCCAGCCAGTTGGTATTTGGGGAGATCTGTTTTTGGACCACTACCTTCCCCATTCCCACTCCAGCCTCACACATGCATTATAACCCCCCCCCCCTGTGGACCTACAGAGTTCTTTCCTCTTCCCTGCTTCTGTCTGCTTGCTTTTTACCCCTGCAACGCAACACCTTGATGCTGAAATTTGAAGTCCGCTATTCAGTCCCAGCCACATCACTACACCCTGCCACAGGCAGCACTGCAGCCCCACTACACTTAAAACTAAATGAAATAAATAAATCTTTGCAAACCAAACTTGAATATTTTTCTGCTATAAATACAAATATATCAGTTCATTATGGTCCTAAGAGTTCCTTCACATGGAAGGCTCACCAAACAACTTTAATGAGAACTTCCAATATGTCAGTGAAATAGGAACATATGAAGTGATAATATTATTCATTTCTTTATGGCTGTTTCAAAACATAAGCTGAATAAATGAGCAAGTTTCAACAAAAGCATTACAACAAACCGCCAAAAACTAACTTAATAAAGTTCTACGCTTTTGTGCCACAAAGACGATTCATTCAGTGTAACATCCTCCAGCCTGTTATTTAATGCAGCTCCAACAATAAGAAGGCAGATATATTTACAATGTGAATGATTCTTCTCACTTATGCAGATGTACTTTGATGAACTACTATTTAATATGTTCAAGTGTGTGTAGGTAGGTACATATAAATTAATTTGATTTTGTAATTTAGTTTGCTAGTATTTTACTACTTCCATTTTCTTTCTTTTGAAACACTTCATTTGATGATGGCTTGCTAAGATGTCAAAACCAACTGTTTGTATGGTCTGTAACTGAAAATTCCATGTCATGTAGACTATTATGGTCTGCACAGATTTGTTTTCTTTTAATAAAATTTTTATGTTTTTCACAATTGCAGCACTTTCTGAACTTGTCACACTAATTAAGGCTGTAGAAGCATGGTCTTTTTTAAATATACTTCTCACCAAAAAATGATTCTGGTAGCTAGAGCCCAACATTTTTGTTAAGAATGCCTTTTGCACTATTGTGGTTATATTTACATAGAAACTGTCATCCGCTAACACATGCTTTTTTATATCTAACTGAGAACTGAAATACCAGTTTTCATATATTTAGATTTAAAAATTTTATAATATAATGAAATATTTTCTAAAAAAATGTTCATCGCCTATTTCAGCTCCTTAGGGGTTGAATTTCCAAAAACAGTGAAACTTTTTTTTTTTTAATTTCCAATAGAGAATCCAAATACAAATTTTCATAGATTTAGCTTTGAAAATGCTTTAGTAGTTTTTAACAAAAATTTATTTTCAATAAAATTTCACCCACTATTTTCCCCCTTATTGGTTGAATTTCCAAAAAATGCTGAAACACACACAGACTGAGAAACCAAATACCAATTTTCGTAAGTCTAGCTTCAAACAGACCTTAATAGTGACAGATTTTCAAAAACCTTTCATCCATATTTTACTCCATCAGGGGCGCAATTCTGAAAAAAATCCATTCTTAAGCAATGTCTACAGTATAGGGTTAACAATCTCTCAAATTTTCAAGTTTCTATCCTTAGGCATTTGGGCTGGGTGATGCTGATTCAATCAATCAGGACATTGCCTTTTGTTTATATAGATTTGTTTACAAGGCAATCACTTTATATCGCTAAGACAGTACACCTAATCCATGTAAATATATGTTTGACAGTCATTGTTTTCTGATACTATGTAATAACGTCATTATAATTGTGTACATTAATTCATGTTATAGTTTACAGAAAGCAGGAGAAGAATGTGCTGTAACATTTAATGAGACATTAATTGAGCATCACAAGTTCCAACACAAAATTGCTTCATTGGAAAAGGATACTGAGGAATTAAAACAAGAACTTTGTCAACGAGACAACGCCCTACAAGACAAGGCAATTCATGCCTAGTAACATTACAATGTAGGTGTTATAAAATTTCATTCCCTTTTTTTTTACTTTTTTCATTTTTTGCAGGAGAAAGGAATATCTGATTTGAAAGAGAGTAATCAAGAACTCAGTAAGTTGAAATTTATACTGCATTATAAAACAGAAGAACTTCGAAATCAAATTCAACCCAAAGATATACAAATCCAGAATAAGGAAGAACAAATGATGGATGTAAGTATGAACAGCACTATGATTTTCCTACAGCAGGTAACAACTTAGTAAGAAAAAATGAATAATAGCAGTCAGAATATTCAAAATTTCCGCTTTGAAAATCTTAACAATAATATTTTTCTTACCTTCCTTGGTACTTGCATACCCTCACAATGGGCAGCCTGAACAGAGAACAAATATGGATACAATATTAATGGCTCATAGCAGAAATTCTGAGGTAGAAAAAATGGAAAGGGAGTGGATGAGAATGGGAACTAGAGGAGGCTTTGCAGAATGGATGATGCACTGGAGGAATACCTACCACCTGAAAGGCCTCAGGAAACAGTGCTAGGGGGAGAGAGGGGTGGTGGCAAAGGTGTTGATATGGCCGTCAAGATCATTAGTGTGCAACATATTCAGCAAATGGATGGTTGACTTTGTAGTTAGCCCATAGCTTAATGGTTGCAATTCATGTGATTACCATCAGCTTAGTTTTTATACCAACATACATTCTTACACAGTAATTGCACATCAGCTAGTATAGGACGTAGCTGCATTTGGATGTGACCTACTTTTGATCAGAAAAGTAGAGAGATATTCTAGTTAATGGGTTCACCATGAGCTAGCAGGGGAATTAACAGGTTAGTTACTGTACACGGGTCACATACAATCAGTAGAATAACCTATGATCAAAGTAATAGAAACATTAATGGCACAAAGATGGTATATGATACTGTGTAAGTTAGGTGTATGGTATAATATAACTTTAGGGAATAAGGTAGAATTTTTGCTAGGATATAACTCATCTCAAGATGTCTATAACTCGTCTCAAGATTGCTATAGGACTACATAAATATCTTGATAAGTAGTAACGTTAATCTCAGGGTCTGGGATTTGTGAGTACTTGGCCTGAGATGACACTAAAGTTAGCCCGCCAAGACTCAGTGCTATTTACTTGTCTTGCCAAGTGTTCCATAGATAGGTTTGTTGAAGGCTTTACAACAATATGTGATTTACTGGAATGTCAGTAACCCAGCCTGTGTTCAATAATATTGTGACTAGTGCAATGAGGGAGGGAGCTCAGGCAATGACATTAGGCCAAGGTACAAGTCAGGTTACATCTGTTTCTGCACTTTGGTGAGTGATGTTTGGTTAAATAAACAATTATGTGAATGTTATAAACCCAAAAATCCTGGTACTTTTTATGTAGAGGGAATACATTGTAGAACTTCAGAAATTGAAGATAAGTTAATGAAATTGAAAGAGAAGTTAAATAACACAGTGAAATATACTAGCATTACAAGAAGTGATTCAAGAAAAGAAAGACCATATTGAATTAAAATTAAGTTATGTTTCTGGGGTTACGAATATGCCTATAGTATTTCCATAAAACTGTAACTGCTTTGCGCCAGCAGGTTATTTACAAAATGTATTTAAATATAAAAGTGAAGTTGTGAGGATGAGGTATGAGTCATGTCTGGATAACAGTCAGTAAGAACATTGTCGAGAGGTAAGGTCACTAATCTGAGTTTCAAAACAGCAGCCACTCTGCTGCAGAGTGAAAGATTTATGCTGGAAACAGTCTCCTAGGCTACAGATAGACCATTTATTTGCATTAACCTTTCTTCCCACGCTGGTGTTGTTAATACAGCAAAGTGTTCATGAAAACTTGTGCAAAGTTTGGAGAGTAGAAGAGAGGTGCTTATAGAATTGAAGCTCTGAGGTCAGATCGTGAGTTGTGAATTGTTTATGTCTCATAACACACATAATACAAATCATTTCATTCAGATACAGCTAACATATCACAACAAACAATCAATTTTAATAATAACATCCTAATAATAATTCAATTCTGTCATGAACTGGAGGATATGGTGGGGAAAATCAGCATGTCATCTTTACAGTGAGTAGAAATTTATCCTTTTACTTATATTATCAGTTCTGTTAACCATATACATAAGAAAATCTAATACTGAGTAACCCTCTCCCCAAATTATCATTTCATTCAGCATGAATTCTTCTACCAAATGCTAACATTTCTCCCACAGCATCTGCTGTAGCCATATTTTTAGTATCTCTGATTTACATCAGATACACTCCTGGAAATGGAAAAAAGAACACATTGACACCGGTGTGTCAGACCCACCATACTTGCTCCGGACACTGGGAGAGGGCTGTACAAGCAATGATCACACGCACGGCACAGCGGACACACCAGGAACCGCAGTGTTGGCCGTCGAATGGCGCTAGCTGCGCAGCATTTGTGCACCGCCGCCGTCAGTGTCAGCCAGTGTGCCGTGGCATACGGAGCTCCATCGCAGTCTTTAACACTGGTAGCATGCCGCGACAGTGTGGACGTGAACCGTATGTGCAGTTGACGGACTTTGAGCGAGGGCGTATAGTGGGCATGCGGGAGGCCGGGTGGACGTATCGCCGAATTGCTGAACACGTGGGGCGTGAGGTCTCCACAGTACATCGATGTTGTCACCAGTGGTCGGCGGAAGGTGCACGTGCCCGTCGACCTGGGACCGGACCGCAGCGACGCACGGATGCACGCCAAGACCGTAGGATCCTACGCAGTGCCGTAGGGGACCGCACCGCCACTTCCCAGCAAATTAGGGACACTGTTGCTCCTGGGGTATCGGCAAGGACCATTCGCAACCGTCTCCATGAAGCGGGGCTACGGTCCCGCACACCGTTAGGCCGTCTTCCGCTCACGCCCCAACATCGTGCAGCCCGCCTCCAGTGGTGTCGCGACAGGCGTGAATGGAGGGACGAATGGAGACGTGTCGTCTTCAGCGATGAGAGTCGCTTCTGCCTTGGTGCCAATGATGGTCGTATGTGTGTTTGGCGACGTTCAGGTGAGCGCCACAATCAGCACTGCATACGACCGAGGCACACAGGGCCAACACCCGGCATCATGGTGTGGGGAGCGATCTCCTACACTGGCCGTACACCACTGGTGATCGTCGAGGGGACACTGAATAGTGCACGGTACATCCAAACCGTCATCGAACTTGGGAAGGGAACTTGCTGTTCCAACAGGACAATGCACGTCCGCATGTATCCCGTGCCACCCAACGTGCTCTAGAAGGTGTAAGTCAACTACCCTGGCCAGCAAGATCTCCGGATCTGTCCCCCATTGAGCATGTTTGGGACTGGATGAAGCGTCGTCTCACGCGGTCTGCACGTCCAGCACGAACGCTGGTCCAACTGAGGCGCCAGGTGGAAATGGCATGGCAAGCCGTTCCACAGGACTACATCCAGCATCTCTACGATCGTCTCCATGGGAGAATAGCAGCCTGCATTGCTGCGAAAGGTGGATATACACTGTGCTATTGCCGACATTGTGCATGCTCTGTTGCCTGTGTCTATGTGCCTGTGGTTCTGTCAGTGTGATCATGTGATGTATCTGACCCCAGGAATGTGTCAATAAAGTTTCCCCTTCCTGGGACAATGAATTCACGGTGTTCTTATTTCAATTTCCAGGATTGTATGTTTTCATCCATTAATTTTGTACATACTGCCATCCCCATATACTTTGAAGGCTGTGCATGATATTGCAAATTGTGTGTGGGCAGCATAAAACTCTTTTTGTGTTTCATACATGTGGTTAAAATGATTCTCATCACATAATTATCGTCTAGCTTAAGTTCTTGCCAACATTTAGTCCAAGGAAATGATTGCATTAGCTTTATCTATAATTTGGTGGTTATGCTCTGTTTTAAGTTCCACACATTTTGAATGCTTGGTTTGGAAATGTATCCCTGCAGTGTTCAGTTTTGACCCATTAAACCGAAATCAGTTTTCTAGGGCATTGCGTATACACATTATAGAGTTCAAATTTTTTCTGTGTTATCATCTTCACTTAAAACAGAAATATTGCCTGCAAACAGAATTGATGAGTAATTTACATTTGCAGGTAAGCCATTTACACTGCATAAGAAAAGGATTGGCTTGGAAATGGAGCCTTGTGATACATTTTTGTGATACCTTGCCTTGCGGGAGGGGGAGGGGGAGGGGGGAGGTAGTAGAGGGAGCACCCATGCTCTAGATGCAGCATCTTTGAGTCGTAATCAAAATGTCCTCAGTCCTGGGTTTAAACCCCAATAATGATTCAAATCACCAGTAATGGTGGCCAAAGATTTATGGCATAAGAATTCACTTCATTTTGAAAGTGGCCTTATCAAGGTAGGTGGAGGAGCAGACAGAGGTTCAGGGCACTCTCTTCCTCTTGGGGTGGGAAACTACACCTAAAAGGTGGAAGTATCAGCAGTGATCAACAACATGAGGATGTGAAAGGCAATAGAAACCACTGCATTAAAGACAAATAATGTGTATCCTCAGGACATATGGCCTGTAATTGAAAAAGTGTCATGATGATCTCTCCGTTGCAAAAGATTTCAGAATAGCATCCCACTCGCGTTGCCAGGAGGGGACTGCCAAGAGGGAGGTGACCATGCGAAAAAGACCAAATAACCAATGAAAGGATAACATTCTATGAGTGGGGGTGAGGAATGTCAGAATTTTGAACATGGAAGGAAAGCTAGAAAATCTGAAAACGGAAGTGCAACGGCTCAATTTACGTTTAGTGGAGGCCAGGGAAATTAAACAGGAAGAAGACAAAGATTTCTGGTCAGATGAGTATAGAGTAATATCAATAGCAACAGAAAATGGTATAACAGGAGTAGGATTCCTTATGAATAGGACAGTGGGGCAGATAATCAGTTACTGTGAATGGTTCAGTGATAAGAGTTCTTCTCATCTGAACTGACTGCAAACCAACACTGATAACAATAGTTCAGGTACACTATGTGATCAAAAGTATCTGGACACCTGGCTGAAAATGACTTACAAGTTTGTGGTGCCCTCCATCGGTAATGCTGGAATTCAATATGTTGTTGGCCCACCCTTAGCTTTGATGACAGCTTCCACTCTCGCAGGCATACATTCAATCAGGAGGTGCTGGAAGGTTTCTTGGGGAATGGAAGCACATTTTCATGGAGTGCTGCACTGAGGAGAGGTGTCGATGTCAGTTGGTGAGACCTGGCACAAAGTCAGCAATGCAAAACATCACAAAGGTGTTTTCTATAGGATTCAGGTCAGGACTCTGTGCAGGCCAGTCCATTACAGGAATGTTATTGTCATGTAACCACTTCACCGCAGGCCATGCATTATGAACAGGTGCTCGATCTTGTTGAAAGATGCAGTCACCATCCCACATTGCTCTTCAACAGTGGGGAGCAAGAAGGCGCTTAAAACATCAACGTAGGCCTCTGCTGTGATAGTGCCAGGCAAAACAACAAGGGGTCCACGCTCCCTCTATAAAAAACATGATCACACCATAACACCAGCACCTCCGAATTTTACTGTTGGCACTAAACAAGCTGGCAGATGAAGTTCACCAGGCATTCCCCATACCCACACACTGCCATTGGATCACCACATTATGTACCATGATTCATCACTTCACACCTCATTTTTCCACTGTTCAATCGTCCGATGCTTGTGCTCCTTACAGCAAGTGAGGCATCATTTGGCATTTACCAGCATGTTGTGTGGATTATGAGCAGCTGCTCGACCATGAAATCCAAGTTTTCTCACCTGCCACCTAACTGTCATAGTACTTGCAGTGGCTCCTGATGCAATTTGGAATTCCTGTGTGAAGGTATGGATAGGTGCCTGCCTTTTACACATTATGACCCTCTTCAACTGTCGGCAGGCTCTATAAATCAGCAGAAAAAAGTCGGCCTGTACGCGTATGTGCTGTATGTGTCCCTTTATGTTTCCACTTCACTATGACATCAGAAACAGTGGACCTAGGGATGTTTGTTATTGTTGTTGTGGTCTTCAGTCCTGAGACTGGTTTGATGCAGCTCTCCATGCTACTCTATTCTGTGCAATCTTCTTCATCTCCCAGTACCTACTGCAGCCTACATCCTTCTGAATCTGCTTAGTGTATTCATCTCTTGGTCTCCCTCTACTATTTTTACCCTCCACGCTGCCCTCCAATACTAAATTGGTGATCCCTTGATGTCTCAGAACATGTCCTACCAACCAATCCCTTCTTCTAGTCAAGTTGTGCCACAAGCTCCTCTTCTCCCCAATTCTATTCAATACCTCCTCATTACTTATGTGATCTACCCATCTAATCTTCAGCATTTTTCTGTAGCACCACATTTCAAAAGCTTCTATTCTCTTCTTGTCTAAACTATTTATCATCCATGTTTCACTTCCATACATGGCTACACTCCATACAAATACTTCCAGAAACGACTTCCTGACATTTAAATCTATATCGATGTTAACAAATTTTTCTTCTTCAGAGGCGCTTTCCTCGCCATTGCCAGTCTACATTTTATATCCTCTCTACTTCAACCATCATCAGTTATTTTGCTCCCCAAATAGCAAAACTCCTTTACTACTTTAAGTATCTCATTTCCTAATCTAATTCCCTCAGCATCACCCGACTTAATTCGACTACATTCCACTATCCTCATTTGCTTTTGTTGATGTTCATCTTATACCCTCCTTTCAAGGCACTGTCCATTCCATTCAACTGCTCTTCCAAGTCCTTTGCTGTCTCTGGCAGAATTACAATGTCATCGGCAAACCTCAAAGTTTTTATTTCTTCTCCATGGATTTTAATACCTACTCTGAACTTTTCTTTTGGTTCCTTTATTGCTTGCTCAATATACAGATTGAATAACATCGGGGAGAGGCTACAACCCTGTCTCACTCCCTTCCCAACCACTGCTTCCCTTTCATACCCCTTGACTCTTATAACTGCCATCTGGTTTCTGTACAAATTGTAAACAGCCTTTCGCTCCCTGTATTTTACCCCTGCCACCTTCAGAATTTGAAAGAGAGTATTCCAATCAACATAGTCAAAAGCTTTCTCTAAATCTACAAATGCTAGAAATGTAGGTTTGCCTTTCCTTAATCTTTCTTCTAAGATAAGTCATAGGGTCAATATTGCCTCACGTGTTCCAACATTTCTACGGAATCCAAACTGATCTTCCCAAAGGTCGGCTTCTATCTGTTTTTCCATTCATTTGTAAAGAATTCACAATTGTATTTTGCAGCTGTGACTTATTAAACTGATAGTTCAGTAATTTTCACATCTGTCAACACCTGCTTTCTTTGGGATTGGAATTATTATATTAGGAGTATGGAGTATTTAGGAGTATGGAAATCTCACTTACAGACTTATGACACAAGTAACACAAAAATCAAGACATGTTCATAGGATCCGTTGACCTGGGAAAGACATTCGACAATGTAAAATGGTGCAAGAGATTTTACATTCTAAGAAAAGTAGGGGTAAGCTGTAGGGAAAGGTGATAACATTTTTTATGTACAAGAACCAAGAGGGAAGAGCTAAGTGCTGAGATTAAAAGGGGTGTTCACCCCTACTGTTCCATCTATACAGTGGAGAAGCAATTACAGAAATAAAAGAAAGTTTCAAGAGTGGAATTAAAATTCAAGGTGAAAGGATATCAAAAGATTTACTGAAGACATTGGTATCCTCAGTGAAAGTGAAGAAAAATTACAGGATCTGTTGAATGGAGTGAACAGTCCAATGGATGCAGAATATGGATTAAGAGTAAATCAAAGAAAGACTAACTTAACATCAGAATTGGGGCTCACAAAATAGATGAAGTCCAGGAATTCTGCTATATAGGCAGCAAAATAACAATTGATGGACAGAGCAAGGAGGAGGAAATAGAAAACCAGACTAGCACTGGCAAAAAGGGCATTCTTGGCCAAGAAAAGGGTGCTAGTATCAGACATGGGCCTTAATTTGAGGAAGACATTTCTGAGAATGTACATCTGGAGCACAACATTGCATGGTGGTGAAACATGGACTATGGGAAAACCAGAACAGAAGGGAATTGAAGCATTTGAGATGTGGAGCTACAGGAGAATGTTGAAAATTATCCTGGACTGATAAGGTAAGGAATGAGCTTCTCCATAGAATCAGCCAGGAAAGGAATACATGGAAAACTCTGACAAAAAGGGGCAGGATGGTAGGACATTTGTTAAGACGTAAGGGGAAAACTTCCATATATTATAGGGAGCTATAGAGGGTAAAAGCTGAAAGGGAAGAGAGATATCGGAGTACACCCAGCAAATAATTGAGGATGTAGGTTGCAAGTGGTACTCTCAGTTGAAGAGGTTAATCCAGGAGAGGAATTCTTGGTGAGCTACATCAAAACAGTGAGATGACTGGTGAATTTTAATCCTATACTTACCTAATTTGTAAATAAAAATGTGAGAGTACAGAATTTTTTGTAATTGTTTTCAGGAGTTTTCTCATTTAAAAGTTAGAAGTCTGAAGTTTTCTGTGCCCTCATCATCTTACATGAATGAGTAATTGTGCAGTTATTGATAAATACATGAGTGCACAGGTCTGTGTTTTGCATATAGTGTTATTATCTATTTGAGGTACTCTAGGCAGTGTGTGGCATTTGTAGTTAGCCATCAATGCCTGATTCATCACAGTAAGTATGGTTCATAGCTTCCAATTCCACATGGACAGCATAAGGACGACCTTGAAATAAAACCTTGAAGACTGGAAGGAAATTGATATGCAAGAATGAATATGATATGTATATGAAAAAGTTTATGTATTTATATTCAGTTAACAGTCGCATGTTCTAAAATATCCATAATGGATAAGCTTAATCTTCAAGTTTGTTTCTTTAGTAACAAAACTGTTATTGAACTATCCATATGATCAAATATCAGTATGCATCTACTACATTAACTTGTACAACAGACTTTGTGTGTGGATAGTTCAGTAACAGTTCCATTACTAAAAAGACAGACTCAGAGCTTTCTCTTATGTATAGTATTTACATTCTTTCATATCAGCTTCCTTGTCAGTCTTCATATTCTTATTCTGAGATCCTCCTTACAATATCCAAGTGGAGTTGGAACCTCTGAACCATATTTGCTGTGACACAACAATCACCTGCTTACTAACTAACACCACATGCTACCCAACGAGTACCTCAAACAGCTAATAAAACAACACAAACAAACTGAATGTACTCAAACAATGGAAAAAACAATAATACTGCAGTATTATGGAAGGATAGATCACTACTCATCATATAGTGGAGACGTTGAGCTCCAGATGGGCGCAATAAAAAGACTGCCAACAAGTAAGCTTTCAACCAAAAGGCCTCCTCCTGAATTAGACAATATACATATACACACACTCACTCACACAAATGCACTCACACACACATGACCACTGTCTCTGGCTGTCGTGACTTTTTTTTTTTTTTTTTTTAATTTGGAAGAAGGCCAAAAACTTACTTGTTTGACAGTTTTCTGTTCTGCATATTTTCAACTTAACATCTATGCTGCATGGTGTGTAGCTAACTGTATGTTTTAATACATAATACTACATGCAAAACATGAACTTTTGTGGAGGAAATGGTTGGTATCTTTTATATAGGAAGGTAGTTTCCAGGTAATAGGTTGAAGATGCTTGTCTATGAGAGCAGAGATTCTCTCAGTGGGGGCACAGTAACCAGCCATAATGGAGCATCCTGGGTGGTTAGGATCATGGACTTTAGGAAGCATGTAAAAGGTAGGAGTGCGAGGAGTGGTAGGGGTGAGCAGAGAGGTGGACTCCAGGGAGAGGTTCTGGGATGAGCCTAAGGATTTGAGTAGTGACTGGAGTCCTGCTGGATTTGTGGAATGGGGTCACTGTAGCAAGGTTTGTAGGTGCAGGTATCTAACAGCTGGTGGAGTCCTTCTGCCAGGTAATCCTTGTGGTTCAAAACAACAGTGGTGGAATCTTTGTCTGCAGGTATAAGGTTGGGATCAATTTTTAGATAGTGCAATGCGGTTCTTTCTGTGGATTTTATGGGGTTTGGGGAAAGATGGTGAGGCAAGGTTCAAGGTTATGAAATTCTGGAAAGTTAACAGGAAGTGATTTGGGGGCAATGGGGGTGGATCACAGTTTGATGGAGGAGTGAACTGGGTTAGGCAGGGTTCAGTATTGGTCTTTGGTCGAGTCTGATTGGTAGGGTTGGGGGTGAAAAAGTGTTCAACTGTAGGGGTCAGGAGAAGGAGAGAAGGTCTTTAACAGGTGAGTATCAAGTTTCCTTTTCATAATAAGAATATGTGAAACATTGTTTGGTTTTGAGCATTCATAATGAATTTGTATGTAAATACAGAAATATGTGTTGGTTTTGACATTTTTGCTATAACTAGTTGCCTTTATGAAGAGAAAAGCATAGGGCAACCATGTCTCAGAGGAATCTGTGGAGTGCAAGAGACAGATCTTTGTGTGCAACTCACAAAAACCTACTGTTCATGCATACTGTGAACTGGGCATTAAGTTTACCATTTTAACCTGTTACAGTACCACATTCTAAATGATGATGCCTGCTGACTGGAGTTTTTTTACCGAAATGTGAGCCATTGAAGGTGATGATGACTTTGCAGGGACTTTGATATGTTGTGACAAGACGACTTCCCATCCTTTGGGAAATGTGAATCATCACAATGTGAGAGTATGGGGTACTGAATTGCAGCATCTCCTTGTGGAGTTGGATAGATATTTGCCAAAAATGAATGTCTTCTGTGCCATAATGCCTTTTTCTACATTGAGGGGATGGTGTCAGGTTCCTTGTGACTGGAGATGTGGTTGTTTCACAACTGACTGCTGACTCGTCAACTTTCATCTTTCAAAAGCACAGGACTCCACTGCACTGAAGCATAATGGTCCATGCCTTTCTCAACAGAGAACCGTCACATTACTGGAAAGGGAGCACTGGTCTGTGTGATGTTCCTGTGCTGCTACACCCCCTACCCTCCCCACCCCATAGGTTGCCAGATCTCACAACATATCATTTCTTCCTGTGGGCATGTGCTAAGGACAAAGTTTATGTGTCCCTAATTCCAACAATGCTGCAGGAATGCATCACTGCTGCAGTGACTGACATTAATAGAAACATTGCGTCAGGTGATCAAAGATGCACACATTCGACATTTGTAGAATGTACCAGAAGCTTGGAAAGTGTATCTGTTAGAACTTCAAGTTTAACACATATATTTAGGAATGACACAACAACACATATAAGTCACAGAGTAAGTTGACATCTGTACACATTAGCGTTCGAATAAACACTGAGTCTCAGTCTAGCGGCCGCTGCTCAGCTGGCCGCTTAGGTGGCGCAGCTGCTGCATGGCTGGCAGACAGCGCTGCACGTAGAGGATGTGCGTAATTGCGCGGCGGCACTTTGAATGATCGGTGAGTCACAACACTTTTCCCCCCTTTGAAATTGTTGCACTGGTCTTGATGGAGGTGTCTTGGAGATGGCTAACGTCCATAGGCGTTATTTGACTCGCCGTAAAGTCTCGACGAGGAGGCTTCCCGTACGGACGGAAGTGTCCCCGATGATAACGGGTCAAGATGACGAGAGACGTAGGGGTCGAATCTGCTGGGGCCCCATGCACCAATCTGCCTGCTGCGGCAAGTCCAGTTGATATGACAGGAGACATGGGCGATGTGTCAGCGTCCGTTGGAGGAGGAGGCGAGTAGATGTACTCTGACAGAGGATGGTCCTCCGGTTCCTGCATGGGCACATCTCCTGGTGGCGTCCGTTCTGGTGCTGGAATCGCGATGACGGTGAGAGGGCTGCGTTGTGAGTATTGAGAGATGCCAAGATCCCGAGCATCAGGTAGAGCCAAAGGTGGTGTGGCGGCATTCGGAACAGGCGTTGCTGGCACCCGAGGCGGAAGCTGGTCCAAATGACGCAATGCAACACCCGTGTCTGTCTGGATTTCATACAGGCGTCTGCCACAGTGTCTTAAGATGCGGCCCGGGCTCCATTTTGGCCGCCTGCCTTATCCCCGTACCCAGACGAGGTCATCGGCAGTGAACAGGCCAAGTGAAGGCACCCGCGGCCGTGAGGTGGGAGGCCGCAGAAGATGAAGTAGCGTGCGGGGCTGTCGGCCATGTAAGAACTCAGCCGGGCTGTGATCGCCCATGGGGGTGAAACGGTAAGACGCCAGGAACTGGATAAGTGCATCATCAGCAGTAGAAGAAGTCAGAAGTTTCCTCATCTGAGCCTTAAATGTGCGGACCAGTCGTTCAGCCTCACCGTTTGACTGTGGATGGAACGGCGGGACCGTGACATGCATAACGCCGTGACGAGCACAAAAATCCACAAAGTCGGAAGAGGCAAATTGCAGACCATTATCAGTAACAAGAGTAGAGGGAGGCCTTCCAAAGAAAAAATGTGGGTGAGAGCACTGGTGGTTGCCGCGGTGGTAGGTGATGTGCAACGGACAATGAAGGGAAAGTAAGAGTAGGCGTCAATTACGAGGAGCCAATAAGTACCTAAAAAGGGTCCTGCAAAATCAGCATGAATGTGCTCCCAGGGCTTCTCAGGCGAAGGCCACGGTGACAAAGAAGACTTCGGGGCAGCGGCCTGTGACGCATAAGGGCCGCGGGCAGCGACCATGTGTGCTATTTCAGAGTCAATGCCAGGCCAGTACACATGACGGCGCGCCAGAGATTGTGTGCGAGACACACCCCAGTGCCCCTGGTGAAGGAGGCGCAAGACCGAAGCATGCAAAGACACAGGGACCACAACACGCGGCGAAGCATTGTCAGTGGAGAGGAGGATAACATCATCCCTAGCCGTGAGGCGGTAGCACAAAGTGTAGTAGTTCCGCAACGGATCAGAAATCTTAGCGGATGGCGATCTGGCCAACCCTTCTGAATACAGCATAAAACCTGGGAGAGGGTAGGGTCAGAACCCGTAGCAGCCGCCAGCCTGTCCCCAGTGATGGGGAACCCGTCCACAACCCGCTGCTCGGCAACATCCAGGTGGAAACACAAAAGTTCGTCCCTATCGAATGCCTGATCAGGACCCATGGGAAGGCAAGACAAAGCATCAGCATTCGCATGTTGAGCCGTTGGCCAGAAATGAATCTCATAATTGAAACGGGACAAGTAAAGAGCCCAACACTGGAAGCGGTGTGCAGCCTTGTCGGGAAGTGACGTTGATGGATGACAAAAGGAAACAAGTGGTTTGTGATCCGTAACAAGATGAAATTTTGAGCCATAGAGAAAAACACCAAACTTATGAAGAGCATAAATGATGGCCAAAGCTTCTTTCTCAATTTGAGAATACTTTTGTTGGGCATCCGTGAGCGTTTTGGAGGCATAAGCAATGGGTTGTTCCGAACCGTCAGAAAAACGGAGCGCAAGGACTGCCCCAACCCCGTATTGAGAGGTGTCTGTGGCAAGAACAAGATGTTGGCCAGGTCGATAAGTAGCCAGGCACGGGGCCTGTTTCAGCATAGTCTTTAATTTCTGGAAAGCCGCGTCACATGACGCGGACCAGTGAAAAGGTATGTTTTTATGCAACAGGCGATGCAACGGCTGAGCCACCAACGCCGCAGACGGTAAAAACTTGTGATAGTATGCTATTTTCCCCAAGAAGGCCTGCAGTTCCTTAACAGATGTAGGGCAAGGGAGGGCATCGATTGCAGCGACAGTTTGTTGAAGCGGACGAATACCATCCCGAGAGAGTTGAAACCCCAAGCACGTGATAGAGGCCTGAAAAAATTGTGATTTCTGAAGATTACACTTAAGACCGGCAGTCTGTAAGACATTAAAGAGTGTGCGGAGATTTTGAAGATGTTCTTCAGTGGTGGAGCCAGTGACAACAATGTCATCCATGTAATTGATACACCCAGGGACAGGGAGCAATAATTGTTCCAAGAATTGCTGAAAGAGAGCAGGGGCACTAGCAACCCCGAATGGCAAGCGTTGGTATTGATAGAGGCTGAAAGGCGTGTTAAGGACCAGAAACTGCCGGGAAGCAGCGTCGAGAGGAAGTTGATGATAAGCTTCTGACAGGTCAATTTTAGAAAAATACTGTCCTCCAGCGAGTTTAGTGAACAGTTCTTCAGGACGGGGCATAGGGTAAGTGTCGATGAGGCATTGAGCATTTACAGTGGCTTTGAAATCGCCACAGAGACAAATATCACTATTGGGCTTAGCAACTACAACGACAGGAGAGGACCACTCACTGGAAGTGACAGGAAGCAAGACCCCTGAAGTAGTGAGACGATCCAACTCCCGTTTTACCCAATCACGAAGAGCCACAGGAATGGGCTGAGCCCAAAAAAACTTAGGCCGAGCAGTGGGTTTGAGCGTGATATGAGCTTTAAAGTTGTTTGCATGGCCTAACCCAGGAGAAAAAAGGGACGAAAATGTCGTCGACAAGGAATCCAGTTGAGCATAAGGAATAGCATCAGAGACAATATTGACAGAGTCATCTATGGAGAACCCAAAAACGCGAAAGGCATCGAAACCAAAAAGATTTTCTGCATTGCTCTGGTCGACCACAAATATGGGAACAGTGCGAACGACGGATTTGTAAGATACCTCAGCATTAAACTGTCCCAAGAGAGAAATCTTCTGTTTATTGTACGGCCGTAATTGCCGAGTGACAGGGGACAGGAGTGGAGAACCCAGCTGAAGATACGTCTGAGAATTAATTATAGTGGCAGCAGAACCGGTATCCACTTGCATGCGAACATCTCGACCAAGCATTTGGACAGTGAGGAATAACTTCCCTGAAAGGGAAGAAGTGCAATTGACAGACAACACAGAATCAGAATCAGCATCATGTTCATGAACATCATGTATGTGGTCGGATTTACAAACGGAAGACACATGACCTTTCTTTTGGCAATTGTGACACACAGCCCAACGTTGGGGACAATCCTCGTGTGAATGTTTCGTAAACCACCGCAGACATAAAGGAAGTTGCCGGGGATTTTGCTGCAGTTTCTTAGTGGGTTGTTTACGGCTAGGCCAAGGCTGTGCGTGGGAGCGCACTGCGGCCATGTCGGCCGGCGGGGACGCGCGGCACACTTCATCAACAGCGCACAGAGGTTGTATTTCCCCGACATCACCCCAAGATTCTATTTGCGCCCCAGCGGCGCGAGAAATTTCAAAAGACTGCGCAATGGAGAGAACTTCATCTAGAGTCAGATTCGCCAACTGAAGGGCACCTTGCCGAACTTCTTTTTCGTGTGCCGACCGGATAATAGCATCCCGTACCATGGAATCGGCATAGGATTCTTTGTGAACGTCAGTAACAAATTGACACTTTCGACTGAGGCCGTGAAGTTCAGCAGCCCAAGTGCGATAGGATTGATTTGGTTGTTTTTTACAATGATAAAAGGCAACACAAGAGACTACCACATGCGTTTGCTTTTGAAAATAGACAGACAGAAGTGAGCACATTTCAGCAAAGGACAAAGACGCAGGATCCTTCAAAGGAGTCAATTGTGACAACAACCGATACATTTGAGGTGAAATCCAGGAAAGGAACAGGGACTTACATGGTTGTTCGTCCGTGACATGAAATGCCAAGAAATGCTGTCGAAAACGTTTTTCATAATCAGACCAGTCTTCCACCGTCTCGTCGTAAGGAGGAAAAGGAGGTACAGCCAACGACGAGAAACGCCCTGCATTTGACGCTGTGACGAAATTGCGAATTGCCACTGTTAGAAGCGTTTGCTGTTCAAGGAGATTTTGCAAGAGTTGCTCGACAGTAGCCATGGAACCCTGTGAGTCAACGGTGAAAAGGAAAAATCCACTACCTCGTTGCCAATTGTTAGAACTTCAAGTTTAACACATATATTTAGGAACGACACAACAACACATATAAGTCACAGAGTAAGTTGACATGTGTACACGTTGGCGTTCGAATAAGCACTGAGTCTCAGTCTAGCGGCCGCTGCTCAGCTGGCCGCTTAGGTGGCGCAGCTGCTGCATGGCTGGCAGACAGCGCCGCACGTAGAGGACGTGTGTAATAGCCCGGCGGCACTTTGAATGATCAGCGAGTCACAACAGTATCTATCTTTTCATGTATCACTCATATACTTGTAAACAAACAATGGTTTGAAACCTGATGAGTCACTTATGTCATCCCTGTATTTATCAATAATTGCACTATTGCTCAAACAATGGAAACTCAGGTTGGAATATCAACACTATTAGGAAAAGTATAGATTGCTACTCACCATAAAGCTGCCCCAATGAGTTGCAGACAGGCATAATAAAAAGACTGTTAAATATTATAGCTTTTGGCCAAAGCAGTCTTCAACAAAGAAAACACACACACACACACACACACACACACACACACACACACACACACACATCACACGAGTTGTAGAACGAGTGCCTAATGAAGTATGTTTCAATTTTCTTTGGGGCTGGCTAAGATTAACAGTTGCTCACCTTGTGTTACATTCACATCTATATCTACATGATTACTCTGAAATTCACAGGGGTTCTTCAAACCACTTTCAA
Organism: Schistocerca serialis cubense; assembly: GCF_023864345.2. Lineage (NCBI taxonomy): Eukaryota > Metazoa > Arthropoda > Insecta > Orthoptera > Acrididae > Schistocerca > Schistocerca serialis. Next base: position 138,987,320 of record NC_064638.1, on the reverse strand, counting down.
GCTGTTTGTCAACTGTTCCACTCTCAAACAGGGCACAGAAAAATGAACTCAGAGTTTTGTTGTGGAAAGTATTAAAAGCATCTCACATTGAAGTTCACACTACATTTCAAATTTCTGTAAAACTTTGTCAGTCTTGAAGGTTTTTTTTTTTTTTCTTTAAAATTTGGCATCCTGTTTTTGTTGCTTTTGCAACAGTGTTTTAACCTGTTTTGTGTACCATCTCTTATTACCATCTCTTATCAATTTAGACCTCTCAGTGCCATCACTTATTATTTTATTTGGTATATGTCTCTCAGTAGCTGTCAGTACTATTTCTCTGACTTTAAACCACTTCTGGTCTACATTTACGTATTCTGATTGGAAGATTTGGAGAGCTTGTCGTACATCTTTTATCGGGGAACTGCACCCTGACCTCTAGACAAGGAGGCAAACACTACATGATAAATATATTTGGGTCTTATGTGGTGATGTGTAAATCATAGTTCAGTGGAAACAGATTTCTGACATCAGCAAAAAAAATCATTGGTGTTACATGTGTTGGAAAGTAAGTGTAAGGATTCTAAGGTTTTTAAAAAGGCCTCTACAAGTTTTACAGTTTTATACTTAAAACAGTGTTCTTACTGTCCACATCTGCTGGATCAACATTTCACTTATGTCAGCCACATTACACCAGAGGTACTTGAATAACACAACATGGATAGAAAATATGTAAAATAAGTGAGCACTATTGTCTTTAGGTCAGCACAAGGAGAGATACTTTCAATTTCAAAAGGGGAGGGGGGTGATGACATCAGTTTGCTGTTATATGCAAGCACAATATGGCTCTAGTGGCAGCAGCTGTGCACATTTGTACAGAATTTGTTCATTCATTCACCATAAGCATGTGGAATAGAGTTGATTTTGCAGGATAATAAAAGTCTTATCATTTTCTTAAGTAATTTCACAGTTAGCTTCACATATTATCCGCCCCCCCCCCCCCCCCCCCACACACACACACACAAAGAAAGAAAAAATCATAGTGAGAAACAAAACATATAAGAACAAATTGCAACAGTTATGTTACTGACCCCAGTTGTTATCCTCAACTGACTGGTAGCTGACACATGTGGTAACAAAACAATGTTACAACTGTGTGCAGGACAGCAGGTGCAATAAAATTCAAGCTCTAATTGTCTGTTGCTATGGTAGCTTTCCTGTAAACAACTAGCTGTCAGTCACTGTGTTATTCTAGTTCAAGTAGAGTTTATCCATGTGTTGGTTCAATTTTTACTTGTTATAGAACTGGGCCCACAGAATTTTCCATAGGGTGTTTCATATATTGTCTGACCAAAGATATGTTTGTTTGAAATTGCATAATGAGATTAAGACTAGTTGTTTGCTGTGAACCACTCATAGGTCTGCTCAGATATCATCCGAACTGTGTCTTGTGAAGTTGGGTACAGATCCTTGATTAGCATAGTAACATCATTGTTCTAATTATGTTCTTATGACAACATACCATTATAAAGTTCAAAGTTTCAGGTTCGTTAGTTGCAAGTGATTCTTTAAAACATTTATTAATAGTTCTGTAATAGTTGCAGTATTTATATTTGCTGACCAGTCAGGTAATTTTCAAGCTTGGCCTGACCCAAATAACAAACATCAATGTAGCAAGACATACTTGATGAATTTTTGCAGAATGAGTTCCACAATCCTCACATGCCTCTTACAAAGTCAAAATCAAGAGACGTGCAGATCGTGGTATTCATTCCGTAAATATTTATCAAGTATATGTTGCTACTTTGATGTTTACTATTAGGATCAGGAACTGTCAGTACAGACTCAGTAGGCCTGGCTTGAAAATGAATATATATAGTGCAACAGTTGGCAGAATTGTTAACAGATGTTTTAAGAAATTTAATGAAGTTTCCAGTTCCCTGTCAACAAAACATTGAAACTGGAACAAGTAATTCTTGTAGTTAACAAAGCTTATTTGCAATATAAATGTTTTAGAACAGATAATGCTGTGTTTATAAATTGATACTTAAATACTTTTTAGACTTATTTCTTACTGCTTGATATATACTGTCATCTAAGCTTTGCAGTCTGAAAATGGTAACTTCTTCTCAAAATTAGCATACAAAATCCATTTTTTCGTTTATTTTTGACATTTATTCACAAAATAATTTCTGAACATATTATTTCTAAGTAATACAACTTCCACTTTGACTGAAGATGCAACAAAAAGGGATACAGAAAGAGTGTGACCATTCTGTATAATTGGAGCAGTACTGCAAGAATGCTGAGTACATCACTTAATAGAAGGTCATCAGCTGGTGAATTAATGACTTTAATATTACACATTTCAAGACAACCCATCCTCAGATAACTGTGAAATAGATTATCATAGTCATAAGTAAAAGCAAATGTGCTGCCAGGGTGCATCACAAAAATACTGACAGTTATCAAATTTTAATCATTCAGTACACAGCTTTTGAGCTCTATCTATGTGATCTGAAAAACAGTCCTATCTGACTAAAAACAATAATCTTCTCAAAACATGACTGGTATGGGATAAAACATTATTTAACATGACCTCATGTTAATGTATTACTTATTTAACCCAGACACTCGTTGATGGTTCATTTTTTCCTAATCATTCTTCATAGTACTGACAGCAAATGGTAAAAGACCAAGTCTAGCATCAAATATTTGTTTCCAAATGCGTCCAAAAACATGCATAGCACTTCTGTGAACCCAATCAACAACAAAAATCCAAAAGACATTATATAGTATCATTTTGCATAAAGTATTGGCAACATAGATACCGTAATAATGTTCCAAATAATCCTAGACTTCATTTGCCAATATTTTTCTGTTACACAAAACATGACCACAGTTAAAGCACAAGTAATGAAAAATTCTTCAGTATTAATCATCCTACAACATAGTTAAAGTCAAATAATAATAAAGGCAACAGCATTAGGTAATCAGTGTACAATAGCAACCATACCACTCTATAGATTATTAGATTATAATTCATTCACAAACTATAACCTGACAGGACAAGAAAATGCTTATTACCAAAACATAAGTGAAGCCTTTTGCATTATCTGTAGGACACTTTTTTTTTTAAAAAAAAATCACCATTGTTGTTTCTCTGAAGCATGTTCTTACCTGGTTGCCCTTTGGTCTTTTTTAATAAGATTTCTTGTGCTGATTTTTCCATTATGAAGTTAAATTCAAAAATAATTTTAGTGTTACATTTTCCACACTGTCTCTTTACTAATCTAACAGTCACTCCAAGTTTGTTTAGTTGTTTAAAAAGCAAATGCATAACTTTACATTCACATGTTTTATTATTCTTTTCCCTTACTTTTACTGTGAAGTTCTGATCAGATAGTCTTTCAACAAAGTGATATACCTCAAATATGTCATGTCAGCTTACTGGATTAATATTATGTTCTTTTCAATTAACATTAAACTGTCTGCAAAAATACATTCAGGTGCTCCTCCCACCAATCAAGCTTTGATGTTTCACAGTATTCTGACAAGCTTTCCCGAACAATTTTGATGTTACCAAATTTATGTTCTTCAGAAGATTTTTGGAGCTAATGTTCAAAGTTCAGTTTTCTCAACAGGAAAACGACCTGTTTCCATAACAGGATCACATATGGTATTTTCGTGGAAATTGTCTACTTTACTCAAAAGCACATCTTCCAAAACATTGTCATTTAAAGGTAGCAAATTTGCTAAATCATCTTTAACACTAATGGTGGATTCTGTAATGAAGGTTGTTGGTGCTATAATTTCACTTTCATTCATGTTTTGTAAATTTCACTGACTGTTTTTTTTTCTTCCACATCCAAATTTGCAAGATGTTGGGTTTTTTGTTTGAGATGTTTATTTTGTTTGAGAAGTTGCGAATTTTATTCAGCCAATAAGTCTAGAGCTTTTAACAATTTACTCACCAACTCAATAATTTCAGTTTGAATTGACTTGCATATTCTTACCAAAATATTTTCAGTATTTCACAGTCCCCTTAATTTTGAGCCTTAAATTGTTATCTTTAACACGTTTTTATTAGGTCTCTTTCCTGTCTGTTTATTCAGTAAAAATTTTGCAGTTGATTTTAAACTAACTTTCCAATGAGCCAGATACTTGAAACTTTCAACATAGCACAGAACTGGATGACAATACAATATTAACCCACTTTCATGGCTGGTGTGTGGCTGAGGGTACTTCGTGTACCTGTACCACTTGTGAGTGTTTCGTGGTAAGAATGGTTCCCGATAACTTCCTATGTGGTGTTGATTCTGTCTAATTTCTACCTCTGAAGTCTTTTTTGTAAGATAATCAAAACAACTTCTCCTGGCCCCATATGGATTTCTAACACCATACAGATAGTCCTGTAAACTTTTGTTTACGAAATTTGTAATAGCTTTGAAAATATTGGTACAATTTAAAATGAAAAATGTGGGGCACATGCAGTACATAACTGATGCATGAACAATTCACTTTGCTGGCCGGGGTGGCTGAGCAGTTCTAGGCGCTACAGTATGGAACCGCACAACCGCTACAGTCGCAGATTCGAATCCTGCCTCGGGCATGGATGTGTGATATCCTTAGGTTAGTAAGGTTTAAGTAGTTCTAAGTTCTAGGGAACTGATGACCTCAGAAGTTAAGTCTCATAGTGCTCTGAGCCATTTGAACCATTTTTGAACAATTCAATTCGCCACGTTTTTCATTTTAAATTCTAAAAGTATTTTCATAACTATTAAAAATTCACAAGCACAAATTTTAAAGACTACCTGTATGGGGCTAGGAGTCTGTTTGTGCTAGGAGAATTTATTTTGCTTTAGTTAACAATATTTCTATTTTCCTTCATTTCCTGCAACATACATATCATTTCAGTACATGTCTATATTTATTTCTATCCTGGACATAGAGACTCCAAGGTCTAAACTGATCCTTGCTCTGTTGACTTAAAGAATAATAGTAATAAAAATTAGCAAACTTTGCAAAGTATTAACTTTGCATGCATTTGCACCATAAATCTGTATCACTATGAGCAAGTACAGGTATAATAATCAAAGTTTATTATTCCTACTTAACTTTGTGCTCACTAAAATTGTTGTTTAGCTCTTTGTCAAGATGGTAGCTTTTTGTTCCTGTGAGACATAGTTGAAATGTTACTGGGAAATATTTATGTTGTCTAATATTAGGATGCAGGTCATTTAATATCATCTTTTTAATGAACATCAAAACTGTTGTAACACCAGGTAGCATACATTGTTACTTCGTAATGTTTCAGTCCTGGATATCAGTTAATCAATAACAACATCCTTCCTGATATACTGATTCAGACTAAACATTCAGGCTCTATAGAGCAACCATAACTGGCTCCAAACTTGTTGACATTTACAAATATATATGGCATATAAATACAAAGATTAAATGTAAAGTTGATATAATTTATTTTTCATAACAAAAGAGATAAGGTCATATTTCATAAACAAGAGCATTTTTCTATCAATTTTATCTTTTTGAATAATTATAGAAAATAATAAATAAGACTATAATAATGGAACTGACTATGTTTGATTTTAAATTATAGTGTATCAACTGCTTTGATACTTCACAAAAAAGAGATGTGTTCAGCAGTTCTATTACATGCTGACTGACCCAGGTTCGATTCCCAGTACTGCCAGGGATTTTTTCTAGATGAAAGGGCTGGTATGGGGTGCACTCAGTCTCATAACGTCAACAGCAAAGCTATTTGACCAGATCATGAAACCTGACAATAGCCAGGAAAACAGTGTGCTGCCCCCATGCCCCTCCATACTGCATCCAATGATGCTATTGGCAGAAGATGACATGACAGTTCGTTGGTACCAATGAGTCCACCAGGTTCTGTGGACAGAGTTAATTACTGTTTCCCTGCAGCTAGTCATTAATATTCAGAAACATCGGATGGAGTTAGAAAGTATGTGAAATTGAGAGCTACAGATCATCTGATAGATCATAATAAACAGTTGAGAAATGTGATAAGATTGCCAGAAACAGTTAAAATTTTTGTTGTGAACTCTGGAACACTTCTACATGTTAAGGGTGTTAGTGAAATTGAATTTATAAGTTATTTAAATGGTAAGAAAACACCAATTTTTAATCCAGGTATTAAGTATGTTTCAGGCCTCAGCTACAGCCTGCTGTTAGCATGTAAACTTTTATCAAAAGATTTACTAATAGTTTTTGAGAACAGTAAAGGTGTTATTCAGAAGGACAATGTGATTCTTGCTGTTGCACAGAGAAATGTGTCAAAAATAACAACACACAAAATTTTATACATAAGGAAATTGTGTCATTTAGCTTCGCTAACCAGTATTGATTGAACTGTGGCATGAATGATTGGCTCTCCTTAGTCATGATTACATTGATAAGTCATAGGTGGAATTGACTGAATGAACCCCAAAACTAACTAGTCTGTTTACAATTTTCATCATAATGTACTGAAGGGAAACAAACATCACAGCCCCTTAAAACACAAAGAGCAAAAACAGTTAGATCTCTAGAACTTATCACAGGGATCTAACTGGACCAGTTACTCCAAGTGTATACAATCATAAAAGGTGTGTTTTAAGCAGGTATTGATGACATTACTCATTTTGCTTGCGTATATTTTCCAGAAACAAAGTCAGAAGTTCCAAAATTTTCCAGAATTTTTTAACAGTGTCTACAGATTATTTTAATTTTAAAATAAGTCACCTTCTTTATGACAATGGATGAGAATATATATTGTATGAGCTGAAGAATTAAGTTCACAAGGTGATGTACTCCACAGCAGAATAGGGTGTCTGAAAGTGTTGTATGCTTTTCAGATCAAAACTTTACAAGAGGTTCTTGATGGAAGCAGTGTTGGCCACACTATAACCACTAATAGAAGTCCAACTACAGCCTTCAAAGGAAAAAAGTTCCAGTGGCTGTGTGGTATGGAGGAAAACCCAGCTTGGAGAAGATGAAAGTTTTTCGTTGTGTAGCCTTCTTTATTGGCTGTTATCCAAATGGATACAGATTTCTCTGTCAATAGTTGAACAATGTCAGGAAATGATGCAATTTTTGATGAAACAAAATTCACTTTCAACAGGACAAATAGTGAACAATAGATTCCGGGATAAGAAGAAAACAGGACAGAAAACTACAAGACAGACAAAAATAAGAAAGAAGATGGAAAATTCAAGCAACCTGATGAAGACATCTGGAATGGTAAAAACTCTTCGACAAAGCAACAGGAAACAAAGGATGCCTGCATGATTTTTCAATTATACAATAATGGCCTAGGAAGCTGAATCATTTGTTGATGTTCTGAATCCTATGAAGATATACAAGGGAGATATGATGGTGAAGATGAAGGGAGGAAAACAATGAAGAAAGAAAGTTATTGAAACTTAATGAGAGTTGACAGAATCCAACTGACAGAAACTGGGTCTTCAAAATTAAATGCAGTGAAGATGGAGAAATTGAAAGATATATGAGGTGGAATCCAAAATTTTCAGGACTGGTGCTGCCATCTGGTAAGTAGGAGTAGTAGATCTCTGCAGCGCTAGGTGGCGAGAGCTGCATATCTGATGAGTCAGTGAGCAGAGTGGCATTCAGCATACTCACAGTGATTTCCGTAATACTCTATGTTTGGTGTGTGGTGGTTTTATGATGGTTCCATGAACAGAACAGAGTGTTTATATAAAATTGTGTGTGAATCTCAGGAAAAGTGCTAGAGGCCCTTGCAATGATTCAACAAGTGTTTGGGGGACAGAGCATGATTCGTACGCATGTGTTTGAGTGGCATGCTTCGTTCAGGGCAGGCCATACAGATATCAAAGATGATGCTCACACTGGAAGGCCCATTAGCCACAAAATGCCAGACACTGTTGGCAAACTTCAACAATTTGTTCATGCGGATTGACGTCGAACCATTCAAGATCTTGCGGATGAAGTGGGTATTGGTTATGGAAAATGTCAACTAATGTTGACTGATGAATTGGGCATGCATCATGTCACTGCAAAATTTGTGCCAAGGATTTTGACTGCCAGTCAGAAGGCCCAGCATATTGAAGTGTGCATGGACCTTCATCAGACCACATCTGTTGATCCAACCTTCTTGTCACTGGCGATGAGAGTTGGATTTATGGTTATGCCCCATAGACGAAGCAACAATCATCTCAGTGGAAGAGCCTGGGCTTTCCAAGACCCAAAAAAGTAAGACAGGTGAAGAGCAAAGAGAAGAGCATGATCATCATTTTCTTTGATACCGAGGGAATTGTGCACAAAGAATTCCTCCCACCCAAACAAACAGTGAATTCCAAGTACTACTGTGACATTCTGCGAGGGCTCTGTGAAAACTTGGAGCAATGATGGCCTGAACTTTGGCATCAAGGGAACTGGCTGGTGCATCACGATAACACAGCCTGTCACACATCCTTGATCACCAGGATTTTTTGGCATCATACTCACCAGATTTGGCGCCTTGCGACTTCATGCTATTCCCAAAAATGAAACTCAAGTTGAAAGGCTGTCAGTTCAACACTCTAGAGAGGATTCAGGAAGCATCATTGGCGGTGATAAACACCCTCAGAGAACAGGACTTCCAGAAAATGTTTCACCAGTGGCAGAAGCACTGGGACCGCTTTGTACATGTGGATGGGAACTACTTCGAGGAAGATGGTGACCATTAGTTCAAAGGTAAGGTTTCCAACAGATGGCAGCACCAGTCTCAAAAATTTTGGATAGCACCTCATAAGTGAGGATTGTAGTCAAAGGCTTTGCCCAGAGGAATGCTTATGATTGTGATGAAACACGTGCACCTGTTGCACATTTACAATGCTTGAGAACACGGGTATCATTCATAATTCACAAGTAACTATACATGTGACAAATGGATGACAAAAATGCTTTTCTGAATGTGAAGCTAGATGAAGATGTCTACATGAAGATTCCTGAAGGTGTTACTGATCAAAAGAATCAAAACTTCAAATTAAAGAAGGCATGGCTGACCATGTGTGGAGTACACAAAAAGTGTTCTTTTTAGCTTAGGACACTCTACAACCAGTCCAGATATAGACAGCTGTAGGAGATCCCTAAGTATTAGCTTAAGACAAGAAGAAATGATTAAAAGTCTACTGAACAACTGTTGAAGTGATTTACAACAAAGCCCTTGAGTGAGATGCAGTTATAAAAATTAGTGGAGCTCATATAATACAAGGTATATCAAGCTGGCTAAAACCAAAAATAGATATCAGTGAGATTTTTTTAGGAAAATCTAGGCATGTACCGAAAGAGTAAATAAGTGTGAAATGGAGGTGGCGCATTTGTCACAATAGAAAAGAAGCTCAAATGCACCAAGATAGAATTTATAGTTGCATGGAAGATTGTTTGCATAACACTCACTATCCCAGGTTGGCATGAACTTATAAATAGACCCTTCTATTTTCTGTCAGATTCACACCTAGGTGTAAACAAAAACCTTAGTTTGCTAGTATGAGGTTTCTAAGTCATATCACAATTATTGGAGAAGGCTTCAATCAACCAACAATTGCTTAGGATAATTACAGTTTTGGATGAGGTGTGCTGGTAAGACACACTGCAAAATATTACTAAATGCCTTCTATTTGCAACAGATTGTTCGGAAACCCACTCATGATGGAAATTAATTAAACCTAGCAGCAGCAAAAAGACCACATCACTTTGAGGGTGTGCTTAACGAAACTGGTATCCATGACTATGAGGCAATTGTAGCAACAATTATTGCTGTGTTACACAGGGCAGGTGAAACAAGTACAGAAACATACATGTTCAACATGCTAGATGAAAAGTCAGTTGTGTCACATCTCAAAGAAGAACTCAAAACATTGACATATGTCCAGAAGCATGTAGAAGAATTGTGGCTCAAGGTTGAAAGTATAGTCATCCATGCATACTGAATACATATGTACCTAATAGAAGAGTTAATGATGAGAGAAACTCTGCATGGTATACAGCATTATAAAGCATTAGGCTATAGACAGAGGTACGCTGAATGAAACTGTCAGTAGGTCAATGTGCTAAGTCTTCAGTGACTGCCGTAGCAGAATCTTATTGAATGGTCTCTCACTAAACCTCCAAAAACTCTGGTCATTTATAATTAGTCATTGCCACCATGATTAGTTTCGGAAACTCAAGAATATCAAAGACAATTACCTCGTCAATGCCAACCATTATGGATTTCGAAAACATCAATCATGTGAAATCCAACTTGCACTTTTCTCACATGATATACTGAAAGCTTTGTATCAATGCAATCAGGTAGATGCAGTGTTTCTTGATTTCTGAAAAGCTTTTGACTCCATACCACACCTATGATTATTGTAAAAGGTATGATGATATGGGGTATCAAGTGAAATTTGTGAATGGATTGAGGACTGTTTTGGTAGGGAGGACACAGCATGTTATCTTGGATGGAGAGTCATTGTCAGATGTAAAAGTAACTTCGGGTGTGCCCCAGGGAAGTGTTGTTCATATTGTGTATTAATGATCTCGCAGGCAATATTAATAATATAGTCAGGATTTTTCCAGCTGATGCAGTTATCTATAATGAAGTACTATCAGAGAAGCTGCATAAATATTCAGTCATATCTTGATAAGATTTCAACATGCTGCAGAGATTGTCAGCTTTCTCTAAATGTTCATGGATGTAAAATTTTGCACTTCACAAAATGAAAAAAATGTAGTATCCAACGAGTATATTATCAATGAGTCACTGCTAGAATCAGCCAACTCATAGAAATACCTGGGTGTAACACCTTATAAAGATATGAAATGGAATGATCACATAGTTTCAGTTATGGGTAAAGCAAATGGTAGGCTTTGGTTTATTGGTAGAACACTGGGGAAGTGCAATCTGTCCACAAATTACTTATGCAACCCATCCTAGAATACTGCTCAAGTGCATGGTACATGGACCAGATAGAACTAACAGACGATATTGAACATATATAGAGAAGGGCAATTCGAATTGTCACAGGTTTGTTTAATCCATGGGAGAGTGTCACAAAAATACTGAAGGAACTGAACTGGCAGACTCTTGGAAAAAAATGCAGACTATCCCAAGAAAGTCTGTTAACAAAGTTTCAAGAACCAGCCTTAAATGATTACTTTAGGGATATACTACAACTTCTATGTATCACTCACATATAGATCATGAAAATAAGATAAGAACATTTACTGCATGCACAGAGATGTTTAAGCAATCATTCTTTCTCTGCTCCATACGTGAATGGGACAGGAAGAAACTCTAATACCTTGTGAAGTTTAGATTAGATTAGATTAGATTAGATTAATACTAGTTCCATGGATCATGAATACGATATTTCGTAATGATGTGGAACGAGTCGAATTTTCCAATACATGACATAATTAGGTTAATTTAACAACATACTTAAGTTAATATAACAACTTTATTTTTTGTGTTTTTTTGTTTTTCTTTATTTTTTTTTTTTTTTATTTTTTTTTTCAATATTTTTTTTTTCTTTTTTTTCTTAATTTATATCTAAAAATTCCTCTATGGAGTAGAAGGAGTTGTCATTCAGAAATTCTTTTAATTTCTTCTTAAATACTTGTTGGTTATCTGTCAGACTTTTGATACTATTTGGTAAGTGACCAAAGACTTTAGTGCCAGTATAATTCACCCCTTTCTGTGCCAAAGTTAGATTTAATCTTGAATAGTGAAGATCGTCCTTTCTCCTAGTATTGTAGTTATGCACACTGCTATTACTTTTGAATTGGGTTTGGTTGTTAATAACAAATTTCATAAGAGAGTATATATACTGAGAAGCTACTGTGAATATCCCTAGATCCTTAAATAAATGTCTGCAGGATGATCTTGGGTGGACTCCAGCTATTATTCTGATTACACGCTTTTGTGCAATAAATACTTTATTCCTCAGTGATGAATTACCCCAAAATATGATGCCATATGAAAGCAATGAGTGAAAACAGGCGTAGTAAGCTAATTTACTAAGATGTTTATCACCAAAATTTGCAATGACCCTTATTGCATAAGTAGCTGAACTCAAACGTTTCAGCAGATCATCAATGTGTTTCTTCCAATTTAATCTCTCATCAATGGACATACCTAAAAATTTGGAATATTCTACCTTAGCTATATGCTTCTGATTAAGGTCTATATTTATTAATGGCGTCATACCATTCACTGTACGGAACTGTATGTACTGTGTCTTATCAAAATTCAGTGAGAGTCCGTGTACAAGGAACCACTTAGTAATTTTCTGAAAGACAGTATTGACAATTTCATCATTTAATTCTTGTTTCTCAGGTGTGATTACTATACTTGTATCATCAGCAAAGAGAACTAACTTTGCCTCTTCATGAATATAGAATGGCAAGTCATTAATATATAATAAGAACAACAAAGGACCCAAGACTGACCCTTGTGGAACCCCATTCTTGATAGTTCCCCAGTTTGAGGAATGTGCTGATCTTTGCATGTTACGAGAACTACTTATTTCAACTTTCTGCACTCTTCCAGTTAGGTACGAATTAAACCATTTGTGCACTGTCCCACTCATGCCACAATACTTGAGCTTGTCTAGCAGAATTTCATGATTTACACAATCAAAAGCCTTTGAGAGATCACAAAAAATCCCAATGGGTGGTATTCGGTTATTCAGATCATTCAAAATTTGACTGGTGAAAGCATATATGGCATTTTCTGTTGAAAAACCTTTCTGGAAACCAAACTGACATTTTGTTAGTACTTCATTTTTACAGATATGTGAAGCTACTCTTGAATACATTACTTTCTCAAAAATTTTGGATAAAGCTGTTAGAAGGGAGATTGGACGGTAATTGTTGACATCAGATCTATCCCCCTTTTTATGCAAAGGTATAACAATAGCATATTTCAGTCTATCAGGGAAAATGCCCTGTTCCAGAGAGCTATTACACAGGTGGCTGAGAATCTTACTTATCTGTTGAGAACAAGCTTTTAGTATTTTGCTGGAAATGCCATCAATTCCATGTGAGTTTTTGCTTTTAGCAAGTTTATTATTTTCCTAATTTCAGAGGGAGAAGTGGGTGAGATTTCAATTGTATCAAATTGCATAGGAATGGCCTCTTCCATTAACAGCCTAGCATCTTCTAATGAACACCTGGATCCTACTATATCCACAACATTTAGAAAATGATTATTAAAAATATTTTCAACTTCTGACTTTTTGTTCGTAAAGTTTTAATTCAATTTGATGGTAATACTGTCTTCCTCTGCTCTTGGTTGACCTGTTTCTCTTTTAATAATATTCCAAATTGTTTTAATTTTATTATCAGAGTTGCTGATTTCAGACATGATACACATACTCCTGGATTTTTTAATAACTTTTCTTAATATAACACAGTAGTTTTTATAATTTTTGATAGTTTCTGGGTCACTACTCTTTCTTGCTGTCAGATACATTTCCCTTTTCCGGTTACAAGATATTTTTATACCCTTAGTAAGCCATGGTTTGTTACAAGGTTTCTTACGAGTATATTTAACTATTTTCTTGGGGAAGCAGTTTTCAAATGCATTTACAAAAATGTCATGAAATAAATTATATTTTAAATTGGCATCAGGTTCACGGTACACCTCATCCCAGTCTAACTGCTGTAGGCTTTCCCTGAAATTTGCAATTGTTAAATTGTTGACTGAACGTACTACTTTGGAGGACTGTTTAGTATTGCTGAATGGAGCTATGTCATATATTGTAACTAGCTGTGCACCATGATGTACCCTCTGCCAAGCAGCTCATGGTGGTTTGCAGAGTATAGATGTAGATACAGATGTAGAAGAATGGTGCAAGATTTGTAATTGAGAGCAGCAAAAAAAAAAAAAAATTCTGAACTCTGTTTTCCCATGCCCCTTTATCGCTGAAGATACAGAAGATTCATTGAGAAACAGCTAAAATCATTTAAATATGACAAGGAAAATACTGACAGAATGTAAATAATTTATGAGTAGAGGAGATGACTCAATGAATAGTGGAAGCATTGTATTGTTAACAGGCACACCAATGTTAACAGGCACACCAAAATGAATTAAAAATTTGCTAACTTTTGGATGAATTCTTTAAAGAGCTAGAGTGTGCACACGTGCACATACACACACCTGTGCAGCTACATTGTGCTGGCCAAACACTCAATGCTGGAACTGCAGTTTGCAGGTAGATTGGGGTGAAAGATTATGTTGGAAAGGTGGGTAGAGGGAGAAAGACAGGTCGGAGGGAGGAAACAGGTGTAATCTGTAGACCATGTATTGGCAGTAACAAGAATTCCCTTGCCCTGTATTTGAAGGTCTCACAAAGGTGTTCAGAGACAGGTACTATCCCCCAAATCTTGTACTCTGACAAACTGCACAAGCCATATCCTCACATACCCATAATTCTCTCACCATTCTCAAGAAACAGCTGCAGAGTAGAACTACCATCATCACTTAATATCATCCTGGACTGAAACAGCTGAGCCATACTTTTTGCTAGGACTTCAACTACCTGTCATCATGCCTGGAAATTACAGGCATCCTATCCATTATCCTTCCTGCCCCCTCCTAAAGTGTTATTTCACCACCTGCTCATACTATGTAACTCCCTGGTCCATCTGTAAAGCATTCCTCCTCCCAATCCCTTGCTACAGTGGGAGACCCAGATGCAAGATATGCCTTATTTACTCACCCAGCATATCCTATTTAGTTCTGTCTCAGGCTTATCCTATCCCATCAGAGGTAGGGCCACCTGTGAAAGCAACCATGTTATATACCAGTTCTGCTGAAATTCCTCTCCAGCATACTATGTGGAATGACCACCAACCAGGTGTCAACCAGTAGGAATGACCATCATCAAACAGTAGCCAAAACCAGAGCAGACCACCCAGTGGTGGAACACCTCAATCTCCATTGAGCCACTGTACCCACATGCTCTACCCAATAGTCTTCCTTACCCAGTATTGTCACTCCACCCTGTCCACTGCTCCATGTCAGTGTCATTCTGTACATGAACTCACTGTCTCTGGTACCCATATCCCTCATTCCCTTCCTGTGCACCTGCTTCCTTTTCCTGCTGCATTCCTATCATGCACACCAGCTGCCTCCCACTGAGCCATCAGCTGCCTTTCCGTAACACCTCCTCCCACTTTCTGCCTCTGTCTCTTTCTACCCAACACACCTGACACAATCCTTCACCCTAGTCTACTTGTCAAATGTCTGTCTCAGAGGGTGTTTGTGTAGCTATATGTATTCTAATTCTTTAAAGAATTCAGATGAAAGCTAACAAAAGTTTTCTTTCTTTCTTGTGTGCCT
This sequence comes from Schistocerca serialis cubense, assembly GCF_023864345.2. NCBI lineage: Eukaryota > Metazoa > Arthropoda > Insecta > Orthoptera > Acrididae > Schistocerca > Schistocerca serialis. Next base: position 138,971,965 of record NC_064638.1, on the reverse strand, counting down.
GTCGATGTCTCAGTCCTTTTGTTTATACAGTGAGTTGTCTCCTTTGCTAATAAATTATTTAAAGTCACTTGAATTTAAACAAAGCTCCAGGACAGAACAGGATATATGTCAGATTCCATACAGAATTAGCTGCTGCACTACCACCCATTTTAACCATTGTATGCCATAGTGCCCTGAACAAAAAATTGTGCCTAGCAATTGGAAGGCAGAACAGATCACTCCCGTCTACAAAAAATAATAGCAGGAGTCTTCTTAAAAACTACTGTTGAATCTAATTTACACCTATCTGTTGTGGAATGGCAGAATATTCTCAGAAGGCAAACATAATTATTAATCTTTACACACAGTCAACATGTGTTTAGAAAACATCATTATTGTGGAACACAATTAGCTTTTTATTTGCATGAAGTGTTGAATGCTTTTGACAAGGGATTTCAGATCAATTCCATATTTCTGGATTTCCAGAAGGCTGTTGACATTGTACTACACAAGCGACTTGTAGTGAAATTACGTGCTTACTGTTTATCATATCATTTATAGGACTGGATTTGTGATTTCCTGTCAGAGAGGTCATAGTCCGTAGTAATTGGTGGAAAGTCATGAGTAAAAGAGAAGTGATTTCTGGTGTTCCCCGAGCTAGTGTTATAGACCCTTTGCTGTTCCTCATCCATATAAATGATTTGGAAGACAATCTGAGCAGCCGTCTTAGGTTGTTTGCAGATGGCACTGTCATTTATCGACTAATAAAGTCATCAGAAGATTAAAACAAACTGCAAAGTGATTTAGAAAACATATCTGAATGGTGCGAAAATTGGTAGTTGACCCTAAATAACGAAAAGTGTAAGGTCATCCACATGAGTGCTAAAAGGAATTTGTTAAACTTAAGTTACACGATAAATCAGGTTAATCTAAAGGCTCTAATTTCAACTAATTACCTAGGAATTACAATAATGAACAACTTAAATTGGGAGGAACACACAGAAACGTTGTGGGTAAGGCTAACCAAAGACTGCGTTTTATTGGCAGGACACTTAGAAAATGCACTAAGGAGACTGCCTACACTATGCTTGTCCATCCTCTTTTAGTATAGTGCCTTGAGTGTGGGATCCTTACCAGATATGACTCACAGAGTACATCAAAAAAGTTGAAAGAAGTGCAGCACGTTTTGTGTTATTGCGAAATGTGGGAGTGAGTGTCACTGAAATGATATAGGATTTGGGCTGGACATCATTAAAACAAAGGCATTTTTCATTGCGACAGAATCTTCTCATGAAATTCCAATCAGCAACTTTGTCCTCCAAATACAAAAATATCTTGTTGACACTGACCAACATAGGGAGAAATGATCACCACAATAAAATAAGGGAAATCAGAACTTGTACGAAAAGTCATAGGTGTTCATTCTTTCCACATGCTACACAAGACTGGAGTAATAGAGAATTGTGAAGGTTGTTCGATGAACCCTCTGCTAGGTACTTAAATGTGATTTGCAGAATATCCACATAGATGTAGATGTAGATGTAGAAAATGACCTCCCCTGTATTAACCGAAATGGAATCCAAAAACACTGATCATGTGAAACCTAACCTGTGCTTTTCTCACAAACCATGGATCAAAACAGTATTTCTTTTGTTCTGAGAAATATTTGACTAGTTGCCCCACCACCATTTATCAACAAAAATATGTTTATATGGGTTATTAAACAAAACTTCTGATTGGACTGAGAATTTATTTGTAAGGAGGACACATCACATTATCTTTGATGCAAAGTCATCATCAGAAGTAGAAGTAACTGCAGGTGTGACACAGAGAAATGAGTTGTGAACCTTGTTCTTTATGCCAGATATCAGTGAACTGTCAGACAGTATAAATGGTAACCTCAAACTTTTTGTAGATGGTGCAGTTTATCTGTAATGAAATGCAATTTTAAAAAGCTGCATGAATATTTAGGCACACATTCATAAGATTTAAAAGTGATGTAAAGATATGCAATATATTTTAAATATTAAGAGATGTGAAATTGTGCACTTCACAAAATGAAGTAACATAGTATTAGAATTAATGTCCATATGTTTGTTTAAATTATGAAAGTGCACCACAGTATTGTTGAAAACTTTAATACAGACTCTCTTGGAGAATGATGCCTATTATTCCACAAAAATATATTTACACAGTATCAAGAACCAGTACTAATTAAGAAATCTGGATACATCCATTCAGCCCTGTATGTATCATTTCCATAGGGATTATGAAGATAACACTGGACAAATTACATGACTGTAACAGGAAGAACTAAACTAAGTAAGTACATTCTGCCATGCACTTCCCTGCGGAAGGCAGAGTATCTACATATACATGGTTATTCAAAATGATCTAGGCACTTTCAACGGATTGTAAAAATGTTTATATTAAGGTAATGTACTGTATTATTATATGTATAGAAACATGAACTCAAGAAGGTTTTTTGTGTTGTGTATGCAAATGTTCTATGTCTGGACTATTATTAGTCATATGGCATATGTCCAGACTTCAGTTCCATTCTGCCCATGCTCACCCCAAAAGTATCTGCATTAACATCAGACACAGTTGCTCTGATACATCTGCCCATATAAAAATAGTCTGTTCCCTTAAGTGTAGGTACCCCACTCATAAATGGATTCCCTGGTAGCTGGAGCCTTGTTAAATGTGGTCCTGAATTTCCAATGCAGTGCAGTCTGGACTCACTTCTGCAAAACTCTATCATACAAAATGCCTTGCCCTTTGGTCTGAAAACTATCTTGCTGGAGAAAAATAAACTTTGTGGGCTATATCCATACATAAAATCATATAATACCTCACCTCAATACAAACATGTTTTACAATCTTTTTGAAGTATCTAGATCATTTTGAATAATCCTGTATGTAATATGTAGATACAGATATATTTTTGAATGTAATACCTGTTGTTGTCTGGAGAGGGAAATGGATTCCATCTGCATTTGCTTGCTTACTAGTAGGAACTGTGTTTGGTGTCATTATGAGGAAATAAGCATTGAACTTGGTGACCAATGATTTGCAAATGTCACCATTTCTGCCAGATCTATTTTCTGTCACCTTAATTTCATTTGAGTTGCTAGTTTCTTGTTTAAGTAAGACCAGTAAATTGCAGGTATCATCTGTGATATTACAAAAGCCTTTGACTCTCTAAACTATGTGTTGCTTATCTACAAATTAGATAAATATGGGGTTAAGAGCAGTACCTTAAAATAGTTCACACCAGAAAGAAATTGTAACTATCATTTTAAATGCAGTGATTTTTTATTCCAAATGAAGCAAAGTATCACAAGGTGCACCTTAAGGCTGCATTTTAGGGCCAGTTCTGTCCCTATTCTATGTAAATGACTTAATCATAAATATAAACTCTCCATCAGTTCTAGGAATTTACATACAACATGTTGCATTTACAATGTGATCCTGATTAGTATGCAGATTCACATACCTACTGTTATCTCCACAATGTTGACAACTTGTTGCTGTTACTGACCCAATACTGTTGTCATCCCGCTGTAATTGTCAACCTGAAGGTGTCCAAGAGATGATACAATGTATCACATCGTAAATAAGATGCAAGAGAGATTCGAGGAGTCAACCCATGGGTGAATGCCAGGATGAAGCAATGTAAAAGTCCTTCCCTCACACCAACAAAACCAAATTCATGAGAAATTCATGGCTGACTCTGAAAAAAATAATTATTTGTAAAAAAACTCTTGTATTAAAATCTGTGTTATTTTCAAGTATATGGTGCACTTCAGTGTAGTGTATGTTCCAAACCAATGTTGCTAAGATGCTAACTGGAGAATATTTACCAAGTCACTGCGCTATGAATACTTAAAACCTAATGTCTTAAGAAAGCTATTTTGATGTGAAGTGTATTTTTATATAAAATGCTATGTACAGAATGTTTTAAAAGCAAGCACTTTGTGTGTTAGGAAAAAACATGTTATTGCAGTTAGGACTATGAGTTTAAATAACCTCATACTTGCAATTTCAGTTCACTTCACTTGTAAGCTTAGATTTCTCTGCCAATGTAATGAAGGAATAATTAAATAACAGAAGCAATAACACAGGCAGGAATGATTCTAGAATGAGTAATTCTTCCTACATCATGGGTGATGAAACATCTCATAAGCTTTCTGCCTTCCATAGTGAGTGGGAATTACATTCAAAAAGTTTTTAATAAAATTTAAAACAATAATTCAGCAATTAACCTCAGCCTGAGATAATGCTAGCCATAGATAAGATAGTGTGTGCAACACTACCTATCTTTCTCCTTTCTGTAGAGGACGATAAAGATTATCAAGAATCTATTCTTGCATTGTCTGTTTTGATTAACAGTCTGGAGAGAGTGAGTGTATCACAATAGTTATGTTCCAGCCTTAGCAAAATTATGCATAAATAAACATCAGATGCTATTTTAATAACTTATTTAAGGAGCAGAATAATGCATATAATAAGATAAGACGTTTCCACATGCTGCATTTTAGACATCATGTACTGTGGTGAGACCATAAGAAAAAAAAACCAAAAGAATAAACAAACATATACTGTAATGGATTGTCATTGTTATTTGTTAATACTAATACCATGTGAAGTTGTGTTCTCAGATTCAACATCCCATTCTGCAGGCAATGATTTTTTTAGTCCTTACCCATAACATGGATGATAATTAAATGTTATTTAAGAGAAACAAAACTGGCATTCTACAGATCAGAGCATGGAAGGTTAGATCCCTTAATTTGGCAGGTAGATTAGAAAATTGAAAAAGGTAAATGGATAGGTTGCAGCTAGATGTAGTGGGAATTACTAAAGTTCAGTGGCAGGAAGAACAGGACATCTCGTCAGGTGAATACAGGATTATACATGCAAAGTCAAATAGGGATAATGCTGGAATGGGTTTAATAATGAATAAGAAAATGGGAATGTTGGTAAGCTACTATGAACAGCATAATGAACTCATTATCATAGCCAAAACAGGCACAAATCCCATGCCCACCTCAGTAGTACAAGTTTACATGCCAACTAGCTCTGCAGATGGTGAAGAGATTGAAGAAATGTATGATGAGGTGAAAGAAATTATTCAGCTAGATAAAGGAGATGAAAATTTAATTGTGATGTGTGACTGGAATTTGATAATAGGAAAAAGAAGAGAACGCAAAATAGATGAATATGGACTGAGAGAAAGGAATGAAAGAGGAAGTCATCTGGTAGAGTTTCGCACAGAACATGGTATAATCATTGTTAACACTTGGTTTAAGAATCATAAAAGAAAGTTGTATACGTCAAAGAGACCTAGAGACATCAAAAGGATTCAGACTGATTGTATCTAACAATGGTTAGACAGAGATTTAGGAACCAGATTTTAAATTGTAAGATTGCTACATGGGCAGATGTGGACTCTGACCACAATTTATTGTTTATGAACTGCAGATTAAAACTGAAGAAACTGAAAAGATATAGGAAGTTAAAGTGATGGGACCTGAATAAATTTAAAGAAATTATTGAGAGCTTCAGATGGAGCATCAGGTATTGGTTGACTAGAACAGGGGAAAGGAATACAATGGAAGACAAATGGATAGCTTTAAGAAATGAAATGGTGAAGACAGCAGAGGATCAAATAGGTAAACAGACAAGGCATAGTAGAAATCCTTGGATAACACAAGAGACATTGAATTTAACTGGTGAAAGGGGAAAATTTAAAAATACAGAAAATGAAGCTGGCAAAAGGGAATAAAACTTCTAAAAAAATGAGCTTGTCCGGAAGTGCAAAATTGCTAAGCAGGAATGGCTAGAGGACAAATCTAAGGATTTAAAAGTGTATTTCACTAAGGGAAAGATAGATACTGCCTACAAAAAAATTTAAGAGGCCTTTGGGGAAATGAGAAGGAGCTGCATGAATATCAAGAGCTCAGATGGTAAACCAGACTTAAGCAAAGAAGGGAAGGCTGATATGTGAAAGGAGTATATAGAGGGTCTTTACAAGGAAAATGAACTTGAAAGCATTATTATTGAAAGGGAAGTGGATGTAGAGGATGAAGAAATGGTAGATATGACACCATGAGAAGAATTTGACAAAACTGTGAAAGATCTAAGCTGAAAAAAGGCTCCAAGAGTAGACAACATTCTGTCAGAACCACTGAAAGACTTGGTTGAGCCAGCCAAGACAAAACTATTTCATCTGGTGTGCAAGATGTGTGAGACAGGAAAAATACTCTCAGGCTTCAAGAAGAATGTGGTGATTTGAATTCCAAAGGAAGCAGTTGCTGACAGATGTAAAAATTACTGGAGTTCAATAACTTATGGTTGCAAGATACTAATGCAAATTCTGTACAGAAAATGGAAAAGCTGGTAGAAGCATACTTCAGGAAAGATCAGTTTGGATTCGAGAGATATGTATGAACATAAGAGGCAATACTGACCCTACAACTTATCTTAGAAGATAAGTTAAGGAATGGCAAACATACATTTATAGCATTTGTAGACTCAGAGAAAGCTTTTTACAATGTTGACTGAAACACTCTTTTTAAAAAGTCTGAAGGTATCGGGGGTAAAATACTGGGATGAAAGGCTATTTACAATTTGTACAGAAACTAGACAGCTGTAATGAGAGTCAAGGGACATGAAAGGGAAGCAGTGGTTGAGAAGGGAGAGAGATAGGGTTGTAGCCTATACCCAATGTTATTCAATCTGTATACTGAACAAGCAGTAAAGGCAACCAAAGAAAAATTTGGTGTAGTAATTAAAGGTCAGGGAGAAGAACTAATATCTTTGAGGTTTGCCGATGACATTGTAATTCTGTCAGACACAGCAAAGGACTTGAAAGTGCTGTTGAACAGAGTGGACAGTGTTCTGAGAGGAAGATATAACATGAACATCAACAAAACTAAAACAAGGATAATGGAATGTAGTTAAATGAAATCCCATGATGCTAAGGGACCCGAATTAGGAAATGAGACACTTAAAGTACTAGATGAGGTTTGCTACTTAGGCAGAAAAATAATTCATAATGGTCAAAACAGAGAGGATATCAAATGCAGACTGGTGATAGCAAGAAAAGCATTTCTGAAGAACAGAAATCTGTTAACATCAAATACAGATGTAAGTAAAAACTTCCAGCATGCTGGAGTAACTTGGGTCAGCAGCTTATTTTAATCAATAGAAAGAAAACCCAGTCCAAGTTGCAAATATTTCATTTTCATTTGATGACTAGTTTTGGGCTGAGACCCATTTTCAAATCAACATAACAAAGTCAAAAATAACATTCCAAAAGATGTCAAAAATGTACACTACACATTTTTGACAGCTATGAAAATGCCATTTTGGACTTCATTATGTTGATTTGAAAATGGGTCTTGGCCTGAGTTATCAAATGAAAAATAAAATATTTGCAACTTGGACTAGAGTAATATACATTTTTTGACTTCTTTCGAAATGTCGTTTTTTGACTTTGTTATGTTGGTTGGAAAATGGGTGTCAGCCCAAAACTAGTAATCAAATGAAAATAAAATATTTGCAACTTGTACTGGCCTTTTGTACTATAGATTTATGTGTTAGGAAGTCTCTTCTGAAGGTTTTTATCTGAAGTGTAACCATTTATGGAACTCAAACATGGACAATAAACAGTTCAGATAAAAATAGTATAGAAGGTTTCAAAATGCTGAAGAATACTGAAGATTGGATGGGTCAATCTTGTAACAAATGTGGAAGTATGGAATAGAATTGGGGAGACAAAAGTTTTGTGGTACAACGTGACCAAAAGAAGCGATCGGCTGGTAGAACACATTCTGGGACCTCAAGGAATCACCAATTCAGTATTTGAGGGAAGGGTAGGGGGTAAAAATTGTAGAGGGGGACTAAAAGATGAATACAGTAAGAAGATTCAGAAATATTTAGGTCACAGTAGTTACTCACAGGAGAAGATGCTTGCACAGTATAGAGTAGCATGGAGAGCTGCATCAAACCAGTCTTCTGACTGAAGATTACAACAACGGCAACAACAGCAACAAGGAAAAATAGAATCTTATAATGCCCAAATATTTAAGTGACACGACTGTTTCAAGCCACACAGTGACAATATTGTACTTGAGCATTACAACATTGTTTCTCCTACTCATCTACATTATGTATTTGTACATCTAGAGTAAAGTAAATTATCACACCAAATAGAAATTCTGTTAAAGTCAGTTTGTACCCTCTGACAGTTGCCCAATGGTGAAACTCTCCTGTTAATTACAGTGGCATTGGAGATTGCTGTTCACCATATCTGTAAGGACATTTATGTAAATAGAGATTTCCCTGGAGCACTCCTGAGAATATGTTTGTCTCTGATGGACACTCACTGTCAAAAAGAGTCTATTACTTAAGAGTGATTATTTTTCCTTGTTTTTTTTTTTTTTAATGCAAGTTACTGGTGGTAGTGAAAACAATACAGAAACAAATGCTTAAGAAAGTAGAGTGTGATAGAAAGGATGGGGAAGGTGAGAAGATCACTTCATGAATGCTATCGTTTGCATTTCTCATCAGTACACACTCAATACAGAGCCAGCTTTATTGAAGATAACCATGAAACCATTCGCAGCAAGAACCATTTGCAAAATATTCTAATGATGTTGATGCTAAACTTACATTCAGAATTTTGTGATAACCCATTGCCTCTGTCAGTAAGCAGTTTCTCCCAATGAGGATGGTGTAAATCACCTTAAAACATGTGCCTGATTCTGAATAGAGTTTTATTGAGAACATGATGAAAAAAAAGTACTTCTTTCATACTCATCAGCCAAAACATTATGGCCACCAGCTTATTAACTTGTTTATCAACATCTGTAATCACAATATAGTCACAAGTCTGAGTGGTATCAAAAAGTTCTTGGTAAATTTCTGAATATATGTTACATAAGATGTCTGTGCAAAGGTTATATGATTCCTATAAATTACAGACTTGTGGTACAGGAGTGCAGAGCTGGCACACAGTAGTATACCAGAAATGTTCTGTTAAGTTCAGATCAGAACAATTTGGTAGCCAAGATATTGCTATCATGTTCCTCAAACCACTGTATAGTTATTCTGGCTGTGTGACATCGACTGTTATACTGCTGAAAGGTGCCATTGTCATCAGGTAAGAAATATAGAACAGAGACAAACAGTGGTCTGCAGTAATGTTTACAGTCTTTAGTTGTCAAAGAGCCAAAGGCCCCATGGCATAATACTGCTGCCACCAGCCTATGTTTGTGACACAGTGCATGTTTTGAGCAGCTGTTTGCATCCAGATATGACCACTGACCTATTGTGACAAGAAACATAATGCATATGATGAGGTTACACATTTCTATTGGGTCACAGTCCAATCTTTATGATACCATGCCCACTCCAGTTATAATAGACAATGTTATTTGATTAACCCAGCAGGTCACAGAAGTTGTCTACTGGAGAGCCCACTGTTCAACAATGTACACTGAATTATATACACTGGAACACTTGTGCCTACACCAGCACTGTACTCTGTGATCAAATCTGCCACTTATTGCCACATATCTTGCTTTCCAGATTGAGCAAACCTCCCAGTCCCACACATTCTGTGATGAGGTGTGGACAGACAGCACCTTTTTGTCTACTTGTAGTTTTACAGACCTTCAACCACTTTCCACGGATGCTGAGAACAGTAGCACATCAACAGCCAAGCAGATTTGCCATTTCTGGGATGTTCATACTCAAGTGCTGGGCCATAACAATCTGTCCTTTATTCAGTTCACTTGTTTCAGTGGATTACCCTATTGGGGCCTTTATCAACATGAGAATGATCCCCAATGATCTCTGTTTCTCATATATAACTTCCCTAACCACATCAAGTGCCCACAGTGCCACTAGACACCAATGAGTCTCAATGTTAGCAGTAATATTTTGGCTCATCACTGTATATTAACGCAGTGATAGTGACAAAAAGCTGTGATCTTGAATTTTTCTCTATTTTTGTTACATGCAAAAATCATCTCAGCTTTGTGAGCTTTGTTTTAGCATGTTTTAGAACCTAATCTCTTGTTTAAATAACAATATAATGCCAGTAGATTTTATTGGAAAGAGAGAGGCTTTAATATCTAATCTAGAAAAATTTGAAGACAGTGCTAGGTTGTCAAAGAAAGTAATATGATTAATACATTTATGAATAAAAGGTATGTAGGCCGCTTCAGCATAGCATATAACAGAAAATAACCTCTGTATCTCACTTAGACTGAAACTCACATCAAAATTTGTCTCATTTATGTTCGAATCTCTTCCTCAAACAATGACTTCTATTCTAGCTCCCCATTGTGTTTTATTTACAATCACCTTGCCATCCCTCTATGCCTTAGCTGTTTCTTTATTATTTTATTGTGTTATTGTCTAAAAGTAATTTCTATTCCTAGCTTTCATAATCCAACCCAAAATATCATAACAGAATTACAACATTAACTGAAGATTCTATAAATTGGTTGTAGCATTATTTTTATATTTACATAAATTTGCAGATAGTAAATATTTCCACAGAGAATTTCTGGACATATATGATTTAAGCACAAATCAACAATAGTGTCTTGCACAAAGTTCAAATTTCATAGCAATTTTTTAGGATTCTTGCATAAAATCTGATGGTGTTCTGTGCAACATAAGCCCTACAGCTATGACTAAAATAAATAAAATTATGTTTGTTGTCAATTTTATGACCTCAGCTTGTCTCCTACACTTTAAAAAACAAAGTCATTTTAATTTATAAGTACTCACATTTATGAATAATGTTTCATTTTTAGATAACTGAAGAACTGGGAAACCTCCAGAAAATGAAGATAAGCCTTGACTTGCAGTTTGTTGAATTGAAGGAGAAACTTACTGCGACAGAAAGAGAAATATGTATTGCACGTCAGGAAAATAATGAAAACAATGCACTGCTCCATCAGATTCGTAATGATTTACATGATGCCTCTCGTCTCCTTCATGAAACAACACAACTGAAGAATTTAGTTATGGTAATGTCAGTAACACAGTAAAAACTGTATGTTATCTCATCAAATGATTACTTTTGCAAATACCAAATTTATTCACTGAAAAAATGTCAATTTTAATTTCTTTTTTATGTTAGTGGAAAGGTATTTACAACCAGTTATGAATCTTAAAAATGTCTTCACATCCATAAAAATGGTGACTCTTTACCATCTTTATGATGTCAGCAGAGCCAACATGAATGGTCCTGGTAATTGCTGTCTGGTTTAAAAATGAAAGTTCCATGCACTTTGGGGGGTGTGGGTGGGGGTGGAGGGGGGAGGAACACATTCGTGAGTATAAGGAAATATGTACCAAATATGAATGTTGTAAATAAAAATATGTATGATGTAATTAGCTTTCCCTCCATATATTGCACTCTAATTGCGCTCTACTAGTTGTAGACGTAAGAGGACCTGTTGTATACATGACTTATGTGTATTTATGCCCCTAAAAGAGTCAATTATGATTTTAGCTTGTAATATTATTATGTCCTTTTTAGAATTATTTTAATAACCAAATATTGTTTTAGACTTGTACTTATGAGTGCCTGAAAATGTGGTGGATATGTGCCATAGTTTAGTGATATTAGCATTTTTCATATTACACTGTCTTACATTAGGCTTCATGAAGTTGTTTCAACCAAATTACATATCAATAAGGCTTTGACTCTCACAGCAAAAAATGATATGTCTTGCTGTTTAAACATAGAATGTACCTGACCAGAGAGGTTTTGCTAACTGTACACAACCAGCTTATTCTGTTTTATCAAGAAATGGAAAGTCCAGCTCAGAATGTCAACAATATTATGAATAGTATAGGTTCCTACTTACCACAAAGATGATACAGTGAGCTGCAGACAGGCATGATGAAAAGAAGATATATAAGCTTTCAGCTACAGCCTTCTGCAGAAGAGAAAAATGCACACATATTCACACAAGCAAGCACAACTCTCTCTCTCTCTCTCTCTCTCTCTCTCTCTCTCTCTCTCTCTCTCTCTCTCATACACACACACACACACACACACACACACACACACACACACACACACATGACTGTAAATCTCCAGCCACTCCAGCGAGGCTCTGGCAGGAAAGACCTGAGACAGTGGTCATGTACATGTGTGAGGTATGCCTGCTTCTGTAAGTGTGTGTGCATTTTTCTCTTCTGAAGAAGGCTTTGGCTAAAAACGTTGTGTGACTAGGGCCTCCCATCGGGTAGACCGTTCGCCAGATGCAAGTCTTTTGATTTGATGCCACTTAAGTGACTTGCACATCGATGGGGATGAAATGATGATGATTAGGACAACACAACACCCAGTTCCTGAGCGGAGAAAATCTCTGACCCAGCCGGGAATCGAACCCGGGCCCTTAAGATTGACGTTCTGTTGCGCTGACCATTCAGATACCAGGAGGCTTTGGCTGAAAGCCTATGTATAAAAATCTTTTCATCCTGACAGTCTACAACTCAGCGTGACATCTTCATGGTGAGTAGCAATCTCTACTTTTCATGATATTGTTACTCCACTTTAAGTTTGACTGCGGGGCTATACAAACCTAATATTTGTAATGTGGGGCCCTGATCTGTATAAATGAGGTTATCACATTGTATATTGAATCTGTGAACTTACCTTAGTGTGTGGTTGTTTAACACATTGTATTTTCACAGTTTGAAGATGTTCATATTGGTGTAGTGAAACATGTAAAAATAAAGGAAAAGTTACATGCAACTTGTGGCTTCTCTACAATTTTAATTGAAACAGAGAATGTTCATTGTTTTGATACTATAATGCAGTATGCATGGTGTGGGTGGAACTATATGTACAACATGATAAATTTCACAAGGAAAAAGATGACAACCAAATACAACCCATCACACACTCCTAATAACATCTGTGTTAGAGGGTGAGGCATCAACAGTCAATATGTATGGACAGCCATTGTGCAAGTTAAAATCTGAGCATGTGGTCATATATATATTAAACATTAGAGTAAGGTGAATTTAAATGACCTGTACAATGCTATACTCTTTATGGTAGAGAGACTGAGCTGCTGGTGTCCTTATGTTAGAGCTGCAATACTGTGACTTTATTGACTGATTGCATGGGCACAGCATGACTATAAATCAATCAGAACAGTGTGTAAATGCTTGTATTCACCCAGCAAAATCTGCACCTGAAAACCCTGTAAGTATGCAATCTGGGGAAGCTGAATTTACTGAAGGGATTCCAATATATGTAACTGCAGCTGTAGACCTCAATATGATTTGGATTGAATTTAATGCATATAGAAAACAATTATTTGGACAATATTGCAAAGCTGAAAGATAGTGTATATACTGATCAGCCAGAACATTCTGACCACCAACCTACTATCAAAATATTTCCATCCAGGTGATAGCAGCATCACCTAGTGAGGAATGACTGCTACTCATACACTTGCACAGTACATGTAGTATCAGTGATTGGTGTCCTTGTGTAGAATGGGAAAGGTGTGTGATCTATATGAGTTTGACCAAGGGCAGATGTCGACGGCCTGGAGGCTCACCATGAGCATTTAGGAATTTCACAGCTTGACAGGTGTTCAAGGAGTGCTGTGATGAGTGTCTTCAACACATGGCGAAACTGAGGTGAAAGTATGTCCAGACAGCATGGGATTGGGTGGCCACCCATGATTACAGATGTCAGACATCGAAAGCTGGGCAGATTTGTAAAACAGGACAGGTGGTGAACCATGGCAGAACTAATATCAGTCATTAACGCTGGGCAAAGTACAAGTGTGTCTTAACACACAGTGCACTGAACACTCCTAACAATGGGCCTCCGCAGTCAATGACCCACGCATATGCCAATATTAACACCACGACATCGGCAACTATGACTGAAATAGACATATGCCCATTGGTGCTGGGTATTGGTGCAGTGGCAGAGTGTTGCATGGTCTGATGAATCCTGATACCTTCTTCATCATGCCACTGGGAGGGCGTGAATCCATCATCAGGAGGAAAGCTCCATGACACCTGTACGGCCGGATAGAGACAAGCTCCCAGTGGGTCCATAATGCTCTGGGGAACAGTCAAATAAGCTTCCATGGGTCCTGTGGAGCTCGTACAAGAGACTATGATGGCCAGTGAGTATTTTACACTGGTTGCAGACCATATACGCCCTTTCATGACTATCATGTTTCCAGAGAACTGTGGCATTTTTCAGCAAGATAATGTGCCATGTCACAAGGCCAGGAGTGCGATGGAGTGGCTCAAGGAACACATTGATGAGCTCCAATTGATGTGATGGCCCCTCAACTCACCAGATCTGAACCTGATCGAACACATCTGGGATGTGATTGAACATGGCATCAAAGCTCATTGCCCATCCTCCCCATAATCGAATGGAGTCAGGTGACTTGTGCATGCAGATGTGGTGCTAAGCCCCTCCAGCAACCTACCAAGGCCTCATTGCTTCCACAAGATGATGCATAGCTGCTGTTATCCATGCCAAAGGTGGACATACCAGCTATTAGGTAGGTGGTCATAATGTTCTGGTTGATCATTGTATGTGTGTAAATAAAAAGTTGTTCTAAAAAAATTTTTCTTATTTGTTTCCATGCTAGTCTAGCAACAATAACTCTGGCTCAGGCTCTTTTATAAATAATAACACTGAGGAAGCAAATTAAGTTATAGTTTATCATAAATAATACATTTTTCAAAATTATTGTATTTATAACAAAAAATCACCAAAAAAGATTGCTTATATGCAGGGATACATCACACTAATACTAAGACGGAGAAGAAGGATGTCATAGGCAAATCATTAATTTTTTCAATATTTATGTGACTAGCAGCATCTGATTGCTTATATGTGCAATGATAGATCATAGTAATATCTATATCTACATCTACATCCATACTTCGCAAGCCACCTGATGGTGTGCGGCAGAGGGTACCTTGAGTACCTCTATCGGTTCTCCCTTCTATTCCAGTCTCGTATTGTTCGTGGAAAGAAGGATTGTCGGTATGCTTCTGTGTGGGCTCTAATCTCTCTGATTTTATCGTCATGGTCTCTTCGTGAGATATACGTAGGAGGGAGCAATATACTGCTTGACTCCTTGGTGAAGGTATGTTCTCAAAACTTCAACAAAAACCCGTACCGAGCTACTGAGGGACTCTCCTGCAGAGTCTTCCACTGGAGTTTATCTATCATCTCCGTAACGCTTTCACGATTAATGATCCTGTAACAAAGCATGCTGCTCTCCATTGCATCTTCTCTATCTCTTCTATCAACCCTATCTGGTACAGATCCCACACTGCTGAGCAGTATTCAAGCAGTGGGTGAACAAGTGTACTGTAACCTACTTCCTTTGTTTTTGGATTGCGTTTCTTTAGGATTCTTCCAATGAATCTCAATCTGGCATCTGATTTCCCGATGATCAACTTGGTATGTTCTTTCCATTTTAAATCACTCCTAATGCGTACTCCAAGATAATGTATGGAATTCACTGCTTCCAGTTGCTGACTTGCTATATTGTAGCTAAATGATACGGAATCTTTCTTTCTATGTATTCGCAGCACATTACACTTGTCTACATTGAGATTCAATTGCCAATACTAAGAGAGAATGATTTTATATACAATTTTTACATGATTAACAGTAACTAACTGCTTATATAAACAGAGATACATCACACTAATACTAAGAGAGGAAGATTTTATATGCAGTTCATTATTTTACACAATATTTTCATGGCTAACAATATCTTATTACTTGTGTATGCAGACACACATCAGACTAATACAATTCATTGTTTTGTACAATATTTACATGATATCAGCATGTGATTTCTTACATATGTGAAGATACATCACACAAATAGAACTCATTGTTTTGTACAATGTTTACATAATTAACAGCAACTGATTCTTATATGCTGTAATAACTTACACTAACACTACTACTATGGATTTATTATATACAATATTTACACTGTAGGGGGACTGGCAGCCACAGGTGAATTAGAAAGAAC
This sequence comes from Schistocerca serialis cubense, assembly GCF_023864345.2. NCBI lineage: Eukaryota > Metazoa > Arthropoda > Insecta > Orthoptera > Acrididae > Schistocerca > Schistocerca serialis. The sequence continues at coordinate 138,955,901 of NC_064638.1, read as the reverse complement.
CACACACACATATATACAATATATACAAAAGACAATATGTGTAAAAATACATAGTACACTTAAAAATAATAATTATACAACTTCCAAGCACACATAATTCTCAATTGTGAGAGTCTATGAGGACACATAATGCACAGCCTTAGCCCACTCATGGGTGACACCTTCATCTATCTGATATGCATATGTTTTTGATCTGAACCCCCACAGACTCCACAGCCTGCAAGCCTCCAATCTCATCCCTCATAAAGCATATAATCTTCTTGTTTCCAGGTATTATTCTGTAAGGATTATTGAGTTCATATCCTGGTATGTTGTAGTTCAAGCTTTGTGAACTCCATTGGAAGCTTATCCATCTCCAGAGTAACTGGTGCTTCATTGAAGATTATGGCCCACTTAAAATCTGGCCTGGGAACTGGGAATGTAATCTCTTGCACTACAATGCCAAGCCCAATGATAAACTAAAGGAGATTCATGACGGGTTCTAACATTTGCCATGATTTTGTTAAAAACAGCTTTATTCATTAATTTATTAAAATCCTTTTCAAAATCACACTTCATAAGAGTCCTCATTTTGGAATTAACATCAGTGTACTCCTTCAACCAGGATATCTGTTTGAAGTAAATGATCCATGTAATTCTAATAAGCCTCATCCCCAAACTAAGACATTGCTGGAGCTTTCTGTAATGTAGAAAGTATTTCTGCTTATTCCCCAGAATTATCATCAGCTTGTGGATGAAACCATTTTGTGGGACTATGTGCTTCTGACACAGTGATAAGTCATGGTGCACATCATGCAAATTGGTGGGAAATTCCATGTCTTCCTCTAGGACACATCCCTCACTATCATTTGCAGCCACATGATGAATTTTTTTTCCAGTCTGACAATTTTCTCTTTGGATAGCTAGCAGAACCCTCTGAACAGCTGAATTTATTCCATGGCATGTCCATGGAGATTTTTTACATCCATATAAAGTATGTATTTAAATTTTCAGATGGCCTGTACTGTTACCCACTTATTTGTGGCTTATTTGCTTTGGCATACCTGTGCACGCATGGGCCAGTTCCTCTGTCAGTCCCACATTTGTAAGAAAGCAACATATCAACATCAGTCAACAGTTCAATGTTGATACACATCTTTTTTAATGTTGCATTCCATGAAATCATTGCCACAATGTAGTAGAATTTAGGATCCAGGCAGTATGTGTCCATAAACTTCAGAATTTTTCAAAATTTCTGTGAGAAGCTGCATATCTGTCTCTATGTGTAACTTAGCATTTCTCTCAAAAATCAAAGATGTTGAACTCCTGCTAAATATTCACCACACTCTGCATCTGCTATGGAAGAGTCTGTGAGTTTGCTGGATGAATGTGCCTATATCAGGCAATGTTGTCAATGGAGCCGCTCCATAGAATTCAGGTATTTGTATGGAAAGATCCCCTTCTCCATCACAAGCTGAAACTTTGCATCATTGGGATGTGCAGCTCTGGTGATATGCATATCCTCCTGATGGATTGTCTCAGCAAGTTTCTGATGAGTTGCGTGCATGAATCCACGTTAATCCAGGAAGTGCCACTGGCCATTGTGGCCGAGCAGTTCTAGGCGCTTCAGTCCAGAACCGTTCTCCTGCTACGGTCGCAGGTTCGAATCCTGCCTCAGGCATGGATGTGTGTGATGTCCTTAGGTTAGTTAGGTTTAAGTAGTTCTAAGTCTAGGGGACTGATGACCTCAGATTTTAAGTCCCATAGTGCACAGAGGCATTTGAGCCAGGAAGTGGAGCCCTATTTTGGTGTGATTCAATTGGAGAATGAAATGTAGTTTTCCACATTGTCATCTACAACACTAACCTTGTCACTCTTCAAGCCAAAATCACACAAGTGGTCAACAAGAAAGTGAGCACCATATCCACTCAAATTATGGAAGAAGATGTGTATGTGTCATGGTAGTTTGTAATCCCAGTTGCACTCATTGTGAGCTGCACCATAGAACTTTCCTGTTAGATGACATGGGCACTATGTGGAGTTTCCACTTTTCTATCCAACAGCAGCCCATAAATATGTCATTCAGCTTCCTGCTTGTAGAAAGCACATTTTTTGAGCTCCAAGAGCAAACAACTTGCAGGATTATCCCTGATGTATGATGTAATAATTTCAAGTTGAACAAATATATTTCAAGGAAGACGCAATACATGAAAGTCACAGATCAAGTAAACTGAGTAAGATGTGTGTACACTTTAACAGTCAAATCATAACTGAGTCCAAGTCTAGCAGCTGCTGGCTGGATGGCCGCTTAGGTGGCGCTGCTGCTGCATGGCCGGCAGACAGTGCCGCATGTAGAGGACACGCGTAACTGCGCAGCGGCACTTTGAAAGATCAGCGAGTCACAACACTTTTCCCCCCTTTGAATTTTTTGCACTGGTCTTGATGGAGTTGACCTTTAGATTGCTAACGTCCATAGGTGTTGTTTGACTGGCCGTAAAGTCTTGAGGAGGAGGCTTCCCGTACGGACGGAAGTGTCCCCGATGATAACGGGTCGAGATGGGGGTCGAATCTGCTGGGGCCCCGTGTACCAATTGCCCATTGCGGCAAGTCCAGTTGTCATGCCAGGAGATATGGGCGATGTGTCCGCATCCGTAGGAGAAGGAGGTGAGTGGAGTTGCTCTGACAGGGAGGTGAGTGGAGTTGCTCTGACAGATGATGGTCATCTGGTTCCCGCATGGGCATGTCTCGTTGTGGCGTCAGTTCTTGTGCTGGCACCGATATGATGGTGAGAGGGCTGCGATGTGAGTAATGAGAGATTCCAATATCCCGAGTGTCAGGTAGAGCCTAAGGTGGTGTAGCGGCATCCGGAACAGGTGTTGCTGGCACACAAGGCCGAAGCTGGTCCGAATGATGCACTGCAACACATGTGTCCATCTGGATTTCATACAGGCATTGTCCACGGTGTCGTAGGATGTGGCCAGGACTCCATTTTGGCCACCTGCCATGTCACCGTACCCATACAAGGTCATCTGTGGTGAACTGGCCAAGTGAAGGTACTCGCGGCCATGAGGTGGAAGGCCGCAGAAGATCAAGTAGCATGCGGGGCTGTCGGCCATGTAAAAGCTCAGCCGGGCTGTGGTTGTCCATGGGGGAGAAACGGTAAGAAGCCAGAAATTGGAGAAGTGCATCATCAGCAGAAGAAGTCAGGAGTTTCCTCATCTGAGCCTTAAATGTGCGGACCAGTCGTTCAGCCTCACCGTTTGACTGTGGATGGAACAGAGGGGCTGTGACATGCATGACGCCGTGACGGTCACAAAAATTCCATAAAATCGGAAGAGGCAAATTGCAGACCATTATCAGTAACAAGAGTAGAGGGAAGGCCTTCCAAAGAGAAAATGCAAGCTAGAGCATTGGTGGTTGCCACAGTGATAGGTGAAGTGCAACGGACAATGACAGGAAAGTTAGAGTAGGCATCAATAACGAGAAGCCAATAAGTACCCTTAAAAAGGTCCCGTGAAGTCAGCATGAATACGCTCCCAGGGCTTCTCAGGCGAAGGCCACGGTAACAAAGATGACTTCAGGGCGGCGGCCTGTGACGCACAAGGGTCGCAGGCAGCGACCATGTGTGTGCTTTCAGAGTCGATGCCGGGCCAGTACACATGACAGCGCGCCAGAGATTTTGTGCGAGAGACACCCCAGTGCCCTTGGTGAAGGAGGCGCAAGACCAAAGCATGCAAAGATGCAGGTACCACAACATGCGGCGTAGCATTGTCGGTGGAAAGGAGGATAACACCATCCCTAGCGATGAGGCGGTAACGCAAAGTGTAGTAGTTTCGCAATGGTTCAGAAGTCTTAGCGGACGGACGATCTGGCCAACCCTTCTGAATACAGTGTAAACCCTGGGAGAGGGTAGGGTCAGAACCCATAGCAGCTGCCAGCTGGTCCCCAGTGATGGGGAACCTGTCCACAACCCGCTGCTCGGCAACATCCAGGTGGAAACACAAAAGTTCATCCGTATCGAATGCCAGCTCAGGACCCAAGGGAAGGCGAGACAGTGCATCAGGATTTGCATGTTGAGCCATTGGCCAGAAATGAATCTCATAACTGAAATGAGACAAGTTAAAAGCCCAACGCTGGAGCCGGTGTGCAGCGTTGTCGGGAAGTGACGCTGATGGATGAAACAAGGAAACAAGTGGTTTGTGATCCGTAACAAGATGAAATTTGGGTCCATAGAGAAAAACACCAAACTTATGAAGAGCATAAATAATGGCCAAAGCTTCTTTTTCAATTTGAGAATACTTTTGTTGGGAATCCGTGAGCATTTTGGAGGCATAAGCAATGGGTTGTTCAGAACCATCAGAAAAACGGTGCGCAAGGACTGCACCGACCACATATTGAGAGGCATCCCGTGGCAAGAACAAGATGATGGCCAGGTTGATAAATAGCCAGGCATGGGGCCTGTTTCAGCATAGTCTTCAATTTCTGGAAAGCCGCATCGCATGATGTGGACCAGTGAAAAGGCATGTTTTTATGCAACAGGTGATGCAGCGGCTGAGCCACCGAAGCAGCAGATGGTAAAAACTTGTGATAGTATGCTATTTTCCCCAAGAAGGCCTGCAGTTTCTTAACAGATGTAGGGCAAGGGAGGGCATCTATCGCAGTGACAGTTTGCTGAAGTGGACTAAACCGTCCCAAGAGAGTTGAAACCCCAAGTACGTGATAGATGCCTGAAAAAATTTTCATTTCTGAAGATTACACTTAAGACATGAAAAAGTGTGTGGAGATTTTGAAGATGTTCATCAGTGGTGGAGCCAGTGACAACAATGTTGTCCTGATAATTTATACATTCAGGGACAGTGAGCAATAATTGTTCCAAGAATCACTGAAAGAGAGCAGGAGCACTGGCAACCCCGAATGGCAATCATTGGTATTGATAGAGGCCGAAAGGCGTGTTAAGGACCAGAAACTGCCAGGAAGCAGTGTTGAGAGGAAGTTTATGATAAGCTTCTAACAGGTCTAGTTTAGAAAAATACTGGCCTCCAGCAAGTTTAGTGAATAATTCTTCAGGTCGAGGCATAGGGTAAGTGTCGATAAGGTATTGAGCATTTACATTGGCTTTGAAATTGCTACAGAGATGAATATCACCAATTGGCATAGCAACGACAACAACAGAAGAGGACCACTCACTGGAAGTGACAGGAAGCAAGACCCCTGAAGCAGTGAGATGATCCAGCTCCCGTTTGACATTATCACGAAGGGCCACAGGAATGGGCCGAGCCCAAAAAAACTTAGGCCGAGCAGTGGATTTGAGCATGATATGAGCTTCAAAGTCATTTGCACGGCCCGACCCAGTAGAAAAAAGGGTCGAAAATGTCGTCAACAAGGAATCCAATTGAGCATAAGGAGTAGCATCAGAGACGATATTGACAGAGTCATCTATGGAGAACCCAAAAACGCGAAAGGCATCGAAACCAAAAAGATTCTTCGCATTACTATGGTTGACCACAAATATGGGAACAGTGCAAACAACAGGTTTGTAAGATACCTCAGCCTCAAATTGTCCCAAGAGAGAAATCTTCTGTTTATTGTAAGTCCATAATTGCCTAGTGACATGTGACAGGATTGGGGAACCCAACTGAAGGTATGTCTGAGAATTGATGATAGTGCCAGCAGAACCAGTATCTAACTGCATGCAAACATCTCAACCAAGTATTTGGACAGTGAGGAATGACTTCCCTGAAAGGGAAGAAGTACAATTGACAGACAACACAGAATCAGAATTAGCATCATGTTCATGAACATCGTGTATGCGGTCAGATTTGCAAACGGAAGACACATGACCCTTTTTTTTGCATTTGTGACACACGGCCCAACATTGTGGACAATCTTCTTGTGAATGTTTCATAAAACACCGCGGATATGAAGGAGGTTGCCGTGGGTTTTGCTGCAGTTTCTTAGAGGTTTGTTTACGGTTAGCCCGAGGCTGCGCTTGGGAGCATACTGCGGTCTTGTCTGCCGGCAGGGACACGCCACACACTTCGTCAACATCACACAGAGGTTGTGTTTCCCCGATGTCACCCCATGCCTCTATTTGTGCTCCAGCGGCATGAGAAATTTCAAAAGACTGAGCGATGAATAGGACTTCATCTAGAGTCGGATTTGCCAACTGAAGGGCGTGTTGCCTAACTTCTTTGTCAGGCACCAATCAGATAATAGCATCCCGTACCATGGAATCGGCGTAGGATTCTTTGTGAACTTCAGTAACAAATTGACACTTTCTACTGAGGCCGTGAGTTCAGCAGTCGAAGCATGGTAGGATTGATTCGGTTGTTTTTGACAATGATAAAAGGCAACACGAGAGGCTACCACTTGCATTTGCTTTTGAAAATAGATGGACAGAAGTGAGCACATTTCAGAACAGGACAAAGATGCAGGATCTTTCAAAGGAGCCGATTGCGACAACAACTGATACATTTGAGGTGAAATCCATGAAAGGAACAGAGACTTACATGTTTGTTCATCCACGAGATGAAATGCCAAGAACTGCTGTCGAAGACGTTTTTCATAATCAGACCAGTCTTCCACCGTCTCATTGTAAAGAGGAAAAGTAGATAGAGACAATGACGAGAGACGCCCTGCATTGGATGCCACAATGAAATCATGAATCACATTTATGAGAAGTGTTTGCTGTTCGATGAGACCTTGTAATAGTTGCTCTAAAGTAGCCATGGAAACATGTGGGTCAACAATGGAAAAGAAAAATCACTACCTCGTCGCCAATTGTAATAACTTCAAGTTGAACATATACATTTCAAGGAAGACGCAATACATGAAAGTCACAGATCAAGTAAACAGAGTAAGACATGTGTACACTTTAACAGTCAAATCATAACTGAATCCAAGTCTAGCAGCCACTGGCTGGCTGGCCGCTTAGGTGGCGCTGCTGCTGCATGGCTGGCAGACAGCATCAAACGTAGAGGAGGCGCTTAACTGCGCAGCGGCTCTTTGAAAGATTGGCGAGTCACGACATATGATTCATATTTGTTGGGACCAGAGTCATATGAGCATGTAACTTGATACACTGCATACAGGATATGTTCTTCTGTGAAAGTGATGTGGGAGGCTGTGGGATCAAATTAACAATGGGCAACAGGAACTACTAAACATCTAAAGTCAGGATATAGAATGAAGAGACAGTGTGCTTGGAGGTGGGCATTCTTAAACTTGAAGAACTTTGTATCATCAGTGGGCATTTTCACATTTACCAGTTCCTGTCTCAAGCATTCAGTTGATGTCTTTTTAAATACTCATGCTTAGTGAAACAGTTGAGGCTTCTGTGACAAAAATATTTTGCCACCATGTTTTTACTCATCTGCAAAGAAGCACACAGTACATATTCTTATTCCAGACATACTTTCTCACCCATGGAGAATAACAGTAAATTCATGTATTTGAGATGCTCAAAAATAAATGCTGTGAAGTAACCATTAAAAACCTTGGGATATCAGACCACTTTGGTCAAAGTGCAAAACAAAGTATCTATAAAGTTACAAGCAAAAGTGCTTAGCTACAGAAGGATTTTTTCTAAATCAAAAAGGTGTGAATTTGCAACACAGATGACTGGTCAGATATTGTCAGAAGTATATTCAGGAACACATATAAATGAAAAGTTCAACAAATTCATGAATATATTCGGAATCTGTTCCCAAAATTAGGTGTGCTTACCATTATAGTTGTATACATATTGAAAGTTGTATTGCTTGTGAAAACAATAAATCCAAATTTCTACTGTGACCTGCACCAGTATGATACAAGGCAAAAGTTCAGATACCATGTAAATAGCCACAGAACAGCTTTATATGAAAAAAATGCACTTCATGCTGGGCTGAAGCTAGCCAATGCCCTACCAAAAGTCTCACAGCCTTTCCTACTAACAAATTAAAAGATTAGCTAAAAAGAATTCTAATTGAAAACCCTTTTTATTCCCTAGACGAGTATTATATCCGTATGAAAAGTGCTTCATAAGTATGTCAAGCTCATGGTTTTAAGTAACCTACAACTAATATAATGTTGATAAAAACAATATTTGTAATATTGTGATTGTATACTACCAAATGTAAAATCCATCAAAATGTAAAATTTATTAATACAAATAAATCTTTAGTTTGTAATTTATAAACTGACATATTCAGAAGAATAGTCTATATGATGTCCTGAAACTGTATTATTTCTAGGGATTGTATTTGATTATTTGATGTTGAATAAATATTATTATTATTATTATTATTATATTCAAGTTAAAATTTGAGGAAACATTTCCTAAAGTAGTACTTTCTGTTGGGGGATCTAGTAGGAAGACATGCATAACAAAATGTATCAGAAAATCCTCTGAAACACTCAAATATCTGAGATCTATCAAAAATGATAAGAGTGACCCAGTCTTCCTACAGTTTTTTCTTAGATACAAGAGGACATACAGAAAACTGTTGCAGGAAGCAAAGAGAATCCAAAATGAAAAGACCATACAGAACTCAAACAATAAAAGCAGAGCCATTTGGAATATAGTAAAACAAGAAACTGGTAACTCAAAATCAAAGCAGATGGACATAAAAATTAGAAATGAAGGTAGTTTAATAGATAATCCTAAGGGCCTGGCTAACTTTATAAACAACTACTATAGTAATATAGCAATAAAACTGCAAGAAAAGCTTCCTAAAACACAACACACAATGGCAAAGAACTATGCATTTCACACAACGCTACTACTACCCACCAATGGAGATGAAATCAGTAGCATTGTACATAAATTCAAGAGTAAATTATCCACAAGTTTAGATGAAATTCCAACATGTATACTAAAAGACTGCATTAGCAGCATGAAAGGACCCTTAGTAGACATCATAAATAAGTTGTTCTCATCAGGTTGCTTCCCTAATTATCTAAAGCATGCAAAAAATTCTTCCCATACACAAAAAATGTGATACAGAAAATATAGAGAATTACAGACCAATTTCATTGCCGTCTTCTTTTTCAAAAATAATGGAAACTATTATGAAAAACATACTTATGGACTACTTAAATAAATACCAACTCCTATGCAAAGAACAGTTTTGTTTCAGGACTGGAAAGGGAACAGAAGCAGCTATAGAAAAATTTACAAGAGTAGTTCTAGAAGCCCTAGATAAAGAAGAACAAGCAACAGGCATTTTCCTAGATCTCAGCAAAGCATTTGATACAGTTGACCATGAAATACTACTAGGTAAACTTGAAGCACTAGGAATCAGGGGGTTGTAAATAAATGGTTTAGATCTTACCTTGCAGACAGAGTGCAGAGGGTGGAGATATCTCAAATTTCAAGTAGCTAAAATTATTTAGTGAAACATCTTTCAGATAAAGAATATTTGTACATTGGAGTACCTCAAGGGAGTGTGTTAGGCCCAATACTATTTCTTATTTATATTAATGACTTTCCACAGTGGGTAACGCAAGGAGAAACAGTGTTGTTTGCTGATGACAGCAATATAACAATTACAGACAGGACACCAGAAATGTTAAATGTAAAAGCTGAAAAGGCACTTAAGGACGTCACAACTGGTCAAATAATAACAAAGTAACCCTTAATGTGAGGAAGACTAATAACATAAACTTCTATATAAAGAAAAAACCGAATATGACAAAACTTAAAGTTCAAAATGAAACTGTAGAGTGTTTAGCCAGCACAAAATTTTTGGGTATGTATGTTGATCAACAATTAAAATGGGATGAACATATTAGAATGCTTGGGAAAAAAATTAGCACAGCATGCTATGCCTTACAAATATTAGTCACTGTGTGTGATAGTTCATGCCAGAGACTGACATACTTTGGACACATACATTCTATAATAAGTTATGGCATAACATTCTGGGGTGCAAATGCCCAAAATATGAAATATGTGTTCAGATTGCAAAAACGAGCTATCAGAATAATGAGCAAGAGTCACAAAAGAGCACACTGCAGTGAGCTATTTAAAAAGTGGGGTGTTCTGACTATCCAAAGTGAATATATCTTGCAAACTACAGCTTTTATCCACAAAAATATTGAGCAACACTTAGCAAACAGCTGCATACATGATCACCAAACCAGAAACAGTAACTGCTTGCACCTAGACAGAATGAATAAAACTAAAACCCAAATCCCAATGTTTTACCAAGGTGTCAAGATATACAATAAATTGCCAAAAGAAATAAAAAGCATAAAGGAACTATGTAAATTTAAACATTCCTTAAAGAATATTTGTTAAAAAATAGTTTTTACTCAATTAGAGAATTCATGCAGCATAAAATTGGCATAAATAAATAATCAGGTTAATCAATTATAAAGTGGACATTCTAGATTGTAATTTACCCATACAAGTACTACAGGAGACTTGTGATGTATTTCTTTTGATTGAAGCAGGTTCTTCAGCATTATGTAATTCAATGATAAATTGTGTGTGTAATATATATATATATATATATAAAAAAAACAAAGATGAGGTGACTTACCGAACGAAAGCGCTGGCAGGTCGATAGACACACAAACAAACACAAACATACACGCTAAATTCAAGCTTTCGCAACAAACTGTTGCCTCATCAGGAAAGAGGGAAGGAGAGGGAAAGACGAAAGGATGTGGGTTTTAAGGGAGAGGGTAAGGAGTCATTCCGCTCCCGGGATTGGAATGACTCCTTACCCTCTCCCTTAAAACCCACATCCTTTCGTCTTTCCCTCTCCTTCCCTCTTTCCTGATGAGGCAACAGTTTGTTGCGAAAGCTTGAATTTAGTGTGTATGTTTGTGTTTGTTTGTGTGTCTATCGACCTGCCAGCGCTTTCGTTCGGTAAGTCACCTCATCTTTGTTTTTATATATAATTTTTCCCACGTGGAATGTTTCCTTCTATTTTTTTTATATATATATAAAAAAAACAAAGATGATGTGACTTACCAAACGAAAGCACTGGCACGTCGATAGACACACAAACATACACACAAAATTCAAGCTTTCGCAACAAACTGTTGCCTCATCAGGAAAGAGGGAAGGAGAGGGAAAGACGAAAGGATGTGGGTTTTAAGGGAGAGGGTAAGCAGTCATTCCAATCCCGGGAGCAGAAAGACTTACCTTAGGGTGAAAAAAGGACGGGTATACACTCGCACACACACACACACACACATATCCATCCACACATATACAGACACAAACAGACATATTTAAAGACAAAGAGTTTGGGCAGAGATGTCAGTCGAGGCGGAAGTGCAGAGGCAAAGATGTTGTTGAATCCTTTCATCTTTCCCTCTCCTTCCATCTTTCCTGATGAGGCAACAGTTTGTTGCGAAAGCTTGAATTTTGTGTGTATGTTTGTGTTTGTTTGCGTGTCTATCGACGTGCCAGCGCTTTCGTTTGGTAAGTCACATCATCTTTGTTTTTATATGATGAATTTATTATATATAGCTTGTATATCATTACCTTATATGACAAAATAATGTACATCTGTATGTATAATGATGACATCCATACAAAGAAATTTGTTTACGGATGAATAAGTAAATAAATACTTTGAAAAAGTAGAAGGGCCCAACTACTTCTATGTTTACTTTTTTCTGCATAGTGTGCTCATCAGTGTCAATGTCTAGCTTGCTTCTTTTACCTTCCTGAAGACTGCAAACATGAACCAAATAATTAACTGATACTAAAAGAATTCATAGTTCAGCAAATATATTTCAAAAAATATTTTTTTAACTGTCAGTTTTTCAAATAAAATGTTTATTACAAGCCTTGTGCATAGGATGATAATAATAGCTGTAGTCTTGTTTCACCTCAGTTTAATTCTCCCTGGTCTGGGAATACAAGTAAAATTGCAAGCACTAAGGGATGAACATATTAGACTATGATGTAAGGAAAGAGTCAACTTGACATAGTCCTGTCAACCATCAGGACCATTACATTTTCTTTGTCATTAGACAACATAAGCATGTCACAATCCTTCATAAAAGATCACAGGGATGATACCTTCACTACAGAGATGTTGCTCTTGTGTGGCAAACATTCAACACATTTCCCTTCTGACTTCCTCAGCAAACATCCTATGTAACATAAAACCCACTTTTTGACTGCATTAATAAACTCATTGTTGTGGAAACAGAGAACTTATATAGAATTCAATTCTATCACCAGATTGAATAACATCATGTCCTCAAACGGCTTCACAGTGGGACTGATAGTCAAACACTGAAGCAATTTGCACCATACATTTCAATGTCCATCAAGCAGTGCCACAACAGCATTCATGATCAGTACAATTGACACTTCCCAATCAGTCAAAACAAAATAAACTAGCTTTTGAGATGCCAGTACAAATCCTCAGGTGAAACAAAAGCAATTCCTTTGTAACACTATAAATTTGAGAGTGAGTCTGATGAACCTATTCTTCAACAAGAGCTAGGCCAGTCTGCTGCTTAATTTTGTTAGCAGCAGGAGAGTTCATCTGATGCATAATTTTAGCACAGGTTTTAACAATGCTATAGTCTTTAAAATGGAACCACTCTCACATATCTATCATTCCCATTTCTATCCCCTTTCCTTCCTGCTCTCTCTTCCATCACATTCCTTCATTCAATGTTAAATCCTCTGAAAACACCCCTTTTATAATTATTTAATTAATTTGGCAATGAATGACAGCCACATGCTTGAATGGCATCAATGGTAATGAACAGGGTGTTGTCCTTGTTATTATATTTTCCATCAGTTGGTGGGGGTGTTGCCACTTATATATGTTATACAAAGTTGATGATTGTTTAGCCAAGCCCAGTATCTACTTTCAGTTTTATGTAAATAACTTCTGTAATACTATTTCACCAAATGTTTTTTAACATAATTTTCAACTTTCGGTTTCATGCAAATAACTTTTATATTATGCCTATGTGCAGATTTTAATTACAAATTTTCTGGTGTGACAGAATTATTGATATTAATTATTAATTAAAACTGATGTAAATAGTAAAGGATGGTTACTTAGCATTGTCTCTTTCTTTTAGTCACAATGATTGTTAAAAAAAATCTTGACTCACTGCAGTTTAAATTAATTGGTTCTTCATGTATGTGGGGTATCAGACATGCACTAAATTTAAAATATGTATACTGTTGACATTGCCATACTTTTTTTTCACTGTTCGGGAAGTGTTAGCTGCACTGATTATTAATGCTGTTGTGGCACTGCTTGATGGACATTGAAATGTATGGTGCAAATTGCTTCAGTGTTTGATTATCAGTCTCACTGTGAAGGCATTGGAGCACATGATGTTATTCACTCTGGTGATGGAATTGAGTTTTACATCAGTTCTTTGATGCTTCAGCAGTGATGAGTTTATTAATGCATTCAAAAAGTGGGTTTTATGTTACATAGCATGTTTGGTGAGGACATGAGAAGGGAAATGTGATGAATGTTTACCACACTAGAGCAACATCTCTGTAGTGAAGGTATCAACCCTGTGATTTTTTACGAATGGTTTTGATGTGCTTATGTTGTCTAATGACAAAGGAAATGTAATGGTCCTGATGGTTGACAGTACTATGTCACATTGCCTGTTTCCTTACATCATAGACTAATATGTTCACCTTAGTGCTTGCAGTTTTACTTGTATTCTTGTAACTGACAGGCTCACAGACATGCATCTGTGAATAATCATTGGAGATAGCAAAGATGTTTGAGGGCAAATCCCACTCCCAACACCCCACCACCACTCTTGTAGACTGAACTGCAGTCAAGAATAAAGTTGATGTAGGACTGAAACTTTCTCTTCCCTATTACACATCCACTTTTAGTACATTAGAGAAAAATGCAAAGATATTGTCTGTGAAACTGAAACATTGCATAAGTCTCAGTTCCTGACAGTGCCTTTCTACAAAATGCAAAGCTAGTATGGTGCCTGATATCCTCATAGGGGAGACAAGTGGCCAAATAAGAACATAAAATCAATTTTTGTTCTCATCTTCAGTTGTTGATATCTGTAGGATGATCTTATGTCAAGGGTTGCTGGGTTTTTCAGTTCCATGAATAAGACTGTGTTGTATATGTGTGATTCTTTTTCTGCCTGCTTTGGTTGCACTTTTCTCATAAATCAACACAGATTAAGTTGAATTACAAAATTGTATGTTGCAACATAACTGGAAAACTCATTTACTGAAATGTCTCAGTTTCTAATGAACAATAGTGATAGATTTCGACATAGTGTAAAATATTTTTTGTAAATAATGCCATCAACTTGTGGCATAGAAAAAAGAACTGCATACAAAGCAGTGTGTGCAAAGAATTTACTGTTGGTGTCAATGGAATGTTTTAGAAACTCCTAGTGTCATTTCAGTTACTTTACTTATGTCTGGCATTTGAGTGACATGTAACTTTAAACAAAAATGTATATTTTCTTATGCAGAAAATTCAGAGAACTACAACTGTGTGAACAGTAAGTTTAACTAGTTACAGTTTAGGTAGTAATGATCCGAAATGTGAAGTTTGTGAATCTTTGCATGCTGATATTGCATAATTTTACATTAAATAAAAATGATTTTGCAAAGGCAACTACATTTGCATAAGTAAATAGAAAATATTTAACTAATTTTGGTACTGAACAACTTAAGCATTTCATGATTTTGTAAGAATACATGACACTTGCTATTACTTCAGCAGATTTAATAATGGGAAACTACAGAGTCTCAACTTATATTTGTCTTCAAAATTTATGTCCTTACTTATTCTTCTCCATTTTAAAGTTAATAAAAGCATGTTGAGCTTTAACAAATATTAAGTTTATGTGTTGTATAATCTTGTGACTAACTAGTATGTCACATTCATTATTGACAGATAAGAAAATTATTGCTGGGGCTCAAATGCATCCTATGCTTCAATAGATAACATGTATCATGCATGATGTTCATTTAGTGCTATCAAAATATATGAAACAAAAGGTAGTATCAATCTCTTCATTTCACTACATTGACTTAATGTTGGTACTTTATAATATCCCCTCCCTCCCCCCCCCCTACCCCCCACCATGTGAACAGAATGGAAACAGCAGGAGCAGCTTTGTAACAGAGGTACAACCTACTATGGAATGTAATAAGGTTGAATCAGGTAACAACATACAGACTGACTAATTATTGGATAGTGTTTTCACAACTCATATTGTTTACAATGAAAATTACTTTTCTGAGCACATACATGTAAAAGAGCCTGTGACTATAAAAATTTTGGACAGTACAATTCTGCAAACTATAAAAATAAGAAATGTCTTTAGTTATTTTCCAGTTTATAGTGATATGATTCCAATTGAAATGTATTTTATGTCAAAGATACGGACAGAAATTTTGATTGGCTATGCTAAACTGAGATAAAAACATAAAAGTTAGCAGATGTATGCGAACAAAGTTAGAATCAAAATTTATTAAATGTAAAGTTTGTTTTGAAATAAATACACAATTACCTTTTGGAAACAACGGAACCAAAGCAAAAGAAGTATTATAGACTATTCACAGTCATTTAAAAGGGCTTCACTCAACTCATTGTTTGTGTGGAAATAAATATTTCCCTATTTTTATTGATGATTATAGTAAAGCAATAGAGTCCACACTATCAAATCTAAAAATTTGTTTATAATTATTTTGCAGAATATTTTCATGAAACTAAAAGTGAAACCTGTAAAACTACTAAGACATTGAGATGTGATAATGGGAAAGAATATTTAGATTCAGAAGTTAATCAATTTATAAGCAGTTCGTGCAGCTGAATTCGTTAAGAAAAGAACTTTAACTAATGCTATTGAAAGGAAAACTCCTTATGAGATATTTTTGTAGAAGAACATTCAAATTTGTCTGGAAATAGAGTATTTGTATGTTCATCACAACAGATGAGAAAGTCAAAGTTGATATTGTCAAACATGTTGATATTGTGGCAGATGGTGTCAGGTGTATTGATCTAAAGGACTCTGATTCAGGGACTGAGCATTGTAGTGCAAAAGTATAGAAAACATGCCTGAAAATGAGCAAATGGAAGAAAATAGTATTACAGGGGGTTCAAGCAAAGTCAAGAATTTGAGAAGAGAAGGTTAACTAGAGAAAATAGAGTGCTGACAGATGTAATGATTATGTCATGAGTAATATCATTTGTGTAAACTTCTGTAGTACTGACAATCCAGGAAATTCAGAAATGATGAATAGTCATGAGTCAAAAGTTTGGACATAAGCAATGAATAAGGAAATAGAATGCTAGAATAAATGTAAAACTTTGGAACTAGAAATGAAACCAGTGAATGTAAATGTTCTTGATGTACAATTGGTTTTTACAATAAAATCAGGAAACACTTGCAAAGCAAGATAAGCTCTAAGAGGCTTTCAACAAAAGTAAATTGTGAATGATATTGATTCACCAGTTGCTTGATGCAAACATTGAACCTTTTGTTATCATACCAGGGTAGACAAATTGATGTACAGTCTGCATTTCATAATGGTAAAAGTTTCTCAGAAATTTAGGTAAAGCAACCTCTATGGTATGAAAACGAAACAGGTAGAATTTGTAAGTTATCTGTTTATCTATTTGTGGTCTGAGAGAAAGTCCTGGAGTTCATTATGATCATTTGGAAGAATTATGAAAAGATCTAGATCTTAAAAGAAGTAAATACCATTATTGCTGTAAGTTATGTCATCTAGTTAATAGTATTAGTTGATTATTTGCTAATTTGTTGCAAAAATTGAGCAAAATTGCAAGATTTCACAAGTGTGTTTTCCAAGTAACTTCAAAAGAAAGACTTAGATGATGTAAACAATTAATTTGGGAAAAATATTAATTACAATTAAGACTAATGCCAATATTTAATCTCTGACTAAGAAATATCAGACTGAACATGCCAAGTAGTACTGTATACCAATGGAAATTAATTTAAGATGATGCAAGATGCAAGATGATGATACTTGCTTCAAGTATGATTTGTGATTACTGATATATTTCTATCAAATAAGAAGTCTGAAGTTGTTGTTGTTGTTGTTGTTGTGGTCTTCAGTCCTGAGACTGGTTTGATGCAGCTCTCCATGCTACTCTATCCTGTGCAAGCTTCTTCATCTCCCAGTACCTACTGCAACCTACATCCTTCTGAACCTGCTTAGTGTATTGATCTCTTGGTCTCCCTCTATGATTTTTACCCTCCACGCTGCCCTCCAATGCTAAATTTGTGATCCCTTGATGCCTCAAAACATGTCCTACCAACCGATCCCTTCTTCTAGTCAAGTTGTGCCACAAACTTCTCTTCTCCCCAATCCAATTCAATACCTCCTCATTAGTTACGTGATCTACCCACCTTATCTTCAGCATTCTTCTGTAGCACCACATTTCGAAAGCTTCTATTCTCTTCCTGTCCAAACTGGTTATCGTCCATGTTTCACTTCCATACATGGCTACACTCCATACAAATACTTTCAGAAACGACTTCCTGACACTTAAATCAATACTCGATGTTAACAAATTTCTCTTCTTGAGAAACACTTTCCTTGCCATTGTCAGTCTACATTTTATATCCTCTCTACTTCGACCATCATCAGTTATTTTACTCCCTAAATAGCAAAACTCCTTTACTACTTTAAGTGTCTCATTTCCTAATCTAATCCCTTCAGCATCACCCGATTTAATTTGACTACATTCCATTATCCTCATTTTGCTTTTGTTGATGTTCATCTTATATCCCCCTTTCAAGACACTGTCCATTCCGTTCAACTGCTCTTCCAAGTCCTTTGCTGTCTCTGACAGAATTACAATGTCATCGGCAAACCTCAAAGTTTTTATTTCTTCTCCATGGATTTTAATACCTACTCCGAATTTTTCTTTTGTTTCCTTTACTGCTTGCTCAATATACAGATTGAATAACATCGGGGAGAGGCTATAACCCTGTCTCACTCCTTTCCCAACCACTGCTTCCATTTCATGCCCCTCGACTCTTATAACTGCCATCTGGTTTCTGTACAAATTGTAAATAGCCTTTCGCTCCCTGTATTTTAACCCTGCCACCTTCAGAATTTGAAAGAGAGTATTCCAGTTAACGATGTCAAAAGCTTTCTCTTAGTCTACAAATGCTAGAAATGTAGGTTTGCCTTTTCTTAATCTTTCTTCTAAGATAAGTCGTAAGGTTAGTATTGCCTCACATGTTCCAACATTTCTACGGAATCCAAACTGATCTTCCCCGAGGTCCGCTTCTACCAGTTTTTCCATTCGTCTGTAAAGAACTCGCGTTAGTATTTTGCAGCTGTGACTTATTAAACTGATAGTTCGGTACTTTTCACATCTGTCAACACCTGCTTTCTTTGGGATTGGAATTATTATATTCTTCTTGAAGTCTGTGCGTATTTCGCCTGTCTCATACATCTTGCTCACCAGATGGTAGAGTTTTGTCATGACTGGCTCTCCCAAGGCCATCAGTAGTTCTAATGGAATGTTGTCTACTCCCGGGACCTTGTTTCAACTCAGGTCTTTCAGTGCTCTGTCAAACTCTTCACGCAGTATCTTATCTCACATTTCATCTTCATCTACATCCTCTTCCATTTCCATAATATTGTCCTCAAGTACATCGCCCTTGTATAAACCCTCTATATACTCCTTCCACCTTTCTGCCTTCCCTTCTTTGCTTAGAACTGGGTTGACATCTGAGCTCTTGATATTCATACAAGTGGTTCTCTTCTCTCCAAAGGTCTCTTTAATTTTCCTGTAGGCAGTATCTATCTTACCCCTAGTGAGACAAGCCTCTACATCCTTACATTTCTCCTCTAGCCATCCCTGCTTAGCCATTTTGCACTTCCTGTCGATCTCATTTTTGAGACGTTTGTATTCCTTTTTGCCTGCTTCATATACTGCATTTTTATATTTTCTCCTTTCATCAATTAAATTCAATATTTCTTCTGTTACCCAAGGATTTCTATTAGCCCTCGTCTTTTTACCTACTTGATCCTCTGCTGCCTTCACTACTTCATCCCTCAGAGCTACCAATTCTTCTTCTACTGTATTTCTTTCCCCCATTTCTGTCAATTGTTCCCTTATGCTTTCCCTGAAACTCTGTACAACCTCTGGTTCTTTAAGTTTATCCAGGTCCCATCTCCTTAAATTCCCGCCTTTTTGCAGTTTCTTCAGTTTCAATCTGCAGTTCATAACCAATAGATTGTGGTCAGAATCCACATCTGCCCCTGGAAATGTCTTACAATTTAAAACCTGGTTCCTAAATCTCTGTCTTATCATTATGTAATCTATCTGATACCTTTTAGTATCTCCAGGATTCTTCCAGGTATACAACCTTCTTTCATGATTCTTGAACCAAGTGTTAGCTATGATTAAGTTATGCTCTGTGCAAAATTCTACAAGGCGGCATCCTCTTTCATTTCTTCCCCCCAATCCATATTCACCTACTATGTTTCCTTCTCTCCCTTTTCCTACTGACGAATTCCAGTCACCCATGACTATTAAATTTTCGTCTCCCTTCACTACCTGAATAATTTCTTTTATCTCGTCATACATTTCATCAATTTCTTCATCATCTGCAGAGCTAGTTGACATATAAACTTGTACTACTGTAGTAGGCATGGGCTTTGTGTCTATCATGGCCACAATAATGTGTTCACTATGCTGTTTGTAGTAGCTAACCCGCACTCCTATTTTTTTATTCATTATTAAACCTACTCCTGCATTACCCCTATTAGATTTTGTATTTATAACCCTGTAATCACCTGACCAAAAGTCTTGTTCCTCCTGCCACCGAACTTCACTAATTCCCACTATATCTACCTGTAACCTACCCATTTCCCTTTTTACATTTTCTAACCTACCTGCCCAATTAAGGGATCTGACATTCCACACTCCGATCCGTAGAATGCCAGTTTTCTTTCTCCTGATAACGACGCCCTCTTGAGTAGTCCCCGCCCGGAGATCCGAATGGGGGACTATTTTACCTCTGGAATATTTTACCCAAGAGGACGCCATCATCATTTAATCGTACAGTAAAGCTGCATGTCCTCGGGAAAAATTACGGCTGTAGTTTCCCCTTGCTTTCAGCCGTTTGCAGTACCAGCACAGCAAGGCCATTTTGGTTAATGTTACAAGGCCAGATCAGTCAATCATCCAGACTGTTGCCGCTGCAACTACTGAAAAGGCTGCTGCCCCTCTTCAGGAACCACACGTTTGTCTGGCCTCTCAACAGATACCCCTCCGTTGTGGTTGCACCTACGGTACGGCCATCTGTATCGCTGAGGCATGCAAGCCTCCCCACCAACGGCAAGGTCCATGGTTCATGGGGGGGGGGGGTCTGAAGTTAACATATGGAAAATTGAAAAATATTCATTTTTTTTATTGTTTTGCAGACATAGATTGGGCAGGCAATTGTGTAGATTGAAAGTCCCTGCCTGGTTATGTAATTAAATTGTTTGGAAATGTAATATTTTGTAAATCTAAGAAACATGGAAGTATTACAAGTTCTTTTAGTTTTCTTGAGTGTGTAGCATTGTCAGAAGCTGCCACTGAAATTAAGTTAAGCGTAGATAATTTGAAAGCTTCTGGTGCAAAGTCTGAAGGGCCTGTTAAATTATACAATGACAACTGAGGGGTGTTCAGTATTGCTAGAGATGGGGACATTACTAAGAGTTCACCCATTTTGTGAATGAATGTTATATGAGAGGCAGTATAGAAATTTCCAAAGTAGATTTAAAAAAAACAAAGTAACAGACTTTTTGCCAATCTTAGAACAAGGATAAATTTGTAAAATTTTGAGAAGTGTTGAATGTAATTAAATAAGCTTCGGTGTCGTAATTTTATTGTGATATATCAGTAAATATAAGGTGTGTTAGAATGTGGTACATTTATATCAAGAGTATTGACGTGTCATTTTCAAAAATGTAAGTATGTATGTTTGTGGCACAACAATGAGTTAATCCCATTCCATGGGGATGTTCACAAAGTAAAAACTGATGTACATTGTATTTGTCTTGTTGTTAAAAAGTAGGCCTACTGTTAACAATAAAAACAACATCTTTGTTCCATTTTTTTATATAACATCCTGGAAACAGACTCCAGTGAAAACAAGCCCTTCCCCATCACACATCTACTTCTAATGCAAAAAAATCATCCAAGGAAATTGTCCAAGTAATCTGAATATTGCATAAATCTCATTCATTGACAGTGCTTTTCTAACAAGTTTAATGCCAGTATGTACCTGATTTTCATTGAGGAGACAAGTGTTGAAAATAGAATATAAAATCAATGTTTATATTCATCTTCAGTTGCTGACACCTGTAGAATGGTGTGTCAAGGGGTGCAGCTTATTGAGCTTCATGAATAAGAACATTTGTTGTCATATATTCATGATCTATTGTTCTGAGTACTTTGGCTGAAATTTTCTCATAATTCAACACAAATACAATTTCCATCATGAAGTAACAAGGTCTTTTATTTTTTGGAATAACTGTATATAGTTTGCTGTTATGCATCAGAATGTTCTAGAAAACCCTAGTGTCATTTTCATTATGTCTGATTTTTAAGTGAAACATAATTAAACAAAAATGTATGATAAATAGGTTGACTCTTACACAGATTACAGCAACCTGCCACTTTTTACAATGCTATTTATTTAAACAGCGCTGTTACTGGTTTTGAACTGATAGGTTTATTTTCAGACAGCTATTTCACGTTTTATATTAGATTTCATGTTTTGTTTCCCCACTTGATGAAACTTCCTTGGGGTATTATTATTAAATTGAAGATGTTTCAATTTCTTAGAACGAAGAATCTGTGCCATTATGTTCCAGTGCAGGTTGGATATCATCTTGCAGCAGCACAAACTGTATAATGCACTTTTTGTGGTTGTTGTAATGTTCTGTGTAAGAATCAATCCATATTTTGTACCCATCCATGGGCTTAAAATGTCAGTTTTTGACAGAATAGCGAAAATATATGATTTATTGAGTGGGAAACAGTGCAAATTGTTATTCTGCCTGGTTATTCCTTTAGTTTGCAACACTCCAAACTCAGAAGCCCATGAATCTTTGTTTACACATTCATGTTACATGATCTTACATTAAATAAATTTTTTCAAAGACAGCTACATTTACACAATAAAAAGAAAATATTTAACCAATAAATAATAAATTTTGGTCCTGGACTCTTCAATAAAGTTTTTTAATTTTGTAAGTTTACATGACATTCCTTAAGACTTCAACAGATTTAAAAATGAGAAATTACAATGTGTCAAATTACATTTGTCTTCAAAATTATGTTCTCGCTTATTTTTCTCTATTTTAAAGTGAAATAATAGGATGATGAACTTTGTATATTCTTCTCAGCCACAGGAATTTTCACATTCAGTGTTTGCAGGTTAGAAAATTCTTGCTGACATACAAGTTCAAATGTGTTACATGCTTTATCAGATGACATGTATCATGCATTGTGAAACTTAAATGGTATCAAATGATACGAAACACAAGATGTCATCAATATCTTCATTTTACTATACTGGCCTAAATCTTGGTACTTCTCAGGGTGCACAAGTGTGAACGAGAGAAAAGAACAATAGGACAAGAGGGAGAGAAAGAGAGAACGAGAGGGGGGGGGGGGGGGGGGGAGGGGGGCAAGGGAGGGACAGTGAGAAAAGATCCTTTTGAAATATAAGTACTACCAGCTGATAGCAAAAACCAGATGTGACAACAATCGAGTGTTTTACAATACCAACAACTTATGCTCATGTAGATGACTCGAAACCAATTGGCCTATTGTTGTTTTTTTTTTAAAGAAAGATACTAAATATGACTACAAGGTCTTTCGCGATGGAGTCCTTGGATAAAAAGTTCAAGGTTTACTTGCCTCATCAAATTTGGATAAAATCCCGAGCTTTCGATGACCTACTCCGTCATCTTCATCAGGGGTAAAACTGACTGTCGTGGACCAGTGAGGCTTCTGCTTTTATAAGCAGTGGGTGGCTTCTCATTGGCTGGATGACGTCATGGCGAAAATGGTGCATATGAGGTGGTGGCCTCTATGTCCATAGATTTTGTCTGCACACTTTATCCACCATCGCAACAGGTGGAGAACTGCGAGGATTGTAAGAAGTCTCCCTCTGCGCTCTTTCTTTATCAACTGTGTGCTTCCATGCATTGCTGAGTGCATATCCAGAGTCCCTGTTGAAAAAAAAGTCTAATTTCAACTGCTTCCCTGATGATGACAGAGTCCCAATAGCTTGAAGCATGAGTAAGTAGTCTTGTTTCATCAAATAGAATCTTATGTTTATTTAAGAAACTGTGCTCAGCCACCACTGATTTTTCTAGATACCTGTATTTCAGGTGACGCTGATGTTCCACACAGTGATCAGCAACAGTTCTTATAGACTGGCCCACATAATTTTTGCCACACTTACAAGGAATGCTGTAAATTCCTGATACTCTCAGGCCAATATTATCTTTCACGGGTTGCAACATTTCCTTAATCTTCCTGGGTGGCCAGAAGACTGGTCTAATTCCCTGCTGGCTCATTACAATCTAAATGTATTGAGTACCAGTTTGTTCATACAGATTTCACTTCCATCTACTGCTGGTGAAATGCTTATGTTCTGAACAGATAACTTCACCTATTAAACTAATCTTTGCACACAGATATGCAGTTAAAAGTTCACTGAGCTTGTAGAAATTTTCCAATAAATAAGAATGTAGTTCAGTTTAGGAAAGTCGAGCCAAATGTATGTGCTGCTAAATTATTCTAAATCTGTAAAATGGCTCCACATAACAAGAAAACTGTTCTCAGTCTCACAAAAATATGTCTCATAAATTTTTACGTGTATCACAACCAAACCAGATATTTTCCAAGTACCATATAGAATTCAAAAAACACTATCTACTTCAAAAAACCTTAAAAAAGTATACTATTTTTTTTCTACTTTCCACACAGTTTACTACATTGTACACAATATTTCTTTGCAATAGTGAAAAACTTATAGAAAATTCAAGTTACAAAAAAAGGGCAGTCCAGAATTAATTATTCAACTCATAGATGGCTAGCTACTTAAAATGTTAGAGGAATCTTAGAAAGAGCAAAGAAAAGACCTTTAAAAATATGTGACTTACTTACTGATACCAAAATATTTCACTCTTTACTTTTTGTTTACTCATAATTATCAAAAGTGGGAAAATTAAAATTAATAGTCATGTTGGAGAGATCAGGATTACAGGGCAAGTGCTCAAGTGCATCCCACTTGAGTTGATGTAACTTCTGCATTACAACATTTGCAATATGGGGATGTGGATTATAATGAAACAGCAGAACCCCTTGTCACAGTTTCCCCAGATGGTGGTTTTTGACAGACATGCTGCATCATACACATTCTTCATTCTTCGATGGATGACTACCAGTTTGGCAGCCAAGAAAAGAATAACAGCACATTGTTCTGATGTGAATGCATTTGATAATAACATCACCATAGTGCACATTTCTGCATTTACTGCATGCAAGTGAGAAAGACACAGTAATCCCCTGCCTACATGTTGGTACTTATTTGCCAAGTGGCATATATGCTGCAGCACTAGCCTCAGATGGAAACTTTCTGATCACCCTTTATGTAAACAGATCATTTTTAAGGATGTCCGTAGCTCATCTTTTCTTACAAGCAGTATAAACTACTATCTTTCAAGTAACTTGTAGATATTATTATAATGACATTCTGTATCTTCTGCTTCAACACACCAAACAAAACAACCAACACAGATAGTATTTTAAATAATTAAATTTGTTTTATAACAGAAAAAGATAACTTCTTCAATTATCCACATTTGTGGACTTCACTTTTTTGTATCTAATACATAATGTGAAATTATATAATGTTTTTTTGAAAATTACAGTGATAATTTTTTTTCTTGCTGTTTTATATCCCAGCATGTTACAATACATCGGCATGCAATCCTTTCACTTTTTTCAATAAATTCCAACTGTTGCCAAAATCAATTTCACCAGAGTCCTTTATTTCAGTTGTATAGAGAGAGAATTATTCTGTGGAAACAAATTGTGCCCATTGAGAGCTTAGTCTTATCATACAAATTATTTATGATAAAAGTTGATGAAACATAAACTTCTAACATATGTCTTGCGTAACACTCAAGACACTAAAAGGAAATACAAAAAAATACTGGTCACTCACAATAGTGCTTGAGAGATGAGCACCGAAAGTTTCCTTTCCCAATCCAACTTTGTACATGATTTCTAATGATCTTGTTGTCAATCATATGTTAAAACATAATCTTCCTTTCTTCTACTTTCCCATTCATTTTTATTTCAATTTCCACATTGGAGTTATTAAATTGTCATTTATTACAGTAATTGCCAGCCTTTATGTGGCCATAACATCTGAAATAATCACCATATAAACAAGTTCATGGTGCTTGTAATATTGTCATAAAATTAACTGTAAAGTTGTGTGTATGTCACATGCATTAATGTGTCATTCATTGATTCTCATTGTGGGCATTGGTATCTTATCCTTATTATTCACCATTCTTGAGCTGCATTTCAGCAGACTATTTTGCCAAATAACCAGGAAACTTAGGAATTCCACCACCTTTCATTGTTTCCTGCCTATACACTCATCTATTCTTCTGAGCCATTCAGTTCCCACAGTGCTCTTCTGCCTAATAGTCCCGACTCGGATAAACTGTCTTGCTTATCATCTTAAAGCTTATGTCCCTTATAACAGTCACCTACAGTCCCATCATGCCCCAACTGCAGGGAAGGTGACATATACCAGCCATCAGCAGGAACACACTATCTATAAAGGAACATAGCAAGGACTCGATGTAAAATTTGCCCAGTTTAATCAAAGTATTCTCTATGTGTGTGTGTGTTCCCCTGCTGCCATTTGGCAAGTAGATTTTTTATCTGCCCGTTTATATTTAAGTATTCTGTATGTAATTCAAGATGGATATGTCTTGTAAACCTATTCCTCTATTTCAGTTCAAAATTTGAGTGGGTTAATGCCAAAAAGCATGTTCCATTAATTGCTATTTAAACCACTTGTGCAATAAATGCTTTAATGCAGCTGTCCAGCTATCTTGGTCAAAACTAGTGTGAGCTCTGTGCACAAATGTATGTCACTCCATTGTATACCTTCTGAGCATCCTACTGTGGAATATTGGTATCCTCAGTCCACCACATATAAAATGATTAAAGTATTCACTTGAATACAATGCTCTCGTTCAATTTGCTGCTTACACCTATTAAGGATCTATTGAGGATCTGTATTCATATTGAGCAGGACTAAAACTACAATTTATCCATGCAGAGTTAGCATTTCATAGATTCTCATAATTATCCCACATGAAAGCTGGGGTAGTTTCTTTAGGAAATACATATTCAGTTTTATTCCCTGTCTTTGTCCTAATGAAGCTTATGTTATGTATCTAATAAAATCATCACTGTGGAGATATTAAGTTCTTATCTTCTTTCTTTCAGTCAGTTTCACTGCCACAGTTGTTAATATACTAATCTTTTAAAAAAAATCAATTTGATTCATTGCAATGTGTGCAAGTTGTGGTATGCTTAACAGAACTATATTTTCTCTTACAGAGTCTTTACCATAAGTACCACAAAGATAAAGCACTCTTTGCTGAGCACTTACAAGTTTTCAATGCACAAGCACAATTTTTGAAACAGAGAGACTTGCTTGAGCGTACAGTCACATCTCTAAAAAAACAAGTGACTGAAGAGCCCGGTAAAGAGAAAGCAGGAGCAGTTAGCCTCATGAAGGTAAGTAAGAATAGAACAGAATACAATAGAAACTTTACTCTCACATAACATGTCATATACAATCAGATGATTGGGACATAGGTGACTCATCAGTTTGAAGCTACTTTCTAATTTTAAGTATACAGAATAATTACAGTTCTTTTGTAATTTTAAGTACCATAAAATGATTTAAAGTAATCATGTTGTAATTAAAGTAAAATTAAGAATAAGTATTAACTTAAAGTACTTTTTTAGCATGACAGAACAAAACGTAACATCAGTCACAGTTATTTGTGACAGCCAGTCATAAATTCTTATACACTGTAATAATATTTACTTGCTAGGCATTTTTTAAATGATGTCCAAATTCTTCTGGTTCATAATTTTTAAATTTTTCACACTCTTTATTTCCCAACCTGTTACCCATATAGTAGGGTGTCTTCTCCAGCAGTTTTAGCCTACGAGTTGGTAATTTATACTGATATTTGTTTCTCGTTTCATAATCATGCTTAAACAGGTTATCCTCAAAAACTAGTGGGTTTTGTTTAGAAAACTTAATTGTTTCATTGATACAGAGGCCAGGAAAGTTGTAAGATTAATGGCCTTGATATATAATTGAGTTTTTTGGGTCAGTGAAAGTGTATAGGGACAAGAAGTATGATGAGCCCTTTGTAGTTTAAGAGCAAATGATGGTAAAATATTGAAATGAAATATATTTTAGGAACAGTCACTATTCAGAGCTTTCAAACATTTTCAGTGCACAGATAGTCTATGTACTGTTGACTTTTCTCTTTACTCCTGAGATCTTCACAGGGAGTAGGGTATGTGCCAACACCAGCTTTCACTCTCTCCCTTCTCTCATCATTATCATCATCATCATTATCATCATCATAAAGACAAACATTACACTACACTAACACACACATACACACAAACACACAGATATATATATGTATCCATCCACACAGACACAGACACAGACACAATGTCTGCTTGTCTCTGTGTATGTGCAGATGGATATGTGTGTGTGTGCGACTGTATACCCGTCCTTTTTTCCCCCAAGGTAAGTCTTTCCACTCCCGGGATTGGAATGTATGTGTCTGTGTATGTGCGGATGGATATGTGTGTGTGTGTGCGAGTGTATACCCGTCCTTTTTTCTCCTAAGGTAAGTCTTTCCGCTCCCAGGATTGGAATGACTCCTTACCCTCTCCCTTAAAACCCACATCCTTTCGTCTTTCCCTCTCCTTCCCTCTTTCCTGATGAGGCAACAGTTTGTTGCGAAAGCTTGAATTCTTAAAGTTCTGCAACACCTTTAGCTTTCAACCAAGGTCAGTTTTTTCATTAAGGGAAAAATTTTATTATTATAAACGAGTTTGTTGTTGCTGATATCTAAGAATGAGTCACTTTTATTATAAAAAGGTTGTCTGATATTTTTCTGTAATGTTATTAATTTTCAATTTCATCTGATATTTCTGCAACATCGTACAATATTTTTAAGAAATTTTTAAATACTACAACAAATGATTTTTACTTTATTAAAATTTTTTCTAAATAAATGAAAGTGAGAAAAACAAAACAGGTAAACTATCTAAAATTGAGAAATCAATTGATAATTTTAATACACAGAGACAGATGAACTATGGTTCTAGAGCAATATGTAGACAGTGTTTAAATAAATATAATACAAAGCTTCATAATAGAAAATGAATTGTTTATGTATCTGGAAATAACATTTCTGTATGATATTACATAAATCATTTAAAAAGAATTCCAAGTGAGGTATATTCAAATGTATCACTTGTGAATAAAAATGATGAAAAACAAACTGAGAATGATAACAAGAAAAAATTTATTCATAATCAAGAAATTATTGCTTTAGATTATTTATATACGAATCCGTTTCGTAAAGACATACTTACAAACAGATGAAAGAAATGTATTCCAGAGTGTATACAAAATAAAAAAATCTTGTTTTTGCCCCCATTACTGTTATATTATTATTATTATTATTATTAAAATATAGCTGATAAGCTTCTTTCAATTTTATCCTTGAAATACTTTTTTGTAAAAAGTTCTTGCATGTCTCTTATGGCTAACAAAAGCAATAAATTTATAGGTTGTCAAATTTTTGATGTCCTGAGAATCTAAATTCACCATTCTGAAAATCTTCATAATTAATTATTTTCCCAAAATTATGAAGATTTGTGATCTGCTTAAACATCATAAATAAAACATAAATTACTATTAGTTAATAATACACATTTTCAAATAAAAGAAACCAAAGTTCTTAATTAATATTATAATTTCTTTCATTAATAAATGTAAAAATACCTAAAATATTTTCTTCTTTTGTGAATAAATTATTTTGAATTCTATTGCAATAAAGTTTGTAATCCTTTTTTATGTTTTGTTATTTTTTTGGGGGGGGGGGGGGGGGATATTTACCCAACTAGAATAGTATACAAAAAATTCTTTAATATCAATAATTTTTGATTAAATAAAAGAAGCTTACAGTTACTTTTATAACTATAAAAATCTGTATTTGCAGTCTTAAAAGGTTTGATGCCACTAATATTAATCTTTAAAAGAATTTTAAAAAAACCACTTTCAACCCTTAGAACATAAAGATGTGATACTTTATAGAATAAAATATTTTTTCTAAATCTTAAATCAAAATGAAATACTTTTTTAAGAATTTTAAAAAGAAATAAAGCAAAAGTGTTTTTTTAAAGAATAGTTTTCGATTTTATAACTTAATGTAATAAATGTATTGTAGAATACATATACAATTAAGATATCTTGTATTAAAACCAAGTTTTAAAAAGTTAATTATATGTATCTTTTAACCTAGTAATGTTTGTGCTTATAGTCAGAGAGCAAACTGAGACAGTGCACAGCTTCTCAACTTTGTGATTATTGTAGAAGAAATATTTTAGGAAGATATTATAAATAAAGAAAAGATGGTTTAATTGGTTTTATAATTAAACATCATAACACTAAGACAAATATTGGGAAACATTTCACGAATTTTAAAATTTACACCAAAGATGAAATTTTTAAAAATAATGAAAGTAAAGAATTGAAGGAAATATGCCCATTCTCTAATAATGCATTCAGAAAGAAAAAAAATTTATAAACTATAAATAGATAAAATAATTTAAACTAAGCAGAAACTATTTTTTCTTCAATGTCTCAAAGCCAAAAATTATGAAAACAACAAAAGATAATCTAAAAAGTCATCATGTACTGAAATTTAATTTCTCCTTTTTCACAAGAACCAAGTGCAAACAGATCAAATCATTATGAAACTTAGGTGTCAGACATGAAATTATACAATTATGAATGAAAAAGATTTGATTAGAAAATTTAAAAGTGGAAAAAGAAAAATTATATCAGGAATATCTGAATTTCAAGAACGATTTTCGGTCTGAACATTAAACAGAAATATAGACTGGCAATTGGAAATTAATAGATATGTTCCTTTCAGGGTCTTTTCTTGTGTTGAATTACCAAGATATATAAGACATAAGAAAGCTTGGATTAATGTTAAAAATTATGATAGGAATATTTTTATCAGCTATAAAATCTGCAACATTGTCTGCAAATGTCTAAGTACATAGAGTTTGTAAATATAAGAATGTATGTTTTCGTATTGATCAAAAATAAAATTTTTAAATTATCCGTAGTGGTTTACAGTATTCAAAAAATTGAGACTAAAATTGATAATTATTAATATTTATTCGTTTGATGAAAAATATCAAGTATATCTTTTAAAAGTTACAAGTTGTAAAAAAGAAAATCATGTAGATTTATTATATTTTAAAGAAGGAGTAAACTCTCATTTTTTGGGTAAAAGATTTATTGACATTTTTTCAATTCAGATTACAAAATATGAAGAAGCAAAATTTTTTGTGATATTCTTCATTACATTTTTATAATAAGGAGAAGTTAGATAACCACATACCAAATTGTTTTTGTCAATAAAGTGTTAATGTAGCGTTATGTAAAAGGCTTACATTTAAGTTTTAAAAATTACCTAAATATAGAGAAAGTTACTTTTGTTATTTATGGAGATTTAGAATCTTTGCTTTTAAAAATGTCTAATTGTGAACCAAATCCAAAAATTACAAAAGTATTTAAATTAATTGGAATACAAACTGTATTAACAGAATATGATTTTCATAATGTTTTATACAAGTAAATATTAAAACACAGATATAAACTTAACAATGAGAGTGTAAATCAACTAGAATTAAAGTTACTGTTGTACTGTTGCACATGAAAAACATGAAGTGAGCAGTTTTTGTAATTATCTCAAATATATTAATGGGGATTATAAAGATCGTGTTACTTGTAGAGAGTGAAACTGTCATAAAAATATACAAAATGTATTATAAATAGATTGAAGACATCGGAAGAAGTTATTCTGAAATTGAAGAAATGAAACCTCTAACATCAGAGGAAGAATCAAGACATAGTAAATCTAAAATATATTCTCTATGCAAATGTTACTATTCAATCATTTAGTGGGAAAATATATGAATACTTTATGAAATAATTGTAATTTACAACTAAAATATTCACGTTTTGTTGCGGAGAATTGGGCAAAACCATGTACCAAAACTTAAAATTGTTGTAAAAACATATCTATTAGCAATAGTTCAACAAATCATAGTTTTTTGGGTTTCTGACTTATTTATTATCAACATATTACTATGTTTTGACTTTGAAATTGACACACAATTTTTTACAATTTTTTTGTTCAGCAGTTCAGTGGTTTTACCCCATGGGTTGGGTAAAATCGGGTACCCTTTTAAATCAATACAAAACAATTTATACTATTTTAAAACTTTTATTGAAAACTTTTAACTCAATACAAACTTCAAAACTGTCAATAAATGTAATAGTTTGGACTCTCACAAGTTCCTTTACTAAATATTTCGGCCTAAAATACTTAAAAATCAATGTTATTAGGCCAATTTTACTTTATAAGGTAAATTGTCAGTTTATAATATTATAAAATAAACATAATTGGCATATTTAAAAAAATCTTTAAATGAAGGGCTTATTTCAATAGTGGTACAAGCCCATTTTTGTTCATTTTAAGATACAGAGCCCTTAAAGTTAAAAGAGTGCTGAAAAATCTGCAGTTGAGTATCTCAATTGCAAATTTTTCAGTACTCTTTTAACTTTAAGGACTCTGTTTCTTAGAATGAACAAAAAAGGACTTGTACCACTATTGAAATAAGCCCTACAAATTTAATTATTATCTTTGAAGAATTGAACAAATTTTGCAAACAAAAGTTAGCCCTAGTTAACTAAGAACAGAAGTCACAAACAAATGTGTCATCCTCTTCTTCAGTGTTTGAGCATGCCTCATGTGCCCAACCATGACAGAAAATGCACTGAATCCACCCTTCTTCCAAACGAGACTGTGCATACAACTCGTTGCAAAATATGCAAGCTTCCTTAGGGTTGTCTTTGTCTGAAGAGCTAGAACTCTCATCAAACACCTTCTTTGATTTTTTCGCCAGACTGCATTTACCTTTCTGGAATTTTGTTTTAGGTCTACTAACAGATGTAGGCCTACTAGGCTTGAAAAGTGTTCTTTTCAATTTTTATCTTCTCACTCTTGGTTTTTTTTTAACTTCTTCTTGCAACACATATTTTTTATGGTGAGGAAGTTAGTATCACTGTTTTACATTTTTTTCGTATTGCTTTCATTGGTATGTTGATTCTCGCCTCCAAATTTACCTTTGGAGGAGGCATTAACAGCTTAGGAGAGATGGATGGAACGATGACACGCCTGAAGGTCCAGCAGCTTGTATATCCTTCGGGTTTTGCTGAGGAATTTCTAGTTGCCGCCATCAGCCTCTACTACTGTGAGCTGTTCAGTGGGTGTTTCTTTTGGGACCTCTCCTGCTTATAGAGATCGAGGTGCTTTCAGCGCTTCTTTCTCAGTTTTGCCAGCTTCTACAGAGGTTTGCAAAAGTTGGTGAGGCACATATTTTGAAGAGGCGCAGGCTGACCAGTGGTATCTGCCAGCGCAAACAGATGATCTGGGAGAAAAAATGTCTGTTAAAGGGCTGAATACCAGTCTTTTCAAAGCCTTTCTGAGCGGTTTGCATTACAGCTGCACATTTAAAAGTGCCTTTGAATAGTTTTCCTGTTTGGTAAATAGTTACTGGTCCACCAGGGTTTGAAATTATCCACCGTCTGACCTCTTGCTCGTAGTATGTGCTCAAGGGGGCCATGAATGAAACATCGAGAGGTTGAAGACAGTGGGATGTGTGTGTGTGTGTGTGGGGGGGGGGGGGGGGGGGCAGGGGAGTGGGGGGGAGCATAAAAGAATTATGTTATATTGCCTTGCTAATTCAATTAAATCGATACTCTTAGCATGATAGCTTTGACCATCCAATATTAGGAGGACAGGTTTTTCTTTTGAAGGATTTGCAAAATGCAAAATCTACAAACTGCTGAAACCATATCAAAAGCAAATCTTTGTTTATCCATCCACTCTCATGGTAAGCTGCAAACGCTCCAGGTGGTGTGTTGTCCATCAGAAGAGGGTTTTCCCTTTTTCTGGGGAATACAGTCATCAGTGGCATGAAGTTTCTGGACGCACTGATGTATATATCAGCTGTGACTGAAACACCACACTCAGCTGAAGAGATTGAGCCAACTTGTTTTCTACCCTTAAGGGCTAAAACTTTGGACAGTTTGTTGGGCACTGTCAAAATACCTGTCTTGTCAACATTGTATATCTCTATTGGTTTCATCTTATGCTGAGTAAGAATTAATTCCAATAGATCAAAGTAAGCGTTGACAACCACCTGATTGAATCCCTGCACTCTAGCCAAAGAAGTTTTTTCTTGATTCCTCAAAGACAGTTGTGGATGTCTTTTCAGGAAACTATACATCCACTCTTTTCCAGCCATTTTTCTCAACTGGTTAAAATTGTTGGGTATCTGATTTTTTTCTGAAAGCTCAAATGCAAGTCTATGAAGGTCATGTAGGGTGACTCCAAACAATATTTCTTCCAGAAAAAGTATGTGGTTAACCTGCTCTCTTTCTTGTTCTTGGGAAAAAAACAGTTTTGTACCTGCCCAGTGCTTTTGCCATTACTTCCTCCGAAAACAGATGTTGAAGATGAGCTTTCTTGATCCTATTCTCTAGTGTTGACTGTGGAACACCAAATGTTCTAGCAGCTTTCTTATAACCCATTCTTTGTGTTAAAACCTCCTCAGTTGCTGCAGTCATGGATTCCAAGCTCCAGCTCTCTCTCTGTGTCACCCTCTGATAATCCCCGGGCATTGCTAACTGACAAACAAAACATATTTTTAAAAAAAAAAAAACCAAATGAGGAATACAAGGATATTGTTTAGATTAGGTAGGCCAAACTACCTCAGTCAAGCCGTTTTTCAATGTTTCTTTAAGAATTCGAACCTGTTTCGAGAACCTGTAGGCCTACAGATGACAGCTTGTCAAATCACTACGCTTATTTGGTCAATAAATACTGTTAAAAAGCTTGAAAGAAATAATAACCTAATTTAAACAGTCAAATGAGTGCACTTCAATTACATAACACTTCAGTTACACATTACTTCTATTACACATGCACTTAAATTATTTAGGTAGCCTACATAAGTCCTATTTATCCAAATAGGCCTTACGTACCTATCATGTATTTATGAAAGAGAATGATAGACCTATATTTTTATTCTTATGTTTTTTATATTTATATTATCATGACTAGTAATAATAACAATCCCTTAGCTAAGCGTATTTTTTTCCATTCAGCGTGTTTTAACCACTATTTCGCAATCAGAACAATAATGTTACATTACTTCTGAGGTGTGGGGTCAAAACCAGGTACCACATAGCTGGTAAAACCAGGTAACCGGGTACCCTGTTTTGTCCCACACTTAGGTTTCCTGTTTGACCCAACAGTGACTTGTTGACTTGAAAATGGCATCACTAGGTTATGTTTTGCTGTAGGCGTATGAAAAGAACATCAAAATATGCAGTGAAATATACTTAATCAAGATATACACTTACGTCTATCTTTAGACAATGTTACACTGCTTCAAACTCATTAAACAAACAGAACAAAATTGAAAAATTTACAGCTTAAAACTTTAAAAATTCATAGAAATAAGAAAACGTGCTTCTCTGCTGCTGTTGTTCTTTCCAAGTGTATGAAATGGCTGCCGCTACTAGTTCCAGTGTTCAACCACTGGATACAAGCACTTGTCACAAAATTTGTGAGGTACCAGGTTTGACCCATCTACGCAGTTTTGTCTGACTCTCCCCTACCACTTTGTTAATATAATTTATGAGGATATTATTATAGTTTACTCGTAAAAGAACTCAGTTATGTGGAAAATGAAATAAATTTATAGAAAATAATGAATATAGATGTGTTAACTTTGGTAAAAAAACAGCAAAATTTAAAAATGAGATTTATGGACTTATTGAAATTTGTATCTTCCATTCTTGACAAATTTTCTTCAAATTTAAAAGGCATGAATGTTAAATATTAGATAATTGTATTCCAAGGATCTAGTAAATTTACTAATTAGAAAAGGAGTTTGTGCTTCTGGTTACAGTTTCTTGGAAAGAAATCTTTTAGAAAGAGCAGCTTTAACCAAAAGAAGGTTTTTATAATAAATTGAACAAAATGATACACGTGATAAAAAATTGTAAACATGCTAAACCATCTTGCCAAAAACTTAACACATGCAGTCTCAAAGGTAACTAACATTCATGACTGTTACAGAATGTATTCAGAGCCAACCTGACGTGCGTCCTCATAGTGGCACTACTAGCGCCACTCTTATGCAATTGGCACCAAATCTGAATATACACCGTCTCATGGATGTAGAAACATGTGTACCAATTTTCGTTTCTGTCGCACATCTCCTTGCTGGTGTTGCGATTCATTTTCTGTCAATGTATAACACATATCAATAACAGACGATGAGCATCTTTGGTTGCAGGTTTTAAATTTTGATGCACAGCTTCTTATAGGGAGGAAAATTTATTTTTTAACAGTTCTAAAATAATGGCCTTTCCCTATAGATGTAATAACCTTTCTCCACTTTTTAGTGGGGAGCCGCATGTCTGCTGGTAACATCACATGATTAGCAGGTGGTTTCAGGAGATTGGCCCCACAACCAATAGATTCATGTTGACATGTTCCTCTGACTATACAACTGTACAATAATCACACTATCAGATGTACTGCTATTTATATGGTACACGCATGGGAATATCACTGTGCTGTTCAGCAGGAATATTATTATTTTTTTCTACAGAACGCATACTGGCATGTGTACTTCTGTGGAAATAGCTCATCATGGTGTTACTGAGAGCCTTAACAACAAAAACTACATTGTCACTAAATGTGTGTGACTTATTTTTATAGGAATAGGCTAAATGGTGTGACCAGGAGTCATCACTCATCCTAATGACTGCAGTTACGGTATTTATTGTTTTGCAATGGTCATCAACTGAACCACAACCCACACCACCAAGCCATGTGTAGCTGCAGTGGAATCGAAGAACTGACGACTCATCATAACAATACCATGCCTGTTGTGACCAGCTGGGGCAACTTGACAGACAGGCCAGACCCACAAGGCTCTTCTCGTATCAGCCAAGGCTAAGAACCTGAGAAACTATGACTCAGCAACATGCTTGTTGATACCTGCTGGTGCAATTAGAGAACCGATGGGTCTGGTGGTTAGCAGCTGCAGCTGTGCTGCATCTGATGGAGACATGATTGCCAGGAAACAACTTCAGTATCCATATCCTGTGTGCACATCAATTTAGATATTGGACAAAGGGTATTTTACTATTTATAGAGAGGCTTGCAAGGGCTGCTAGATGCAAGTAGCAATTGACCATGGACACTTTTTCTACAGAACACATACTGGCATGTGTGTTTCTGTAGAAATTGCTGAGTGTGGTGTGACCTAGAAGTGGCAAAACACTGTGTTCTCATACAGACATGGATTGTGTATTTCTGAGGAAATTGCAGAAAATGTGACCAGGTGCTGTCACTCTTTCCCCTGATCATGACATGATATCCATTGTTCTGCAACTTCCACAAACTGGAATCACAAAGGACACAACCAAGCCATGTGTACAGCATGGGAATCAAAGAACCGATGACTCAGCACAGCCATATTATGCCTTCTGTGACCTGGTGATGCAACCTGAGGACAGCTGGAGCCGCATGGAACTTCTCCATATCAACTAAGGCTGATAAACTGAGAACCTATGACATGGCACCATTCCTGCCGAGACCTGCCAGTGGAACAGGAGAACAGGCAAGTGTCCTGGTTATCAGCTACAGCTGTGCTGTATCTACTGGAGACATGAATGACAGGAAGCAAGTTGACTTTCTGGACCCTGTGAGCACATCACTTTATGTATTGGATGATTGGGATTTTACCATTTACAAGGACTATGGATGCAATTAGCAATCGACCACTGGCGTTTTGATCATCATATTGACGATGTCTCCAAAATGATTGCTCCAACCAATAGTATATTTGTGTTACAATATCACACTGCTACTAGTTAGTCATTTGAAATTGTGTGTTTACTTATACATCAATAGTGATAAAAATTGCATCATCAACAAGGAGTAGTGTGACGTAAATGAAAGTTTGTAGGGGTGTTTCTACATCTGAAACATGATGTCTATTCAAATTTTGCACCAGTCGCATAAGAGTGGCGCTTGAATTGCCACTATGGGGATTCTAGTCAGATTTGTTTTAAATAAATGGTGTGACACTCGTGAGCATTAGTTATATTTGAAATTGGACATGGTGAGTTGATGTCAAGGTCAGTCAAGAATGCTTTGAGGAGGCAAAGACACCATTATCCACAAATCACTGAGTTTGAACGATGTCGTGTAATAGGGCTATGAGAAGCTGGGTGCTCCTCTTGTGATATTGCACAAAGACATGGTAGGAATGTAGCCACTGCACATGACTGCTGGCAGCGGTGGTCACAAGAATGTATGGCCACAAGAAGACCAGGATCTGGGCAGCCACATGGCACTACTGAGGGGAAGATCATTGTGTTTGGTGTATGGCTCTGGTGCATCATCTGCATGTGCAGCAGCAATTTGAACAGCAGTTCATCCACAGTGACACAAGGAACTGTTACAAATCTGTTACTTATAAGGACAGCTCTGAACCAGACACCTTGTAGTGTGCAATCCACTGACCTCAAACCACCGCCATTTGCGACTTCATTGGTTTCAAGCAAGAGCTCATTGGAGAACAGGGTGGAGGTCTGTTGTGTTTTCTGATGAAAGTTGGTTCTGCCTTGGTGCCACTAATGGCTGTGTGTTGTGTGGAAGAAAGCAAGTTGAGGGCCTGCATCCAACCTGTTTGTGTGCTAGATGCACTGTACCTACACCAGGAGTTATGGTCAGTGGTGCAATTTCGCACAACAGTAGGAGTACTCTTGTGGTTATCCCATGCACACTGACTGAAATTTTGTATGTCACTCTGGTGGTTCGACATGTTGTGCTGTCTTTCATGAACAGGATTCCATGGGGTGCTTTTCAACAGAATAACTCTTACCTACATACTTCTGTTGTAACCCATCATGCTCTAAGAGTGTAGACATGTTGTCTTGGTCTGTCTCCAATTGAGCACATATTGGACATTATCAGATGATAACTGCATTATCATCCACAACCATCTTTAACCACCCCCCTATTGACCAAGAAAGTGCAACAGGCATGAAATTCCATCCCATAAAGTGACATCTGGCAACAAAACTGACAACAAAATGCAAGTCTGTTTGCGTGCTTGCATTCAACAATCTGACGGTTACACCAGTTATTAATGTACGAGCACTTCACATTTAAAATGACGTATCTCATGCTTACATTAATCTGTGATCTTGCACTGTTAATCACTTGAATTTGCTACCTACACAAATGTTTTCCCAACATTTCATTACTCTAAATTCCTTATTTTTAGGTGATACAATTTTTTCTGGCAATTTATATTTTAGAAAGGGGATGAGTGGGTATTTTAAGAAAAAGAGTTATAAAAAGGCAGTGTGCTTACAGTAAAATATTATTATGTCCTTATAATATATATCATTTTAGAATGTGTTGTTGCATTTGTTTAGCAATTTTAGCAATTGAAGGTGGTCTTACAACGGTGTGCTTATGCAGATAGTATTGTGTCAGGTGTCAGATGTTACGCGCAGTGTGCCTAGCATGAGTGCTATCTCACGAAAATGCATGTGATCAGCTGTGACGAGAACAAGTGCACTAGGCAGGTTGCTGCTGCAGACTATTATCAAGTAGTTGTGATACAACACAAAGAACAGAAGGAAGGTTGCTACTGGAGTTACTATATTCAGATTGTGATTATCATGAAGGCAGTGACTCAGCATACTCTTCCAACTGTTTTTTATATATATATATATATATATATATTTTTTTTTTTTTATTTTTTTTTTTTTTTTTTTTACAGTACTTTGCATTTATTTATTCAGTTGCTATCTTCTATATCCTAACTTATAGTCTTGAGTTAAGTATTTAGTATACATCGTTTGTGCTCCCCTTGAAGAACAGAAGAAATAATTTTGGAGACGTCATCAATATGGCGATCAAAGCACCAGTGGTCGATTGCTATATGCATCCACAGTCCCTTGCGAGCCTCTCTGGAAAAAGGTAAAATCCTAGTCATCCAATATGTAAAGTG
Organism: Schistocerca serialis cubense; assembly: GCF_023864345.2. Lineage (NCBI taxonomy): Eukaryota > Metazoa > Arthropoda > Insecta > Orthoptera > Acrididae > Schistocerca > Schistocerca serialis. Next base: position 138,916,392 of record NC_064638.1, on the reverse strand, counting down.
ATGTCCTCACAGGATCCAGAATGTTACCTCACTTCCTGCCATTCATGTCTCCGGCAGATATCGCACAGTTGTGGCTGCTAACCAGGAGATCTGTCTGTTCTCTGGTTGCACTAGCAGGTCCCAACGAGAATGGCGCCAAGTCATAGGTTCTCAGTTTATCAGCTGATATCGAGAAATTCCATACAGACCCAGCTGTCCTTCATGTTCCATCAGCAGGTCACAGAAGGCATAGTATTGCTGTGCGGAATCATCGGTTGTCTGATTCCACTGCAGCTACACATGGCTTGGTGGTGTCCTTTGTGATTCCAGTTTGTGACAGTTGCAGACCAATGGATACCAAGTTGTGATCATTGGAAAGAGTGAAGCTCCTGATTACACTGTGTGTGTGATTTCCTCAGTAATATACGATCCACGTCTGTGTGACAATATGGTTTTTTGCCACTTCTTAGTCACACCAGGATCAGCAATTTCTACAGAGACACACGTGTCAGTATGAATTCTGCAGAAAAAAAAGAACATGTCACGTTACCGATAGATATGCAGCTCCCTACTATAAAAGGCAAGAAAGGATATTAAGCCTTATGGGCAGGCCGTTATTGTGGGACTGTTGGACAAAAAAGTATTCCTCCTCTCAAGCAGCTGTGCATGGAAATTTAAGACCTACACCCAAAGATGCTTGCAATCTATTGTCGATATACTATATGACATGGTTTTGAAGCACTATGGCAGCACTACAGCTCATTGTTGATTGCTGTCACTGCTGCAGCTCCACCTTCCTGCTACAGTCAAATCCTGTACAGTGCATGAGAACTGCACACTCTCTTTGCATGACCATTTGCAATCACCCAATTACAGTAGGTTCCATTCAATGTGTCTGAGCACCCTGTCCGGTAACATGTCTCCTATGCATGTAGACTGTGATGTCTTCAGTCAGAAACCCCTTGGCCTGTGATGGTTCAGCCAATACTTTGTTGCTACTTGATGGAGACGAGAGCTGAATAGGACTACCGCTACTTCCTCGTGATCTCAGTTAAGAAAATATTACAGATCAGTCATTGTGTGGTGTTTAACTATTTGTCTGCTGTCTCCCGTCAGTGGCACAGTTTGATGGTGTTGATTTCGCCCTCTGTCACACAAAAATTTTGGAATTTACTGTTAAATTATCCTGTTACATAACTACTTGCCACCAGTTTTTGTGGAATATGCTATGACATCATTAATGCATACACAGTGCATGTGGGCTTCATATAGTATTCTGCTGCATGAAACAGCACTATAAATCTACGGTAATGGAACCAGCCTACTTTGGGTAATTCTGTAAAGGTTTTCGTAGATGGAGCAAAATGTTCGCTTGAAGTTGACATCTCACATGTACACACTCATCTAGGGTTACACTATATGATAAGACAGTTGGGGCAGACTGTTTAACATAGGCGACCTCCTACTGTAGAGTGAGATTTATATGTAAAATCTTAAGTGCAGGAATGGATAACATTTTGGTAACCAACTTATAGATTGTATTAAGTATCAAGAAATGTGGAAATTTTTATGTGTTCCTTGGCTAAAGAACATAGTATTAAAAGCCTGGAGACCACTACTGAATGAATTGTGTGTTGTATCCCTGTGCAAGGCTGTTTAGGTATGTACATGTTGGCTTGTATCTTTCTTTTCGACAACTCTGTTGTGGAATATAAGCACATCACTTCAACAATTATTGGTAATTCCTCACAACTAATGCTTCTGTAATCACATTATATCACCTTCTGTTTTCCATGTATTATAACGTTGATACTTTCACAGTTAACATACAATACCTCATAATATTTACAGCCACTTTTTTAAAGCTTTGCTTATTGGAAGTCTAAATATGAATGATGTGGTTGGGGTTTGACATTAACAACTTCTACATCTCTAAATCTGTATGTTATAGGTAATAACATAACCCTAACACATGTTGCGGCACATTTTTTAGCTTTTATGGCAATGGATGGTGGTCATACAATGACTTGCATTACATGTTAGCAACATTTAATGCCTCATTGTGCTTGCAAGGTATCTGAAATCGAATTTTTGTAGAAGTATTGCTTATATTATGATAAGCATGCATATTAATGAGTTAAGCAGACAATATAGACGCTGCAATATTTAAGTTTTGGAGATTCATTGTGCTTGCAGAGTATGAGACATCTCACAGTAAGTGCTAAGTACTTTTACTTATTTCTAGATATCAAGTCTTATACTGTCTTTGGAAATGTTACATCTCCCATTGTAACTGTCTTTGGTCCTGTGTTTAAAGACTGTTGCTGTTACTTTCGTTTTGCAGCTTAAGTGCTATTCATAATAAAGCACTTCATTCCTTTCTTACCTAATAAGACATTTGTGTGTGTATGTGTGTGTGTGTGTGTGTGTGAGAGAGAGAGAGAGAGAGAGAGAGAGAGAGAGAGAGAGAGATGTAGTTCAGTACAGATACTTTTATTATTTTCAGGAGCCATAGTTCCCACAAAATGCATTTTCAGTCATTGACACTTCAGATATTTAGACACTGCTGCAATGTAGGCCTAAGCATTACATTTTCCGACATTTTTAGAATATTGTGGCACAATAATTGCAGAGAATAATGTAGTCCATAAAGCTTTTAGAGAGCCTCGCTACAATTGTTCTGACTACAAACTGCTGTTATTGTACGCAACCTTCGGTAGGCCTGAGTCAATTATAATAGTAGCAATGTTGGTAATCAATGGCATCGATTAAATATTTTCCATAGTAAATATCACAAAACATTATCTTTGTTCCTTCTAAAATGGTGTTTCAGAATAATTGAAATGCGGAAATATTTCATTTTATGGTTTATTGTGATTTACCTCAATAGTAGGCCTAATTAGTTGCATTCAACTGCGAATTTGCTAAAATACTTGTCTGTTTAGCGTAGTATTGTAGATGATTCATATTTTTCTGTAGTTATAATACTGGTCAGATTAGTTCTACCACACTGAAACCTTAGGCATACTTTCTAAAATGTCAAGTGTTATTAGGTATGGAAATCCAGCATTGGAGTACATCCTTCTGTATTGTGGACATTAATTTGGCGAATATGTGCATATGTGGAAATCAACTTACACTTTCTTTTACATTGCAGACATATTTTTGCACTATTAAGATATCACGTTACTTGATTTGGACATAGGCCCTACATCGTTTTTTACACATATTTATCCTGAACTTGGCCATGGATAATCTTGCTGCCTGTGTATTTTGCATACGTATTAGAATTTTTCAGCATCATAGATGTTGAAAATAATTTACAATTCTGTTGCATTTTTGAATCTGTGATGTCATCTGTGACAGTGAAAACTACCCCTGGTTCAAAGAACGAACTATAGACTTTTCTAAGGGACTGTACTCCTTAGATGAATTATTTTCCAGAAGTAATGCCCTCCCTTAATAATAGATGTATCTAGTCTCTTAGTTATTAAATGGACGATACAATATTATGTTAAGGTTACAGTGTTAATGTTATAGGTATAATGTTACATTGTGAATTGCTATACTAGTTAAATGACAGCTTGTAAATGAGAAAAAGTGATACTTATTAATATCTACATCATTGTATTATATCACTATTCTGTAGCATTAATTGTATTTGTACAATTGTATTGACACGTTCCACATCCAGGTGAATCACTCGCATGTATGGATCAGTGGAATAGGCATACCAAATAAAAAAAATAAAAAAATAAGGTGCAGCCAGCTATTGGTGGCTGTAACAACCTCAGAGAAATCATGGTACAAAAATTTGATTTCATTCATTTTCTACAGTGCAGGCATCTGCTTGTGAGAGCAACAACTGGGATGTTAAACAGGACTTGATTTTATTTTGCATCTTCAGGATTTGTGTGATAGTGTTTAAGGTAAAACTCATTTCCAAGAGATACAAATTCCTAATTCGTTATTTATGTTCTATAAGCAAAGGCTGGTTTAAATGAATATCTGGTAAGATCAAACAAGAATCAAAATTCTCCATAAATTCTACAGCTCTCATTTGGGCATCGTCAGCAGACAGTCTCCAGCTATCAGCATTTGGATTGGTATACCTAGCGGCAGAGTACTAGATGCCTATTTGGCTCAATAGTCCACACATAAAATAGATAGATGTCCAACTTAATGAGGCCATGTGCATTGTTAGTCTTTAAATATGATGTACTCCCACATACTGGCTACCTTTCTTGGGCCACATTCCACCTCCTGATGTCAGATGGAAGAGGGGCTACTGCGTAAATACCAGAAGATTGTTAATAACATTGACTTGTCAATAATGAATGACGTATTCCCTGCAGAGAGAAAAAGGCATCCCACACTCATCACAGCCAGGACTCTCATGGAAACTGAATTCAATACCATCGATGAATGGAAATGCTGCTGGCAATGAAACTATTCTCCACAGTACCTTAAGCTGCCTTGCGCCCAGAAGAAACCCTGCGGATTTGGCCAGCCTCAGGCAATTTGGACTACTCTGAACTCCATCAGACCATGGATGATGTGCAGACACTCTCTACAAGTAGGGCAATTTTTCTCACTGTCATATGACTGTGGTGTGGAACGACAGACAGTTGCTCATGCTGTATCGAAATGTCCTGCACACGAAAAGAAGAGTCCTTTCAAGGATTTCCTGACAGTGACGAATGATGTTATAAAATACATAAAAGACTTTATGTTGGTATATAGTTGTGTTATTTGTGTTATTTTATGCTGGTGTATAGTATTTTTGTAATCTATGTATATGTATTGCCAAACAATAAATAAATAAATGTTAGTTTAAAATTACTTGTAGAGAAATATGTTGTCTATTCTTTCCTATATTCCACGTCAAATGCTTTCTGGCTTGAAATGAAATTTACCAATGTGAAAGGTGAGACAGTAGTTGAACACATTTTTGGAAGTCAGCAATGCAAATACAGTTGACAAAATTTTTGGCAATTCAATTTATTGTGTTTAGCTGCCAAGCATGGGTGCATGGGATGTGGGGCATGGGGGCTTCTCCCTCCCCTCACTGTTCATACCCTTGGTATGTGGCTGGACGTACTGTTGCTGATGTCACGATCTCTGGAATGACCTCGGAGATAAGATAGTGCTGATACTGAAATGACACCATACCCCTTACCCCTCCCATCCTTGTCCTTGGCACGTGGGTCCTGGGATGGCCTGGGAGATATGGAGGTTCTTATAGTTCTGTCAGTGAAATATAACGTGCGCAATTGTCTCATCTGTAGTATAACACTGAAGATCATTTGAAGGTCATTGAGGTCACACACTACCCTACCCATAAAGAACTGTTCAAAGAACTAATTGCGTAATTAACAATTCAAAGTTGAATAGTTTTCCAGAAGTAACTAATGAATTCAGACTCATAAAACATTAAATCATTTTAGTACAACAGATATACCAATATATATATTACCTTTACCAAAATACATAAAACATGATTTGCAACAACATTGACTTCAGAAAGGGAAAAAGTCTTGTTAATTACAGGTTGGATTTTGATACTAACATATTTAAGACTGAGTTAAACACTTGTTCTGTAAACAATTTGCATGAAAACTGTATTTAATAACAACTCCATTATAATTCTACACAATTATGTTTTAGGTGGACAAACAAAGTTAAATCAGCCTCTCAGCATGATTGTACCATGTTCTCATTAAGAGTGAGTGCATCATATAAGTAGTAGGGCAACAGGGGTATTGCCCCAATATTGCAGGTTGCCTATATCAGGGGCAAGTATGCACTCAGGGGCAAACTTAATGTTTTCCTTTGATTGACTTATCATTAACCTATTGTTCTGCTAAGATCCTTCCTTTTGATTGACAGGTTCTTAACTTACTGTTCCCCACCCCTCCCCCATCCCCTCTTCCTCCCAAAGACTCAGGAAACCTCCATCTCCCCCTCCCCTCGCTGATACAGGTACACTTTTGATATCAATTAGATTGACTACTTAATTAAACTGCTCAGTTAATTAACCCCTCCCCTCATGGTAAACCCTCAATCCCTCCACCCCTCCCTCTCCACATCTCCATCCCCTACCTGGGAATTGGTGGCACTGTGGTGACAAGGAAAGATCTCACAAAGGGAGGTTTAAGGGTATACTGTTTGTTTATAAAAAAATTCAGTTTCCAGGAGATGGATTTCTCTTGCTCATTATTCACTGCTGTTTGGAAAGATTCAGGTCTTGTAAGAAGTAATTACATTCGTCGCTTTTTTTTTTTTCATTCAAACTATGCGAGGAATACCATCATGAAACATCTACCACAAGTAATCATACTGGTAAAAGTCTTCTGATCACGAAGCATATTCCATCCACTGGACTGCACAGAATGTCATCACCCACGCTGCCAGGAGTCTGGGTGCAATGGTGGCCACGCAAAGTGAAAACACAGCTGTCAGCTGCCAAGTCACATGCAGGTGTCCATTTAGGTCCCGCAAGCAGGAGGCGACAGCATCCCTTTCATTCTTGACACCTGAGAAATTCCTGTCAAAACACATGTTTACCTAGTCACTGTGGCTGATGCATAGTCTTTGTACCTGCAGCTAGAGTGCCAAGCGAGATGTTTGACAGAGGCTCACCCTTGCAGGTGCAGCTAAAAGGTTGTCAGTGTTATACTGGTCTCTCAGGTCCACGTAAATAACAGCCAAGTCCCCCTCTGGATGCACTGTAGAAATCTGTCGCAATGCTTTCAGAAACTGTTTACGAAAATATCGCAGAATAACACAGGTTGCATTCTTCCTAGCGATCCTAATGGGACAGCCCATCCATTACATATCAGTCCCTTCTTGGAAATCATAACGTTCTGCTTTCAACATATGTATCTGAAACAGTAAATGTTCTCACCGCTAAAAGCCTTCATAATATCTGTGCATGCTTGTGAAAACACGTTAATCATAAAAGCAAACTTGTTTGGAAAGAGAGCACTGTCTAAGCACAGATGGGGAAATCAGAACAACAACGAAAACAGAATTCGAAGCACTGTCCTACAGAAGAGAAAAATGGTGGCAATTTTTGGTGTCCTAAGGCTACTGGTCTGGAAATGTCCTAATGCCACAGAGACGGATGAATGACAGCATCCCCACCAGAGATGGATGGTCTGCTTCAACTTGTCTTTGAATACTTGTTTTCTCAGAACTTTCCGTAGATACCTTGCCTCCATCTTGTTTGAGCCAGTTTGTAGAGGCTCCTGTGCTCCAGCACGAAGGACGTCTTGTGAATGAATGGGGTATTCTGATTGGCTCTTACTGAATTTACCAACCAAATTACTGATGCTGCTGGTGTGGGAGCACTGTCCACCACTTTTTTATGCAGACGAGACTTTCAGCAACAAAACTATTTTGTACAGATCGCCATATTGCACTGACGGTTAAACTCTGCAAAAGTGGTCTACAGATAATCAAATACATCCTACACACTCGCCTTGCTGCAGTGCAGCGCCAACAGAGGAAACTGCCACTGTAAATGCTGCCCAAGACCGCAGCTGCGGAAAGTGATTTAGATACCTGCCTAACCGAAGTATCGTCAGGGAGAACATAACAGAAATGCTCGAGCTCCAGACTACAGCCAAAGCTTGCACCCACGTGAGACACAGCAGCTGTGGAAAGCACATCACATGGCACCGCCCTCTGAAGTTAAGTGCTATTGAATAACAAGAGACTTGACGCTGCTGATTTATGCAGTTGTTGAATACGTTTAAGATGACATTGTTACACTTTGCGCTTTTATTTGTTTTCTATTCACTTCATGAACTACACTGTCATTCACCTCCAGAACTGCCAGTTTTGTTCTGCCTCTCCTTACATTTTGACCAGTTCAAGTTACCATAAAATGTGTTCTACCAATTCAGAGTAGGGTAGAAAAGCGACAAATTCCACACAAATGACCATAGGTTTTATTTTGCCATATAAGCTGTTTTTGAATATCTTAGGATTCTTGATGATTGTCAGAACACTGAAACTAGTTGTACTAAAGACATATTTAATAATTAGCTTTTGGTGGTGAACTATGACTTTTTAAAAAATATTTCAAGTTGTGAAGCACCATCTTAAAGAATATATCGTTTCTTTGGTTCTGCTATCATTTGTTTTAGTAGTGTTCTTCATTCTGGAGTCTACGGTACTCATAAATATATTATCCAATATCATTGCTCCACAAAGTCTGTATTTCTGTAGTATATTTTACTTTCTGCTTTTGACCAATTTCGACCACATGATAATTATCAAGTTATCATAGAGGACATAGCAAAGAATCTTTGAAAATCCAAACATAGACTGTGTTTTCCTTGGTTACACTTAGCCTCTTATACACTTCATGCTTTTGTTCTTTTAGAATAACAACCTTTTCCATGTAATTGTCTTGATATGGTTTTATAATGTTCAGCTCGTAAATGCTAATATTCACACAGTTCCGCATTTAATTTTACAAGACAGTAACATGTTAAGTATTTGTGCTGCTGGTCTGAAATTGCTGCTGGTCTGAAATACAGACACAGTATTGTATACAGTTAGTCAAAAGCCATACATAGGTAATAATGATTTGTAGAAAATAATTTTATCCACTCAAGGAAGAAAGAGTAAGTCCTCAAAAATCTTCTGAAAGAATAAATACAAAACATATTTTTATACAAAGAGTGTTATTTGCTCAAAATTTCCTATTTGTCTTCTCCTCTTGCTAATGTTACTAATTTTTGATTTCATAAGCATGATATTTGACACATCTTCCTTTTGTTTTTATTCTGATTGCTCTTAATTCTGACAGCTGCTAAGAAGACATTCTTCTACCTCACACTGTATTGACTTAAGAAATATGGGAGGTACATCATGTTGTTTATGTGCATTTACATTGTTCATTCAGTTATTACATATTAGCTTTTCTTTATGCACAAAAACCGCACAATTTGCATACCACAGAAAAGTAACCACTTATACTACAGTGCTTTATTGTTTGTTTCGTTCAGGAAAATCAAGAGCTGCTGGATGAGATGAGTAAATTACGTGCAGAACTGCAAGTAGTACAAGAAAGTGCTATGAACCTAGAAGCTATATTGACTCCTAGTGGGCAGCAAACACTTACCGTGCCTTTGAAAGCAACTGTTCGGAAAGCTGTCACTACATCACAGGAAATAAGCACTCTCTACCAGCCACTCCTTGAGGTAATTATGATGAAAATGTAAAGGCAGTCAAATGAAAACGAGGCAGACGGGAAAAAAAGTAATCACCATAACTGTTCATAGTGTGGCGACGATAGGAGTGCGATTGACCGCCAAAAGCATCACTATTGCATAAAGTGTGTTATCTGTTCTGTTTTGTATTCTTTCAATACTGAAGTATGGACGCTCTGTTATGCAGACGTCTCTTGTGTGGTGTTTTCTATATCAGTGTATTTGGTGAGTGATAAGAGTGTCTCAGTCTCTATATTGTTGCGAGTGTACTTCGTATGAATAATATACTTCAAATACCCAAAAATGCTGACATCAAGCTGAACAGTTTAACTTCAATGCAAAGTCTGATCTCATGACTATGGAGTCCATCATCCCTGGTAAAGAAAAGCCTCAGACCTCACAATAGGGATCAACTCCGGCGCCAGCCGTCGAAAACAGTACTCATGTGGGAATCAGGAATATAAAAATTCCACCTTCCTGTCCACCCAATGCATAATTGTTGTTAACTCAAGTTGCTGCCATTTTTTGCTTCCACAGTGTCGATTCAGACATGCAGAATTTTACTATTGTGATTTCGCTACTGGATCTTACAGTTAGTGAACAACTGGTGGATGTGTTTGGCAAACAATCTTTTACTGTTCTCTAGGACGCTATCTTGGAACGTTTTGTACCGCACCCGGAATCATACCCAAAAATCATGGTGAGTGAGAAGTAACTGGTACTTCCCCTTCCAAGTCCTTCACTCCCTTTGCTTGTTGGCAAGACAAGGTCTGCTCTCTGAAGAATGACTGAAGCATTTTTGGTTGCGAGGTTTGCCTTGGCATGATCGGGCAATATTGTTAGCTTTTTTCTGTCCTTCCTACTGATGAACTAGCATCTAAAGTAGACTTCATGGCGCTTGCTTATGCAGATCCAAGTTTATATGAAGTGAAATCTGAGGTTCCAAACCAAGCTCTACAGCCTTTATTATTTAAGGGTGCACTGTTTTTCCACCGGCGTCCATTCTGACGCCACAGCCATCTATGGGCCGTCTCACCACTGGACTTGCCCACCTTAATGCCAGGTTTCATCGGCATGAAGATGGCGCTCGCCCGTCTTCTAATCACAGCCAGACGTGTAGATGGAGCTGGTTTCATAAACATTTTGGCAAAGCAGTGTAACGTTGTACCAAAGCATGTGTCTAGCCAAACTTCCCGGACAAGTGCCAGTAGGAACACACACTTGTCATGGTCAGCAAAATGATTCAAATGGCTCTGAGCACTATGGGACTCAACTGTTGTGGTCATAAGTCCCCTATAACTTAGAACTACTTAAATCTAACTAACCTAAGGACATCACACATATCCATGCCCGAGGCAGGATTCGAACCTGCGACCGTAGCGGTCACACAGTTCCAGTCTGTAGCGCCTAGAACCGCACGGCCACTCCGGCTGGCCGTGGTCAGCAGAAGTGCCTCCAAGCCACACACAACGAAACTGTGTCCATGGTGACAAAATCATACAGGCTTTTCGTAACAGATAGGTGCACTGGAGACATTTTCTTAGTGTAGTCAGAATCTGGAATTAGTGTTTACTTCAAGTCACAAAAACTGTGTGCTTTTCTAGTGAACAAGTGCCCATCTTCACAGCAGCTAATGGCTTCCCATTGCTACATTGGGAACAGTGCATCTGACTTGGGATGTCGGTGGTTAGCTGTAATCCACCTGGACGTGGTTGCTAATGTCAAAGATGCAATCTTAGGCACTCATTTTTTGTGACATTTTTCTGTCATGCTGGATCTAGTGCATCAATATCTGCACAAAGTTCCACGCTCTCCTCATACCTGTACCACATCAGGTCATGTTATGAGTGATGCCCCCAGGCTCACACGAAGGTGTTTGCGATGACCACGGCAGCCATATCGCAACAACAGTATTCGTTACCATGTGGAACGCACATACTTGTGTTGCACAAGAAGATGCTGACTCGTTCTTCCACTGAGATAATAAAGCTCCAGGATACTTGTCACATATCTGTGACATAAATGTGTGAAAGACGAGCCCACAGGAATGTTGAACAAGAGTACCTGCGCTAGGCTGTGTGAGAGTAATGGAGCATTACACCAAAAATTGTCCACTGTGACTGAAGTCTTTGGGACTGCATGCACCACAATTTCTTACCTTCATGGTGCGGGCACTACAAGAAATCCTTGCTCGTTCTCCTCACCCTCTCCCTCGTCCACCAGTGCACTGGAGGCCGACGACCTCGCATACAGTTGTTACATGAGTATCCTGCACATACTCACAGAGCACTGGCCCATAAAAACCGCTGCCATGTACACATTTCATTCACACGATTGTTGGGCATCCAGTGGCTGCAAAACCACAGTGCCTACCTCCTGATAGAAAGCAAAGCTCAGTCTCAGTGCACTAAAATACTATCAGATAGTTCAGTACCTATATCTTACATATCAGGGTCTTCTCCTTTGCACATGGTCAAGAAGAAAAATGGAGCATGGTGCTTGCGTGATGGTTGTTGGAGCCTCAATGGCTGTACAATTCCAGATAGGTACCCAGTTCCGAATGAAATGGACTCTAACTCAAATGTGGCGGGCCCATGTACTTTCAGTGTTATTGAGCGTGCAAAATCCTTCTCGCAGATAACAATAGCAAGGAGGGTTAAGCACGAAACTCCCATAACCTTGCTGTTTGGGCTCATCAAACACAATACGATGCTTTTCGACCTCCACAACACAGCACAAACACCAAAGAATTTTATGCGTGTGGTCCTGCAAGACTTCCCATTTACATTTTGTTATTTGCACGACATTCTAATTTTTTCCCAAAGCCTCTAACACTATCATCGTCATGTACAACAGGTTTTCGATAGATTACAGAGCTTTGGAATCGTGATAAATCTGGAGAAATTCTTTTCTGGCAAGATTACAAGGTCTCAAAAGCTCGAATCACACTCCTTCCAGAAAAATGACATCCAAGTACTTTCTCTGACACAAGCATTTAAAGGACTGTGTGCTCAGTTATTACAGGCTATGAAATTGGCACTCGCTAATGCCACCTTACTGGTACATCCTAACCAAGGGGTACCTATGGTTTTAATGTTTGATGCTGATTTCATTGTGCAGTTCACCACCAACATCCAGCACATTGCCGGTCATGCCAACATTGTAGTTGACTGCCTGTGATGGGATTGTGCATTGCTTACTGCTATCAATTGGGGTCCTGTGGCCACCGACCAAGAATCGCCTTTTCCACCCAAAATGTATACAGGATCCATCATCCATGGTACTGCACCTAGGGCTCCTCCATCTGCAAGGTTCGAAACGAAAAGTTTGATGTGATATATCTTGCAAGAAGGTACGCCCCCTCACCCGTATTTGATGGCGCCCCCAAATTTCCAGCTTTTACCATGACCTAGTTCATCTGGGAATCAAAGCTACTGCAAAATTGCTTGCTGATAAAGTAGTCTGGCCCGGTTTGGAGCATGATTGTCGCCAATGGGCCAGATGTCGTCGAGGCTGCCAAGCTACAAAAATATTTGTCTCCTCTTACCCTGCCCCTTCAGGTCATTTTGTTCATATCAACTTGGATCATGCAGTCCCTCTTCCTGCTTCACAGGGTTTCTGTTACATCGTAACTGTTATCAGTAGGTTACCACATTGGCCTGAAGCTATTCCAGTTTCGAACATTTCTGCTTCTTCCATTGCTCGGGCTTTGATCACTACATGGTTTTCATGTTTCAGCATACCTCACACTATTACTACAGATCTGGGAAAACAATTTGAAAGCCAAGTATTTGCAGAGTTATTGTGTTTGTGTGGGTGTGACCATGTCTGCACTAAAAGCTACCATCCAAAAAGTAATCGGATAGTAAAGCACCTACACCACAGTTTAATGGGGGCCCTGGCTTGTCACTATGAATCGTGGTCTGACACCGTCCCCATGATTCTGCTGGCCTTCATACAGTATTACAGGAAGATATTGGTTGCTCCCCCATCTAATTTGTTTATAGCGAAACTCTGAAAGTTCCAGATGGTTTATTTTCTCTTTCGCCATCGCCTTTGGCGTCTTTGAATTTTTCCTACACAAATTGCAATCGTATAAGAACGCACATGCGCCTCCTCACCCTGTGCATCATGGTTCAGAGGCCATCTACTGTTACAAAGAGTTGTGTTCATGCTCTTTTGTCTGGGTTTGCGAAGGTTCAGTTAAGCCACTGCTCTCCCCTGCATGCAAGGGTCCATTTAAAGTACTGAGTCACTCGGACAAAACCTTTGTCTTTGACATTCATGGACGCAAGGAAACAGTTTCCACTGTTTAAAGCCAGCGTACATAGAGGATTTCTCGATTAACAGTGCGAACCCTAAGCAGTCACGAATACAGTAGGCTGTTACAGTAGGCTACCTTCTCCAGCACCTATCTTCCTCCCAGCAGTCATATTTTCACGAACCAGTAGGCAGATTAAATGCTACATTTCTCATATCAAAGGACATACAGTGCATCGATTTGTTTGATTAGTGCCATACCCCTTCAATCGAAACACAGGGGTAGGGGAGGGGGGGAGAGGGAGGAGACGATAGTGATGCGATCGACCACCGAATGCAAGACTATTCCGTAGAGTATATTATCTTTTCTGTTTTTTATTCTTTCGATATTGGAGTATGGATACTCTGTTACACGAATGTCTCTTGTGTGGTGTTTCCTACATCAGCATAATTAGTGAGTCATAAAAGTGTGTCAGTCTCTATATTGTTTTGTGGGTACTTTGTATGACTAGTATACCTCAAGTATCCATAATACTATGAAACACAATAGTCAATGCCCAAAACTGTTGCTTCAGAACCGTGGCTGTACCCGGGCATGCACCTCTACATCCAAAGCAAACTGATCGCTACAAATCTTCCTTCAGGGCTTCAAAAATACGGAAATCGCGCAGGGAGAGATCGGGGCTGTATGGATGATATGTAAGGGCTTCCCAGAAAAACCTCTGCAGCTTAATCAAAACAATCTTGGTAATATACTGGCCCATTGAATGTTGACAACACTAGCCACTTCTCTGCTATCAGGTCATTTATTATTATACTTAATCAGCTCTATATTACTGCAATCAGCTGACCTCACATCCATTTCCCTTTTTATAACCTGCTTGTATTAGTTTATATCTTTTGAAGTAGGTAATGAAATCTAGATTAGTATTTTGTTTGGAGTATTCGTCTCTTATTTTAACTTGATACCTTGATCCCTTCTGTTAATCCACTTGTTTGCTTTTTAAGACAGTGAAACATATTTGTTTCTTGGGAAACACAATTTAAAATATGCTTAGGACCTAAGTGTGGCCATAAACTTTTCTTATTTTTCATTGGTATCATTACAGCTGCCACATTTTTAGTTTCAAAATTCCTTACAACGTGTCTCATTCCATGGACTTTTTAGTCTCCTGTAGTACTCCCACACACGTTGCAATTTATCAGCCCTCCGTGTGCAGTGGCTTCCCAGCAATTTTTCTTGAAGGGCGGTTTCTTTGTATATGACTAGGTACCACCATCCCGCCATCCGACAGCTTACCCCCCCCCCCCCCCCCTCCCAAAAAAAAAAAAGTGACGTGTGTTGCCTGTCCGACCAATTATCCGAGTGACGATCATCTGCTATCTGTGCACACGAAAATAGGTGCTGCTTAAAATAACCAATGTGGCAGACAGCGAGTGTGATGTCAGAGTTTCTAGAGAGGCATTTTCTGTTTCTTTCATTATCATTATTTATTACAGCTATGCATGATAATAAAGTTAACTTGGATATCAGCCGTTTTATTTTTCAATCTGTTTTGAATTACTTCGACATATATACCCATGTTATTGCAAATAAATCGTCCTGCTGGAGGAACATCCGAAATAATTGCGCTGATACAACAGCACTGAATCTGAGATTCTCTTAATATCTTCCAGTGGCTAATAACCATAAAATAGCTAACAGCCTCTTGCCATACACTACACTCTCTTATGACTGCGCTCCTTTTCGTTAAGAACGATTTCACGATGCCCAGCAGCTCCGAAAAACAATTTTCATCAATTCTTAAATATTAGGAAAACCTTCAGCTCACACCTACAGTAAAAGAGTGTAGGTGAATATCTTTTCATTGTGTATACCACTTCTCTTCTCACAGCTTTCTCTCGTCTTCTCTTGGCCTAGTTACCTCTAAAACAGCCAAGAGAAATCCCACTTTTTGTTTCTGTGTCACAAAGAGCGACATCTCATACATCACCTCAATGAGTTTGCTATAACCAATTCATCGCCAGCGGTAGGAGCAGGTCAGCACTGCAATCTAATAAACTGTACATCGGATGCACGTTCTTTTACTTTCAAAATCTCATCCTTAAAATTTGCACACGCTTTATTTTTATTAATATTCACATCTTTTCGAGTAGCCACATTAACTCGTACTTTCACGCTGTTTGCCATTTTGAACTACATATTTCTTGGGCATCTCATTTGTCTTTCATGACTGTGAATAGTGGGTGTCTTTTTTCGTTAGGCCTTCTCTGTTATAAGTATTCAATGTAAAAACGTAGACGTTGTTATATCACTTTAGAATGTGGCCTAGAAGTCTGTGCATTCACGAATTCATCACTTTATCAATCACTTACATTGTGACCAGTAGACAATATAGAATAACTGACATCACAGAAAGAGTTGAGAGTCATAACAATTTTTCATAAAAATTCTTTCAGCAGAAATCCTGCCAAAAAATGGGAAGCAAGTGTTAAATATAAATTTAACCTTCAGAAATATAAAAGATATTTTAAAGGAATATTAACAGAACTGCAACAGGAAAGTAATATCAGTTTACCAGGAATGGAAACAGTACCGGTAATGGATGGAGCTGGGATCCACAAAATTAAAAAAATAAACACACACACGAATGAGTATCTATGTTTAAAAAGGACTAATGGTAAACTGCAGGGATTATCCCGATGTAGAGTTTGGACTAGTTTTGCCCTTCTTCCAGCGCCTGTTCATCTCGCCATTTTTCGTTCTTATGTCGTTTTTCTAAAGACAAATGAATATTTACAAACTCTCGGAGCTAGAGATTCAACCATGTTTCTTTCTCTTTGAATACACGTCACACAGGCTTCCTTCGCACCTACTTCACTGGACAGTCAAATAGCTGTCTCCCATTGCTTAATTACGTTACAGAAATAGTATTTTAATGAGTTGCAAACGTACTGAACAACTATTCCTGACTTCTCATTTCATGTTGCAGGAGCGCGATACTGCTATAGCACTACTCAAGGAGCGTTTGTACACACTAATGAAACAAGTTTCTGCTGATGAAAGAGCTTCATACATAAAAGAGATGAAGAGACGAAAGACTTTATTTTTCTAGTGGTTCGTGTGATGCAGTGAAAAACTGTAATTTGCTATTGTAAAGAGGCTGTTATCAGTCTGTTACTAATCCACTGAGACCTCTTATGGAAGGTAACCTTAACCTTTTATAAATAATATATTATGCAGAAACCTGTAAGGAAGAATATATCAAATATTTTGCACAGAACATTTTTCTTAATTTGGGTACTACAATGAATGTGCTAGTGTAACTCCATTTCAGTCAGGATATTTTAGTATCTCTGTGACGCTTTCCCATGGGCCAGGAAAACCTCTGACCATTCATGCAACTCTTCTCTGTATACATTCGATATCCCTTGTTAGTCTCATTTGGTATTGCTCCCATAGAGTAGAGACGTGCTCTAAGATGTGTCACGTGGCTGTTTTGTAAGTAAGACTCGCTGTCTTCCTCTAGTATTCTAGTAACAAACCAAAGACTGCCTCCTATTTTACCTACTGCTAGGTTCCATTTCATCCATTTCATATCCCCACGAACTGTTACACCCAGGTATTTATATGAGTTGAATTCTGTTTGGTTCCTGATAATTTAATTTTGTACAAAGGTTGTACTGTAATGAACTGGGTAGTTACATCTAAAGTGCAGTTACTCACGGAAGTCTGGTGTGGGCTGTAATTGTCTTACAGCAGCGAAACTCGGTAGATATGCTAATGCGTTAAAGCAGAACGGATTGACGCTGGAAATTAGTTCCAGTTGTGGTCATTAGTTGTAAATCTGGCATTATACACTGTTTGTGTAACTGTATGTCATGTGACAACCTACAACGTGAGTAAAGAGAATGGCTATCAAGAAGAGAGGCCGTGCACTGATAGTGAACGTTATGTTATGTGAACGGCAGCAATTACAGCACTGCAATGCGAGCATATCACCAACGGAAAGGTCTGAGGAGAGGCTCCATGTCAATAAATGGTTTAAAGAAGATGATAATGAAATTTGAAAACTCTGGTCAGCTTGGTGTGATGCCCGGAAGAGGAAGGGATCCTATCCTGATGGAAAATATTGATGAAGTTGCTGTTCCTGTAACAGATCATGCAGAACATGCTCCACATGCTCGTACAGTTTTACGTGATTTGTCCATCTCACGGTCAACAACGTTGCTACCCGTACAAGATCTAGATGGTGTAGTTACTGAAACCTTATGATCTGCAGCAACATTCTGAATTCGGTATCGGTTTCTGGCACAGATTAAAGTTGATGACATGTGGTTGGGCAATATTCTATGGAGTAATGAAGCACATTTTACCCTACAGTGTGCAGTGAATACACAGAACTGTTGAATTTGTGTTACTGTTAAACCATTTGTTGTGCATGAAGAGCTATTGCACTCCTCATATGTGACTGTGTGGTGTGGATTCACGAGCAGCTTTGTTCTCGTTCCATTTTTACTGAAGATTATACACCCAGAGGGTCTCTCAGCATGTGATTCCTGTTGTGGTAGAGCACGAGTGTGTGGAAACTACTGGTTTCATTCGAGATGGAGCAATACCTCATGTTTCTCTTCCACTGAAGGATCTGTTTAATGCAACCTTCTATGAATGTGTTATCTCCTGAGGTTTTTCAGATGCATGGCCTGCAAGATCACCTGATTTGAATCCATTTAACTTTTGGCTCTGGCGATATTTAAAAGATCGCATATACCAGGGACACATTCATTCTCTACTTGATCTGAAGGTTAGTATACAGGAACACAGTGCTCAAATTCCACAGGAACTGCTGAACTGCTGCAAGCAACTATTGATCACATTGTTTACGGTTGCAGCTTCTAATCGACATCTCCGGTATTCATATTCAACAAATAATGTAAGTGGGGTTAACAATAAAATCAATCCTCACTTCTCTGGCCTTTTCTGCCCACTTCTCATTCTTAATCCATTACATGTGAAAACAGTTGGTTCTGCATTAATGCTCTATAATATCTACAAAGTTTCACTGATGTGTGCTAATTGCAGCCCACATTGGACCTCTGTGAGTGGGTGTACATTAATTGTAACTACTCAGTAGAACAAGACAATTAATACAGTACTACATGGGCAAATGCACAATAAAAGATATTGTGATCAATATAAAAACAAGGTACACACTATGACACACAAGGTTTCAATAAAACTACAATACTGCAGAGAATATAAATACAGGTATAAGGTATGCAATATTACACACATTAACATACAAAGTACACCAGTTACAATACAGATACAATACATCTTTTACAAATTCAATAACTCCAGAAATTCATTTAAATTAAATGCAGTCTGGTCATGAGAAATTGTTTCAATTCCTTCTTGAATACATGTGGTTGTCAATGTCAATTTTTGTATTCACTCAAAGCTTACTGTAAATTCTTACTTCAGCCTGGTTTACTCCTTTTTTTGTAGTATATTGAGAGGTACTAAGTATATGTAAAGGCTTTGCTTCTACCTTGTGTCATGATAATGAATATCACAGTTAGTTTGGAATGGTTTTTGTTGTTGGTTACAAATATCAGCAAGTGGATGTACTGACTTGTGAGTGTCAATATCCCAAGCATTTTGAATAGGTGCTACATGATCCAAGTTCAGTGATTCCAACTGTGACTCACTGATATTGCAGTCATATGATACCACATCTTTTTCATTCTGTGAAGTGCACAGTTTTACATTTCTGAACATTTTAACCAGGTGGCTTGTCTTTGTATTACATCTGATCAAGACCTGACTGAATATCTGTAGAACGCTCTCAGACAATTTTGCATCATATATAAGCAGATCATCTGCAAAATTTGATGTTAGTATTAATATTGTATGCAAGTTCATTATAAACTTAAGATTAAGGATCTCAACGCACTACCCTGGGGAACACCTGAAGTTATTTTTACATCTTTTTGTGACTTTCCATCCTAGGTAACATGCTGTGCCTTCCCTGTGAAGAAATTCTCAATCAAGTCACAAACTTCATTTGATACGCCATACAGTCGTACTTTCGATAATAAGTGTAAGTATGGTACCCAAATACCTATTTTTCAAAGGTAAAGAGCTGTTGCATCTTCCTGCCTGCTTGGAACCCTTGTTTTCAGGATATCTTCTGATAAAAGCACAAGTTTATTTCACATTATCAACATTTTAGAATCCATGCTGCTTAGCATGGAGGTGGTTATTCTGTTCAAGATACCTTGTTACAACTGAGCTCAGAATAAATTCTAAGATTTTGTAACTGGTGGTTGTCAGGGATATTGGATGGTAGTTTTTTGGAACACTCCTGCTACTTTTATTGTTGATAGGTGTGATTTATGGATGGTCAACTTCTCTTTTATACTTGAACCACAGTTCTTCTACATGCTCCCACCAAAAGTTAAATTTTTCAATTTCCTCCTTGACATAAAATGCTACAGCTTCTTTACCTAGTTTGTGAACAAACAAATCTTTATGCTTGGTTCAATTGCCCTTTTTTACTTTGGCAACCATTGTTGCTACATTGTCTAATATTCACTGACACCAGTTTCAATGTGAATGTTCTCAGGTAGGTCAGATCTGTTTTTTGTCATTACGTCCAACATATTTCCATCATGAGTGGGCTTCGAAGAATTTGTTAAGAGTAGTTTTCAAAAAGGGATTTTACTATTGTTGTGCAGGATGTATTGTCACACCAACCATTTACAAAACTTTGTTTATGCTAATCAATTGTTGGATGACTAAAGTCCCCACCAATGATAAAAGTATGACTGGTAAACATATGTGCTAGAAAATTAAAGGTGTCTCTAAAGTTTTTGGTTACATGTGGGGATGATGCTATTATAAGCTTATGCCCATCCTTGATACTTGTGAGTCTTGTCCATACAATCTAGCATGAAGCTTCATTTTCTGTCTCATTGAAATTGAGTTTATTGTCTGCAGAAACAAATGAGCAACTCTGGTACCCACTAGCCTATTCCTCCCCCAAATACCTCACAGCTCCATTTTCACTTTGCTATCACAACATAAGAAGTTTGTTAAATAAGCATTGAGCTTCTCCTGTCAATGTGGGACATCTAAAAATCTAAGGTATTTCTACAGATGTGCTATTTATAAAATAAAAAAGTAATGCCTTATGGCATGACTGGCTGGGAGACACCGAAGGATAGATACAGTTGTCTTACTGGAAAGGTTTTTACCTATCCTTTACAGGTGCAGGTGCCTTTGCTTCACAAGGTATGAGAACTGAGTTTGTAAGAGTATGTCTTAAGTGTAGTTGAGTGTATGGGTATGTTATATGCTTTATATGACAGAACATCATATGCACATCATAGGAATTTGACTAGATTCACCTAGATGTAGCATAACAGTATGCGTAATATGAGGAAAGGGAAAGTTGCAATATCACAAGAAGTGGAATAAAGTCCCAGGCTGTTGACCTCACAATCAGTGAACATTGCATTGAATACTTTAAGTACTGCACTTTATGAAAAGACTGAATAACACAGGATAGCAGTTCTTATATCCTACAGGTTCCCGACAAGAAATTTTTAAACTTCATTATGCAATTATAGGGTTACAAATAAGATTTAATAGAAATAACTGGGAGTTGTTTGTAAGTGGAGAATTCAACATAGACATCATCTCAGATAGTTTGATGAAGAGCACATTACTGACATCTACCTTTAATTTGACCACCACAGCTAACATTCCCGATAAGAACAGAAGCACATAGAGCAACAATGACTATATTTTTTTCTAAATCCAATTGTCTTTAATTAAACAGATGCAAGTCTCATAATAAATGGTTTATCTGACAGTGATGGTCAAGTGGCAGCAATAAAACATTCCCATCAATCAGGTTAAACTAAGAAAGGAAAAGGAAAATTGTGCTAAATTGTAAATGTAGCCTCAGAGTATTCAGAGAGAATTTATAGGACAAAGATTTGGAAGAAGTTTACCAAAAACACAGAAATGTAATTCTTTCTTAAAAAATATCACTAGAACACAATTTTCTTTGACAGCATGTTAGAGGAAGTTAATGTATAAGCTGAGAAAAATGGAGTCTAGCATTTGGGTCAAGATCCACATCTACTCTGGAAACCAACGTGAAGTGCATGACAGATGCTATGCTCATTGTAGCAGCTATTAGAGTTTATTCTGATTCCATTTATGTTGGACTGGGGAAGAACGATTGCTTAAATCCCTCTGTACGTGCTGTAAGTAGTCTAATCTTATCTTCGTAATACCTATTGAAGCAATGCATAATGGTTGCAGTATTTTCTTATATTCATCACTTAAAGTTAGTTCTACAAATTTTCAAAGTAGGCTTCCTTGGGATATATTTTCAGAAGGTGGCACCCCACAGCTCATAAATATTTGAAGAGTGTCCTGATTACTGCCAAGAATTGCTCATAAAATTTCTCTGTTTAAGAACCAATTTCGCTCCATAGACCATGATCAGGTTCATAAAAGCATTTACAACTCATATAAGGTGTTATAAAACAATTAGTGTCAGATAATAAAATAAAATCCATGAATTCCTTACTGTCCCTATGTCATAATAAAAGTTACATTGTCAATTATAAACTGTGCCAGACAGTGCTCTAATTCGCGCTATATCAACTGTCAGCATTATCACTGGAAAGTAGGATTGAAGATATTCTACGTGGAATTATCATGATTCCTTGGTAGGCTGCAGTTCTGGCGCTTTTCTCAAGTCAAGATGAATGTCAACCAGGGCTCTAGTTGGGCTGGTACCTACAGGCACCCAGTACCAGTAGTTACAGAATTCCCCAGATAGAGTACCAGAAGCCCTCAAACCTGCAGCTCTATAGTGGTATGGACCAGCTCTTAAACTACCAATCCTAGATTTATTAATAATTTCATACAGTTACTGAATCTTTCAGGTAATAGAAAACAATGTTATACAACACACTTAATAATGAATGAGACGAACACTGAAGAAAGATATTCCTTTTTGCTGTGTATTACAGTGGGGTAGAAAAAAAATATGCTTCAACAATGAGTTAGTTCATCTGACATTAACCGCTGTCGTCGTCTTGCTCCAATCCAAGTTAAATTTAATTGATAGCTTCCTGCTTAGCACTGAAACAAAGTTTTAATTTGTGTTTTATGATAAGGAGAGTAACTGCACCTGTAATTAGATTATGCCTGAAATACAATTTCTACTGCAATACCATTAGTTACTGGGACTTGCTAGGAAGGAGATATTATGTATGGTACGTGAAATAAGAAGCAAAATGAGTTCACTAAAGCGATCAAAACAAAAACAAAAAAAAGAGTGGTGATAGCGAGGAAGGTGAAACCAACAGTGGAAAAATTTCGAATAAAGATGGTGATAGTGCAGAAAGTGCAGTGAATACACATGTTGCAGTGGAAAGTGCAGTAAGTACCTCTGAAAGCCCTGCAATAAATTGTGTAATAGATCTTCCAATTACACCGTTCTTATGCCTCCTTGTTGGATCTCAGATTAGTGGAATTTTTTTCATGCTGAGAATCTGATTATTAATCTTTGCAGACGATACATATCTTTTAGTTGAAGAAACGCCTGACAATGACATTGCAACATCTGCCAACTTTGTGTTCCATGATCGCCGTAAGTGATTCAGCTGGAATGGCCTCACTTTAAATTTTAAAAACGCAGTACATTCGTTTCTATGGGTCTCAGAAAATTCAGGAGGATGTAAGTCTAAACTGTAATGATTAAGATATACAGAAAGTTTATTCTTCAAAATTTTCAGACCTCATAAAGTAAATAGGTCTTGCCATATTCTGGATTTGAGAATAAGAGTAAGTTCAGCAACTTTGGCTCTACATATCAATGTAGCAATTGCTAATACTAACACTTTTAAGGTTGCTTACTTTGGCTATTTTCATTCATTGTTGTGCAATGGCATATTCCTTTGGAGTAACTAGCCAATGGCAAATAAAGTATTTTTCACTCAGAAAAAAGCAATCTGAATATGTCTTGCAAGTTTATAGAAAAAACTTAAGTCTAGTACAAAATGGAGTACACTGCTCAAGCTCAGAGGTGTTTAATGCACTCTCATAGAACATAAAAAATCTTACCAGTGTAATGTTACAATGTAAGAGTAAATTAAAGGATTATCTTCTCGAAAACTTTCTATTTTCTTGATGAATTCTTTAATGTAAGCAATTCTACATTGTAATTTAAATATGACGCGTTTTACTTGTAATATTTGCTATTACCACTTTCTTACTGATCACTATAACCTATGCCAGCACGGAAATTTTCACTCTGGCTAATGATGTACTTCAATTCTAGCAGATTTATAATATGGAATAATTGCAGTTCACTGTAGGAAATGCCTGAGCTCGTCATTATTATCATATAAAATATTACATTTTGTATCTACACTCCTGGAAATGGAAAAAAGAACACATTGACACCGGTGTGTCAGACCCACCATACTTGCTCTGGACACTGCGAGAGGACTGTACAAGCAATGATCACACGCACGGCACAGCGGACACACCAGGAACTGCGGTGCTGGGTGTCGAATGGCGCTAGCTGCGCAGCATTTGTGCACCGCCGCCGTCAGTGTCAGCCAGTTTGCCGTGGCATACGGAGCTCATCGCAGTCTTTAACACTGGTAGCATGCCGCGACAGCGTGGACGTGAACCGTATGTGCAGTTGACGGACTTTGAGCGAGGGCGTATAGTGGGCATGCGGGAGGCCGGGTGGACGTACCGCTGAATTGCTCAACACGTGGAGCGTGAGGTCTCCACAGTACATCGATGTTGTCGCCAGTGGTCGGCGGAAGGTGCACGTGCCCGTCGACCTGGGACCGGACCGCAGCGACGCACGGATGCACGCCAAGACCGTAGGATCCTACGCAGTGCCGTAGGGGACCGCACCGCCACTTCCCAGCAAATTAGGGACACTGTTGCTCCTGGGGTATCGGCGAGGACCATTCGCAACCGTTTCCATGAAGCTGGGCTACGGTCCCGCACACCGTTAGGCCGTCTTCCGCTCATGCCCCAACATCGTGCAGCCCGCCTCCAGTGGTGTCGCGACAGGCGTGAATGGAGGGACGAGTGGAGACGTGTCGTCTTCAGCGATGAGAGTCGCTTCTGCCTTGGTGCCAATGATGGTCGTATGCGTGTTTGGCGCCGTGCAGGTGAGCGCCACAATCAGGACCGCATTCGACCAAGGCACACAGGGCCAACACCCGGCATCATGGTGTGGGGAGCGATCTCCTACACTGGCCGTACACCACTGTTGATCGTCGAGGGGACACTGAATAGTGCACGGTACATCCAAACCATCATCGAACCCATTGTTCTACCATTCCTAGACCAGCAAGGGAACTTGCTGTTCCAACAGGACAATGCACGTCCACATGTATCCCGTGCCACCCAACGTGCTCTAGAAGGTGTAAGTCAACTACCCTGGCCAGCAAGATCTCCGGATCTGTCCCCCATTGAGCATGTTTGGGACTGAATGAAGCGTCGTCTCACGCGGTCTGCATGTCCAGCACGAACGCTGGTCCAACTGAGGCGCCGGGTGGAAATGGCATGGCAAGCCGTTCCACAGGACTACATCCAGCATCTCTACGATCGTCTCCATGGGAGAATAGCAGCCTGCATTGCTGCGAAAGGTGGATATACACTGTACTAGTGCCGACATTGTGCATGCTCTGTTGCCTGTGTCTATGTGCCTGTGGTTCTGTCAGTGTGATCATGTGATGTATCTGACCCCAGGAATGTGTCAATAAAGTTTCCCCTTCCTGGGACAATGAATTCACGGTGTTCTTATTTCAATTTCCAGGAGTGTATTAGCATCTATAAGTACTGTCCTCAAGCATACTTATGATCAATGGAACACAAATAAATAAATAAATAAATAAAGTAATGGTCTGGGGTGCCATTTTTTTGTAGCAGGACTTCTTTGGTGGTCATCCATGGCACCCTACAGCACAGAGGTATGTCAACGATATTCTATGCCCCATTTTGTTGCCCTTCATGGGAAGCAATCCTGGGCATACATTTCAGAAAGAAAATGCCTGCCCACACATGGCGAGAGTTTCTACACTTGTCTTTGTGCTTGCCAAACTCTGCTTTGGCCAGAAAGGTCGTTGGATCTCTCACCAACTTAGAACATTTGGAACATTGAGTGCAGGTTCTTTCAACCATATCGGGATTTTGAGTATGTAAAGCACCAATTGGACATAAGTTGACATGATACCGTTCAGGGGTACATCCAACAACTGTATCAATCAATTTCAGGCTGAATAATTGCTTGCATAAGGGTTGATCTGTTGATCTGTTACTGACTTGCTCAATTTGTGAACCTCTTTCTCCTGTATAAACCATCCAATTTTTTCTGAAATTGTAATCATTTCTTTCTCTGTATCCATATATCAAATTTACTTATTCTTCTCCCATTCAGATAATTTCTCTATGGTACATCGTTCATTTTTTTTTGCCTTAGTGTGTATGTTCAGAAGCAAATTTTATTTCTAACAAGCCTCAGGGCTACACATTTGGATGAATGGGTGCAGTGAAAAATATATTTCTATAGATGTGAGAAAAAAGAATATAATAAGAATAAGAAAATTAGTGAACATAAATCATGTAAATCACACATACCTGCATCAGAAACAGTAGAATTAAGCAAAAAGCAATAATTAGAACAAGGGGCTGTAACACTGTACTTACAACAAAGAGTGATAACAATGCCACAAGAAGTAGTTTAACTCACTGCTCAAGATTTTTGAAAATTTACAAAATTGCAATACATTAGAGCCCTTATACTGATATTCCAGTTGCTATAGTTTTCTGTGGATGGCTCTGACAATTGTGAAACTGTTTTTAGATCTGACAACTGGTGAACGGATCATATTTTAATGTTACTACTTCCCTTCTTACAAAACTGGACTTCTTTGTAATGAGTGAAGAATATTTAAAGTAATGCCTTATACGTTTTTGATGTGATGGTGCACCAATAATGACAAGCAGAAACAATGGTGTTGGGGAACAACTTAAAATTTTTTTCCCTCTATTATAATATGGGGTTGCAGCAAACAGAGACTATAGCTAGCTGTTAATGATTCCATCAGAGAAGTCCATGGAATAAATTACTTCCAAATTTGTGTAGAAAAACTGTATGCTTTATACAATTATTCTCCTAAGAACCAAAGGGAACTAATCACCTATACAAATGTTTTGGAGCAATGCATGTTGCATATTGATAAAATTTTCACAATTTTTTACAAGCTGTTTGGGAATCATTTTGACATGGTTGAGAATGATGTTATGAGAAAGAGCCAAATATTCTGGTTTACAGAAATATTTAGGAAGTGCAGAGTTTGTAGAAGGTATGGGTACAGTGTTGAACGCTTTTATAGAATTAGCTGATCTTCCATGCAACCTTCAAAAGGGCGAATTAAAACTACAAACAGCAGATAAACTGAGAAAAAGAACTGTTAGAGTGTTTCAGTCGTTGCAGCAAACTTCTGGCCATAATGCCAAAGTAGCTAACAGTATAACTAAATTAAGTAAATTCAAATATGTGCTCTGTCAAGATCCAATAAAATACAAACCATTCATGCAGCACAGTTTTGCACGTGTCTTGCTGCCAATTTAGAACCAAGATCGTTAACTCAGTCTTCTTACAGTGGAAAGAATCAAGATTTTTCAGAATAGTAGTGGCTATGACGATCTCCTCTGTGAGCTAACAACGTCCATTTGCATGATCTGAGAAGCTAGATATAAGGTATGGATAAGAAAGTATAATTAATTTTTGAAAACAATTTAGAATCTCAAATAACAGGAAAATTATAAGAGCTTTCAGGAAGTACAAGGAAAATGAAAATATTGAAAAGAAGCATTGTGATCTAAGGCCACTGCTTTGTGCTTCAAACACTATCGCTGTATCAATAGTGGAGTGTGAACACTTATTTAGTTCCATAAATGAGATTGTAACCCCTTTATGAAATGCCCCTTTGGTGGATCACGCGTCTGATTTCATGTTCGTCACTGTAACTGAACCTCTTCCTTCTGAATTCAACTCACTGCCACATGTGAAATCATGGCTGGCAACTGGGAGGAGATCAGCAGACTATTTGCTGTCATAAAAGGAAAATGACTGCAGAGCAGCATCCCTTCAAGCCTGTAAGTACCAGAAGTTATAATTTTCTGACCAAAGGGCTGATGCAAGCCTTACAGGACAGTGCCAAAATAATGTCTTCAATCTTTTTCTGTCACTTCTTCATTCAGGCCCTACCATGATGCAGAAAGGAGCAACTTGGTGACAGATTCTGTCGACAGCTTGCAAAACGTCATAAACATGGCAGCAGCAAATGTGTAAGTCATCTGTTCCCGATTCTCCTAAGGACACCTTTGCTGCAACATGGAATCACAACAGTAGTTTTATCCAGAATGAGATTTTCACTCTGCAGCGGAGTGTGCGCTGATATGAAACTTCCTGGCAGATTAAAACTGTGTGCCCGACCGAGACTCGAACACGGGACCTTGCCTTTTGCGGGCAAGTGCTCTACCATCTGAGCTACTGAAGCACGACTCACGCCCGGTACTCACAGCTTTACTTCTGCCAGTACCTCGTCTCCTACCTTCCAAACTTTACAGAAGCTCTCCTGCGAACCTTGCAGAACTAGCACTCCTGAAAGAAAGGATATTGCGGAGACATGGCTTAGCCACAGCTTGGGGGATGTTTCCAGAATGAGATTTTCACTCTGCAGCGGAGTGTGGGCTGATATGAAACTTCTTGGCAGATTAAAACTGTGTGCCCGACCGAGACTCGAACTCGGGACCTTTGCCTTTCGCGGGCAAGTGCTCTACCATCTGAGCTACCGAAGCACGACTCACGCCCAGTACTCACAGCTTTCATATCAGTGCACACTCCGCTGCAGAGTGAAAATCTCATTCTGGAAACATCCCCCAGGCTGTGGCTAAGCCATGTCTCCGCAATATCCTTTCTTTCAGGAGTGCTAGTTCTGCAAGGTTCGCAGGAGAGCTTCTGTAAAGTTTGGAAGGTAGGAGACGAGGCACTGGCAGAAGTAAAGCTGTGAGTACCGGGCGTGAGTCATGCTTCGGTAGCTCAGATGGTAGAGCACTTGCCCGTGAAAGGCAAAGGTCCTGAGTTCGAGTCTCGGTCGGGCACACAGTTTTAATCTGCCAGGAAGTTTCAGTAGTTTTATCATTTGCTGCAGACAAAGAAAACCCATTACAGCTTTCTGATTCTATATTCAATCTTACATGACAGAACTATGTATTGTGGTACTGAAATATTATAGGGGTGTACATTTATACTTAACTTATGACCTCAGGCAAATTAGCCAAGAAAAATGAAATACGCTATCAGATCAAAAGCATCTAGACACCTATTAGTGGACATTAAATGCCATGAGCCTACAGTGCTGTTGTAGCAGGAGAAGACGTGATACTCCTATGTGGTAGTCCTAGCTGATAAATAGGGGAGTCTCACTGGCTAACTGGTGTGCTTGAACAAAATAAAATAGCTTTATCGGATCATACATGCTCTCTACAGTTAACAACCGAAATGGTTGATTGGGGCTTGTTCCAACTAATGTTAATTACTTCTGAAAGTCAAAAATAGAAAGTCCTTTTAGCAAAAAATACCACCATCCTGTCCAAGAGGACAGACAACAAGGAATCAGAGCATCTACAATTACTCAAATGTGCACTAACACACAAAAAGAAGATTCAACATAAGCGAAGAAAACACATAGCAACACACAAATAACCTCTCTACTTAGGAATGTGAAACTGAAGATTTTCTTAGATGAATTAAATAAACAAAAATTTAAATAGTATGGCTCTGAATAAATGAGAAACATAATAGAAGACATTTCAAATCACAACGGTACAGATTAATAATGGGAAACCAGGACAAAGGGCCTTGAAGGAATGTCCCCAATGTAACAGGCTGTAAGGTGAATACAAAAATATTAGATTCAGTAATTGATTTTCAAACAATGTCACCAAAAAATGCAACTCTAAATTTAAGAACAATGGATAAAACTTACACAAAAATAAATGCTCGTGGTCTTATGAATGAAAAAAATTTCTGACAAAAGCAAAGGAAGAAGTATATAAATTTTGGGACCTTCTTGAATAAACTGGGAACAGAATAAACAAAAAGTATGCAAAAACCTTACTGAGAGGCACAATGCCCAGATGGCAAAAGAAAGGAAGTATAAAGATATCATTGAAAAATGGCGTCAACATAACTTTACAAATAACAACGGATTTCTACAAAGGACACAACTTTATATCTGAATCAACATACTCGAAGAGGAAGCCAAATAAGCTTAAAAAGTGGAAACATCCATATTTGATGATATTCATATGGGATTTTACAACGTTAAAGTATTGAGAAAAATAGAAACAGCCTCATACTACTACAGATTTAACATTAAAATCATATTCACTTTGTTAAAGAAAAATAACGCAAATACCAGCAAAACAAGTAGGAGCTTTGACCCACATCAGCTAATTAAAAACGAAAAATATCAACAAATAATACATCATTTTATAAGTGATCTAGAAGAAATGGTACCGAATCTCACAAAACAAGAATCAAGCTCCGTTGAAACTACACAGAAAATATACATGACAGAAACCGCAACGTTGAAAAATTTCATGAAGAAAGACACCAAGCATGGTTAAAGTGTCAAACACACAAAACAGAAGAAAATGCCATCAACTTCAAAAGGAAAGGAAAAATAATGCGTGAAAAATTAGGAAAATCAAGAAAGGATTAAATACATATGTTGTAAACTCCATAGACAATTAACACAAAACCAGTTCCAGGAACCACAAAGAAATCGTTGAGAAACAGCTAAAATAGTATGAGCTCATTACACTATAACTAAAAAATGAAGAAGGAAGAATGGCACACTGTAAAAAAGAAAGTGCTGAAATCATCGCAAAAGCAGCTAATAAACTTTTGAACTGCAAATAACCCAAAGAATCAATGTAAATATACCAATAAAACTCAAAACAAACAAGAGACTTCAACTTCTGTGGAGGTGGAAAAAGCACTCAGATTACAAACAATTATAAGGCAGGTAGAGAAGATCAGGTGTTTGTTGAAATATGGAAATATTCAAGTTACTCAGTCAAGAACGCGTTACATATGATTCCACAAAAATCTATATAACCGAACAATTCCTTGAATTTTAGACCATTTGCATATCCATCCGCTACGTGAGAAGGGGGTAGAAGCAATGCAGAGTACTTTCTCCTAAACCGTACATACACGATTTTATCGAAGATTGTATGTGGAAGAATCAAGGAACAACTAGAACAAGAGTTAGGAGAATACAAGGAAAGTTTCAAAGCATAAAGAAGCTATACATATTAAATCAGTAGTTAGAAATGCTGTACGACATACTACAGGAAATGGGACAAATATCTGGCGACATCAGTTGTAGACTTCAAGAGGGCATGTAATTGTATTCACAGACCTTCAGCATCAAAAATTCTAAGAAATCTAGGACTTCATCCAAAACTAATTTAACTAACAGAACTAACTCTAACCAAAACCAAATGAAAAGTAAAGTTGACAGAAGAAATTTCTAAATCATTCCTCATAAATACAGGTTCAGGACAATGTGACAACTGTCGCCCTTTCTATTCAATTGTGGAATTGGATATATAATGAGAGAATGGTAGAAGGATAACCCAAAGAACATAAGAATTGGAATTGTGAAAAATGATATGAGTTTAAGCTTCTTGGGATTTGCTAATGTTCTCACTCTACTAGCCAACAACGTTCAAGAAACCGGACAATGAGATAAATAAGTACAAGAAATAGCACAGAAAATCGACCTTAGAATATCATTTGAAAAAACAGAGGTTGCACTAACTGATCCACCACTAGTAAACAAAATTACAATAAAAGAACAGAGAATCGAAAATGTTAATAAAAATCTTAACATACAATCCAAACAAGAAATTAACATGGTCAAATAGAAAGAATTAAACAAAGCAAATAACACTACCAAAATCACTTACAACTATAAAAGTCTATCGACAGCTGCAAAATTAAAACTTTATAGAACAGTTGAAAAGCTACAAACAACATTTGCAACTGAAACTTTTTTCACAATAACTATTGCAGCAGAAACTGACAGAATATGAAAGATATAAAGAAAAAGAATTAGAACAAGTTTATGTAAAATATATCAAGGTAATGGGTCTGGAGAACGGCTTCAAATGAAACAGAATATAGAAACAGAACCAGTAATGAGTATGATCAGGAAGAAACACATCTGACACTTTGGGAATCTGATGAGAACGCTAGACAACAGAATTCGTAAGATAATAATCCAAAAATTGTGGGCTAGTAACACAAATACTAAATGGGTTATAGAAGTTAAGGAAAATATATGAATAACAGAAATATAAGAGAACTCAACACAAAAAACAAAACAGGCAAACAAAATTCTACAAGACACAAAAACTGGACTACTAACGGAAGTCAATAAAAGAACTACAGGATGGGATGTAATGTAGCAGAGCAGGGCAGCATGAAATAAACAGAGCAGTGCCATGTGTTTAGGAGATTGTGATGATATTGTGCAATCTTTACATGAAGTCATATTCATGCAGAACTTTCAGTTGGATTTTCTTACACTTACTATGTCTATGAAAACTAATAATTTAACGATTAAATTCGGAGCATAATATATAAATGAAATCGATTTTGGAAGGACTGTCTTGCAAACTCGAAAATGTTAAACCAAATGTAAACACACATTGCGGCTATTATTTGTATGAAAAAGAGACAATAAAGCAGTAGTAATGATAAAAGAACTCAATGTAAAAATCATGTCAGCATCAAAAGTTATGCTGTAATTACGAAGTAATTAAGAGATGCAGTCGATCTACTGTTAACAGTGAATATTTGATAAAATTTCGAAATTAAAACCGATTTATTTAAATATAATTGTTACATCAAACTTGTTGCCATCAACTGTCAAACAAAATTCTGTAACCAGTATTATGAAAATAAATTAATCCCAATTGTAGGTTTAATTATGTACAGTTCAAACAGTACATAGAAACTTTTGTAATTGTCGCATGTTATATAAGCATCATTTACAACAGCCATGTTAGATCAGTCTTGGATCAGTTTTACATCAGTCCTGGATGAGATTTTTTGATGAGGTATCTGTGTTTTCTTGTATAAATAAATAATAAGAGAAGTAGGGAGAATATTAAGGTAAAAAGGTACATCATTAAACCAGAAAAGAATAAATTTGCTGTGAAAGAGATAAAATTTCATGGCAACAATGTTACTAAGTATGGAATTTTGTCTGATACTGATAATACTTTATGCATAGCAAAGTTCCCTGCCCCTGAGTCAGAGAAGAAGTTAAAAACACATTTTGGGTTACTTAATTTTTATAGAAAATACATAAGAAAATCAAATCCCAAAGAAAGCAGGTGTTGACAGATGTGAAAATTACCAAACTATCAGTTTAATAAATCATGGCTACAAAATAGTAACGTGAATTCTTTACAGATGAATGGAAAAAGTGGTAGAAGCCGAACTCGGGGAAGATCAGTTTGGATTCCGTAGAAATGTTGGAACACGTGAGGCAATACTGACCTTACGACTTATCTTAGAAGACAGATTAAGGAAAGGCAAACCTACATTTCTATGATTTTTAGACTTAGAGAAAGCTTTTGACAATGTTGACTGGAATACTCTCTTTCAAATTCTGAAGGTGGCAGTGGTAAAATGCGGGGGTGAAAGGCTATTTACAATTTGTACAGAAACCGGATGGCAGTTATAAGAGTCGAGGGGCATGAAAGGGAAGCAGTGGTTGGGAAGGGAGTGAGACAGGGTTGTAGCATCTCCCCAATGTTGTTCAATCTGTATATTGAGCAAGCAGTGAAGGAAACAAAAGAAAAATTCGGAGTAGGTATTAAAATCCATGGAGAAGAAATAAAAACTTTAAGGTTCGCCAATGACATTGTAATTCTGTCAGAGCCAGCAAAGGACTTGGAAGAGCAGTTGAACAGAATGGACAGGGTCTTGAAAGGAGAATATAAGATGAACATCAACAAAAGCAAAACGACGATAATGGAATGTAGTCAAATAAAGTCGGGTGATGCTGAGGGAATTACATTAGGAAATGAGACACTTAAAATAGTAAACGGGTTTTGCTATTAGGGGAGCAAAATAACTGATGATGGTCAAAGTAGAGAGGATATAAAATGTAGAATGGCAATGGCAAGGAAAGCGTTTCTGAAGAAGAGAAATTTGTTAACATCGAGTATACATTTAAGCGTCAGGAAGTAGTTTCTAAAAGTATTTGTATGCAGTGTAGCTATGTATGGAAGTGAAACATGTATGATAAATAATTTGGACAAGAATTTAGTATTGGAGGGCAGTGTGGAGGGTAAAAATCATAGAGGGAGGCCAAGAGATGAATACACTAAGCGGATTCAGAAGGATGTAGGTTGCAGTAGGTACTGGGAGACGCAGGAGCTTGCACAGGATAGAATAGCATACAGAGCTGCATCAAAACAGTCTCAGGACTGAAGACCAAAAAACAACAACAACAACATAAGAAAAAACAGGCATTGAATGCACAATCTTTTAGGGGAGGATGTATTATGTATATGGTGTAATGAGAAGCAAAAACTTTTGATGAAATAAAAAGACAGTTGTGTGATAGCAGAATTTTGCACAGAACATATTTGGCACTACCATTTTGTTTTATGATAGAAAGTAGTAATAGTGGAATGGGAGCTTATTTATCGCAAGAGAAAATACTAGAGGGTAGAATAGAACTTCATTCAATAGCATTTGCAAGCAGAACACCAGAAAAACAGGAAAGGGATTATTCAATGACCGAGAAGAAGCTTTTAACAGTATACTGGACTTTTGCCAAGTTTAGAAATTATTTACTGCGACACAAAATCATTGTATATTCTGACCACAAGGCTTTACGTTATCTGCTGTAATGTATGTTGTATCACAATAGAATCACATGATGGGCACTTTTCTTGGAACAATTTGATTATTCAATTAAATAGGTAAAAGGGGATTAAAATTTTATTTGCAGATACATTATCTAGATTCCCAGTAGGGGGGGGATTTGAAGAGAATAGGAATCAAGGAGAGAGAGATTTCAGAATTAAATATATGAAAGGAATCAAAAATGAAAAAGAGATTGGGAGAATTTATAACACAATAAGGAGAAACCAAAACCATGAAGAGAATTCGAAGCTTGTAAGAAATTATTTTTCGGAAAGTAAGGAAAATAAATGGTGGAGCAATATCATAAATTTTACAAGGAAATGTTACATAGGGTAAGTAGTCCGGATAGTGATAAATGGAAGTTGTGTCAGTCAGGACAGTATATAGATAGTCTGATGAAATACGTACATGAATGTTTTGGAAGCTATGAAGCCTCAAAATGTACCTAAAACATTCAAAAAAATTGTAGCCACTTATGACAGATGTCAATGTGTGAAGGTACGTAAGTATAATAGTAGAGGACATAGGCAGAATACTATTATGGAAAACAAGATGGAACTGGTAAGAGCTCACTTTTTTGGATAGTTGACAAAAACAAAAGATCAAAGTTACATTTTTGTTACAATATACTTATTTTCTAAATTAATAAAATTATACCATAAAAACAAAGCAACTAGTAAAAACATAATAGAAAAGAAATTAAAAAGGACTACTTTGAAATGTAGAAATCCCAGCGGCATTTATTTCTGATAATCGAGCTCAGTTTACTTCTAACAGAAGGAAAATTTTTGTTGAGGAGAAAAATATAAAGGATACTTAATCTAAGCATACCTTACACTGAGCAACTCAACTGAAAGATATATGAAGGTGATAGGAAGATTATGTTCAGCTTATTACAGTAAAGAGCATTCAACCTAGATTGAATAAATAAGTAGTTTTGAAGACATTTTAAATACTTTGTAACATTCATCAACAGGCTTTTCACCTTATGAGATCATGTATAAGAAGAAACCTGATAAATTAACGAATAACAGAGTTCCCTAGCTCCAGAAATCTTCTTTCACAAGAAACAGATGAGAGATTCAGGAAAAATTGGAGGAACATTTTAATATTAGAAAAAAGAAACATGACTGAAGATTAAAAGTAACACAGTTTAAGACAGGTGAACTTGTGAAGATTAATGAAATGTAAATGGCAATCACTGGCAAAATTAAGAGATTTTTTAACATTTATAATGGGCCATTTGAAA
Source organism: Schistocerca serialis cubense (assembly GCF_023864345.2). Taxonomy (NCBI): domain Eukaryota; kingdom Metazoa; phylum Arthropoda; class Insecta; order Orthoptera; family Acrididae; genus Schistocerca; species Schistocerca serialis. Next base: position 138,880,591 of record NC_064638.1, on the reverse strand, counting down.
TACTAGAGATTCCACATCCAAAGGCTTATAGTCTAATTTATCCAAAAACGAGAAAATTATTTGTGCTAAGAAATATTATATAATTAAAATCATATAAGCTTGGAACCTAAGTGATAAATAAGATCTGTCACTACAAAAGAGTTCTAATCTAATGTTACTCAGACATAGATAATTTTGTATTCTTTTGTAGAGCCAAAGTAAATCCTCACAGGGATGCATCATCTTTCTCTACCAAGGGTATGGCAAACATTTGGTCCCTAGCCAAGTGGGTCTTGTTTCAATAATTCCAGTACACAGTCATTTTTCTTTATTATTTGTTTCATTCTGTCCTGTACAATACACACTTCTTTCTTGCTTCATACAGTGATAACACAGTCGCCATGTTTAATTTACCTTATTACGCCACCACTATGAATGAAATAGGAAATAATGTAATTATAGCATGTTATCATGAACTATGACACATGTATTTTGAATCACGTCAGCTGCATGATTGTCAACAATACTTATGACTTATGTTACACTGATATATATATTTGAAATCGAAAATTACACAGCTTCTCAGCTCCTCTTACAGTGTTATGTGGAAAACAATCAAGAATTAATTTTCGAATTCAACACACAAATGTCTCTTAGTAAACCTACATGAACATCAGTTATTACTGAGGAAAAAGGGATTTGAAGCTTTCAACATAAAGTAAATAATAATTTAGCATCTGGGAATTGATTATGTATAAGTATGGAGATGATGAAATGATAACCTTAATGGAGCCTAAATGTACTATTTGCCATTTTCTACACACTGATCACTTGCAAATGTACCTAAGTTCATTGTAACCACAACCAATGATATTATTTATGCTTCATTATGCTATATTGTACATATGTTGATTGTCATATACACATATGTATGAATTATTGCTACATCATTGTAATATTATGCTGAATATGATAAGATTACTATGTTACCTTAGCACAAATTTATTTGATGTGTCTTCTAGGCTCTGCATTGTTAATTGAAATTATATTAAGCGCAGAGGGTCTCAAAAATAAACTCTCATCGGGAACTGATGACATTCCAGATTATATCATTTAGGAATTCATAAATAAAATAGCTGTCCCACTCTCTAATGTGTACAATTCATTGTTGATGACGGATACATTTCCTGATTGTTTGAAAATGGCAAAAGTTATCCCAGTCTTTAAGAAAGGTGAAAAAATAATGTGGAAAATTATAGTTCTGTATCATTGTTACCTCCATCTGGTAAACGACTGGAGAGATTAGTTTATCAGATTAATTAATCTTCTGAGAAAGAAGCAAATGCTCTCTGATATTTAGTATGGTTTCAGTAAATATAAATCCATAGCAACTGCTATATATGAATAGATACATTCCAACCTAGATGCTCTAGACAAAAAACAAAAAGCAGTTGGCATCTTTCTAGATTTGTCAAAGACATTCGATGTTGTATACTACAAAATTGTACAAGAAAAACTGCAGTCATACAGCATCAGGGGCACCCCTCTAAAATGATTCAGCTCATATCTCACAAATGGGAAACAAAAAGTAACAATAAAACACAATGATCAAGGATATATCAAAACTATCACAACTGTAGTACATATGCTTTGGAGATATGTTTTGGAGATTAGTTTTAAATGGACTGACCTACAGACAGTGCACCAAAAGTGTCTGATCTTAATGACAACCATCTAAAACTGGCGATATATGCATCATATAGTGATGATGTGTAAAATTCACAAAATATATACACTCACTATACAAGCCAGAATGTGATAGGTTGCTGAATTTGATATGATGCTGTTTGTGATAGGAGTAATGTATTACCTTAGTAAAGATTTATTTCCCATGTCTTCTAGTTTCTACATTGCGTAGTTCACTCACTAAATTATATTAAGCACAAAGAGCCTCAAAAATAAACTCTCATCTCGAGTCACCAAAATATGTTTACTACAACTGTGACAGATTTGTAATAAACACTTCATTAAATGAAAGAGTTGCTGCCCCCCCCCCCCCCCAGAAAAATGTTGAAACTGCAAAACATATCAAAATGTACTTCTCTGACTATGGCGAGAGCGCCCAAGATTCAATTCTTTGACTGATTCTGTTTCTTCTTTATATAAATGACTTACTGTTGAACATCAGTGCCACTATCAGTACACTCTTTCCCAATGATACTAGCATCCTCGTTACCAGCAGAAAGAACCACAAACTGAATGTAAAGGTGTACTGGGTGATTGATCTGACAGAAGTAACATGATTGTCAACACCAGGAAAGCCACCTTCCCGAACATCCACCTAAGAACCAATAAATTTATGCCCAATATGAAATTATATGGCTCTGAATTATCACCCACATCAGAAACAGGATTTTTAAGCCTGTGGATACACGAAAACTTAAAATGGCAGAACTAACAGTAAGCTGAATAAAATGAGCTTCGCCTTACACTCCCTTGCATATGCACAACTCTAGAGACTGTTCATGGGGATTAGTATGACCGATTGCATAGTGTAATACACTATATCAAATTCTGGGGAGACTTCACACATAACTGAGACATTCTGCTCACCCATAAGAGAGCAGTGAGGGTAATGAACAGGTCAGAGTCAAATAACAGCTGCACACCTCTTCTCCAAAAGGTACTTCTTCTACCTCTTGCCAATCTCCGCATATCAGAAATGTGTAAGTTTGTAAAAGATAATACTTCAAAATTCAGTAAAATTGTCAATGTTCATAATCATGATGCAAGACAGAAAATGAAACACCATCTTCAAGAATTGCATACCTCTGCCTAATAAATCCACCATTTAACCAAGGCATTCAACTGTACAACAGTCTGCCATCAGAAATAGAAAACAATAAGTTTTTAATAGGAATCTGAAAACCTTCTTTCTTTATCATTGCTTTTACACTTTATCTGAACTTTCGGCCCATATGTGTAGAAAGAAATATGAACTTGATCACAGGAATATTTTATGTAAAAGAAATTAACATTAACATAAAATTGGACAAAAAAGGTAGTGTTCATAATACTATCTGCAACTATGATAACTGTGTGCTATACATTAAGTGTGTATGTATGTATGTATGTGTGTGTGTGTGTGTGTGTGTGTGTGTGTGTGTGTGTGTGTAATATCCTTGTAGTAAGACTTCACCCATAAATATGCCAGTTAGGTTCTTGTTGTGTATATGTGTGAGAGGGATAGAAAACAAAAATAAAATTGTAATAATAAATAAGTAAAATGAGGTTTCGTAAATTTTTGAAAATAGGTGTGTAATATCGTGTTATGCAAATTTTCATCACATCTCTTCATATCATAGAAACCATCACACCATACTACAAATTGTCCAATATTAAATGTATCTTTTACGTACCACCATGAACAATGCTTGTACAAGATTGATTAAGAAGACAAATAAATACACTGAAGTGCCAAAAAACCTAGATCTGCCTAATATCGTGAAGGGGTGAGCATGCAGAATTGCTGCAACACGACATGCCATGGACTTGACTAATGTCTGAAGTAGTGCTGGAGGGAACTGACACCGCGTATCCTGCAGAGGTGTCAATAAAACCTTTAAGGTTATGAGGTAGTGAAGTTCTCTTCTGAACAGCAATATGCGAGGCAACCCAGATATGCTCAACAATGTTCATGTATGGCAGCCAGCGAAAGTGTTTAAACTCAGAAGAATGTTTCTGGAGCCATTCTGTAGCAATTCTGAACGTGTGGGATGTCGCATTTTGGAAATCTATGGTAAGTTCCTTTGAGACCAAACTGCTGAGGTCATTGGTCCCTTGGCTTACTCACCACTGAATCTAACTTAAACTAACTTATGTTATGGACAACACACATACCCAAGCCCAAAGGAGGACTCAAACCTCCAACGGTGGCAGCCGCACTAACTGTGGCAAGGCGCATTAGACCGCATGACTATCCCACGCAGTGATGTCGCATTGTCCTGCTGGAATTGCCCAAATCCATTGGAATGTACAATGGATGCAGGTAATCAGCAAGGATGCTTATGTATGAGTCACCTGTCAGAATCGTATCTAGGCGTATCAGGGGTCCCACATTGCTCCAACTGCACACATCCCACACCATTACAGAGCCTCAACCTACTTGAACAGTCCCCTGCTGACATGCAAGGTCCATCGATTCATGATGTTGTCTCTATACGTCCACACGTCCATCCACACAACACAAATTGAAACGAGACTCACCCGATCAGGCAATTTGTTTCAAGTCATCAACAGTCCAATGTCAGTGTTGGCAGGCCCAGGTGAAGTGTAAAAGCTTTGTGTCCTGAACTCGTAAAGGCTTCACGAGTGGGCCTTTAGCTCTGAAAGCCCATATCAATGATTATTATTATTTATTATTTAGCATATGGCGCTACAGATATGGTTTACACTTATTACATTGTGAAATTATATGACAAAATGCACTATAAAGTACATAAGTGAAGGATATGTACTCAGATAAAATATAATACATAAACACAATAAAAATTAAGATCACAGAAGATATTTTTCGTTACATAAGTCTTCAAATTCTGACGTCCAAATTGGCGATCCATTCGAGGCAGGGCAGTGTGGCGCTGAAGAAGTCAGCCCGACTATCCTGGTAGGTTCTTAATTCACAGTCCTGGGCGATGTGCTGTATTGTTTGATTAGGTGCCCCACAATCACAGCTAGGGCTGGGAAGATTTCCCCACTTGTGTAGATTGTGTGCACATAGTCCATGTCCTGTTTGGATTCTGTTTAGGCTTTTCCATAGCTGTCGTGGAAGTTCAAAGCCCTTAGGTTTCTCTGATGGACATATAAGTTCACGGTTGTCATGGGAGGCACTATCACTCCAGCTCTCAAGCCATTTAGTATCCATGCTGAAGTTGGCAGCTGACAGTTGTTGGGCCAGTCTTAAAGGGAGATTTCTGGAGCGGAGTCGTGTTCTTTCCAAAGTTCATGGATAGGAAGTAGGGGGTTATTCATTATTTTTGTGTATTCCTTCATCAGAGCTTCCTGTCTTCGCAGGGAGTGTGGAGCTATATGACTAAGTGTTGGAAGCCAATATAGTGGGGTTGTCTTTATGTATTCAGTTATGGTTCTCATAGCAGCGTTGTGCTGGGTGTCTACCTCATTTACATGCTTGCTGGTTAACCACGCTGGTGCACAGTACTTGGCTGCAGAGTACACTATGGCGAGTGCAGAGGTTCGTAGTGTGTCTGCTGCTGCTCCCCAGTTAGTGCTGCAGAGCCTCTGAATGAGGCTGTTCCGTGAGCTTATTTTGTTAGATACAATTTCCAAGTGTCTTTTGAACGATAATGTCCCATCTAGAGTGACCACCAGGTACTTTGGATATGGGTGATATCGCAGTTGACTGTTATTCATATGAATCTTCAGCTCGTATCCCGCCATTCTGTTGTTCAAATGAAAACAGCTGACTTCAGTCTTGGTGGGATTTGGTATTAGCCTCCATTGGTGAAATATTCATGCATTTTGTGTAGGTCAGTTGTGAGGATGTTTTCAGTGTCTTCAAACTGCTTGCTTTGGATAGCTAGGGACATATCATCAGCATAGCTGAACTTCCTTGAGATGGTTTCAGGCAGGTCAGAGATGTAAAGATTAAAGAGCATTGGTGCTAAAACTGATCCTTGAGGCAATGATATTTCGTTGGATGGTTCACATTCTGACATTTGATGATGGCCCAGCGCTGAAATCTGCAGCAATTTCCAGAATGGGTGCACTTCTGTCACACTGAATAATGCTCTTCAGTCATCGTTGGCTCCATTCTTCCAGGGTCTTTTTGTGGTTGCAGCGATGTGAGAAATTTGATGTTTTACCAGATTCCTGATATTCATGATACACTCATGAAATGGTCGTATCAGAAAATCTCCACTTCATCGCTACCACGGAGCTGTTGTGTCCCATCGCTCGTGTGCTGACTATAACTCCACATTCAAACACACTTAAATCTTGATAACCTGTCCTTTTAGCAACAGTAACCGATCTAACAACTGCGCCAGCCACTTTTTTTTATATAGGCGTTTCCAACCTTAGTGCTGTATTCTGCCTGTTTATGTGTCTCTGTATTTGAATACTCATGCCTATATCAGTTTCTTTGGCGCTTCACTGTATAATCTGTGATATGTTGCACTCACTGTAACTACTTGACTTGTAATTGTAGGTACATTAACTGCACTTAAACCTCAGAATGTATCCAGTGTTATATTAAGCTATCTGAATAATTAAAAGGCTGTAACTGCCCAAGAATTTTCGTCTGGCTGTGCATCATCTGAGCAAGAAATTGTAAACATGTATATTTTAACCAAAAAGCCACTCTAACCCCAGTAAACATGAATGATACCTACTTAACTGTAGCACAGTGCTCTAAACTCTCTTGTACATATGATACAACGTTTGTAAATTCCAAGAAATGGACTCGAATATTTTTACTCACTACATATATATTTCACTCAATATATAAAATTACAAACAATAAATATGCACTAAAACAAACAATGGATCTAATAATAATTCTGAAATTTCTTGTTAAATATATATATACCATTTTTTACTATCATTATATTAACACTACTTAATGATTTAACAAAACAGTTATATCCATTCTAATCAATACTACATTTAATTAGGCTTTTATCTAGTAAACTTTGGCTTCACATGCACAACATGCATCCCAAATCAAGAACAGTCATACTAGTTGCTAAGAATCTGCATACAGGTTGAAGGAAAAGATGCCATACTTGGGAGTGAGCATATGATTCCTCATTCAGTTTCAAGACAAATGTTTATCTAGCAAAATCAGATCTGGTGCATTTTGGAAACACATGTAAGAAAACGAGTAGCTGGCAACACTGTCATATCATGAAGCGCACTGGAATATGCAGAGGAACATATACATGCTGTTCTACCATACCATCCATCATAGTTCACTGAGTAGACTGCTGGCATATCATACCCACATCTGCCACGGTGCTATATCTTGAATCCTCATCAGATTCCTTTTTTTTTATTTTTTAGCTGTCTGTCCCCTAGTTCTCCTCGTTTATAAGCAGGACATCATTTCGTCACATGACAATAGCTCACCATGTCATGGTTGGATCCATTAAACTGCTTGCTTGTGTCTAGTAAAAATACAGTGAACAACCATAACTGGTCCTGTGAAGTTCATCTAGGGCTGCTTCTCTGGCACTACACAAACGATGAATATGTTGATATGCTTTCGATGTTGGATGCATCTGATACAACAAGCTGCTGCTGCTGCTACTCATGCATCTGCTGCACAGTACCCTCCAATATGCCATCCCAATAAGAATGCTATCTTTGGGAAACTGGTAATCTTCATCCGCAAGTAATGGACAGAGGTCGTCCAAGGACTAGACATTCTCCACAAACAGAGGACATGATACTTGAAACCACTGGCCAATCACTTGTAACACTGTAAAGCAGTTCTCAAAGACTGGTTGTGGAAGTGTTTGTCAATGAACAACTGTGTCCATATCATTACATGTTAACTCAACAGCAGTGGTCAGAAGACCACAATCAATGAGTAGTTTTGTGAGTGGCTTTTGAATTGAGTGGAAGATAACCCAATATGGACTGACGAATCTATCCGCACTTATGAAGGTATTTTCAACCTCTACAATTGCCATTATAGGTTAGAACACAACCCACACCTCACCTATGAATGTGGCTTTTGGTCATGCTTTGACAATAACCTGTGGTCCGGAATTATGGGAAGAGTGCTTCTGGGCCCTTACCTATTGCCAGTCACTCTGAATGCACCATGAGTCGTACATTTATTTGCAATGGTTTCCCTGACACATTAGAAAAAGTTCCATTTGTTGTTCGGCGACGGTTATTGTTTCACCATGATGGTGCATTGCCACACTTTGGAATGAATGGATATACCTATTTAAATGAAGCATCCACGTTCTCAGGACCTTAATCGACTAGATTTTTATTTGTGGGACACTTAAAGGAACACTTTTATAGTACTGATAGCTCGTGTGCATGCCACTTCGGCAATGGTGGATGCAGGTGTGTTGCGTAGGAGCCAGCAAAATGTGATCCAGCAAAGTGTTTGCAAATGCAACGTGGTAGCTTTGAACATCTTCTGTAAAGTGAATATTGCTTGTACACATACAGCTCTGTGAAGATAAGACTGGTCGTCAAATATACAGACTGAGATTATTGTGCATAGCATAATGTGCAATCTAGTGTAATCTACCTAATGTGTTTCTTGGGGACCTAACAGATGAGGTCATCAGTCCCCCTAGACTTAGAACTACTTAAACCTAACTAACCTAAGGGCATCACACACATCCACGCCTGAGGCAGGATTCGAACCTGCGACCGTAGCAGCAGCGCGGTTCCGGATTGAAGCGCCTAGAACCGCTCGGCCACAGTGGCCGGCTTTTGTATCTCATTGGACGCAGAGGATCTTACTGTATCCACTATTATTTTCTGTTGGCTTTATTGGTATCATAGACGAAACAAAGTTGTTGTGTATGTCTGTAAGAAGTTCATGTTACATCTTAATGGTTAATAAAGGTAGCAGTTACAGAAAGAAATAGACGAGATACTAGCCTGTGGAGGTGTAAATTGGATACAATTGATATTTTAACTAAAAAAAAAAAGTTTCCGTGAATGTGACTCGAACATCAGCGAGTCCATATACCTGATCTCACTGAGATAATAGGACAACTCTGGCACAGTACAGAGTCCATGCTACCTGATCTTGGCCACAAAGTGCGCAGTTGCAGCATTTTGAGAGTCTCGCTTTTTAAATCGCATTTCTATTGAACGTATTGGCAGGACTAGGTTTTGCTAGATATACTTTTGTCTTGAACTGGGATGAGGAATGGCATGCCAACTGTCAAGAGTGGCATCTTTTCTTAACCCTGTATATGAACAAGTTGCACTATCTGAAACATAAATGGTGTAATGATATACTTGCACTGTGGAAACAATATGCAACACTGTCTAACTTAGAACTGTAGTCGATATTTTCCTGTTAAGTTTAGAATAAAATGGGAAGTTACCGATTGCGATTTGACTCTTGACACAGCTAACCTGACTCCTAATCTGCTTCCTGAATTAATGTGATCCAACAAGTGGTGACATCTGATGCCTGACCTATTGATTGCTGGAGTTAATTCAAGATGTCCTCAGGAAACTGAAGGGGCCTACCTGTTGCTTGAACACCTCTGCACTGCTCTGTAATTCCTGATGATTATGCTAAAGTACTTAATTTAGCTTAGATGGATAACACTGGATGATTCTGTCCACGCCTGAAAAATGGTGCATAATTGCAGTTAGTAAAAGGCAAAATTAAATGAAAAAACAACTGACTGAGATGTGGCTCACAAAAATATGAACTCTAAACAACATGATGATGAGAAAGGAGACAGGAATGCATGTTCCAACATGGAGTTACCAGAATACTGGCTTGGGTTTGACAAAAAGCACAACCAATTTATTGAGCTCAGTTCATTACTACAAGCAACCAAATAACATCAAATAGAATAATCATGGTTTAAGCATTACTTGGAAATCCAACATTTAATAGTTATCTCTTTGTAGTCCAAACAGTTGGGGAAACTTTAGTAACCAAACATGAAATATCTGAGTCATGCATATTTGAAAATGAAAACCAAATCTTGTGCAGTGTGCGAAATACCAATTTCAATGAAACTAGAAACACAATTGTTCAGTCTTTGTGGAGGCACATTGAAATTAACCTGAATACAAAAATTTAGCATTTTCTGTGGATGAGAAACATTGTAAATAGAGCAGTTTGTCTCACTCATTTAGTCTACATGGGTGCTTGTAATGCTAACACACACATCAAATGCGGCTAGTCAAGCATTGAAAACATACTAAATCCAACATGAATACAATATACGACACAAGTCGTACATGAAAAACAGTTTAGTCCACGTAGATGCTCAGAATTCTAACGTAAATGCGAGGGATGTTCAATAAGTAATGCAACACTTTTTTCAGCCAATTTCGCTTGAACAAATGTTGTGGTACACCGTGGAATAATTTCACGAACTTCCGATAGGTAATGGAAGTGCATTCCAAGCTGAGACCAGTCTTTGAGCTTCTTTTGGTGGAAAACCAAAGCATCGCAGATATTCATACTATCTTGCCAAATGCCCACGGAATATTGGCAGTGAACAAAAGCATAGCGAATCATTGGGGGAGGCATGTGTCTTCATCACAGCAAGGTTGCGCAAACCTGTCTGATCTCCCGTGTGCTGGCCAGCTACACACAGCTGCCAATCTGGGACTGTTGAAACACACCAACACTCTAATTCGTCGCAATAAAAATAAAATAGACTTCCCATTTTCCATGACAACGCAAAGCCTCACACTATCTGCACACCCGAGAGTAGCACACAAAAGTTCATTGGACAATTCCCTTGTCCACCCTATAGCCCACATTTCGCACGTTCCGACTTCCATCTGTTTGGCCCAATGAAGGTTGCACTCATTGTGAAGCAGTACATGGATGGTGGGAAGGTTACTGATCGAGCAAGACGTTGACTTCGAGGTCGACCAGTAGAGTGGTACCGTGTGTTCTTACTGGCCTTCCCAGTAAGATGGCATAAGCACATCGCACTGAACAGACAGTATGTTGAAAAATTAGCTAAAAGAGGGGGTAACCCTGAATAAAGAATTGGAATCCCAAATAAAATCAACTGCTTTCAGAAAAAATGTGTTGCGATACTTGTTTCACATCCCTTGTACATACTTTGGCACATATAAAAAACAGCTAAGTATATACAATATAAGTTTAACACAACATTGTCTCCCATGCAACACAAATTCATTTTACATTACCTTCCATAAAACTGCAGAGTATTTTTAGGCTACACTTACAGTATATGAAAAAAGGGATATTTGGTTTAGAAATACATAAAATTTCATATTAAGGAACAGTGTTTTGTAATTTTCTTACGCCACTTAGTGGCATCATTGAATTAATTCCAGGTCAAGGCAACTGAAACAGGCATAAAGCGCCCATTATACAGAAATAGAAGTCCTGAAGTTCTATCGGTACTATAAACATAGTTTGGTGATCTATAGCCCTTGCAATGATCCCATACCGTATGTCATTAATTAATTAAAACTACATTTACGCCTCTGACCGAATATTACCACTATATTTTATACGCACAAGAATGGTTAAGTTTGAACCTCTGGATCCCGGAAACGGATAACACTACCAAAAAAGTTTGTGTTCCCTAAGAACATCACCTTAAGAATACATGGTAAAAATTTAGATGATTTGCCATGAATAGAAAATATAGAAGTGGCCATCCCCACAGCTGGTACTTTTGGTGCCCAAAGGTCAAGGTTTTTCATATGTATCTTGATACCTAATAAAAGTTTTCTAATTTCTCGATAAGTATCTAATGAATGGCAAGTTAATATTTGAGCCCCTTCCTATCGTTAGTTACGTAGATAACTGCCGCTGACTGTGCACAAACGACTAAATTCCAGGTTTTGCGATTTTCTGCATAATTATGTTAACTCTGAATCTCTAGATCTCAGTAACGGGTAAGGATATTTTAAAAATTTACGAAGTTTCATCATATAATCATCTCAAGAACCTATGGCAAGAATTTCGACGATTTGCTACGAGAAGAAAATACAGAAGCGGCCATCCCCACAATTGGTACTTCTGGTAACCAAAAAATCATGGCTTTTCGGGCTTTTATCAGAAAACGCTAAAAAACAAATTACGCTTTTATAACCTTAGACCACATCTGATGCAAAAGAACCAACCCATTTTCCCATTTTGCCTGGGGTGGAAAAAGTGTGTGATGTTTAAATTTTGACCCTGTACTGTAGGGCAAAAACAGTACATCATTCTTCCGATAGGTATACAAATGAGCAGTAGGCCAAGGGTTATCCAAAATACTTAACCCCTTACCTCTATGATCAAAAGTGTCCAAGATACGAAAAATCGTATTTTCGCCCAGGGGCTCTTTCTGGAATATATTTTTTCCATGCACTGTCATGCAAGGACAAATGTTAAATAAATAATATTTTATATAAATGTGTATGTAATGTGAACAATGGATTAGAATTTATCACTACTCCACCTCCTCCATCTACACAGGCCCTACAATAATCTTCTACGGCGGGACGAAACGTAACGTTGCTGACAGTATAAAACGAGCAGAATAATCCCATGTATTTCGGAGGTAGCGTTACTAATACGCAATCCTTCTGCAGAGTCATATACATGCAGAACTTTCAGTTATATCGTTATATAGTCCATAAAAACTACGTTATGATGGCAAGTGCATAATACACAAATCAAATCGATTTATCGAAGGATTGTACTGCAAGCTCAAAACACGTTAGACCAAATTAAGCACATGCCAAGAATCATCCCATGTAGGCTTTCACGGCCAGCGTCTTCATCAGTAAACACTTCCGGGCTAAGTTGCCGTGGTCGATCTGTAGAACTTCTTCTCCCTGATGTTTCGTTCTCAACTACGGAGAACATCTTCCGAGGTGAGTCGACGACTGGCTGCTAGGACGCAGACGCACTTGACCGAGGGCTGAACTCTCTGCTGGGGGCGAAGTACTAGCGCTTTGTGCGCTTCACCTTCTAAAAATGATGGGGTGAAAATGTGAAATGACATGGTGGGTGTTTTTGCTCCTTGACTTTTGTGCTGGTGGGTTATTTTTTTTATATATATATATATATATATATATATATATATATATATATATATATATATATAAATAATAAAAGAAAGGTTAAAGGATAGTCAGAGGAACAGTAAGAGACGCTGAAAACGAAAGGCCTGATTGGCTGGCCGGTAGGCTCTAATAACTCACGCCGAGTTGTGATGCTACTCTCTCCAGTCTTTGCTACGTAGGCCCCAGACATAGGAAGGTACCTGGACCGTCACGTGTGTTTCTGCACGCCCTGCGAGTAATTGCCAATCGTCTGGTGCAAAGATGGGGTACTTGTCGATTAGGGTTAACTCCTCCTTGGTCATGAAGTTTAGCCACTTGAGCTCATACTTGCTAAAGCGGTGGGGGCGATGGCGGAGGGGGGGCAGGCTAGCACCTGGTGTGTAGAGGGGGTACGGTTACTCGAATGGGTATGACCCGTCCTGTATCGACGCCGCAATGTTCTTAAGGAACGGCTGCAGTTCGTGCGGATCTGGTATTTTCATCTTCCGTAGCTGTGACTTCTTGACGGTAGACTTCTCGACATGGGAGGAGTCGGTCGCTACCACAGCACCCTTGCTTGCAGCTGCCTTGGAGGAGTGTGACGACTGTGGCGTCACATCGTCGGTTTCCATAGGGGCCACGTCCTGCATTGCTGCAGGGGGCGGAGCGGCGGTTGTTTGCGTGGCCGCATCAACCCCTACCGGTCGACTCACGGTTGGGGCGGCGGCGGGAGCTGGCGGCTTCTTCTTGATAACCCGCAGCTCATTGCGCAGCTGTTGGAGCTGGCGATGGACCGCTGCGAGCTCCTCCTTCAGTGCGGCCCTTTCGGCCGCAAAGGCGGCTTGGAAGCCGGCCAGAGCTTCGTCGGTGGCGGCCTCACGTCGGCGCGGCTCGCACCCCTCGCCGGAGCGGGGGGGCGGGGCAGCCGTCAAGGCGCTTGACGTCACCGCAGGGCGTGGTGCGGCGAGTAGACGGCGTGACTCGCGGAGGTAACCACAGCTACGCGAGTTGGCGGCGTGTGGCTGCTAGGATTTTTTTTTATTTTTTTTATTTTTTTTTATTTTTTTAATTTTTTTTTATTTTCTTTTTTATCATTTTCACTCCTGTTCCTGAGGGGAACAGGCGGGCCTTCTGAGAGCGGCTGCTCTATGGGGCCTTAGTTTCACAGTTTTAAAATTTTTCCTTTGAACCTTTATTAGACCATCTTACAACTATTCTTACAGCTAAACTTAAGTCTATGACACTTTTTTTTGTGTGTGTCTTTCAGTAGGGGATCAAAATGCCGAGCAAATTCATGAAATAGCATTAAATATAACATCACAGGATTCTTTGATGCTGGTTTACATAAAACATAACATAAATTAATAGATAAAAATAAAATTGTGAGGTAGGAGTTGTTTAACATAAATGATACATAAGGGGATAGAAAATTAAATAGATATTAACACAATATAATATGGTGAAATGAAAACAAGCCTCTATATGGATAGTTTTGTGTTGTTTTAGCTTGTTGTGTCAAGCAGGGAAGGGTCTAAGCATTAAGTAATTTAAATTTGTAAATTTATAAATTATGTGAGAGGACGAAAGAGTGGCTTTAATCAGAGTAGGGGTGGGAGTATCCTGTGTCTGCTACGGTACTTATATTTATATTGGGTCAGGGTCCAATGCCAGTAAGTGGGGAGGGGTGGGTACATCGTTCGCTAGTATGCTAATTTGGCCTGCTTGTTCATGGTTCTCAATGGTTTGTGGGTGTGTTAGTAATGTGTTGTATGTGATGGTGCGTGGTGGGTAGGTGTATTTGTATTTAGGCTTATTCCTGTGGCGTGGTATGGCTGTGAATATGTGTGTCATGTCGTGCCGTCTGGTTAGAGTGCGTCTCCCATACCGCGCTCTAAGGTGTGCGAGTCTGGTTTGCAGTGGTGTGACCCTAGCTTCCTCGTAGACCTCAGTTCGGGGGGTGGTGGGCGGGACTCTTAGTATACTACGTAGTATGCGTCTTTCAGTCTGGTATAGTCGTTCTGTCTGTGTCCGATTCATTCCTGCTAGCGGCGCGGCTGCGTATTCGAAGAGGGGTCTAACGAACGTTTTATATGTGTTAATAGCTGTTCTGTCAGAGCAGCCGTTGAATTTTCCTTGTACCAGTCTAATGAGGTTTTGTCTTTTTCGGGCTTTGTTGAGGGTTTGCTTAACGTGTTCTTTTAGGTTCAGATATTTATCTAGGGTCACCCCCAGATATTTGGCCTTTTCGGTTATGTCCAGTCTGGTTCCCCACAGCGTGAGTGTGATGTCGTCAGGGTTTTGGTTCGTCTTACTGTGTATATGTCTGTGTTTAAATAGTATGAGTTGCGTCTTGTCAGGGTTTGGTTTGATACGCCATTTGCACATCCAGTCCTGCAGTCGTGTTAGGTAGGTCAAAGTTTGTTGGTTTATGGTAGTCATGTTCGGTCCGGAAGTCCAGTATGCCGTGTCGTCAGCATAAAGTTGTACTTGTTCATTGGTCCTTGTGGTAGTCGGTATGTCTGTGGTGTAGAAGGCGTATAGTAATGGAGAGATGATTCCGCCTTGGGCCACCCCCGCTTGGGGACTGAATGGTTCGGAGGTTTCGTCATTGACGTGTACTTGGCATAGTCTGTCTTTCAGTAGGGCGTCTATCATGTTTACCGTCTTTGGGGGGATTCCTGTCTTTAATAGTTTGTATATTAGTCCGTCGTGCCACATTTTGTCGAAAGCCCGCTCGATGTCTAAGAAGACAGCGAGCGTGCAGTGACCTACGTTAATGTGCTTCGTAATGTCGGTCGTTAGTTTAAGTAGTGGGTCGTTGGTCGAATGGTTTTTGCGGAAGCCGGACTGTATGTGGGGGATTAGTTGTAATTCGTCTGCGTGTTTGGTTAGTCTGTCTGTCAGTATTCTTTCGAAAGTCTTTCTTAGTACGTCTATGAGAGATATTGGGCGGTATGATTTTGGGTCGGCTTTAGGTTTACCGGGTTTCGGTATCATAATTGTCTTCGTCTTTTTCCACGCTGTGGGGATGGTGGTGTTCGTCAGGCAGTAGTTAAAGAGTAGTGTAAGAAGGGGGGTGATGGTCTGAAGAGGGCATTTTCGAAGGTGTATACGTCGTACTCCGTTTTCCCCGGGTGCCGTGTTTTTACCTGACATGATGGCGTGTTCAACTTCGATTTCAGTGATTTCTTTCATTAGCTGGTGGTCGAGTTCTGTAGGTGCGGTGGGCATGTTGAGTAGAGTGGGGAGTTCGTCGTTAACTGTCTGTCGGAAGTCTTCGTCGAAGAGTTGGTCGTGGGGAAAGCTGTGTGCTTCAGTTAGTACCTCCCTGAAAGCCTCTGCAATTTCCTTGGGGTTGGTGGTGGTCGCGTTGTTTATTGTCAGTCTGTGGTTTCTGTCTGTGGATTGTCCGGTGAGTGTCCGGAATTTAGACCAGAATTTTCGTCCTTGTCGGTAGTCGAGTTTGCTGCAGGTTTCATCCCAATGTTTCTGTCTATGTTCAGAGATCAGTCGTTTTATTCGTAGGTTTAGTCTATTCCAAATTGGGTTAAGGTCACGGTTCTTTGTCCTAACGATTTCTGTGTGAAGTCGTCTTTTTTCCCTGATTAGAAGGAGTATGTCCGGTGGTAGTTGAGGTTTCCAGTTCTGCACTGTTTTGGTAGGTATGGTTGAGTCGATGGCAGTTTTCAGCGTGTTTATTATTCTGTCGTTCATAGAGTTCATGTCCCTGTTGTCCGTTATTGTCAGGGGTGCTCGTAGTTCCTTGTCTATAGTCTTTTGATATTTGTCCCAGTCTGCCTTGTTGTAGAGTCGGATGGTGCGTGAGATTTGAGGTGTTGTTGGGGGATTTATGGCCGAGGTGGCGAAGACGATAGGTAGGTGTTGGCTCATTATGCTGTCGCCTATTGTGGCTTCTGTCATTGTGTCGTACAGGGTGGGACTGAGTAATATGTGGTCGGGTAGGGAGTTTCCTGCGTGCCCCACGAATGTGTAGGTAGTCATGGGTAGTCTAGACATATTCTCTGTGGTGAGGAAGTCTAATAGGTCCACGCCATTTCTGTTGATGGCAGTGTCTCCCAGTAGATCGTGCCTGGCATTTAGGTCTCCCATTAGTATATACTCCGGAAACGTGGTCAAGTATCTTAGGAACGCCCTGGGAATTTCGGTTTCAGGGGTGACGTATAGGCAAGCTATTAACAGTCGTCGTCGTCTGGGTCTTGGTACTGTAATCATTACGGCTTCTATGTCTTGAAACTGGAGTGGTAGGGGAGTTTCTTGTGCTGGGATCGACTTCTTGAAATAGATCGCTACCCCTTCTCGTCCGTCTGGTCTGTGTTTGGCAAAGTGGTCGTAGTCTTTGTTAACTTTCATGTTGTGTGTTGGTCTTGTCCACGTCTCTGCGATTCCAAAAATGTCTATGTCTTCCTTCGTTATTAAGTCGTTTAGTAACGGTTTTTTCGGTCTCATGCCTCCTGCATTGACAAACAGGAGGTTGGTAAGTACTCGTCTGTTGTGTCCTGCCATTGTCGGTTGGGGGGGGATTGGGGGAGGATGAGTATTTAACCTCTGACTATCTGAGAGAAGGAGCGTTTTGTCACGGTCGTGGTCACTTGCTGTCCGTTCTGATTGTAAATTATGTCTCTGTCGAAGTAGCGTCGGGCCACTTGTTTCATCGCGTTAACTACCTCGTTTTTGCGACTTTGCATCAGTGTTGTCAATACGAACGTGATCGTCTTTAGAAAATCGTTGATGTTCAGGTGTTCTGTCTGTTAGTTTGCCTGTTGTGTTGGGGTGTCAGCTAACTGCTGCTAGGAGCTGGGGCCGCCGCTTATATGTAGATCGTAGAGGGCGCCACCGCACGTCACGTGGCGTTGATGTGTAGCTATCTCTGGCTATCGTCTGTTCTCTCGATTGCAGGCAATCGATTGTCACGTGATTGATGCAACGTCGACCGCCATATCTTGTCCAATTTTAATCCTTCTTCTTTACGATAAAAATTGTATTGATGTTTGTGGATTTCAGTTCCCTCTCTATACATAAGTGTATAATAATGCGACGTCCTCGCTAGCACGCTTGTCTCACCAAATTTTATTTCATGATCTCCATCCTTAAAAACATGTTACGCTACTGCCGATTTGTCGATATGTCCCAAGCGACAGTTTCTTTTGTGCTCCGTAAACTGTGTATTGATGGTTCTTTTTGTAGATCCTATGTAAACCCTGCCACAACTACACGGAATTTTATATACCCCTGGGGTGGCTAGGGGGTGACGAGCATCTTTTGTTGATCTTAGGCATTCATTAATTTTCTTAGTAGGTCTGAAAATAGTCTCCACCTGAAACTTGGCTAGTACTTTCCCAATGCGATCCATGATGTTATGGATGAATGGAAGAAATACTTTTCCAGCTGATGGTTGTTGCTGTCTCCTATTTTTGGGCATTTTTCTACTTGGGTGAAGTGCTCGGTTAATCTCGTTTTTCGTATAACCATTTTTTGCAAAAGCCATTTGTAAATGATTTAGTTCTTCTTGTAAGTAGCCTGGTTCACAAATATTATTGGCCCTATCCACTAGTGTTTTTATGACCCCTTTTTTGCCTAGGGTGGTGGTTTCAGTTCTTATGGAGGTAGCGAGCAGTATGTGTACCTTTCCTGTAGACCTTATGGCCTAAGGTCCCATCCGCCTGTTTGATAACTGATACATCCAAAAAGTTAAGTTGTCCATTCTTCTCTTTCTCCATAGTAAATTTGATCTTTGGGTTGATGCTATTTAAGTGCACCAGGAAATCATTCAAGTCTTCTTCCTCATGATTCCATATTACAAAGGTATCATCCACATACCGATACCACTTCGAGGGGCTTTTTTTTGGCCGACTGCTGTGGTTGATGTTCAAAATATTCCAAGAATAAATTCGCAATTGCGGGGCTTAGGGGGCTTCCCATGGCTATCCCATCAATCTGTTCATAAAATTCACCATTGTACTGAAAATAGGTCGAGGATAGACAGTGTTGGAACAAGGCCACTATATCAGTAGGGAACATATCAACTATATGAGAGAGAGCTTCATCAACTGGAACCATAGTGAACAAAGACACTATATCAAAACTGACAAGGATGTCATTAGGACCGACAGTAATTTCCCTCAATTTCTCAATGAAGTGTAGAGAGTTTTTAATGTGACTCTCAGTTTTGCCTATGTAAGGTTGTAACAAAGAGGCAAGGTGTATGGCTAGTACTTGGGTAGGAGCTCCAATTGCGCTTGGGTAGGAGCTCCAATTGCGCTGACTATCGGTCTCAAAGGAACATCAGGCTAATGTATCTTTGGTAATCCATATAATCTCGGACGATAAGCCTCCGTTTTACAAAGATACTTTTTAACTTCTGTAGGAATGGAAGACTGTTTTATCAGACGATTGGTGGCATTCAGCACGTTCGTTGTGGGATCCTTTTTCAACTTCTTGTATGTGCTGGGCTCCAGGAGATCACTGATCTTCTTGTGATAATCCTCAGTATTCATTAAAACTGTAACATTTCCCTTGTCAGCGGCAACTATAATAACATTCTTGTCTGCATTGATCTCCCATAATGCCTTCCTTTCCCCTTGAGACAGATTGCTTCTGGGTGGCTTAGCTTTACGTAATATCCTGGAGGTTTCCATCCTAATTTCATCAGCAGAATATGATGGTAACTGACGAATTCCTGCCTCTATATTAGCAATAATGTCCTCCATAGGAACCTTGGATGGAGTGATTGCAAAATTCCCTCCTTTAGACAGAAGAGAAAGTTCTTCCTTAGACAATTCTTTTTCCAATAAATTAATAACCGTTTGGGAATTGTTTGGAATCGGTGTTTCCTGTCGACCCTCTTGTAGACGATCAAACTTCTCCTTCTGCCTATTGGAAGACACTTCTGCACTAATCTCCATGGATCTAAATGTTAAACTGTCCACTTTGATCCAATGACAAAACTGCATAGTATTGCTAATAAGTAAATGAAGATTTAGCAGTTGACTATCACATACCGCCAGTCCTTGTCGTGTCTGATGCATCCGCTCACGTAGTAATGCCAGTTCCATACGAGAATAAATACGGTTAGCTTGTGCCGAATGAAACATTCTTCTCACTTTTAAAAACTTGGGAACTATACCGGTATCACGACAGCGTAGCAGAAAAGTGAGTGAGCAAAGTTGTTGACCTTTCTTCTTGCGTAGGTTCTCCAGTCGTCGTACCCTAGTTGACATTTCCTCCCCGTAGAGGCGCCGAATCATCCCATGTAGGCTTTCACGGCCGGCGTCTTCATCAGTAAACACTTCCAGGCTAAGTTGCCGTAGTCGATCTGTAGAACTTCTTCTCCCTGACGTTTCGTTCTCAACTACGGAGACTCACCTCGGAAGATGTTATCCGTAGTTGAGAACGAAACGTCAGGGAGAAGAAGCTCTACAGATCGACCACGGCAACTTAGCCCGGAAGTGTTTACTGATGGACATGAATTTCAGTTGTTAGTTTTATCATGTACAATTCGAACAACACATACAGATGTTTGTAATTGTGTTGTATAATCACCATTCGCAGTAGGCATGTTACGTCAGTCTTAGCTCATTTTACGTCAGACCTGGGTGAGATTTTGTGACGAGAAATCTGTGTTTGTGTTGTAGAAATAAACAATGAGCAAATGTATAAAGTTATGAAATGAGACTTGGAACCAGCAGTGAAAAGCCACGTCACAACCAGGCCACCAAGTTTGTCGCAGCTGGCAGGGCGACTGCATGGTCAACGACTGAGCAACGCTTCTGTTATGGCAAACGATACTTGTCACCGTCGTGTGACACAGTCTGTGAGAGTATTCCCGACGACATACGACATCTCGGGATTACCAACACTTTTCAGACAGTTCGACAGGACACACTAATCGATGTAAACAGCAGAATCAGCGTGGAGAAGCAGTACTGAAGGACGCGCCAGCCATCCCATCATCATCGAACGGCTGGGCAGCGATGTGACGTCGAGCCTGTGCTACTCCTTACCGCGCCAATGATGCAGACGCTGTTGCTTCACCTGGGACACGAACCACTGCCTGCAACCTAAGCAGCTGGATGCCACGGGCAGCCCCACAGTTGGCTGCCATCCAAAGAGTACAACAGGAGGTTCCAACCATTTCTGCCCTCTTCAGGTTTCCAACAGAAGACCGCTATTCCTGTAGCCCAGGAGCGTGAAGCAGCCCAACATCCACGTAACTGCTGCCACCAGACACACTCACTATGGCCAGGAAACTAGGAAACATGGTGACACAGCACCAACCACTCAGCAGTGGAACGTCCAAACAGCAGCCGGAGGCAATCGCTTTGGGGGAGACAACGTCTTATTCTCTGTATCGCCCACTAATGATTGTTATCAATCCTCAATAAAGAAGTCATTGTAATCATCATCGGGCGTTCTTCAGCTGTCCAACATCCATCTTCAGCAGAGAATTCTAGCCCACACTGGGTATACTGACACCTGGGTTGGTAGAGGCGAGAGCAACATGGAGAGGCGAGTTCCAGCTCAGGACACCACTCAGCAGTTAATAAATAAAGTAGCTCAGTTACAGGCGAAGTTATAACAACTAATGAAGGAAAGGAAGGAACAGACATTTCCTAATACCGCTATACCTGGTACCAATACCGTTGCATAGGTTGCACAATTTTCAGATAAATCAGGGGAGGACATCTTTGCTTTTTTCAATGATTTGGATATGTCAAGCTATACTGGGAAATTCAGTAATGAGCAATTATTGAGTGCAATATGTGATGTGCCAGAGAAAGGAAGGGTTGGTAGACAGATATAGGAGGAAGAAAACATCGAGACACTATCGTGAGCAACTTAACAGTGTGTTTCAAAAGTGTGGGGTAACTATCGAGTTCTGTTGATTGTCTTAGCAAAATTAATGTCAATACAACTGAGCTCATGGAGTATGATAATACTAACGAATGAATCTTGCAGCAAGCTGAGTACAGAGCACTTGACTCGTTTTAGGCAGGATACAGCCATAAATGCCTCGAGGAGCTCAGATGGAATGTCCAAAGACTCTACACAAATCAGGAGAAACAGAATCAGAGCTAGCCAGAATTGATGTGGTCATCAATCATCGGAAAAATTCATATTTAACACACATGATGAATGTTTTAGATGTGGACATTCAGGGCATATGAAGCGTATCCACAGAAAATGTCAGTGCTGAATGTGCAGGTGATTTGGACATTCTGAGCAGAGTTGTAAGGGTAGAAATTCGCGTAGGATAGGAAGTCTGTTAAACGCTTCCAGTAAGAGTTAGCACAAATGTGAATGGTATTAGATACTGGACCTCAGGTATCTGTAGCAAGTAAGGGTATACTTGGTATAAAGTGAAATCCATTACATTGTTCATTACGCAGCATTGGTCGGTGACTTGTAAGTTCCTTCTGTTGAGCAATAATAGGTTTCCCGATAAGGGAAGGTAATTTCTGGGTTGATGAAGTTCTTTATAGTAGAACTGGATGGACCTTCATCCCATCCTGGATCTGTGGCGGGAATACCATTACCGTCACAAGCTCATCTCTTGGCAAGGACAGCCACCTAAACCATGTACAAAGTCCCTTAAAGGCAACTCATGGGATATCATACCGAAAGGTACTAGAAAGATAATCTGGTTGATGTAGGACCTATATGCCAGTGAATGCTTTGTGGATTGTTGATCCTTTACCTTACAGAATTAGAAAAGCTGAAGGTTTACCCATGTCGTAATTTCCCCTATTAACAGGAAATTAAAGGTAGCAGAGTAGAGCCTTTCAGTATTAATAACTTTAACCTTGAGGAGAGATAGATATCCAAGAGCAATAGCTACTTTGGAAGTACTAGACAAAGACGAACTGAACAGGGGATTCACATTAAATCACATGACACAAGGAGTAAGAAATAAAATAGCACATCTAGAGGGATATGGTAAGGAAGACATGGAAAGACTTTTAGAAGAATACACTTGGTTGTTTGAACCTCCTAGCACACTGCCTGCAGCCGGCCGCGGTGGCCGATCGGTTCTAGGCGCTTCAGTCCGGAATCGGCCGACTACTACGGGCGCAGGTTGGAATCCTGCCTTGAGAATGGATGTGTGTGATGTCCTTAGGTTAGTTAGACATTCGCCCAACGCGCCCCCTTGCAAAAGCACGACAACGATGTGGCGCCGACGGGCGCGCTGGTCAGAAAGTGAGACACCAGTGCGAGCTAGCAGCTGTTACTCGACGGGCGTTTGCATAGTTCTACGATCTCGTCAGCCGCTGTCCACGTGGGTCGACCACAACGCGTGCTCCCAATCGTCGCAATTCGGAAAGTCACCACTCATTAGCTACGT
This sequence comes from Schistocerca serialis cubense, assembly GCF_023864345.2. NCBI lineage: Eukaryota > Metazoa > Arthropoda > Insecta > Orthoptera > Acrididae > Schistocerca > Schistocerca serialis. The sequence continues at coordinate 138,857,484 of NC_064638.1, read as the reverse complement.
TTCTCGCACCCAAGAATTAAACGGCGTCTGTGAGACGAGATTACATTCGCGCGCTCAGCCGGACACATGTCCTTTGTCTTCGGTGGCTTCAAGTCTGTACTGCGCGCTCGATCACTGAGAATAACATAACTGATAGAAATAACCGGTTACTGAGAAGTAACGGTTACTGCGATAACCGTTCCTCTGATTCTGGCAATTATTTCAATAACTGTTTAGTGTCAACAGTGCCTCGCGCCATCTGTTGACCGAAGGTCGTACTGCGCATTTGGAACGCGTTCTATAGACCATGGGAATAACTGTGAGACTGCGCGCCATCTGTTGATAAGAACTGTGTACTATTTCGTGGGCCTTCGTTACTTTTAGCATAAACAATTAAATAAAGTTAATGTCCGAGCCGTGGCTGATAGGAGCTGCAGTACAGGCATTAACAAGTACAGTCGTTCCCTTAAGCCACCGCCTTACGTGTTAATTTAGCTTGGACGGGTAGTAAAAGGAAAGTTACTTAGGAATTCGAGCGACTATGGAAATAACTGTCAGAGACCAGTATTCTCCTCTGGCATTTATCGTTATTGGCTCGTAGTTCTAGTTCTCTGGTAGTTATCGGGCTACCACCACAGATAACCTGGAAGCTGGTAACGGAATAACTGTGTGTCTAGACGTTCCTGACTCGGTGACTCCAGTTAAACGTCGTAGTTCCAGGTGATATTTCCAGAGAGGATAGTAACTGGAGCGAACAAATATTTTCGTACTGCTACGGAAATAGCCGCTGGCCATCGCGAATGACAAATAACATGTCAGAAAGTATAACATAATACAGTGGAATATAATAATTATTATCCTCATCATTTGTCAGGAGATTGCCAAAATATGTGAATATATCACAGTAACTGCTAATATTTACAGAATTGGTACACTGACAGAATAAAACACAGTTACGTACTTTTAATAAATTTATCGTACACAGAATACCAGAATACCCGATCTTGACTGTTGCAACCAAGTGCTGTCAAAACTGAAATATAGCAGAATTTTTACCTAAGCTGGTCTATCAGTCTCTGTTACGATATTCATCTACAGAGTAGAAGGAGGGGTCAATGGAAGCGTCTGATTCCACCCGTCTGCTTCGACGTAAAGGTGTTGTGGTGTGTGAATGTCATTACCGCACGGTGTTTATGAGTTGGTTTTTGTGTGTCTGGGGGGTGGGGGCTGTCGATCTAGGTTGCAGTGCCGGAATTTGCTGGTGGTAATTAATTTTTTTTTTCTAGCTGTGATGTTTTGTGTATTTATGAAGTATTGAATGTGATTTAATTTATGTAGGTATGTTTGATTTGTGGATTTTTGGGATTGTGGTTTTATTTTTCGCAGTTGTAGGTGTTGGTCTTTTGGCATCAGTAGCTGTGGTGGACCTATATAGGTCACCGGAAATGACCGATTCCCATTTTCATAGTTGTGTGTGTTGATGTTTTAGTATCGTCATCTGAGGTTGATCTATGTAGGTCAAGGGAAATGTCTGATTCCAATTTTCGTACTTTTAGTTGTGGGTATTGGTGTTTTGGTATGGTCACCTATAGTTGACCTATATTGTTCAAGGGAAGTGTCCGATTCCTGCAGATTTTTGTTGGTGTAACAGAATGCTGTATTTTTTTTTCTTTTTGTTCTTCATTTTGTGTTTTGGGATCATGGTGTGTTTTTTTTACTAGCTTGTCCTCACCCTAAAACCCCCTACTTCCCGCAGTTGTCCCATTGGTTTGATTGTATTTTTGGTGGGAAATGTTATTCTATTATTTATATGTATATTCGTGTTTGTTGCCATGTGTATGTAGTGACGTCATAGACACACTTAAAATAGCCATTTCCGGCATATTGATGACGGGTGGAATCAGACACTTCTGTATCAAATAGTCTTTCAAACACACTGTAAACCGTGCCTTATCTGAAACCAAGTTTTTAATGGTTGCTGACTTGCTGGCAGTTTATTGAAAATGCATGTTCCTGAATATTGGACCCCTTTTGGACCAAGGTAAGTAATTTTAGGTCTTTATGTAGATTGCTGTTCCCATTTCTAGTACTGATATTATGTATTAAGCTATTGGTTGGAAATACTTGTAACAAATTTCATAAAGGAATAAATATACTAGGAAGCAGTGGTTAGAATACAAAGTTCCTTGAACAGGTTCCTACATGATGTTCTTGAATTGATACCACAAACGATTTTTATTACACGCTTTTACATGCGAAAAACTTTTGCTACGTTTGATAAGTTACCACAGAATATGCTCCCTTATGAAATAATAGAATGAAAAAATGTGGTATGCCCTTCCCAACTGAATTTATTATCGAGTTGTAGTCCCAGAAATGTAACACTGTCAACCTTTTCGATCTGCATGTCTTCATATGTTATAAACATGCTGTCGCTGGAGAAATCGAGCAGTTTGCAAATCTGACATAAAACTTGGATTAGCGTACTCACACTTTCCCCAATAGGACTAGCTTTTACAGCACAGGAGTAAACAAATCTGTCACATTACGTATATTTTTTGTTGTATTATAAGGCTGTACACTTTATTCTATTATGTGAGCAGCACAAGAAATTAAGCTTCGAATTTAACCTACAGTACTCAGTTTACATATTACTTCATACTTAAAAACGCACATTGTTAACATTTTACTTAAACAGTGCTTTGGCGAAGTTCCGCGTACTTTCTGTCGCAGCTGCGAAGATAATATTTCTAATAGCGACCGATAACCTACAAACATATAATATGAAACACTAATAATCGTTCTAACGTCAACTAAAATGTACCCGGAGTTAATAAGCTAAGGTTATGACACGATTCATACGACATTCCTGCTATTTTACACTACTCGCAGTTATACTGATAACTGAACTTATGGATTCCAACTATGTCGTTATTTAAATGTCGGAGTTATCGGTATTCGCTAGCGAAAAATAACTTGGCAGTTATTAATAACCGTTAACGATAATGGTTATCAAAGAATAACTGGAACTGTGATAACGGTTACTCCAGAATAACCGTTTGGCCCACCTCTACAGTCTAACATAACAGTCGCGACACTCACTGCTGTAAAAGTTGTTACCGTTTGACTGATGGAGCGACACTAGCGCTCCAAGCGGCGAGTAAGGTGAACATCAGACGCGTCGTAAGCAAAATGTTTGTTTTGCGTCCATTTCCTACGTAATTTACGAAATATTTTAGTTATTTTCTTGCCTCCAAGGGTTTGTGTAGTATCAGAAGGCATATATGTTTCTAAAAATGATTCTAAAATAAGCACAAGTATGGACAAAATCCATGAATCGAGTGGCAAGCAACAACACATTCGTGAAGAAACACTTGTGACGTTGGATAGAATTGCAGCTTACCTCATTAATATCAAAAGAATATAAACACACACATTCACACATAAGAAGCACAGACATGTACCTCTACATGAAAAAGCGGTCAACAGCTCTTTATCGTTCTGTAGGCCTACTGTGTTTGTCATGGTCGCCTGTTGCCACAAGTACGACCTTCATATTTATATTATTCTAAGTGGGACAAACAGCCAAATAGTGGGTGAAATATGTTGAAAACATTATAATGAGCTGATTACATTACATTTCACGCAAATCCAAATATCTGAATAATTTTCAAACAATCTGTCAGTGAACAAGGTGCTAACAAAATAATGTAATCACATGAAGGAAGCAAGGAAAATTAAGTGACTAACAATATAAGTGAATGAAATACATACCAGACATTACGCTTTTGTAAGGCACGAAAAACCGCACTTAACAACCACTTCACCGTCAAAGCAGGTCTGTGTTGACGATTCACACGAATCTGGCACTGATGCATGGAGAGCTGAACTGGCTGCTTCTGTCATAGGACTGTTTCACAGCTTTAGATGGATTGTCGAATCTTTGTGGCAGTTTCCTCTTCATCGTCAGTTGAGGTGGCTTACTTGGGATGTCAAACAGTGTGGGTACTGCATTCCACATGAGTTTATTATTGTCTACGTTCATGAACTGGTTATGTTCGAAATGTAGTGAACAATACCTAATATTATTATTCAGTTAAACTGGGTCTTTTTTCATAAGGTCTTCTCGTCTGTTATTAACTAGCCATTTTCTGCTCGTAAAACGATGCATTAATCATTAATACACATGTAGTTTGCAAGTGATTCCTGACGATACAGTTCAGTAACATGATGGTATATACCTCTCAGGATCCTTAGGAAATCTAAAAAAAGACGGCTGTGGTGTCTTCTTCCTGTTGTTGCTGCAAGTTATTGCGGTACAAACGCTCCTGCCTGTAAAAACCATTGTAGAAATCAAAATAAACAACCGCTATTCGCTTTCACGATCGCGCCGAACTCACAGTTTTAAGTTACTGGCCGCTTGGGGCGCAGCTGGCGCGGTAGGCAACAAAATCGAGGCGAAGTGTCGCGACTGTTACGTTAGACTGTGGTGTATACCCTGCAGAATCAGTGGCCGAGCCGTCCACCGCGACCACGAGATCGCCCACGCCGACATTTCTATTGTAATTATTATAACTTTTCAGTGTGTGTCTACTGCTGTGAATAAATGTGTTGTGAATAACCATGAGTATTTCATTACCGTCGCCCATTCCTACAGCTTGGACTTAAGTGTGTGGGCGCGGCAGTGAGCCAGCCCATAGTGTGACAGTTTTGAAAGCAGCAAAGAACCACCCCTTGCTCGTTTCGTATTTATTGGTTTGAAATTCAGTTCGATAGGTGTGTTGCTGTTTCTTCCTATTTGCTTGTTTCTGCTCACGTACTGTTCCGTAGTTGTCTGTTTTTTCTTGTGTGGTACTTTCATTTCAAGACAGTCGCTTATTCCCATTCTTACACTCCAGTGCTATTGTTTTTCGTCTGTTCTTTCACTTCATAACAGTCGTTTTTTCTCTGTCCATTTGTTTATGGTTTATTACTGCTCTTGGTTTTTCTATTTCCGCCATATGTGTGAAATAGGCAATCCTACTGCAAATGTGAATCTTTCCTGCTCTGTTTAAATGTAGACCGTGAGCTGTATATTTGTTGCATTCCAGTCGTTAGATTTCGAAATTCACAGGTAGTCTCTTTCTACACACATTTGTAGCAGTATAGATATTTTCTGACATGAAGCGATTCACAGACATGATTTTTCCATTCAGGTCTTGGAGGTCATGTCTAAGAGGTACTGGATTAATTGAATGTACATTTTGTTTGTTGTTTTCAGTATGAGTTCCAGAGAATCCTTCATGTTCCTCTGAAATGTTTTCAGAGGTTTTCCAGTGTCATTTGAGCCACCAATAACGATTAATGTATTATTCATTGAGTATTTATCAGTTAATTTGACCGCATTTTTAACAACTTCCTTTATTTATTCACCATGTTTTATAACACAGGGTGACCCAAAAGACCGTTAACATGTGAAAATTCAGTACTTCACGAAACAATGTAAGCAGAGAGGTAACAATTGACACACACGTCTGAAATGACGTGGGGTTTTATTGAAACCAAAAAATGTTCACAAAATGACCAACAGATGGCATTTCAAGAGATACAAAAGCAATAATTAGCGTAACTGATTTTTAGCGAAAAAAATGTTCTTTATAACAAATCCTCTACATTTCGGCCTTCAGTAATCAACAATACCTGTAGTTGAGGGACAATGTTGTCAACAGCACTGCACAGCATATAAGTAGGATGGTGACAAATTGTCATTGACTGTTGTCTTTCAGCATCCCTAATGGTTTCGGAAGATCACGGTAGACTTGCGACTTGATGTTCAAAAAGGTTCAAATGGCTCTGAGTACTATGGGACTTAACTTCTGAGGTCATCAGTCCCCTAGAACTTAGAACTACTTAAAACTAACTAACCTAAGGACATTACACACATCCATGCACGAGGCAGGATTCGAACCTGCGACTGTAGGGGTCGGGCAGTTCCAGACTGTAGCGACTTCATCTAATTCAGAAACCAATCATCACACGGATTGGAAGGTGAAGCATGATGGTCGTGGGGACTCAGCAAGCGATCCTCACCAAATGATGTGTGCAACACGTCTTTCATACATGTAGCAATACGGGGTGGAGTGCCATCCCCCATAAATGTCGTACCTTCCAGCAGGTGTTTAGCCAGGCTACAGGTGACCAGACTCTCTTTTTCACAACATTTTATACACGTTTCTCATGCAGTGTCACTAACTTGTTGCTCCCCAACGCCATCTGTTGGCGATTTTTTGCACTCGTTTTTGGTTGCAATAAAACGTCACGTCAACTTTTATTCTGTGTCTACGTTATTCCGTGAATTAGGGCGTTTTCAAACGTTAATGGATTTTTATGTCACCCCGTATGTTGCACAATGAAATGATTACATAATTTATACTCTAGTAATTTCCTACAGTGTCTTTTTGGCTATCACTTTGTCTCTTCGATTATTTGTTGTCAATGCACTACACTTTTCTTTTCCAGTTGTCACCTAATGAAGGGGTTATTCTGTTTGATATCCCCCCCCCCCACCTCCCCATGGTGCAACGAGCAACTTTGACATGTATTGTGCTGCCCTCAGGAAACGGAAGCAACGAGTTCGATATGCACGTCGCTGGACCGGCAGCTATGGTCGAGCGGTTCTGGACACTTCAGTTTGGAACCGCGCTGCTGCCAGGGTCGCAGGTTCGAATCCTGCCTTGGGCATGGTTGTGTGTGCTGTCCTTAGGTTAATTAGGTTTAAGTCGTTCTAAGTCTAGGGGACTGATGAGCTCAGATATTAAGTCCCCTAGCGCTTAGAGCAATTTGAACCAGTCTCGTTTCCACAAAAATGCAAACGAACTTCTCCTTCTCCATGCCAACGCAAGCTGTCCAAGAGGAGCTTACAAAACCTGACTGAACTGTTCTTCCTCATCCACCCTACTGCCTGGATCTTGCACCTTCTAACTTTCATCTGTTGACCAAGTGAAGTGTGCCTTCCGCACGAAACAGTAGAGTGGTACCATGTGGGCATACAGGTCCTCCCAGTAAGGTGGAACAAGGCCATTCCACTGAACAGACACCATGTTGAAAATTAAGTTTTTGCAGCCAAAACAGTGGGGAATAATATGGTGTATTGGAACCCTGAACAAACCCAACCTGTGTTGCATTACTTATTGAATGCCCCCCCCCCCCCATATCTTCTGAGGGTGTATTAGCTGGCCACGATTTTGACCTGTTATTTTGAGGACGCTCGCCAGTTTGCAAGGGCATGTTAATGCTACAAAGAACAGCAGTGAGAACAGCCTGGATCATCACTCCAAGAAAAAGACTGGAGCATTGCAAGCCTATATTCACCCGATTAGGTATAATGACTATTTTCAGCCAGCATGTCTTTTTATGCCTCATCAGTGTAAAGGAGGTTACTGCTGAGCTTACCTTTCCACCTGACAGTTTACCTGATAAAGTCAGGTGTGGCATTCACATGGCCCGATATAGTGGTCAATTTCATCAGTTGGCTTCAGTCCAGATCCCATGCGCATGTGTGCCATGCCTTTATTCTACTGAAACAAAAGAAAGTTGATATTGGTTTGGTAGCTTAGTGGAAAGTACAACTAGGCACTCCTCAGCTACGATCAGTAACAGTCGACAACAGACTCTGCCATAGTAATTTGATTCCATTATTTTCTGATTTGACGCTGAGCTATGCTTTTGCTATCTATAGTTTGTTGCGCTATTTTCATTGAGATTTTCTCGAAAATCACTGATGATGTGGTTGTTGGCCCATTCTGGAGATTACCTTCTGCTCAAATTTGGGAAAGAAAGATGGTTTTCAGGAGTTGGTGGAAGTTAAAAGCATAGGTTTGTGTTCCCTGCACTGCATACTTCCAGTGTAAGGAAGCAGAGCTTGTCCTCCCTCCATACCCCACCATTCCCTGCAGAAATCATACCCACTCTCCCCATTCCCTGCATCCTGTCTCCCCTAGCAAAATGCCAAGTTACACTACGCAAGTAATAGTTACTCCTCGAGTAAGAAAGAGAAAGATGTGGACCAAAAATTTGTTATTGAAACAGAAATAGTTTAGTATTATGACGTTATTGAGAGAGTGGATACCGACGGTTTTCTTTAATTGTCTAAGAATGGACTACGACAGATTCAGAACACTGCTGCGCTTGGTGACTCCATTGATTTGAAAGTAGATCAGTGTCATGCTGAAGAAAGACTGGTGGCAACTTCAAGGTTTTTGACTGCTGTGAGAGACTATGCAGATCTTAAATACAGTGCTACAGTGTCTCAACAGATACTTTCAGAAGAAATCCCTAAAACATGTGAATCACTATGCAAAATTCTGAGGAAACACGTGTAGGTAAAGAAAACACTTTCTGAGAATGTAAATCGCTTACCTATATAGAATTTGTTTCATGTAAAAAACCATTTTGTTGTCGCCAGTAGTCTCAAATACAAAGAGCTAACTCACTACATATGTATTGTTTTCAGATTCTTGGTCTTCTGCTTTACATTGCACATCATAAATGTATATATTTGAAATAACTGAGGGCACTGTGTGTTGCAAATACAGCTGGAACAACGGTGTCTGTACTTGCTTGGTGATGACGATGAAGGCGATAGTGATGGTATGGAATGGTACCATTAAAATTTGCAATCGATGATTCATACAGTGTGATTTCCTAATTTTCCATAAAAAATTACAACAGATATTAATTTTTCAGCGATACTGTTCATTCTCATAGCTGTGGGCCAACAACCCGCACATATATCTCAGATTCTTTTGTCAGTTGAAAGCAATGACTGTGCCGTCTTGATTATATATTCCTAGCATGTCTTTTCTTGTGTGTAACGCTGCGTTTTTCCTTCATCTGTGTTTTTAGTTCTCTCTAGGGATTTGTAAGGCCTGATTTCTGGCATAATTGTTGTTATACTGCTTATCAGAACTATCACACAAACATTTTATGTTCTAAGGACGCCATAATGACTTGTCACTGAACAGCAACAGTGAGGATTATGTTGCGCATATGAACGACATTCTCGCGGTCAAGCCCAAAACGCAACTCACGAGCGTTATCATACAATATTGCTACAGACAGTCTGATACAATCAGGCTGTTGGATAGTCAGGTGGCACGGCCACCTGACAAGGAACCGGCAAGTGGTCAATCAGCCAACGCAGCTATGCATGACGTGACAATGAGCCTGGCCTGACCAAACCCACCCCACCGCCTGTCCAAAACAGATCGTCTGTAGGCCGTTTGAAAGCTAACCAAGCTGCTTTCATCTAGAGGCAGGAAATACCGGTACATAATTATAATACCCACATCAATAGAAACATTGAAATACCAAACTGTCGAGTGTGTCAAACACAATATAATTTTCCAAGGGTTGCTTTAAAAATGTTCAACACACTGCCTCAAGAATTGCAATATTTGCGGTCAGGATTATTCACAAGGAAAACAGCACAGGACTTGAAATACCATCCATTCTACTCTATTGGAGAATTTTTGAACAGTGATCAAAGTAAGTGGACAAAATAATGTTGTTTTCTTCTGTTATACACGTCCTTATTGCAAATAATTTTCTTTATATGTTGTATGAAAAATTGCAAAAACTCATATGTACACACGTAATCTTGAAGTAGTTCATACAGTCATGACTGGTAAACGATGCACATATAGTAATAAAGTAATAACAAATTGCATGTTTTTATCTGCGTCATAACTCAAATTTTCCACTGTTACTTGTACACAATGATTTGCTAGTGCTACTATATCCCTTATTTTAAGCAACATGACACTGTTTTCTTCTTGCAGAACTTTTATAAATTCATCCTTGTGTATCATTTTACACCCGTGATCAGGAAAAGGCGATGTTTCTAGCGGAATTTTCGGCGTACTTTACTCCATCAGTGGTTCACATTTTACTGCTTCAAGTTAATTAATATCGTTTCTCTTTTCTAATATTTCAGACTTTTTCTGTTGGGTCCTGTTACTTGCATGTATATTGAACTCAAAATGTGAAATTCTATCTCTGAGAAAACGAAAAAAAAACCAGAATAAACGGTTACATTCATAGAAATGAAAGTTAATGAAAGTCTGTCAGCACTAGTTACAATTTATTTAGAAAGAGATAAAATACTATAATGAGTTTCTTTTTATTACATCTGCTCTGCCTCTTCATTGAAGCAAGTAAAAAGTTTCACACTGCAACATGTATCTCGATTAGTGGTAATGTCATAGATAATGAAATAATAAAACCGGTGCTGACTATAGTTCTCCCCAGAATAAACCTTTTATTCAACTGCATTTCAGTACATGAAAATGGTGACAGAACAGCTTACGACAAGTATTCAAGTCTTGCTATGCCAATATCTGAAGATCTAATAAAATTTATTTCATCTCCTTTTATAAGAAGGAGGTCACAGAGGGAAAGAAAGTGGGGATTTAAATTGAGCACAGCGTATCTCCGATGTAGCGGGCACATACGTCTAGACCAAAGACAAAATTTTCTTTGTAAAGTATCAGTTTTAATTATTTTTTCGTTGAAACGCTACAAAACACCGAAGGGTGAAAGAAATTTTTACTTGTAAACGTTTCTGCTCTAACGTTCTAACGACTGAAAGCGTGAGTGTGGATGTGGGTTATATCGTTTTATTCCCCCAAACCACCTTCCACTTCTTTACGAGACGACTTACTTGGAACTTGCAGCCAATATTCTTTACTGGCTAGCCGGCTGCTGGAAACTCTCTTGGCTTGTTCTCGGTCGAATAACGCTAGGCACAGAAATTTTTAGACGAAATAAGTAGACATACAAATTTTATTAACGATGCATTTTCCCTCGATACACAATAAAACTCTCACTTTCCACATAAATATGTAACTTCCTGTAAGTCTCTCGTACAACCGAACGTCAGAAACAAATTGAGTTACAGTTACAAGAGGGTTGGCTTAGATACCATAACTATAATCAACATGAGTCAGAACATAAGTCTTGCCTATAGCAACGTTACATCAAGAGTTTTCAAGAGTTCTTTTTCAATTGACCTTGTTTTAATAGCAATAGTTAATGACACAATAAGCACAGAGCTGCATATGAGCTCCATGGTTCTTCCTTACACACTCACTAAAACATCTATGGATTGCCTGACAGGTACTTGTCGGTGCCGTTCGTCTGCCGCGTCTACTTTCTTCCCGTGATTGATTTTAAACCTGCACACACAAACATGTGACGCGCAGTAGGTAGGATTTGGATTCTACCATCTCACACTCATATCCAGAATATCGTGTGTTCGAGACGGTAGAAGACTGAGTGGTTCTAGAATTTGCACTGAAATTCTCGAATCACTACACTGCCACCATTCCAGTTTCATTTGCTTTCTCCACATTACCAGTTTTAAAAATAAAAATTATTTCTTTTTAAAGTATGTTGTGGCAGAAGGCTTCACTCACCTTTGAATTACAGAGGAGTTTTTATTTATATATTTACTTTTGAAGATGGAATATTATGCTTCTTTGATGAAAAAATTTGCCTGTGTAGGAAGGAATAAGGTAAGAGTTATATTTAGGTTCAAAACTGAATAAAGCTATGTCAATAAAAAAAAATACAGTATTCAAGTGAAGCTTCATAAAGGGTCTTTAACTTCTTTTGAAAATTTGAAAACTAAAAAAAAATCACTCAATGTATAAAAGTAAATCATGCTCTATTTTGAAGCTCAGACATTGCACTTCTGTTCTGAACAAAAAATCATTGAAATGTCCATCACGGCTTTGAACACATTGTCACACATGATGACTCCAAATGTTAATCACATTCCCCCTACATTAATTGCATCAACTCTTGAGTCAATAAAACATTGTACGGATGCCGGCCAAAATCCTATCGCAACACTCCTCAAGTTCACGTCTCAGATAGCTGCTACCATTGAGATCAAATTCGGCTCTTCCTCAATGCAGGATACTGTTACTGCATTATTGTCATCACTTCACTCTTTACATTGTCTTCTTGGTGGCTTCTGGTTGTGTAGATGAAATCTTGCTCAAACTTGGCCACACAAAAACATATATTAGAAACTGAAAACTACAATTTTAAAAAGTATCATTCTTAATGAACAATGCTGTCTATATAGTATAGAAAATTTGAGTAGTAGTGTAAAGAATTCAGTTGAAATATGTGTAAAGAGATGATTCAGTACACTGTAGTTGAGTAATACAGACTACTGCACCTTTCATTCATGGCCTATGAGAAATGAGAAGCAAACCACAAGCAGAGCCTTTAGTCTCATGTTAAAGGTGACTAGTATTAGTCCTTTAGAAAAAGTTCTGCATAGAGTGTTGATTTACAGATGGGACTTTCAGCTTACTAATTAAATAGACAGGGTCAGACATAGCATAATACATAGGATTTTTACAGATGAGAATGTGAACATATAGGATTACAAAAAGTACATTATACATAAACATCGTTAGTATGGATCACGCACAGGTTTGATCGATATAAATTACGAAGTTTTAAAGTTGGACAGAATTGTCAACGTAAACTTAAATACATTCAGTCCTTGTAGGTCAGAAGCATTTAAACATTTTTTTAAATGTGGAGCTTTATCTCAAGCAAAGTCAGTCAGCCAAGGTTTGTTTCTTTGTGTATCTGGTTTAGGAAAGAGCCCTTTATAGAGATCTCATGTCCACTATCTTGAAATCGCCATCCAGGACGTCAGACAGCAGCAGTCATATAACAATTTTACTACAAAAATTCCAAAAGCACGTCACATAATTGTATCCATGAATTCAAGACACACAAAAAATTTTTGTCAGAACAGTCACTATTGAAGGAGACAGAGGTACAAAGATTTTATAACAAACATTATTAAGACCATGTAACACTCTGGAGGGAGCAGCGTAAATAGGTACTGTGCTTTCCAGTGGTTCCCGTATATTTTCCGTATATTTTTTTTCACAAAGTTCGCCAGCTGGCAAGATAGACATATCATGATTCTAACCACACGTTTGTAGGTGTTACATACTCTTCAAGCACAAGATACAGCGTCTTTGAAGTTTGTTGCACATATTTATTTAAATTTCTGTATTAACGCAGCTCCGGTGTCCATTTCACCCAGTTTGTCAGCAACAGTACAGTCTCAGACTATCTAATTTCCAGTTCAATAGCAGTTGCATTTGTAGTGTCGTAATATTTTTCCAAATGTTAATGTGGTCTTTTTGTGGAGGTTCCGCTTGACACTACCAAGATTCATACTCATGGAGATGCCAGCACTCATCACACATGTACAGTCGTAGGACTTCACAAACCGTTCATGTTTCTGACTAAAGGTAAGTGACTTATTGCAAAACTTTTAAGCAAACATTGCTCTTAGTTTCTGTCCACATAACATGAGTTATACTGACTTCCGATTCACAAGCGTTCTATTCAGTCAATGCTCAGTATGTGTGTATTAGCATTCTGTGAATACATGTCAGATTAACTTGCACTGCATCCAAGCAAAGCCGCATATTTGAGACTGCAGCCCCTCTGAATCACACGCGAAACTCAGACTTCTTGAATGACTGTCTAAAAATAGTGCAAAGTATTATCATAATAACTAACAACTAAACTAAGCTAGTGTACAGCATCCCTTCTTCATCAGAATTGTACCACTTTCATACACTGGTCTAGCAATTCCGTGAAAGGAACATTATTTTTGCTTTATTGAAGCACTCACGGTGTGCATTTGTGTACCAGAACGTGTTCCCCATCTGTAAAGGGAAACACACACACCGAAGCTCAGCATTTTCTGTCATTATATCACGTGTCTCAAAGCGACTGAAATATCAGTGTCAAGGGCAAGAACTCTAAGTACATGCTAACTAAACACAAGTCAATGTAAATAAACTTCAGTGTTTAAAATTCGGCTAGTTGCTTTCTTATACATAGGTCTCTGCTGAGCTTTACTTCTGACTTATCAATTTGTTACGAACATAAACACAAAGAAAGAACCTCGATGCTAAAATCCTATCATTTATCGAATAAAAAACAGAAAATGACTTCCTTGCATCCACTGCAAACCATAATTTGTTATCAGTAGAATTCTTATTCCAACGGCCTTGCCGCAGTGATAACATCAGTTCTCATCAGATGACTGAAGTTAAGCACTGTCAGGCTAGGCTTACACTTGGATGGGTAACAATCCAGTCTGCACAGCGCTGTTGACAAGGTCAGCCATAATGAGGCAAACTGAGGAGCTACTTGTTGAGAACTAGCGGCTCCAGCCTCATAAATTGACATAAGGCTGGGAAAGCAGAGTGCTGTCCACATGCCAATCCATATCTGCACCCAGTGACTTCTGTGGGCTGATGATGACATAGCTGCCAGTCTGTGCCGTTAGGCTTTCGTGGTGTGTTCGGACGGAGTTTAGTTACAGTTACAGCACAAAGGATTACACACATATATGCACATATGTTGATATTTCTGTTAGTATTCTTGCATTCACTAAATATTGCTGCTAACCACTAGAATTGACACCAAGTCACAAAAGAGACTTTGGCTTACACAAACTTGTATGCTTTCACATAAAATTTCTCTTACTGTTTCATCTTGACCAGAAATTTTTCTCGTTGTCATATACACAAATCAAAGATAGTTTTTCATCACCTCAGCTCCAAGAGTTCCGGAACCTGTTCAGAAAATTGTAATAGAGATCAACATAAACATCATTTCCGCCCTTTTTATTTCTCATGAAAACCACAGATTGCATGTTGTACCGCCATACAGTCAGCCCTTCAGAAATGGTGGTCCTGAGTGCTGTACACACTGGTATCTCTAATACCCAGTAGCATGTCCTCATGCGTTGATGCATGCCTGTATTCGTTGTGGCATACTCTCCACACGTTCATCAAGGCACTGATGATCCAGATTGTCCCACTCTTCAACGGCGATTCGGTGTAGATCCCTCAGAGTGGTTGGTGGATCACGTCGTCCATAAACAGCCTTTTTCAATCTATCCTGGACATGTTCAATAGGGTTCATGTCTGGAGAACACGCTGGACACACTAGTCCAGCGATGTCGTTATCCTGAAGGAAGTCATTCACAAGATGTGCACGATGGGGGCGCGAATTGTCGTCCACGAAGACGAATGCCTCACCAATATGCTGCCAATATGGTTGCACTATCGGTCGGAGGATGGCATTAATGTATCGTACAGCCATTATGGCACTTTCCATGACCACTTGCAGTGTACGTCGGCCCCACATAATGCCACCCCAAAACAGCAGGGAACCTCCAACTTGCTGCAATCGCTGGACAGTGGGTCTAAGGCGTTCAGTCTGACCGTGTTGCCTCCAAACACATCTCTGACGATTGTATGGTTGAAGGCACGTGCGACACTCATCAGTGAAGAGAACGTGATGCCAATCCTGAGCGGTCCATTTGGCATGTTGTTGGGCCCATCTGTACCGAGCTGCATGGTACGTGGTTGCAAAGATGGACCTCACCGTGGACGTCGGGAGTGAAGTTGCGCACCATGCAGCCTATTGAGCACAGTATGAGTCGTAACACGACGTCCAGTGACTGCACGAAAAGCATTATTCAACATGATGACGTTGCTGTCAGGGTTCCTCTGTGCCGTATTTCGTAGGGTGCGGTCATCTACTGCAGTAGTAGCCTTTGGGCGGCCTGAGCGAGGCATGTCATTGACAGCTCCTGTTTGTATCTCCTCCATGTCCGAACAACATCGCTTTGGTTCACTCCAAGACGCTTGGACACTTACCTTTTTGAGAGCTCTTCCTGGCACAAAGTAACAATGCAATCGCGATCAAACCACGGTATTGACCGTCTAGGCATGGTTGAACTACAGACAACACAAACCATGACTGGAACTGATCGGCCGTCAGACCCCCACCGTCTAATAGGCGCTACTCATGCTTGGTTGTCTGCATGTTTGGGCGGGTTTAGTGACATCTCTGAACAGTCAAAGGGACTGTGTCTGTGATGCAATATCCACAGTAAACGTCGATCTTCAGGAGTTCTGGGAACCAGGGAGACAAAAAACTTTTTTGATTTGTGTATACATATTAAACTCTCTTGTTAGGTCACGAGATAAATATATATTAATAATTGTATCCCACAAGGCAATCCATGTTACAATTTACATTCAGTCTGTTCCGGCGGAATGAGAAGCGCCGGCACGACGATGAAGGACGGAAGAGCAGAGGGGCCTGTGAGACAACGTCAGCCGATAGTTCTCTGACTAGAACGACACCATGTCTGGAGCGGCGTCTGCATGAAGAGAATATAAGCGCCGCGCCGCCTAGCAGCGGGCGCAGTGGGACAAGAGCCGTCATTCAAACGCTACGGCAGTGACTTATGAACTGAGTTGTTTTTGCATGCATTGACATTGTATATACCGAAGGACACTGATTATTTGCATGTCACCATTTGCTTGTGACACAGGTTTGTGAATACGCTAAGTTAAGTATTGTTAATTTAATTTACTGTAATAAACTCCGTTAATATGATTTGCTTGAGTTGTCGCCTAGCGATTCGCAAAAACAGCCTCCTAGGCACCCTGTATTTCAGGATGATTATAATTAAAGTTAACCTTTCAAAACGCTGTAGAAATAACAGAACTGGTCAGAATGACGTCAAATTACAACGGAATATTATCGGAGAAGGGGAAACGTATGGCAGAAGAAAAAAAATAGTGTGAAAATTGATCAATAGGTGGGGCCGTGTGTGTCAGAATATGGAAATGAAAACAGCTGTCATGCGCATGATGCATTGAAGTTGGTATAAACACACCAGGTAGATGGCTTTTCCTCCTTTCGCGTCTGCCACGTTCTCCGTGACTGTCTCAATGCAGAATCGCGCTCTGCTTGTAAAGCTGTATTATAAGAATGATGACTGTGCACACGTCGCTCTGCAAAAGTTCCGGACACTGAAGGGTTTGAAAAAAAGGCGTTGGTCCGATGACTGCCGTGGTCTGGAGATAATGATTCGGATATTCGAAAATACAGATTCTTTTGATGTGCAGCCTGGTAGAGGGAGGAAACGAATTGATTCCATGTCAGTGGAAGCAGTGGCCACAGAAGTGCAGGAGGAGACGAGTGATGGTGTGCACACGTGTAGTGCATGGAGAACTGCCCGAACATTGAACATTCCCGTGAGTATGGTGAGTAAAATCCTAAGAAGCAGCCTTCTATGCTACCCATCAAAATTGCCCATGTGCACGAGTTGTGGACAGATGAAGCCCACTTCCATCTAACAGGATATGTCAATACACAGAACTGTCGAATATGGGCAACGGAAAATCCATACACAAATCAACCAGTACCACTTCATCCTGAAAAGTCGCTGTGTGGTGTGGGTTTATCGCATTATTTATCGTAGGGCCTTATTTTTTCGAAGACATAGGTGCTTCCAGTACTGTTACCTGTACCGTCACTGGTAAGTGCTATGAGTGTGTTTTGTGCAACCACTTCATTTCAGCTCTACAACCTGTACCGTCACTGGTAAGTGCTATGAGTGTATTTTGTGCAACCACTTCATTTCAGCTCTACAACAACGTGGATGTGTGGGTGGGATTATTTTTATACAAGATGACACACCTCCACAAATTGCAAATCCAGTTAAGCAGCTGCTGAGTCGCCATTTCGGAAATGCTAGAATTATGAGCCACAATTTCCCTACAGCCTGGCCATCCCGATCACCTGATCTTAATCCGTGTGACTTCTGGCTGTGGGGCTATCTGAAAGATGGGATTCCTAGGCACCACATATTAGACAAGTGGGCAGGATCCTACACAGTCAATACATTTATATATACTAGGTGTCAATATATACCATATTTCAGAATTCATGTTTTCCTTGGCACGCTTTATGTGTGTATGTTTATCGACTATACCTACACTAATAAAATAAGCATTGACAATATTTTTTTCACAACCTGACGAGAATAGAGTTTATCTTTAGAGGTCTGGGAAAACATAGTAAATATGCACTAAAGTGAGGTATTCTCCCAGTGACAAATTAAACACTACACAATAATTGCCAGTTTTTTTTTATTTCTGATGAGAAAAGATTTTTTGTGGTTTTTTACAAGCGCTTTGTCTCTCATACAAAATTTCTGTACCTTAGAGGTCTTGTTGTCGAATTGACATCTTCTTTGGTGTGCCTTTTCTGTAAGAGTGACCATAGCCTGATGTACATTCTCCAAGCAAGAATTTTCATTCTGGTAGTTGATTTTGCATAATTATTATCCTCAGATTCAGTGGCTCATATGACACGCCGCATGTAACCACATGTGACAAGCTGTTCACGGTTTCTTCAAATAGTACAAAATAGGTCACCCAGTTACTTTGCCTGTTGGAAAATACATTCTGATACATCTATTAAATTCCATTAAGATTCTCTCAACGGGATTATCTCCCAGATGGTATTGTAATATTAATACTTGCTCAATTCCCTATTCCTGCAGGAAACGTTTCCAGCATGCATTGGTAAAGTTATTTGAGTTGTCTGAAAGAAGCGAAAGTGGGATGCCAAATTTCAGAGTAACATCCAGTATAATTCTTTTGATTATTGGAGCACTTGTAAAATTCTTAAAATAATAGTACTTTATGTACATTGAGAATATGTCATAGAGAACAACTACATACCTTACTCCTCCATGACCACTCAGAAGCTGCTCACATACATCTATAGCCACTTTATAAAGGCTTTTTAGAAAGTATCGAATTTAATCCATCTTTACAGAATTTGTTTGATGGCTTAGGTTTCTGACAAAAAGACAATTCTTAATAAGCTGTTGCATCTCCCATCTCATATTTGAAAACTAGCAGTAAGTGCCAATCTTTTTTGGATACTTTTCTATACCGAAAGGATCCCACATATGGTGCACACACACACACACACACACACACACACACACACACACACACACACACGCACACACTCACGCACACACACAAGCATGTTCAGTTTGGGGATTTTGCTGTTAAAACAATATGTTCTTTTGTGTGTCTTCTAATGGACACAAAGCTTTACAGTGGCGTTCTGTGGAAATTATTTTCTTACATACTACCACACAGGGTCAGCATTTTGTGATCTAGTCAAGTTATTGTAGTATTTTCTGTGAGTTACATGCTTCATTAGCGTAACTTCAAAATCAGATGTTTTCTCACTACTGTACTGTAGCTTTTCTAGGCCTACTGTGTGCATGAGAAAGCCTTTATGTCTAAAATTTCAAAACTAGATTCTCTTGTAGGGCGAAGAACCACCTAACCTGCCTGGCATGTAGCAGTCTGCAACTTAATAAGAAGCTAAGCACATTGTGGTCACAATACATCTTTGTGTGTTTTCCAGCTAAGTAGTAATGAAACTCTTTACACAGCACACTGTCACAAGTGTCTCCGTCAGACTAGTAGAATTAGCCCATTCCCAGTCAGACAAAATGTGACTCAGGAACCCAGTAATACATATTATAGTCTTGCCCTCTATGTTTCTAATTTGAAGTAGACACACACCAAGGCACACATTCGAAACACCTATCAATAAACAGAAGTCCAGATATATAGGTGAAAGAAAATATCTGAGGGCACTTCAATGTGTTACATGACAAGAGAGATGCAGTAAAACGGCCCACAGATAATAATGTGCCATGTACTGAGTATTCTGATATATTTCTGAGAAGTTCACTAGAGGTATTCAGTGAATTATTCCACCTAGAATCTGGCAAAGAAAACTCGAAACTAAATTAAACGTGATTGCTCAAGGCTTAATACTGTCTAGCGTGAGAAAACGAGAGCTACATAAAGAGATGAACACAATAAAAACCCTGGTTTTAATAACTGTGTGAGACATTACAAAGTTATATTTAAAATTTTGTTGAAACTGCCAGAAGATTGTCAAATGATAAGTTCATTTTAGGACATAAGACTAAGTCTAAGGCAGTATGGCCTCCTATTAATTCTGATATAGGTTTAGTAGTTGACCACAAGGAACTTTCAAGAATGAAACAAAACAGCATTGCTGTTGTGAACCCTGTTCAGACATCTCAATTCTTCAATACATTTCTCACATATGTAGCAAAATCTAATGTAGATTGGATTAATTATCAAAACAGAATACATTTCTTTGTCTTGGACTAGAATAGTCACCCCTTTGCGACATTTAGTAAAGTTTCAGCCAAAGATGTAAAAATGCTGTTTTGTCCTTAAAAAACAAAAACACTGCTTTGTGGGACCAGCTACCCAGCAAAGTATTTAAATTTGAGTATGATAAAATATCACACCTTCCGCCTTTAATAATCAATCAACCATTTGAACAAGCCAACATCCCTAATGTACTTAAGTACACAGAGCTAAAATGATAACAGAAAAGGGATCAAAAGACGATATGGGATATTATTGTCCTATCTCAATCCTCTCAGTCTTACCCACATAAACTTTATGAGAAAACATGGTATTATTCTCAATAACCGAAATGGATTCCAAAAGAGAAAAAATGAAATTGATGAATTCATTGAAAAAACCTGCTTTCTCATGCAGCATCAGGCCCACCTTATTGGATATTATTACTTAAATAGGCAACATCAATAGACACTGTAACTAACACCCAGTTGACGAAAACGTTCAATCACGTAAATATAATAACTCAGCCTGACCATTTCAGACTTCTTTTCTAGAAGGGACACTACTCCAAATTTGAATTAATTTTCTGCAAGCTCAGAAGTGGAGAGAGGCCAAAATTCAATCATTTGCATAACATCAGTTTCACAAAAGTTCCATGACTTCTCCAAAGTTGACACTTGGGGTATTATCTTTGTTCTTGCCTTTAAATGTCGATAACTGATTCATTTTGAACTGCAATAACTGTAGTAATTTCAGCAAAACTCAGTCATGAAGAAAAAACAGTCTTCTTCTAATGAAATCAGATTCAAAAGTAAATAACTTTCTTCCTCACAAATATTCACTTTAACAGATAAATAAACCACTTCTCACTTTCAGCAATGTGTTTTATTTGAATGTAGTTTTTACAATAACATTGATGTTGATTGTAAGTAGTCAGGAAAAGGACAAGAGCTGAACTGTCTACCATTGCAGTTTCCTTTCCAACATTTATCATTCGTTCTTTTGTATGTTACAAACGATTAAACACATTCATTTTATTTGGATCAGAGTGCGATAATACATATCGACAGCACCTTCTGCTGCATCATGGCCCTCACATGGTGAACACCAGCATTTAGCTCTCTGCTTGGTGGCTGCATTGAAGATGCTGCCATCATCATGTTACTGCTCGCTCCCACAACATCAAACAAATATAAAACAATCCATTAAAATACACTATTCCAGTTTCACAAACACAAAAATAACATTGACAATAATCTTACAAAATATCTAATGTTATATAGTTAGAATGCTCCAACATATAATCTCCGGGAAACTGAGTGATGGGAGACATGGTGCAAGTGTCTTGACCTTTGATCACATTACAATCCCTGGAGAAAAGCAATAAAGTAGCAGGTATCTGCTGCAGACTTTCAAAAGCATTTGATTCAGTCAATCACTCCAGCTTCATAAGCTAGACAGGTATGCTATCTGACAAAGTGTTCTGCTGTGGCTTGTGTTTTATTTGACAAACAGAAAAGCAAAGGGTAATCATAACATCTAATACCATAAATTATGGATCTCAATGTAATACAGTTTCACAAGGAGTCCCTCAGGACTCAAGCTTGGGACCAATCTTGTTTCTCTTTTACCTAAATGATTTACCTCTCAATATTACTGTTCAACCAGTCATTTTTTCTGATGAATCTTCAGAACTTTCTGAAAGATTGAATGCAAGAGAAAATTTGGGTGTCTTCATTTTCGTACTAAACACCTAGATGGTTGGTTGAAATAAAATATTCCTAAACTTGAATTTGAAAGACTCTGTTTAAAAGCATACAATCAAAAATCAGTTACATTATCATCACACACAAGTATCAAGTTATGGAAGAAGTTCATCCATCAATTTCTTGGGACTAAACTTGGACAAAAATCTAAGCTATGATTTTGCAGTTAACATGGTATCTGGGGTAACAGACATAAACAACAGGAAAGTAATATTTCACAGTTAATTGGAACCCATAATTAGATATAGTATAATTTCTTATGGTATTCCAGACGTGTCAAGAATCTTGCTACTTCAAAAAAGAATCATCAGAAAAAGCGTGCTTTCCCCTCAAAAACATCTAGTCACCCTTTGCTCATGAACCTAAGCAGATGTCCCTCAACTGCATATATTTCAGACTTCCATCTTTTTACACAGTAAACCTGAGGTAACTGTAGAAAACTATTTCAAACGTATGTATAATATCAGACAAAAAGAAAATTTCATACTTCCAAAACACAGCTTAAAACTCTACCACAGACATCACATACATGATAATGAAAATCTACAATAAATCCAATGGTGTAGAGATACAGAGCATAGAGACATGTTCATTTAAAGGAAAACTACAGGATCTCCCAGTGGAAAAATTTTACCACCTTAAGGAGAAATTAATGAATTATGAGATGATAATCTGAACAGTGTGACTATGTCATATCATAATGTTGTATACAGTATTGCATTCTTAAAATAATGTCTGGGAAATTTATGCTCTGAGTGCTGGCCCATCATAGGAAAAGTTGTCCAATAATATTATTATGTTCAATATAAAACAGTGCTTCTAAAAATGCATTAGAGAATCACGTAACTACCGTATTTTATCGCGTATTTCACCCTTCTTTTCCTCCACAAACTTTCTTGAAAACACTAGAGAGGGAATTATGTGAGTAGTAGAGTGATGGTTCTAGGAATTCATAGAGGGAAGGAAACGATGTGTTGGATAGATAAAAGTTATATTTATGGTAATTTGTGAAAAAAGTGCTGCCTAATGTTATTTCTTTTCAATTAACACAAAAGAGCTGGATTCATAACACGGCTGTACTATGCCCATAATGAAGAGCAGCAATGTGTTGTTTCTTTGTCTCTTTCTTGGCCCTTGCATCCATCACTATCATCACTATTTTCAGACTCAGATAACATATCTTCTTCTTCGTTTTCATTATTCCACAACAAGTCGTCCTTGGAACCATCAACAGCACAAGATATTATAGTTCTTTTAAAACTATTCTTAACAGCATCGACCATAATTTTTCCCATGCACGGATTATCCACTCGCTTATTGTCGGTATTGATGGCTTCTTTAAGTTGCCTCCTGGAGTCAGCCATTAAGATTCCACCGCCATCAAATCTGAATACAGGCATCAAAGATGCTATTCGAAAGATCTGTTGATACTAACATCTAAAAGGTCGAGGAATGGACGTTTAACCTCCAGGGATGATAACAGGATAGGACTTCATCCATTTAATTTTCTCCTTTACAGCTTTCACAAGGTGACCCTGGATACTGTCTAGGACAAGAAGGGACTTCTTTTGTAATAATGCACATGGTCATCTTTCCCAGACTTCCTACAACCAACCCACCATCAAACCAGCTGTCATTCAACCCTTTTCCTGAACTCGTAAGTGAATTCCACGTGAGGTAGCCTCCTTTGTTAATGTCTTCCTTTTAAACATGGCATACGGTGGAAGTTTCTTGCTGTCTGCTGTAATGCACATCATCACTGTGCAGCTTAGTTTCTCTGCCCCAGTCGTCTTCAGAGCACATTTTTTGAGCCAGTTGGAGCAACGATGGCGTTATGTGACTTATCAAAAAACACTGGTGTCTGGTCAGCGTTACCAGCCTGAGAGAGCAAATAGTCATATTGTTGTCGCACTTGTATAACGTAACAATGGAACTCGATCTACATCTACATCTACATCCATACTCCGCAAGCCACCTGACGGTGTGTGGCGGAGGGTACCTTGAGTACCTCTATTGGTCCTCCCTTCTATTCCAGTCTCGTATTGTTTGTGAAAAGAAAGATTGTCGGTATGCCTCGGTGTGGGCTCTATCTAATCTATCTGATTTTGTCCTCATGGTCTCTTCGCGATATATACATAGGAGGGAGCAATATACTGCCTGACTCCTTGGTGAAGGTATGTTCTCGAAACTTCAACAAAAGCCCATACCGAGCTACTGAGCGACTCTCTTGCAGAGTCTTCCACTGGAGGTTATCTGTCATCTCTGTAATGCTTTCGCGATTACTAAATGATCCTGTAAAGAAGTGCGATGCTCTCCATTGGACCTTCTCTATCTCTTCTATCAACCCTATCTGGTATGGATACCCAACTGGTGAGCAGTATTCAAGCAGTGGGTGTACAAGTGTGCTGTAACCTACTTCCTTTGTTTTCGGACTGCATTTCCTTACCTTATGTGTGCAGTCTCGAGGTTAACACTGGCACAAATATGTTCTCCTTTGTAGACTGAGATTTTGCCGTGTCATAAAATGTATCACCCAACCAATGCTTGCTTTAAAATCCTTCCTGTCAATGTTGAGCATGGCAGCTATCTTGTGAACTTTGTTCTGAATCATTTCCTAAGAGACAGCACAACCATCATTCGAAAATTCATTGACATAAGCTATTACATCAACATCAATTTCGGGATATTTCCCAGTTTTAAGCCCATGGAAAGATTTGGAGCTTGTCTTTGCAGACATTAGTTTATCTTTTTGTCGCCGCCAATACCGTATTAAATTAGGATCAATGGAGAAATGTCTTCCTGCAGCTTTCACTCCATTTTTAAAGGTGTAAGATAACACATTTAAATTAAATTTTGCTGCATAGTTTGAATATTTCGATATTACAGCGACTTGAAACAAACTGACCTAGAAATATGTCTGCAAGTTCACTTTTCTAAATTTATGATATTTTGTGACAGTGGAAATATTTTTATGCAGAGTACCACTGTATCCATTGTTGTCCATTGTCAAGTCATTTGAAGGCTGCTCCAGTAAGAACTAACTAGCAGAGGGATTTATGTGTGATATTAATGAAATAATTGTTTAATGATGAAAAATCGTACAAGTGGGAAATTTGCAAGGGGAGAACTAAATGTGGTATATATACCACACTACAAAAATTGACATGTCTCCTGTACGGAATATGAGTATTTCTTACTCAAGTGTAAAAAAGCTTCTCTGTTTAACAACTGGTTAAATATGAAATTATGATAAAATCATACCTATCCAAGGAACATTTGTTGTAGTTTTCTTCTCCTCAGGGCTGAAAGATCAGCCAGTGCACTTATTTTAGATGGGCTGTTTAAATATCTTTTGGTATTATTAAATGTCCCACAAATGTTCTCTCTTTATGTCAAAACTTAAATATTTGAAGACTGACTTAACCCCAACACCATGTAATTTACTGAGAAATCGTCCAATCAAATCTAAATGATAATGCACTGTTTGTGACACTATAAGAAGGTAGTGAACCAACGAAGTCCCCCTTCCTAATAACTCAAGTGCAGGTACAGTATCTAATGCCACATTTGATATTACGGAACTTACATTCAGACTGAATGCCAACAGTTTGAACTTATAGGTTCTGGCAGTGTAGATGGAAACACTGTATTTTTCTGGATTCTCTTGAGAAAGCAATCTGTCAAGAGGAGATACAGAGATTTGTGATTGTTAGGAATTGTATACTGTTAAAACTATCAATCTGATCCTCAACGTTTTCCAATTGCATTATAACAGGAACTACAATCTTATTAAATGCTTTGTCATCCAGTACTAAATGTACATTGCCTCCACGTTTTGACACAGCAAGCAGCAAACTACAGTACAGATTTTTTGATGGTTCTTTAATGTCCCAATCTAATAGTTTCCATATTTATTAAGTGATTGCCGATATTATCACCTACAGTATGGAGTGTATCTACATATTTTATATGGAAATAAGAGTACATCAAGCTAACATTCATAACCACGAATTATTCCAAACTTTTTCATACACTTATATGTGTTTTAGTAGAACACTTTCAGTTCAGATTTCTGGCTATCATTTAAAGAAATAAAAAAATTCTGGCTGCTGCTATATGCACTGTAGTGCTATGAACCTTCAATAGCATACAGCTTCATTATTAATCTCCAACATATGGACATGAGCTCTACAAATGTTATTTTTCCCACACTTTCAGTTGTCAATTAACTGGGTTGGAGTAAGTTTCTCCAGTAACAAATAGCTGATTGATCGTAAAATTGTCAAATGAGAAGTGAGCTTAAACACGAGAAGCAATCAAGCAGAAGAAGCCTTGTGTACCTCATGCTTTACAGAATTAAAAACCATCAGCAGACAACACAGGAACTTATCTCACCTTGTGTGATCATGACCACGATACACAATTAACGATCGCCTGAAATTCCTATTAGTTCATTCCATATAGTTAGTGTTTATGTACTAAGGACTTGTAGTATAATGCTGGATTCCCATTCCAGTGCAACAGCACTTAAAGACATTATCCCATTATCTGTGACAGTGGCCCAACCCAGTACAAAGATATTTAAAATATTTTTTGTAATTCTCTTGTAGCCAACTGACTGGTTGCTACCATAGTTGGAAAAAACGATGCCAACCAAAAATATCCATCAACACTAAGTATTATATATTTAAATTGTGTCCTAGTTAACAGAAGGAGACCTGCAACGTCATTGTATATTTTCTCAAAGGGTCTTTTGACTGGTCTGGATGCCAGAAACCTAGTCACTATGTTCTGAGGAGCCATTGTTACTGTGCAGATCTTACACAATTGGCCTCTATCCCTGGTCTCCACATCCACACTTTTATCAACTAATTTATCGTGAATATTCTCCCAGATCTTAAATATTATCACATGACCTCCACATGATGACATTGAAAATACTCAAAAATGTAGGCCACTACCTCACTCTGGGACAACAGTCTTAGGCTTTTTATCATGCGGGCAGTACAACTTACAACCCTGTCTTTT
Organism: Schistocerca serialis cubense; assembly: GCF_023864345.2. Taxonomy (NCBI): domain Eukaryota; kingdom Metazoa; phylum Arthropoda; class Insecta; order Orthoptera; family Acrididae; genus Schistocerca; species Schistocerca serialis. Next base: position 138,830,591 of record NC_064638.1, on the reverse strand, counting down.
AACAGCTATGTTTTGACGGTATAACATTCTCTAGACTTCCTTCGACTTCTTAATGTGAGGGCGCTGTTGTATACCAAAGAATAAAGTGGAGAGTTCATTGAGCATAAGGTTGATGAGCTTATTCTAATGGCCTGCTCATCACCCTTTCTCTTCAGGCAGGCTACTTAAGTTATCAGCTATCTGGTTCTCAGTACCTACTGCATTAAATACCTCATATTTAAAAGCCAAGATTCAGGTAACCGAACAAGCTATCCCGTCAGTTTACCACAGTCTACCTAAAACCCAGGTTAATGTTTCGTTGTCGGTTTCAAATGTAATTTCACTAAATTTGATGTAATACTTAAGATTTTCTAAACTGAATAACACTGCTAACACCACCAACTTGTAGACTGTGTACTTACACTCTAGCTCACCAGGAGCCCTAGAGGCATAAGCAATAATTCGCCATCCTTCCTGGTTTTCCTAGATAAAATTTTCCAGATGCCTAACATGGATGTATTTGTCTGCACTATAAAAGGCTTGTTGAAGTCACGTAATGCTCACACAGGTGCTGTACTAAAAGATTCCTTCAGTACCATAAACTATGCTTCTTGGGAATCTCCTCACTCAAATTTGTGTCCCATTTTTCTCAACAGCTTCAGCAAAGCAATCTTATGAGCAAATTTGGGAATAAAATTCCTAAATAAATTTTCCATCTCCACAAACCTCATCACTACCATCACATCCTTTGGTGTGGGAACTGCAAAAACAGCCCTAACTTCATCCAGATCTGCAGTTACTCCTCGTTGGGAAAATATATATGTTTCTGAAGTGGAATAGTAGGGCGCTCAAGTTTCACTTTCTCTGGGTTCACTGTCAATCCTTACTCCCACAATCTTCTCCAAGCCTCTTTCAAATGCTCTAAGTGTTTTACGACTATAAATAATTATATTGTCAAGCTAATGATATAGAAACATAACTTCTCTATAAGTTTTAAATAGAACTGTGGGCCTGGTGAGCAGGCCAAACGATATACAAGTGAATTCAAATAATGGTGTTAAATGATGTTAGACTCCTGGAAGTCTCTGCTAATGGAATCTGTTTGCACACCTTGATTAAATCCAGTGTCGTAAAAATGCAAAATACCACTAAACCAACGAAAACAGGAGTGCAAGTTGCGGTGTGGCCTCCTTCATAAGATAACTTTTTGCTTAACTCCCTGAAATCGATCACAGGTTGACCCATTTGGTTTTGGAACTAAGGAAACAGTGGCCACATAGAGTGAGCTAGATGAACGAATAACTCCTGGTCTTAAATTTTCCCACAATAGCCTTAAGCTTTTTCATATAAGGAGGTGGTAAAGGGTTTTTGAACAGTACATTAATACTGACTTCTCTTTTATATTCACTCAAGGATATTATAGCTCACATCATGTTGGAAGGCGGCACTATTTCAGCCATTCTGCAGATCCCCCACCTTTAACTGCTAGTAGCCAATAAGATTCATTCTCTTTCCGAGCGCCCAGCCGCGAGCTACAAACTGGACTGCGAGACTCGCTCCCCCACGTGCTGTGCTGTTGCCATATTTTGCGACAGTACAGTTTCATTCACAGAGTGACCAAATTATTCATTCAGATGCCGATGTTACTTTCTAGTAGCAGTACAACTGAGAACGTGTATCTTTAAACGTTTCAGTGTGATTTCCAAATGAAAATGTCATGTGATGGCAATAAACGTGAAGTTCCTCACCAGCAGCTTTAATTAAATTGCGTGCCTATGGAGTATCGTCTCAGTTGTGCGACTGTTTTCATGATTTTGTGTCAGAAATATCACTATGTAGTAATCGACAGAAAATCACTGAGTAAAACAAAAGTGACAGAAGTTACATCTGGCGTTTGCAAGGAAGTGTTATAGGCGCTCCTCTGTTCCTGATCTAATAAACTATTTAGGAGACAATCAAAGCAACCCCCTTAGACTGTTTGTAGATGATGCCCCGATTTACCGTCTTATAAAGTCATCAGAGATAAAACAAATTAGGAAACGACTTAGACAAGATATTTGTATGGTGAGAAAAGTTCGAATTGATTCTGAATAATAAAAAGTCTGACGTCATCCACATGATTACTGAAAGGAATTCGCTAAATTCGGTTTATCGGATGAAACACACGATTCTAAATGCTGTAAATTCAACTAAACACTTACATATTACAATTATGAATAACTTAAAATGCAGCTATCACATGCATAAAGCAAATATGGAAAGCAAACATAAGACTGCGATTTATTGGTAGAACACTTAGAAAATGCAACAGGACATCTAAGGAGACTACTTACACTATGCTTTTTTACCTTCTTCTGGAGTACTGCTGTCAGGTGTGGGATCCACAGCAGACAGAATTGATGGAAAAAGTTCAAAGAAGGGCACCACGTTTTGTATTTTCGTGAAATAGGGGAGAGACTGCAATATGATACATGGACTGGGGTAGCAATCATCAAAACAAGGGCGTTTTTTGCTGTGGCACGATTTTCTTATGAAATTTCTGTCGCCAACTCCAATGTGTAGGTCACCGAAGCGGCGTCAACTCGAAATACCTGCACTCGGCGAACGGTCTACCCAACGGGAGGCCCTAGCCACACGACATTTATTTATTTATCGCCAACTTTCTCCTCAGAGATTAAAAATGCTTTGTTGGCACCCACCTACAAAGGGAGGAATGTTCATCATTATAAAATAAGAGAAATTAGAGTTCACAAGGAAAGTGTTCATGTTTCCTGCTGGCTGTTTGAGAGGGGAACGGTAGAGAAACAGCTAGAAGCTGGTTCTATGAACGCTCTGCCAGGCTTTTAATTGTGAATTGCGGAGTAATCATGTAGATGTAGGTGCTTCACAAGCAGTCAAGGAGGTTTATGTCCCATGTTTATAACTTCTTCAAATTTGAATCTGAAACTGACACTTCTGTTTTTGACATTTTCAGGACACAAGAACGAACTGCAGAGGCCCATGTTGACAAGAGAACTGTACAGAGAATACGAAACAAATCTGTTGGAGCTGTAGTAAATTCAAAAAACATTGTTTTTGTGTCGTCTGAAAATCATCGAAATCGCAAGAAACCTGTATCACAAATAGAAAGTTTTGACAACGATGTTTTAAAGTGCTCCATGTTTGAAATGTATGTAAGAAGCGAATATCCAACATCACAAAAACATAATTATATGACATAATTTCAAAATAGAATAAAGTGGAATACTATACCAGTAACGCAAAATTTATCTGAAGATTCATGAGAGAATTTCAAGAAAAATTAAACTGGGAGGATATATCAAGTGATCAAGCGTTTTTCGAAGATTTTATAATAGAATTTAAACATAAAGTCGATTGGAATACCACTTTGAAATAACAAAATTTATAAAAATCATTCATTCAAAAAATAATAACAGTTTTGGAAATAATGGAGCAACCTGAAGGCAACGATTTTTATGCATATTTAATCATACTTATCAATGTGTGAAAACAATATATAATCATATGTTTTATAAAGAATGTGCTGATAGTCGGTTAATAGGTCATTCTTCTTGTCCAATATGTATAAATGTTATGAAAAGAATATAATTAAAATTTACAGGCAGGATGCTCAAAATACGTTTTTATTCTATTTGTATCTGATGATGATTAATTGTACCATTAATCAATTGTTCTTGTTTGTATCCATGCAAAATATTGAGATAGTTATGAGAACAAATGATATTAAAATTCTCTTTCTACTTTGACATAAAATTATTGAATTGAGGTTATAACTAGGTCTTCATTTCTTCACAATTTGGGTGCCTGTTTTCAATTCTGTATAACTTTCTTTGCAAATTTTGTCATTGTATTCTAATGAGATAATAAATATATTCACATTTTTCTCCAAATAGTCTTAAAAGAACGAAAGTTTGTCTCAAATTAGATTCCTTATATTGTTATACTACATGTGGTAATAATCTGCCTATTTCTCTGTTTTTTTTCTTGTACTGTTTCTGAAGTACTGTCGAAAAGTTCAGTTAAATGTTCTGTCTTCATCTCCAATTTTAATTCCATCATCTTTGATTTGTTTAAGTTTTCCAATTGAGTTATTTTATCCTGATACATTTCATTCATTCCATTTTTAATGTTATATTTTCCATGTTTGTGAACTGATAGTAAGACTTCTTCATAAATCCAATCTCAAAAATCTTTTACAAATGGCATTTTTGACCTCATAACTAAAGAATATAGACAGGCTCATAGATTTTCATATCTTTTACAATATTTTCTATAGCATATGGCTTTATAGCATCAAAGGCGTAGATATCCTAAAACATTAGCAACTTGATTTTCATAAAACCTAGGATCATTCTGTTTATCAATTATCACAAATACTTCTCTACCATTATATGCAAGCCTGTTGCATCTGATGTATAAAAATGCTTCAATTTAATAGAAAAACCTTTTTATTAGAAATATCATTTAGATCCATCATATCTAATATTTGAAGTGTATATAAATGAAGGTACTCCTATTATTGTTGTTAGCAAAACTTAGCGGTAGCAGCTCAAGATGAAAAGAATAAAGCAATAAAATACTTGAAATATTTTGTTATTTGGATATTCCACCGACAGCTGAAGCAACTGGTGTGACTGTTGATGTATTCAGAGAAAATAATGTTTTTCACTTAACACTTACTCGAGTTAAATGAAGACACTTTAAATTTATAAATGGTATAAAAGTTGCATCTGGTAGTAATAGATCCAGTATGTTTAGACGAAATTTAGAAAAATGTAAAATGGCACTACAAAGGAGCAAACAAAAAAGCATTACAAGTAACGTAACGCTCAGGGCAAAAATATAAAGATATTCAGTTTGTTTGTGATAGCAATAATATTAATATTTTAATTACAAGTAAAACATGAATACATACATATGAAACATAGGGAATCCAGTGTTCAAAAGAGGCAGATGGAGAAGATAATGTGTTAGGTCATGGTTTGTTTCCAAATATGAGTGACGATCTAGTACCGATGGATATGGATAAAGATGAGAAGTGGTACTTGGAGATTCATGCAAACATGCTAAACTACCAAACAAATCTATATGAAGTTTTAGTTCATGAAATTTGTCGCGAATTAGGATTCCAACATTCATATGTTTATGGAGCAATAATGTATCCTTCTTATAATGGTTGAAATTTAGAATTATCGCAAGATGGTATCAATGCTATTCAATGCCTTTATGGTGCAAAATATCGGTGCAGTCTCACTAAGTAGCAACAACATACCCATATATTCCAAAAAGAATGCCAGTTGTTTCATTATGTCCAGTGAAGAAGTTCAATCAGTTATTATTTGAGAATGGAATTTTATATACTTTTTATCAGAGATGGGTGTGGATAGGTAATGATATTATATCACAATTAATAACTAACTGGTTAACACTTTTAGCACAAGACTTACAAAAAATAAATGCAATATATCAAAGACCAAGTGACAAAGTTGTGTTATTTAGTGACATAATGATAACTGTGATAAATGTTCATTCATTACAATCAATCCCAGATTAACAAGTCACTATCTAGAACAGGAACATTCATGTAGAACATATATATTCCATAATGATTTTTTCCATGCAGAGGTGAATGAAAGAAGTTTTAAAAATAAAATGCGTGCCATTATCCATAATGTGTGACTATTGCAAAACTGGGAAATCAGTTGATTACTATACTTCACAAAAATACACAAAGGACGACTATAGGACAATATGTAGACAATGTCCAAATGAATATCACAGAAGAATGTATAGTAGGAAACAAATACCTTACGAATGAGGATACAACTTTTACATTTATTATAATGTTTATCATCTGAAACAAACTACAGGTGATGAACATTCAAAGATGTTGTTACTGATGGAAAAAGATTAACAACAAACTGAATGTGATGACACAAGACAAGATGTACCGTTTGTCAAGAAATTAAAGATCATGATCGTTTGTATTCAAACCAATTGTGTAAGGACAAACATTCAAAAACATGTAAGAAATGTATTCTGCAATGTATGGAAAATAAAAAAATCTGTTGTTAATAATCAAGATTATCATGCTTCAGTTTCAGCCCCAATTAATTTTGTTTCAACCCATTAAATTTTTATTTCTATTAGAAAAGATACTAAAATGGAGTAATTTGCGATTGTTCAACTTTGTGATTATTGTATAAGAAATAGTTTGACTGGATATAGTAAATTAAAAAAGCCTCAGAATGAAATTTTCGCTCCACAGCTGTTCTCTGATATGAAATTTCCTGGCAGATTAAAATTTTATGGTGGACTGAGACTCGGACTTGGGACTTCTACCTTTTGTGGGCAAGTTCTCTCCCATCTGAGCTACCAAAGTACAACTTATGAGCCATCCTCACAGCTTTAATTCCGCCAGTAGCTCGTCTCCTGCCTTCCAAATTTCACAGTTTTAGTCTGCCAGGAAGTTTTAAATAAAACTGATCTAATTACATGCATTATAGATATAAGTAAAATTCTTGGAAACAGTTTCCTTATTCTGCAATTAGAAATCATGATGAAATTCTTCAAAATAATGGAACTAAACTAGTGAAAGAAATAGTTTATTTTTCTACAAATGTATTTAGAAATCAAGAGACAAAAGAACAGTTATACAGATAATGAAGCATTTGCTGACAGACTGCAGACTACAAATTTCGAAAATACTCAAAACGTAATTGACTCTAATTTTTTCTTGAATTGGAGCCAAAAATTATGAAAATAGTAAAAACTATCTAAAAATTCATCAAGGACTGAAAGTATATTTTAAATTCTTTTCTTAGTACAAAATGCAGACAGGTTGAAATTTTATGGAATTTAGATTTCAAAGTCAAAACAATAGAAGAGAGAGAATTAATTAAAAATTTAAGAATGGTAAACAAAGTATTTTATCAAACATGTCGAATTTTTATGTGTGACGATCAGGTTGGCCATTAAACAAAATTTTGGGTCGAAATTAAGAATTAACAGATATGTTCATTATGGGACTCATATTAACCTTCTGGAAACAATAAAAAATAAGAAAGCTTGTATTAATATGAAAATTAATGATCAAAAATGTTTTCTATGAGCTATAAAATCTGCTTTGTTTCCTGTAGTTAAAAATGTGGATAGAGTCACAAAATATAGAAATGTTGTTCTTGATACTGATCAGAAACTTGAAATTTTTGAATTACTTGTAATGGTTGATAACATTCCAAAAATTGAAACTAAAATTAATGTATCTATTAATTTTTTCATTTGATTAAAAATTTCCAGTACATCCATTAAAAGTTACGAAATGTAAGAAAGAGAAACCTGTAAATCTCCTTTATTTCAAAAATAGTGAAAATTCACACAACATGATCTGTATCTTAAAAATGATGTTTTGTTACTGGTTGACATGTGCGAAAATTTTAGAGAAACCTGTAGAAAAGCATAGAATGTGGATCCATCATGTTATTTTGCTGCACCTATAATTCACCACTTGAATTATTACACGATTGCGATATGATTCTAATGGTAGAAAAAGCAATAAGAGGTGGCATATCCCATCGCTTCTTCCATGATGGTTTCAGAAAACTTGTTCATCGTTAGCAGAAATGTATCCAATTGGCTGGTGATTATGTGGAATTGTGAATATTGGTAATAAAAGATCACAACGATTGTTTCTGGGTTTGATTTATTAAAATATTCCCATCCAAACCCAATTAACGAAGGTGGAGGCATTATTTTCCATTCACTCCTCATAAAAAGATTTCTACAAATTGATTAATAATTCAGTATTAGGAAAAAAGATTGAAAATATTACAAACAGAGTGAATATAACATTAGTTTCAGAGGGAAATAACATGAAAGCCTTGTAGAAAGCCAAACTTCAATGGAAGAACAATATTTATCAAAGATCTTGTGGTAATTCGTATGAAAAAACTCTAATTGTGTTCAATAAATCAGTTTACATCTGTATGAGTACAACTGATTTATCAGAGGAACTGATGTATGATTTTCACTATGGAGTTATGAAGCCAAAGTATGGTGAAAATGTTGTGCTTTCCTATAGAAATAGAAACTGTTATAACTTCAACATACAGATTGAAGATTTCTATGAAAACATGAAATCAAAAATTTACAAATCTGATACTAGTGATTATGCAACAGATAATGATACAATACTGCACAAGTAAACAAAAAAGTTGTAGGAAAAATGGATGATGAAAGCAATGGAACAATAACTGAAAAATTTTGTGGATTGAGGCCAATAATGTATGCATATAAATTTGGTGACATGGAGGAGAAAACATCAAAAGGAGTCAAGAAATGGATTCTTAAACATAACATAAGCTTCGAAGACTATAAAAATTTTTTGTTTCATAATATCGAGCAATGCAGAACTGTGAATTTAATATGAAGCTTTAAACATGAAATTTACTCAGTCAAGGTAAATAATAATGTATTGAGTCCTCATGGTGACAACTGGAGAATAACATAGATGCATTGCCATATGGCCATTATCAGCTGCTGCTGTCACCTTCTTCATCATCAACAAAATCTTTTTCTTCGTCTTTAAAAAGTGAATATTACAATTTATGTTTATTACATACCATTCCTGTTACCTCTTGAATAGTATAAACTCTTACAGGTTTTCGTTGTTGTTTTCTGACTTTTCCATTTATAACATTTAAAATTTAATTTTTCTTAACAAAATTTTTTAATATACATGGAGTCCCTACTCGAGAAGCTCAATAATGCAAGCAATTGTAATACGTTTTAAAAAATAGTGAGCTAGAGGTAAATGTTTTGTTTAATGTTACTGTATATGAATATTTCACTACTAGATATGGAGGAAAAATTGTATGGAGCTTAATAACACATTTAAGATTCTTTTGCCAAATAAATATTTGAAACTGATAACCAACTGGGATTTTAAATTTCTTAGGATTGATAGCTTAAGCTCAGATACAATGGAATGAGGAAATTTAAAAACAATGGTAATGAATTTCATGACCTACAATTTTTAGTGCAATATCCATGAAACGTTTTACCTTATTTACTTTATTAGAAGAGGAAAGTATACATGGAAAATTAGGGTGGGCAAGCATACCCCCAGAAATATTTAAAAAGTATAAAAAATAAATAAAATAAAATGTTATACATAAAAATTGGTCATTCTCAATATATTACTTGTTTATTTTTCTTAGGGTTAAGATTACTGAGTGAAATGATTCGAAAAAGATACAATTATTTTGTAGGTTCTGGGCTGTATTTTCTGTCCGAAAATCGACATTAATCACAAAACTCTGAGGAAATCAAAAAAGTTTTTTGGGCCTTATGAAGATTTTTTCTTAGATAAAATGAGCTAGAAACTAGAAAAGCATTCTACTGTCCTTGTAATGTATCTCACAAGTCCTATTACCCTTATTGCCATTCCTTTTATCAATTCTACCTTTTCCACACTACCAGCACTGAGTGCTTTGACAACAGTTCTTACTAATGTGACTGTGCTTGTCACAATTAAAGCATTTAAACTGCCTACATACATATCAGTAGAAGCAACAATCTGATTTCTTATAGCATCCTTTGACTAACTTACCTCCTGCTATTATCAACATAAGGTATTGCTTCGATAGATCTTGCCAATTTGTCCAGAGTGTGGAAATCATGGAAAACTTCTTCAAACATGATGTGCTGTTGATCACCTAATCTTAACCCACTTAAAATGTGTTGTACTACTTTGTTTCAGTATGTACTAAACACAAAGCCCCCACACTCCCTGTTCCCTATTAACATAATCAACTACTAGTTCATTATTACCTTGTTCCCTACCATAGCTCACTTGACTTAATTCATTCAGTGCTCTAGGTGGAATTAGATGCTCCATCAAATTCTTCTGCAAATCAGTAAAACTGGAAATACAGCTAGTTGCTTTTCGAACAATGTGCTAAACTGCCTTTTACCTCAAACACCATTACAAGTGCCAACTGATCATCAGGAATAACCAATACTACACCTTTCTTCTGTAATCCACCATGTAATATAATAGCTCAAACACTGGCAGAACTGACCCAACCCCACAGCTTGCTTGTTCCTGTAACAAGTCCTCCAGTAGGTTAGGTAGTTTTCAAAATAACAGTGCTGGATAAACTGATCTTTCCCCATCATCTTGCTGATGCTCATACTCTCCTTCATCCATAATGTTCTAATTAGCTATTGACAACCCAAGATTGGTCATTTTAGATTTAAGTTCAGCACCACCCTGCCTAAATCGCTCACACAGTTTCAGTAATGTTCCAGATGTGTTTTCATTCATCTAACTTGATTACTTCTATAACTGAGTGTCAAAGTGCTCAGCCTCTTCTCACAATTCCCCCACCACCACGCCACATCTAAACATGAGGAGTGGGGAGAAGAGAAAACAGCGAACATGCCGCTTTTAAATGGCAGTACAGCAGTACTGAATGAGACTTGGTTTTATATTTCACAATTCTCAACAACATAGATCAGAAGGAAAACAAGTTTTCAGTATTAATTAATTATTTTGGCACACTTAAGACGTCTGATTTTTATTTGGTACATACTGTCAGCATACACACAGACATAGGCGGTTTTACAGAGTTCTGCCCACAAGTTTAACAATCGAGAAAATATCTTTCACACAAATACCTTTATCATAATATTTTAGCACTTTTGCAAGCTCATTATGGAGACTTCAACGTCTATCTAAAGAAAGCAATATTGACGTCCTGGGCAGTTTTAACGTAAAAAGATATGTCATTGAAACTGGAATTACTTTGCAGGTCTTCACATGCACGGGATGCTTTCAGCGTAAATGGCAAATGGTCTCGAAAACAGCTCGAAAAGAGATATAAGACTAACAGTGTCCTCAAAAACTTTATAAAACTATCGTATTCTTTCAAGGCCACAATGAATTCTTCATATCTCGCGCTTTATTTAACGCCAGCAAGATTAGGGATCTGGACTCTCTTTATTATCATATGTCCCTTCTACAACACTATTTTCTTTTTAAATCCATCCCCATCAAATCAGAAGTAAGTTACTTTCCAATGTTTTACTGTGGGCTGTGTGCAGTCTGCAATACATTCCAGATGTAATTTTCGTTCCTACACTACTTTTTCTTTCATAAATTCGACAATGGCGATTTTAAATCGAAAATTCGTTCTAGGCATGCCCCTTGACTTAACCAACGTACTTTGCAGTAATAAATGAATCTCCTCAATCTTCTTTCAATTCCATTGAAAACTGTGGCAACTGACAATGTAATAATGGGTGCGACTTAAGAATTTTGATGTTCATACTACCAATTTCTTCAAATGTTCCATGCCTGCAAATTTAGTGCAAAGTACTTCTTGATGTACAGAAAAATGAATTCCATCTGTCGATCGTTTTAATTTTTTTGCTCATACATTGTAATCTAAATGCTTAAATTGTCTCTGCATGGTACTGTAATATTCGGTGCATTAATGTTTAAATTAATGAAATTTTGTCCAACATCTCAGGTATAAGATGTATAACTCAAAGAATTTGGACTGTAAATAAAGAAAAAAATAATTCTAATAAACTCCTTCCATTTTATGGTCTCTTGGAGTGAAATGCAAAGACACAAAAATCGTGTCTGTATTTATAGTAGTCAGCTCGCTGTGTAATTCCATCTTGCCTGCCCCTTACTTAAACAAATGTTTATGTTTCCCAGTACATATGTCATACTTCATCATAAGTTAAGTTCAAACTGTATGCTGTGTAGTAGCAACAATTATATCTTTATTTTAACAAACTCCAAGGACGGGAGGGGAAGGCTCTCTGCCTCTACATCAGCAATCCACAACTATGCTGCACAGCTCTAATATTTCCCTGCTCCCCCCCCCCCCCCACCCTCTGACATACTCCCTGAATTTAAAGTTCATACAGTAACTGATAAGTGGGAACACTTGTGTCTTTATTTAAACAAATACCTTGCCAGGGAGAGAATTCTGCAATCGTGAAGTTCATGATCACTGGATTGGTCAAGAAGTCTGCCACCACTCCATCTGCAGTATCCCTGCTAAAAGCCAAGTCGCCCTGGGATTGTGCGACCATGCACCAGTGACAGCTCTGTTCAGAGAGACACCACACGTACATCACTGATTCAGTAACTCTATGCAGAATGGGCTATAGAAAATTCTCAAAATGCTGTTGTGATGGTGCTGCAGCCATAGCCTGTATGACTGGAGTTAAGGTGATGGGAATCATGACAAATGCAGGAACTATATTTGTACTGTACCTTAATCCAAGTGACAGGAAATCAAAATTAAAAATCCACTTACCCCAAGTTTAAAGTGATGGGAACTCTGCTGACCATCAAATTATGAACCATTCATCCTAATTTTAAAGGTGAATAGCCTACTTATACAGCCTCTATAATTGTCAAACAGCCATCACTTTCATATATAGTTGGGGAGAAACGAATAGGAGAGATATTCACTTGCATCTTTATTTATTTATCCCATACCGCACCATGCCGACCGATGTCCTACTAGTGTATGTTGGCTCATGTCATCTCCACTGCATGTTGCTGTGCAGTGCTGGGCCATGCTGGGCCGGAACACGTGCCACTGCAAAGACCTCCTCTTAGGCTGACAGGGTCATCACCAGTATTGCTTAGAGCACACAGTGTGTCATCAAATAGCCCCTGAATTCAGCATCACATAGAGGCTCCTTTTTCGTATGTATGCAGAATGTATGTGAACTAGCCAGCATTAAGCCTATAGCCAGCTAAGGCAATGTGTCCATACCACAGTCCACATGTTTTGTGATGTATTCCTAAGACTACAAGATCTTACTCTTAAACATAGTCTAATTTTAGAGCAGAACTGCATCCTGTTGTGTTAAATGGACGTGATGGTACAGTTCTGACATTCCATAGATGGAATAGCCTGTGTGTTCTCTGTACGCTGCTGCAACCACATGGTCTCTGCACTCTGCTGCCACCACCACCCCTCAGTCAGCGTGCACAGCACTGGCCTGGTCTCAGCACCACCATGCAGTGTACCGTTTAGGGAGTTGGATGCTTTAACTTACAAGAGGAGACTAATAGGCATCATCATACAGTGAGAAATACAAGCCATTCACCTTGCCACATATGGCTGACCAGGTCATACTGGTGCAGCTGTATCACATCAGAATCTGAAATGAGGCATACTAATGCAGCCTTTTTCAAACCGATAACAGGCATCATGCATACAACAAATCACTGAATATTCATTTCAGTTTTTTGTGAAATCAACGAATAACATATTGAACAGTGACATTTCCATTTAGAGAAGCGTTAATCCCCCTTTCCAAGTGACATCTCGGAACTTTATTTAACACCGACCAGAAGTTCCAACACATATTGACAGTATAGTCGAAGGCTAGTTTAAGATTTTTCCTCTATTCCCATTTCTGCTTCTGATCCACAACCACAACAACAACACACATTTTTATGAATATTCGTGCCAGTGATACAACAGCTTGTTCATCTTTTCGAGAAATCTAAGTGTTTCATCCGCTTCTCCTGTAGGTGCCCTCCCTTAAGACACAGAGCTGGCCTACACCAGTCATCTAGTGTGCTGTGCTGCTAACAATCCAATGTAGGAAATCTATTTCTAGTGCCTGACATGCATTCAGCACCCAAGTTCCACGCCCTATGGTCACAAACCATAGACAGGTATTAGAACGAATCACATCTCACATAATAACCTTGAAGATAGGAAAAATCACGACTCGAACAGAGGCATACAACTGTTTTGTCATCGTTGAACTATCGTCACTTGATGCTTTCATATGCTTTTATGCGAACAACATTAGACACCGACTGTAGTAGGATGGGGCTGAGGCCTAAGATCATCAGTCAATATGTTATACATCTACAACTACATACATTTCCCACAAGCAATTGTACAGTGCATGACAAAGTGTACCCTGTACCACTACTGGTTATTTCCTCACCTGTTCCACTCACAAATAGAGCAAGGGAGAAATGACTGTCTAGATGCATCCATATGAGCCCTAATTTCTCATACCATTTCTTCCTGGTCTTTCTGCAGTATGTATATTGGTGGCAACAGAATCGTTATTCAATCAGCTTTAAATGCTGGTTCTCTAAGTTTTCTCAATGGTGTTCCTTGAAAAAGACGTCTTCTTCCCTCCAGGAATTCCCATTTGAGTTCCCACAGCATGTTTGTAATACTTGCTATTGTCAGAGTCAACTGCTAATGAATCTAATATTGTTGGATAGAACAGGACAGGAACGTTTATGTACCTAAACAAACACAGCACGTGGAGATTGCTACTCCATGCACACTGACCGCTGCAAAACCCAGCATCACAACCGAAACTGTTTCGCCATGCTTGTGTGTGATAGCTTGGATCGAGGGATGCTGAGAGCTACGTCACTTCCATTGGTGCACAAGACACAGGCAGACGTCAATACTTCTGCACCATCCAACAAACGAAGCGTGTACCATAATCACCTTTCAAAGCTGTGGCTATCATTCTGTGAGAGCTGAAGATGAACTCCTTGACGGAAATAGTGGGGTACTGGACAGCAGCGTTTGAAATTCGAACTTCAGTAGCCGCAGTAACGTCAAGAACGAGAACGAGAACAGAACACTAAATTACCACAATATCTATCTCACATACAATAATTGTCAAGCAAATGGCTTGAAAAACATACTGGCCGAACCTCCCAAAAACTATAAGTGTTTTAGACTCTCTATACAGGACATCTAACAAATGCAGTAGATTTCTCAAGGTTTTGTCTTCTGAATTTTGACGATGATTTAACGCCTTCCAATAGTCCTTAGGTTCATAACTTAAAGTAAAATCAATAGATCAGTACTGCATTGATCTGCAGGACACATAAAACTTCTGTTATCCCTCCTGTAAAGTTGTTCGATACAGCTTTTCACAGTATGATATTTCCTAAAAGCAGATCATGTTCACATCATGGTAGACCTGCGGCGCTGACAGATGTAGTGCTATTAATAACCCCTTGCCACAGCAGTGCAGACAGCTCTATCGAGAAATTGTATTATAGAGTATCATTATGTGGATTCAAAAGTCTTGGTATTTGATCCATTGTCAGTCATATGATTTGCATCCGTTACTTACCATTTCTCACGATTATTTTAATGTTTGTTTGTGTAGAACAATGTAGTTATAATTCGTACCATAATGTCATCTTCTTGTTTAGTTAGGCACTTTATAAATTCGGGAAGCTGCCTGTAGAGCTATGAGTAATGTCAGACTCTGTGTAGTGGAGTTCTAAATAGTCTACATGCAAGTTAACCACTACAGCAAACGAACTGTTGTTAAATACAATTACTCCACCAGTTTTAAAACTCGGCAAGCTGCTTTCCAGCTACTAGATCTGCATTGTGCTCTTCTTATAACCAGGTGGACACATCACAGAGCATTGTTACGCTGTGAATATTACACAGAAGCACGTGACATAGAATGCATTACAAATATTGTTTCTTAGCGCGAAAAATATCTAGCAGCACCATGGAGTTGCAAATAGCAGATTAATAATATGCTCCTTCAGTCATGACACTTAACTACAAACCGAGGACGCTAAGGCTGCAGTAATATCACAACACAGATGCAGAACTGGATAGCGGTCCTCTGTGCTGGAAAGAATGAAATGTAACTTCGTGGGAAGCTATTTTCATCAATACACCTCTGACTAACCTTATTTATAGTGCAAAAACCTTCTATTGCCATAACGTCTGACCTACTTTTCAAAAAGACTTACAGGCTGGAGACACATATCCATCGAGATGTATATGTCTCCCGGAAACATCATATCAAACAGCGATGAATGATGTTAGAAGGCAAAGTCATCCCATACTAGTGAAAGTAGCTGATGGAAACTTCTGTCTCTGGAAGGCGTACCCACACTCCATACGTAAGAATGGTTGTCACACACGCCAGTAGAATTGAATCTTAAGTGGGTAAATCTTACATAAGGCTGGAAGAAATCTTTAGGTGTGATCTGCAACACACAAATCCTTTTGTGCAGTGCACGGACCGAGTTTGAGGCATTCTGAACCATAGTATTCGGAATACTCTAAGTCCTTACTCGAGTCACATATAAGTAATATAATACAGTTGACTATAGTCACCCTCTTCTCTAGAGTGTAATTCCACAACAGTTAGGCACACACTGAATTCTACAACTTCCTGTTAGTCTGGTGTCGTTAATAGGGCGTAATAGCGGAACTCTTATACTTAAACAAGGGCATCACAAATCTCCTGGAAGTGTGTAGAGGGCTGCGCAGCGCACCTTCCTGTCACAAACATCTTGTGTGGTTTTGTTAGATGCATGATATTCCAGTTATACATATCGTGATTCATCATGTAATCTGATATAGACAGTCTTCAATTTCTAGGTAGAACGATGAGTTGCACCAACTCAGCAACTTGGCTTGCTGCTCATAGCACGACCTGACATATTGACCGGTTTAATTTCTGAAGTTTAATTAGTCTTACTTGAGAAGCCCTCATCATAAGGGCCAGCATAGGAGCAATACCATCGATAATGAAATAATATTATCGGTGGTTACTGCAGTAGAAAAAGTTTTATTTTCTTAAATCGCAGTAAACAATACGGCGACTTAATCGTTTGTAGTGAATATTCCCATCTTACTACGCCAGTACTTGAAGATCTAACACATTTCGTTCTTTTGTTACGTCATCAGACAGGTCTCCTCCCTTCAACATACTCTTTTCACTTATCTGCTCTCTCTCTCTCTTCTGTGTTCAACAGTGAAGTTAATGATGCAGTCTTTATGTTGACAACTTTGATTTTAATTTCACTAAGAACTATTTTGAATTTTGTGTATGTTCAATCAGTTCTTCTGACGACCATTTATTTTTTGATGTATTCACGTCTTCCCAACAGAAATTTCGCCTAGACTTCTGCACACTTACTTTGCACTTTATTCTTAAGTGTCTTATATTGCTATGTTCTTTCATTTCCTAAACATTTTAGTACTTCTTTCTGTAGTCGATCAACCAAAGTATTTCTTCTGTAACCCAAGATTTCTTTAGAACTACCTACCTGGCACCTACATTTACCTATCCAATTTCTGTGATTGTCCTTTTTAGACGTGTTTATTTCACCTCAACTGAACTGCCTATTGTTGTATTCATGTAGTAGTATCTAGAGCCTTACAGGAATTCAAATGCATCTTATCTTAACTCAGTGTTTCTGTATCCCACTTTCTTCACATTTATACTTCCTGACGATTTTCTTACATGCTTTCTACCCTTCATCAGTAATGAAGTCTGATGGAGACTATACCTACTCCTGGGTACCCTTATAGTCCAGTATCATGTTTTAGAATCTCTGTCTTATTTGATTTAATCCAGCTGGAATCTCCTCATATCGCCAGGCTTTTCCCAAGCATACCTCATTCTCTTGTTCTTCTCAACACCGTGTTCACTGTTAATACGAAAAATTTACTGCAGAGCTCAACTAGCATTTCTCCTCTCTCATTGCTACTACCTGAGCCCATATATCCCAGAAACTCTCTCTATTCCTTTCTCTTTAGTGTTCCAGTCGTCCATGATCATGAGATTTGCATCTCCCTTTATATACCTAATTACACATTCAGTGTTCATCGTATATACTCTCTCTGTCTCTTCATCTTCCGCTTGTGTCATTAGCATGTATACCTCAACTGCTGGTGTGGGTGTTGGTGTGGTTTGCTGTCGATTCTGATGAGAATAATCCTATCACTAAACTGTTCACTGCAACACTCTTCCCTACATTTCATATTCCTGGGGAATTCTAGTCCCATTTCACAATTTCTGGTGCTGTTGAAATTACCCTTTATTCGCCTGTCAGGAAATTCTTATCCGCTTTATTTAACTTCATTGTTCCCTACAATATATAGACTAATCCTCATCATTTCCATTTTCAGATTTTCTATCTTCCTTCCCATATTCAGTTTTCTGACATCCCACACTCCAACTCGTAAAATTCTGCCCTGTAGTTAGCTATTAAATCATTTTCCCTTTCCACTTGGCAGTCCTCTCCTTCAGATCCTAATGTGTGATTAATCAGTAAGCCTTGCTGGTCAAGAGATCATGGTGATACTTTTTTAGTTACTGGTCACATGTTCTGTAGATATGCATTATGTGTCTTTAATATCGTGTTTTGGATTGCTTTCTGCATTTTAATGTCGTTGATCATTGCTGATTCTTTCGGGTTTTAGGATGAGTTTCCTATCCCAAGGACAAAAGGATCCTATGGAACATTCTTCATCCTGTGTCGTCTTTGACAAGGCCATTGTCAGAATAAGAGTGGCTACTTATATTGGCAGTCTTTGGATGTCATTTCTGATGACTTTTCATTCAAAATCCAAGACCTGGCAAGTACTGATCATGGGACCCAGGACATTTTTGACTACTTTTGAAAAACGCTACTCCTAGATGATGATGCTGTGAGCCACATTACCCCCTGAAATAAGAAATCAAAATTCGTATACACCTGCTCCCAAGGATGTTAGGGTTTAAGCTTGGAAGAAAAGTCTATGCCAGCACCATCTGATTCTATGTGTAAGTGTTGCTGTCTCAAATAGAATGCTCAATGGCTTTAATGATGTCACCAGCTGAAGTGGCCGTGCGGTTCTAGGCGCTTCAGTCTGGAACCGCGAGACCGCTACGGTCGCAGGTTCGAATCCTACCTCGGGCATGGATGTGTGTGATGTCTTTAGGTTAGTTAGGTTTAACTAGTTCTAAGTTCTAGGGGATTAATGACCTCAGAAGTTGAATCCCATAGTGCTAAGAGCCATTGGAACCATTTAATGATGTCAGGCCAGTAAACTTATCAGCATACCACGGCTTTCATCTGCTACATTCTCCAGTGTCAAATGTGGAGCAATTGGAAGATACAGGTGCAGAACAGGAGTGAAACCATGACCCAACAGTCTTTGTCCTCCATGATTGACAGTAGAACATCGTCCATGGTGTTGATATAGTGATAACAGGGAAATAAATTTCTGTTAAGTCCTGTCTGGCTAGAGGTACTTTTTCTATCTGAGAATAATTTATCTGGTCTGCTCTAAGCATTTTGGAGGCAAAGCCTATCAGCTAGTTCATGCCAACTGCATGCTTACACGAGAGAATGATCCAAATACCATACTCGAAAATGTCTGTTGCTAGCTTCAATGCTAGGTAGCTGCACTGATTTTCTTGCAGTGCACATGTTCTCACCATTCACACACTGTAGGGTTGTATCTTCTCACAAATATACTGTCTGGAAAGATAATGTTGCACGGGATCTTTCCTTATATAAGGAATGAAGATGATGTTATTCCTACCTATTTCATGTGATTGCCTGAAATGTAGTATGGTATATCTTATTTCAGCCTGACATTCGTTGCATACCATCTTCAAGATGATGCAATTTTAATAGCCATCAGTACATATTCTTATGAATATCATTCCATTTTCTTTTTCCAATCTCAATAGATTCTTAATCCTTTCTCATAAAGCAGTTCCTTTTTTATTTGTTCATGACTTCTATACAAGTATTTCATTTCTTAGGCAAGTAAGTTGTAATACTGGCAAAATCACACTCACAGAATAGATTAATTGTCATCTGAAAATTATATCACATTTATAATTCCTGTTGTATATCATACAAGAGTCCTAGTACAAAGATATTCCCATGTACGCTTTTAACAAAGTCTGGTAGCAGGAAACACTACATTTGAACCCATGCTGGACAAGAATATAACGTATGACTTCCAGATATCGTATGTGGGTTAAAGATAACAGTTATATACAAATATATGTTGTGAACTGTAACTCTTCAATTTTGTCTACTTTTGGAGTGAACTGAGTCATTAAGAAACTACAAATTTCTATCTCTTACTTTTTAATTAGTTACACTTGCTCAGCTTTGATGTAATTAACACCTGATAAGTCTTATCTAGGAACAAGATGGTAATAACATCGTATACATTCAGTGTAATATTGTATATTCATGAGAGAAATGAGAAAACTGCAAATTGTCTGTTATTTGTAAACCAAATTTAGAAAATGAATAAGGTATTCCTCTGAACATACACTCTATTAATCTGTTATAACGATTGCTGGAATTTTATGTGATTAAATTATTAAGTATTGGCAGAGTATGACAATAAGAAATTTAATGTTTACCTGTCTCACACAGATTACCTCCATTTCATTTTAATAATTTGATTTTAACAAAAAGATGGCGTCAGTAACAGCATTGTGCGATAGTTTCTCTCAAGAAAACAGTAATTCTAAAGTAATCGTGTGTGTAATCTGTAATTCAAATGTGCAAAATGGTTTCAGACTTTGCTTAGAATCACAAGTATGGATACATTCTGCGTGTGTGAGATTCATTAATGCAAAAACTGTGTTTTCATGTGAATGTGATCAGGGAAGTTGTAACGGATTTAACGCCATGTTAGTCGCTTACGCTACCGTACGTGAAATTAATGTGTTACAAAGTGTGTTGTATGAATTGCAAAGTGCTAAAAAAACAATAAAAGTCCTAAAAGCAAAGCTTCGTGAATGTGAATTGAATGGAGTATCATCACTTAACACAAACTCCGAAATCTACAGCACATCTATTCTTCCAAAAACGATCGAAAATTTAAAAAAATACGAACTAAAAGCAACTAAAAGGATCGCTGTACAAAACAGATACAATGCTCGGGAAATATGTGACGAGATAAAATCTTGCGGAGAGAGAGTGGAAGCAGTAAGTGTCGTGAGAACTGAAAGTAAACAAGCCTCCGAAAAGTTCCTTACACCTAACATACAAGCAACTGTTAACAGAAACCTCGAGCGGAAACTTAACAACTCAGCCTATAATGTGCTCAAAACGTTAAAATCTGTTAATAATATAATACATAGAGACTGTGAAAAGAAAGAAGATCGTATAATAGACTGCAAAACTTCGGAAGACTTGAGCACAACAAATAATGCTTTTACTGTACATATTCTTGCCGACAGTCTCGGAAAAATACTGGCAGAAACCCTATATAACTCAGGATGCAGTGTTACTAGCGTAATAAAACCTGATGCTCCACTGAAAGAGATCGTCAACAACTGCGAAAATCTGAGTATCAAGATAAAGAAAAATGATTGTGTTCTAATCCTAGGGGGCGGAGTAAACGTCCGCTGCAATGATGTATTATCAGCAAGACGAGCGCTAAGAGGGACGCTCGAAAAGCTCAAAAATGTACATGTGATGGTAACCAGCATTCCATACGATTTTTTTAAGAAATCTCGTGCTAACGAAGAAATAGAAAAACGAACAGACTGCTTCACAAAATAACAAAGTGCTACCCAAATTCAACATTTGTCCAGCTAGATTTCAGAAAACACCATTTCATAAACAGTGGAGATCTCCTAAATAGAGCAGGACAACTGTATGTCTGTGCTCAAATTATGAAAACAATAAATAATTTCAATGATCAACACAAACTGCCTGGTATCCTCACCATAGCAGTAACTGAGCAAATGGAAATTTGCAAGGAAACGTCTAAGATGAGAGAGATACCTAACATACCGGTACCAGTATCTGAAGGAGTGGTAGAATGTGGGGTACCAGCAGAAATGTCAGGAACATCCAGCAGAGTTGAAGAGGAAACAATTTCTTCAGATGAGAAAGCCTACAAACCTAGTGTAAACTCATGTGCACCTGAAACCTCCAAGGATGAAGCTGTCAGCACATTCGACACACTTAATGCTTCATGCTCACTTGTAACTAGGACTGCAACCACACCAACAGCCAAGAACCATTCAATTAGATCCAGAAACTCATCAGCTGCTCTGCAGACATCTCAAAGGAAGAGCCTCAGGATAAGAAGAGCTGCTGTGCGTAGTGACTATTTTTTATGGGACCTTCGCAATTTGAAGAAGAAGAAAAGGCAGAATCTTTACAGTGTCAGCAACAAGAAAGTACAAAGGTAAATAGTGCAGCAAATCCACTACATGAAACTTTAACAGTTGTATACCAAAATGTGCAAGGACTAGAAAGTAAATGAGCTGAAATAGAAGTTCTATTAACTGACTATCTAAAAGACATTAACATACTATGCATAAGTGAGCACTGGGTAAAAGAAATGCAACGTCTAGCACAATTATTCCAAATTTTGAAATGATTAGCAAATTTTGTAGAATCAACCATAAAGGGGGTGGGACTTGTATTTATGTTAGGACAGGGGTAGAATCAAAAGAAATTAAATGTAAACTAAAATGCATAGAAAAAGATTTTGAATACAGTATATGTGAGCTAACCAAATTAAAAATTACTATTGTGTGTTTGTACCGCTCACCACTGGGCAACTTTGCCATTTTTATGGAAAACCTTGAGGGACTGCTGAATGAACTTAAACATAATGTAATTGTTCTTGGTGATTTTAATGTTAACTTTAAGAATGATTGTAGTAAACAACAGCAACTGTGCAATCTGTTTTTGTGTCATAATATGATGGCAACTGTAAATGAAGTCACCAGATGCAGAAATATGTCTGAAACTATAATAGATCAAGTATTTATAAACAAGGACAAGTGTGAATATAACACTGAAGTAATTGACTCTGGTTTCTCGGATCACAAGGGTATCAAATTGAGTTTAAATGTCACATCTTACAAGGACCCTGTTATCAATAACAATTACAGATAAAGGAGATTTATAAATGATGACAGCATAAGAATTTTTAATTACATTCTGGAAAATAACAACTGGGGTAGTGAATCAAGTGGTGATGTCAACAGAAAGTTTGACTCATTTCTTGAAAGCTACAAACACTGCTTCGATGTTGCCTTTCCTATAAAAAGAGTCAAAACTAAACACAAAACCAAAACATGGGTTACACAGAGGATTAGAAAGTCATCAGACACTCTCAGAAAGTTAAATAAATCAGCCAGGAAGAATGTAGTACTGAAAGCACATGTGAAATGTTATAGAAGCCTGTACAAGAAAGTAATAATTGCAGCTAGGAAGCTTGATAATCATACCTATATTGAGAAAGGTAACAACAAAATGAAGTCAACTTGGGAGGTAATAAATAAAAATATAGGTAGACACAAAAGAAAAGATAACAGCTTTGTCATTAAAAGTGGGGGTAAAACTGTTAAGGATCCACTTCAGATTGCCAACATATTTAATGAACATTTCACAAATATAGCCATAAATTTAATTAAAACTAAATGCAATTCCAATAGCAAGGAAAAAATCCCCATAAATGACATGACAATGTTCCTTTATCCAGTATCTGATTCAGAGGTACTAAATGCTATAAATAAGTTAAAAAATAAAATGTCATGTGGGTGTGATGGGATTCCTGACAAAGTCATTAAGCAAAGTGCAAGAAACATAGCCTCGCATCTCACTGAAATTATAAATGAATCTTTTAAGACAGGGGTGTTCCCATCAAAACTTAAAATGTCTACTATAAAGCCACTTTACAAGAATGGTGATAAATATGATGTTAGTAACTTTAGGCCTTTATCAATGTTGTCAGGTTTCTCAAAAATAATAGAAAGGATAATGTATCAGAGACTATACAAATTTCTTATTAAGAATAGAATATTGGTTAATGCACAAAATGGTTTCCGTAAAAATAAATCAACTGAAACAGCTATCTTCAATTTTTTGCAACTTGTTCTAAATTCCATAAACAGAAAGGAATTAAATTGTGGATTGTTTTTAGACTTATCAAAGGCCTTTGATGTCATCGAGCATAAGTTACTGCTTAGGAAGTTATATGCCTATGGGATACGTGGAGTTGCCCACAAATGGTTTGAATCATATCTGTCAGACAGGTATCAGAAGGTGGAGGTAAGCCAGGCAGATAGGACATATTCATCAAGATTCGAGAGAGTTTTGTATGGAGTACCCCAGGGATCTGTATTAGGGCCATTACTGTTTTTAATATTTATCAATGACCTACCAAGTCATCTATCTGAAGCAGAGGCAGTACTGTTTGCTGATGATACAAGTTTGTTTGTTAAAGCAAATAGTGAAGCTGACTTACAGGAAAAAGTCACATTAGCAACAGACGAAGCAGACAGATGGTTTAATGAAAACAGACTCATTGTGAATGCCAAAAAAACAACGTGGATCAACTTCAGACATATTACAAATAAAATAAAAACTAACCTTACAGTAGAACTGGGTAAGTGTAAGATTGAACAAGCATCATACACTAAATTCTTGGGACTATGGTTTGATGAACACTTAAGATGGGAAAAGCATGTAATATCATTGAACAAAAAATTAAGTCAAACATGTTATATACTTAGAATGCTTAAAAGCTAATGTAATATTAAAACAGCGTTATGTGTTTATTTCTCATTCATGCACAGTTTATTAAGATATGGCGTACAGTTTTTGGGGAACATCAGTCTAACAAAACACTCATTTAGACTACAAAAGAAGGCAGTCAGAATAATAAAAGGTATAGGATATAGAGACTCTTGTAGGCAAGCTTTCAAAGAATTAAAAATCATGACACTACCATCTTTATACATATATGAAAGCATATGTTTCTTAAAAGAACACGAGGAATTTTCTACATTAAACAGAGAATTTCAGAACTACAAAACAAGGAATAGGAATGATTTCCACAGAGAAATTCATAAAACAGCTATGTATCACAAAAGTGTACTATACCAACCCAAAATCCTCTACAGTGCTCTCCCCAAAGAACTAAAAATAATACCAAAACTGTACATATTGAAAAGAGAATTAAAAAACATGTTATTGAGCAATAGATTTTACAGTATTGAAGAGTTTGTGAATCGTTGACAATAAAAGCGCAGTTAATATTTCCCTGACATACTAAATATGTGTAATTGCTCACATTTAAATACTTGCTGTTTCTATGAAAGTGTGAAACTGTGAATGTAAGAATGTAAATAATCTTTGATGTGAGAATCACAAACTTTTTTTTTTTGTACGTTGTTATCCTACTTGTGTATTTATATGTTAATGTTCTAAAAGTTCTATTAAAATTGTAATGTCTAAGTGACATGTAAATTCAATTACAAATTTTCATGTATATGTATTTTAAATTGTAATGTTTGTTGACAAGTCCTATATCATTTCGATGATGTACTACAAGGACGCTAATAAATTGAATTGTATTGAACTGAATTGAATTCTCGCTACGCTTTTATTAAAGAACTCTTCAGAACAGAGCATCATATGTTTTATAAAACAAAAATATTGGAAAACTGTATATCTGCTTATGAACTGTCAGAAATACAAAATATAATCAGCAACACTCTAAAACAATTATGTACAACATAATTTTAAAAATCTGAGATAGCATTACATACTTTTAGTGGAACAGTATAGAGACATTTGGAAAGGAACTTTTAGATGAGGGAGAAGAATATAAAACTTCAAGGAGCTGATGACTTTGTAATCTGTCAGAGATGTCAAAGAACTTGGACAAGCAATTGAATGGAATAGGCAGTTTATTCAAAAGAGGTTATAATGTGTCAACTGGTTATAAAGGCAAGATGATGTCACATATAGATTATTTAGCATAACTAATGTGCATGTTATATGACAAAATCGTATCAAATTGCGTCAAAATATGCTCAGTTATGCATAAATGGTATCATTCTCATTGTGCGTGAAACGAAATGCAATGGTCATTTAGCCGTGATTGAAATGTGCAATACCAATGGCTAACTTAAAAGTGCTAGAAAAATTGCAAGAAAACTTGGAAACATCAAAAGGACACATCATACTGCTGGAAA
The DNA here is from genome assembly GCF_023864345.2 of Schistocerca serialis cubense. Lineage (NCBI taxonomy): Eukaryota > Metazoa > Arthropoda > Insecta > Orthoptera > Acrididae > Schistocerca > Schistocerca serialis. The sequence goes on along the minus strand of NC_064638.1, from coordinate 138,804,773 downwards.
ACATGGAAAAATACTTATGCAAACCACCACATCAAGATCGTACACATATCCAAACACACAGTGAACTAAAACATACAACATCTAAACCTGTTTCACAAGTACTCAAATTTCTTCAGGAAATAGTCTGAAATTTACAATAACTCAACGAATTTGAAACTTTTGTTGCTTGCTCTTCAGATAAAGTACACGATCTAGATCGCTAATAACAAAACGCTCGAAGGACCAGCTAGGACACAGTACATTAGTAGAATCTGACTGTTGTAAAAAAAGGTAAACAAACTGTTTAATAACGACACTTAAATGACAAAAAATAACACAGTTCTCCTTGCTGATAGTCACGGCAGGGGAATTGCAGGAATGCTTCGCTACCAGCCCGATGTAAATATTACCAGCGCTGTTGAACCTGGAGTTAGATAGCAGGAAATCTTGAAGAATTACAAAAACAAAAATTGTTTATTACAAAATGAATTCCTTGTGGTACTAGGAGGTGCAAATGATGTGTACAAGAACGATTTCCAAATTGTAACTGCAGTTCTAACAGACACTTTAAGTAAAACAGACGACCGAAAGGCGATTGTGATAGGTATACCACGCAGGTATGGCCTGATGAAATCTTCTGTTATAAACTAAGATGTCCAAAAGGCAAACATCAGTTACAGAAAGGTCTGCCAGTCCTATCGAAATGCTACTTTCCTCCGCATAGGTGATATGGAAAGAAAGCAGTTTACAGTACATGGCAAGCATCTGCATAAAAGGGGCAAATCATTGCTCAGTCAGAGCATTTCTGGAAAGTGTTCATCATAGAAATGAGAGCTGTGACACTGCTGAACTGCCTTCAGAAAAAGAGGCATGAAAGCATCTAACACCGACAATGTCATCATAGAAGTGCTACTTTCTTCTTTACAGCTGATCAAGTGGACAGGGAATATGTGACTGGATGCCCATCTGCACTCACAGCAACAACATCAGCAGTAGAGGACACTGGAACACCATCAACAGATAAGAGAAAACAACTGCAAGTGAAATCTGTAGTCAAACAAGCAGACAGGAAATAATGCCTACACCCCACCTGGAGGATTTTTTAATGTCAGCACAAAGAGGAGGCAACCATCACAATAAGAAGAACTAAATACTCATCAGTATTTTATCAAAATATACAATCCATGAAGAATAAAGTTCAACACCTAGAATTAGAACTGCAAGCACTAGACAATGCAATTGTATGCATCCCTGATACTGGCCCAAGAAAATAAAATCGTATATTTTGCATTAACATTATGTGACTCGGCCTGTTACTATGATAGAATTACCATGAAAGATGAGGGTTCATGTGTATATTACATTTAAAATTAGAAAAGACCTTACAGCATTAAGTGAAGACAATTTTGTTTGAATGTAAGTTGAAATACAGAAAACAGCATGCCAAAAAATTAATTGCATTTTATTTTTAATGAGCCCCTAGTGGCAATCAGATACTTTTTTCTTAAAACTCAGTAAGAGCTTATACAAGGTATCTAACCCAAAAAATCAAAAAATAAAATAAACTTTATAATGTGTGAGTATTTAAATATCAAAACAATGAAATTAGATGATGTTATTAGTACATGCCTGACTATTCTCTACTTCTAGCACATAACATCACACATAAACTGTTCAACTAGAGTGACCAAACACTCTTCCTCTGTAATAGATCAGACATACAAAGAATGCACTGCCGGTTACTTGTTTAAAATCTAGGCCTATTAGATCGACTCTGTCGGATATTAAAAGCTGTAAAAAGTCTGCTAAATTTTTAATAAGTTTATGACAATATTTAAACTAAAAGTTGAGGAAGCGTTTCGCATAACACTACATTTCATTGGAGCTTTAAAAAATACCAAAAATACCCTGAAACTCTATCACCCAACCTTTTCAGAATTTACAAAAATTACAGGGAAAATTATAGAAAGGTATTGCTAGCTGCAAAAAAACTTGCAAACAGCAAAATATTATTGAAGGCAGATAACAAAATCAAAGCAGTCTGGAACATAATCAAACAGGAGAGAGCAAATGTTGGACAAAAATTTCTGGAAACACAGAATAAAAGCACAGATGTTCAAACCAGCAACCAAAAGAAACTAACAAACTACGTGAATGAATACTTCAGCGGTATTGCTAAGAAGCTTCAAGAGAAATTTCCACTACTGTTCTGCACCATGAGGACTAACCACCACATTCAATGGTGCTCTTTCCAACAACAGAGAAAGAGGTAGCATAGGTAATACGCCAATTGGGCAATAAAAAAAACCCATATTGTCAGATGAGATCCTAGTCAGTGTTCTTAAGAAATGTATAAACAACATAAACATCATTAACAGTCTATGAATCTTACAGATCTGGATGCTTACATGAACACCTGAAACAAGCAAAAGTTATACCAGTAGTAAAAAATTGTGATGCAGAAAATGTAGAAAATCACAGACCAATTACTTTACTGTTTTGCATTTCCAGCACAATAGAACCCAAATGAAAAATTGACTCATGAAGTTCTTAAATTAATACAACCTTCTCCCCAGTGAACAATTTGGTTTCATACCCATAAGAGGTACACAGTCAGCTGTAGCACAGTTTACTAAAGCAAGGTGGTGAATGCAACAGGCACTTTGTTTGATCTATCAAAAGCATTTGATGTAGTTGACCACAGAATTTTTTTACACAAATTATAACTACTAGGAAAACAGGTATAGTGAAGAACTGATGTAAGTAGTATTTGGAAAACAAAGTGCAAAGAGTTGAAATCTCACACATCCCTAAAAGACTAGTAGTAAAACACTTACCAGATCCTCCAAGGAAGTGTATTGGGCCCAATCCTCTTCCTTATATATATGAATGTTCTCCTACAGAGTGTCAGGTATGGAGAAAAAATACTATTTGCTGATGATAGCGCCATGGTGATTACAGAAAAAAATTGAACACACTGAACAGAAAAATCCAATGGAGCTCTGAAAGATGTTCAGAACTGGTCATTAAAGAACAGAGTAACTTTAAATGTGAAAAATGACAAATCGTATAAATATTTGACTAAATAAAAAACCCAGTGATACTACACTGAAAGTAAACAATGATGCAGTAAATTGTGCAACTGAGACCAAATTCTAGGGGATGACTGTAGGCTGTCAATTGAAATGGACAGAACAAGTGAGAATTTTGGCAAAGAGGCTATTCTCAGGTTGTTATGTCCTGTGTATCCTTGCACCAGTGCACAATATTTCATGCCACAAAGTGGCATACTTTGAATGTAAGCATTCAATCCTCAGTTATGGGATAATATTTTGGGGACCAAGTGCTGGGAACATACACATTATTTTCAAGACGCAGGAAAGAGCTGTACAAATAGTAACAAATAGTAGTAACAGGGCACACTGTAAAGAATTATTGGAAAACTAGAAATTGTGGTACTTCTGCGAGAATAAATCTATCACAAAATAATGTATACGAGAAAAAATCTTAATCTGAACACCACAAACAGCACAATACTTGTCCATGGAACCAAATCCAGACACTGTTAACATCTAAATAGAAGAAACAAGTCCTCTAAATAGTGCATTATACCATGGAATAAAATTGTACTATAGACTGCCACAAGAAATAAAAGATGTAAAAGGCCAAAGGCTAAAACTGTTTACTTAATAACAGTTATACACTGTTAATGAATATTTAAAATAATAGGTTGTAAATGAATTTCCATGAAAATTGTACTATGTAACAATTAATGACATGATCAGAAAAGTAGGACAGAATAGAGGAGCTACAAATACTGCAAGACCCGCATTTGTTTTGATAAGAAATATTGTAAGACATTTAATGGCATCCATAGAGTGTGTATTGTTCTACTGATGAATAAATAAATCACTCAATCAAACATAAAACAAGGATGATAGATTGTAGTAGAATTTTTTTAAGATTGTGTAAAGTACAGTTTCATATTTTATCATACAAGATATTCCAAAAAACGCCAACAAACGCTAGGAACAAGTCCCTTATACAGAAATAAGTAAATAAGTCCAGTAAACACAGGCTCTAAAATGCATACCTTGAGTGGTATGAGCACTTTTTCATCTTTGATACTATGAAACAAATATTTTATGCTGCAAGGTCTTTGCTTACTATATTTTGGGAGGAGGAAGTACAGACCAAAACACGAAGAAAATGTCTGGTAAACAAGGGTCGAAAATGCATACAAGAGCTATGACACTTGTTCATCTTTGATAGTGAGAAACACCTCTCTTCTACTGAACAAGTGCTCATAGCTCATAAAATGTGAATTTTAGAACCCATTTTACTAGACTTTTTTCTTATTTTGGACCATACTACCTTCTTCCAGAACATTAAAAAGATTAGATTAGATTAGATTCAGTTTTCGTTCCATAGACCCACAAATTGAGACGATTCTCGGGGTTTGGAAGTCATCTCAAAAAATATAGCATAAAAACATAAAACATTGAATATAATGCATACCACCCTGATCATTTGTCAGGAGATTGTCGAAATAGGTGAATACAATGTAGTAAACTGGAACAGCTAATATTTACAGAATTAACACACTATCAAAATGAAACACTCTTAGGTACTATTAATAAATTTATCATACACAAAATACCTAATCTTGACTGTTGTGACCAATTGCTGGCAAAACTGAAATCTAACAGATATTTATACTTAAGATGGCTTAACAGTCTCTGTTAAGATATTCATCTATGGAGCAGGAGAAGTTGCCTATCAAAAAGTCTTTCAAATTCTGTTTAAGCTGTGCTTTACCTGAAACCAAGTTTTTGTTGGTTGCTGGCAATTTATTGAAATGTTTGTTCCTGAACATTGGACCCCTTTTGGACCAACGTAAGTGATTTTAGGTCTTTGTGTAGATTGTTCTTATTCCTAGTATTGATACTATGTATGGGGCTATTGGTTGGAAAGACAGATGTATTACTTGCAACAAATTTCATTAAGGAATAAATATACTGAGAAGCAATGGTTAGAATACAAAGTTCCTTGAACAGATTTCTACATGATGTTCTTGAATTTACACCATAAATTATTCTTATCACACGCTTTTGCACCCAACAAACTTTTGCTCAGTTTGATGAGTTGTCCCAAAATATAATCCCATATGGCATAATAGAACGAAAGTAAGCAAAGTATGCAACGTTTTTTTTATCTCCTGAAGCTGACATCATTCTAACAACAAATACAAACCTGTCTAGGCACTTAAGCAATTTTGTGGTATGCCCCTCCCAACTGAATTTATTATTCGATCTGCATGTCTTCACATGTTATATACATGCTGCAAGGAAATCTCTTACAGGTTCTGAACTGCATATAATGCCTCTTCTCAAAGATTAATGACAGTGATTTAGCTTTAAACCACTTATTAACATAAGTGAAAATTTGATTAGCAGCTATTTCTAAATGTATGCTTGACTTGCTACTTATTGCAATATTTGTATCATCTGCAAACAAAACAAACTTAGCATCTGGCAATGTAACAGATGAGAGGTCTTTAATGTATACAAGAAAAAGCAATGGATCCAAAATGGATGCATGGATTACAACATGTAATTAGCTACCAGTCAGATGAAGACTGACTGCTTACTGTACAGGTATTTTGCAACGACACTCTTTGTTTCCGGTTAGATAGATAATACTCGAACCATTTCGCCGGTGGCGCCATAATATTTCAATTTACTTAAGACAATGATGTGGTTCACACAGACAAAGGCTTTTGACAGGTCACAGAAAAAGCCAGAAGCCTCTAATTTATTGTCTAATGTAAGTGTAAATTGCTTTCTCTACATCAGAACCCTTCAGAAATCCAAACTGTGACTTTAACAATATATTATTTGCAGTCAGATGCTTAAGGAGACACTCGAACACAAACTTTTCAAATATTTTTGAGAAAGCCAGAAAAAGTGAAATAGGTCAATAGTTTGATGGTATCACTTTATCCCCCTTCATGTAAAGAGGCTTAACTTCAGCATATTTTAGCCAGTCTGGAAATGTTCCGCTGATAAGAGATTGATTACACAAATAATTAAAATAGAACTCAACTCACATGAGCACTCTTTGATTAACTTCGTTGATGTATTATCATACCACTGGAATGCTTAGATTTTAAGGATTTTATGATGGATGCTACTTCTTTCGGAGACATGTCGTCTCCATTTTACTGAAGATATTTTTAAAGACTGTTCCCAGATACTACATTGGACTGTTCACCGAACCTGATAATCCCAAGCTGTCAGTAACAAATGAAGTAGTTGTTTAAGAGGTTTGCAACACTACATGTACTTGTTGCCAAAGTCTCATTTATTTTTAGAGCTACCTGTTCGTCTTCCTTATTGACTCCACCTATCTTAGACTTCACTACATCCCATACAGTTTTTATTTTGTTGCCTGATGTAACTATCTTTTTTCTCATAATAAAGCTTCTTCGATTTCTAGATTACTTGCTTCAATATTTTGCTGTATTCTTTGTAATACATCACAATTCTAACATCAGAGCTGATCCTAGATAGTAGATACAGTCTCCTTTTTGTCCCACATGATATCTTTATTCCTTGTGTAATCCATAGTTTACTTCTTGACTACTGTGTGATTTGAGATACCTTTAGAGGAAAACAATTTTCAAAACAGGGGTAACTTTATTAATGAATGCTTTGGCCCCTTAGCCCCTGGATATTCTGATGTAATAACGATAACTAATTTTGTGAACTGGCTGAATTACAACTGGATGAACCTAATTTTCCTGCTAATTTTTGACAGTCTCTAGTTTCAATCATAGCCTGTCTGCATGAATTGTGTACATTAAAATTTCCTTTCTGGCTGCCTGTTTTATCAATGTGAATGTCATTTTCAGTCTGCCTCTGAACATCTTTTGTTTCTGCCCTCCCTACCCTAAAAAAACTGCTGATCTGTCACTTGTAACCTCTGGTACTTTACCACTTGTGACAGTGCCCCCCCCCCCCCCCCCGCCCATAAGTTATTTGCTACTAGCCCAGACAGTTTTCTCTTCCCTTTCCTGTTGAGGTGAAGGCCATACCTAGTATAGTCCCACCTGATGATAGAATCAACAGGAACCACACTGATGGTGGAAAAAGAAGGAGCTTACAGTAGAAGTGATGTATTACAGAGTATGGAAGATGAATAAATGCTCATATCTCTTAAGGTACGCACTTTAGAGCCTTTGTTTACTACTTTCTTTCTCGTTTTGGTGAAAGAAACCTGCTCCTAAAATTTGTCTAGGTTTTAATTTATGTTACGATATCTGTGTATCAGTGTAATTTTGACTTTCTTTGTGGTTCTTAGTTCTAGTTGTCTTTCTGTTGCGAAGAGTAGCGTTTTGTTGACTTTATAACACTGAATAAATCTTTGTTCAAGCAGAAATTTGTTAGTTATTTTCATTCCTGTCATGAAATCAGATGTGCATGGGTCTGCTAAACATAGATTTGATGGATAACTAAATTGTATAATTAAATAAAGTGTTCTAAGGGAGAAGTAATTCAAGTATACAGTTGGTGATCTTATACCACATCATTATGGACAGCTTACAAAATCGTATTGCATTTTCTAACTTTAAAAGAAGACACAGTAGTGGAAAATGTCACCAGTTGATGCAAGTGGACAAGAAGAAAATCATGACTGAAAAAATAAAAGATTGAAAATTAATTGGTGAGGAGAACTGGACAATCTGGTGTATTTTGGAATGTGAAGCAAATGGTGAATGGCAAATGGTATTTTAATCAAAGCAGAGATAAACATTCATGTCTGTGTTGCAAAGTTAACTACATAGATGAAAACAAACACCTATTAGGGAAAACATTTCGTTTTGTCATGAGGTACCAAAGCATTACTTCGAGATCCCTCATTTGAAGCTGCAAAACATGTATGATAAAAGTTGCACCATATATGTGTTAGCCAATCTGCAGAATATATCGACCTGTTATGGCATAAGTTTTATAACACTGAATGGAAGCGGTCAGGTGATATGCAAAATCATCTAGCAAAATTTGATTGAGTTCAAACGAAGATGTTTATGCTTAATAAATGAACAGCAAAGCTGATTTGTGTAGACATTTACTCATACATTGTCAAAATAATTTCATCATATTTATGTGACTTGCCATAATCTTCCACAAGAAGATAAAACGTGGCATAAACAGCAGAAAAGATGTCTCAACTATGAGTTTCAAATAATGAAACAAATGTATCTGAAATGTTTTCAAAATTTAATAGATGTATAGCAATACAGTAACAATAAAATAGTTTTTTGGCAAAAATTGAAGCAAACAAGGTGTGAAGAAATGTTTCCAAGAGTAAAAATGGATGCATTTCGAAAGACTGCAAAACAGGTATATTTTGTTTTAAATGCAAAATTAGAAGTCATCGATCCAGGGAAGATCTTAACTGTCTAACTGTGGTGATTCTGCAATATTATCACCTATGGAAATATCACAGAAGTACATCCAAAAAAGATGTTGTCCAAGATCTATGTGCAAATGTAGGTACATTAGTGGGTGACGAATGGTAACTTTATAGTGGCATTATACAACATGTAACAAATAATCGAAATTGATATGTTTTGAACAGTTCTTTTGGTACAATAAAGAAAATAGACAGTGTTAAGAACAATGTGGATGTGGCCATATTCATGTTGAAGTTTTTGATGGGAAAAAGTAGACTGGATGATATTTTGATTTTGTGTGGCACTGTCAGAATGGCTGGAAAAAAATATTGAGCATAGCAATAGTCATAAAATATTGTTATTTTACAGAAACAACATACCAATGGCTGTTGCTCTATCTGAAAGTAAGAAAGAGTTTTATCGTTTGGCAGTGATAGTGATTCAACAAGAAAAGTTTTTTGTTTAGAAGAAACTACTGATACTCTTCAAATGTGACTTGAAAGATCTGGACACCAGAGTAAATGCCATGTACAGCAATCTCGATAGCACATGAAACTGATGAAAGGCTGATGTCGAATTTTGTGAAGGTTTATCCTAGGTAACCATCATGAGCTAGTTTTTAGCAACTGAATTTATAAATCAACCAGCTCAGGAAAATTAGTTTTTGCTCACGTTTGTGGTCCAATGGCAAACAAAGATTTAGCTGGCTATCAATATTTTCTTGTTCTTAGGATCTTTTTCTTGTTTGAAACTACACATTTTCCACATCAAAAAGATGAGGTTGGACAGAAGTTGCCAATATTTATTGAGATGATGGAGAAAAAAGCTGAACTGAATATTAAAGAATTGCCAATTGATGGTGCCAAGGAATTTTATAACTGATGTAAAAAGGTATGCTGAGTCAATTAGGATGAAAGATTCTCTGACTGCACACATACACCACAGCAAATTAGAGTTGCTGAATGTGAGAACAAGGTTATCTGTGAGATGATAAGTTCATGGCTGCAGCCAGTATGGCATATTCCAAAAGCATTATAGATTGATGCAGAGCTTGCTGCAACTCGTACTCTTAACCTGCTGAGCCAGAAAGGGTTAAAGTAAAACACCAATATACTTTAGAAAGAAGAGTTTCTCTGATCATCTGAAAGCATTTGGGATATAATGTTCTGTCTGGATCACAGCTACGAAATGGAGAAATTTCGATGCTGAAACTTTGAAAGGTGGTGTTATACATACTTATAGGCTGGCATTTAGTTGTTGGCTCAGATGTGACATTTAAGGATGAAACATTACAACAACCACTGAAGAGTGATGTTACCAAATAGGTTGACTACTTGGCTATGAATGAGTTTACATATGTGACACTATTTAATATGAATGAGGAAACGTTAGCAGAAAATATTACAGGGGTGAAGCATCATGATTATGTTGAAGTAACCAAAGATACAAATGACAGCTCTTTTGTGGAGTTGAAAATGTAGGTATACATTGAGTTTTGAGGAATAGAAGACCAATATGTTATCAATATGAGTGTGAGCAATCAAAGGTGCAGTGGGAAGTTCCAAAAGACAATGATGAAGCAAGGAAGTCTTCAGATGCAGATAATAGGAAAGCTGCTGTGGATGCAGAAATGCAGTCACATCAGAAATTTTGTTGCTGGAAAAGTGGTTGGTTCACCAGCCATAAGGAAAGCTACTGACATCTGATCAGGTGGCTGCAACAAAACTGGATAATAACAATTAAATTCTCTACTACAACCCAAGATTAGTTACAAGAGGGATTAATTTTTCTGAAACATTTAGCCATGCGGCTAGGTTTGAAACAATGAGAACTCTATTGTGTGTTGCTGTTTATTGAAATAAAACTTATGCTGTCAATGATGCTTAAAGAGCACAAGATTTGTCTACTGAAGCCCACCTTAAATTCGTTAAAAGGATTCTTCTCTATCTGAAAGGTATAGTTAATAACGGAATTTAGTTTAGCAAAACAATGTGTTCTGCTATTAATGTTTATAGTAACGCTCATAATGCATGTGAAAAACTGACTAGACTTTCACAAGTAGAATTTTAACAAAGTATTGTGATGGACCAGAAATGTAGAGAAGTAAAATTCAAAAGCTTTCTAGACAGTCAATAATGGAAGCCGAATTTGTTGCTGGCAGTGATTCATATAAATAATCAATGTTACTGGATCATTTATTGAAGAAAATTAAAATTATTGAAGAGAGTTCAGTTTCTACATTACATATTGATAATCAGATTACTATTAAACATATAAAACCACAACACTGGGCAGCAGCCATCAGGCTTTACGAGTGTAGAAGTAGTCAAGAACGAAAACATTGATTTGAATGATTTTGAGTTACATCTTTGATTCAGTAATAAAATATAAATATGTGGAAGATCGTTGAAGGTTGGATGAACTAAAGTTTCATATTTTATTACATATATGATAATATCTGTATTACTGTGTAATTTGTCTTTTTTAAGCTCTTAGTTCTTACTGTTGTGTTTGTGTTGCCAAGACTAATGTTTTGTTGATTTTAGAACACTGAATAAACCTTTGTTTAAGCAGTATAGTTGTTAGGTGTTTTAATTCCTGACAACCCAAATCAAGCAGTTCTAAGAGAAATTGATAAGGAGATGAGACAGTGAAAGAAGTACATGAATTTTTCAATTTGCACAACTAAACATGCTGGCGATGGATGAAGGAGAAAAGATATGGAATGGCGACTGGTAATAAGAAGAAATGCATTGTTGAGAAGGAGAAATTTGATAATTTCGAATATAAATTCGAGTTTCAGGAAGATATTTGGCTTGCAAGCAGCCTAGCAAAGAACAGAAATATAGACAGGCGCAGTTCAGACGAAAACAGAATACACTTTTTGAAATTTGGTGCTGCAGAGGAATGCTGAAGACTACGTGGGTGGATTTAATAACTAAAAGGGGGTGCTTAATGTAATTCAAGAAAAAAGAAATTTATGGCCCAGTTTAAGTAAAAGATGGGTTCAGGCAGTGGGTGACCTAGGTATATATGAAGGAATTAACAATTTGGTAACAGAGATAAATGTGGATTTCATAAAAGAGCTTTTAAGGGAAAAGAAAAATTCTGTATGGAATAAGTATGCCAAGAAGCAGCAAAGAATTAATTTATACACATGTGACAGCCATAAGAGATAATATTTCAGATGATTTTTATTGGTAAAGAAAAGACAAAATTTCAGTTTTTATTATTCTTCTGTTCTGTCTATTACAGTTGGGAGGGGAATATCTTAGCATAATCTACCAGATATTGTTCAGTTACTTAGTTGATTAAGTATGTCATCAAAAAAGTATCTGTGTTTTACTTAAAATGATAGTCTATCAAACCTAATTGCTTCTGTCATAAACAATTTGTATTTCTGTGGTAATTTTCGCAGCAGTCACAGTGAAGATAATTGATGAACCATTACGGCCATTAACTGTCATTTTATATGTGAGCGCAGGCATTATCAGCGAATTTCATATATGAAGTCTTCACAGTAGCGTCGTTGTCTCGTAGCAACTTTTCGATGGAATGTATCTCCATCATCTTCAGGTAAAGTGTCGGGATATCGCTCTGTCACCTTTTACTTTCCCCTCCTTGGGGAAGCGTATAGAGGAGTTTGTAGCCTGCTGACTTTTACTCCACTAAGTGTGTTGTGGGTGTGTGATTGTTTTCGACTGTTTTGGCTGTCTGTGTGTTGTATTGGTGTTCGGGTGGTGTCTAGTACTTGCCTGAGGCTGGCGAGATGTTGGGTATTTTAAGGATTAAGGATTGGTGTTGGGATTTGGAGATTTTATGGGATTTTTCTCTTCAACTTGGTCGCCGAAGATCGTCATGGGGCGTTTGTGCTTGTCGCAGGACATGTCATACCGACCTAAGGAGTGGATAAGGTTATTTCCAGATCTGGAAGAGCTCTCATAGAAAGACCTTGCCAGATCCTGGAATCTTTGTCTGAGGAGTGGGATTTCGGCAGAGGCGTGCAGATAGTCGGTGGGGAATCCCATGGGTAGGTGCAGTGCCCTCCTGAGGGCACGTTTCTGCAGCCTCTGGAGTGTGTCCAGATGCTGCTTTGCCACATATCCCAAGACAGGGCATGCATGATCCATTACTGGCCGTATGAGGGCCTGATAGACGTTTAGTCCTACAGAGCAGGGAAGGGAGCTGGTTGTGTTGAGGACTGGGTATAGGATGGATATTCTGGCGCAGACCTTCCTGTGGATCTCGTCTATATGGTGGTTCCACGATAGTCTCGAGTCCAAGGTTACGCCGAGATACTTGGCGGATCTGCACCAGGAGAGTCGGGATCGATTTAGGTAGGTGAAGGGGGGGGGCGTTGAGGGGGTCCGCATCTCCCGAGTCTCCAGCTGATCAGCAGAGCCTGTGTCTTTTCAGGATTAATTGTGATGCGCCAGCGATGGGCCCAGGTTTCTGTGTTATCTAAAACCCTTTGTAACCAACAAATGATCAGCTCCTTATTCACATTACAAGTGTAAAAGGCGGTGTCGTCAGCATACTGTGTGGTGTGCACCAGGGGGGCCATTGGAGTGTCCGCAGTTTACACACTGTACAAAACAGGCCCCAGGACCGACCCCTGTGGCACCCCAGCACGAATACGCCTTTTGGTGGAGGTAGCTGTTTCTACTTTGACAGAGAAGGTTCTAATCGTGAGATAACTTTGGATCAACCTGACTATGCTCCCGGGGAACTCTTGTGCTTATAACATGTATAGTAGCGCTTTATGCCATACTGAATCAAAGGCTTTCGCTACATCAAGTACCACTATAGCGCAGTAGCCTCTGTGGTTGCTGCCCTCTGTGGCTGCTTCCACTAGTCTCAAGATCTGTTGTGGGACAGAGTGCTTCTGCAGGAATCCGAAATGGAAATCTGGCAAAAGTCGCTTGTTGATGATGTGGTCTTGTATGGGAATAAGCAGGAGGCGCTCTTAGATCTTGCTCAGAGTTGGCAAGAGGCTAATCGGCCTGTAGTTCTGCGGGAATAAAGGGTCTTTCCCTGGTTTGTGTATTACAACCACTTCCACGTGTTTCCAGTATGCTGGGAACTCATGGGTATGAGTAATGTCGTCGAAGACTTTTGCAAGGTGTTCGATAGCCGAGGGCGGTAGGTTTTTAACTAACTGGTTGGTGACACTGTCGTGTCCTTGCTCCTTTTTGTAATGAGGGGCCTAATTACTTTTGCCACGTCCTTGGGGACAAAAAGTGGGGGTTCGTCCTCTGGGTCCTCCTCAGTGTTGAGCAAGACAGCCAGTTGACTACAGACGACCTCTTCATCTTCGTCATCCTGGGGTTCTGCCTCTTGAAATTGCTATCTTGTCTTGTGGGGGTCAGTAGGTTGCAACGATTGTTAGGGGTCTGGTGGCAGTGGTTACTTCCACGGCCACTGCTTCGATTTCATTGGTAGTTGGTATGAATACCTGGTGGTGGGGACACCCTCTTTGTATGTATATGGCCACTCCTACGCCTTGGGTTGGCCAATCTTTACGGTAGCTAACATAGTTGGAAACTGTCGCTTTTATTCCCGGTTTAGGTGGGTTTCCCCCATTTACCTCTTGATTAACAATGTCATCTGCATTAAAGATGCACATTGTCAGGCCTTGGATATTTGGTCTTCTTTCCATGATAGGGTTTTGTGACTACTGAGGAAGTCGCAGAGGGGAGCGACTGCTGGACTGTTGCATGAAGGGCCACAAGGATCTGAGTGTTCTGCTCCTGGGCCTCCCTGAATTCCTTCATCATTTCCATGACGAGGTTCATGGTCTGGACCATAATGCCTAAGTCGAGATATCGTCGGTCGTGGCTGATATCTCTGCTGGACTGCTCTCCGGTTCCCGCCGCCGGCCAATCACGCGCCCGTGGAATCGCCTGATACGCCTGGAGCGGCCAGTGGTGGGGGACGCGTGTGCAGGATTCGGTCCTGACATCCTTCTCTATCTGCTCCGTCCATAGCCCTTGGTGGAATAGACCGTTCTTCTCTGATTTTCCTCATTGCAGGCTCCCAGGCTGTGCTGAGATGGTAGCCACTGTCGTGGTCTATTTAGGGTGTTGTGTAACCATATTTCTATAAACTCTTTGATTACTGAGTCCCAAAATCCGTTTGTACAGCATATTTTCATTGTGTCCTTGAAATCGAAGGTATGCTTCTCGTCAGTACTATGTTCCGCCATAACAGATTTATTGGTCTGACCCAATCGTACATGCCCGATGTGTTCATTGTGGCACTGTGAGATGCAACGTTGCGTCTGTCCTACATATTGCATCCCACATTCGCATCCAATCTAGTACACACCAGGTGCCATCAGACCTAGTGGATCATTGGTTGAACCGAGAAGGTCTTTGATTTTTCCCACTGCGCGGAAACTGGTCTCCACTTTATATTTCTTGAGAATTCTCGCGATCTTGACCACTGGAGGACCAGCATATAGCAAGAATGCACAGCCCATTGCTTCATCTGCATCCGGTCTCTCTTCTCTCTTCTTGTGGTCGGTCTTCAGAGCTCTCGTTATTTGTGTCTCACTGTATCCATTTTTCTTGAAGGTGTCCTTGAGGCGTTGCAATTCTCCTGGAAAACTTGCCTTACGGCAGATGGACTTGGTCCTGTGCACTAAGGTGTTGAGTACAGAATGGCGTTGTGCAGGGTGGTGGCAGCTGTTGGCATTAATATAGAGGTCTGTGTGTGTTTTCTTTCTGTACACTGCGTGTCCCATCGCACTGTCCATGTCTCCCAGAACACACATGGGACTGGACAGAAGGGAATACCTTTGCCAATGGCGAATGGTCCAAGAAGAAAGCCACCAAAAGACAGTGCAAGAAATTCCTTCGACTTCCAGAAGTGCGACAACAGAAAGAAAAACCATATCTCAACATGGTGGTTATTAATCTCACAAACAAGGAACTGGATAAGCCAAAACAAGAAGTGCTGTCGAAGGGTCTAAAATTCGCCCCAGTTCCGAGGATCCTGCCAAAACGGGACATCATAAGTAGGATAGAGCAAGCCACAAGTAGACTACCTGAAGAAGCTGCAGAAGAAGTAAGAAGAGACGTCTGCAAAGTACTAGACAAAGCAAAGATGCCGAAGAATAACATTTCGGTGGCAGAACACAACGCACTACAGGCACTCAGGGAGGACCAGGACACAGCGGTCTTGGCAGCGGACAAGGAAAACGCGACGGTGCTGCTTAAATCAGAAGACTATTGGCAAAAAATCGACGCCCTCCTGCAGGAACGACTAGGGAAGGACTCACCACCACAGTGACTCGCAAGACCGTTGAGATGCACAACAACTCGGGACTAGAGAAGAATATCATCAGGAAACTGTACCCGAGGGCACTGACACTACCACGTTTCTATGGCCTTCCAAAGGTCCACAAAGAAGGCGTCCCATTATGACCTGTTTTGAACACTATTAACTCGCTGACATACAATATTGCTAAGCATTTGTCACAGATGCTAAAACCCTTGGTTGGTTATGGTCCACACCATGTGAAAAACTCGGCTGAATTTAAGTAGGTACTGCAGGGCATACGGCTGGAAAATGACGACCTACTAATCAGCTTCGATGTGACATCGTTATCCACACGAGTACCAACAGAAAACTCCCTGGCTTTACGTGAAGAACACTTTAAGGAGGATATCATGAAGCTCTTTCGCCATGTGCTAACCACCAGCTATTTCAAATGTGGTGGGAAGTTCTACAAACACATAGATTGTGTAGCTATGGGCTCAGCCCTAGCACCAGGCATAGCCGACCCATACATGAAACACTTTGAAAAGCTAGCACTGGACACCGCTAAACACATGCAAAAAACCTGCTACAGGTACATTGGCAATACTTTTGTAGTTTGGACACATGGCAGGGACAAACTGCTAGAGTTCCATCAACACCTCAATGGTGTACATGGAAATATCAAATTTACAATGGAGATAGAAGAGAACAGAAACTTACCCTTTCTGAATATCTTGATTACAAGAAACATGGGACATGCAGTGTCCAGAAAGAAAACACACGCTGACCTCTATCTTAATGCCAACAGCTGCCACCACTCAGAGCAATACAATTCTGTACTCAACAACTTAGTGCACAGGGCCAGGTCCATCTGCCATAAGGCAAGTTTGCCATGAGAATTCCAACATCACAAGGACACCTTCAAGAAAAATGTATACAGTGAGACACAAATAAGGCAAGCTCTCAAGACCGACCACAAAAAAAGAGAAGAGAGGCTGGATGAAGCTAAAGCAATGGGCTGTACGTTCTTGCCATGCGTTGGTCCTCCAACGGCCAAGATCGCGAGAATTCTCAAGAAACATAAACTGGACACCAGCCCGCGACCGACGATATCTCGACATTCGCCTGAAGATGATGGAAACGCATTCCATTGAAACATTGCTATCAGACGACAACGCTACTCGGCTGACAACCCGTGAAGACTTCATATATAACTATCATTTTATTAATGGTCTCATATCATAACATGTGTTCTTTAATACCATATATCTTATAAATATCGAAGTCTGATGTTTCCTTGTTCGGTGACCGTAGAAATTCTATTTGATGGGCCACAACACAAACTGCATTAAGAATATTTATGTCATTTTATGAATGAGACAACGTTTAGTTTAAATGTAGAGGGAGACCAAGATCTGAATGCAACAAACAGGAAGAAACAGTTGCATGTCACAGCAAGAGACCTGCATAACATAGACTAGTGTGAGGAGCTGCATCAAACCAGTCTTCAGACTCCAGACTACAACATCATCAAGATTTGTTAATGTGCAAGAATACATTAAGCAGACTGGAACACTAAGATCATGAACAGAAAGAATAATACTATCAAGTAAATATTTTATTGTTAATATGGAAGCTATCTGTCTATGTCTTTTATTGTTTGTGAAAATCATCTTTGAATTTCGGAGATTGTCATACTCAGCCAAACTGATACAATTTTATATATATATTGCAAGATCATCACATGATTGAATAAGAAATAAGTAAATAAATAACAAATGAAGATTACATAAAGAACAAATCTATCACCTTTAAGCACATAAAGATGTTTCACAACCACAACAATGCTGTTTTGTTATCCTGAATCATACTTCGTTATAGACAGGCTGCTGTTGACCCCCACTTTCAACATACATGGTTGACAGTGAAATGATCGTATAGTTGTCAAAAAGTTTGTTCAAAGACAGCATTTATTGGCAGAAATTTTAGTAATTTGAATTCATACCATAATCCCCACAAAATCAGTCAATATCTGCTTAATGTTCTTCAGAAATTCGACGTATACTATAGCTGCACTTGTGTCGTAATGAAGCTTCTTTCCTTTAAGTTCAAGTGTGGCATTAGAAAGTTTCTGCTTCTGGATCATGATTGTTAGACAACTGATCACAATCACATGAAGTTTTATTGGGTTACCTAGACAAAATAGATTGCTTGTCACTATATACATGCTAAGCTTCAGCCTCAAATGCCATTCCTCACGCTTTCTCCACCTGAACGACACTTTAATAAAGAAAAACAATCGCAATTATGGAACTTTTTACAACGACTTGAATGAACACCGCTGCCTTGCCAGACATTCATGGGACAATATTAAGATAATGAGTATCTCCAAATCTACATTTGCATCAATCTAAACGTTTACCACGGAATGACATGCCTTGCATGTTTTCAGTTATCACACACTTCCTCTTGTTGTTTCCTATTTCAAATCACAATAATATGGAACTTCTAAGAATCCAAGTCAACTACTTATTCGTCAGTTCTTGTCACTATCTTGAGAACAGATAAACCTGTATAGTGACAATTGTTTCTGACAAGCTAGCAACAAGTTTGTGATCTGCAGAAATCATAATTACAAATTATAGTGATTGATAATAAGTTGCCAGGTTTGCAATCGAGTTAATAATTTCTTTTTGGCACACAGTATTCCAACGACTGACCATACTGTTGTATTCAATTGTTCCAGGCAATGACTGTAAGTTGCACAGGAGAGCTTCTATGAAGTTTGAAAGTTAGGAGACGAGATACTGGTGGAAGGAAACCTGTGAGGACAGGTTGTTAGTCGTGCTTGGGTAGCTCAGACGGCAGAGTACTTGCCTGCGAAGGGCAAACGTTCCAACTTCGTTACCCGGTCCAGCACACAATTTCAGTCTGCGGGATGTTTCATAATAGTGCACACTCTGCTGTAGAGTGAAAATTTCATTCTAGAATAATACAGTTTTGTTTGGATCCTGCTTCACTTATTCAGTGTCTGAAATCTACACATCAAATTTGTTTTTCTCATAACTTTTTTCAAGTTCTAGTTTGTGAAGTTGGGTGGTGTTTTTATATGCACCATCAGTCCTCTTTAGGACTACAAATTGCTAAATTAAGTGATGAAATACTAACGTGTGTGCACGCTTTTTGACGAGCTAACCTTTCTTCAAATAGGAATCCTCCTAAATGTGACATATTTCACTAATGTTCATGTTTCCATCTAAATACTGATTTTTGGACTCCCTTCTGCAATAGTGACACTCTACAGAAACAAAAGACAGTATGCGTTCTCCAGAATGAGATTTTCATTCTGCAGCGGAGTGTGCTCTGATATGAAACTTCCTGGCAGATTAAAACTGTGTGCCGGTCCGAGTCTCAAATTCGGGACTTTTGCCTTTCGTGGGCAAGTGTTCTACTAACTGAGCTACCCAAGCACGACTCACGCCCCGTCCCCACATCTTCAATTCTGCCAGTACCTCGTTTCCTACCTTCCAAACTTTACAGAAGCTCTCCTACAAACCTTGCAGAACTAGCACTCCTGAAAGAAAGGATATTGTGGAGACATGGCTTAGCCACAGCCTGGGGGATGTTTCCAGAATGAGACTTTCACTCTGCAGCGGAGTGTGCGTTGATATGAAACTTCCTGGCAGATTAGAACTGTGCTTAGGTAGGTCAGTTGGTAGAGCACTTGCCCGCGAAAGGTAAAGGTCCCGAGTTCGAGACTCGGTCCGGCACACAGTTTTAATCTGCCAGGAAGTTTCATATCAGCGCACACTCCGCTGCAGAATGAAAATCTCATTCTGGAAACATGCCCCAGGCTGTGGTGAAGCCATGTCTCTGCAATATCCTTTCTATCAGGAGTACTAGTTCTGCAAGGTTTGCAGGAGAACTTTTGTAAAGTTTGGAATGTAGGAGACGAGGTACTGGCAGAACTGAAGCTGTGGGGACGTGGCGTGAGTCGCGCTTGGGTAGCTCAGTTGGTAGAGCACTTGCCCGCGAAAGGCAAAGGTCCCGAGTTCGAGTCTCGGTCTGGCACACAGTATTAATCTGCCAGGAAGTTTCAGTATGTGTTCTCTCGCTTACTTAAGAGCCTGCTCATGCACTTTCTTTCTATTTCCCTGTTTCACCATTACTTCTTTCTCTATTGCAGTATCTTTTTTATTTTGGGGACCACAAAGTTGTCGTGTATCGATAGCTGATGTGTAGTTGAAAGAAACTTGCGTTTACTAACTCTAATTATTTTCTCTTTAATTTTAAAATGATAAAAAATATTTCTTGAGCGATGAATACTAGTATGTTCTTTAACATACCTTTATTTTGGTTCTACTATAGTAGTATGTTCGAATACAGATTCTCTTTGCCATGTTCCAGGAAACAGAATGCAAATTTCATCAGCTATATTTGTTGTGCATCTTATTCTACATTCGTCATTGCAGGGTGGTAATAGAGACCTACTAGTAATAGTTTTCCCCTTTTTGTTTACATACCGTTCACTAGAGCGTTCTTTTCTTGCACAGATGCCCTTTCCACGCTGTTTCATTTATCTTGTGTTTGTCACAGTTTATCTCAAAAATGATAATAATAACAATATTATTATTGTTATTATTATTATTATTATTATTATTATGAACAATAGGTGTTTTTGAATGTAATTACTGTATAGCCAAAATATGAAAAAGAATACTACATGTTCTTAGTAAATACCTGTTTCTTCCTGTGAAGAGCTGTTTTTTTTTTCTTCCCTCACTGTATCAGCATCATCTATAACTGGAATGTTTTCAACATCAAAACAGTATCCTCCTCTGTTTTCAAATTCTCTATCCCTTCCATTTAACGATTTGTCATTAACAAAATCTACATTGACCTCAAGATCTTGAAATAAGTCAGTTGATTTGTTTGTCTGCTCCAAAAATGGATTCATTACCTGACAGGAGAACAATATTGTTAATCTATTTTTCGCGAAATAAAAGCCAGCCCTTCTACCTTGCATATTATAGTAATAGTAATAATGATGATAGTACTAGTAGTACTAGAAGAAGAAGAAGAAGAAGAAGAAGTAGAAGAAGTAATCATATAATTATTTAATACTTGTATTGTATTGTATGTTAACCAGTGACCTAGAGACGACAGAGAGGCTCCATCCCCGCCACAGCCGCAGTGGTCCACAACCCCACGACGACTACTGCAGTCCACTTCACCCCTCCTCTATCCCACACCAAACCCAGGTTTATTGCGCAGTTCAGCCCCCGGTAGCCCACCCCCCCCCCCCCAGGGATCGTCTCATACCAGACGAGTGTAACCCCTATGTTTGCATGGTAGAGTAATGGTGGTGTACGCGTACGTGGAGAACTTGTTTGCGCAGCAATCGCCGATGTAGTTTAACTGAGGCGGAGTAAGGGGAACCAGCCCGATTTGCTGAGGCAGATGGAAAACCGCCTAAAAACCATCCACAGACTGGCCGATTCACTGGACCTCGACACAAATCCGTCAGGTGGATTCTAGCCGGGGACCAGGTGTTCCTTCCCGCCTGGAAATCAATGCGTTAGACCACACGGCCAACTGGGAAGGCCATATTTAATACTTACTTGCATTGTTTATAGGATGGAACTTCATTACCTCTGTCATGACTGTTCTCATTAACATTCAAGGCATTTAACTGCAAGCTCACCATGCCCCTGCTTTTGCTTTTCGTGTTAATAAAACACCAAATTCACACACGACTGTAAGTTTGCAATATGATGCGAAGGCAGCAATGTGACAGATATGCAGCCAGTGTTACCAATAACAGCATTATCAAAAATGGTACACCAATAATAAACCACTCATATTCCTAAAGAGAAAGAGTTACACCTCGAACTGCAACCTTTCTGCTTAGGAGGTTGATTGCTGTTGTTAACGAAAAATTGTTACAAAGCAAAATGTAACATTTCCCAAAAGAAAATAAGGATTAAATAAAATTAATTTAAAAATGATATATGTGCTTTGTTGCCTATTTCTGACATTTTTAGATTCGTGACAGTTTCACATAGCAAATGGTTCAATTTAAGTAGTCAAACAATGGTAATGACTGAGCCATCAAAATACTTGAAACTGTTTTATTCACCAAGATGTGGAAGTAACTAGTCCACGGCAGTGACGGGGTAGTGGTTGATGATGCATACACATGTCAAAAGCACTGCAGGAAAACCAAGTGGTGCATATATACATGTCCACAGCACCTGGAGAATGGCAGAGCAGAATGTGTATTCATGTTCACAACAGTGAGAGTGTAATTTACTACTTCCTTCATCCCTCTTGCACAATTTTTCTTCCACGTTGGCATAATTCCCTCACTTAAAGTACTACATGACTTCCATTATTGATGGTTTTAGCACAAATATCACTAACATCAAGTACAGTAGGTCATACTTTATTCCTAAATCAGAAGTCATATGTATCGCAACTAACTCAAGACACTTGACTATGATACAGTTGAGCTCTCTTAGAGCAACATCGGTTACAACAACAACTCGACTATAATGTCGTGATTTCTGTGGTTCAGCCATATTCCTTGTAAGAAACATCCTTCTTATCCTTGCCTAATATGACAAATGTATATGCATGTACCTCATATGTAATGTCATTTTCAGCCTGTTAGCAACAAGATTTTCCAAGAATCAATGTACTATAGGTGGAAATCTGGTGTTGTAATTTGGAAACCTAGCATATTCTTCTCTCTGCCCTTCCATCAACAATAGGTGTAGTGTGGTCTCCCCACCGTACTGTTACCCAAGCGCATTCATACTACAGTAGTGATGACAATCACATTCATACTACAGTAGTGATGACAATCATAGAACTCATCAACAGTGCATGTGATGTCAGCTTCCATAACAATTTGTTATTAACTGTATGAATTTAGAACAGGATGCCCAGTAAAAGAAAAGTTTGGACAACAGAAGAAAAAGTGAAAGTGACTTGTGAAATCGAAAATGGAACGATAAAGGTTGACATGTGTTGTCAATTTGGCCCTGTGAATTTCACAATCCAGATGATTTGGAAGAACAAGGGTAAAGTTGGTACTGCATTTGAACAAAATTGATCTAAAATTAAGTGGTTATAAATAACTGAATGGAGCGACGTGAATGAAGTGCTGCTTAAGTAGTTTAAGCAACAGGGAGAAGCATGACTGTACCCTTTAGTGGACCTCTCCTTATGGTGAAAGCAGAAGAAGTTGCCAAGAAATTAAAAAGTAAGGAATTTTTGTGCAGCGGAGGCTGGATTGAGAGATTCAAGCAACGTCATGGCATTATTTTTAGCAAAGTGAGGGGTAAAACCAACAGTGTAAATGCTGCAACAATCCAACAGTGGCTCACTACCATATGGCCTAAAATTCGTGAAGGATATGCAGACATCTTTAATGCAGACGAGACTGGTATTTTCTATAAATTGACCCCTGACAAAACTCTGAAATTCAAGCGCGAAAAATTTGTTGGTGAGAAGTTATCCAAAGAACAAATAATAGTTCTGGTTTGTGCAAGTGCAGATGGAACTGAGAAGAAAAAATTGCTTATGATGGGGGAATCAAAAAACTCTTTGTCTTTTAAGAATGTAAAGAATCTTCAGTGCACTGCAATGCTAATAAAAAGTGCGAACTCTTTGAAGCTGATACAAGGAGTTAGAATCGAAAGTTTAGAAGTAAGAAGAGGAACATATTAGTTCTTGTTGACAACAGTCCAGCCCACCCTTCATCCACTGATCTGGAGAATATTAAGCTTGTTTTTCTTCCTGTAAATACCATAAGTTTATTGCAGCCCTTGGACCAAGGAGTAATTAGGAATATGAAATGCCACTGTGGTCAGCTGATATTACTGAAAATGGTGCAATGCATTAGGAAAAAGTAGGACTACTCTATTACACTTACATGTGCAATCACATGATCACATGCATTAGCAATCCTCGGAGCTGGGTCGCAGCACAAACTTCACGAACTATTTCCCTCATTTGGGAAAACAACTGAAGGAATAAATGCAGCCGAAATTGAAGACACCTCCTATGACACTGATGCTCTGCCGCTAACTGCATTTCTACCAGAAATCAACTGTAATATTCTCAATCAATGCGACTATGAAATGTATACAACAACAGATGATGACCTTGTTACAACTGAAGCTCAAACTGAAGACGAAATTGCAAATGTAGTGAAGAATCAGTGCCACAGTGACCATGAAATGAGGGAAGGAGATGAAGAAGAAGAGGAAGAAAAAAAAAATGAAGTGCCTGTCCCTACTGTGAGTGACGCTTTAGAAGCCATTGGATTTGTGAACATGTTCTATGAAGCTAGGGGAGGGAGAAGTAAAATTGCAAATGAAATAATGAACATAGAACGTAATGTAGGAAGTGTGTGTTGGGCAAGTAAACAGTAGAGTAAAATGACTGATTACTTCATTCCTAAGTGAAGAAGTTTGATGAATACTCGACATACTGCTTTATGCAGGGTATTCATGTAAGCTTAAGAGTAAATAATGTATGTAAAATAAAAAAATGCCAAATAAAATGTTTCTTCTACATTTGCCACAACAATACACTGAAAAAACGAATCTTGGTTGCAACGGCAATCGTTTATAACAACATAATTTTCCAGATCCTTTGAATGTTGTTACAGCCAGGTTTCACTGTACATATCGATGGATCCCCACAATCTCGACTGTGCCTGCAATAAATTATAACTAAATTAAAACATTGTGGCACACACAGTTTTAGATTATAGATTAGATTAGATTAGTACTGGTTCCATAGATCATGAATACGACACTTCGTAATGATGTGGAATGTGTCAGGTTAATAAAAGCTGTCTATACAAGATATTACATTAGACAAAATTTTTTTTGGAGGTTGGAAAATTACCCATTTACTATATCCAAAAATTCATCTAATGAGTAGAAGGATTTGCTATTAACAAATTCTTTTAATTTCCTTTTGAATGCTATATGGCTATCTGTCAGACTTTTGATGCTATTAGGTAAGTGACCAAAGACTTTTGTGGCAGCATAATGTACCCCTTCTGAGCCAAAGTTAGATTTAATCTTGAGTAGTGAAGATCATCCTTTCTCCTAGTGTTGTAGCCATGTACACTGCTATTACTTTTGAATTAGTTTAGATTGTTAATAACAAATTTCATAAGAGAATATATATATTGTGAGGCTACGATGAAGATTTCTAGCTCTTTAAATAAGTGTCTGCAGGATGATCTTCGATGAGCTCCAGCAATTATTATGATTACACGCTTTTGTGCAATGAACACTCTTTTACTCAATGATGAGTTACCCCAGAATATGATACCATACGAAAGCAGAGAATGGAAATAGGCGTGGTAAGCTAATTTACTCAGATGTATATCGCCAAAATTTGCAGTGACCCTAATAGCATAAGTAGCTGAACTCAAACGTTTCAGCAGATCCTCAGTGGTTTTTTTTCAATTCAACCCCTCATCAATGCATACACCTAGAAATTTTGAATATTCTACCTTAGCTACCGATTTCTGATCAAAGTCTATATTTATTAATAGGGTCATTCCATTTACTGTGTGGAACTGCATATACTGTGTTTTGTCAAAGTTTAATGAGAACCCATTTGCAGAGAACCACTTAATGATTTTCTGAAAAACATCATTTACAATTTCACCAGTTAATTCTTGTCTGTCAGGTGTGATAGCTATACTTGTGTCCTCGGCAAAAAGTACCAGCTTTGCATCTTCGTGAATATAGAATGGCAAGTCATTAATATATTTTAAGAATAGCAGAGGACCCAGGATCGAACCTTGCAGCACCCAATTCTTGATTGTTCCCCAGTTTGAGAAATCACCGTTTTTTTGCATATTTTGTGAACTGTTTATTTCAACTTTCTGCTCTCTTCCAGTTAGGTATGATTTAAACCATTTGAGCACTGTCCCAGTCATACCACAATAGTTGAGCTTATCTAGAAGTATTCCATGATTTACACAATCAAAAGCCTTTGATAGATCACAAAAAATCCCAACAGGTGACTTCCGGTTACGCAGAGCATTTAATATTTCATTAGTGAAAGTATATATAGCATTTTCCGTTCAAAAACACTTCTGGAAACCAAACTGACATTTTGTTAAAACTTTATTTTTACAAAGGTGTGAAGCTACTCTACAATACATTACTTTTTCAAGAATTTTGGATAAGGCAGTCAGAAGAGAGATTGGGCGGTAGTTGTTGATATCAGACGTATCCCCTTTTTTATGCTGTGGTACAACAATGGCATACTTCAGTCTATCTGGGAAAATACCCTGCTTCAGAGAGCTATTACATATGTGGCTAAGAATCCCACTTATTTCTTGGGAACCAGCTTTTATTATCCTGCTGGAAATGCCATGAATCTCATGTGAGCTTTTATTCTTGAAAGAGTTTTTATCTTGCAAATTTCAGATGGAGAGGTGAGTGGAATTTCAATTGTATCAAATGGTGTGGGTAAGGCCTCTTCCATTAACTGCCTTGCTTCTTCTAATGAACATTTAGATCCTATTTTCTCTACAACATTTAAAAAATGATTATTCAAAATGTTTTCGACTTCTGACTTGTTGTTTATCAAGTTTCCATTAACTTTAATGGTGGTGCCGTCATTCTGTAGTCTTGGTTGTCCTGTCTCCCTTGTAATAATATTCCAAATTGTTTTGATTTTGTTATCATAGGTATTAATCTCAGACATGATGCACATGCTTCTGGGCTTTTTAATAACCTTTCTTAATGTAGCACAGTAGTTTTTATAATATTTGGCTGTTTCTTGGTCATTACTCTTTCTTGTTGTTAGATACAGTTCCCTTTTCTGGTTACAAGATGTTTTTATTCCTTTAGTAAGCCAAGGTTTTTTGCATAGTTTCTTACAATTAGATTTGACTACTTTCTTCGGGAAACAGTTTTCAAATTCTCTTACAAGTGTATCATGAAATAAGTTATATTTTAAATTAGCATCAGGTTCCTTGTACACCTCATCTCAGTCTAACTGCTGAAGATTTTCTCTGAAGTTTCTAATTGTTGATACTTTAATTGAACACACAACTATTGAGGGTAGTTTTGAATTACTGAATGGAACTATGTCATATGCTGTAACTAGCTTAGCATCATGATCAGAAAGCTCAGTCTCAACAGGACAAGAATTTGTGTTTTTAAACCTATCTTGGTCTATAAAATTGTTATCTATCAAATTGCTGCTGTCCTTTACTACCCGAGTAGGAAAATTAATGACAGATGTCAAATTGAAAGAACCGAGCAAGACTTCCAGGTCATTCTTCCTATTACACTCTTTCAATGAACCAACATTGAAGTCCCCACAAATAATAATTTGCTTTCCCCTATCTGACAGATAGCACAACAAGGCATCCAAGTTTTCCAGGAATAAATGAAAGTTTCCTGAAGCGAACCTATACACTGTTACAATTATAAAAGAGCCCTCCTTCAGTTTAAGTTGACAGGCACATGCTTCTACATGTGGCTCTAGACAAAACTTTTTTTTATCTAAGCTTTCTACACAGTGATAACTTTTGACATATGTGGCAACTCCTCCTCCCACCTTATTCTCTCTACTCATACATGTAGCTAGTTTATAACCACTGATATTTACCTTTTCCATATCAGACACAATGTGATGCTCAGACAGGCATAGTATATGTATTACATTATTAGATTCAATGTCATCTAAACAAACCAGGAGCTCATCTACTTTATTCTTCAATCCCGGAATATTTTGGTGAAAAATGGTAACATTATTTTTTACTTTCCTTTTCTGAGAATCTACTTTTTTCTTTATCCACCAATATTTTGGTTAAATATGGTAACATTATTATTTACTTTCCTGTTGGGAGAATTTTCTGAGTTTTGGACCTCTTTAGCACCTGCCTGCCTGAACTTCTCATTGGACACTGATATTAGCCTAAAAAAGATGTACAACCATGAGTACCAGTCTCCCCCCTTATAGATTTCGCCAACAACCCTGCCAGTTTACCCTTCCCTGTAGGCCATGCCTTGTGAAATCCCCCCTATCAATAGCCTCAACAGGAACCAATCCAATGTCTGACAGAGTGGCTGCCCTACGCAACTGATCTAACTCCATATTTACCCT
The DNA here is from genome assembly GCF_023864345.2 of Schistocerca serialis cubense. NCBI lineage: Eukaryota > Metazoa > Arthropoda > Insecta > Orthoptera > Acrididae > Schistocerca > Schistocerca serialis. The sequence continues at coordinate 138,776,914 of NC_064638.1, read as the reverse complement.
CCTGACAGAACGGTTCAACTGGGCTGATCATGCTGCATGAAAGCAGGCACCAGCCCAACATTGGTATGGGTCGTTGCTGAGGCTATTTTCACCAGGTCACAGTCAATGCTGTAGCCATGATCCCTATCAATACTGTTTCCCACTCCAACGACTACCATCACATGATCCTGCTTTGTGAATACCTTGCACAAGGAACCTATATCCTCTACCACCTGGCTGAGACTTGCACTTGGCTTGAAAAAGTTTGTGACCTGGTACCTGTCACCTAATTTTTCCTGCAAAATCTGGCCCATACCTCTTCCATGGCTGCTACCTAGCAACAGAACTTTCCTCTTACTTTCTACTTTTTTTGAAACAGTTAGTTTCCTAGTGAAATTCTGTTGCATCTTAAACTACATCTATTTCTACTGGAGCCTCTTCCTTACTTAACTGTGGTAGCAAGGCAAATCTATTGGTTGTGCCAATTGGGAAACTGTCAGACACTGTCCTCTTTCTGTGGCCCTGTTCCCAGCTACCACTTCCCACCGCTGTTTGCCCTCCTCCCCCCTTAACCTCTTCAGTTCCTCCCTCGCTCTGTCCAAAACAGCCTGAAGAGTTCTAATTTTCTCCTCCTGTTCAACTATAATCATATCTCTTGAGCAAACCCTGCAAGAGAATGGAAGAGTCTCGTTTGCTTCCCCAATTTCACGCTGCTACAATTTCCCCAATGAAACCACCTGTCACAACAGCTGCACAAAACCCCTAAACTAACTTTCCTACTGCAGCTCACACACTTAGTATCCATAGTAGTTTGGAAATTAGTTAAAGAGATTTGCTAAGTGATAACAATAATATATTAAATACAGATGCAAAAGGACACCAAATATGTATTGGAAACTAATTTGTAAGTATATCTTCTCCTTATATTCATATGAAACATATGTTATATTTTAGCAGGATGTGAAGATCATCTGCCTTATATTTTAGAGACCAGGTATTTATATGCGGAAATAAAATTCTGTTTCCATTACAAGTAGGGAGATGTACAGCATCTTGAGGCGAAGTTTAGGTGCATGGAATTGTTTACTTTGCTCTGAGACATAGATTTGATTAAATAGTTGGGTTACATTGTGGTGATTATAGGTCTTTTATGTTACAAATACAGCAGTAGCAAACTGGCATGAGTAATAAAATTTATAGGTAAATAAAGTTAACCGAAAAACTACATATCTCTGAAAATTTTTGTCACGAGGTTTGCATAGGAAAATTTCTTCTTACTCTTTGGTAGCGTCTGCGTTCTAGTGGAATATCTTCCACTGACAGATAAGTTGTTTCTGCTGGCGTAGCCTGTTGTCATACAATGTTTACATTTGTAGGGAATTGCCATTAGAAATGGATACAAATAATCAGGATAGCAGTTCACAACGAATTGAACTTTTTCTCCAGGAAATTGAGGGCACTGATGAATACTGGGGATCAACATTTAGGTAAATTGTGTTTGTGTTTCTGTAGTAGGGGTTATACAGTATAAGGTTTATAAACGCTATGTCATGAAGCAAGGTGCTAATTGTTTAGAGAGCTGATTTTCACGTCACTGTAAATCAGTTAGACACCGTCTCTCTACTTCGTCTGTATTTTAAGGAAGGCGAAGAAACGTATCGCGTACCTTTGTTCTTTATCAACAGTCTACAGGTATTTCAGATGTCATGGATCCGTTAGCACGCATATCTCACACCAACGTCGATATGCAGCCGAAACACGAGCATCTCTTGTATGAATTGGAAACAACGGATACTAGTAGTGTGGGACTGGTAATAAGGTAATGTTTGGAAAAGAAATTTAATTGTGAAACACTGAACCAGTGGATAAAATTTAATTAGAAACAGCTTGCAGTGCATGAGCTTCATTGATACCCTGCCATTTCGGGTATGTGTGAAATGCACGAAGTGAATGACATTTTTCTGCTTCTTTTGAGATACTGGATCTACTCCATAGGACAGTCAGTATATGTTGTCAGTAACGCCATGTAGTGATGACATATTTTGATCGTAAGTAGTGGATACATGTGTAGTAATTAGTTAGTTCATAGAATTTCGAAGGATAGTTTGTAAATAAATTGTTGAAAAATATTGTATTATAGCCTTCTAGGTAGCAAAATTTCGTAGGTTTGCTGTATTATATTTGTCATACAGAGGAATGTAATGTAATGTTTGGTGGACTTACTTCATCAGCGTATTCATAGAAACAGTTGGTGATTATGCCTAGTACACTGCACTTCCTTCCTTACATGAAATGTCTTGTGTTAAATACCAAGGGTTGCAGTAGTGCCAGTGTACCAAGTAAGATGCACAGTTGATTTGCGCTCTTTAGGATGGCAAGTGAAATCCCCATCTGGCCTTCTAGATATAGATTTTCCATAGTCTTTCTAAACCTCTGAGGCAAATGCCGGGATTTTTCAAGTGAAACAGACATTGTCAAATTCTTTCCTCATCATTAGCCAATCTAAGCTTAATCCTTGTGTCTGCTAACCTCATTTATTGGAAGTTAAACCTGCAGCTTCTTTTGTTCTTACATATAAGCCTACCTTTGTATTCTATTTTAAATAGGTATAATTCCGAAGATGTTTTAGGTATAAATATTTTTATGGTTGTTAATGATTCTGAAAAGTGGGAGACATTGTTTGTCTTCAGAGCAAATTCCTGATGGCGAGAACAGTTTTGCTGTTAAAAATATCCTGTCATTTTTGTGGATTCATGTCAAATGATAACTGGAAACATAATGTAGAAGTTTTGTACCAGATATGGGCAGAGTGAAATGGTGCGGCAGTTAAGGCACCGACCTAGTAGAGGAGTCCAGTCTCTGTAAGGCAAGCCAGATTTACGCAGTTGTTTTAAGTCACTTAAGGTGGATGCTGCAGTGACTCCTTTGAAAATTAAATCGTTAGTTTCCTCCCTTATTTTTGTGCAGTGTAAGGCTGCGCTCCATGCCTAATGATCATTTTTGTTGACAGGAATAAGATTCTGCCTGCCCCCTCGCCCCGCCCCATGCACCCTGTCTCTTCCACACCTCTGTTACTCTTCTTGTTCTCTCCTGCTATAATGTCGTACTGTATAGTAGAGTAGAAAGAAGAACCCTCTAATACAGTCTTCTACTATTGGTGAAACTGTATGATTAAAATTGAAACGTCTCAATTTTTGTTTGTATTTCAGCAGCACTCTCCAGCTTGAGACTGAATGCAGGCATATGTTTGTACGTTAAGATTTTTCTTATTTTACGCACATGTAAAATGCTGCAGGGTTTACTGCCTCAAAAATGTTTTGCACCAACTTGCTCTCATAATTTACCAGCTAAACTATCTTGTTTGATAATGCATGGAAATCATAGTTCTGTAAGCATACTGTTTTTTTCTCAACGACCTATGGGATTATGTGGTGTATAACAGCTTGCTTTACTCTGAACTCTGTGTGTCATTATTGTAGTCTGCTAGATTGTCATTCTGAGGAACTTTGAACCTGCTGATACCACTCATCATGAGGCTGTACTTTTTTTTTTTAATTGAATTATTCCAATTTTAACGAGTGTTATAATGGATCATACTTGGATTATACTTCCGAATCATTTAGTTCTGTTTTCACCTTATCTAAAATATGGTATTACACATTCAGCTACTCCAGCCACCAACGGATATTAAACATGCAGTTATAAACATGTAATATTAGCAATTTCAAGTGCGGAAGTAATGATGAAAAGAACCAAGTGAAATGCGCTAAAACTATTTCCAAGTGTGGACCGATGGCCTTTGTAGTCTGGTCCCTTCAACCCCCACAAACCAACCAACCTATTGCCAGGTGTTGAGTAAATACATAATGTCTGTGTAATTGAACCATGTGACTACAGTAACATTAACTTACTGAAAAGGTATCCTCTTGGGGAAATACGGAAGCGTCCGATCCCACCCGTCTGCTTTGACCCATGACGTCACAAATATGGCGGAAACAAAAACAAACACACACATTTTCCACAAGAAGCCTAATGACACTAACGGGACAAGCACGGAAAATGGGGTGTTTTGGGTGGGGGGCAAACTAAATGTAAACTAATTTAGACGCCTTGCGTAGCTACAACGTGTATGTGAAGACAGCCATGCATGAATACCCACCCACCTCCCCAGGGGTCGTAACCCCTGCAACCCATAGAAGATAAAGATGCTTCAGTAGCTGATTAGTGTTTTTTGTCTTTTTTTAAAAAAAATCTCACGGGATAGAATGAACAGATCAGAAAGATAAATATAATAAACTAAAACAAATTCAAGGAAATATAATTAAAATTAGTAATAAGTGTTTTTAAATAAAAAAAATATCTCACGAGATAGAACGAACAGATCAGAAAAGAAAATAAAATAAGATAAAACGGAACTGGAGACAGCCACACCCAAACCAAACTCCGCGCCGTCATGACGTCACACATGACAACACCCTTACGTCACGGGTCAAAGCCGATGCGTTGGATCGGACGCTTCTGTCGACCCCCTCTTGGACATCTGTGACTCTCTTATGGCTTTCATATCTACATCCATACTCTGCATATCATTGTGAAGTGATTGGCAGAAGGTACTTCATATTGTACCTGTTATTAGGATGTCTTCCTATTCCATTCAATGGTTGCATAAATGCCTCTCTATGCACTGTAATTAGTCTGAACTTGGCTTTGCAATCACTATGGGAGGAACACACAGGGAATTATAGTGTATTCCAAGATACCTCACACAAAGGAGGGTCTTGAAACTTGTTAGTATGTTTTCACAGAATAATTTGCCTCTATCTTCAAGCACTGGCTAGTTATTTTGGCATCTTCACAATATTCTCCTGTTTGATGACATATCTATGAGTATTCATTCTGCCCTTCTTTGAATATGTTCAGTATCCACTGTTAGTCCTATTTGGTCTGAAGTTGATGACTCTCCATCCAAGATAACATGCTACATCACCCTAAGAAGAAATCCTCAATCCAGTCACAAATGTTGCTTATTAATAACCATAACCTCAAGAGGACGTCATTATCAGGAGAAAGAAAACTGGCGTTCTACGGATCGGAGCGTGGAATGTCAGATCCCTTAATTGGGCAGATAGGTTAGAAAATTTAAAAACAGAAATGGATGGGTTGAAGTTAGATATAGTGGGAATTAGTGAAGTTCGGTGGCAGGAGGAACAAGACTTTTGGTCAGGTGAATACAGGGTTATAAATACAAAATCAAATAGGGGTAATGCAGGAGTAGGTTTAATAATGAATAAAAAATAGGAGTGCCGGTAAGCTACTACAAATAGCATAGTGAACACATTATTGTGGCCAAGATAGACACAAAGCCCATGCCTACTACAGTAGTACAAGTTTATATGCCAACTAGCTCTGCAGATGATGAAGAAATTGATGAAATGTATGACGAGATAAAAGAAATTATTCAGGTAGTGAAGGGAGATGAAAATTTAATAGTCATGGGTGACTGGAATTCGTCAGTAGGAAATGGGAGAGAAGGAAACATAGTAGGTGAATATCGATTGGGGGGAAGGAATGAAAGAGGAAGCCGCCTTGTAGAATTTTGCACAGAGCATAACTTAATCATAGCTAACACTTGGTTCAAGAATCATGAAAGAAGGTTGTATATATGGAAGAACCCTGGAGATACTAGAAGGTTTCAGATAGATTACATAATGGTAAGACAGAGATTTAGGAACCAGATTTTAAATTGTAAGACCTTTCCAGGGGCAGATGTGGACTCTTGACCACAATCTATTGGTTATGAACTGTAGATTAAAACTGAATAAACTGCAAAAAGGTGGGAATTTGAGGAGATGGGACCTGGATAAACTGATAGAACCAGAGATTGTACAGAGTTTCAGAGAGGGCATAAGAGAACAATTGACAGGAATGGGGGAAAGAAATACAGTAGAAGAAGAACGGTTAGCTTTGAGGAATGAAATAGTGAAGGCAGCAGAGGATTAAGGAGGTAAAAAGACGAGGGCTAGTAGAAATCCTTTGGTAACAAAAGAGATACTGAATTTAATTGATGAAAGGAGAAGATACAAAAATGCAGTAAGTGAAGCAGGCAAAAAGGAATACAAACGTCTCAAAAATGAGATCGACAGGAAGTGCAAAATGGCTAAGCAGGGATGGCTCAAGGACAAATGTAAGGGTGTAGGGGCTTATCTCACGAGGGGTAAGATAGATACTGCCTACAGAAAAATTAAAGAGACCTTTGGAGAAAAGAGAACCACTTGCATGAATATCAAGAGCTCAGATGGAAACCCAGTTCTAAGCAAAGAAGAGAAAGCAGACAGGTGGAAGGAGTATATAGAGGGTCTATACAGGGGTGATGTTCTTGAGGACAATATTATGGAAATGGAGGAGGAGGTAGATGAAGATGAAATGGGAGATATTATACTGCGTGAAGAGTTTGACAGAGCACTGAAAGACCTAGGTTGAAACAAGGCCTCGGGAGTAGACAACATTCCATTAGAACTACTGATGGCCTTGGGAGAGCCAGTCCTGACAAAACTCTACCATCTGGTGAGCAAGATGTATGAGATGGGGGAAATTCACTCAGACTTCAAGAAGAATATAATAATTCCAATCCCAAAGAAAGCTGGTGTTGACAGATATGAAGTTTACCGAACTATCAGTTTAATAAGTCATAGCTGCAAAATACTAATGCGAATTCTTTACAGACGAATGGAAAAACTGGTAGAAGCCGACCTCGGGGAAGATCAGTTTGGATCCCATAGGAATGTTGGAACACGTGAGGCAATACTGACCTTACGACTTATCTTAGAAGAAAGATTAAGAAAAGGCAAACCTACATTTCTAGCATTTGTAGACTTAGAGAAAGCTTTTGACAATGTTAACTGGAATGCTCTCTTTCAAATTCTGAAGGTGGCAGGGGTAAAATACAGGGAGCGAAAGGCTATTTACAATTTGTACAGAAACCAGATGGCAGTTATAAGAGTCGAGGGGCATGAAAGGGAAGCAGTGGTGGGGAAAGGAGTGAGACAGGGTTGTAGCCTCTCCCCGATGTTATTCAGTCTGTATATTGAGCAAGCAGTAAAGGAAACAAAAGAAAAATTCGGAGTAGGTATTAAAATCCATGGAGAAGAAATAAAAACTTTGAGGTTCGCCGATGACATTGTAATTCTGTCAGAGACAGCAAAGGGCTTGGAAGAGCAGTTGAACGGAATGGACAGTGTCTTGAAAGGAGGATATAAGATGAACATCAACAAAAGCAAAACGAGGATAATGGAATGTAGTCAAATTAAATCGGGTGATGCTGAGGGGATTAGATTAGGAAATGAGACACTTAAAGTAGTAAAGGAGTTTTGCTATTTAGGGAGTAAAATAACCGATGATGGTCGAAGTAGAGAGGATATAAAATGTAGACTGGCAATGGCAAGGAAAGCGTTTCTCAAGAAGAGAAATTTGTTAACATCGAGTATAGATTTAAGTGTCAGGAAGTCGTTTCTGAAAGTATTTGTATGGAATGTAGCCATGTATGGAAGTGAAACATGGACGATAACTAGTTTGGACAAGAAGAGAATAGAAGCTTTCGAAATGTGGTGCTACAGAAGAATGCTGAAGATAAGGTGGGTAGATCACGTAACTAATGAGGAGGTATTGAATAGGATTGGGGAGAAGAGAAGTTTGTGGCACAACTTGACTAGAAGAAGGGATCGGTTGGTAGGACATGTTTTGAGGCATCAAGGGATCACAAATTTAGCATTGGAGGGCAGCGTGGAGGGTAAAAATCGTAGAGACCAAGAGATGAATACACTAAGCAGATTCAGAAGGATGTAGGTTGCAGTAGGTACTGGGAGATGAAGAAGCTTGCACAGGATAGAGTAGCATGGAGAGCTGCATCAAACCGGTCTCAGGACTGAAGACCACAACAACAAGAACATAGGAACATTCAAAAACTGAGGTCAGAATTTCTGATTTTACTCTGCTACCCTCAGTGTCAGTACTTGTGTGTTAGGGCATTAATTTTGGTGCTGCTGGCTACCATTACGGACGACCATAATTTCTTTGGGTTATGTGAGAAGTGTTTTGTTAAGATTCTGCTGTGAAGGCATTATGCTTAGCCCTCTTGACAGGCAAAACCATTTCATTTAGCATTTTCTATTATAATCATACTCTGTGGTTTACATCTATTGTGTTGTAGTCACTGCTTCTTTATAAGTTTCTTTACAGAGACTGTATGCTTTGAGGGTTCTGTCCATCATGAACTGTTATACTAGGGTCCATATGTATCCAGTAAGCCTGCTTGGTCAACTGTTCTTAAGACCACCCAAAGCTCCTGTACAAGCTCCATCCCACTACATTTTTCAAGTGTCTCATTGAGACATGATTTAGTTTACTGAAAATATAAAACTTTGTGCTTGTCATAGTTTCTCTTTGTATTTTCATAACATTAGTTGCTTCATGCCAGTTTCAGCATGGACATCACCGAAGCTCTGTTGTAGACAATTTTCAGGAAAAGCAATAGCATTGTATTGCAGGATGTCTTGTCATGCCCATCTGTAATTATTCCCATATATTAAAAAAGGTCCCGAGTTTGAGTCTCGGTCCGGCACACAGTTTTAATCTGCCAGGAAGTTTCGTACCAGTGCATACTCCACTACAGAGTGAAAATCTCATTCTGGAAACATCCCTCAGGCTGTGGCTAAGCCATTTCTCTGCAGTACCCTTTCTTTCAGGAGTGCTAGTTCTGCAAGGTTCACAGGAGAGCTTCTGTAAAGTTTGGAAAGTGTGAGACGAGGTACTGGCAGAAGTAAAGCTGTGAGGACTGCCTTGGTGAATTTAAGTTCCGTGTCTACTGTAACAAATGTTCCATCTCAATTCTGCACTAAACTATCTTTTTGATGTTCACTTAGATTTGCCTAAAGAAGCTCACTACTATCACTTTTGGGTTTTAAACAGCTTTGTGTCCCTAACATTATGTTAGTTCGTCTGTTTTTAGGAGCACTTCAAACTCTGGCACCCCTGTGAATGCTGCAGCAATTGATCACTAGGATTTTGATAGGCTCATTGTTGGAGGCATCATTTATATTTTGGACTCTTGTACATCTCTCGTTTTCTGGGCTGGATGTAGAGTCATGAATCTAAAACAAAACCTAATGTGAACCCCACTCACAGTCAGTTAGGTTGATAGCAGCCTCTGACAGGTGTTGCACACCTAACGCCTTTAAGGTGACCCTACAGTTATCATCAGTTAGGTGCAAGGCCCGGAAGTTGCAGTCTATCTGGCACAGAACCTTCAAAGCCTGTAGTTCAAACCTTCGACTCAACTTAGAACCAGGGACCACAGTCAAATGAAGGGAGGACACTGCTATTGTGAACTTCACTGAAACTTTGCAAGCAATGCTTGTCTTCTCAACTTTTTCTGTAAGTTACTAGAATGATCCAAGTGCTATCTCAGAGTGAACAGGTATCATTTGTTTCAATATCTGCCACAGTCACCATTTGGTTGGTACTTATAACTCAATGGCTACGAGAACAGCCTCTTCGGCATATTAAATTAGACCTCCAGGTGCACACGCTGATTGCACGAGGTAATCCTTCCCAGCCCTTCTGCTAATTCCCTAAGTGGTGCCATTATTTGCTGTATGTTTCAACTGTCGGTGATTAATAGCTCTCTACACTTTTGTATATGCTTTCCCTATACACGGGACATAGCATGTTTTCTGACAGTTAAAGTCTGTCTCACTGGCTCAACTTCAATAGAAATAAGAATAACTTTCAGAAAGATTTATAGTTGCATACTTTGGTTCAGAAAGATGTCCACTGTTCAGCAATACACATTTTCAATAATATGCCAGCTGCCATAAAAAGTTTAACCAATAATAAAGTTCAGTTTGAGAAGAATCTAAAGGATTTATTGGTTCCTCCTACTCCATTGATGAATTCGTTCGTAAAACTGACAGATGTATATGTGTTATTGGTAATATCACATAATGTGAATATTGTGTACAATCTGACTTCTGTACAAATTTTGTGCACTAACATGATCATTGTAAATAAGTGCTGTAAAATGTTTTTTGTTTTATTTATTTAGTTTTATAATTGATGATGCTTGGCTACAATAGCCTAAGAATTATCATACGTATCTAAGTGTACTGAACATTGACTGATTCCACATCCACAAGGGCAATTTCATTTGAGACGTGTTGAAAGTATATTAGCATATCTGTTCTTATTTTGTAAATATTTATTGTGTATTCTTCTTTTTGGCATCTATCACATCCCAGATGATGTCCTCACTATGGATCAACCAGAATGAAAAATAAATGTAATCTAATCCAGTGGAATACACCATCTCTCACTTGTTGCTTAGGGGGCATGGTGTCATACTGTGTGGTCTTCCTGGTTCCAGTCTCTCCTGACAGGGCCTTAGACCTACCACTGACACACAACTCACACTGGAGCAAACAAATAGTGAGAGATCCTTCCTTCCTGTAGAGGATACTGGATTCACAGGAGAGAACGGTATCTGATGTACCCTTGATGTGTTTGATACATGTCACTTGGTACTTCTAACCCCCTCCCCTTTTCCCAACATACACATTCACAGCAGATTCCGATCACGTGACAGTTGTCAGACCAATTTCCAGGTGCTTGTGAACATCAGCTAACTCATCATGTGCCCCAGACAGTACTCACAGTGGGGTTTCATTGAGGCTAGTGCATTATTTTACAGAACAGTAAACAGCTAGCTGGAATGTCCCATATTCCGAGGATAAATGTCTTATTGCATATATAAATTTGACATAGCGGTAATTCCAAGAGAGACATAGATGTGTAAAAGAGAATGCAACTAGAAAGTGAAATGTGTTATGAATTGTGAAAGCTCTGATGGGAATGGTCAATCAATTCAGAGTCCAATATTAAGATGGAGATGCAAGCTCCTGCTCCCATTTACTTTAGGCCTGTTTTTGATCGAGCCCATCAGAATGAGTAGTAGCTATGACATGACTCATGTATCTTAATCTAATTCACCTAGTTTCTGGGAGACATCCACTTTTCTGTGTTGGCACGACAGTGAGGAAGCTACTCATGAAGAGGAACAGGGATACTAAAATATAACTTATGTCTTGAATGCAGTATCCTGCGCAAAACATTCTCTGCAACACTTGCTGACGTACAGTCACTTATTTCCTCACTCAGATCATACTATTGGTACACTGTTTTCTTATTCCACTGCCCTCCGTTTCCATCAGGACATTACACATAAGTGTGGTATTAATTTTAGACTTGTGTGCTGCTGGTGTTATCAGTTATGTTTTATTGCTATTCACGCTATTAATACTCTATTAAATTTACTTGTAAATACAGTCAACCATAATCATTGCCAACTCAAATTACTCTGCAGAATGTATGTAGTTCTTGTCACATCCTGGCCTTAACATCTGTTAATCTCTTCTGTTATAGCCTTCTACCTATTTCCAAACCGTTGCTCAGACATAGAATCAACTGATAATTAATTAGGCATGTGACTACTTTTTTCATGTCATTATCTCACATGATTGAGGCATTCATACTGATAAACTGATTTTCTTGATTAAACATTGCTTGTCATAGAAGCAAAGAAAGCTGTAGCAGAGGTAGTAAATAAATTAACAGTCATGAAGGATCTTGATGTGAACTCACCATAGTTAAAGATCCTGATTTTAGATCTTCCAGCTCCTCTTATAAGACTGTGGGGCAGGAAGCCAATTAGATGGCTACATTACTAGTAGGAGAGACATTTCAAGTTTTCTGTCATTCGAACAGTCTCTGGCAAACATAAAATCACTTCACATAAATTGTGTGTTGACTGGTTGCAGCTGATATTTGTGTGGATGCAGTCAGAGATAAAGGGAAGCATTTCCACTGTACAGGAAGGAAGTGATACAACCTTATCTTAAACTCAGTGCCACAGTACAGTGCCTGCTTGTTTGTGCACAGTGAAGAGAAGATTGAACAAAATGAAATGTTTTGTCATAAATCTTAGCTTTACCGTTTTTAATTTGTGTGAAAAACAAACAGCTTGTATCTTACTGCTTGTGTCTTAATAGAATACATCTAGCATGTCAAGTAACACATATTTTGATGATGAACCAAATGTGACCTTCATTCGGAACAGCTTTGAAGAAAATTTTGAAAAATTTCCTTTTGGTGTGGAAGTACTGTAAGTTAAACATTTTTTACATTGATATCAATGAAGTAATGTGTAGACACTTTTTGAAAGAAGATGACATTGGGGACAATGTTCTGGCACAGAAACCGATTACTAAGAACAATTTCTTTGGGGCTGACCAAATAATTTTGGTGCTTAATGCACATATTATCTAATCACAATATTCTAATGTGTCATGAAGACCTAGTGTTTATTAGATTTTCATGAAATTAATTTAGGAAATATTTTGTTGTTTTAATAATAAAGTCTAAAGAAGAGGGTGGATGATGTGGATCCTTGTAGTCAAGCTTGGCAGTTGTGGACGTGAAAATAGGTCTTATGAAATTTATCCTACGGTGAGGCTCAGTGTGAATCTGTGTCCCCCCTCTCCATACTTAATCTTCATAAGATAGTTGATAAATATGCATGAGTTTCCTTTGCAACATGTTTGCAGTGGAAAATACCTTCTTGCTCTCAGGTTTCAATCCCAAAACCTCATCTGGATTGAGCTTGAGACAACTGTGAGTAGTTATGGCGACAATTTGCTGAAAATCTTCACTATCTCACAGATCTTCAATAAGAGGTATTCAAAATAATGTAGTGGGTTTACTTGAACATTTTATCAATTGAGATCTCCACTTTGTCATAGATTTTTTTGTATCACTCACTTTTACACCAATAACACAGTTCATTGAACTGCTAGTAGGTCATACCTCATCATAGCAGACTCTTCAGGTTTTCTTCTCCTTCCTTCATTATTTTTCAATGCTAAATGAATAGTGTGTTGACTCTTTTGATTTACTTTTCTCTGCTTCAGCCAAGGTTCAAAAAATTATCAGCCCTGAAGTTCTGATGATCAGGTCAAACCAAAGTTCTGTCATCACAGAATATGCAAAAAATGAAGATGCCTTATTTGGGTGCAGTCTCATGTCAGTCACTTTCTTGGAACATGTACATCATATAAATGGCAATCATAATCTTTAATATATCAATTACAAGACATAAAGAGAGATAGTAAAATAATATTCAGTCTTTGTGCAGATGAACTCAAAGACAGTTTGAAAATGCTGAATGAGGGAATGTTAACACACACTTTTTTTTTTTTTTGGTCAAAATCTGAAGGACATGTGGTTTCCTTTGATGTGGTTTCGATCATTAGCTGTGACTAGGAAAAAAAAATCAGTTGTGGTAGGTTTTTGTTTGCAGTTGTTGAAAAAATGATGCCAGATTGAGCATTCACACTGTTTGCGTCATTTTTTAAAATTTTGTTCATGCTTACCTTACAGTCTCAGAGACAGAGAACATTATTATATATGTATTTATATTTATTTGTGTATTTTAGTAGTAGTTAACAGTAAGACAGTTAATCATATCATGGGAAAATTCATTCAATGAAACTAATAAATTCTGAGATAGAATTGCTGACAAGTACTTACCTTCAGTAGGCTAAAGGGGTAGTATTGTCAATAGACATGTTTCACACTAGAGACAGTTGTTTCGTGTATGTCTTAGTGAACAAATATGATCCTTCTTCATTCTTTCCAGAATTGATTTTTATGATCCCATATTGTAAATGAGTTGTAATACACCATCAGTAATGAGTTCTGCAGCTCTTTTTAATAGCTATAAGCAATTGACTTTGATGTCCCGAAAGAATAGCAAAAATAATTCACAGATCATTAAAAATGAAGTTAAGAATATTTTTGGCAAAACACATTAAACACATTGTTGAAAAAAGTAAAACAGTGATGTATGTGTTGATAGATTTGCATGACAGGAAATACAATCAGACCTAGGTGGGAACTTGATAAGTAAAAAATTGTACCCACATCTGAAAAATTATCTCACTGAACTCAATATTAGATGGTCACTGGCAATAACAGACTTAAGAATGTTTTCTCTGTAGGACAACATTATAAATAATCTAACTGTAAGAAAAAAGTTTTTTGAAATCTGTGTAAAGAAATTCTACTTCTTCCTCTTAGCATTCAAAGCACTTCACAGTACTGAGTAACAATATTTTCTGTCATTTATGTTGTTGTTCTAGACAATTTTTGTCTGTGCATTGTAGTAGATAATTATTTCTGTGTGAATACTCTGCAACTGTTGCCGTATGGACTATTTTATGGTTGGGTTTTGCGTAGATGCTGGTAATTTTATTACACAGGGCTAAACTGAAGTCCTGTCTTTGTAAACCCACTTTTTTATTATGAGTGTTAGTCAGCTTTATGTTGTTCATATGGAGCTCAGTTTATATCTTTCTTCTTCCTGTAAATATTAGTGTATTTTATATGTTCCTTTCCTCAGCTTATAATTTTGTACTTTACATTTGCCTGATGTAGATGGAAATATAGAGAATCATCTTGTTTGGTAAAAAGCTGTAGACGGTTTTCAATTATTAACATGTTACACTCCTGGAAATGGAAAAAAGAACACATTGACACCGGTGTGTCAGACCCACCATACTTGCTCCGGACACTGCGAGAGGGCTGTACAAGCAATGATCACACGCACGGCACAGCGGACACACCAGGAATCGCGGTGTTGGCCGTCGAATGGCGCTAGCTGCGCAGCATTTGTGCACCGCCGCCGTTAGTGTCAGCCAGTTTGCCGTGGCATACGGAGCTCCATCGCAGTCTCTAACACTGGTAGCATGCCGCGACAGCATGGACGTGAACCGTATGTGCAGTTGACGGACTTTGAGCGAGGGCGTATAGTGGGCATGCGGGAGGCCGGGTGGACGTACCGCCGAATTGCTCAACACGTGGGGCGTGAGGTCTCCACAGTACATCGATGTTGTCGCCAGTGGTCGGCGGAAGGTGCACGTGCCCGTCGACCTGGGACCGGACCGCAGCGACGCACGGATGCACGCCAAGACCGTAGGATCCTACGCAGTGCCGTAGGGGACCGCACCGCCACTTCCCAGCAAATTAGGGACACTGTTGCTCCTGGGGTATCGGCGAGGACCATTCGCAACCGTCTCCATGAAGCTGGGCTACGGTCCCGCACACCGTTAGGCCGTCTTCCGCTCACGCCCCAACATCGTGCAGCCCGCCTCCAGTGGTGTCGCGACAGGCGTGAATGGAGGGACGAATGGAGACGTGTCGTCTTCAGCGATGAGAGTCGCTTCTGCCTTGGTGCCAATGATGGTCGTATGCGTGTTTGGCGCCGTGCAGGTGAGCGCCACAATCAGGACTGCATACGACCGAGGCACACAGGGCCAACACCCGGCATCATGGTGTGGGAAGCGATCTCCTACACTGGCTGTACACCACTGGTGATCGTCGAGGGGACACTGAATAGTGCACGGTACATCCAAACCATCATCGAACCCATCGTTCTACGATTCCTAGACCGGCAGGGGAACTTGCTGTTCCAACAGGACAATGCACGTCCGCATGTATCCCGTGCCACCCAACGTGCTCTAGAAGGTGTAAGTCAAGTACCCTGGCCAGCAAGATCTCCGGATCTGTCCCACATTGAGCATTTTTGGGACTGGATGAAGCGTCGTCTCACGCGGTCTGCACGTCCAGCACGAACGCTGGTCCAACTGAGGCGCCAGGTGGAAATGGCATGGCAAGCCGTTCCACAGGACTACATCCAGCATCTCTACGATCGTCTCCATGGGAGAATAGCAGCCTGCATTGCTGCGAAAGGTGGATATACACTGTACTAGTGCCGACATTGTGCATGCTTTGTTGCCTGTGTCTATGTGCCTGTGGTTCTGTCAGTGTGATCATGTGATGTATCTGGCCCCAGGAATGTGTCAATAAAGTTTCCCCTTCCTGGGACAATGAATTCACGGTGTTCTTATTTCAATTTCCAGGAGTGTATTTTATTTTCCATGTTGAGAAGAACTTTGGATGCACATTTGACAATTCTCTCTCTTTTTGTGTCTCATGTAGAATGTGCATTTTGAAAAAAAAAAAAAAAACTGAGACTGTATTCCTCAAGTTATGTTACAGTACTGAATGTTTTCTCACTACATTGTTTTAAGTTATACTGAGTCAAATCCATTATCATCCAATTAATTTCTGTGCACCAGATATTAAAAGATAATTTGTACTACTGAAGTTGTGTTCCTCCAAAATACTGGAAAGGGATGAAAATCTACCTCCTGTGAATCAGAGCATACCTATAAGCCAGACAGTTTATTAATGGTTGCAATTATGTTTCAGGGCAATTTATGATGGAGATGAACATCAGAAATTTATGGAGCGCCTTGATGCTCGCATCAAGAATCATGACAAAGACATAGAACGAATGTGTAACTACCATTACCAGGGTTTCATTGATTCAATTCGTGAATTGTTACAAGTACGGTCACAAGCAAAGAAGCTACATGTAAGTCATTGAAATCATTTTCCTTAAATGAATTGAAAGGGAGTATTCATCACTATGAATAAAGTGAAAAAGTTCATCATAGTACAAAGAAATGACTATGCGAAAGAGATTTTTCTACCTTTGTCTGCCATGGGCTTAGATATTCATATTTGTCGAAATAATTTCAAAATATATACTCTCCATTTTTGACACTTGTTACACATTATAAGTTATTTATATATCAACATTTACTACAAAGAGCTTTTTATATTGTATATAGTCTAAATGTAGTAATAATAGTATGAGAAGAAAATTTGCTGCTCACCATATGCAGTCTTAGGCTACTGAAAGCACACTGCGAGCAGCAGCACCATGGCATGATTGGAGTGGCGACTAGGTGGAGGTAAGGAGGAAGGGGGGGAGGGAAGGGATAATATAGTGGGGGTGGCGGACAGGGAAGTACTGCAGGTTAGACGGGTAGGCAGGGGAGAGGTGGGTGGGGGGAAGTAGCAGAAAAGGAGAGAAATAAAGAGACTGGGTGTGGTGGTGGAATGACGGCTATGTAGTGCTGGAATGGGAATGGGGAAGGGGCTGGATGGGTGAGGACAGTGACTGACGAAGGTTGAGACCAGGAGAGTTACGGGAATGTAGGATGTATTGCAGGAAAAGTTCCCACCTGCTCAATTCAGAAAAGCTGATGATGGGAAGGATCCATATGGACAAGCTTGAAGCAGTCATTAAAATTAAGGATGTTGTGTGGGTCAGCGTGCTCAGCCACAGGATGGTCCACTTATTTCTTGGCCACAGTTTGTCAGTGGCCATTCATGTGGAGGGACAGCTTGTTGGTTGTCATCCCCACATAGAATGCAGCACAGTGGCTGCAGCTTAGCTTGTAGACCACATGACTGGTTTCATAGGTAGCCCTGCCTTTGATGGGATAGGTGATGTTGGTGACCAGACTGGAGTAGGTGGAGATGGGAGGATGTATGGGACAGGTCTTGCATTTAGGTCTACTACAGGGGTATGAGCCATGAGGTAAGGAACTGGGAGCAGGGGTTGTGTTAAGGATGGACGAGTATATTGTGTAGGTGTGGTGGATGGCAGAATATCACTGTGAGAGGGGTGGGAAGGATAGTGGGTAGGACATTTCTCATTTCTGGACATGACGAAAGGTAATTGAAACCTTGATGGAGAATGTAATTCAACTGCTCCAGTCCTGGGTGGTACTGAGATATGAAGGGAATGCTCCTCTATGGCCGGACGGTGGGACCTTGGGAGGTGGTGGGAGGCTGAAAAGATAAGGCATGGGAGATTTGTTTTTGTACAAGGCTGGGAAGATAATTATGGTCAGTGAAGACTTCAGTGAGACCCCTGGTATATTTTGAAAGGGACTGCTTGTCACTGCAGATGCGATGATCACAGGTGTCTAGGCTGCACGGAAGGGCCTTCTTGGTATGGAACGGGTAGCAGCTGTCGAAGTGGAGGTATTTATTGCTGGTGGTTAGTAGGTTTGATGTGGACGGAAGTACTGATGTAGCCGTCTGTGAGGTGGAGGTCAACATCTAGGAAGGTGGCTTGCTGGGTTGAGTTGTTGTTGTTGTGGTGTTCAGTCCTGAGACTGGTTTGATGCAGCTCTCCATGCTACTATATCCTGTGCAAGCTTCTTCATCACCCAGTATCTACTGCAGCCTACATCCTTCTGAATCTGCTTAGTGTATTGATCTCTTGGTCTCCCTCTACGATTTTTACCCTCCACACTGCCCTCCAATGCCAAATTTGTGATCCCTTGATGCCTCAAAACATGTCCTACCAACCGATCCCTTCTTCTAGTCAAGTTGTGCCACAAACTTCTCTTCTCCCCAATCCTATTCAGTACCTCCTCATTAGTTACGTGATCTACCCACCTTATCTTCAGCCTTCTTCTGTAGCACCACATTTCGAAAGCTTCTATTCTCTTCTTGTCCAAACTGGTTATCGTCCACGTTTCACTTCCATACATGGCTACACTCCATACAAATACTTTCAGAAACGACTTCCTGACACTTAAATCTATACTCGATGTTAACAAATTTCTCTTCTTCAGAAATGATTTCCTTGCCACTGCCAGTCTACATTTTATATCCTCTCTACTTCGACCATCATCAGTTATTTTACTCCCTAAATAGCAAAACTCCTTTACTACTTTAAGTGTCTCATTTCCTAATCTAATCCCCTCAGCATCACCCGATTTAATTTGACTACATTCCATTATCCTCGTTTTGCTTTTGTTGATGTTCATCTTATATCCTCCTTTCAAGACACTGTCCATTCCGTTCAACTGCTCTTCCAAGTCCTTTGCTGTCTCTGACAGAATTACAATGTCATCAGCGAACCTCAAAGTTTTTATTTCTTCTCCATGGATTTTAATACCTACTCCGAATTTTTCTTTTGTTTCCTTTACTGCTTGCTCAATATACAGATTGAATAACATCGGGGAGAGGCTACAACCCTGTCTCACTCCTTTCCCAACCACTGCTTCCCTTTCATGCCCCTCGACTCTTATAACTGCCATCTGGTTTCTGTACAAATTGTAAATAGCCTTTCACTCCCTGTATTTTACCCCTGCCATCTTCAGAATTTGAAAGAGAGTATTCCAGTTAACGTTGTCAAAAGCTTTCTCTAAGTCTACAAATGCTAGAAATGTAGGTTTGCCTTTTCTTAATCTTTCTTCTAAGATAAGTCATAAGGTTAGTATTGTCTTATGTGTTCCAACATTTCTACGGAATCCAAACTGATCTTCTCCGAGGTCGGCTTCTACCAGTTTTTCCATTCGTCTGTAAAGAACTCGCGTTAGTATTTTGCAGCTGTGACTTATTAAACTGATAGTTCGGTAATTTTTACATCTGTCAACACCTGCTTTCTTTGGGATTGGAATTATTATATTCTTCTTGAAGTCTGTGGGTATTTCGCCTGTCTCATACATCTTGCTCACCAGATGGTAGAGTTTTGTCATGACTGGCTCTCCCAAGGCCATCAGTAGTTTTAATGGAATGTTGTCTACTCCTGGGGCCTTGTTTCGACTCAGGTCTTTCAGTGCTCTGTCAAACTCTTCACGCAGTATCTTATCTCCCATTTCATCTTCATCTACATCCTCTTCCATTTCCATAATATTGTCCTCAAGTACATCGCCCTTGTATAAACCCTCTATATACTCCTTCCACCTTTCTGCCTTCCCTTCTTTGCTTAGAACTGGGTTTCCATCTGAGCTCTTGATATTCATACAAGTCGTTCTCTTATCTCCAAAGGTCTCTTTAATTTTCCTGTAAGCGGTATCTATCTTACCCCTAGTGAGATAGGCCTCTACATCCTTACATTTGTCCTCTAGCCATCCCTGCTTAGCCATTTTGCACTTCCTGTCGATCTCATTTTTGAGACGTTTGTACTCCTTTTTGCCTGCTTCATTTACTGCATTTTATATTTTCTCCTTTCATCAATTAAATTCAATATTTCTTCTGTTACCCAAGGATTTCTATTAGCCCTCGTCTTTTTACCTACTTGATCCTCTGCTGCCTTCACTACTTCAACCCTCAGAGCTACCCATTCTTTTTCTACTGTATTTCTTTCCCCCATTCCTGTCAATTGTTCCCTTATGCACTCCCTGAAACTCTGTACAACCTCTGGTTCTTTCAGTTTATCCAGGTCCCATCTCCTTAAATTCCCGCCTTTTTGCAGTTTCTTCAGTTTCAATCTGCAGTTCATAACCAATAAATTGTGGTCAGAATCCACATCTGCCCCTGGAAATGTCTTACAATTTAAAACCTGGTTCCTAAATCTCTGTCTTACCTTTATGTAATCTATCTGATACCTTTTAGTATCTCCAGGATTCTTCCAGGTATACAACCTTCTTTCATGATTCTTGAACCAAGTGTTAGCTATGATTAAGTTATGCTCTGTGCAAAATTCTTCCCCCCAATCCATATTCACCTACTATGTTTCCTTCTCTCCCTTTTCCTACTGAGGAATTCCAGTCACCCATGACTATTAAATTTTCGTCTCCCTTCACTACCTGAATAATTTCTTTTATCTCGTCATACATTTCATATATTTCTTCATCATCTGCAGAGCTAGTTGGCATATAAACTTGTACTACTGTAGTAGGCATGGGCTTTGTGTCTATCTTGGCCACAATAATGCGTTCACTATGCTGTTTGTAGTAGCTAACCCGCACTCCTATTTTTTTATTCATTATTAAACCTACTCCTGCATTACCCCTATTTGATTTTGTATTTATAACCCTGTAATCACCTGACCAAAAGTCTTGTTCCTCCTTCCACCGAACTTCACTAATTCTCTCTATATCTAACTTCAACCTATCCATTTCCCTTTTTAAATTTTCTAACCTACCTGCCCGATTAAGGGATCTGACATTCCACGCTTCGATCCGTAGAATGCCAGTTTTCTTTCTCCTGATAACGACGTCCTCTTGAGTAGTCCCCGCCCGGAGATCCGAATGGGGGACTATTTTACCTCCGGAATATTTTACCCAAGAGGACGCCATCATCATTTAATCATACAGTAAAGCTGCATTTCCTCGGGAAAAATTACGGCTGTAGTTTCCCCTTGCTTTCAGCCATTCGCAGTACCAGCACAGCAAGGCCATTTTGGTTAATGTTACAAGGCCAGATCAGTCAATCATCCAGACTGTTGCCCCTGCAACTACTGAAAAGGCTGCTGCCCCTCTTCAGGAACCACATGTTTGTCTGGCCTCTCAACAGATACCCCTCCATTGTGGTTGCACCTACGGTACGGCCATCTGTATCGCTGAGGCACGCAAGCCTCCCCACCAACGGCAAGGTCCATGGTTCATGGGGGGCTGGGTTGAGTAGGACCAGTTAAAGCAAATGGTGGAGAAGTTGAGATTCTGGAGGAGTGTGGATAGGGTGTCCTCACCTTCGATCCAGATAGCAAAGATGTCATCAATGAATCTGAATCAGGTGAGGGGTTTAGGATTCTGGGTTTTTAGGAAGGTCCATGAATAGGTTCCCCCTGTGGGTCTGGAGGTTAGAATAGGCCTGAGGTGTTCCTGCTTGTCGTAAGAGGTGATTAAAAGGAGTCTCACACATTTCGGTCTTTATGTGATGGTCCCCAGTAGGGTTTGACCTCCATTCTTCAAAATTTTCCTGAAGAGCAAGCTAATTGGGGAAAGTCGCCTTACATGGTGCACAGTGTCCATCATGTGCTGAGACATATCACATCCTTCGTCGGCATGGATCTGCACTTCTGCTCATTTTCCAACAGTTGGGCGAGGTCACCCTCCTGGGTGCGTATTTTTCCATCAACTGTGCAGTATCGGTTTCTACACTCACAATGATAATGGACTCGTTTGCTTGGCTGCACCTGATATCCAGCATGGTAGCCAGTCTGTTGTGGTGGGGCCACCATGTACCCTGTTGGTTGTAGCCCCCGGACCACACAGGGATCGCTCTGCTGATGCCTGCGCCGTTAACTCCCCACGTATGCCAAGGAGTAGATGCCCATCTCCCTGGGGAGGGCCCTTGGTCGGAGTAGGTGGCATCAGGGCCACACCATGGAAGGAACGTGAGACTAAGGATGGCAGTGGCTCTTATTTGCCCCGGTACCTTATATGTTCAAGAGCTGATGGGGAATCTTTCATGATGATGAATCGTCGGTTTTTTGTTGAACATTTAGAGGATAAGTTTGGGGAGGTGGAGGGCTTGTCCAAAATGCGCTCTGGGTCAGTATTGATCAAAACAGCATCCTCTGCCCAGTCACGGGTGTTACTCGCTTGTGACAAGCTCGGGCATGTTTCTGTAACCTTCACGCCCATAAGAGCTTAAATATGGTCCAAGGTATCGTATTTCACAGGGACCTTCTTTTGCAGTCTGACGATGAGCTGCATGCCAATTTAGAGCGGCAAGGTGTCCATTTTGTCTGGTGCATCCACTGGGGTCTGAGGGGTAATCAGGTTGCCACCAGTGCCTTCATCTTGGCCATCGGGGGTGATACATTACATGAGAAGGTCAAAGTGATGGTCTACCGCTGTGATGTAAAGCCCTGAATCCCTCCCCCAATGTGGTACTTTAAATGCTGGAAGTTCAGCCATATGTCTTCCCACTGTACTTCCAGTGTCACCTGTCCGGATTGTGGACGTCCTTCACATTCCAATACTCCTTGCCCCGCCTCCCATTTGTGTCAACTGTGGAGAGATCCATTTGCCTTGCTCACCTGACTGCAGGATTCTCCAGAAAGAAAGGAAAATCATGGAGTACAAGACTAAGAGGAATTTTGAATGGCTACATCCTATACGTATGACATTGTCTTACGCCACCGATAAAACAGTTCTAGCCCCATCAGCTCCGCCAACCCCAGTCACCTCTCAGACTCAGACGACTACACCTGCCACCTTGCCACCTTGATTGTGGTATGCACTTCCCTCCCTGTTGCTCCTGCACCACCTACTTCGGGAGCAACACCCCCCCCCCCCCCTCCCCAAACCCTCCAGGATATCAGTCCCCATTTCTGCGCCAGAGAAGTGCAAGTCGTCTTCGGCTCCTCGTGCTAGGAAGGGGCCCCTTGGGTCACTCCCTTCCCAGATTTCTGCTAGTGCCTGAAGAGCCCAAAAGCAGCTGGTCATAAGGCTTCACGCTCATCCTCAGTCCCAGGCCCTGAATCAGTGAGGTCCTCCAAGCCAGGGAAACCCAAGGATCAGTGAGAGAAATCCAAAAAGAAGATCCTCAAGACCAAAGTAATTGTGGTGGCACCCACACCACCATAACCTACAAACTCTGTGTCTGCAGATGAGGTGGAGATTCTGGTGTCCTCTGAGGACCTACATCTTGCCAAACCCTGAGGCACAATGGGTATAGAATGCTCAGGCAATAAGTCGGTGGCAGCAGGTGACCCTGAAGCATAAACTGCCTCATTGAATGTTCCATGCCTTCCCGGTCTCACGATGACATTATCCTCCAGTGGAATTGTGGCAGTTTTATCCACCACCTACTTGAGCTACAGCAACTGTTAAGTTGTACACCTGATTTCTGCATTGCCCTCCAGGAAACCTGGTTCCTGGCAATGCGGACCCCTACCCTCTGCAACTACAGGGTGTTACAAAAAGGTACGGCCAAACTTTCAGGAAGCGTTCTTCACACACAAAGAAAGAAAATATGTTATGTGGACATGTGTCTGGAAACGCTTACTTTCCATGTTAGAGCTCATTTTATTACTTCTCTTCAAATCACATTAATCATGGAATGGAAACACACAGCAACAGAACGTACCAGCGTGACTTCTAACACTTTGTTACACAAAATGTTCAAAATGTCCTCCGTTAGCGAGGATACATGCATCTACCCTCCGTCACATGGAATCCCTGATGCGCTGATGCAGGCCTGGAGAATGGCGTATTGTATCACAGCCGTCCACAATACGAGCACGAAGAGTCTCTAGTACATTTGGTACTGGGGTTGCGTAGACAAGAGCTTTCAAATGCTCCCATAAATGAAAGTCAAGAGGGTTGTGGTCAGGAGAGTGTGGAGGCCATGGAATTGGTCCGCCTCTACCAATCCATCGGTCACCGAATCTGTTGTTGAGAAGTGTACGATCACTTCGACTGAAATGTGCAGGAGCTCCATTGTGCATGAACCACATGTTGTGTCGTACTTGTAAAGGCACATGTTCTAGCACCACAGGTAGAGTATGCATGACAACGTGCTCCATTGAGCATAGGTGGAAGAACATAAAAGGGCCCAATAAAGACATCACCAACAATGCCTGCCAAAACGTACACAGAAAATCTGTGTTGATGACGTGATTGCACATTGCGTGCGGATTCTCGTCAGCCCACACATGTTGATTGTGAAAATTTACAATTTGATCACGTTGGAATGAAGCTCATCTGTAAAGAGAACAATTGCACTGAAATGAGGATTGACACATTGTTGGATGAACCATTCACAGAAGTGTACCCGTGGAGGCCAATCAGCTGCTGATAGTGCCTGCACACGCTGTACATGGTAGGGAAACAACTGGTTCTCCCGTAGCACTCTACATACAGTGACGTGGTCAACGTTACCTTGTATAGCAGCAACTTCTCTGACACTGACATTAGGGTTATCGTCAACTGCACGAAGAATTGCCTCGTCCATTGCAGGTGTTCTCGTCATTCTAGGTCTTCCCCAGTTGCGAATCGTAGGCTGGAATGTTCCGTGCTCCATAAGACGCCGATCAATTGTTTCGAATGTCTTCCTGTCGGGACACCTTTGTTCTGGAAATCTGTCTCGATACAAACGTACCGCACCACGGCTATTGCCCCATGCTAATCCATACATCAAATGGGCATCTGCCAACTCCGCATTTGTAAACATTGCACTGACTGCAAAACCCCGTTCGTGATGAACACTAACCTGTTGATGCTACGTACTGATGTGCTTGATGCTAGTACTGTAGAGCAATGAGACGCATGTCAACACAAGCACCGAAGTCAACATTAGCTTCCTTCAATTGGGTCAACTGGCGGTGAATCGAGGAAGTACAGTACATACTGACGAAACTAAAATGAGCTCTAACATGGAAATTAAGTGTTTCCGGACACATGTCCACATAACATCTTTTCTTTATTTGTGTGTGAGGAATGTTTCCTGAAAGTTTGGCCGTACCTTTTTGTAACACCCTGTATAAGGGATATTACAGGAACCGTAGCAGCTATAATCAAGTGTCAGGTGGAATTTGTGTTTATGTCCTAAACTTGGTCTGTAGTGAACCTGTGCCCTTCAAACCCCTCTTGAAGCTGTGGCTGTCAGAATACGGACAACACAGGAAATAACAGTCTGCAGTGTATATCTTTCTCTAGATGGTGCGTTACCACTGGATGTATTAGCTGCACAGACTGATCAATTCCCTGAACCTTTCCTACTTTTGGGAGATCTTAATGCCCATAACCCCTTGTGGGGTGACACCATGCTTACTGGCCGAGGCAGAGATGTTGAAACTTTACTGTCTCAGTTCGACCTCTGCCTCTTAAATACTGGGGCCGCCACACATTTCAGTGAGGCTCATGGTAGTTACTCAGCCATCGATTTATCAGTTTGCAGCCATGGACTTTTCCCATCTATCAACTGGAGAGCACATGACGACCTGTGTGGTAGTGACCACTTCCCCATCTTCCTCTCACTGCCCCGGCGTCAGGCCCACGGACACCTGCAGGGAGCCATCCACAAGGTGCAGTCATGGGCTCTAGCCCACGGTATCGAGTCACCTTCACCAGCTTAAGCGGAAGTGCTGGCAGCACCTCTGTACCCTCCACTGCGTGAGCAACACCAACTGGGGTGCAGATCTCTTTCTGCTGCTGCAGCTCTACAGAGCCCTTGTTCAATCCCATCTTGACTTGACTTATCTCAGATTATTATTATTATTATTTTTATTTTTATTTTATTTTATTTTTTGCATGGTCCATTTTGCTCGAGTGCTTTACACGTAGAAAAGAGTGATAAAAGTTCGTCTTTCTGAGGGCAAGTATTTTTAAATGGTTTTTGAATCTCGACTCTACGCGACTCCAGTGCGCATCATATTCTAAAAAGGCGTGTGTCTCAAAACTACTGCAGATAAACACTTGCAGTTTTAGGCATTGCAATCTGCAAGATTTTGTTGTCCATTTTGACTATGGTATTAATGATTTTCACCACTTTTGCACTCTTCAGGTGTCTCACAAATGTTGCTTATGTTCGAAATTCTGTTAAAAATGCTAGACGTAATATAATCCAGCATTTTGTATGACATTTGGACATAAAATTTCATTAGCTTTTCAGTGCAACAACCCACAAGTCTCTGTCTACATTAGTTTTTGAGATAGACACCTTTTTAGAATATGATGTGCACTGGAGTCATGTAGAGTTTATGTCCTAAACTTGGTCTGTAGTGAACCTGTGCCCTTCAAACCCCTCTTGAAGCTGTGGCTGTCAGAATACGGACAACACAGGAAATAACAGTCTGCAGTGTATATCTTTCTCTAGATGGTGCGTTACCGCTGGATGTATTAGCTGCACTGACTGATCAATTCCCTGAACCTTTCCTACTTTTGGGAGATCTTAATGCCCATAACCCCTTGTGGGGTGACACCATGCTTACTGGCCGAGGCAGAGATGTTGAAACTTTACTGTCTCAGTTCGACCTCTGCCTCTTAAATACTGGGGCCGCCACACATTTCAGTGAGGCTCATGGTAGTTACTCAGCCATCGATTTATCAGTTTGCAGCCATGGACTTTTCCCATCTATCAACTGGAGAGCACATGACGACCTGTGTGGTAGTGACCACTTCCCCATCTTCCTCTCACTGCCCCGGCGTCAGGCCCACGGACACCTGCAGGGAGCCATCCACAAGGTGCAGTCATGGGCTCTAGCCCACGGTATCGAGTCACCTTCACCAGCTTAAGCGGAAGTGCTGGCAGCACCTCTGTACCCTCCACTGCGTGAGCAACACCAACTGGGGTGCAGATCTCTTTCTGCTGCTGCAGCTCTACAGAGCCCTTGTTCAATCCCATCTTGACTTGACTTATCTCAGATTATTATTATTATTATTATTTTTATTTTTATTTTATTTTATTTTTTGCATGGTCCATTTTGCTCGAGTGCTTTACACGTAGAAAAGAGTGATAAAAGTTCGTCTTTCTGAGGGCAAGTATTTTTAAATGGTTTTTGAATCTCGACTCTACGCGACTCCAGTGCGCATCATATTCTAAAAAGGCGTGTGTCTCAAAACTACTGCAGATAAACACTTGCAGTTTTAGGCATTGCAATCTGCAAGATTTTGTTGTCCATTTTGACTATGGTATTAATGATTTTCACCACTTTTGCACTCTTCAGGTGTCTCACAAATGTTGCTTATGTTCGAAATTCTGTTAAAAATGCTAGACGTAATATAATCCAGCATTTTGTATGACATTTGGACATAAAATTTCATTAGCTTTTCAGTGCAACAACCCACAAGTCTCTGTCTACATTAGTTTTTGAGATAGACACCTTTTTAGAATATGATGTGCACTGGAGTCATGTAGAGTTTATGTCCTAAACTTGGTCTGTAGTGAACCTGTGCCCTTCAAACCCCTCTTGAAGCTGTGGCTGTCAGAATACGGACAACACAGGAAATAACAGTCTGCAGTGTATATCTTTCTCTAGATGGTGCGTTACCGCTGGATGTATTAGCTGCACTGACTGATCAATTCCCTGAACCTTTCCTACTTTTGGGAGATCTTAATGCCCATAACCCCTTGTGGGGTGACACCATGCTTACTTGCCGAGGCAGAGATGTTGAAACTTTACTGTCTCAGTTCGACCTCTGCCTCTTAAATACTGGGGCCGCCACACATTTCAGTGAGGCTCATGGTAGTTACTCAGCCATCGATTTATCAGTTTGCAGCCATGGACTTTTCCCATCTATCAACTGGAGAGCACATGACGACCTGTGTGGTAGTGACCACTTCCCCATCTTCCTCTCACTGCCCCGGCGTCAGGCCCACGGACACCTGCAGGGAGCCATCCACAAGGTGCAGTCATGGGCTCTAGCCCACGGTATCGAGTCACCTTCACCAGCTTAAGCGGAAGTGCTGGCAGCACCTCTGTACCCTCCACTGCGTGAGCAACACCAACTGGGGTGCAGATCTCTTTCTGCTGCTGCAGCTCTACAGAGCCCTTGTTCAATCCCATCTTGACTTGACTTATCTCAGATTATTATTATTATTATTATTTTTATTTTTATTTTATTTTATTTTTTGCATGGTCCATTTTGCTCGAGTGCTTTACACGTAGAAAAGAGTGATAAAAGTTCGTCTTTCTGAGGGCAAGTATTTTTAAATGGTTTTTGAATCTCGACTCTACGCGACTCCAGTGCGCATCATATTCTAAAAAGGCGTGTGTCTCAAAACTACTGCAGATAAACACTTGCAGTTTTAGGCATTGCAATCTGCAAGATTTTGTTGTCCATTTTGACTATGGTATTAATGATTTTCACCACTTTTGCACTCTTCAGGTGTCTCACAAATGTTGCTTATGTTCGAAATTCTGTTAAAAATGCTAGACGTAATATAATCCAGCATTTTGTATGACATTTGGACATAAAATTTCATTAGCTTTTCAGTGCAACAACCCACAAGTCTCTGTCTACATTAGTTTTTGAGATAGACACCTTTTTAGAATATGATGTGCACTGGAGTCATGTAGAGTTGGGATTCAAAAACCATTTAAAAATACTTGCCCTCAGAAAGACGAACTTTTATCTCTCTCTTCTATGTGTAAGGTATCAGAGCAAAATACTCAATACAAAAAAAAAAAAAAAATCAAAAATTTGTGAAGGGCATTGTGTTTACTCAACTGTGGCATTCACCTAGTGACAGGAGCGTTTTTGACGAGTCTGGTGACCAGCGTCCTGGTGGAGGCCAGAGTCCCTCCATTGCAGGGTAGGCGTGCACAACTGCTGACCAGTTACGTTGCACATGTTTGTAGATCTCCTGTGCATCCGAATTATCATCTTCTTTTCCCACCCATGGCGGTTCATCTCCCGCATCGGCGGCCCAAGTCAGGGCTTCCAATTGCAGTTTGTGTCCATCCGCATACACATCCATGGTGTACACCGAGGACTCAGTTACTCCTGCCGCTCTCCGCTGTCACTTACTCTCATTCTTGACATGTTGCGGGGCTCTGAAGTGCTTTACACCGATGGCTCGATGCCTGATGGTCATGTTGGCTTCGCCTACGTCCACAGAGGCCATTTTGAACAGCAATCCTTGCCCGATGGCTGCAGTTTATTCACTGCAGAGCTGGTGGCCATCTCTCATGCAGTTCAGTATATCCGTTCATGCCCCAGGGAATCTTCTTCTGTGTACAGACTCCTTGAGCAGCCTACAAGCTATCAACCATTGCTACCCTTGCCATCCTTTGGTAGCGTCCATCCAGAAGTCCATCTATGCCCTGGACCGGTCCCATCGGTCAGTGTGTTTGTGTGGACTCCAGGACATGTCGGCCTTCCAGGCAACAAACTTGCCGACAGGCTGGCCAAACAGGCAAACAGGCTACGGAAACTGCTTCTGGAGATGGGCGTCTCTGAACCTGACCTGTGTTCTGACTTATGCCTAGGGTTTTCGGCTTTGGGAGACGGTATGGCATAACAGTACGCACAACAAACTGCATGTCATTAAGGAGATTACGAGTGTGTGGAAGTCTTCCTTGGGGGCCTCTCACAGGGAATCAGTTGTCCTCTGCCGGCTCTGCATTGGCCTACGCTTGTGCATCCCACTGTTACTTCCTGCGCCTTGCAGATCCGCCTGAGTGTCGATGCAGTGCCCGGTTGACAGTGGCTCATATTCTGATGCACTGCCCCACTTTGACCCTCAGCGCCGAAATCTTGGGTTACTGGACTCATTGCCACTAATTTTATCTGACAACGCCTCATCGGCTGATTTAGTTTTACATTTTATTCGTGAGGGTGGGTTTTATCATTTGATCTAAGTTTTAGTGCATGTCCTTTGTCCCTCTTGTGTCCTCTGCCCTAGTGCTTCTAGGGTGGAGGTTTTAATGTGTTGCAGTGTGTCTGGCTTCTCCTTTTTTATTCTCATGGTCAGCCAGCCTTGGTAATCTGCTTTGTTGTTTTAATCTCTTCATCCCGTTTCTGTGGTTTTCTTGTCCCCTTTTGTCCATTTGCATGTTTGTTGCCCTTCACTGTTCTTGTGATTTTTGCTTTCATTCCGTTTTGAGTTGTCAGTCACATTTGTTTTATTCTCACACTTGTGGCATTGTTTTATTCAGAACAAGGGATTGATGACCTCATAGTTTGGTCCCTTTCCCCCTCTTTTAATCCAACCAACCAACAAAAGCAAAAGCAAAATATTTCTGTTTTACAATAGAAATCATTGTTATGGACTAGGGATGACCCCTTCACTCATTTTAAAAGTTGAAAAGGATTATACCAAGGAAACATGACTCTGCACAGTACGCAATAAACATGCTGTGGCTATTGCAAACAATGTATTCATTAGATAATGCTAACAGCTACCGGAAACAAGATAATGTTGGACAATGTCATCAGACTTCACCAATATTCACTGCTGTTGGCATCACCAGTTTGAAGAGCTTCATTGAAAACAAATAAAATAACATAAATGTGAAATAAATATTAACACACCAAATGGAACTTCATTCCAAATACTCTTAAATCTCATAAGTAGTTATATGTTATTTAGGTTGTATTTATTCCTTAACATTTCTCATTTACTAAATTATATCCGCTTCAGTAATTAACAGTGACCAAAGGAAAAGAAGTATTCTTAAGAAAATGCATACATTAGAAATATGTGGTTGAGGTTTTGATCAGTAATTGTGTTTAAGAGCTGAAGCAGCATTAGATGATCACAACACTGACACCTTGAGTTGCTTTCAGGTGATACAGTTCAGTTATACACTGTGCAATAAAATATCACTTTTTTGAAACCATGTAATTGTCTCCCATTGATATGTATAAGTTTGATATTTGCATCATAGGTGCATACGATCTTCCTCTGTAATGGTGCAAAAGCATGGTGCCCTGCAGTGTCACCCTCGGATTCAGCGATGCTTCAATCAGCAAGGCATCGACACATGGTAAAAAAGATCACAGCTCAGAAGTTCATGTGATGTGTTAGGTGGGTTGATGATGTTACATTGGCTCCAAATTTCGCCAAAATTCTGCCCAAAGCCAACATGAATGTGTTCAAGAATGGGAAGATTATCACACCCCCTCCTATATACATTTCACTCCTTCTTTTGATGCCTCTGTTATGGAGATGAGAACCATGATACCCAGCATTGAAATCATGCCATTTTCTAATGGGTGGGCAAGAAGAACATTTCAGACATGCTGTTGCCCAGTATCGACATGAATAGCTCTCATGAGATGGCATTAAAGATCGTCAGTGGAAACACACCTTCCTGTGGGGCGTTGAGTCCCTCACATTTCACTGTCTAAAATGACAGTTTGCAGTGCAATGAGCAGCAGCATGACACTCCTGACAACATTTGACACTGCTGACACCCCCTGGACAATTCGAACATACTTTAAGGACATCATGGGGCTATAGCCTCAGTGAATGTGATCAGATTGCTTTTGAATGTAGTGTGACTGCAGGTTTTGCTCTGGTGCACAGGGTGGAACAACTAGGGACCATTCAAAACCATTCGACATAATCTGAATGTGATCTGAAGCAGCATAGAGTGTTTATGCTTTTTCAGCCCACACGTTTAATGCCCTACTGGGGTGTTATCATGGAAGGGTTCAACATTGACATTAGCATGAATAAAATGGTAAAGAGTCACTCTAAGACCCATCCCCCCTCTACCCAGTTTGGCAATACCTGTGGTGCTACCCATGCACCTTCTTTGAGCATTTTAAAAATGAGACATCGACATCCATTCAGCTGAGTGGTGCCTCTTGGCTCTCAACGCCACATAAGGAGTGTCAAAGGGGTTGTTGCCCACAGACACTAGAGCAGCCACAAGGCACCACTCAGTTGATTGTGTGTAGATTCCTCTAACACTCACATTTTTAACATGCTTGAGAAAAATGCATGAGTGGCACTGAGAGCATTGCTGAATGAGGGGCAGGGTGTCTTAAGGAACACTCTGCCATTTTATCCATGCACATGTCAATGTTGCTCCCATCCTTGATCATGCCACAGGCGGCCTAAAAAGCATAAACATCCTTTGCTGCTTCAGATCACATTCAGATTTTGTCAAATGGTTTTGAATGGTCCCAAGTGGTTCGACCCTGTACACCAGAGCCAAAATTGCAGTCATACTACACTCTAAAGGGATCAGGTAACATTCAGCAGGGTTGCAGTCCTGTGATGTCCTTAGTGCAGAGTTGAATCATCTCGGGATCTAGGGAGGGGAGGGGAAGGGGTGTTAGCAGTGTCAATTGTCGAGAACATTGTTCTGTTGCTCATTGCCCTACAAGCTGTCATTTTGGACTGAAAAGTGAGGGAATCAATGCCGCAAGAGAAAGGGTGGTTTCATTGATGCCCTGGGCTTTTTGTGTCGATTCTGAGTTGTGGTGTTTCTGAAGTGTTTTCCTTGGCTACACAAAAGAAAACGATGTGATTTCAAAAGAAGGGGTGAAATATGGCTAAGAGAGGAGGGGGTGATAATCTTCCCATCATGTGACACGTCCACAATGGCACTGGGCAGTGTTGTACTGAAATTTGCTACTGATGTGGCATCATTAACCCACTTTACATCTCACAAAAACTTCTGAGCTGTGGCCTTTTTTTGCGTGTGTCAATACCTCGTTGCATGCAGTCCAGCCGAGCTTAAGAGTGACATCGCAGGGCATTGTGCTTTTCACCATTAAGGAAAAAGGTTTCAAGCACCTTTGATCCAAATTTTGAACCTATGCAACACGATGGGAGACAGTTACAGGGTTTCGAGAAAGTGATACATTTTTCTCCAGTGGAAAGTCCAGAAAGGAATAATAATAATGTGCAAAGGATAGGTTGCTATTCACCAGAAAGAGGTGGTGCTGAGTTGCAAATCAGCACAATGAAAAAGAATGCTAGAAATATTTCAGCTTTTGAACAAAGTCGTTCAGAAGTAGGAAACACACACACACACACACACACACACACACACACACACACACACACACACACGGTCACTGTCTCCAGGCACCAAGGCCCAACTGAATCTGCATCTGATATGAGCAGCAGTCTAGCTGGGATAGATAGTGGGGATACACAGTGGGGGTAAGGAAGATGCAAAGGGCAGCATGGGGGAGGGATTGTGGGGTAGGAGTCATTCATGTGAGGCATTCCTTATTGGCATCGTGTCCAAAAACTGGGTGATAGTGCTTGCCGCATCCATGGTATTTGATAGGCCACATGTCACCCCCATGTCATAATAAATGGTGTGCATGTCAGGGAGCTCAGTCATTGTGACTGGGTATGGGTTTGCTGCTCCCAGGTTTCCTGAGCTGGGGTTTGGTAAGTGCCACCAGTCCTCTGTAACCATAAACTCTGGGCATGCTTCATCAACCACTGTGTGATGTGGTGACGGAAAATTGTGCATTATGGAATGGGGATACTGGCTTAACTGCCTGGATCCTGAGGATGATGCAAACCTGTGAGAAATTAATTAATTAATTAATTAATTAATTAATTTGCTACACCTAAGCTGTAAAAGGCTTACCTAGGCAAGTGGATCTTTGTGTGAATGGATGAATGATTCCCTAGCATCTCATGGGACCAAAATGTCTCACAACAACAACAAACTTGAAACTCTCAGTGTGGATGGTTTTCCCCACCCACTCCATAAAGAGATCTTGGTTGGACAGCCCAATTGATACATCTATTTCTGATGAATCACAGTAACAGAACAATGGTGATGCATCATAATGTCGTCATTATTATCAAGAGGAAAATGGACACATTCAAGATGATAACCCCGTTCAATAACCAAGAGAATTTGGAGGAATCTGCTGTTGCCCATAAGTCTATTAAAAGGTCACAGAATGGTACCCTGCTAATAGAGACAATGACATTCAGTCAAGTGCCTAACTTACTGCACAGCACAAAACTTGAAAAATATTGTGTAGCAGTTGAAATGCATAACACCCTCAATTACAGCAGAGGGAACATACCAAGTAGTGACCTTATGTATCTAGGCCCCAATGAATTTTTGGCAGAATCACAAAGCAAAAGTATAATTAATGTGAGAAACATGTTGAAACAAGTGGGTGGTGAATCAGAAAAAAACACCTGTTTTCATATCCACCTCTACTTCATCTGCAATACATAAAGGCTGGATGGATTCATGCATCTTTGAGCCTGTCCGTATGTCTTCAGTCTGATGCACTGCTTTCAGTACCAGAGATTTGGACACCCTGTTCCTGCATTCAAAGGGAAGTCAACCTGTGGAGGATGTGGTTGAAGATGCTCATGATCCAGACTGACTGTGGATCCAACAATCTTATGTTAACTACTCCAATGCAGATGCATTGTAGGCAAAGGAATGTACTGTCTGTGTACAGCAACAGAAGATTCAGGAACTTCAGGACATCAAATGGTTACCAAACTTGGAGGGGAAAAAAAAAATTAAAAAAAAATTAAAAAAAATCTTCAAGGCTATGCAGCATTGGACATTCACAATCTCTTTCTCTACCATCTTGAAGCAATAAGTTTGTAAGTCTGATGCCTCAATGCAGACACCAGTATAGGTGCTAGAACATCTATGTTCATACAGCAGTGGTCAAGTCTGATGCTTTGAGGCAAAGTGCCAGTGCAAATGCTAGCACATCCATCTGTGATTGTAGATGCATCTCGAGGTGCTGCTACACTTATTCACTTGGCTGACCACAAGCATTGGATACAAAGGGAAAGCAAATGACTACCTGCCCAGAAATGAAGTCTTGTCATGAGACATTGACATCTGTGTTTTAACCACACTCCTCACAGGAAGAGAAACCATTGAACTGGAAGACCAGACCAGGCTATGTCAACACTTTAAACATAGTGCTTCACTAACATTTGACGGGGAAGAATGTGTGATGGATCTGGAAATACATTTAGACGATCTACCAAGTCCATCTACTCCTACTCCCAACATTTTTAACTCCCATCCTAGGCTACAGAATTTGGCAAGAGTTGAACACAATGGTTAAAATGACTCCCATCCTTCTGTGGAATGTGAACAGTTCTAGGACACATTCAGATGAACTAAAACTGCTAGTATAAGAAAAGCTTATATGTGTATGTTTTCAGGGAATGCTGTTAAAAGCCATGGGTAATCCTTTGTTACTATTATGTGGTCTTCACAGCAAGGATAACCTGTGTGAACAATGAACCAAGCAAAGGGTGGATAGCTGTGTTCATCAATAGAACATGTCACTACTTTCACATTCCCTCATCACTGAGCTACAAGGGGCTGCAGTAGCAGTATATATGCCATCTCGCCTTATAGTATGTTCTGTTAACATACCACAACAGGAACCCCTTTACAGCATGGCACTAATCTCATGCAAAATTTCCCCACCCATTCCTGTTACTTGGTGACATCAGTACATACCATGTGCCCCAGGGCCCTTTTAGCCCAAAGGTCTGGTAATTGAGAGGCTGCTAGTGGTAGAGGACATCTGCATATTTAATATTGGGGAAATGACATACTGCTGCACAGACACTGGGTCATTCTCCATTATAAATCTCTACCTGCTTTCTTCTGCTCTCACAAATGCTACATGGGAAGTGGCCAATGATTACACTTGTGATCACTTTCCTGTCTTGCTTCATATAGCTATGACTGCAATGCTTTAACAGAGATCACCTAAGTGGATGTTGGCCTGAGTGAACTGGCTGAACGTAGACAGAGACTGTAAAGTTTAGTGCATCAGTGCGTGACCTATCAAGATGATAATATCCCCTACCATGTCAGTGCGCCTTTTGGCACTTCACCTGCCTAAAGATTTGAACATGCTCGCATAGACACTGTTCGACCAATACCACCATATGAAGGAAACACCTACTGTCTAAACTGCCATGGACCACTTCACCTACCGAGCGAGGTGGCGCAGTGGTTAGACACTGGACTCGCATTCGGGAGGACGACGGTTCAATCCCGCGTCCGGCCATCCTGATTTAGGTTTTCCGTGATTTCCCTAAATCGCTCCAGGCAAATGCCGGGATGGTTCCTTTCAAAGGGCACGGCCGACTTCCTTCCCCGTCCTTCCCTAATCCGATGAGACCGAAGACCTCGCTGTCTGGTCTCCTTCCCGAAAACAACCAACCACTTCACCTTTTGGTTGGAAGTTTTTCCTGTGGTTGACAGCACTGTTGAAACTATTGCAATCACCTTCTTAAATGGATGGATCACACATTTTAGAGTGCCTCTGTGTATCACCACTGACCAAAGCAGGCTATCTACAAAATTCTCATTAATTTGTTTTGAGTCAGAGCATATGTACTGGCGTTGCACTTTATAAATACCTTTTGAAACAGAAAATTATTCTTTCCGAATGATATGAAGCAATTATTTGCAACAAAATGGTGACTTTGAAATACAATTGAAAGGGATCATTCGCTCACATTGTGATATATTCCCAATAAGTGTGTGCTCGAATCCAAGAAGTTAAATGAGTTTTGTAATGCTAAAAAAAGTCATGTTGGCTTGATAATAATTTCTGTGCCTGAACTCTACAACTATTCATAGCATGATAACTATTGCATGGTAACTATAAAGGTAACAGGGTTTCATCTAGGTCTCTCTCTTCCAAAATTGGTGGAGTTGCTGCACAACCACTATGAATATGTGGAGAAAAATGCTGTCCTTGCAGCCACCTGTGTGCTGTCTGTAAAGTTTTCATTTTGTGCTTACTGTGTGCATATCATCTCATAAGATAAGGGCATAGTGACTAATGCAGCTCAAAAGTAATTTATTATTTCTTTTATAAGATGGCTGCCAGTCCTCAATGGTAACCATTTTTCACATTACTAAAGTATTATGTGCAAAATTCAAACTAGTCTTTTTCTGCCTTCCAGCTTCAGTACTGATTGTGCACATTATTGTGCTATAGGCAGGCTTGGATGGTCTGACGTGATCAATTGGTGGAGGGGGGAGATAATTTTGCATAATGGGGGATGTGATTTAACTGGTGAAATACTGAGAAAAGTGCCTAATTTTTTGTCTCAAATTAGGAGGGTCATTTAATAAATAATGCCCCACATTTATTTTTCTCAGAACATATTTATTGTTGAGAGTCAGAATTTTTCTTTGTAGTCTCCATCACATTCTACGGCCATACACCAACATTGTGGAAGAACATGTATTCCCTGCTGGTAAAACGTCTTGTCCTGTAGGCATAGCCATATTTTCACTGCATGACTAACACTCTCATCATCTTCAAAGTGTGTTTCCCCTAGAGAATCTTTTAAGTGCCCCAAAGAGATGGAAGTCCGAGGGCGCCAGGTCTGGACTGTAGGGTGGATGAGGCAATGACATCCAACCCAATGTGGCGATGTGTTCCCTGGTTCTCAGACTTGTGTGGGTGTCCCTTATCATGTTGGAGCAAGATTCCTGTTGGATTCTTGTCCAACCGAACATGTCAGAAATGGTTCTTGAGTTTATTCAGAGTCTTCATGTATGCCTATGAATTGATGGTTGACCCTCCTGGCATCACATCCACGAGAATGACGCCATCACAATCCCAGAAGATTGTCACCCTGACTTTTCCAGCAGAGGGGGTTGTCTTGAATTTCTTCTTTTGTGGTGAATGAGGATGATGCCACTCCATGGACTGCCTTTTTATTTGTGGTGCAAAATGGTGCAACCAGCTTTTGTCCTGTGTAACAATCCATGACAGAAAGGCCTCTCCATTGGTTTCAAAATTCTCCAGCAATTCAGATAAAATGGCCGTTCTTTGAATCTTGTGGTCTGCTGTGAGCATTAATTGAATGAATCGTGAGCACCTCCTTGAATATCCGAGAGTCTCGATCATTGAAGACCCACTTCCAATGCTGACAACTGTAGAGCTAACTGTCGAGTTGTTATGCACCAATTGGCACAAATAATGGCATCCGCACGGTTCAACATGTCTGGAGCAGTGGCTGTGACAGGTCATCCCAAGCATGACTGATCTGTTTCTGCATTACCTGAGGCTATAACTTTCTTTACCAATCGCCCTACTGTAATCCTATCAACTGCAGCATCACCATATATTGCACACAAACATTAATGGATGTTCATCATCGTTTCTTTTTCTGTATACAAGAATTTAATAAAAGCATGCTGCTTGTAACGTGAGTCATATGTAGATGCCATTTTGATGCTGTACTACGGGTCTGCCATCTGTCAGAATGGTTTGAAACTTCACCAGCACCCAGAACAATCATCAAGAGTAAAGCACTAACAAGGGCATTTGTCTGTGTATATTAATGGCTTTTTAAAAATTTGTGGGGCATTACTTATTGAAACAACCCTTGTACTTTTGACCCATTAAAGACAAATATGAGGGCCATCCAGAAAGGAAAGAATTTTTTGCCATACCAAGATATTTTTTAATAATAATTCAGAGACTGAATATACATGTTTTGGCACATACTTTGTCTATTTTTCCACATTGTCACCTTTGACATTAAGGCACTAGTTGTACTTGGCATATGACCTCTTCGAACAATATGTTTGCTTGGCAATTCAACCAGGTCATGACAGCATCCTCCAGCTCTTCATTATTTGTGAAGCATTTACCTGGAAGGAGTCCTTCAGTTTTGGAAAGGGGAAAAAGTCTGACAGTGCCATGTTGGGAGTGTAGGGAGGTCACTTGAACACGTCCCACCAGAATTTCTCATGCAGTAAGTCTTTCTCTGCCTGGCAGTATGCAGACTTGCATTATTGTGCAACAGAACAATTCAGTGTGAAAGCTTGTCTCCTTGGTAGTTATGGATGGCGTGATGAAGACTTTCGAGGGTAGCAGAATATGCATCACTATTGAGTGTTGTGTTGCAGGCCATAAAATTGGCAAGTAGGACCACTTCACTTTTGCAGAATACAGAAGCCATCAGCTTCTGAGATGATACAATCTGTTTGAACTTGCGTGGCTTCTGTAATGACTGAGAATGACGCCACTCCATATACTGCAGTGTATGTGGTGTACAGTCAGGCTGAGTGGATTATTGAGAGATTAAAGGATTTTTCAAAAGTTTTGTTTCAGTTCATTTATGTTCATGTGGCCCTAGTACTGCATCTTATGGGGAAACAGTGGTTAGGACTGGGCTGGTGCAGCACCGGATGTTTGTAGATATGCACCTACCCACTCTCGGTTCACGTGGCTAGCATTCCTGTAGTGGCTACCGCTGAGCAGGGGATGCTATTGCAAAGATACTGCTGTCAGAGGGACACATTGAGGTGCCCCTCTTCCAATCAGAGGTCTAAACATGATACCAAGGGGTTGCAGTGCAGGCTGGTGAGTGTGCACCTCTACCAAGGGGTCACTGTCTTGTTTACCAGCTCTTCTCTCAACCACACATGTTTCCTTGTTTCTCTTCTTGGGCATCATCCTCTCAATCTGGCTGCAGCAGCATCTTGTTGAAGCAGATCACATCACCTTTGTATCATCTAGCAGTAAGATTTGGAGCCAATAAACTAGTAGTAACAGCAAGTTGCCTCGTCATGGATTTTTCTTTAGAATTTCCCTGACAGACCCAGATGTGCCTGCATCCCACCTCATCCTAACTTAGCTGTACCTGCACGGTTGCTTCTTGTGGAAATGTTAAGAAGAACCTATGATTCATCTGGTCAATGAATGTGTTGCCATCCTTTTGCAACACTTCAAGATCATTAATGCAGCACCCGTTCTTCTTGTTTTCAGGCCATCCTTTGCATGTGTGGCGCCCACAATGCACAGATTTTGTGGTACCTTAAGTGCACAATTGAATGAGACACTTTGTGACATTGTTCACATGTCTCTAATTGTGAATCAGGGTTTCTCTCAAATGATGGGATCCACCTTCTGTTTCAGCACATCTGTGATGATGATGGAGGGTTGCCCTGATCTCTCTTTGTTGTGATAAACTGTTCTCCCATTCTGAACCATTTCTCCCATTGTAAACCATTATGGCTTGGAAATTGGCTTCATTCATTACACTTTAGTCATAAATGGTAACAAGTGTGGTGAATGTCACAGGGCCTAACATTTGCCCCCTGCTGAAAATGAATAACATATCACATATCAAAGTTGATGGGATTCACCATTAGCACAGCCACAGTCACAACTAACAGCCGTGTACCGCAAGTCTCTAGAGGAACGGAGGGTACCAAATGATTGGAAAAGAGCACAGATAGTCCCAGTCTTCAAGAAGGGTCGTCGAGCAGATGCGCAAAACTATAGACCTATATCTCTGACGTCGATCTGTTGTAGAATTTTAGAACATGTTTTTTGCTCGAGTATCATGTCGTTTTTGGAAACCCAGAATCTACTATGTAGGAATCAACATGGATTCCGGAAACAGCGATCGTGTGAGACCCAACTCGCTTGATTTGTTCATGAGACCCATAAAATATTAGATACAGGCTCCCAGGTAGATGCTATTTTTCTTGACTTCTGGAAGGCGTTCGATACAGTTCCGCACTGTCGCCTGATAAACAAAGTAAGAGCCTACGGAATATCAGACCGGCTGTGTGGCTGGATTGAAGAGTTTTTAGCAAACAGAACACAGCATGTTGTTATCAATGGAGAGACGTCT
Organism: Schistocerca serialis cubense; assembly: GCF_023864345.2. Classification (NCBI taxonomy): domain Eukaryota; kingdom Metazoa; phylum Arthropoda; class Insecta; order Orthoptera; family Acrididae; genus Schistocerca; species Schistocerca serialis. The sequence goes on along the minus strand of NC_064638.1, from coordinate 138,736,174 downwards.
ACAGACGTTAAAGTAACCTCTGGCATGCCACAGGGGAGTGTTATGGGACCATTGCTTTTCACAATATATATAAATGACCTGGTAGATAGTGTCGGAAGTTCCATGCGGCTTTTCGCGGATGATGCTGTAGTATACAGAGAAGTTGCAGCATTAGAAAATTGTAGCGAAATGCAGGAAGATCTGCAGCGGATAGGCACTTGGTGCAGGGAGTGGCAACTGACCCTTAACATAGACAAATGTAATGTATTGCGAATACATAGAAAGAAGGATCCTTTATTGTATGATTATATGATAGCGGAACAAACACTGGTAGCAGTTACTTCTGTAAAATATCTGGGAGTATGCGTGCGGAACGATTTGAAGTGGAATGATCATATAAAATTAATTGTTGGTAAGGCGGGTACCAGGTTGAGATTCATTGGGAGAGTGCTTAGAAAATGTAGTCCATCAACAAAGGAGGTGGCTTACAAAACACTCGTTCGACCTATACTTGAGTATTGCTCATCAGTGTGGGATCCGTACCAGATCGGTTTGACGGAGGAGATAGAGAAGATCCAAGGAAGAGCAGCGCGTTTCGTCACAGGGTTATTTGGTAACCGTGATACTTTACGGAGATGTTTAATAAACTCAAGTGGCAGACTCTGCAAGAGAGGCGCTCTGCATCGCGGTGTAGCTTGCTCGCCAGGTTTCGAGAGGGTGCGTTTCTGGATGAGGTATCGAATATATTGCTTCCCCCTACTTATACCTCCCGAGGAGATCACGAATGTAAAATTAGAGAGATTAGAGCATGCACGGAGGCTTTCAGACAGTCGTTCTTCCCGCGAACCATACGCGACTGGAACAGGAAAGGGAGGTAATGACAGTGGCACGTAAAGTGCCCTCCGCCACACACCGTTGGGTGCCTTGCGGAGTATAAATGTAGATGTAGATGTATCTCTGCACTTACTACGCGATGAGATCTAACTTACAACCACGTGCGGCAGCTGATCGCGTCACACTGAACACCAGAAACCAATGATTGGACAGTATGCAGAAGTGTTCTTTGCAATTTGGATGGCACTCATAACAGTCTATTTTCAAGCTGCTGTGGTACAGGCACCATTGTGCTGTATCGACCCTGTTGGAGGGTGGGGGAGCAGGTTGCCAGGTCAACTGTTCCAGTTGCCTCACTATGATCATGTAGGTTCACTACCAGGGAGCAGGAGCAAATTCAGCAGTGCTCATATTGCAGCCAGACTCACTGATTTTGTGTAAAGTACAGTGGTGTTCCAAATCCAAGTCCAGTAGACAGGGTGAATGTTGAACCCAAAGTCCTTAGTAACGGTACAGTGTATAAACAGCTCACTGTGGCTTGGGAGCAGTGTGTTCTTGCTGGACAGCCAGCTCAGATGGCAGTACTTTGCAGCCACTTGGTGAGTAGGTTGTGCTAACAACCTGCCCATCAGCAGCTTCTGGAGAAGGTGATGTCATCTGCTGAATGAACTCTGGCTTCCAACATTTGGCTGCCAATGTCTGGTGACAGCAGTCACTAAGCGGGTCTGCGGCTGGTAGGGCCCTAGTTCGACCTTTGATGTAATTGGTGCCATATTGGGTACCATACAGCAAACAGTCACACTGAATTGTTTTGACTGAACTTGATCTCTATACCAGTGGGCGGCAACTGATTAATGATGCTTCTGCAGACCACACAGCGGTAGCCCACTGTACTGCAGCTGCTGACCTGATGATTTTTTATGGCTGACTAGGTGCTTTTTATATGTGTTGTGGCTCAGCATGTCTCACATAGTTACCCTCTCGTATTGTGAAAGTGGTGTGTCAGATTTTGGTAATGAAGCAGGTTACCGAATGGGTGGTAGTACTGCAACAAACTGAGGCCAGATGAGGTGGCATAATGTTGAAACAGCTGCATGCAGCAATCTGCAGCAGTTATGTGGTCATTAGCAGGGGCTAATGAAACAAATGGCAATGTGCTCTCAGAACTTCATTAATAGCTGAGATGCATCCATTAACTTTGTTTTCTTTTATGGAACTACAGTGTTTGTTGCCATCACAGTAGCTGATCTTGATGTGACAAATTCATTCCTTAGTCCCTGTTCATCCTAGGTGAAAACAGATTATAAATGTCTTCAATGTGACAAAAGTAATTTGAGATGAAAAAGTTAAGTGTCTCACCATGTATGAACAGTTATGATATATTTCTGTTTATTCCAAACAACCATGAATTAAGCAGAGCACAATAAAGTATTAGTGACAGTATCTCTTGTTCTCTGATTCACTCGATTTAGAATAATATAGGGTTGAATGCTACCAATTATTACTGTAAATACTTCCCCTTATCAATATTTTTCAAAATGTTACAATGCAAACGAGTACATCTGCCCATGAAGAAAGTTAAACCAGTGATTGTTTCAAACACAACTGGTCAAGCAATAAGCACACTGTTTACAATTGAATGCCTTGTGACAAGCTTTACCATACTATCATTCAAAATTCCACTATTAATATAGTTTGATTTTACTTTGTAATGTGAAGCAGGGGAAGGGAGCTAGAAATGTACATGTCTCACTGTACCTCTCCATTCCTTAAGAAAATGTATGTGGGTTCAGCAGAATTTGACCTACACTGTAAATTTACAAAACAGTATCTTTAAAATTGAAAACCTTGATTAGTTAGTATACCGTGTCCTGTTGAACCAACACAACTACAATTAAATACAGTATGATACAAGTTATGAGATGTGTGATCTAAAAGTAATGGGAGTTTTTGTTTTTCATAAAGAATCTTTATTTATTCATCAACATCAATTTTGTCCCCTTCAAAGCAGTCCCTCCTCAGATGTAAAGCACTTGTGCCAGTGCTTTTTTCAATCTTGGAAGCACTTCAGGAACTTACTTTTCATTATAGTGTTCATCTCCTTCACCAATTCTGTTTTTGTCTCATCAGTGCTGGCAAAATGACATTTTTCGTGGTTCTCTTCAGCTTCAGGAATATAAAGAAGTCACAGGGCACCATACCTAGCAAGTATGGTGTCTGAGGCAACATAATGGTTTTGTTTTTTGCCAAACAATCATGAATGAGCAGTGAGGTGTGAGTGGGAGTATTATTGTGATGCAATTTTCACAAGTGGTTTTGCCATAGTTGTGGTCATTTTCTTCATATTGTTTCAAGCAAACTGTGCATAACTTGCAGGTGGTATTCCTTATTGACTGTTGACCATAAGGCAGGAACTCACAATGTACTATCCCATTGTAATCGAAGGAAACAGCGAGAAGAACCTTCACATGTATTCAAACTTGTCAAATTTTTTTCAGTCATGACTCTTCAGGCATTTTCCATTGAGACTATTGGGCCTTGATTTTGATCTCATGCCAGTATACTCACGTTTCATCACCTGTTATAACCTTCTTTGCAAGGTCTGTATCATTGTTGACTTCATACAGTAATTGCTGACCGAGGTTTACGTGACATCATTTGTGGTCGAAATTTAACTATTTCAGAACAAACTTTGCTACTACATGTTCCATGCCCAAAACATATGAAAAAATTGCTTGCCTTAAGCCAAAGGATATTCCAGCATCATCATGATGGTGATTTGGCAATTTTACAGAATTGTTTTCTTTGCTTCTCCCACATTGTCATCAGTAACTGATGTCCTGGAGTGTCCATGGCGGTAATTGTCTTTAACGTCTTCTTGACCCTGTTTCAAATGTTATACCACTCATAAACCCTTTTCTTACTCATAGTTGATTTGTCAAAAGCCACAGTCAACATTTTGAATGTGGTGCTGGGCTTTATTCCCTTTATGAAGCAAAATTTAATACAAAATCTTTGATCGATCTTTTGAAAAAAGTTAAAGTTTACAAAGCACGTGAAAACATGTATAACCATTTTGACTGCCAACAATAAACTACATAATCCAAAATGCAAACATACATCAGGAACATATGTACTGAAAAGATAAAAATTTTTGAAAGATGGATGCGTAAAGTCTGCAAAATTAAAAAATTCCCATCACTTTTTGATCATATGTCATATATAGATATCTGTATATGCATTTCAGACACAGTGCTAATTACAATGAAATGAACACCCTTAGCTGCTTACAGGCGTTGACATACATCAGTGGGGACAGATGAAAATGTGTGCCCTGACCGGGACCCGAACCCGGGATCTCCTGCTTACATGGCAGACGTTCTATCTATCTGAGCCACCGAGGACACAGGATAGCGGGACTGCAGGGATTTATCTCTGGCACGCCTCCTGCGAACCCCACATTCTCAATGTATTGTCCCGCACTACATTCGTAGTGCCCCCACCCATTATACTCATTACTCGCGGCGCGTTGCCGATTCTCTTAAGAGTTTGGGCACTGTTTGTGCATTCGCACAGAAGAAGAAGAAGATGGTCAAGTGGCCGGTGAGCCTTAACTATATATATACTAAGATGGTATATGTACTAAGATGGATATATATACTAAGATGGTATACCATCGGTGACCACGCAGCTCGTTAGAATGAAAGTACAATGAAATGAACACCCTTAGCTGCTTACAGTATATATACAGTGCTAGTTGTTGTTTTGGGCCAAGGGGTCTCCCTTAATTATTTTTACTTAGCTTTTCAGTGTGTAACTGAATTTAGCAAAACCTATGCTAAAGTAGAATAAATGGTAATTTATATAAAAGTGTACATCATAGAGATAATATTTGAACCTTATTTATAGCAAATCTCATAGCTTCTCTTTGACAAAGTGATTATATATAAGAAAAAGAATAAATACAAGAGAAACAATTTGTCTAATGGTTTTAAATGTGTGTGTGTGTGTGTGTGTGTGTGTGTGTGTGTGTGTGTGTGTGTGTGTGTGTGTGTTATATGAGAGAAACAATTTGTCTAATGGTTTTAAGTGTGTGTGTGTGTGTGTGTGTGTGTGTGTGTGTGTGTGTGTGTGTTTGTGTGTGTCATATGCTTTATTATGTAAAAATTCAAAGTGAAATGAAATGAAATGTCGTGTGGCTAGGGCCTCCCGTCGGGTAGACCGTTCACCTGGTGCAGGTCTTTTGAGTTGACGCCATTTCGGCGACCTGCGCGTCGATGGGGATGAAATGATAATGATTAGGACAACACAACACCCAGTCCCTGAGTGGAGAAAATCTCCGACCCAGCCGGGAATCGAACCCGGGCCCTTAGGATTGACAGTCTGTCACGCTGACCACTTAAATCAGTCATGAACGTTTAGAGATATTTGGTAACAACATTTTCCAAAAATCTATAGCCTAATTCCAGCCAAATGTTTATTAGAATATGGTATGAAAGTAGTAAATCGGTCAAGAATCTTTCAGAACTATTCGTAACAGAGTTAAACAACAGCTTGTCTTTACATGGTAGCATGCACACAAATAAATTTTGTTACAAAAGATGTTGTTTAACTTCCTTCATTTTGTTGATCTATCAACATTGTTCTCCTCAGCAGAAAGGAAACTGAAAGTGCTGGAACTCCTGGAAATTAATCCTAAATGTGTGGAGAACATTATTTTCCATTTTTTGACACCTTTTTAAAATTTTGTTCTGTTTCAATAACTGAAAATCACAACTCGGAGAACTGAGCATTAAACTCTTTTGTAGTTAATGCTTTTGTTGTCTATTTCTAATGTTTTCTTCATTTATTCATTTAGAGTGAAGTTGAGCAATTGGACAAAGACCTCCAAGAATCAGCAAAGAATATAGTTGAGAAAGGAGAAGAACTAGTGAAAGCTAGGAAAGTTGAAAGTAACATTGCAGCAGCCATAGAAAATCTCTCTCTGTGCCTGCCTGTTTTAACTGCATATTCAGAACTCCAAAAGAAAATGAAGGAGAAGAGGTAAGTGCTTTAAAATAACATGTAAGAAGCAGTTTGTGAATGAAGATATTTTTAATTGAAATGGAAAGCTGATAATGGAGTGAATTTGTCACTGGTTTGCTGCTGGCTGTTAATTACTACACACCTATTTTTGTGCCTTTTGCTGTTTTCATCTGCCTGAAGTAAAATAGATATTCTAGAAATTTCATGCAAGGATTACTTGTGTGTGTGCGTGTGTGTGTGTGTGTGTGTGTGTGTGTGTGTGTGTGTGTGTGTGTGTGAGAGAGAGAGAGAGAGAGAGTGGGTGAGTGAGTTAGTGAGTGAGTGTGAGTGTGAGAGTGTGTGTGAGTCAGAGTCCCACACAGGCACAACAAAGAGAGTGCTATACATTTTAGTTTTTGCTCAGAAGGCCTCCTTCTGAAGTAACAAAACACACACAAGCACAACATTCACACACATGGCCACTATCTTTGGCCACTGTTTTCTGCTTCAGTAGAACAGTTAAATCAAAAATGAAAAATCCAGAATGGAAGAATGATAGTATTATGAAAAGGATAGACTGCTACTCATCATGTAGGGGAGATTTTTAGTTTCTGACAGGCACAACAAAAAGACTGGTATAAATGTGAGCTTTCAGCCAAAAGGCCTTCTAATAATGTGTAAAACACACACACACACACACACACACATTGATGCAAGCACAACTCACACACATGACCTCTGTTGCTGGCCACTGAGGCTTTCCTCGGTCACCAGAGACACTGGTTTTTTGTGTGTGCGTGTGCGCGCGCGTGCGCGCGCGCGCGCGCACGCGCTTGTGTGTGTGTGTGTGTGTGTGTGTGTGTGTGTTTGTATTTTACTTCACTTCATGAAAAGGCCTTTTGGCTGAAGGCTCACATGTATAGCAGTCTCCTGGTTGTGTCTGTCTCTGACTCATCATTTCCTCTGTATAGTAAGTAGCAATCTGTCCTTTTCATAATATGGTCAGAAGAAATCCATTTGGCTGAAAGCTAAAATGTATAGCAGTTCTTTCGTTATGTCTATCTGTGACTCAGTATCTCCTTTATACAGTGTTGATGATTGTTGACGAAGGTACGAGCCTGCGGTCTGAGTTCCCAAATATGTGAGTTGGTCAAAGACTTCTTAAGTAATAGAACCCAGTATGTGGTCCTTGATGGCGAGTATTCATCAAAGACAAGGATATCATCAGGAGTGCCCAAGGGAAGTGTGGTAGGACCACTTTTATTATTTTTATACATAGATGGCCTGATGAATAGGGTCAGCAGCAATTTATGGCTGTTGGCTGCTGATGCTTTGTTGTACAAGAAGGTGTCATCATTGAGTGACTTTAGGAATATACAAGATGACTTAGACAAAATTTCTATTTGGTTTGATGAATGACAGCTTGCTGTAAATCTAGAAAAATCTAAGTTAATGCTGATGACTAGGAAAAATAGCCCTGTAACATTTGAATACAACATTAGTATGGTACAGCTTGACAATCACTTTGATTAAATATCTATGTGTAACATTGCAAGGCAGTATGAAATGGAATGAGCACATCAGGTTGGTTGTAGGAAAGGTGAATGCTCGATTTAATTTTATTTGGAGAATTTTCGGAAAGTGTAGTTTATCCGTAAAGTAGACAGCATATAGAATGCTAGTGCGACCCATTCTTCGGTACTGCTTGATTGTATGGGATCCTCACCAGGTCAGATTAAAGCAAGACATCAAAGCATTTCAGAGACAATCTGCTAGATTTGTTACTGATAGGTTTGATCAGCACACAAGTATTATGGAGATGCTTTGTGAACTCAAATGGGAATACTCTTTGTGCAGTGCACTGTTGCGGAAATTTAGAAGACTGACATTTGAGGCCAACTGCAGAACGATTCAACTGTTGACAATGTACATTTTGCATAAGGGCCATGAATCTTGTATGAAGGCTTTTAGACAACCATTTTTTGCTCGCTTTATTTATGAGTGGAACAGGAGAGGAAATAACTAGTAGTGGTACAAGGTACCCTCTGCCGTGCACCATATAGTGGTTTGCGGAGTACTTATGTAGATATAGCAATCTATCTTTTTCATTATATTGTTGTTATTCCATCCTGGACTTTTCATTGTTCAATGATCTACACACATATAGATATTTAATTGAAGTAAGCAAAATTGTCCGCAACTCAAAGGTTGGTTTCAACACTACAGTGCTTTACTAGCCGTGATTGTGTTGCTGGTGGTACGCCATTCCCATCCTTCAACCTTTGAACTGACTTAGCCAGTCAGTATGATGGGACTCCAAATTAAGGTGCAATTTTGCACTTTGCACAGTAACAAATCAATCTCAGAAGTGAAAGAAGAGATGAGCGACACAAAATTCATGGGATCTTGTCCTGGGATCAAACCCTGGACATTTTGACTTGTAATTTGGTAAATACCAACTGTACCATACAGATATTTAATTAATAGAAGTTGTATGATAACTTCCAAACCAGTGAAGTATGGAGAACTATTCACTAAAGAAGCCATTTTAATTGATGAAACAACAGAAATATTATTGAAATGTCTTTAATTAATGTTTTTTTTCTTTGTTCCATTGTCAAAGAAACAGCATTGGCCCTATGGTATTGGTAATAAAAGTATATACTTCCAAATTATGCATTAACAACATTGAATATACTATAGTAACAAGTGACTTCCATAGTAGAATAAGAAAGGGAAGGAAGTTTTGTAATCGTAACTTAGATTGAAAACACAGTTTTTTTTTTTTAGTAGTGTAGATTGTGCCCGTGTAGTATGAAGGACTAAATTGCTTACTATGGAGAAATGTCATCAGCAAACATTATACAAAGGTGTTCAAAACTTAAGGACAATAGTAACTTTCAAAAAAAAAAAAAAAAAAAAAGAACTTATACTGTATAATAAAAAGGTAATTAAAAAAACAAGTGCAACGAGCCAAAGAAGAATTCCGCTTTTATTCAAAGATAATGATTACACTGAAGTGCTGGCCAAGGTGGCCGAGCGGTTCTAGGCACTACAGTCTGGAACCGCGCGACCGCTACGGTCGCAGGTTCAAATCCTGCCTCTGGCATGGATGTGTGTGATGTCCTTAGGTTAGCTAGGTTTAAGTAGTTCTAAGTTCTAGGGGACTGATGACCTCAGAAGTTAAGTCCCATAGTGCTCAGAGCCATTTGAACCATTTTACGCTGAAGTCTACCATGATTTATGAAGGTCCCTTGGACATTAAAAAGGTGGGACATTGTTCTTAATGGGGAAATGCAGCCACAGACAGCAGTTCCTGCTTTGCACCATGTTCCCATGCTGGCCATGTGGTTGGTAAGGATTTCTTGTTGCAGGGAGTTCCATTCTTCCACCAGTGCAATTAACAACTTGTGGATGGTCATTGGTGCATGTTGTTTTTTTTTTGAAGAACATGGGGTTACAGTGCCAGTGAATTCAGATCAGTGTGTGAACATGTTGGAGGAATTTTTTCCACAACCTGATGAACTGGACTTGGGTACATCAGGTCCTAGCAGGATGGAGCAACGGCTCACACTTCAAAGTCATCAATGGCTGTTGTAATGGAACACTTCCCGGTGTACCTCATCTCAGTAATGGGCAGTTTGGAGTTGCTATCCCATTCCCCCAATTTGGCTCTTTGTGATTTTTTTTTTTTTTTTTAATCTCCTATTTATGTAAACTATCCCAGTACCAGCTAGTAAGGGTCATGAGAAACATCAGAAATTGGCTTATTCAGTGTATGGGCAATAGGGGCTCCACCTATCTGATACATTTATCAAAACTATGTAAAACAAAACTTTAAATACTTACTTACCTTATCAAAGAAATTAAAAAATTCTGTTCCATAAAATGGGTGTAACTGCATTTTGAAATCAGGAAGTTATGTTGCTGCACCCTGGAGAATGATTCTTAAACTGTCCATTTTGTTCACATGGTGAAGTTATGTTTGCCTTTAAACTGCTTAAGTACTTAATTAACACTTCTGACTTTAGAAGATCTTAATTTTAAAAAGGGAGATTAATATCACACCCAGAATCACTGGGATTACAAATACTATTCCTGTTCAGTTAAATGATTTCTCCAATTAACAATGTGAATAACACCTTTCTTTAAGCATCATTAAATGATTTCTCCAATTAACAATGTGAATAACACCTTTCTTTAAGCAACATTAAATGATTTCTCCAATTAACAATGTGAATAACACCTTTCTTGAAACATTCAAATGCCATCCATATGTTGTGCAATGCAAAGGATCAGGGCACATTGCATCAGTCACTCTTTGGAGTGAACACTGCTCCTCTGAGTAATTTTTAAGCCCGTAAATGTAAATGATTAATAGAATACTCCATTCATGACTTTTTTGTATTCCTTAAAAAGTGGCAAAACTGTCACATTAGTGATACAAAACATTTAAGTCTCAAGTAATGTATTGAACACAGCGTGAAGCTAAAAATAGCAGTGACTTACCACAAGAACAAATCTTGACCAGATTTGACAGTCTCCTCCATGTACTAGTATCCTACAAAAAAGAACCTTCTTAGTCTTCATATTATCTTGATTTTCATCCACTTCCTGCATTTGTCATCTGTGCTGCCAGACTGAACTTGTTTCTATGCAATTTTGCCATCAGTTTGCACTATAGTGGGACTGTTGTGATTATTGAGGCTGTCAAAGTTACTATTTATTGATTTGTTTATTTTGTGTTCCTTAGCTCCTTATGTGAATGTATCACTGAAGGTAGAAAGAGTCTATTTTTACAAATTATTGTTTAGTACACAACTATGACTGCAGTCGTGTGTGTGTGTGTGTGTGTGTGTGTGTGTGTGTGTGTGTGTGTGTGTGTGTGTGTGTGTGTGTGTTGTCAACAAAGACCTTAATCTGCGACTCAGCACCACCACTACATGGTGAGCGACAACTCTCCTTCTCTAATATTGTTACATTCCTTCCTCGATTTTCTATTGTTTGATTTAATGTATAATAATTCAACATGTATGCTATCATATATTTCTTCACTGAGAAACATACAGAAATATGTATATTTGAGTTTAAGTTACATTGTATATAAACAAAGAATGATGACTCCACCATATTGACCTTATAAATATGTTTAAGCACACTAAAGAGCTGAAATGTACTTTAAAATTTTCAAAGGTATTCATGCATTTACATGACATACTTTCTCCATAGGCAAAATACAATTGTTTAAAGGTACATACAGATATTTCACCTCATAGTTCACTTCTTAAAATTACAGACTACCTAATAACCTTAACATACAGTGATCAGCCAGATCATTATGACCACTGACCTACTTTTGATATAAACCCATCCAGGTGAAAGCAGTGCTAGCCAGACACACCTGCAAGTGATATCAGTAAGCATGCTGTCAGTGTGTAGAATGGGGAAGGTGCACGATCTATCTGAGTTGGACAAGGATAGATTGTGAAGGCCCAGAGGCTCGGCATGAGCATTTCAGAAACTGCACACTTGTCAGGTGTTCAAGGAGTGTTGTGGTGAATGTCATCAACATGTAATGAAACCAAGCCCTGGGCAACCACCCCTCAGTGCAGATCTCGACCATCATATGGTGGTAAGACAGGATAGGCAGCGAACTGTAGCAGAACAAACATCAGACTTTAATGTTGGGCAGAGTACAACTGTGTCTGAACACAAAGTGCACTGAATGCTCGTAATGGAGGGCCTCCACAGCCAACACCCATGCAAGTGACAATGTTAACATCACAACTAAGACTGAAATGGGCATGTGACCATTGGCACTGTATGTTGGCACAGTGGCAGAGCATTGCATGATGTGATGAAACTCGACACCTTTTTCATCATATCAGTGGAAGTGTGTGAATCCGTTGTCTTCCCGAGGAACAGCTCCTAGACACTTGTACTGCGAGATGGAGACAAGCTGGTGGTGGCTCCATTATGCTCTAGGGAACATTCACATGGGCATCCACGGGTCCAGTGGAGTTGGTGCAAGGCACCGTGATGGTCAAAGGGTATTGTACACATTGCGGACCTCTTACAACCCTTCATAAAGGTCGTGTTTTCAACAAGATAATGCGCCATGTCACAATGCCAAGAATATGTTGGACTGGTTGGTAGAAAACAGTGGTGGATTTCAGTTTATGTGCTGGCTGCCCAACTTACCAGATCTAAACCTGATCGAACACATTTGGGCGTGATTGAACATTGTGTCTGTACTTGTATGAAAACCATCAGCTCCAGACATCAGCAAGGTGTGATGGCAGTTGTACGTCATCACCTGCTGTGGAGGCTTGCCTGTTCTTTGGACATTACAGCTTGGAAGTGCTTTCTAGATCAAGGATCAGAAGGACATGTGCAAGAAAGTAAACAATAAAACAACTGAAAAAAACTCATTGTAATAATTATCCCTTGTTCAATTCCTAATGTCAAAGCAAAACAAATGTATCAGTATTGTGAAAAGGAAAGATACTACTTGCCGTATAGTGGAGATGCCGAGTCACCGATAGGCACAACAAAAAGACTGTTGCAATACAAGCGTTTGGCCCACAAAGCCTTTGTCGAAAATAGATAATGTCCAAGCACGCACGCACACACACACACACACACACACACACACACACACACACACACACACACACACACACACACACACATTCATGACTGCAGCCTCTGGCAGTTGCGGCCACACTGCGAGCAACAGCAGCAGTGCGTGATGGGACTGGCAACTGGGTGGGGGTCATTCCCACATAGAATGCAGCACAGTGGTTGCAGCTTAGCTTGTAGATTATGTGACTAATTACACAGGTAGCCCTACCTTTGATTGGTGATGTTTGTGGCCTAACTGGAGTAGATAGTGGCAGGAGGATTTATGAGACTGGTCTTGCATCTAGATCTATTACAGGGGTATGAGCCATGAGGTAAGGGGTTGGGAGCAGGGATTGTGTAGGGATGGACAAATAAATTACATGGGCTCGTTGGATGGTGTAATACCACTGTGGGAGGGGTGGGAAGAATAGTGGGTACTCCACTGTTTACCGAACCTACACTATATACTCATCCATATCTACACATCCCCACCCCCTGCGGGTTGAGGGGTTAGAATAGGCCCGCGGTATTCCTGCCTGTCGTAAGAGGCGACTAAAAGGAGTCTCACATGTTTCGGCCTTATGTGATGGTCCCCTCTCAGGTTTGACCTCCATCTTTCTAAATTATTCCGAAGAGCGAGCCAATTGGGGAAAGGCGCCTTACATGGTGCACTGTATCCGTCGTGCATTGAGACCTTTAGCCGGCTTTTTCGTCGTTGCAATGGTGTCCCGCTCGTTTTCCATCTCTTGGGCGAGGATACGTCCCTGGGTGCGATTCCCACGCTGCACTCTGCAGTGTTGCTTTTAACTGTGATGACGACCTTGGACATTTTTGCACCTAAGATCCAGCACGGTAGCCAGTCCGTTGTGGTGGGGCCGCCATGTAACCTGTTGGTTGCAGCCCCCTGACAACACAGGGATCGCTCTACTGATGCGTGCGCCGTTAACTCCCCACGTATGCCAAGGAGTAGATGCCCATCTCCCTGGGGAGGGCCCTTGGTCGGAGTAGGTGGCATCAGGGCGGATGACCCGCAATGAAGCGTGGTACATCATCTCTCGCTGGCGGCCAGCCACCAGCAGTCTCTAAGCGTTCGAGGGCTCATTTTAAAGCTAGCGTTTATGACCCCAAATCGTTCCCCTCTCTGGCCACACCATGGGAGGAACGAAAGGCAATGAATGACAGTGACGTGTATTCGCCCAGGTATCTCATCTGTACCAGAGCTGATGGTGACTCGTTTCTATCCGTGAAGCCTCAGTTCTCTGTAGAGCATTTAGAGGACAAGTTTGGGGAGGTGGAGGGCTTGTCCAAAATGCGCTCTGGGTCAGTTTTGATAAAAACGGCATCCTCTGCCCAGTCACGCAGGTTACTTGCTTGTGACAAGTTGGGGGATGTTAATGTTACCATCACCCCACATAAGAGTTTAAATATGGTCCAGGGTATTATTTTCCATCGGGACCTACTTTTGCAGTCTGATGACGAGCTGCGTGCCAATTTAGAGTGCCGTGGTGTACATTTCGTCCGGCGCGTTCATCGGGGTCCGAGGGACAATCAGGTAGCTACCGGTGCCTTCATCTTGGCCTTCGAAGGTGATACATTACCAGAGAAGGTCAAGGTGATGGTCTACCGATGTGACATCAAACCCTATATCCCTCCCCCGATGCAGTGCTTTAAGTGCTGGAAGTTCGGTCACATGTCCTCTCGCTGTACTTCTAGCCTCACAAGTCGAGATTGTGGACGCCCATCTCATCCCGATACTCCATGTGCCCCGCCTCCCATCTGTGTCAACTGCGGGAAGCACCATTCACCTTGCTCGCCAGACTGCAGAATCTTCCAGAAAGAAAGCAAAACCATGGAATATAAGACCCTGGACTGACTGACCTACACTGAGGCTAAGCGGAAATTTGAACGGCTACATCCCGTGCGCATGATGTCATCTTATGCCTCCACTGTCACTCCTGCTTTAGCTCCTTCAGCTGCAAGTCATACCGTCAGCTCTCAGAGTCAGAGGATCTCACCTGCCCCCTTGACGATGGGGGCCCCTTCTCTCGCTGTTGCTCCCACACCATCTACCTTGGGAGCAGCACCCACTAAACCACTGGGGACACCAGTCCCCACTTCTAAGCTGGAGAAGCGTAAGTCTTCTTCGGCTTCTCTCGCTCGGAAGGGATCCCTTGGGTCACTCCCTTCCCAGGTTCCTACCAGCGGCACAGCAGACACCAACCAGTGGCTGAAGACACCACAGGTCGCTGGTCGACGGGCTTCGCGATCCTCTTCGGTCCCGGAGACTGACTCCAATAAGCCCTCTCAACAACGGCAACCAAAAGAACAGCGAGAGAAAATGACTTTGAAGACCCGTAAGACCAAGACCCCTGCAGTGACACCTACTCCACCGCTGCCTAAAAGCTCTGCGTCTGACAATGAGGTGGAGATCCTTGCATCCACTGAGGACCTCGATCTCGCCGGTCCCTCAGACGCAATGGATAGCACTTGCACGGGTGCTCCATCGGAGGCAGCAGGTGACCCAGCGGCGTAATCTGCCTTCCCAGTCCCGTCACGCCTTTCTCCGCCATGGACAATACCATCCTCCAGTGGAACTGCAGCGGTTTCTTCCACCATCTAGCTGAGCTCCGCCAACTTATCAGCCTTCACCCTTTCTTCTGCATTGCTCTTCAGGAAACTTGGTTTCCAGCAATGCGAACACCCGCCCTCCGTGGCTATCGGGGTTATTATAAGAACCGGGCAGCATATGAAAGGGTGTCTGGTGGTGTCTGGCTCTATGTCCTTCACTCTCTGCACAGCGAGTCTGTCCCTCTCCACACACCTTTAGAGGCTGTCGCTGTTCGGGTGTGGACGCCACAGGCTGTTACTGTCTGCAGTCTTTACCTTCCACTGGATGGTGATGTCTCGCAGCATATCCTGGCTGCGCTCATAGCCCAGTTGCCGCCAACTTTCTTGCTATTGGGCGACTTCAACGCCCATAACCCTCTGTGGGGTGGGTCAGTGGAAACAGGTAGGGGCACCACCGTTGAGCATTTATTGTCGCAGCTCGATCTCTCGATTTTAAATGATGGTGCCTTCACACACTTCAGTGTGGCGCATGGCACATACTCCGCCATTGACCTTTCAATCTGTAGCCCTAGCCTCTTACCGTCTGTCCAATGGAGTGTGCATGACGGCCTGTGTGGTAGTGACCACTTTCCGATCTTTCTGTCACTACCACAGCGCCACTCTTCTGGGCGCCCTAGCAGATGGGCTATGAATAAGGCTGACTGGGACTTGTTCTCCTCCACTGCCGCTATTGAGCCTCTCTCTAATGATGACATTGATGCGGTGGTTCAATCGGTCACCACCGGCATCGTTACTGCCGCCGAATCTGCCATTCCCCGTTCCTCTGGGTCCCCTCGGCGGCGGACTGTGCCTTGGTGGTCGCCTGAGATCGCTGCAGCGATTAAAGATAGCCGGCGGGCGCTACAGCGTCACAAGTGACATCCCTGCATTGAACACCTCATCACCTTCAAACGGCTGCGAGCGCGGGCCCGCCGCCTTATCCGCCAAAGCAAGCAGGAGTGCTGGGAGCGGTATGTGTCCACCATTGGCCTCCATGTCTCTCCATCGCAGGTCTGGGCCAAGATCCGACGCCTCTATGGCTATCGGACCCTTGTCAGCGTCCCTGCTCTCTCACTGAATGGAGCAGTTTGTACAGACTCCGATAAAATTGCCAACAGCTTGGCAGAGCATTTTGCTCTTAGTTCCACTTCTTCCAATTACCCGCTGGCCTTCCGCTCCATTAAAGAGCGGATGGAACGTCGGAGCCTTTCGTTTCGCACCCACCACCCAAAATCTTACAATGCTCCATTCAGTGAGTGGGAATTTCGCAGTGCCCTAGCCGCTTGTCCTGATACCGCTCCTGGGCCAGATGGCATCCACTGTAAGATGCTGAAACACCTTTCAGTGGACTGCCAGCGGCGCCTCCTCGATCTTTACAACCGTCTTTGGGTCGAGGGGGAGTTTCCGTCACGATGGCGGGAAAGCGTTGTCGTCCCCGTTTTGAAACCTGGAAAGAGCCCTCTGGAGGTGGACAGCTACCGTCCCATTAGCCTTACCAACGTTCTTTGCAAGTTGCTTGAACGGATGGTGAGCCGGCGCTTGAATTGGGTACTGGAGTCTCGGGGCCTTCTGGCTCCGTCTCAGGGTGGGTTCCGTAAAGGCCGCTCCGCCACCGACAATCTGGTGAGCCTGGAGTCGGCCATTCGTACTGCCTTTGCCCGCCGTCGGCACCTGGTCGCTGTCTTTTTCGACATGCGGAAGGCGTACGATACGACATGGCGTCATCACATCCTTTCTACGCTTCATGGATGGGGTCTTCGGGGCCCTCTGCCGATCTTTATCAGAAATTTTCTGTCGTATCGTACCTTCCGCGTGCAAGTCGCAGCCTCATATAGTTCCTCCCACGTCCAGGAGACTGGTGTGCCACAGGGTTCTGTTTTAAGTGTCTGCCTGTTTTTAATAGCCATTAACGGGCTCGCTGCAGCCGTGGGAAATTCTGTCTCCGCTTCCCTGTATGCTGACGACTTCTGCCTTTACTACAGCTCTACTGGCATTGCAGCTGTTGAACGTCAGCTACAGGGCGCTATCTGCAAGGCGCAATCTTGGGCTGTAGCTCATGGGTTCCAGTTTTCGCCAGCCAAGACCTGCGTTATGCATTTCTGCCGGCGACGTACTGTCCACCCGGAGCCGCGGCTTTATCTTGCCAGCAAACTTCTTTCAGTGGTAGAATCACACAGGTTTTTGGGGGTGGTTTTCGATGCCCGGTTGACTTGGCTGCCTCATATCCGGCAGCTCAAACAGGCGTGTTGGCGGCACCTCAATGCTCTGCGATGCTTGAGCCACACGCACTGGGGCGCCGACCGATCTACCCTGTTACGGCTCTACCAGGCGTTAATCCAGTCTCGCCTGGATTATGGGAGCCTGGCTTATGGCTCAGCATCCCCATCTGCATTGCGGGTGCTGGACCCAATCCTCCATAGTGGGATACGCCTTGCCACTGGTGCTTTCCGCACCAGCCCTGTGGACAGCATACTAGTGGAGGCAGGTGTCCCTCCACTGCGGTTACGACGCCAAAAATTACTGGCTGCTTATGCTGCCCATGTTTTTAGCTTGCCCGGGCATCCAAATTACCGTGTCCTGTTCCCGCAGTCAGTCGTCCATCTGCCAGACCGTCGGCCCCAGTCGGGTTGTCCGATCGCCGTACGCGTCAAGGAGCTTCTCTCCAGGCTTGGGTTTTTCCCTGTTCCACCTCCTTTCTGGGCACTTCTGCGTACACCCCCGTGGAGTGTGCCTCGCCCTTGCCTTCGGCTCGACTTGGCACAGGGCCCGAAGGACTCAGTACCTCCAGAGGCCTTCCGCCACCGCTTTTATTCCATCCTGGCCACGTATCAGGGCTCTGGCATAGTTTACACTGACGGCTCGATGGTCGCTGGTCGAGTCGGTTATGCGCTAACTCTAGGGGACCATTCCGAATAACGTTCCTTGCCGGATGGCTGCTGCGTTTACACTGCTGAGCTAGTCGCCATCTTTCGTGCCCTAGAGTATATCCTCTCCTGCTCAGGTGAGTCCTTCGTTATCTGTAGCGATTCCCTGAGCGGTTTACGAGCTCTCGACCAGTGTTTCCCTCGTTACCGTCTGGTGCTGGCTATCCAGGAGTCCCTGCATACTCTTGCGCGTTGCGGCCGCTCTGTGGTCTTCGTGTGGACCTCAGGCCATGTTGGGATACCTGGCAATGAGAATGTTGACCGCCTGGTGAAAGAGGCCACTAGTAAATCATCTCTGGAGATTGGCCTCCCGGAGACTGATCTCCCGGAGACTGATTTGCGAGCAGTCGTATGCCGTGAAGTTCTTTCGGTTTGGGAGGCTGAATGGCGCAATCTGCCCACACCCAACAAACTCCGTCCAATCAAGGCGACGACGACTGTATGGCGGTCGTCCATGCGGGTCTCCTGCAAGGAGTCTGTTGTCCTCTGCCAGCTGCGCATTGGGCACACTCGGCTTACGCACGGCCACTTATTGCGCCATGAGGACGCACCTCTATGTCGCTGCGGCTCCGTTTTATCTGTGGTCCATATTTTATTGGAGTGTCCGCTTTTAGCTGTGCTCAGGCAGTCGTTCGCACTGCCTGACACGCTCCCTGCCCTTTTAACAGATGACTCTGCTACGGCTGACTTAGTTTTACGTTTTATTCGGGCAGGGGGTTTTTATCATTTAATCTAAGTGTTTCTGTTTTATCTTATTGTTTCGTGTTGATTCTGGCCTTTGGCCTCCGGTTTTAAACTGATTTTTTAATGTGTTTTAAGTGGTTGGCTTTTCCTTTTTTATTTCTATGGTCGTCCAACCACCGTCACACTCTGTGTGATTTTAGTTCGTTTTGTTTGGTCTTTATCTCAGTTTCTCTTGTGCTGTGTCGTCTGTGCTCTATTCTGTTAATCGTTTTTATTCTCTGTGGGTGTTTTTAGTACTTGGAGAAATGGACCGATGACCGTAGCAGTCTGGTCCCTTTAATCCCACAAACCAACCAACCAATCTATACATTCCCCTGCAGGCCTCGGGGTTAGAATAGGCCTGAGGTATTCCTGCCTGCCTTAAGAGGCGACTAAAAGGAGTCTCACACCTTTTGGGCTTTATGTTATGGTCCCCTATATGGTTTGACCTCCATTTTTCAAAATTTTCCTGAAGAGCGAGCCAATTGGGGAAGGGCACCTTACATGGTGCATCATGTCCATTGTGCATTGAGATCTTGAGCCCACTTTTTCGTTGTCACATTGCAGTCCCGCTCATCTTCCAGCTCCTGGGTGAGGACACCTTCCTGGGTGCGTTTTCCTCCACCCACTATGCAGTGGCATTTTCTGCGCCGACGATGACCATGGAATTCTTTGCATCTCATATCCATCATGGTAGCCAGTCCATTGTGGTGGGGCCGACATGTACTCTGTTGGTTGTATCCCCCTGCCAACACAGGGATCAATCTGTTGATGCCTGTGCCGCTAACTCCCCATGTATGCCAAGGAGTAGATGCCCGTCACCATGGGGCATCGGGACTCCCGGCAATGGCCATCCAGCCAGGTGGTCTTTCCTGTAGCTAGATGGTGCCCGTGGGGAGGGCCCCTGGTCGGAGTAGGTGGCATCAGGGCAGATGACGCACATTAAAGCGCTGGTTGTCAAATGCCAGCAGTCTCTAAGTGTTCAAAGTCTCATTACAATGCAAGGAAGTATGATCCTAAATCGTTCCCCTCCCTGCCTACACAATGGGAGGAATGCCAGGCTAAGGATGGCAGGTACCTCATATGTACGAGATCTGATGGAGACTCCTTTCTCAATGAAGGCTCAGTTTTTTGTAGAGCATTTAGAGGACAAGTTTTGGGAGGTGGTGGGCTTGTCCAAAATGCGGTCAGGGTCAGTCTTAATAAATATGGCATCCTCTGCCCAGTCATGGGCATTACTCGCTTGTGACAAGATGGGGGTGTTTCCATCACCATCATGTCCCATAAGAGCTTAAATACGGTCCAGGGTATTATATTCCACAGGGACCTTCTTTTGCAATCTGACGACGAGCTGCGCGCCAACTTAGGGTGACGAGGAGCTCATTTCATCCGGTGCGTCCATCGGGATCTGAGGGATGATCAGGTTGCCACCGGTGCATTCATCTTGGCCTTTGAGGGTGACACGTAACCCGAGAAGGTCAAGGTGATGGTCTATTGCTGCGCTGTCAAGCCATATATCCCTCCCCCAATGTGGTGCTTTAAGTGCTGGAAGTTTCGCCATATGTCTTCCCACTGTACTTTCAACATCACATGTCAAGATTGTGGACATCCATCTCATCCCAATACTCCATGTGCCCCACCTCCCATCAGTGTCAACTGCGGAGAGCATCAATCACCTAGCCTTCCAGACTGCAGGATTTTACAGAAAGAGAGGAAAATCATGGAATAAAAGATCCTGGACCGACTGACCTACACTGAGGCTTAAGAGGACATTTGAGCACCTACATCCTGTGGCTATGACCTCCTCTTATCCTGCCACTACGAGAACTGTTGTAACCCCATCAGTTCTGCGAGATCCAGTTGGCTCTCGGAGCTGGAAGACTACACCTCCCTCCTTGATGGTGGGGGGGAACTTCCCTCCCTGTTGCTCCCACACCACGTACTTCGGGAACACTGTCCCCCCAACCATTGGGGACACCAGTCCCCACTTCTCAGCCAGAGAAGCGTAATCTTCTTCGGCACCTCTCACTACGAAGGGGTCCCTTGGGTCACTCCCTTCCCAGGTTTCTGCTAGTGGGAAAGATGACACCTGCCAGTGGATGAAGTGCCATAAAGCAGCTGGTCATAGGGCTTTGCAATCATCCTCTGTCCTGAAGATCGAAACAGAGAAGCCCTCCCAGCCAGAGAAACGCTAGGGTCAGTGAGAGAAATCCAGAAAGAAGACCCCCCAAGACCAAGGGAATCGGGGTGGCATCCACGTCTGAGCTGAAGATTCTGGCATCTGCTGAGGACCTAGATCTCACCAGACCCTCAGACACAATGGATGTAGCGTGTTCAGGAAATGTCAGTGGCAGCAGGTGACCCTGAGGCGTAGACTGCCTCATTGAGTGTTTCATGCCTCCCCAGTCTCATGATCACATCATTCTCAGTGGAATTGTTGCAGTTTTTTCCACCACCTGGCTGAGCTATGGCAACTGTTAATCTTTACACCTGATTTCTGCATTGCCCTCCAGGAAACCTGGTTCCTGGCAATGCGGACCCCTGCCCATCATGGCTACAGGAGATATTACAAGAAGCATAGCGAATATAATAGTGTTTCAGGTGGAGTTTGTGTTTATGTCCTGAACTCGGTATGTGGTGAACCTGTGCTGCTTCAAACTCCTCATGAAGCTGTGGCTGTCAGAATACGGACGACGCAGGAAATAACTATATGCAATGTATATCCCCCTCCATATGGTGCGGTACCCTTGAACGTATTGGCTGCACTGATTGATGAACTCCCTAAACCTTTCCTACTTTTGGGAGATTTTAATGCCCATAACTCGTTGTGGGGTAGCACCATGTTTACAGGCCATGGTAGAGATGTCGAAAATTTACTGTCCCAACTCGAACTCAGCCTCTTAAATACTGGGGCTGCCACACATTTCAGTGTGGCTCATGGTAGTTACTTGGCCATGGATTTATTGTTTTGCAGCCCAGGATTTCTCCCATCTATCAACTGGAGAGCACATGATGACCTGTGCAGTAGTGACCACTTCCCCATCTTCCTGTTACTCCCCCGGTGTCATGCCCACAGATCCCTACCCAGATGGGTTTTAGACAAGGCAGACTGGGTAGCCTTCACCTCTGCTGTCACCACTGAATTTACCCCACATGGTGCAATCAATGTTGTGATTGAGCAGATCACTGCAACGATAGTTTCTGTGGCGGAAAACGTGATCACTCATTCTCTATAATGCCCCTGGCGAAAGACAGTCCCTTGGTGGTCGCTGGAAGTCGCTGAGGCAATTAAAGAGCGTATGCAAGCTCTACAGCAACATAAGTGGCACCCTTCCCTAGACCACCTAACAGCCTTTAAGCGGCTCCGTGCCCATGTTTTCCAGCTTGTAAAAAGACAGAATCAGGATTGTTGGGAGAGGTATGTGTTGACCATTTGGTGCCATACGTCACCTTCCCAAGTCTGGATGAAGATCAGACATCTTTTTGGGTGCCACACCCCCAACAAGTTTCCCTAGCGTTAACATCTGTGGCATGCTCTCTGCCGACGGAAACGCAATTGTCAAGCACTTTGCTGAGCACTGTGCTCATGCATCTGCATCAGAGAACTACCCCCAACCTTTTGGTCCCTCAAATGGTGGATGGAAAGGAAAGTCCTCTTGTTCACTACATGCCACAGTGAACCCTATAACACCCCATTTAAAGAGTGGGAGCTCCTCGGCACCCTTGCACATTGCGCCAACACGGCTCCTGGGGCGGATTGTATCCACAGTCAGATGATTAAACATCTCTCATCTGCCTACAAGTGATATCTCTGGGTCATCTTCAACCAGATTTGGTGTGATGGCGTCTTTCCATCGCAATGGCGGAGGAGCACCATCATTCTGGTGCTAAAACCCGGTAAAAATCCGCTTGATGTGGGTAGCTATTGAAATCAACCTCACCAGTGTTCTCAGTAAGCTACTGGAATGTATGGAGCGTCAGTGGTTGGTTTGGGTCCTGGAGTCACGTGGCCTACTGGCTCCATGTAGGGCAGCTTCCGCCAGGGTCCCTCTACCACTGATAACCTTGTGTCCCTCTAGTCTGCAATCCGAATAGCCTTTTCCAGATGCCAACACCTGATTGCCGCCTTTTTTACTTACGTGAAGCATACAACACTACCCAGCGACATCATATCCTTGCTACATTGTATGAGTGGGGTCTCCAGGGCCCGATCCCGATTTTTATCCAAAACTTCCTTTCGCTCCGTACCTTCCGTGTCCAAGTTGGTGCCTCCCATAGTTCCCCCCATATGCAGGAGAATGGCATTCCGCAGGGCTCTGTATTGAGTGTATCTCTATTTTTAGTGGCCATTAATGGCCTAGCACCAGCTGTAGGGCCGTCAGCATCCCCTTGTCTGTATGCGGATGACTTTAGCATTTCGTATTGTTCCTCCAGTACTTGTATTGCAGAACATCATCTATAGGGAGCCATTCACAAGGTGCAGTCATGGGCTCTAGCCTAGGGCTTCCAGTTCTCAGTGAAGTCATGTGTCATGCACTTCTATTGGCATCATACTGTTCATCCGGAACCTGAACTTTATCTTAATGATGATCCACTCACTGTAGTGGAAACGTGTTGATTCTTAGGACTGGTTTTCAGCGTCCGATTGACTTGGCTACCTCACCTTTGTCAGCTTCAGTGGAAGTGCTGCCAGCACCTCAATGCTCGATGCTGCCTGAGCAACACCAACTGGGGTGCAGATCGCTCTACGCTGCTGCAGCTCTACAGAGCCCTTGTTCAATCCTGCCTTGACTATGAGAGTCTGGTTTATGGTTTGGCGGCACCCTCAGCATGCGTTTACTTGATCCGGTGCACAACTGTGGCGTTCACCTTGCGACGGGAGCTTTTAAAACGAGACCAGTGACCAGTGTGCTGCTGGAGGCCGTAGTCCCTCCATTGCGGATCCAATGTGCACAACTGCTCACCAGTTATGTTGCACACATTTGTAGTTCTCCTGAGCATCCGAAATATCTTCTCCTTTTCCTACCCGCGGCAGTTCATCTCCTGTATTGCCGGCCCAGGTCAAGACTCCTGATTGCAGTTCACGTGCGATCCCTTCTCTCCGAACTGGAGTCCTTCCCTTTACCACCTCTACTTGTGGTCCATTCGTGTGAACCTAAATGGTGTACACCTCGGCCGAAGCTTCGTCTGGACCTTTTGCATAGCCCTAAGGACTTAGTTAAACCTGCCACTCTCCACTGTCCCTTCCTCTTGATTCTTGACGTATTCCGGGGCTCTGAAGTTGTTTACACCGATGGCTCAATGACTGATGGTAATTTTGGCTTTGCCTATGTCGACAGAGGCTATATTGAACAGCATTCCTTGCCTGCTGGTTACAATGTATTCACTGCAGAGCTTGTGGCCGTATCTCGTGCGCTTCACTACATCTGTTCGTGTTCTGGTGAGTCATTTATTCTCTTTTCTGACTTTCTGAGCAGCTTACAAGCTATTGACCATTGCTACCCTTGCCATCCTTTGGTAGTGACCATCCAAGAGTCCATCTCTGCCAGAGAATAGTCCAGTCGTTCAGTGGTGTTTGTGTGGACCCCGGGACACGTCGGACTGCCAGAAAACGAACTTGCTGACAGGCTGGCCAAACAGGCTACGCAGAAACTGTTCCTGGAGATGGGCATCTCTGAAACTGACCTGCATTCTGTCTTATGGGG
The DNA here is from genome assembly GCF_023864345.2 of Schistocerca serialis cubense. Taxonomy (NCBI): domain Eukaryota; kingdom Metazoa; phylum Arthropoda; class Insecta; order Orthoptera; family Acrididae; genus Schistocerca; species Schistocerca serialis. The sequence continues at coordinate 138,711,774 of NC_064638.1, read as the reverse complement.
ACTGATGACCATAGATGTTAAGTCCCATAGTGCTCAGAGCCATTTTCTGTCTTACGTCGCAAGGTTTTTCAGCTTTGGGAGATGGAGTGGCATAACAGTATGCACAGCAAACTGTGTGTCATTAAGGAGACTGCGAATGTGTGGAAGTCTTCCCTGTGGGCTTCTCGCAAGGAATCAGTTGTTCTTTGTCCGCTCCACATTGGCCATACATGGCTCACACGTTTACCACCTCAGCGTTGCTGTGGCTCCCAAATGACAGTCGTCCACCTCTTACTGGACTGCCCACTTTTAGACGCTCTGCAGTGGACTTCTAACTTTCTCAGCACCCTACCTTTGGTGTTGGGCAACATTGCTTCAACAGCAGCTTTAGTTTTAAGTTTTATTCGTGAGGGTGGGTTTTATCAATTGATCTGAGTTTTAGCCCATGTCCTTTGTTCCTCTGTGTCCTCCACCCTAGGGCTTTTAGGGTGGAGGTTTTAATGTGTTGCAGAGTGGCTGACTTCTCCTTTTTTATTCTCTTGGTCAGCCAGACATGGTAATCTGCTTTCTTGTTATTGATCTCTTCTTCCTATTTCTTGCCTCTCTCTGTGGTTTTCTTGTCCTGTTTTTTCCATGGTAGCATTTGTTGTCCTTCTGTCATTCTTTTGGTTCTTCCTTTCTCCTGTTATTGTGCCATACGTCATCTTTGTTTTCTTCTTTCCCTTGGATAATTGTTCTGCTGGGAACAAGGGACCGATGACCTCACAGTCTGGTCCTTTTCTCCCCTTATAAACCAACCAACCATCCCTACACAACCCCTGCTCCCAGCTCCTTACCTCTTAGCTCATATCCCTGTAGCAGATGTAGATGCAAGACCTGTCCCATACATCCTCCCACCGCCACCTACTCCATTTCAGTCACAAACATCACGTATCAAAGGTAGGGCTACCTCTGAAACCAGTTATGCAATCTACAAGCTAAGTTGCAAGCATTGTGCTGCATTCTATGTGGGCTTGACAACCATCAGGCTGTCCACATGAATGGCCACTCACAAACTGTGGCGCAGAACCAAGTGGACCACCCTGTGCTGAATACACTGTCTGACAGAACATTCTTAATTTCAATGACTGTTTCACAGCCTGTGCCATATGTATCCTTCCCGCCAACACCAGATTTTTTGAATTGCATAAGTGGGAACTCTCCCTGCAATATATACTACATTCCTGTAACCCTCCTGACCTCAAAACTTTGTTAGTCATTTTTCTGATCCATCCAGCCCCATCCCTATTCCAGCACTACACAGCCCTCATTCCACCAACACACCCAGTCTTTTTAGTTCTCTCCTTTGCCGCTACCCCCCTTCCCACCTCTCCCCTGCCCTCCATCTAATCTCCCGACTGCACCTAGCTGCCCTACCCTCTCTCCATCTCGTCCTTGCGTTCTCCCCAACAGCACGTCACTGTCCCCCCTGCTATCCTTCCCCCTCCCTGACCCAGCATCCTCCTTATCCTCAACCAGTTGCCGCTCCCATCATGCACTGCTGCTGTTGCTCGCAGTGTGACTTCAGCTACCAGAGGCTCTGTGTGTGTGTGTGTGTGTGTGTGTGTGTGTGTGTGTGTGTGTGTGTGTTTATTTGTTGGGCAAAAGCTTGAATTGTGACAATGCCTATCTGCAATTCGGCATCTCTGCAGTATGGTGAGTACCAACTTTTCATTTCACAATATTGTTACATTCCATCCTGGATTAGCCATTTTCAAAACAAATGTATATTTTCATCGTTTGTCATGAGCTAAGGGTTCCCATCATTGTAATTGAAGCTGTATGCCAAAACTGAAGAGTTAATGCTAAGCTGTTTACGTCATTTAGTAGCTTGGGCAAATTAAAGCTTTCTTTCAGCTTCTGTGCATCGTAAAGAGCAGAAGTAGTCCAGCAGCATTGCATCTTGGTATTCCATGGCAGGATTACAAAAGTAATTAACTTTAATAATGGTGACCAGAAATTAAGAGGTAAAATTGATATATACACATCAAGGTGACAGAACATATATGCAGTTTAACCAGCAATTCAACTCTCGACAAAGAAACACTTTAAACCCCCCTTCTTCTCTATACTCTTCTTTTTAGATCCTAGTGACTACCAAGTTTCTTCCAGGTGTTGTAATTATGATATGAACTACTGATTTTGAGTAAGTTACTATTTATAGTAACAAAGCAGATCAGAGAAAATATATTGAGCAGTTGTTGTAATGATCTGATCTGTAAACAGATTTCTGCAAGGGTGCCTAAGATGGATTCAACACATAATTCTTATAGCCCGTTTCTGTGCATGTAACATTATTATTATTACTGCTACTATTACTGTTACTATTAGATTTCCACAGAATGTTGTACCGCAAGATGTAAGTGGATGAAAATAGATAAACTATACTGTGTTTATTATGCTCATTCCCTACTGTCAAATATAATTCTTAATACAAACATTTCTGTGCTTATTCTTTTGCATAGATCTTGAATATTGTATATCAGCAATATTAGGAAAAAGATAGACTGATACTCACCTTAAAGATGACATGTTGATGGCCAAAAGCTTTCATCAGAGAGAAAACAAAAACACACACACACACACACACACACACACACACACACACACACACACACACACACACACACACACGACTGCCATCCCTGTAGCTCAGACGATAACACGTACCAAATGCTGCACAGCAAAAGTGAAACATTTTAAAAATACAGAATTTATTTATAAATGATGCTGTGACAAGAAGACAACATTAGAGTTGTTTGTGATGGGAATATCTTTGAATTCTCAGAATAGTGTTTCAGCTTGATAGATGTCATCCTGATTTTCCAGGGCAAAGCTTCTATAATAAAGCAAACCAAGTATTAATATTCGTAGTTATGCAACTTATACATAGAGCTTTTCTACAAGAATCTGGTTTTATCTACTAGTAGCCTTCTACCCATGGCTTTGTCTGCACATACATTGCTCACAAATCATCCTCTGCTCTCTGTGTTCATCTGTTCCTGCCCCCTCCCTCTTTCCATCTCCTCCGGCCCCTCTCTCTGTGCATCTCCTCCTCCCCCTCTTTCTGTCCATCTCCTCCTCCCCACCCCATGTGTACATCCCCCCTGTCCATCTTGTCCTTCCACCTTTCCTTCTTCACCCTCTCTATCTATCCATCTCCTCCTGCCCTCTCTCTGTTTCCATTTCCTACTACCACTATCTGTCCATGTCCTCCTCTCCCCTTTTTACGCCCATCTCATCCTCTACCCTCTCGCTACCCATTTTCTTCCCCCTCTCACTGCTCATCCATGCCTATCCATACATGTAATCTCTGGAATGTGTTCTGATACTACCTGCACAACACATCTGCTGTGTTCTTTTTTGCCATTAAACTATGATGTTTATGACGAACTTTATCTGAAAACTCTCTTGTCTGCCATGACATAACAATGTCTGATTGTGTAGATTTTGGATCTAGAATGAGGATTCTCGTTTTAAAAATGTTTAGGAGTAGTAGAATGATGCAAGAAGAAATTTTGTAGATTGTAAATAAAGTAGTAGTATCTGATGAAACAAAAACTATTAGGCAAACTGTGTTTTTGAACATGGAATTCCGAGTTGTAATTCACTTTGACTTGTTGTAAAGCAGGTTGGTTACAATGTATAAATGCCAACACTAAACAAAATGGAAAAAATGAATGCAAAAGTTAATTGACCAAAACTAAAGCTGAAGTTCAAGACTTTGTCTCGACAGTGTTCAAAAGTAAAAACTAACAATACAGATGATGTTTGCTGAGAAGGTGATAACATCAAGGATCCCAGGTCTACAAAAGCATGCACCAATTTTATGCATCCCTCATCAGTGGCTAATAATGCTAGTCCAATGAATGTCTCGATGACATAATGTGGAATTTTGATGAACATTTAAAGAGTTACCTACCAGTGAGACGTGATGCACCAGAGAAGCCAAATACTGCAAAGCAGATTTTCGTGTTCATGGAGAAGACATAAAATACATTAGACTGTTCTCTTGTTTTGTTCATCATTAGAATTTGTAACTCTGGTTGTAATAAATAGTTTATATGAGAATCGGAAATGTTTTTCCTAGAATATGATGTGTGGATTCTTGAATGAAGTAGAGCATTGGTTGACGTATCTGGCTCATTTTCACTGGTCATCCCAGTTTAAGTTTATTTTGTTTTTCCTAAGTCACATCAAGGAATGCAACAAAGTCATAGGTGATTGCTTCCTTCTTCCTTGTGCTATGTGAGGTCGTACTCTGGCTCTAATAACACCAACGTTAGTTCCAGTTTTCCTTTCTTGAAGCTGGGCATGCCGATTGAAATGAGCAGCAAGATAATTTTTAATTGCTAGTATGACACTTCAGATGATCTTTTCATTTAAGTGAAACATATAATTCATTGTGTTCAAGCTAAAGAAGGTTAGTGTCCATAAATGTAGAGAGCACTAGTTTTAGTGAGAGAACATCGAGAATGTGATTTTCTTGAAGGTTCTGAGGACAAGTTTGCAGATCACATTAACTTAGTTTGAAATTGATTTGTGTGAAAAGTCAGGTTATCTATAATGAATCAGATCTCAGTGCATTCTTGCACTATGTAAGAACACAGTTACTATCAGAAAAAACATTACTTTCATCATGATTTTTCATTGTTTTTTCACATTTATGACATGAATTAAAACACAGTTGATATCTGAGAACCTGTATAGGAGCAATGTAAATCCAGCATTTATCACAACCTTTCCATTGCAATAAGTGTTCCTTTAATACATTATAGTATCTTTTATTCATCCTTTGAACATGCTGTACATGATACGGACAAATCACTTCTATCTAAGTGTACAAGATGTAGATAAATAACATGGAAATATATTTTTGTTGTAATTGTGTATTAATATGATGAAAATAATACATTAGAATTCATGACTCATCATTCTGAAAGTCTCTCTCTCTCTCTCTCTCTCTCTCTTCTCTCTCTCTCTCTCTCTCTCTCTGTCACTCCCTCTCTCCCTCCCCCTCCCCTCCCCCTCCCCCCCACCTCCCCCCCACACACACGGGGGGGGGGGGGGGGGGGGAGAGAGAGAGAGAGAGAGAGAGAGAGAGAGAGAGAGAGAGAGAGAGAGCAAGCGCGAGCGCTGACACAACTTCATTCCACACTTCACACTCATAATTTCACTCATGCAGTTATCATTGATCTCCACCGAGCTCAGTTCCACTGCTTTCCAGGTGCCAAACTGCGTGAAACAGAAGCAGCAGCAGAAATGTTCTTTGTATTAAAGACATAGTGAAACACATCACTTGTATTCTTAAACATAATGGCAGACTTGTGTCACTGTGACAAAGTTAAGTATGCCCCCCCCCCCCCCCCCCCCCAAAAAAAAAAAAAAAAGAATAATTACAGCGTTACAAATTTAAAGCTGTGTGAAATGATGTTCAGGGTTTTGAGGAGAATATAAAGTTCACTCTGGTTCAGATTCCATGTTAAACTGTTGGTCCCTTCCTACAAATGGCTGGATAAGACAATTTAAAGGTCAGAGGAAGGCAGTGGCATATCACCTTCCTTGGCACCATACGTAGTAAAGCACATGTGTTCAAACCAACCTGCAGCTTGATGACAGCTTTACCTTTTTCACCTAGTTCTTCATATCTCAAACATTATTAAAATACTTTTATGCCATCTGTATATCAATAGTGTAATTTTCTTTTCCAAATTCTCTTTGACTAAATTTTGTTCATCACCAATATTATACTTGTTTCAGATATTACCCTGCATTAAAAACACTGGAGCAATTAGAGCATCTTTATCTTCCCCAAGTGGCTAACTATCGTTTCTCTCACCAGATGCGTGAAAATATACCTGTGTGAGTATAATCAATGCTGTATATGTGCTGTGCTAGGTTGTCGAAATGTACAATTGAAATTCATACTAGAAGCTTTTCTCAGGTTGAGGGAGAATATCAAGGAAGCTTCCATGTCAGACCTGAAAGACTTTCTGGAGAACATCAGAAAGTTTTCTCCAAAGATAGGAGAAGTGGCAATGAAGCATGTAAGTAGTTGAGGTATATGTTTGTTTGCATTTGTCTTCAGTATGGGATAATAGAATAAATTATTCTGTTTAATACCAGTTGCTGGCCACAGAATTATAGAAACATGAGTATCTAGAGACTAGAGCTTTCCTCTTTATGTTGTGCAATTACCTTTACACAGTATGTGCAGAAATTGTTGAATGATGCTTCACAACATTTTGATTGTTTTCTGTGATACCACTATTTCTTATTAGTAGCAGACAAAGTTTCCGCCACTGTTGTAATGAACCAGAGTGACTGCCTGGCAGAGGACCACCACCAGTTGTCTAACACAGACACCTACAAGCCCTGCTAAAGTGACCCCATCCCAGAAGTCCAGCATAAAATCCAATCCCTGCTGAAATTGTTAGGCCCTTCCTAGAACCTCTCCCCTGAATCCATCTATCTACTCACTCCAACAACAGTCTGCACACCCTCCTTCTGAAATTGTTAGGCCCTTCCCAGAACCTCTCCCCTGAATCCATCTATCTACTCACTCCAACAACAGTCTGCACACCCTCCTTCTACATGCTCCCCAAAATCCACACACAACAATCCTGGGGGCCCCATTGTGGCTGGTTACAGTGTCCCCACTGAAAAGATCTCGGCCCTTGTTGACCATCATCTGCAACCAGTTGTCCAAAACCTAGTCTCCCACATTAAAGATACCAACCAATTCCTACATCCCCTCACCCTTACCTCCTGGGTCGCTACTCATCACTGTAGACACAACCTCCTTATACACAGACATCCCTCATGTCCATGGCCTTGCTGCGATTAAACACTATCTCTCCTAATGCCTTACAGACTCCAAACCCACCACTTCATTCCTCGTACACCTAACCAACTACACTCCTGGAAATGGAAAAAAGAACACATTGACACCGGTGTGTCAGACCCACCATACTTGCTCCGGACACTGCGAGAGGGCTGTACAAGCAATGATCACACACACGGCACAGCGGACACACCAGGAACCGCGGTGTTGGCCGTCGAATGGCGCTAGCTGCGCAGCATTTGTGCACCGCCGCCGTCAGTGTCAGCCAGTTTGCCGTGGTATACGGAGCTCCATCGCAGTCTTTAACACTGGTAGCATGCCGCGACAGCGTGGACGTGAACCGTATGTGCAGTTGACGGACTTTGAGCGAGGGCGTATAGTGGGCATGCGGGAGGCCGGGTGGACGTACTCCACAGTACATCGATGTTGTCGCCAGTGGTCGGCGGAAGGTGCACATGCCCGTCGACCTGGGTCCGGACTGCAGCGACGCACGGATGCACGCCAAGACCGTAGGATCCTACGCAGTGCCGTAGGGGACCGCACTGCCACTTCCCAGCAAATTAGGGACACTGTTGCTCCTGGGGTATCGGCGAGGACCATTCGCAACCGTCTCCATGAAGCTGGGCTACGGTCCCGCACACCGTTAGGCCGTCTTCCGCTCACGCCCCAACATCGTGCAGCCCGCCTCCAGTGGTGTCGCGACAGGCGTGAATGGAGGGACGAATAGAGACGTGTCGTCTTCAGCGATGAGAGTCGCTTCTGCCTTGGTGCCAATGATGGTCGTATGCGTGTTTGGCGCCGTGCAGGTGAGCGCCACAATCAGGACTGCATACGACCGAGGCACACAGGGCCAACACCCGGCATCATAGTGTGGGGAGCGATCTCCTACACTGGCCGTACACCACTGGTGATCGTCGAGGGGACACTGAATAGTGCACGGTACATCCAAACCGTCATCGAACCCATCGTTCTACCATTCCTAGACTGGCAAGGGAACTTGCTGTTCCAACAGGACAATGCACGTCCGCATGTATCCCGTGCCACCCAACGTGCTCTAGAAGGTGTAAGTCAACTACCCTGGCCAGCAAGATCTCCGGATCTGTCCCCCATTGAGCATGTTTGGGACTGGATGAAGCGTCGTCTCACGCGGTCTGCACGTCCAGCACGAACGCTGGTCCAACTGAGGCGCCAGGTGGAAATGGCATGGCAAGCCGTTCCACAGGACTACATCCAGCATCTCTACGATCGTCTCCATGGGAGAATAGCAGCCTGCATTGCTGCGAAAGGTGGATATACACTGTACTAGTGCCGACATTGTGCATGCTCTGTTGCCTGTGTCTATGTGCCTGTGGGTCTGTCAGTGTGATCATGTGATGTATCTGACCCCAGGAATGTGTCAATAAAGTTTCCCCTTCCTGGGACAATGAATTCACGGTGTTTTTATTTCAATTTCCAGGAGTGTACATCCTAACCCTTAACTACATCACCTTTGAAGGGGAGGTATACAAACAAATTTGTGGCACAGCCATGGGCACCCGACAGCACCCTGCTATGCCAACCTCTTCATGGACCACCTAGAGGAAACATACCTAGCTTCCCAAAACCCCAAACCCCTGGTCTGGTTCAGGTTTATCAATGACATCTTTATAATCTGGGCCCAAGGCCAGGTCACCTTATCCACATTCCTCCACAATCTCAAGACCTTCTCTCCCATCCAATTCACCTGGTCCTCTTCCATCCATCGTGCCAACTTCCTAGATATCAATCTCATCCTCTAAGATGGCTCCATCCACACCTCGGTCCCCATAAAACCCACGTATCACCAACAGTACCTGCACTTTGACAGTTGCCATCCCTTCCACACCAAAGAATCCCTCCTATACAACCTGGCCACCTGTGGCAGACGCATCTGCAGTGACGAGAACTCCTTCTGTAAGTACGCTGAAGGCATCACAAAGGCCTTCGCAGACAGGCAGAACCCTCCAGACCTAATACACAAACAGATCTCCCTACCACGTCCCCACACACATACCTGATGCTCACCTCGACCCCAAGAACCAACCACAAAGAGGCACTCCCTTGTCACTCAATGCCACATGGGACTTGAACAACTGAACCACGTCCTTCATCGGGGCTTTGAATATCTATCGTCATGCCCTGAAATGAGGGACATCCTACACAAGATATTCCCATCTCCTCCCAAAGTGGAGATCTGCCACCCATACAACCTCCACAACATCCTAGTCCATCCCAATGCCACTCCCACCCCCAATACCCTGCCAAAGGAATCAGAACCTTGTGGAAGACTCCGATGCCGGACCTGCCCAATCCACCCACTCAGCACTACCTACTCAGTCCCGCTGCAAGCTTATCGTACCCCATCAGAGGAGGGGCCACATGTGAAAGGAGTCATGCTATATACCAGCTCTGCTTCAACCACTGCACAGCATTTTACATTGGTATGACAACCAACTAGCTGTCAACCAGAATGAATGGCCACTGCCAATCTGTTGCCAAAAACAAGGTGGACTACCCAGTGGCACAACATGCAAGATTGCAGTGGCTGCTTCACCACCTGTGCCATCTGGATCCTCTTCAACACCACCAATTTTTCTGAGCTGCACAGATGGGAGCTATCCTTACAGCACATCCTTCGCTCCCATAACCTCCCTGGTCTAAACCTAAGGTAACTCACTGTACCCCGACTCCCCACCCAATAGTGTGTGGGGTGCGCGCGTTCGCGTACGCATGTGCACGTGGGTGTGCTCATGCGTATACCATCCTAGCACCCTCTCCAAATTTTTGGCAGCTAATTATGTGCTGCCATCTCCTGCCCTGGTCTATGAAATTATGTGCTCAGCTGCCTGCCACCTGCACCCCTTGCTAGCCCAAAAATAGCTCCCCACTGTCTCACAAGCTACCAGATGCTTCCTCTGAATCCCCTCTCTGCCCCCCCCCCCCCCCCCACCTCTCTTCATCTCTCACCCAAACCCAACCTGCACCCCCACCTCACCCCAGTACACTCACCATGGACCAGGGAAGAGCTGGCAGTCAACCGAGCACAATGTAGGGAGCCAGTCATATGCAGGTGTGTATGTGGGGGGGGGGGGGGGGGGGGGTGAGTGGATGGGTGCAAAAGGGATTCCTTTCTGAAAGCTAGCAAAGCTCTGTTCCTTTCATTTGTGTACCTATTGACGACACAGCACTTCTACCTTTCGGTGAGTCGTCTCCTTTATTCCTAAATAATTCATAATTCTCAAACTGAACTTTCTGTACATTATTATTACTTTTTTGTATTCAGCTCATTTTATTTTTATTTATTTTTGATATCATAAGAGAAAATAGATATGTGATTAAAATTCTGATTCAGTAGTCATATGTAACGATTTTGACAGATTGAGATTCTTAAGAGTTCATTATACTGCCTGCTTCTACTTAAATAATTGTGTACAGTCCTCACTTGTAATTTTTTTGGTATTGGAATTAATGTTCCTCCATAGCTGAGTGGTCAGCATGACGGACTGCCATGTGTTGTGGTTCTGGGTTTCATTTGTAGTCAGATCGGAGATTTTATCCGACCGGGGACTGGATTTTGTATTGTTGTCATCATCATAATCATCACCATCATTATTGTGAAAATCATCGTGCAAGTTGCTGAAGTGGCATCAAATAAAAAGACTTGCTCTAGGTGGCTGAACAACCCTCATGGGTCTCCTGACCAGTGATGCTGTACAATCATTTCATTTCAATGTTCCCTCAGTTCTACAGTTCAGTCACTAAGTGTTTTCATCTTGGCTCACTCACTGTCCATTCCAGTTGTTAGACATTCCATATTTGCAACATTTATGTGTCATTCATTCGGCACTTTAGTTTTCACCATTATTCTGCCAAAATATGTTTCATTATTAAAGTCTACATCAGTAATGAAAATGGTGACTAACTTATTCTTTCATCCTCATGATTCCTTCCTGTTCCTTAATGTGTGTACATTACTGTTTCTCTAGGTCACTAAATCTAAAATTGATATTTTTATAAAGTTTTTCAGTACTGTCATTAATAGTTTTATGGTTGAATGTCAAACTTCTGGTTCAGGTGTTCAGGGATTGGTGCCCCGCTTGGTCTAAGAATTCTTTCCTGGCATTTGATATGTTAGTATTGCTGTTCTCACCATCCAGAGGTTTGTGAATGCAAATGTGAAAATGCCAAATTTGCACCATATTTGTGACCATATGTTGAGTTGTGAGTGTTTCAGTAACTACCTGTTGAGCCGTTTATCAATCCAGGAAAAGGTAAGAATTTAACCAGCTCCATTAGGGAAAAAACCTGTAAAGAGAAAGTGTAGAGGTATTACATGCACCAAACAAGGATGTTTCCCTATCTAACTGATGTTTAATACAACAGTGAAGACTGAGGTTTTGGAACAAGTGCGAAGGAGTAAAAACAAAAAATGTTGGTGTAAGGAGACTTTGACTGAATGTGAGGAATAAATCACTCAGAAACACTTACTGAAAGCAGTATAAGTCTACCGTATCTTGCTGAATGGAATGATGTGCAGTGATGTGAACCAGGTGAAACAATTACCTGAATATTCATAATTATTTTCTGATTCACTTTTTACATTTCACATTTTTCAACTTAAAGTTTCTCATTTGCGCTACTCAGTCCAATCTCTCTATGCTGCAAAATTAACTTTCTCGCATTAGAGAAAACATAATTAAGCAATGGAAAAACCGGGTTGTTGTTGTTGTTGTTGTTGTTTTGTTGTTGTTGTTTTGTTGTTGTTGTTGTTGTGGTCTTCAGTCCTGAGACTGGTTTGATGCAGCTCTCCATGCTACTCTATCCTGTGCAAGCTTCTTCATCTCCCAGTACCTACTGCAATCTACATCCTTCTGAATCTGCTTAGTGTATTCATCTCTTGGTCTCCCTCTACGATTTTTACCCTCCACGCTGCCCTCCAATACTAAATTGGTGATCCCTTGTTGCCTCAGAACATGTCCTACCAACCGATCCCGTCTTCTGGTCAAGTTGTGCCACAAACTTCTCTTCTCCCCAATCCTATTCAATACTTCCTCATTAGTTATGTGATCTACCCATCTAATCTTCAGCATTCTTCTGTAGCACCACATTTCGAATGCTTCTATTCTCTTCTTGTCCAAACTATTTATCGTCCATGTTTCACTTCCATACATGGCTACACTCCATACAAATACTTTCAGAGACGACTTTCTGACACTTAAATCTATACTCGATGTTAACAAATTTCTCTTCTTCAGAAACGCTTTCCTTGCCATTGCCAGTCTACATTTTATATCCTCTCTACTTCGACAACCATCAGTTATTTTCCTCCCCAAATAGCAAAACTCCTTTACTACTTTAAGTGTCTCATTTCCTAATCTAATTCCCTCAACATCACCTGACTTAATTCGACTACATTCCATTATCCTCGTTTTGCTTTTGTTGATGTTCATCTTATATCCTCCTTTCAAGACACTGTCCATTCCATTCAACTGCTCTTCCAAGTCCTTTGCTGTCTCTGACAGAATTACAATGTCATCAGTGAACCTCAAAGTTTTTATTTCTTTTCCATGGATTTTAATACCTACTCCGAATTTTTCTTTTGTTTCCTTTACTGCTTGCTCAATATACAGATTGAACAACATCGGGGAGAGGCTACAACCCTGTCTTACTCCCTTCCCGAGATGTAATGTAACAATATTATGAAAGGGACAGCTGCTGGATTCAGCAGCCAAAGACTGTGGTCTTGTCTGTGTTGTGAGTTGCATTTGTGTGTGTGTGTGTGTGTGGGGGTGCGGGGGGGGGGGGGGGGGGGGGGGGGTGCGCATGCGTGCTCCCGACAAAGGTTGTGTTGGCGGAAAGCTCAGCTTCTGACAGTCTTTTTGTTGTGTCTATATGCAATTCAGCATATCTGCTATGTGGTGAATAGCAACTATACTTTTCAGAAAACACAATTAAACTTTCACTGTGCAAACTGGTTTCAGCTCTGCCTAGGACCATTTTAAGGCACAAGTGACACAAGGCATCACTTGGAGTACCAAGCTGAGAGTGGCCCCAGAGACGCTACAACTGTAAGATTTCTTTACAGGCTATATCACTATTGGTAGCCACTGTTTGGGACTAGGACTGTTGATATTTTTAAAAATGTTGGGAATCCAGTATATCAATATTTTAAAAAAATATCATTTTTGGATCTCGATATATCAAAAGAAAGTATTGATATGTCGATGGGAAAAATATCGACATACATACATGTAAAAATATCAGCTGCACATTGTAAATATACTGCCGGTTTTAGAGCTGTATCTTTAAGTATTGATATATTATTGTATATTCTGTGTGTCAACAAGCTAGCAGCCCACGTATCCCCCTTCAGGCAAGAAATTAAAGGGAAACGATGCCCATTCACACTTGGGGGATAACCACTTTGCTAACAGTGGTAACAGCATAACAGCATGTAAGTGGCACAATAAAAGGTGTCCAATGGGTACAGCGTTCAGTTTAATCGTGCATCAGATTTGTCTGGAACACTTCATATCAACTTCCCTGTTTTTTCATTTATGCCAACACCAGCGACCCAGAAGTTGTAGTGTCAGAGTTGTGTGGTGAAGATAAACGTCACAGTTTCTGTTGTTGTGCCAAGTGCAGATTACATCAGCATTTCCCATCACATGTATCTGCCTACCATGAAGACAAAATTGTCGTTTAGATTTTTGTTCATCATTTTCAGCAACTGTTTTTGAAGAATGCTGATGTGAAGAAGTAGCACACTGGTTGTGTTCAATATTGTTTTTTAACGCACTGGTGTGCTATTTCTTCACTTCAGAAATCTTATTACATTCACACCACCACTCCCCCTTTCCACAGTGCAATCAAACTTCATCGTTTGTAACATATGTACTTGCTTCACAAAGTCGAAAAGAAAGATCGGACATGATGAAATTGCAAAAAGTAGTAAGACTCTTTCACACAGTGAAAGTAAAATTACGTTCTACTACGATTTCAGACGAACAACTTCAAATATATACCAAAAACTGTGAAAAAAATGGAAATAGACTAACAAAACAAATACTCCTACATTTCTGGAAGAAGAAATCGACAATAGCATGGATTACAGAAGTAAGAAAAGATCTTGAAAGAAACAACATCAAAGAATCAGAAATAGCAGAAAAAAACCATTTTAAAAACAAAAAACTAAATTTGGAAGGCTTTCAAAGCAGAATAAATAAAAAATCGGGAACAACATGGATAGAAGAAAGGAAGAGACTTCTTGGGGCAAAAATGAGGGAATACTGGAAAAATAGGAAACAACAACAAAGGCAGAAGAGGAACTGAAGTTGTTAACGTGATCCTAGTTGGTCAATACAATTGTAAATAATAATAATAATTTGCACTCAATATTGCCATTTTGATATTGATTTATTGGGTAAAAAGGTATAGCTAATATACGAATATATTTTTTGGAAAAAGGGTCGATATTTTATTAACGGCCCTAATTGGGACACCAAGCTGAAAGTAGAGCACAACTGCAACATTTGTATACAGTGCGTATCACAATTAGCAATGAGAACTTAAACAAGCGAAACTGCACAAGGAAAAAGGGGCAAGGAAAGGGAACCAAATGATAGGTATGTTGCTATCTTTATTCCTTAAATATCTATTTGAGCAACAGTTTCGCATGTTTATTAAAAATATGTGAATATGGCAATATGCTGGTTACTTACAGGTGTAACAGTATTATGAAAAGGAAAGGTGCTACTCACCATATAGTGGAGATGCTGAGTCACAGATAGGCACAACAAAAAGACTGTCACAAATAAAGCTTTTGGTGAGTAAGTCATTCATAATAGGACCTACTGTCTGGTTTGGAAATCTTAGCATGGTGAAAAATGAGTTTTATCTTTACTCTTGCATTATTTACATACCACAAAGGACTTTCCTTTACCATGTTTAAATCAAAGTTTCCTTATACATTATATAAAATTGTAATTGAAAATTTTGATTTTATTTGAGGAAAATTGTCCTTAGCTTTGTGAGAAAACCACAAAATAATGTTTGTTTTTCTTACATTTCAAACCAGACAGCTGAACAAATGGGCAGTGATCCAGGCATTGTGGGAAGGAAGAAACGCAAAGCACCAGCACCTCCGAATCCCTTCACAGGTATGGTTTGTAATGCATGAAGGAAACAATATAAGTTTAATTGAGAAATAGCTGATTACAAAACAAATGTTTTCTGTTTCTCTAAAATATATGTGCTGTATGTCATCTGTCATGGTGTAGCAGTTAAAGCTGCCAATGTGTGGGTTACCAGTTTGATTCCTGGCTCCTGCAATTCTTCATCAGTTAAGATTTATAATTTCTAGATGGTTCTCAGATGTATTTGTTTATGGAAGATTGGAATTTGCTAGAACATTCTGAGTATGTACAATCACAAGCATTTTGTGCTGAGGCAAGCAGTTCAGTTCCATGTGTGATTTTAAACATGCTTTCAGTGTGAAGTGTTATTTCTTATTGCAGTCATAAATGGCACTTGATTTCTGATTCTACATGACAGTATTATTAATTATTTTTCTGTTTTAAAGCTGAAAGCTAGCTGCTGGTGCTTACTGTGCAATTGGACCATATAAATACTTCTGTGAAAAGACAGTGTTTCTGTTGTATGATTTATACACAATTTTGTAACAGAATGAAGTGATTCACGTAGACTCCACACTTTCATTCGGGAAAAGTAGGGTTTAAATCTCTTTTCACGTGCCCGTGTTTAGGAGATCTGCGATTTTCCTAAATAACTTTAGGCAAACGCCAAGTTGGCATCTTAAACAGTCCAGAGAAACTTTTTTTCCTCTGTGTTTTACAAGTGAGCCTATGCTCTGTTTTTAATTACCTAAATATAATCAACACATTGACTGCCCCCCATAGCTGAGTGGTCAGTTCGACAGAATGTTAATCCTAAGGGCCCGGGTTCGATTCCTGGCTCAGCCGGAGATTTTCTCCACTCAGGGATTGGGTGTTGTGCTATCCTAATCATCATCATTTCATGCCCATCGACACGCAAGTCGCCAGAGTGGCGTCAGATTGAAAAGACTTGCACCTAGCGAACAGTCTATTCAACGGGAGGCCCTAGTCACATGACATTTATTTTTACTTCATCAACACATTGTCTTACTTTACTATATTCTATTCAGTGTATATTACTGGTAAATAATTACTGTGTTCCTTTAACATCTTTAAAATTAACTTTTGCCATGAAATGTGGAATGAGCTTTCGTTTTCACTGGGGAGTTCTTAGACATTTCTGAACAATTCGTCAGTTCTTTAAATTAATTACTCCCTATCTATAAATATTATACACTTTTAACTGAAATTACTGGGATAAACAGAGAGTAAAAATAATAAAACCATTAGCTTTTTGTGCATTCTGAAAAGAATAACACTTTCTTGAAAATGAAAGTAAAACTTTCTCAAAATGGAATCGCATGGTACTAAAATAATTTTCCAAATTAGACAAGTTTCTGGATTACACAAAACTCCTTAGGCTATATAAAATTTGCCAGGTGTCAAGCAAATAAGTATAAATTTGCAATTATATACATATTTATTTATCCTCACTCCAGCACAGTAGGTGTTCATTTATTGTATATTGAACAATAGAGCACTAATCTATTACACTAACTGATAAATAATACGGCATTTCTGTATTTGTACTCTGACTTTAAATTTGTTTATTGTTATATGTATGTACATGTTATTCCTTTGTTTATTTACTTTAAGTTTCACTTTTTTGCCACATACCAAGGAGGGAAACCTGTTTAAATTTCTTGTTTTTTTTTTTAAAGCAGTTTTTGGCACTGTGCAATAGTTCCAACAGGTTGTGTGCTGCAAATTGCTAACATTGTTCATGCATGCAATAACTTCTTCAGGCATATTAATTTTTCTAAGGACATCATTTTGCTCTTCTTCTTCTTCTGTTTCTTTTTCTTCTTCCTTTATTCCCAATGATCTTCTATATTGTGAATTCCTATTCAGTCTGTTGCTGAAGTAAAATTGGAGTGAGGTGACAGAAAGTCAGCACTTCAAATGTAGTCTCCTACACTACATGAAATAATATTATGAAAAGAATAGTTGCTACTCACCATATAGTGGAGACAGTGAGCTTTTGGCCGACAAGGTCTTCTTTGGAAATAACACACACACACACACACACACACACACACACACACACAGTATCTGCCGCTGAATCTGGGAGTCTGGCCTTAGCAAGAGCAAATGCTTTCTGCTTCTTCAACCCTAAGAATAAGAGAATGCATCAATAATCACCTCTAATGGGATTTGGACCCCAGGTGCATTTGCTGTGTTAGGCTGGTTGAACCTGGCGGGAACCAAGTCAATGTCACATTTAATAACTTGACATTTGGGTGGTGGATTGCATTGTCTAGGAAAAGAACTTGGTGATTTCCTTTTTTCATTAAAGCATTGAAAGGGCCCAGCAATTCTTCCATGACATTACTCACCATCCATACCTTTTTATTGCTTCATCCTCTGACTGGAAGCATACTGATGCCAATGCTTTGAAACAACATGGTTTTGCACCTTTCAGATCACCAGTGTCTTCTCCATTTCACGTAACATGTGTCCACATGGCAGTACAGCAAGTCTTTCCATGAGCCTTTTTCAACCGCTGCACTTTTCACCTTTAATTTGCTAGAGATTTTGAAGGCAGTGCACAATAAAACAGTCTGGTTTCATTGGCACTGAACATGTCTTTCGGGTCATAATTTGTAATTAGGTTGTACAGTATTGTCTTCCATTCTGTTGCTACACTTTCCTGCACATCCTTAGCTTCTCCACACACTTGGTTCCACACAATGTCGTGCCTAGCTTTGAAACTGTCCAGCCATTGTGTGGATGCATTGAACTTCACATTTCCAAGCTTTTTAGAAACTTTCAGAGCCTCACTCTGCAACATGGGTCCAGCCAAAGGTAAGTTTTTTGCCCGTGTGCTTATGAACCATTCCCACACTATCTAATTAACTTCTTCATTTCCCATCTTCTTCGCATTTCTTTTAATTTGCCTGTTCCCTTTCATGCGTTCATCCCGTATTTTATCCTTGTTTCTTAAAGTGCCATAAATATCTATTTTACCACATTTGAGACACATTATTTCACGCATAGAGAATTTGTCTTTCTCTCTCACCCTGATTACATTAATATTTTCGTTAAGTGTTAGCAACACATACTTCCTGTTCGACATCATGTTATCGCTTAAAGTGCTACTAGTCAACTGAAGCTGGAGAAAATAATGCAGGCAACGCATTCTTCAGTGTGCTTGACCTTGTCGGGTAAAACCATTATTTAGTGGAACAACACCCACACCTTTCACTGCACGGAGTGTTAGTAGATGCATAGGAAGATTCCAGTTTGCGCCCACTTACATCAGTAATAATGGAAAATGAGAAACACCACCAAACAGAGCACTTGCAAAAATAACATTTCCTTTGATGTACCAGCACTGCATGTATGTAGCTCGTTGTTGAACAGAACAGTACGATTTGATGTCTACATCTGCAGTACCACACCTTAATACAATAGCAGTGAATAACCTCTGTTTCCGTGTTAGACATGTTCCGCTTTCTACAAAAAAAAAGAAAAGTGTATAGAGTGCATCGAACTGAACTTGTATGGTTGGGCAGACTTCCGAATTGTACATGTTCCGATTTGATCAAGTTCTACTGTATTGAAGTATAGAAAATGGGCATCTAATTAATAGTCACTGAAAACAAGAAATACTGGAGCAGATCTAATGCATACAAAATGAAAAGATGGTTTAGTCCTTCCATTTTTGTAGCTTTGAAATAGCTCCTTTACCAGGAGAAGTTTTGATTCAGGAAATGAGGCAAGAAAAAGTAAGATGAAGACCCACTGCCGTGAAGGCAAGAATCATTAAATATGGGCTAGGACAAGGACGAGAGACAATGGACTAACAGCCTAGTTTCAGATTTGAGAATGCTAAGAATGAGATGTCATTAATCAAGCAGTCAGAGATGACAGCAAAATATCGAATTATAGATAAAAACCAAAGGAAGAAAAAAATGCTGAACATTTAAGTAGGTGGGGGTAGGAAAAGGGGGGGGGTTACACTGGAAGAAAGTGAAAACAAAAAATTAAACATATTAAAGAGGGAGTCAGGGACCAAGAGAAACTGAAGGTTGTACATAGAAAATGTACACTGCAGTAGATAATGGAGAATGTGTCCAACTTAAAGATGCTGATGATTTGGCTGATGACTCTCTACACATATTGTAGTACAGTAAAACTTCATTTATACGTTTTTCACTTATACATTTTTCTCACTTATACACTTATTTCTCTTCAGAGAGTTATTATGTCTTTGATGCAATTGAATTTATTAACTAAAACACCATTGAGAAGATAACAGGTTGTTTGTGGGAATATTTGTGTGTGTTGCTATTGAGGTAACGTTGTTCTGAAAGGATGGCAAATGATGTAAGATTTTAATGTCACACTGTAATTGATCTCATGGAAGTGTATATTATAAGTAGGAGAGAAGATCATGAATAAGCATATTGTTAAGGGCAGTAATGTTTAATTTTTGTACTGAATATTCAATTCCTGTTGACTAGGAAATGGATAATATGAAATCTAGTTAGATAATTTTAAAGTAAAGAGCAGACTTTTTAAAATGTATTTCAAACTCTGCTAATTATTTTTTAAAGGGAGCCATTTCTCAAAAAAAGTATGTTCAGTGTATATTGCACACTTGATGCATATTTAGCCTCTTTGACATTTTGCTGACAAAGAAGTTAATATGAATCCTGTTATCTTGAGTTTACATACAAATTTCTCATGTCACTGCGTTCTACTGACACAATTACAACAATTGTGAATCTGTGCATGTAGGCAGCCAAACCCAACATCAAGAATGAATGATTTTACTGTATCAAATGGTAGTAATACTGTATATTCTTCCTGTTATCATACTAATATGTGCTGAACAACCAGCAATTTGTGAATTTTTTAAAGATCAAGCAACAAAAGATTTTTTTGCAATAAAATTTTACATTAGCTCAGCAATTAAAATTGTACCAGAGTTATAACTAAACCTTCAGAAGCAAATGTCCTGAAAGAGGCTAGCTAACTTGCTTATTGTCCTGTCCCAGGTGAAGTAGATTATGAACCACCAGCAGAAAGCAGTTATGATGCAGAAGAGGACCTCAGTGCACAGGACCTTATAGATTTCTCACCTGTGTATCGCTGCCTGCATATCTACACAGTCTTAGGATCACGTGATACCTTTGAGACATACTATCGTAAACAGCGGAAGAAGCAAGCACGACTTGTTCTTCAGCCTCCAACTAACATGGTAAGTAAAAACAGTTGTTCAGATTTTCAGTGAAACTGTACTGTTAGTATTTCAGAATGTATTGATGAATCCTTACAAATATCATAATATTATTACATTTATTTTTCAGTTTTGTCTAAAGTAATAAGGTAACAAGATTGCAGTGCTTCTTCTAAAATATGAGAAGCGATTTAGCAGAAAGAAAATGAGAGTTTAATGCCCTTTCAACAACCAGAGCTCAAATTCAATCAGTGGGGGAGGATTAGGAGGGAGGGAAATCAGCAATGTCCATTAGAAAGGAGCTGTCCTTGTACTTGCCATAATTAGTTGAGGAAGCAACTGAAAACATACAGGGGATCTGAACAGCTGCCCTCCCAAATATAATTCCAGTTTGCTGAACATTACCCACATCACTTGGTAAGAGATTTGGAGCTACCATATTAACATTGCACCAACTAACATAAGTTCTCTTTTTTTTTTCAGAATAGAAAACCACTCAAACACTGAATTACATAGATTATAATGTTGAATTACATTTCTCGTCAGTTATGTTCAAAATTATCTCCATTTTGTTGACTGTCTACATCATTGTGGTAGTTTTGTTGCAATTACCTCAGCTTTCTACTGAAGGAACTTCATGTGAAATCAGTCCAATTTGCATAAATGTTTGCGAGATGTTACAATTCAACAATGGAAAATCCAGGATAGAATGTAACAATGCTATGAAAAGGATAGTTTCTACTCTCTCTCTCTCTCTCTCTCTCTCTCTCTCTCTCTCTCTCTCTCTCTCTCTCACACACACACACACACACACACACACACACACACACACACACACACACAAATGCAGTCTCTGGCTGCTGAACCAAATAATAATTTTCTGTGTGTGGCATTGCAGACTAATTTTGTGTCATAGTTGTCATTAATATCAGTACAGATGTGCTGTTGGTATACATAGGTAAGAACATCAGAGAACATTACATTGTACAGTGATGCAGAGCTTATGGAACAGGCATTCATTCATCAACAAGGGCATTATTATAATCCCATTACTGGAAGAATGAGCACACCTGCCTCATGCAGAACACTTTTGATTCATCATGGAAGTTTAATGGAACAGTAAAAATCGAAAGTAAAATAATACATAATGAGGGCCAGTCACACAAATAAATCATTTGGTTTTCTCCATATATTGAGGGTAGAGAAAGTTTCTAATTTATTTGATTTTTATGAAGTGCAGGAGATAAATATAAAAAAAAAAAATGGAGATGGTCTTTGATCTTGACTCGTAAGCCATTTATGTCATGCTATCATCAGTATCAATTGAAATGGAATGCAGTAATAATAGCAACTGGTCATTAATTATCAATTGTTTTATTATGGCAAACCTCATTCAGGTGTGTTTCTTAGGCATGTGGAACTGTGGTGCAAAAGTGAAATGCAAAGTGTTTGTGTGGTGCTATGTTTAAAAATACATGACCATACTGTTGTAAAAGAGTATGGTGTTGGGAGATATGTACAGGTATACAGTATGAAGGTACAAACTTGATGTGAATTCTTAAATACGACACATTAAACATCAACCACAGAGCACAACAAATATCAGACATGTACTTAACCTATTGCTGAACATTTTGTTTTTTTTACATACATGATGTAGCAAAAAGACATTACTTATTGTTGTTGGTGATGGTGGCGGTGGCGGTGGCGGCAGCATCAGTGTCGTCATCTGTCTGATGGCTAGTCTGATGCAGCTCCATACTATTCTGTCCTGCACAAGACTCTTCATCTCTGAATAACTACTACAACCTACATCCTTTTGAAATTGCTCAGTGTATTCATCTCTTGGTCTCCCTCTACAATTTTTGCCCCTCCTTCCAGTACTAAACTGGTGACCCCTTGATGTCGCAGAAAGTGTCCTTTAACCGATCCCTTCTTTTAGTTAGATTGTGCCACATAATACTTTTCTCACCAGTTCTATTCAGTACTTCCGCATTAGTTGCATGATGTACCCATCTAATTTTCAACATTCTTATTTAGCACCATATTTCAAAAGTGTCTATTCTCTTCTTGTCTGAACTGTTTATCATCTATGTTTCAGATGAAGGCTACTTTCCAAATATCTTCAGAAAAGACTTCCTAAACTTTTATATTCTGTGTTAATAATTTTTTTTTTTCTTCATGCCATTGCCAGTCTAAGTTTCACGTCTCCTCTATTTTAGTGGTCATTGGTTACTTTACTGCCCAAATAGCAAAACTCATCTACTACTTTTAGTATCTTATTTCCTAATCTAATTCCCGCACAAAGCCTTATTTAATTCAACTACATTCCTTTACCCTTATTTTGCTTTTGTTGATGTTCATCTTGTATCCTTTCAAGACTTTGTCCATTCCAGTCAGCTGCTCTTCCAAGTCATTTGCTGTCTCTGACAGAATTACAATGCCATTGCCAAATCTCAAAATTTTTATTGGTTCTCTCAGAACTGCACTTCCATCTCCAGATCTTTCTCTGATTACTTTTACTGCTTGCTTAATGTACAGATTTAATAACACTGGAGATAGGCTACAGTTCTGTGTCACTCCCTTCTCTGCTTGCTTAATGTACAGATTGAATAACACTGGAGATAGGCTACAGCTCTGCATCACTCCCTTCTGAGTCACTGCTTCTCTTTCATGCCCTTTAACTCTTATAATTGTCATGTGGTTTCTGTACAAGTTGCAAATAATCTTTCACTCTCTGTTTTACCCCTTCAGATTTTCAAAGAGTTTATTCCAATCGACATTAAGACTTATTAAACTGATAGTCTCATAATATTAACATGTCATCACCTGCTTTCTTTGGAATTAGGGGATTATCACACCTTTCGTGAAGTCTGAGGGTATTTTTCTTATCCTGTACACCATGTGGAATAGTTTTGTCATTGCTGGCTCTCCCAAGGATCTCAGCAGTTCTGAGGGATTGTCTTCTGCTCCAAATGCCTAGTTTCAGCTTAGACCTTCCAGTAAACTGTCAAAAACATCTTGCAGTATCGCATGTCCCCTCTTATCTTCAGCGTCTTCCTTTTGTATAATAGTGACTAAAAGTTCATTTTCCATTGTATAGCCATTCTGTACATTGCGTGTACATTTCAGCCTGCCCTTCTTTGCTTGATACTGGTTTTCCATCCAATCTCTTGACTTTCATTCAACTGATTCTCTTTTCTTCAAAGGCCTCTTTAATTTTCCTTCTTGTAGATACAGTGGAACTTCGATTTTACATTCTCCGATTTTACGTTTTTCGTTATTCTACATTATAAATTTGTAGCCCCTGTGAAAAATCCATAAGATCAATGCTAAAAATTTCCTGTTTTTACTTTTCTTTCTAGTAAGACTTACTCATTTCGATGTTCTTGCTCAACATCTCACTTGACTTCATCTCATTTTCTTCCTATCGACATCTGATGTGACTAAATGAGTCGTAAGTGACACAAAAGACATATGGTTCGCACCATGAGTGATTGCAAAGTTAAGGGAATATTTTACACAGTTGCAAAGAGGGGCAACATGAAAAAGGAAATGCTGACGTAATTCTTTATTGGCATTGCCAACACAACTTGCAACATTTAGCTTCACCGTGCAATGATGATGGGTTGAGTATATTTCAGACTACTTTTTGCAGGAACTGATGTAATCGTAATGAGGTGGCACTGAAAAGGCAACAAGGAATGAGACTATAGATTTGTCAGTCGGTATAGATCAAGTTGATGTTTATGGCTATGTTAGTGAGTGGAGAATCTCAGTTTTAGCAAGAACTGTTTAGGGGAATATATTTGTGGTTGCATAACGTGCAACATATTTGTGACAAGGAAGAATATGAATGTTATTGCTTATCATTTCAGTTGCAGCGATTTAAGCTGTCCTCCTAGTTTCTTGCCTAACCACACACTCA
This sequence comes from Schistocerca serialis cubense, assembly GCF_023864345.2. NCBI lineage: Eukaryota > Metazoa > Arthropoda > Insecta > Orthoptera > Acrididae > Schistocerca > Schistocerca serialis. Next base: position 138,687,607 of record NC_064638.1, on the reverse strand, counting down.
GAAATTGCCACATATTCGGAAATAAACAGCTTTATATTTGTGACACAATATGCATTTTATTGCTGTTTGTTCCACTCGCAGGAAAGTAAGCTGTCCTCTTAGGTTTCTGTCTAACCACACACTTGAGAATCATGACAGATAAACAGACAGATATTTCTCTCATCCTTCATTCTCTAACCAGACAGAAATGTTTAACAACATTGAATATTGCAGAACATATTGTATTACGATCATAATGAATGTGATAACAACACTAAGTTTTAAAAAAAATATTGGCATGCAGCAAGTTGCATACCTATGACCTCTAAATCAGCTAACCATGACATTATACATTATACTACAGGTTCCTCATCTGAATTTTGTACTATGCATTAGTTATCATAAAATATCTTGAAGACTTACAGCATTGATCTTTATTAATTGACATTTAATGATAAGTGTGACACAGGGATCATTCAGAAATGTTCCCAAAAGTTGATAGTCAAAAACCCACCAGCAACAGTACAAGTGCAAAAAGTAGTGTGAAGCTGCGTCCACAATGCCACTGGAAACATGTTTCTGCTGGAAACATTTTTTTCCTATAGTATTTTGAATCTGTTTCCTACTTCGTTTCTTGTCTGTGTCCAAACTGGCAGTGAACATTTCTCAGTGTATTCACAATGCTATTTGTTGCTTTGTTCTCGTATTGTCTAGAGATGAGGAAACTGTAATACATGAGCTGCATTATTAATACTCAAAGATTCATGCAAACACAATGACAGATGTCATCACCATTCATTATTTCTATTTATTTATCATGATTTGTGGCCTGAAGGCCATAAGCATCTCACAGTGTTGCGTAATTTTGCAGAATAAGGTTGCTTTTATTAAAGTATTTTGTAATTGGTTTTAAAACTATGATATTATTTTGATGGAAAGTTTGTATAGTAATTGGTAATGCTTGATAAAATCAGATTAGCTGTTGTAAGGAATCGATTTATTGGTTTGTATACAGTCGTCATCTTTGGTGAGCAAAAACATACCATAGAATAACTGTTGGGAAAACTTGCTACGTATGGGATCTGAGTATGGAAGACAGCTCTAGTTTCCATAATTTCACATATATCATCTAACAATTTTGAATTTCTGGCAAATATGGTATCACCATTTCTTAAAAAAAGATAGAAATTTCAGGAAAGCAATTAGAACCAGACATGTTTTTTTGTCAACAGGAGATTCATTCCAGAGCCTTGAGTATTTATTTCACATTTCGAACCAAGCTATGATAGACAACCTTATTTTGTTTTCTATGCAGTCTTTCTCAATATTCTACCAGATGTAGCAGCAGTTTTCTGCAGAGCATGTTGTTTTATTGCTATTCTTGTACTGCTTGCTTCATATATTCCACAAGCATCTGTCAGTCTGATACAATGATAGCAACTCAACAGTCTGCTGCCTTGTCCACTGCATTTTCCCCTTGGAAAAACTTAATAGAGCAAGATAAAACAAGCACCTACACCTAACACCTCTATACAACAGACAGCACAATGTGACATATAAAAATGTACTTGCACTATGCAGCGGTGACATGCGGTAGCTGGCTTGAAACATTGTTTATTTGATCTTTACTGACACTGCTAAGGATAGTTGCTTCCATGTTTCGAAAGATGTTTCCAAACAATGTCCATACCAAGTAGCCAGAAAATGTTTCAAAAACATGTTTCAATCTTAGTTTGTATGCGGCTTGAAGTTTACTTGACCCAAACTGCCATTGGCTGCAGAAGCAGAACACACACACCAACACGTTAGATTCTGATGCCTTTCACCATACTTCACAGTTTTTGCGTTAATTCACCATGATGTCTTAAAAATTTGTATTTTGATGTATAATTTGTGGTCGTAGCATGTTAAAAAATAGTTCAGTTACCTTGTACCCAGATACCAAATTCAATTTTTTTTATGAGTTTTTACTTGCTGTTGTTACACATCTGTGAATTTTTAAGAACTGATTAAATTCATTACCACAGATTATTGAATTTTGTACTATACATTAAATTTCCTTGACTTATACAGATTTTATACAATTGGGGAGGATTATGATTTTTAATTATATATGTCAATTACATTTGTTTTTGCTGATATTTTGGGGGTTTTAACATTTTCATCAGTTCTGCATTTTTCTCAATTTTACGGTTTTTAATTGTTGACCCCAAAAAAGTGTAAAATATGTGTTTCGCTGTATCTACACTATGTAATCAAAAGTATCCAGACACTGCAAAAAACATTCGTTTTTCATATTAGGTGCATTGTGCTGCATAATGTAACATATTATTATTATTTTCTTTTCTTTTATAACATTGACATAAAATAAAAGAGGTAAAGAGATGCTCTTCAGTTTTTAAATTACTTTAGATTCGTCTGTCTGTGTCTATACGTGATAGTGGGGGAACATATTGTGAGCTCCACAGAGTTAATATTGTTAAAAAGTCTGTTCGTCTCTGTATGCGATAGTAGGTGGCCGTATTGCAAGTTCTGTCAAGTCAATATTGTTAAAAAAAATGTGTATTGAAATTGTACATTAAAAGTTGTTATCAAGATAGCAAAGTTTATTCGCACAGTTATTTCCTGTTCATTATTCCGCACCCCACCGAGAATCCTGCATCAAGAGGATTGAAGCTAATAAGAATAATTCACGTGAGCAGAGGAGAGGCAATCCGGAACCAGCATTGTCATACCAATATCTATGCACAATAATGGTAACAAAAAAAGGATGTACATAAATTTACGAATGTTAAATGCTGAATATATGTATTGAATATTGAAGGTCTGTTTACATTAGCGTCAGTTAAAGTTCACTCAGAATACGAGTATTTCCAAATATTTTTACAGTATTCTTTCAAAATTTTCCTTTTAATTATTTAAGCACCAAATATATATATATATATATATATATATATATATATATATATATATATATATATATATATATATATATATATATATATATATATATATATTTTCCTCCTGCCACTATTCGGCTGCCACCTACTGCCAGGTACTCCATATCAATGACTTCAATAGTCATTAGACATCATGAGAGAACAGAATGGGGCACTCCGCAGAACTCATGCACTTCGAACGTGGTCATGTGATTGGGTGCCACTTGTGTCATACATCTGTATGCAAGATTTCCACACCAGTAAACATCCCTAGGTCCACTGTTTAAAGATATAGTGAAGTGGAAACGTGAAGGGATATGTACAGCACAGAAGCGTACAGGCCGACCTCGTCTGTTGACTGACAGAGACCGCTGACAGTTGAAGCGGTCTTGATGTGTAACAGACAGACATCTATCCAGACCATCACACAGGAATTCCAGACTGCATCAGGATCCACTGCAAGTACTATGGCAGTTAGGCGGGAGGTGAGAAAACATGGATTTCATGGTCGAGCCGCTGCTCATAAGCCACATATCACACCGGTAAATGGCAAACAGCACCTCGCTTAGTGTAAGAAGTGTAAACAGTGGACAATTGAACAGTGGAAAAATGTTGTGTGGAGTGAGGAATCACTGTACACAATGTGGCAATCCGATAGCAAGGTGTGGGTATGGCAAATGCCCGATAATCATCATCTGCCAGCGTGTGTAGTGCCAACAGTAAAATTCAGAGGCTGTGGTGTTATAGTGTGATTCTGTTGTTTTTCATGGAGGAGGCTTGCACTCCTTGTTATTTTGTGTGGCACTATCACAGCACAGACCTACATGGATGTTTTAAGCACCTCCTTGCTTCCCACTGCTGAAGAGCAGTACAGGGTTAGTGATCGAATCTTTCAACATGATCGAGTACCTGTTGATAATGCACAGCCTGTGGCAGAGTGGTTACACGACAATAACATCCCTGTAATGGGATGACCTGCACAGAGTCCTAACCCGAATCCTATAGAACACCTTTGGGATGTTTTGGAATGCTGACTTCATTCCAGGCCTTACCAACCAACATCAATACCTCTCCTCCATGCAGCACTCCATGAAGAATGGGCTGCCATTCCCCACAAAACCTTCCAGCACCTGATTGAAGTATGCCTGCGAGAGTGGAATTTGTCATCAAGGATAAGGGTGGGCCAACACCATATTGAATTGTAGCATTACCAATGGAGGGTGCCACGAATTTGTAGGTCATTTTTAGCCAGGTGTCCGGATACTTTTGATCACATAGTGTATCTTTAGCCTGTTGTAACTGCTTCTATAGGCTTGTCATCTAGTCTGCTTAGTAATTTTAAACTTTCTGTCAGTCTCATTATTTAGGCTTTTGTATATCCTTTCATCTGCTTCATTAGTTGCATTTTTACATTTTCTCCTTCCCTCAGTAAATTCAATATCTCCTTTGATATCCAAGGATTTCTACAAGGTCTTGTCTTTTTACTTATTTTGTTTCTCGGCTTCGTTCACTATTTCATCTCCCAGAGCTACCCATTCATCTTCTGCTGTATTCCTTTCCCCCATTGTAGTCAGTCACTCCCTAATATTCCCTCTGAAACTCTCAGTAACCTTTGGTTCTTTCAACTTGTCCAGGTCCCATATCCGTAATTTTCTTTTTGCAATTGTGTCAGTTTTAATCTACAGTTCATTGTGGACAGAGTCCACATCTTTCCATGGAAATGTCTTACAGTTCAAAATGTAGTTCCAAAATTTGTCTTGCCATTATACGATCAATCTGAAACCTTCTGGTGCCCCCAGGTCTCTTCCATGTATAGAATATTTGTTCACGATTCTTAAACCAAGTGGTGGCGATGATTAAATTATGCTCTGTACAAAATTCTACCATGCGGCTTCCTCTTTCCTCTCTCCCAGTCCATTTTCACCAACTTTTTTTTCCACCTCTTCCTTTTCTTACTTTCTAATTCCAGCCTCCACCACAGTTAAATTCATTATTAGATGTACTTCTGCATTGTCCCTATTTGATTTTGTATTTATAAGCCCATACTCACCTGACTAGAAGTCCCTTTCCTCCAGCCACCAAACTTCACTAATTCCCACTATATGTAGCATGAACCTATCTATTTCCCTTTTTACATTTTCTAACCTACTTGCCTGATTAAGAGATCTAATATTCCATGCTCCGATCTGTAGAAAGCCAGTTTTTGTCTCTCATGATGAGATGTCTTCTTGAGTAGTCCTCCCTGGAGATCCAAATGGGGGACTATTTTACTGCCAGAATACTATATCCAAGAGGATGCCATCGCCATTTACCCATAAAGTAGAGCTGCATGCCCTTACAAAAAATTACAGCTGTAGTTTTTCCTTACTTTCAGATGTTCGCAGTAGCAGCACAGCAAGGCCATGTGAGCTGATGTTACAAGGCCAGACAAGTCAATCATCCAGACTGTTGCCCCTGCAGCCACTGAAAAGGCTGCTGTGGCCTTCTTCAGGAATCACTCTTTAGTCTGTCCCCCCGCCCCCCTGCCCCCCCCCCCCCCCCCCCCCCCAACAGATAACCCTCTGTTGTGGTTGCACAGCTATCTGTATTGTTGAGGCACACAAGCTATTCCACTGTGATGAAGACCATGGTTCATGGGGAGGATACATTACATGTAAAGAGGAAAATATGTACATTTTGGTGGGTACATTCAGAAAATTTACTGTTCCGTATTCTTTGGCAACTTTCCTATCTTCCCTCAACCATCAACTTTGCCAGAGTAGGGTGGCTTGATTGCCTTAACAATATGGATAGACATACTGTAGGTGCAATGGTAATGGAGGGGTATATGTGAAGAAGCCATGCAAACCTGTGACTCCTAGAGATGGGCAGCAGCATTTTCAGTAGTTGCAGGGTCAGCAGTCTGGATGATTGACTGATCCATCCTTGTGATATTTAGGCAGCATGACTTTGCTGTGTTGGTACTGCAAAAGACTGAAAGCAAGGGCAAGCTACAGTCATTATTTTCTGTGAGGACATGCAGCTCAACTGTGTGATTTAAACTGGCTGTGGCACTGAGTAGTACCTTTAATCCCAAAACTTTTCTCCATCAGGTCAATGATTATCTGATGAGTGAAACTGGTTATAGTAAATCAGACTGTGTGCAGCCTGATGCCGTTTCATCCGAATATGAATTATAATGGTCACTATATTCCCAGCAGGCTATATCTGCATGTGTAAAATGTGGGAGGCTTTTTTATCTTATTTTGATAATGAAATTCAATCAGTAATGATGAAATTCAGTCAATCTGAAAGAGATAATTGTAATTATATGCACATTCCTTTTGCATATTTCAGACTGGTCTGCAGATGATCATTACTCATTGAAACTGATCATTAAGTTAGATGAAAACCTCTTAAGTAAAGGACTTGTTTAAATACTACATTTTAGAGGAAATCTTATTGGCCACTTTATTAAATGCAACATATACTTAGATTATGCTTCATTTTTCTAATGATTAGCTTAAATTGTTTTAAAAAACAAAAAAATTACAATGTGTTCTATGTTTCAGATTCAAAATTCATTAACTAGTACTTTCTTATGTTGTGTGTTTGTCATGTCTTGTCATTTTTTCAATTAATTGAGGACCAAATGGTGCATTATTAATATTTCAGCATGAAACACTTGCCGGCTATCGCGCATACATCCATGGAATTGTTGGATTCTTCGTTGTAGAGGATCATGTTTTGAACACAGGGAATGGTCTTGTGAATCGAACGTATCTGGATGAGGTTTGGAATATGGCTCGATCAAAGATAATCAATACTCTGAAAACTCATTCAGTAAGTAAACTTTATCTGTGATTAGTTGTTTCACCACCTGTTTCATCCCTTTTGTATTCTTGTACAGTTATTTATTCATGTTTGGTATATGAAAGAAGTTTCTTCATTGAATTTGATTTGTTAAGGAACAGAAATTAATTTTTATGTTGATAAGATTCAGAAAATTTATCATTAAAGTGGTCCTCTTTATTAGCAGCCCCGTGAGCTCGAAGACCAGCATCCTGTAAGCAGTTCAAACAGTATGCAAACATCCAGGGAAATTGGTCTCATTCTTGAGTTAGACTGCATTTAAAAATGGATGTTCTATACAGGTGTCCTGCTGAGACATCAGCACCTTTCCTAAGCCCACCCCTCGAAGATGGCCAATTACATGTCTTGTGCTACCATTTTATCCACTCCTGAGCATGGCAAGTTTAAATGCTGCACCTGTCTGGTGTTTCACATACCTGGGAACCATCATACCAGAAGAGTCCAGGATGGTATCTCTCATGGCCTGCATATCCTGAAACATCCTATCAGTAAATGTTTTTCATATACCCATCTGTGGTACAGTGCGTTACCATGTTCGGTACACCTTGGCTACATTCACGTTGCAATTGCAACACTTCATCAAAAATGATACAATAACAAAAGTCCATATTGTATTGAGGGTACGTGAACAATAATTATATCAGCGGAATTCCAGGGCCACAGACGTTGTCATGCAGCTACCTTGTAGCTGTACAGATTTGCTCAGAATTTGTTTATTCAAGGCTAAAGCATCTCATTGTTTCAAATGAATAAAACTACCATATTTACCCAATTAGGTGAGATAAGGTTTTTCCAAAATTTGTCATTCAGAAAATACGGGGTTGTCTTACATTCACAGATTAAACTATTGATGCAAAGTATAACATTTTTACCACGTTTAATAAAGTGTATAAGGATTGTCTTACAGTTACAGTTGAAGCTTTGGCTGTTGAGGTCACATGCCGATTTATTTTTAAGAATTAGGAATGGCAGGGCTGGGCAAACAATACTCGCTTTCAACAGACTCAAGATTTCCCAGTATTCTGAAGCACTCAATACGGTATCAACATTGTTGAAACAACCACATGACATTTGACTCACGCAGTGTTAGTGAAGGGATATACGAGAAACTATGAACTAGCCTCTACAACAGTCTTTTGCTCTGCTTAAAACTTGACGATTTTGTGAAAGACAGTGCTATACTCTTATCATCTTCCAAACTCTTGTAGCATTTGAACAGGTTTCCATAAAATTTCTCATACGTGTATTGATATTGTGTACAAATAGTAATGCTGCATTTTAAGTAAAGGTAACATTCAAAAGCAGAAATATTGACTTTCAAAAAAACATTACTAGATTGTGAACCCAGATCAATACATTATTTGATTATGAGAGATTGTAATGATTTACTAAGTGGGTTGCAAATGAGAAATTCAGTTGCTGTTCTCGTATTAAAATACTGGATTAAAATTTTACCAGTTTTTAATCAGCCTTAGAACAATATGTCATCTTTAAGATGAAACAAGAAGGAAAATTAATCCACGTTTAAATCTCCAACAAACAAAAGAAATCACATTCAGCTGATTGTCATTGTTGTTGTGAGAATAAATTACAGCGGCAAGACCCATTGTGGAGATAGTACCAACGAACGACAATATATCACAGGATGAGTGAAATGTATGGAACTGTGACTGCAGTCTTTTATTTATATGTTAGTTGCTGTTGTAACATATGACTTGAACCCTGGAAGATATTGCAGCCTGCATTTCACACCTGCTCAAGCATAGCACTAAGGAAGGGGTGAAGAAGGAACAGTGACACCAGCTTGACCGACAATGAGATGAGTACGGAAAGGGGAGTAGTGAGCAGTCAGCAAATGACATCATGTTGCCAACCAAATTGGACAAACACTTGACAGTAGTATTCATTTCTGCAGGAGGTGGTAAGAGTCTGGGTAGTAACAAGTGGTGCACTTATGTGTTTTGTGTTGCGATGTAAGTGCTCACTGTGATGTGTGATGGGAATTAAATGTGGTGTGTCAGCTGCTGGTTCTATGCAGCCAATGAGATAGCAGCGGGCAGATGATAAGTTTGGAATCAAGAGACATTGTAACATCATCACGTCAGCACAGAAGTGAAATCCAGTAAGTATTCTGATCGAAACAGCTGTGTTCTCAGGCTCCACCATAACAGCAACCTCAGAAATTGCAACACATTCAGATGAAATGGCCAAATATCGTCAACAATGAAGATATAAATTTCATGTCCATCTATTAAGATGATGATGATTCAAAAATAGCGATACCAGACAACAGGTTTAGTAAATGAGAAATGTAGGAAAGAAAGTGGACCACAAATTAATGTACACCATATCAACACATTGCAATGTGTTACAGTGACTGACAAGGTCACTGTCTTCATCCTGATTTTCATATTCACTTTTTTTTTGTGAAGCAGCAGTCACAATTTCAGCATCACTCTTGTATTAGAAGCCGGGTTCATATGCATTGATCTTCTAAGGACCCTCCCTTGGCCACTAGAAAAATTAAGTGTTCCTGATAAGACCAAAAAGAACAAACATACAGGTAGCCTTAAAACTTTCTGTTGCAAAATTGATTGAAACTACTGTTCTCTACTCTTACCAGGTCCTCTTTCCTTCCTAGTATTAAATTATTTAAATAAATCTGTCCTTTGTTGTTACTTTTGAATACGAAAAGTGAATTTGACTTTTTCATCAAAAATAAAGTATTTAGTGCTCTTGATCTTAATTACTGTCTTCTTGGCTGAAAAAGACTAAATTATTAATTTTGCAGTAATGTGTGGCGTCTCTGGAGTGCAATCGAGCACACCCAAGGTTAAACATCATCTTAGCAGCCTACGCAAGAAACAGCTTTTCAAAATCTGCATTTTAATGTAGCTCTGAAAAATTCTTGACGCTGCTATTGAAGAGCAAGTCAGATGGATACGATTCTGAACAACTATGATAGTCTGTGTCGGTAGGGCAAGTTCCATAAATTTTCACTTTTTACAAAAGAGAATCTGTTCATTCCAAAAGACTGTTATTAAACAGGGATCGCACAGTACTACCTAGAATTCAAAATCCTAAGTCTTCTGCTTGCTTGCACTTTGTATCGTAATTACTAGGAAAGGAAAGATGTGCATAATATTCACTTCAGAAATAAGAAAAATTTTACCTTTTAAGATAACAATTATTATTTCATGAAAACATTCTTCTCAGTGGTCAACTATTAGAGTATATATTCAGCTTCTTACAAGAGCCTATATTGACAAAAATTAATATTTTCTGATATCTTGCAGCAATGTTGGCTGTTGTTTCTTTTTTTAACAGTAGATATACACCTCCTTTGAAAATACGTCCTTCCCTAGTCAAGTCTACTATCTGAAAAAAAATCATTAGTAAAGTCACAGAATACACAAGTTTGTTAAAAATCATGGAACGCTAACAAACCAACGATGTTCTTTACAGTGCAGCGCTCTCGCAGGCAAAAGCGATAATTCGGGCTATTTATTACTCAGTGTTTTTCCGTTGCGTCTGTTTCATAGTGTTCCACAAAGCAATTAAAATATAGTCTTGCTCTACCAAATAAGCCCCTTTTACAATATTTTACTGCTAAATAAACTGAATATTATTATTGGAAAATGTGTTTCAAGCTGTTGCAGCACTCAGTGTTTAGATTTATGCCACAATTTGCATTATACATTATGAAGTATCCTCAGCTGCTTATTCAAGTTTTCTTCTTTGACATCTTCAAAACCATTTAAACCCATTGCCATATTAATTATTTGTGCGGTTGTTATTTCTTCATCACTGTTACCTTGAAGATCATTGTAAAAGTATATGATCCCACTTCTTGTCACCAATTGTAAATGTATACAGGGTTAGGGAAAAGGGGGGAGGTGGTTGTTGCATATGCCTTGTGACTACAGAGTGCAAGAGCTTGAGCGGTCAGGACTAGAGTGTGGGCCTCCAGGCCTGCTGTTAAATGACAAAACAGGAAATCAGGTAGAATAAAGAGGATGTATTTCAATTTATGGTGTACAATGGGTGCAATTAGGGTCAGATGTTACTAGGTTTAGGCCAGTCTAGGAGGTTGAACAATTAATGGAAATGGGCAATGGAATGGGAAGCGGTTCATGTTAACTTACATTGGTGGCCGGTCATGAAAAGCAGAGCCAGAGGCACTCTGCCTTCCAAAAAGACATCTGTTCTGCTCGAGGTCTGGATTACAAGAGAGAGGAGCAACTGTGTTCTGCACCGCAGAACACTCCAGCGTCCATTCACGTGATCGGTATCCTGCGCATGCTATTGGCTAAACCAATGGCATGAATTTGCTAGCAGTTTCAACAGAGGGCTCAAGGTGTCTCTTGTCAGCAGCTTTAACTGGACAGAACTGCCTCGGTTTTGAAAGACAAGCAACTTGTGTCACATAGGCACGGCCTAAGTTACTCAAGGAGAACACTTGTAAAGATTTGACTGGGCCTTTGAAATAAATTTTTTAAACCAATTCCCTAGAACATTCCTTGGCTGGCTGCCACCATGTACATCATTTTCTTCTCTATCTGGAAGAATTTTCCTCCATGATTGAAATTGTGTATGTTGTTTGACTTCCTACCAGGTATCAGAAATTCCATCTATTTTGTCTGGATCTATCAACTTTGCGTAAATTAGCATTCTCAGTAGACCAGACTGGTAGTATTGTTTTACCAATGCAATTGTGCCCTGATTCATTGACTGTATAAAACCATTCACATTCAGAAGTAAAAGCATATGAGAATCCTCTCATTGTGACGTAAAACAGGTTACGAAGCAGTAGACAACCTTCTGCGGCTTCTATAAATTGCTGAACTTTGGGTACAAAATGTGTGTGGAACCAGTTCTTGAAAATTTCACTATCCACGTATGCTCTGTTTGAGTTGTAATAATGCAGAGGAATCCTTAGCTGTGATGTCCTTGAAAAAGAGAACAATCTATTGACACAATCAACACAGATTAAGAAAACATCGTTCTTGTGAAATGCAGCTAGCTTTTTACTCACATGAAGTGTTGTGTGCTATTGACATGAGATTTCAGATTGATTCCATGTTTCTGGATTTCCAGAAGGTGTTTAACAACATACCTCACAAGTGGCTTGTAATCAAATTGCGTGCTTATGGAATGTAACCTCAGTTATGTGGCAGGATTTGTGATTTCCTGTCAGACACATCACAGTTTGTAGTAATTGACAGGAAGTCATCGATTAAAACGAAGTGATTTCTGACATTCCCTAATGTTTCTTCATTAACATTTGCACACCAATTAACATCAGATAACTAAGTTTGGTTTTATTTACATGGAGCAGGCTCGCTGATAACATTGGAAACAGTACTCTGTTGTCACATAGCTGTCATTTAAACAATGTAAATGGCACTCGTCGTCATGCAGTACATTGTTTTTTGCTGTTTGCTAAAGAAAAATATTGGATGTTTTTTGTCAATACATGATCAATCGGCAAACCAGATATTTCACGCACGAATAATCAGGAGTAGTGTAATTGGTCAGCCTCCAGTGCCCAGACAGAGTGTCCATGCGTGTGTGAATTGTATTAGTGTGTGTTTTGTATTTTGGAAGGAGGACTTTGTCCAGAAGTTTAAAAATTTTAGCTTTGTTCCCCATTGTATTTGTCTGCAACTGAACATCATCTTTATGTTTGAGTAGCCATCAATCCTTTCCATAGCCGGCCATGGTGGTCGAGCGGTTATAGGTGCTACAGTCTGGAACCGCACGACTGCTACAGTTGCAGGTTCGAATCCTGCCTCAGGCATGGATGTGTGTGATGTCCTTAGGTTAGTTAGGTTTAAGTAGTTATAAGTTCTAGGGAACTGATGACCTTAGAAGTTAAGTCCCATAGTGCTCAGAGCCATCTGAACCATTTCCTTTCCATACTTGCTGTTATTCGATGGTGTGAATGTTTGTCACTCACTTTTCTTGTTTGGGCAGTTTTACTTACTATGAGACAACCGACGGAGACAAGACTCTGATGGTTATTTCAGTTGTATGAAATTTTTCACTCGCTGTCTGCAATGGGTGTTTTCATTTACATACATGTTCAACCTATTTGGTCCATTGGAGCCCTACCTAGGGTTGCCAGATTTTTTAAACAAAAATATCACATATAATCTCAATGAAGGCTAAATAAAAATTATATTTCAGAAATGAAATATTTTCAAGATGTATGTGTTTATTTACTAAAATACAAATGGTTTCATACTAGATCAGTTTTTAATTGGTTTTAAAATGTTACTACCTGGTGCTACATTGTAAATTTGTATTTAAATATATGTACAAGTACTTTTTTAATTTAAGTTTCTTTGAGTTTGGTGGCTCTTTTCCCATCCATCACTAATAATTCTCTTATGGAAAATGCTAAGTTGATGTGAACAGAAACTATAAAGGATACATTTCTGTAATTGTTTGGTGCCTTAATCACGTACATATACTGAAAAGTGTCAGAAGTATTTTTCATGGAAAATTATGTCACATTCATCAATTTTCTTTGAATTTCATTAATTAATATAATTCAGAATATGACTCAGCATTGCAGATACTGTATATCATGCTGAATTTATCTCGAGGATCACTTTTTATCCTGTCATGTGATTTCTGTCATTCATATTTATATTTATGGAATAGTTAAGGCTCATTTGTTTTCATAGGACTTACTGGTATATCAGAATCACTTTCAGTATTATTTGTTGGCATTTTCATAGCACAAACAAACAAAATCCATTTACAAAATTCCAGGCTCTTCAACTTTTATACAACAAGCAAACACAAACACAAAAGTGGAATGCAAACAATGTTCCTTTTTTTCACATCTTTGTAAGAAAACTTTCACACTTAACTTTGTACCCCAAAGATATTTCAAATTAATTAGTAGTGTGTTAATTGCACCTGGAACAACTTAAATAACAGCTAAATGGTAACTAGTTTTATATGATGAAAAGAAGAATTAGTCTATTCAGTAAATAATTAAATGACTAGGCACAGTGCTTAGTTTAACATATGCCTTGAAATGTCTCCTTGTGCTCCAAGAGGCAGAAGTATCCTGTGGGGGTATGTGTATCCCTGTTGTATGTCGTCACTTTGGTTCAACCAATGAAAGTACTACAGACTGGTTTCATGTTGTACTACAGACTTGTTTCACTCAGAAGGATGAATGGCTTGCTTGGACAACTAAGACACTAAGGAGAGGTTCCAGTCTGCAAGAACAAATACATGGGTCAACAGAAGGATCATAGACTGATTTCATTTGAAAAGAAAGAATGAATAATTCAGTCAATATGAAAAACTACAACAGACTGTATCAATAGTTTTTATTTCATTGTTCCCCAAGATTGGTTTCCCTTCAAAGAAATGAACATATAATAATCCAACCAATACATAAAACTACAACTGACGGAATTAATTGTTCTCATTTGGTTGTTCCTTTCACTAACCTGCAACTGGAATTTACTGAACAAAATTGTAACAGTGATTCTTTTTATAGGCCTACTGCACTGATGCTGCTCTGATGCTGAAAATAAAGAACCTGATTATGCTTTTCAGCACCACTCTGAGGGTAAGTGGACTGCAAAGATAGTTCTTTGTACATGAACCTCTGCTACAGTATAATACAGAAGGTAACTGAAAGGTGCAGTGATACAAATGGAAATTTTATTTAAAGAAAATACTTATACTAAAGTAGCCAAAATTCTTTATGGTCCCTTGGCCATTACTTAAGGTAGGACGTGGTTCTTAGAAGGGTGTGTCATCACCACAAATGGCAATTCATCCTCTGAAATGAGCTCCCATGCTGGCTACAAGGTTGGTAAGGAGTTCTAGTGACAGGGCATTCTACTCCTCCACCAGCGCAGTTGACAAATGCTGGATGGGTGTTGGTGCATATGGACTTGATGCAATGTTTATTACCAATGCATTCCATATGTGCTTCATGGGATTTAAGTCAGGGGGAATGAGCAGACCAATCCATTTGCTGAATATCTATTTGTTCCAAAAGCTCCTCCACGTGCGCTCTTCAATGTGATCATGCACTGTCATCTGTAAAAATGAAGTTGAGTCCAAGAGCACCCCTGAAAAGACATGCATAGAGGAGTTCAGTATTACAATAATGTTGATTGGTAAGTGTATTGTGTTGAAGGATTTGGAAGTCTGTATGCCTATACAACATTTTCATCCCCCACATTGTAAAATATGTATTACCACCCATGATGATCACATGCCCTGTTAAGAACCAAGTGCCACCTTTTGTAATGCCCAGAAGACTGTTAGAAACTGCAATGACTTCAGTGTCATTTTGTGCTTTGAATAAAACTGTCATTTCTATTTGTCCCATTGCATCCTTTTTAAGTTACCTTCTGTACTATACTGTAACAGTTATTTCTATGTATGGTCCAAGTTTCCTAAAGTTATGTTACTTTCTTCATTAAGTTTTGCACATCAGTTAATATGTAATTACACGCCATACTATGCAGTTTTTACAAATGTTTGGATCACAGTAACACACAACAGAAAACATCAGTCACACTAGCTTTCAAACACCAGCTCTTTTTCCAGCAATAGTATGCACAAATTCTCACATACACAACTACTCAGACACCCAAATGCACAGTATTGCTGGAAAAAGAGCTAGTGCTCGAAAACCAGTGTGAAAGCTGTTTTCTGTTACATGTTGCTGGATTACCATTTCAAAATATTGCGTATTGGGTTCTAGAATTGCACAGTTTGAGAGATTTTATTTTGTAATAGCTCAAAGGCCACTATACTTTCACAAGCATGTGTGGGATTTCTGAACAATAACCTTAAGGATTACACTAAGTATGCATTTTACAATAGTCGTTTGATACCATTAATTGTAATTTTTACTCAGGCTGTAATCGACTGCATTTATGTGCTTAGCTTTCCAAAAACTGTGGACAAACATGGAAACAAGATAACGATAGCTATGACTACAGTAACATCAGACAATCTCACTTGTATATGAGATAAGTTGAACCAATTTTCACTTATATATGAGACAAGTTGAACTAATTTGCATATGTATGTTGTGCATCCACAGGACACCATATTAACCATTTCTCAAACTTTTAAATAATAAGTGTGATATTTTTGTACTCTTTAATGAAGTATAAGCTGCAATGAACATTGGTGAGAAGGATTCTGGATTCAAGTACTGATCTGCTCACAGTTTTACTTGTTGCAAATATTCATTACATTATAAATAAAAAATTTTATTCAGATATTTATTTTATTATTTACCACCTAATTATGTTTCCATTGAAATAGCAAAATTATATTGCTGTAATTATTTTCTCAGTTTAAAAAAATATCAGAAGACATAAATACATTGCATTACTGTAATTAGTAACATGTGTGGCTGGAATAAAATTATGATATATAGCTATTCTGCAACTTATTTATAGCACATTTTTGTCAAATATTATGAAACTTCTCTTTAATGTTATTGTTTTGTCTTTCCCCTCAGAATTATGGATATTCTGTGAATCAGTTGTTTGATCTATTACATGAAATTAGAGATCACTACAATGAAGTTTTAATGCAGCGTTGGGTTCAAGTTTTCAGAGAAATTCTCGATGAAGAAAGTTTCCTGCCTATTAAGGTGTGTTTACTATTTGCTTTCTGGAACTGAAGCTTATATTGTGTTTTATCATCCTATGAAATTGCAGTACAAAGCGGTAACTTCAGTTGATACCTTAAAAATATATATTCCCAGGTGACATCTCAGGAAGAATATGACAGTGTCACAGATTCATTTCCATTTTATGATCAAAACCTTCAACAAGCAGATTTTCCTAAAAGGTTTCCGTTCTCATCCATGGTACCCAAGGTATATCAGCAAGTGAAAGAATTTATCTATGCATGTCTGAAGTTTTCAGAAGATCTCAATTTGAGGTATGTTCTTCTTTTTTGATAAAGTCTGTTGTTTTACTATTCCAAATTGCAAAGAAATTCATAAATGATTTGTTATTTCAAGTCACGTTACATTAATAAGAAACATCCGTGGGTGTAGAAGCACAACTTGAATTACTGATACTTAAGTAAACTTGTTTGAACATCCCTCTAGAATGCAGTTTCTCACAGTGACAGCTATATTTGTTCAGTTCAGTCTTTGTTTCCAGTACACTTATGAAGTTACTTCCAGGTGTCCTTTCTCTTGTACACTCTCTTCCTCAATTCTTTTGGCTTTTCCCCCTTAGATTTTCTATGTCACAGTCTTTTAAATGTCACTCCTCCCCTGTTTCATATCATTGATAATTGTTTGTCTGTAAGTTAATATTACACTTTGAAACAATTGGTGGTATGCTTTATGCATACAGCTGATACACTAAGTGAATATATTCAAATGCAATACAGCACGTTTTGGCAACTAACAGAGCAAGCTGAGAAGAAATTCATGAATCTTTTTGATTCCCTTGTGGGGTGATACCACTTCTCTGCAGAATGAGATTTTCACTCTGCAGCGGAGTGTCCTTCGCAGGAGAGCTTCTGTAAAGTTTGGAAGGTAGGAGACGAGGTACTGGCAGAAGTACAGCTGTGGGTACCGGGCGTGAGTCGTGCTTCGGTAGCTCAGTTGGTAGAGCACTTGCCTGCGAAAGGCAAAGGTCCCGAGTTAGAGTCTCGGTCGGACACACAGTTTTAATCTGCCAGGAAGTTTCACCACTTCTCTGACTTGTGGAAATGAATTATTTAATTTCCTCTTTTGAAACCAGTAAAGAATCTCTCTTGGCTTGCTATGGCCTACGTTACTACTTCGAAGCACCATTTGCACAGCTCCTCAATGTAAATTCCACAGTCAACTCCCATTTTCACTAGGATCTCCTCTCTCCAACAGTATTTTAAATCTTCAACAAAAAGACAGTTATCCTTGACTTTTTTTTTAAGTCTTTGTCTTAACTTTTGCAATCAACGGTATATATTCTATTACAATCCTTTCCAATTCATGTTCCTTCAGAATTTCTGCAATCCCTCTCTTCTTCTACCTTAATGCTGTAACACGCCAGTTACAACTGACATTTGGGAAGCTGGAGGAGTGAGAAGACAACTACTGTCTTCCACATAGCCACATAGGATTTCTCTAGTGTTCCTCCTCAAAAGTTCATGGTATAAACATTACCACTTAACAAAATGCAGTCAGGATGAAGCTGCTCATAACAGCATAGGAAAAATTTCTGGGCTCATGTTTGCAAATATATTGGGGACTAATGCACGACATGAGAATATCCAGTGCTTTGATTACATCCTCAGTAGTGAGACCAAGGCCTTGGAAGAGCAATTGCTGTCTTATGTCTTATCATGCTGTGTTTGTCACTAGAGTCCTGTAAACACTCAGGTTAATTGGTCAAAGATGCTGTCTAATCATAAAACAAGCAGTTTCTTCACAAAGATATTGCTTTAAAAGTGCCAGATCCTTTGTTAGTGGATAAGATTGAAATTCAATCATCACACGCAGTATGAGACCCGAGTTTCTCCTGGCATGTACAATGTTCAAGTAACTTAAGGGAATGCTGGTGGGTGACATCATCGACAATCGCCTATACTTCGATAGGTGCACACACTTTCATTTATAAGGGTAAACTGCAGCGTGCTGTGTAAGGGAATTTAAAACCTGTTTCCAGAGCAGGTCTGGAAAGGTAAAACGCACACGCACAAGTAAACCGTAAACACTAGTGCCATCACAAACCAAACGTGGCCACATTAGAATTTATTGATAGTGAAAATTAATAACCAATGGGTGAGGTAACTTTAACTCTATCCCCCTGTTTTTTTAAAAGGGGAAGATCAGGATTCCACGAAGAATTTATGGAAAAACCTCCATATCTATCAAACTGTGCACCAGGTGAGCAATGATAATACTGAGAAGGCACCAAAGTCTATGAACTTTCTGCATTACACAGGAAGCACTTCCAATAGAACTGGGGGGGGGGGGGGGGGGGAACAGGATTCCACGAAGAATTTAAGGAAAAACCTCCATACCTATCAAACTATGCACCAGGTGAACGACGATAATACTGAGAAGGCACCAAAGTCATTGACCTTTCTACATTACACAGGAAGCATTTCCAATAGAACTGGTTTTATTTTGTGCAAATGTGATGTGAAATGTGTTTCTCAACCACCATCTAAGATTAACGACCTTTTAGTTTCCAAAAAATAAGATACTGGTTTGCATAAGGCCAGTGTCTGCTGTAGTCATTGCAGTTGTGCCAAGTCATATACTGGTCAGACTGTCAGGACTGTGGAGGAATAGCATACTGAGCATAAGTGTCAAACATACATACACCAGCTGAGCCAAGCTGCTATTTGCAGATCATTGTCTTGGCACTGGTCATCCTATGGAATATAACAACACAGATAGTGTTATTAAGGAAGCAGTTGAAATTAAATTATCAGGTATCCATATAAATAGTGATGGAGGTTTTAGCTTTGATTCTGCAGATTGAGTCAATTGAGTCAATAATTAAATCACTGAAAGCTAAGGACTCTCATGGACATGATGGAGTGCCTAGCAGAATTTTAAAGTACTGTGCTGCATGTGTTAGCCCTGTATTTAGCCATATTTGTAGTTTTTCCTTTAAGAATGGTCAGTTTCCTAAATGATTAAAGTGTTCAGTAGTAAAGTCGCTTTAAAAAGGAAGAAAGGGGCAATGAAGACTATTTTAGACCTATTTCTACGCCATCTGTATTTACTAAAGTTATTGAAAAGCCTGTGTAAGTAAGGATAAATGTACAGTACGGCTTTAGAAGTGGTTTAACAACCGAAAATGGTATATTCTCTTTTCTCTGTGAGGTATTGGATGGATTAAAAAAACTGTTTCAAACACTAGGCATCTTTCTTGATTTAGTTAAGGTGTTTGATTGTGTTGATCACAAAATATTGCTCCAGAAATTCGACCATTTTGGAATATGGAGAGTAGTTCACAATTTGTTCACCTTTTGCTTTAACAACAGACAGCAAAAGGTCACTATTTACAGTTTTGAGAATGGCTGTGATGTGAGGTGTGAGTGGGGCACAGTCAGATCGGGAGTGCCCTAGGGATCAGAGCTGGGGCTACTCTTGTTCCTCATTAATATAAATGATATGCCTTCTAGTATTGCAGGTAATTCTCAACTATTTCTGTTAGCTGATGACACTAGCTTGGTAGTAAAGGATGTTGTATGCAACATTGGCTCTGTTTCAAATAGTACACTTCATAACATAAGTTGATGGCTTGTAGAAAATAAACTAATGCTAAATCACAGTAAAACTCAATTTTTACAGTTTCTAACGCTCAGTTCAACAAAACCCGACATTTTAATTTCACAGAATGGGCATATGATGAGTGAAAATGAACAGTTCAAATGTCTAGGTGTCCAGATAGATAGTGGAAAACTGACGTTCAGGATCTCGTTTAAAGATTTAATACTATCATTTTTACTTTTTGAATGGTATTTGAAGTAGGTGATCGTTGGACAGAAAAAGTAGTCTACTTTGCTTATTTTTATTCATTTGTGTTGTGTTGTATTATATTTTTGGGTAACTCTTCCCATTCTCAAAGGATATTTTTGGCCCAGAAATGGGCAGTTTGGGCAATAAGTGGTGTAAGTTTGCGAATCTCTTGTTGACCCCTGTTCACTAGTCTGGGTATTCTGACATTGGCGTCTCAAAATATATATTCTTTACTGTTGTTTCTTGTTAACAACATCAGCTTATTCCCAAGAATTAGTGGCTTTCACTCAGTTAATACTAGGCAGAAATCCAATCTGTATTTGGACTGCAGTTCCTTGACCCTTGTGCAGAGGGGTGTGCAGTATACTGCTGCATCCATTTTCAAGAAGCTACCACAAGACTTCAAAAACCTTAGCAGTAATCCAGATGCTTTCAAATTGAAACTGAAGAGTTTCCTCATGGGTCACTCCTTCTATTCTGTTTAGAAGTTCCTTGATGAGTTAAACTGATTCCTATGTTATATTGTTGATTGTGTTTACTTAAACTTATGGCTTGTCTTTTTTTGGGTTCATAATATTTTATTTTATCTGTTATTACTTCTGTGTTGTAATTTCATGTACTGACACATTCCATGACCTTAGAACTAGATGTGTAAATAAATAAATAAATAAATAAATCAAGCTTGTGTATGAGAAATGTCAAAATATGCAGTTAAGCAAACTGAGAAGGTACTAAACAAGATCATTATATACAAAATTTGGCTGAAAGGTGAAAAGAGAGATCTTAAATTGTGTAAAATATCTAATTGTGAATAAGAAATCAGGCAAGAAGGAAGGTTTCCATCATCTTTTATTCAAAGAAAGTGAACCATCATATACTTATCACATGGATTGTAGTGCACCTCTTCAATCAAGACTCAAGGATACTACATTGTAAGTATTATTGATTTACAAAATTTGCCTGGCTGTCTTCTGTGAAGACTACAAAAGCAACAGAAGCATTTAGTAAGATGGAATTGCAGAAAATTAATTTTGGAAATCCCGTTCAAGTAATTACTATGACTTGCTTTACTACTTAAGAATTCCAGGAGTGCTGCACTACAGAAGGAATTAAATGCATTTTAATAATGATGAGACTCCCTCAAGCCAGTGGACAGGTTGAGAGAATTGGTTCTACTTTGGCTAAAATCTATACTAGTATTATACATACAAAAGATAGCTTGAATGCTGAGAAAGAACATAGGCTACCTTAGAAAGTGTGTAGTGCAAACTATTTATTAATTTGAAGATTATAACGTGAAATATTTTTAAAAA
Source organism: Schistocerca serialis cubense (assembly GCF_023864345.2). Lineage (NCBI taxonomy): Eukaryota > Metazoa > Arthropoda > Insecta > Orthoptera > Acrididae > Schistocerca > Schistocerca serialis. The sequence goes on along the minus strand of NC_064638.1, from coordinate 138,666,041 downwards.
GCTATTTACTTTTGTGGATTTTGAACATTACCATATTTGTTAAAATTCTTTTATTATTTGATATGTTCTACATAATACAATTCAACATAATGAGTACAATGTTTGTACAATCCTTTACATATTTAATCTGTACTTCCATACTAATATCAGTCTCAAAACATCACATTTTGGCCACTGAGCATCATGTGCCTTTTATAACTTCTTTGTTGCATTAAATTTGCATGAACAGCTTGAGGTCATGCGGTTACCATTAATGTTTCACAAGTATGGGATCCTGAGTTCAATTCCTGCCCGGGTCAGTTTTTTCTCTGCTTGTGTCTGGATGTGTGCATTATCGTCATCATCATTTTATCATCAACAATATCCAAGTCACCAAAGTGGTGTCAAGTAAAAAGACTTGCACCAAGCTCCTGAACATCCTAACCGGGGTCTCCCAGCCAATAAAGTCATACACATATTTCATTTCATTTTACTGAAGGTGAGTACAGCCATTGGTAACAACTAGACTAGAATGCTCGTACAATCCTCAGAGTGTTTAATCTGTGCCGATCTGTGCCTCCATACTAATATAAATGTGAAAATAACTCTGTCCACTACGTTTTCACGACTAAACCACTGAACTGATGTCAATACAACGTGCTTGAACCCTGATGAAAAATATTTACTCTTTGTAAAAGCTATTTACTCTTTCACTTTTTAAACTTTATTATATTTGTGAAAAAGACTTGTTCTGCATAATATGACTCAATGTCAATTCTCAATATATTTAATCCATGGTTCCATACTAATACCAGTACTATTAATTGCAAAAGTAACTTACTGTTTTACATTTTCACTACTCTGCCGCTGAACTGATTATGATGGTATTTGGTAAGGACATAGTGGACCATGAGAATGACCATAGGCTACTTAAGAAAGTTGTATCTTTCTGAGTAGTATTAACATTTTTAAATATGGTCTACATAAGTGGCACTCAGACAACACTGGCATGATGGTTGGCGACTCTTGATGTTTATAGATTTTTCTGTGTTAGTGCAAATCTAATGTTATTATGCACATGGTTTGTGACAGTCAGCTACTACATCACCTGCCATCGCTGGAGAATTTTGGGGGAGATGCAATAATAAATTCAGATGGTAAGCCCGAGAACCATATTTAAGGCTATTTCTATAAGCCTCAAAAACATAAGTCTGATTTAGTGCATAGTTCTAAGAGAGCTCAAGCTGGGAAAGTTACTTGAGTCCAACAAAACTCAGAGCAATATCATGTCTACTGAAACTTGGATGAAGAACGTCAGGCAGCCTTAAGAGCTACAGAGACATTAGAACAGTCACAAGCCTGTCGCATTTTACACGCTGAGCATTACTCATCTCTTATATCTTCCAAGGCACTTGAAGACTCACAACAGCGGCATCATTTAGTAAAGGCTGTATGAAAAACAGAAATGTACCTTTACATGTGGGCTGTGGGAGGCTTTTGGCAAGGTTGCATTTGATTATGATCCATTAACTATGTTAATCATACATTAGTCATCATAAGGGTATGGATAAAAAAAGTAGGCACCATGACACATTAGAATGGAAGGGAGATACGGTCAGTATGTGCTGCTGTGGTGGGAAAATCTCATATCCAGTACTAGGTGAGCCAGAGATATCCCTAAAAACTCTACTTCTGTGTGAATGTAATGATTGGAGGCATTTTTTAAAAATACAATTAGAAAATATCATGCATGCTTTCATATTCAACAACCATTGTCAGGATGGCTGAATGTGGGTTAGGGGGGAGTTGGTGGTTAATGGTTTGCCTGCTGACGAGACTGGTGACACCAGAGAAGCTGAATATTGGACAGAAGTTTTATATGTTCATGGAAAATGGATATTCACAGAAAACATATGAGTTTGTTGGTTAATTTCTTTTGTTTCTTTTGACAGTTCAGTACTAAAGTTTGTAACCAGGAGATTAATAAATAGTTCTCCAAGAAAATCAGAAACGTTTTTCCTACACTGTAGATAACTTGTGATGTGGTCATCTTTGACTGTATGATGGCACTAGTGTTTACAGTGTGTGTGTGTGTGTGTGTGTGTGTGTGTGTGTGTGTGTGTGTGTGTGTGTGCGTGTTTGCGTGTTTTCTGTCCTGCCAGAATTACTCTGCAAACTGAAGTTTTAAATTCCCTTGCACAGTGTGTACATGCCTGGATGTGCACCTGTCAAAATATCAGGCGTTGTCAAAAACATCATTTGACTACATTCCCATAAACTATCTGAACACAACATGTGGTATAATACAAGAGCATGTGTAGTAAAAATCATTTAAATAAGGTTCAATAGATTTCAGCCAGAAAGGATCATACAAGTGTATAACTAGAAAGGGTCGTACAAGGATATAACTATAGTAGATAATTGTAAAAAGCTTTTTAATATTAATTTTCAAAATGATTATATTACAATTTAATTTCTGAAATCAGTTGCACATTATTGCAAAGTTACATAAAACACTGGTTGAACAATGAAATATTACAGTAGAATATAAATTGGCAGATAAAAAATTCTACTAAGCGGTGGCAGGGGAACACACACACAAAAGGATTTAGTTTTCACAAGCTTTCGGAGCAGTGGCTCCTTCTTCCGGAGAAAGAGCTGAAGAAGAAGGAAGAGTTGACCTTACATGTAAAGGAAAGTAGGTCTTCCACCAAAACAGCATGGTTAAATGCAGGTTTAGTGCTGAAAGTGAGACCCTTGGATAAGATAGATAATTCAGGGTGGGTGGGGATTACTTTGGATGAAAGGTTAGAACACTGTACTCTTGGACTGGTTCTCGTGATTATGAGTTATTACAGGTCTGGAAGGCAGTGGTGAAAGCTGTGGGACATTAAGGAGGTTGGCCAAGCTTGGTACGTAGGAGAGGAGTGTGGCTGTTTGGGGAGCTGCAGAGGGATAGGAAGGGGAACACCACTGATGAGGTAGTTTAGTAGAAAGTAGGATAGCTTTCTGAGGTGAAATCTGGCATGTTGTTGCAGTCTGAAGTTGGCTTGGCAGATTGTTCCATCCACAGAAACATGAGGGACAGATAACTGCTAGATCTTGTAGAAGGAGAGAAGTCTGGTGGTGTGGAAATTGGCAGATGAGGCATATAGGTCACAGATTAATCAGTTCAGTGCAATAGGGTGCTGTATTTGAAATGGTAAAAGAGGCTGGTGTAGAGTAGGATTACATCCAGAAACAGGGTCTTTCGATTTTAGGCCTTTGAGAGTAACTCCAAGGGGCAAGCAGGTTTCAAGAAACCCTAAACCCCTCCAGTCCTTTTCCTTCACTCCTCTTCCTTCCCCTTTAACTCTTCTGCCAGAGAAAGGAGCCACTGGCTCCGAAAGATTGTGAAAGGTTAATCCTTTTGTGTTTGTGTGTTCCTTTGCCACTGCTTGGTGAGTAGATTTTTTTTGTCTGTCCAGTTATATTGTATTATCAATAATTGATTATTTTTGTTGTTATATATTACAGTAAAATTGATAGTGTAATAGTGCTTGCTTGAAAAAGTGAGTTAAAATGAAAGAAAAATCTATCAGTTTTGAAATGTAAAAATGAACCAACCAAATTGATAACTAAAATACATTGCAGAAGATATCACAGGAAGCAAGTCCAACGTATAAAATCTATTAAATTAATGATGAAGAACAGTGCCAAATGGTTGTCACAAAAGCAACATAAAACAAATTAATCATGGTAAAATGATAGAGAAAACTGTGGAATGGTGCTTGTCATAACTTCAGTCGGGCAGAAAACTGTACCTCAGCACCTACCCCATGATTTTGTATGGAACAGCCTAAGGAAGAAAACATAGGGGTCAATTTTTATTACCAGTTTGATAAAAGGGAGACTGAGAAATTCCTTATGCAAGAAATATAAATTTAAAAAAAATACATTTGTTAACCAAAAACTGCAATTAGAAAGTTAGGAGACTGAAAAATACATCATTTATGGCGTTACGGATAATAAAAATTTAGTAGGGGTAAAGTGGGAGTTGGTCTACTAATGAAAAAGAAAACAAGAATTCAGGTAAGCTACTGTGAACACCAGAGAGACCACATTATTGTAGTCAAGACACATGCAAGACCAACACCCACCACAGTAATACAAGATAATATGTCTGCTAACTGTATAGATGATGAATTGACTGAAGAAATGTGTAATGAAGTAAGAGAAATCAAGAAATGTGTAATGAAGTAAAAGAAATTATTCTCATAGTTAGTGGTGACAAACATTTATTTGTGATGAAGGACTGGAATTCGTTAGTAGGAAAAGGAAGAAAAGGAAAAATAGTAGGAGAAAATGAATTAGAGGAAAGACATGAATGTGAAAACTATCTGGCAAAATTTTACGCAGTTCACAGTTTAATCATTGCAATCATGTGTTTTAAAATCTGTGAAAGGAAGTTGTAAACATGAAAGAGACCTAGAGACATGAGACAGTTTTAGACAGATTGTACGAGTATAATCGTTAGACATATTATGAAACCAGATTTTAATCTGAAAAAAAAAAAAAAAAAAAAAAAAGAAGTTCCAGGAGGAGACGTATTCCTAACTATAGCATATTAGTTATGAACTGCAGATTAAAACTACGGACACTGCGAAAAGCAGGAAATTAAGGATATGAGACCTCAGAATACAATATGAAATGAATAATACAGGATGGAATGTAAAAACATTGTGAAAAGGATAGTTGCTACTCACCATACAGCAGAGATGCTGAGTCGCAGATAGGCACAACAAGAAACAAGTGGACCACCCTGTTGCTGAGCATGCTGCCAAACATGGCATCCTTCATTTCAATGACTGCTTCACAGCCTGTGCCATATGGATCCTTCCCACAACACCAGCTTTTCTGAACTGCACAGGTGGGAAATTTCCTTTCAACATTATCATACATTCCTGTAAACCTCCTGGCCCCAACCTTCATCAGTCATTGTCCTCTCCAGACCAGCCTCTTCTCTGTCCCCATTCCAGCACTACACAGCCCTCATTCCTACATCACACCCAGCCTTTTTACTTTTCTCCTTTTCCGCTATCCACCCCGCCCCCCACCTCATCCCTGCGCGCTCCCCAGTAGCACATCACTATCCGCCATCCCTACCCTACTATCCTTTCCCCTCCCCACCCCAGCCTCCTCCTTGTTCCCACCCAGGCACCTCTCCCATCATGCACTGGTACTGCTGCTCAGTGTGTGGCCTCAGTTGCTTGTGACTGCAGTCGTGTGTGAGTTGCGTTTGTGGGAGTGTGTATGTGTGTGTTTGCAATCTAATATTTGTGACAGTCTTTTTGTTGTGCCTATCTGCGACTCAGCATCTCCGCTATATAGTGAGTAGCAACTTTCCTTTTCATGATATTGTTTTATTCCATCACGGATTTTTCATTGTCTGAAAATATAATGTAACTAGGTAGATAAAAAAAAAAATCAACTCATCAAGCGGCGGCAGGGGAACACCGAAAGCTTGCAAACTTTAATACCTTTTATATGTGTGTTCTCCTGCTGCTGCTTGGTGAGTAGATTTTCATGTATCCAATTACATTATATTTTCAAACAGTTATTGAATTTAATTGACAAATGGAGGAAATATAAAATTGCAGTATATGAAACAGGTAAAAGGGAATAAAGGTGTCTAAAAAATGAGATTGACAGGAAGTCAGTAAGTGCCAAATTGCAAAGCAGTAATGGCCAGAGGAGAAATCCAAATCTATAGAATCATGCATGGCTGATAGAATAGATGCCATGTGTAGGGAGATTAAAAAAACCTTTGGAGAAAAGAAAAGTAGCTGCATGGACATTGGAGATAACATGGCAAGCCAGCACTGAAATGCGTGTGTGGACAAGGCCTCCTGCCAGGTAGGCCAGTTGCCTGGTGCAAGTATTATTATTTGACGCCACTTTTGTGGCTTGCATGTTGATGAGGATGAAATGATGATAAAGACAACACAACACCCAGCCACTGAGCGGAGAAAATATCCGACCCAGCAAGGAATTGAACCTGGGCTCCTCGCATGGCATTCTGTTGTGTTGACCACTCAGCTATGGAGGTGCACAAGCCAAGAGAACACCGGAATGTGGTAGGAATATTTATAAGGGCTTTATAAAGGAAATAAACTTAAAAACAATGTTATGGAAAGGTAAGAGGAAATAATGAAGGTGAGACAAATGTAATACAACAAGAAGAATTTCACAGAGCACTGAAAGATCTAAGTCAACACAAGGCACCTGGAGTAGATGAAATTCCCTCAAAAGCGTTAAGGTCTTTCGGAGAGCCTTTCCTCCTGATATACAAGACGTATAAGACATGTGATATATCCTCAGACTTCAAGAAGAATTTAATAAAGCTGCATCCATACAGTGCCATTATTCTGTTCAACTGTGTATATGTGCTTACATTTCCAACATCGCAAGCATATGTGCGTATTTGTGCATTTCTTCAAATTGAAGGGCATGCGTCACAGCACAGTGTTTCTTGGGTCCGGTGGGAATGTATTGTGCTGTTTAGCAGATAACAGGTACTTGTGGCCCATGTATATTTCATTGTATAATGTGTTGAGGTTATGCTTTAAGATAATTTGTATGCTATAATGTCTATTGATATTGAAGAAAGCAAGCTGAAATTTATAGATGATTATAGACAAAGAGAAGTCATATGGAATGCCATTTTTAAAGATTATTTGATTACAAATTTGAGATGTGATGCCCTGAGCATCAAGTGTTAAATAAAAGTTCTCCAATCATATTACTGTTAAGAGTAAGGTAAATCTGGAAGTAGGAAAACAGGGAAGATGGAGCCTACAAATTTATGGAAAGTGCATATGGAAACTGTGGACAAATATTCATGGTATGCTGGCTTTATAGCATGACAGTTGAGGAGCCAGACATCTGAAAAGAATAAAAGATGAGGTAGCTGGAGATCCTCAACAAACTACCAGAAATGGAAATGGAGGACATTGATGATGCAACAAAAAAAAAAAAAAAGGAAAACACAACCTCCATTCTAGTGGATTCTGTGCTGTACAACCCACCTCCCCCCAAATTTGTTGAGTCCAAGTATATCAATCTATATATAACATTTTGAATTGACAGAAGAAAATATTGTTTATTGTAGGCTGTAAACGTATCTTTTATTTGTTGTGCTAATGGCCAGTTTCAATGAAGGCTTCATTATCAAGCATCTATAAATACATATCGACTACAGAAGAGTGAAATACGTAACTTGTATGACAATCTAAAAATCACATAAAAGAACAATAAATGACAGTCATAAATTCAGCATAATGTGCCTTCTATTACTTACATATGTAGTAACATTCATCATCATTTTGTATGAAATGTGATGTGCAGATCAATTTGTCAGTTCACATGTGGAACACAAATCAATATTAGAATGCTTTGCATTGAACACAGTTGAAAAGATAATGGAAGATATGTGGAAGGTCTATATATGTGTTTAAGATCCTTAAACTGTTACACAAGTTTTGTGTTTCACCATTTTGTACTTTGTATGTTTTTATAGGTGTTTGATAATGATGCCTTAATCAAAACTAGTCAATAGCACAACAAATAAAATATAAATTTACATCCTACAACTGACAATTCTTTCATGAAATAAATTGAGGCTGTGGTCCAACATATAAACAAGATTTTTTGATAGTTGTATAAACAACTTTTGTGAAAAAGAAGTGCAAATGATGTATTGAAAGTCAAATTAAGCTAAATACTCATAACTACTAAGAACCTGCCTTAAATATTTCTCAGTTTCAGGAATAACCAGTGAAGTGGTGTGTTTTGAAATGCAAAATAAGTATCTCAAATTGATATGTAAGTCACTGTTTGCCAGCTACTGTAATGTGATTGGGAGGCTTATTGTTGCATTTTCCCAAGAAGAAAGTCTAAAATCTCACTGTGACCACCTCCTGAAATTTGCAAACTAAACATTGCCATCACTTTATATTTCTTGTACATCTCTTATTTATATACTGTTTGACCCACAGTCACCTTGTGTTTTCTTTTTCTGGCATTTTTTACCACATCAAACGCAGCACAAATTGTTGAACAAAGAAGTGGATGAATAGCAGGCTGCTTGAACGATGAGGCAATGTTTGGACATGAGAAAGTGCATGCATGCATATGTGCATTCGTTCTACTAATTTCTGTGCATGTGCTTTTGTTTCTGTGCGTCTGCAGTTGTGCATCAGGAAAGAGGCGTTGTTTGGACATTTCTTAATCCTGTTACCAAAGGCGGGTGCTAATATGTGTGAATACCATTGAATCATCAGTAGTCCAAAGAGAATTTTTTAAATTGTTTTAGACAGTTTTTGCAAGTCACATGCCTTTAGTGTGTTATGTCATCTTCAGTCCAAAGACTGATTTGATACAGATCTCCACATTAGTCTATCCTGTACATGCCCCCTCATCTCTGCATAACTACTGTTGCCTACATCCATTTGAACTTGTTAACTGTAGTCAGTCCTTACAAGGGAACCACTCCATCACACCCCCCTCAGATTTAGTTATAAGTTGGCACAGTGGATAGGCCTTGAAAAACTGAATGCAGATCAATCAAGAAAACAGGAAGAAGTTGTGTGAAACTATGAAAAAAAATAAGCAAAATATACAAACTGAGTAGTCCATGCGCAAGATGGGCAACATCAAGGATAGTGTGAGCTCAGGAGCGCCGTGGTCCCGTGGTTAGCGTGAGCAGCTGTGGAACGAGAGGTCCTTGGTTCAAGTCTTCCCTCTAGTGAAAAGTTTACTTTCTTTATTTTTGCAAAGTTATGATCTGTTTGTTCGTTCATTGACGTCTCTGTTCACTGTAATAAGTTAGCGTCTATGTTTTGCGACCGCACCGCAAAACCGTGCAATTAGTAGACGAAAGGGCGTGCCTCTCCAATGGGAACCGAAAACATTTGATCGCAAGGTCATAGGTCAACCGATTCCTCCACAGGAAAACACATCTGATATATTCTATATGACACAGGTGATGGCATGTGCGCCACATAACAGGAATATGTTGTCGACCCTCCTAACTTGTACACTTGGCGAATGGGTAAAAAGATTCTTCTACCTTGCCCGATTTAGGTTTTCTTGTGGATGTGATAATCATTCCCAAAAAAGTGATGAAAACATAAGAGTTTGTCACATAAACTGCAACAAATGAATGTAACAGTTTCACAGTCGCACAGTTTTCCCTGTGCTCTGTCAAAACATGTTTTTAACGTTTTCAAATTTTTCCATGTGTAGACCGTCAAATCCTTCATATGTCCAAGCAAATCTGAACATGTCCTGGAATTTTGGAGAGCGAAGTTGATTGTGTGCGAGTGCCTGAACTTTGATAATTGACACACGATCACGTAAACAATACTGCTCTGTGTACCTGTGCAGTTTCACAAAATCATAGAATCTTTTCACAAAGTATTTCACTTGCCGAAAACCACACACATCTAATAGTTGCACAAGAGGTGTACAACCTGGAGGAATGGTAATCACGTCTACTCCCACACTAAAATTGTACAATGCCTGATTCTTCTGTCCCGTATAGCTGTCAAGGAGAAAGGCAAAATCTTTGTTGCGTAAGGAGCAATCACATGTTCATTAAAGTCTTTCACTAGTCTTTTCTCCATTTTTCCTGACGCACTTCAATTCACAATGACATTTGCCATTTGCACAAGTACCCTATTCACCTGTTGCTGAACTGGCGGTCCAAATACACCATTTTTTCCTGCAAACATAAATAAAATGTAGGTAAAAGAAATCCTGCTTTTTACAGAGCATATTGTTTGGTATAACTATGTGAAGTGGCATGCAGCTGGTCTACAGTACATTCTGTGTCGCCTTTTCCAACTAACGATAATGTGCGGGTCGATTTCATTTCATAGTTAAAACCGGACTGATCTGTGTTGATAATATATACGTCTTCATACTGTTGGAATCTGACATTAGTTTCTGTAACAAACATCTTGGAACACTAAAAGTTCTTCCAGTCTATTCGCATAGTTCTTGCTTGCATATTTCGTAATCTTCCTGCTCGTAATTTTGTATTTTCTTTTGAATGTGACAAGCCAATGAGATGAAGCCTTGAAGTCCAGGCCGATTTGTTTAGCGTAATGCAATCTCCAAATCTGTAGGTCTGTATCATGCACTGCACTTAATTCATTTCTGGCTTTAATAAATTGTCGGTATACATGGTTTTCTAGTTCACTGAACTTCTGTCTTCGAGTTCCACCTCATTCCACGACTTCTTTGCAATATTTAATTGTGCTTTTTTCCTCCATCCCTTTAAATTTCTTAAATGTATTTGTTACTTCACTCCATAATCTATATTTGCGTCTTTTAATTGGTTTGGACAGTAACCTGTACTGGAGCATTTCCTTCATGTAACACAAAGAAATACCATCTGATTGAAGTCACAGTATTTCCTCTTCATGTTCTTCGTACGGATCGTCAACAATCTCATCATCTGGTACATACAGCCCCGCAGCAATCAGCAAGGTATCGCCATTACCACATATACTGTTTATCAACAAATGTAGGAAATAATCATACAAATGTTCGACAATCGTTCAACCCCTTAAGGAACTTTCCAATTCCTTACAGTTCGGAAAATATTCATTGACCTTGTTATTGAAGTCATGAGCTATATTTGCTGGATTCATATTGCCCTTGGAATACATCTCACGTATTTAACGCACTCTCGTTCAAAGTAGCGAACAGTCAACTGCCAGCCAGGGAGCCTCGTTAGCAGGAATACTCACTCTACCGTGCGCTGTAGTCGACTGATGTTGTATGTTTCGATGTTTGTTTAGGTGTAGCTCCCCATACTATGGCGCACTTACCTCGCATCCGACGGACGGACGGACAGATAATAATTGTCTGAAAATAAAAAATTAAACTTTTCACTCAAGGGAAGACTTGAACCAAGGACCTCTCGTTTCACTCACGCTAACCACGGGACCACGGCGCTCCTGAGCTCACACTATCCTTGATGTTGCCTATCTTGCACATGGACTACTCAGTTTGTGTGTGTGTGTGTGTGTGTGTGTGTGTGTGTGTGTGTGTGTGTGTGTGTGTGTGTGTGTCTCTAAAACGAAAGCGCTGGCACATCGATAGACACACAAACATACACACAAAATTCAAGCTTTCGCAACAAACTGTTGCCTCATCAGGAAAGAGGGAAGGAGAGGGAAAGACGAAAGGATGTGGGTTTTAAGGGAGAGGGTAAGGAGTCATTCCAATCCCGGGAGCGGAAAGACTTACCTTAGGGGGAAAAAAGGACGGGTATACACTCGCACACACACACACAAATACCTGTCCTTTTTTCCCCCTAAGGTAAGTCTTTCCGCTCCCGGGATTGGAATGACTCCTTACCCTCTCCCTTAAAACCCACATCCTTTCGTCTTTCCCTCTCCTTCCTTCTTTCCTGATGAGGCAACAGTTTGTTGCGAAAGCTTGAATTTTGTGTGTATGTTTGTGTTTGTTTGTGTGTCTGTTGACCTGCCAGCACTTTCATTTGGTAAGTCACATCATCTTTGTTTTTAGATATATTTTTCCTACGTGGAATGTTTCCCTCTATTATAATTTTTTTTTTTCACACAACTTCTTCCTGTTTCCCGATTGATCTGTGTTCAGTTTTTCAAGGCCTATCCACTGTGCCAACTTATAACTAAATCTGAGGGGGGTCCGATGGGGAGGTTCCCTTGTTAGTGTCACTCTATGGTATTGACCCCTCCCACATTTGTTCCATTACTAAATTAACTATTCCCTGGTGCCTCAGGATGGATCTTATCAAACTATTTATTCTCTTAGTCAAGTTGTGCCATAAGCTCATTTCAATGTGTATATCTTCTTTAGGTACTGAACTTCCCAAATCTTCAGCATTCTTCTGTAAAACCACAGTTTAAAAGTCTCTTTAAAAGTTTCTTTTCTCCCCTAGTCTATGCTGCTTATACTCTACATTTCACATCCAGGTAAGGCCGCATTCCAAACCAATATTTTCAGATAGCTCTTTCTAACATTTAAGTTTATATTCAATGTTAACAATTACAGTTCATCAGACATGCTATTGCCAGTCAGCATTGTGTATCAGTTCTATCTCAACTAGTATCAGGTACAAAGGGGTGCTGATAAGCCATTGGCTTTGGTAAGGAAAAATGCACTTCTGGGTTTGAAAATATTTATTTACTCAACATATTCCCCCTTCAGCACAACACATTTATGGCATCTTTGTTCCAGCTTCTTTAACCCATCTAAAAAACAAGACTTTGATTGTGCTGTAAGTTACTCATCCACAGACTTTCTTACTTCCACAGTGTTCAGAAATCATCTTCCTTCTAGCTGTTTCTTCAGATTGGGGAACAGATATTAGTCTAAGGGAGGCTAAGTCAGGTGAATATGGTGTATGTTTGAGGATTTGAAACTGAAAATCTGCCAGCTTTTCTGTGTGATGGCCACCTTGTGAGGAGGGGCATGGACGTGCAGAAACATGATTCCATTTTTCTACTTTCCACAATGTTTGGGGACCAACTGTTGCTTCAGTTTGTCAGGAAGTTCAACATAGTACTTTGATTCAAACAATTTGTCTGCTTTTATTTGTATACTGAACTTCTTTGGACGTGAAAACAACCATGTCTCCAATTTTTGGACTGTCTTTTGGTTTCTGGATCATAAATGTATATCCATGTTTCATCCATGTTGATAAGATGATCCAAAATTGCCACAAGATTGTGGTGAAATTGGACCAAAATGGACTGTGAAGCAGCCACTTGGCCATGCTTTTGGTCTCCATTGAGACATTTGGGAACACATTTGGTTGAGACTTTTCCCATGTCCAAAGTCTCATGAATAATATGACCCACACATTCTCGAGATATGCGTTGTGATCTCTGCTAACCTTCCAGTTATCCTCCAACAATCCAGGAACATGGAATGAAGAGCATTCATCGTTTCCAGAACTGTGGTTAGTGCATCTTCAGATTATCTGTAAATAGTAATAAAAATCTTGTTACATAACAGTTTTTGCATTATTCGTATTTAAAAGCCATTGATATGATGGCATTAAATGAAAGACCACAGTCATCAAATATTAACAAAGGAAAGCCTGAAATGGCAAGTGAAAAATCTCTAAGTTAAAAGTGTAAACTTACAACATTAATAAGGATTTAAATCAGCATGATTGCAGGATTAGAAACCAAAACGAAACTCACCAAACAACAGCTATATGTGGTGCAATGATAGGTTAGCGAACACAGCCATGAAAAACAGTAGTAAACAAATACTGCTCTAGGCAAAGTACGTGCTGAAGTGAATGGGTCGTGCAGTAGATTGGTTTGAGTAAGAAACTTATCAAAAGTACCAAGTGGCAGGCAAAATACATGCTGAAGCAAGTGGGTCATGCAATAGACTAGACCGGCTTATCAAAAGTGCAGAGTGGCAGTGCTGATTGTAAACAGTAACTGAAATTAAGTAAATGCTGTACAGAGCCAATTACAATGATGGTACAGAATAAAATATTCTTAAAAATTACAAATAGATGAACTAGTGGTGACATGGAAAGTAACTACTTCCGTGGAATGCTATACATCAAGATGAACCAAAATGTCAGTCTAAATGACTAGGGTGACAAGAAGGGGGGAGGGGGGATGAGAATGTGATGGGAAAGGATAAGAGATGGTAAACTTATGGGGGAGGGGGGGGAGGAGGAAAAAGTTAGAAAACACAAAGGTTTAAAAAACATTGGGGTAATGGGACAATTGAACACAAAGCTTCGGTGATAGGAGACAAAGGCAGAAAAAGTGAGCAGCAGACCCAACTGTCACAAAGAGAAGGGAGCTGTAGAGAATAACTCTTCTTTTGCCAAATGCCTTAGATCTACTGGCCACCGTGAACTGACTCTTGAGTCTCTCCAGATCCAGGGAAAGAATTAACCATTTTGCAACAGATTGAGAGAACCACATTTCGCAATGGGTCAAAAACTGAAACCTTAATGATCAATTGACCACAAAAAAAAAAAAAAACATATTTTCTATGACACCATGATTTCAAAATATAGGTAGTTTTATCTGTTCCCTTTTTGACTGTTGAGTCTGCTCTCACTTTTCCTGCCTTGGTCTCATACCAGCATGGTTTTGTGTTTGGTTTTCCCATTACTCCAGTGTTTTAAGACTTTTTGTTATTTACTTTTTCTCCCCCCCCCCCCCCCCCCCCTCCCCCGCCCCTCATAAATTTACCATTTCCTATCCTTTCCCCTCTCAATCCCCTTCTCTACTCTCCACTCCTCCTTCCCCCTATTCAACTATTTATTTAGACTGACATTTCAGTCCATCACAATACATGGCTGTTTACTGAAATAGTTACTTTTCATGCCACGACTAGTTCATCTACCTTTAATTTTTAAGAAATTTTATTCTGTTCCATCATTTTAATTGGCTCTGTTCAGCATTTACTATATTTCAATCCCTTTTTACAATTATCACTGCCACTCGTCACTTTTGATAAGTTTTGTTCTAAAGTCAATCTACTGCACGACATCGCTTCAGCATGTACTTTGCCTAGAGCAGTATTTGTTTACCATTGTGTTTCATGGCTGTGATCACTAACCTATCTTTGCACCGCATATTGCCATGGCTTGGTGAGTTTCTTTCTGGTTCCTAATCCTACACTAACGCAGATTTAAATTCTTATTAATGTTGTAAGTTTACACTCTTAACATAGGGGTTTTCACTGACCATTTCAGGCTTTCCAGTCTTTATATTTGACCACTGTGACCTTCGCTCTAATGCGTTGTCTCCTGCTCAAGGCAAGTGAATCATTTTACTTCTCATCTTTAAATTAGCTATTCCATTAATCAGTGTTAGATAGGTTCACGAATAAACTGTTGTGGAACAAAATTTATGTTACTAATTACAGATAATCTGAAGATGCATTAATCTCTCAAAATGAGTCATGAATAAAACACTTGCAACAGAGACTTTTTTCTGTTGTTGGAACACTGAACCATGTTGCTGCATTGGGCCAAAATGGAATGGAGTAATGCGTTCAGAATTACAGTGCCATCAGAAAACCTAACATTTTAATTTCTTTTCCCTTAACATCGATCCCTATATTATTTTATATCCAAAGGGATTGGGGGAACGGCTGCAACCCTGTCTAAATGATAAACAATCTTTCTTTCTATGTATTCGCAGCACATTACACTTTTCTACATTGAGATTGAATTGCCATTCCCTGCACCATGCGTCAGTTCGCTGCAGATCCTCCTGCATTTCAGTACAATTTTCCATTGTTACAACCTCTCGATACACCACAGCATCATCTGCAAAAAGCCTCAGTGAACTTCCGATGTCATCCACAAGGTCATTTATGTATATTGTGAATAGCAACGGTCCTATGACACTCCCCTGCGGCACACCTGAAATCACTCTTACGTCGGAAGACTTCTCTCCATTGAGAATGACATGCTGCGTTCTGTTGTCTAGGAACTCTTCAATCCAATCACACAATTGGCCTGATAGTCCATATGCTCTTACTTTGTTCATTAGAAGACTGCGGGGAACTGTATCGAACGCCTTGCGGAAGTCAAGAAACACGGCATGTACCTGTGAACCCGTGTCTATGGCCCTCTGAACCCGTGTCTATGGCCCTCTGAGTCTCGTTGACGAATAGCACGAGCTGGGTTTCACATGACCGTCTTTTTCGAAACCCATGCTGATTCCTACAGAGTAGATTTCTACTCTCCAGAAAGTCATTATACTTGAACATAATACGTGTTCCAAAATTCTACAACTGATCGACATTAGAGATATAGGTCTACAGTCCTGCACATCTGTTCAATGTCCCTTCTTGAAAACGGGGATGACCTCTGCCCTTTTCCAATCCTTTGGGATGCTACGCTCTTCTGGAGACCTAGGGTACACCGCTGCAAGAAGGGGGGCAAGTTCCTTCGCCTACTCTGTGTAAAATTGAACTGGAATCCCATCAGGTCCAGCGGCCTTTCCTCTTTTGAGCGATTTTAATTGTTTCTCTATCCCTCTGTTGTCTATTTCAATATCTACCATTTTGTCATCTGTGCGACAATCTATAGAAGGAACTACAGTGCAGTCTTCCTCTGTGAAACAGCTTTGGAAAAAGACATTTAGTATTTCGGCCTTTAGTCTGCCTCCTCTGTTTCAGTACCATTTTGGTCACAGAGTGTCTGGACATTTTGTTTTGATCCACCTACCGCTTTGACATAAGACCAAAATTTCTTAGGATTTTCTGCCAAGTCAGTACAGAGAACTTTACTTTCAAATTCATTGAACGCCTCTCGCATAGCCCTCCTCACACTACATTTCACTTTATGTAATTTTTGTTTGTCTGCAAGGCTTTGGCTATGTTTATGTTTGCTGTGAAGTTCCCTTTGCTTCCGCAGCAGTTTTCTAACTTGGTTGTTGTACCACAGTGGCTCTTTTCCATCTCTTATGATCTTGCTTGGCACATACTCATCTAAAGCATATTGTACAATGGTTTTGAACCTTGTCCACTGATCCTCAACACTATCTGTACTTGAGACAAAACTTTTGTGTTGAGCCATCAGGTACTCTGTAATCTGCTTTTTGTCACTTTTGCTAAACAGAAAAGTCTTCCTACCGTTTTTAATATTTCTATTTACAGCTGAAATCATCGATGCAGTAACCGCTTTATGATCGCTGATTCCCTGTTCTGCGTTAACTGTTTCAAATAGTTCGGGGCTCTTTGTCACCAGAAGGTCTAATATGTTGTCGCCATGAGTCGGTTCTCTGTTTAACTGCTCAAGGTAGTTTTCAGGTAAAGACATTTAAAAAATTTCACTGGATTCTTTGTCCCTGCCACCCGTTATGAACGTTTGAGTCTCCCAGTCTATATCCGGCAAATTAAAATCTCCACCCAGAACTATAATATGGTGGGGAAATCTACTCGAAATATTTTCCAAATTATCCTTCAGGTGTTCAGCCACAACAGCTGCTGAGCCAGGGGGCCTATAGAGACATCCAATTACCATGTCTGAGCCTGCTTTAACAGTGACCTTCACCCAAATTATTTCACATTTTGGATCTCCGTCAATTTCCTTCGATACTATTGCACTTCTTATCGCTATAAACACGCCTCCCCCTTCACTGTCCAGCCTGTCTCTACAGAATACATTCCAATCTGAGTTTAGGATTTCAGTACTGTTTACGTCTGGTTTCAGCCAACTTTCTGTCCCTAGTACTATATGGGCGTTGTGACTGTTTATTAATGAGAGCAGTTCTGGGACCTTTCTATAGACGCTCCTGCAGTTCACTATTAGCACATTAATATTGTTATTCCCTGTTGAATTTTGCCTACTCCTACCTTGCCGCGTCTCAGGAGGCGTCTTGTCGGGCCTAGGGAGGGAATTCTCTAACCTAAATAACCCCCATGTGCACTCCACACGTACTCCGTTACCCTTGTAGCTGCTTCTGGCGTATAGTGCACGCCTGACCTATTCAGGAGGACCCTACATTTCTCCACCCGATAGCTGAGGTCGAGAAATTTGCACCCCAGATCTCCGCAGAATCATCTGAGCCTCTGGTTTAAGCATTCCACTCGGCTCCAAACCAGAGGACCGCTATCGGTTCTGGGAACGATACTACAAATAGTTTTGCTCTGATTCCACCCTGCTAGCGAGGCTTTCCGCCTTCACCAATTCCGCCAACCGCCTGTACGAACTGAGGATGACCTCTGAACCCAGACGGCAGGAGTCATTGGTGCCGACATGAGCAACAATTTGCAGTCGGGTGCACCCAGTGATCTCTATCGCCGCCGGTAGGGCCTCCTCCACATCTCGGATGAGACCCCCCGGCAAGCAGACAGAGTGAACACTGGCCTTCTTCCCCGACCTTTCCGCTATTTCCCTAAGGGGCTCCATCACCCGCCTAATGTTGAGCTCCCAATAACTAATAAACCCCTCCCCCCGTGTGTCTGCTTGGACCTTGCTGAAGGAGCGGCCACATGTCCACTCACAGGCAGAGCGGGCGATGCCACACGGCCAGCCTCCACATTTACCCTCTGCCTCGTGCGCCGCGAACGCCGCTGAACTCGCCACTCGCCTTGGGGAGAGGGTGGCCCAACCGCTCCCGGTACCCGTGAAGATGTCTCAACAGCAGGGACATTGGGTGAAGCATGTAACACCTGGGGTGTACCATGCGACGCACCAGACTCCCCACTGCCACTACACTCCGAGGCAGCAGCCTGAAGATGGCTGACTGCGGCCATCAACATGTTCAGCTGTTCCATTTTTTAAAGCTACTCATTCATCATGTATAGTATTTGTTTCACCTATTTCAGTCAGTTGCTCGTAACTCACCCTTTGAAATTCTCAAAAACCCCTGACTGTTTCAACTTATCCAGGTCCCAGCTCCTTAATTTCTGTAATTTCTTCAGCTTTAATTTGCATTTGCTACCTAATAAATTATGGTCTAAGTCCACATCTGTTGCTGGAAATGATTTGGAGTTTCTGAATCACGGTACTACTATTACACTGTACAATCTATCTGAAACCTTTCAGTGTTTCCAGATCTCTTCTGTCTATACAGTCTTCTTTCATGACTCCTGAACCAAATGTTAGCAATGATGAGCTGGTGTTCAATGCAAAGTTTTACCAGCTGGCTTTTCCTTTTATTTCTTTGCCACAGTCCATGTTCGATTACTTTTTACCCTCTCTTTCTTACTATCAAATTCCTTTTCCCCACCACAATTAAATTTTTATCTCTTTTTAACAACTGAATAATTTCTTTTATCTTATCATACATGATTTTTACAATATCTTCATCTGTTGAGCGGGCTCGTAAGCAAAGAGATGTGTATTATCATAGTTGGTCATAGCTTCATGTCTCTCTTGGCTATGGTGATCCATTTACCATATTCAACAATAATTATCCAGATGGTGATGTTTCGCATTATTGTTTGAGTAAATCACCTCCTGTGTATTTTGGAAGACCAAGAGTTTTTTCATGCAGTATTATGAAGTTTCTCAAAGGATCCAATATTATGAGCCCCATTCAAAATTCAATATTTTGTAAATTTTATTGGTAATCTATGTATTTCAGTGCATGTTGGAGATAGCAATTGATTTGTTTCCGTAACCACTATAATGTATCTCATTTTAGCAAATGAACTAGTGATTTCTCCATTGAAGACCCATACACATAATCCTCATAGTTGTTATTAAACAGTCTTACATGCTAGTCTGTTGAGGAAAAATATTGGTCACCTCATTTACATTACAACAAAAAAAAAAAAGACCATTAATAATTACATAATTCTGAAAGTTTTTTTCTGCTTTTCACACAGGATTTTCACAGCTGTAATACTAGGTGTAAGTAGAATTACCAAAATATACTGTAGATGCCTTGAACAAAAAAACTGTGCTCAGTGATTAGAAAAAGCACATCACACTTGTCTGCAAACAGGGAAACAGAAGTGATCCACAAAACTACTGTCCAGTCTCATTTATGTCTGTCTATTGTAGAATCCAAAAGTTGTGAGTTCAAACATAATGAGATGTTTTGAACTGAATGGTCTCCTCCATACTGTCAATGTGGGTTCCAGAATCATAAATCATGTGAAACTCTACTTGCATTTTCCTCACATGATTTTCTGAATGACATGTATCATTGAAATTATAGAGATGCAGTATTTCTTGAATTCTGAGAGGTGTTCAGTTTGTTATCACACCAACAACTAATAATGAAATTTGTGACTGAATTTAGGATTTTTTGGTAGGGAGGATGAGGCATGTTATCTTGAACAGAGACTCATTGGCAAGAGTAGAACTATCTCGCGGTGAGTTCCAGGTAAGTGTTACAGGACCCATATTGCTCATGTTGAATACCAGAATGAAAATGTTCCTATCATAACACCAAAGATGGCAAATATGTCCTGGGCCGAGTTAGAGATGTGAAAGAGGGGAATTAGCTTTTGGACTTATCTGGCAGCCTCAGAGACATTTAAATCAAAACTCCTTGCATTTTCTCATGTTTTTACTCGTTAGTATTAGTAACATGTGCATTTATTGTAGGAAGTGTCCCCTGGTAGGAGTGCATGCATCCTAAATGTAATGACACGCATTTGCATGACATGACAAATGCCATGTTGGATGATATGATTGCATTTGTCACGTTTTATGACATGACATTATCTATCATGTTACTTTAGACAATCCATTATGTTACTTGACATGGGTACTAACTCTAAAACAATTAAAAAAGTGCAAATGTGTCAAGATGTTTTGATTTAAATGCCTTTGAAGCTAGTAGATAAGTCAAAAAGCTAGTACCCTTCTTTCTTTCCCTAACTCTGTGTAGGACATATTCACCTTTCTTATGCTGTGATAGGAGCATTTCTGATTCTGGCTCCCAACTTTTACTCAGCCATGATTTTGACGTTAGACATGTAAATGTTCAGTCAAATAATGTATCATTCTGTACAGGGCTGGGCATAGTTCTCGCCTGGTAAATGCATTTTAAGCCACTGGTGAATAAAATCTTTAACATATAAATAACAAAATGATAATCAACAGTAATAACCAATTTTTTTAAAATACATCCAAATGCAGCATTTAAAATGCAAGGCATTCGTTCAAAACCCAGTTTCATATGCAGGTGCATGATTTTTCACATGTAAAACCTGAAAAATGAAAGATTTTTGCAAACACTTCTTGTGATTACCATAAGAATATATTTTTTATTGTCATCTGTATCACTCTAAACCATCTCAGTATGTGTGATTTTATGTGCAAATTTGGACTGCTATATTGTGGCATTGGATAAATTTTTCACAAAACAATGGGATGACCATCAATTTCATATATTCATCTACTTTCTTACAAAATTTGAACACGATTTGTACAGGTTTGAAACATAGAAGTGGCACTTCTCCAAAAGTCCCAGAAAACATGTTTTTGCACTTAAAACCAAAACAAAGCAATATTTTTTCAACTGTTAAAACTTGGTATTGAATAAAAAAAATCATTTTGACTTATTCATTTGTCTACCTTTGTACAAACAAATTCATACTAGTTTAAAGTATAGAAGTCACGGGCTTCAATAACCTCCCAGAAAACAGTGTTTTTTTGCATGTAAAATCCAAATGAAGCAAGATCTTTTCAAACAGTTAAAATTTATGTTAGAGCAAGGACCAATACACCAGAAGACCAAATCTGAACCATAAATCTTGCTCTGGTCTGGAGTTATTTAAGGATGACTGTTTCTGCATGTAAAATCTGAACAAGGATGGTGGTTTTTGCACATAAATTCCAAACAGTGCACGTACAAATTATGCCATTAGTTGAACATTAATTTCAGCCCAATTAAAATCTTTTGCAAAAGGAATTAATTGATGTGCACAATTTTTCAGGGTGCCAGCTCTGGTTCATCATTCAAATATTGCTTAACGTACTGTGAAATAGCTGCAGTAAGACAAATATTCAAATAGCTGTAGAATTGGCCACTGGTCCAGGCTAAACCAAAAACTTTGTACCCCATGTTCGTAGCTTCCACACTGTAATAATTAACAACCTCTCAGCCAATATTCACATCAGATTCAGTATTTTTGGCAGTTGATGCAGTTATCTATAATGAAATACTGTCGACAGTACTAAATTCTAATGTACACAGTACACAATGTCTGCTTGCATTGCTTCAGACAGATGGTCAGCAGAATGTTTATGATTCTTGTTGCCATATTTTGCCTCTAAGGTTATATTTGACAACAGAGAATTTATGTTACAATACTGGTGCAACTCAGCAACCTGGTGATCATCTAAAGAATGAAACTGGCTGTGATACAGTAAATGTGTATTAATACAGCAGTGGTGGTTTCCATTAATCAATAATATTAATATTTTCAAACTCTCTTGTCCTTCCACTCACATATAGCAGTGCTGTGCTGTATTTAGTTGTTGTGGCATGTCAATATAGTTAGAAACTATCATTTATCCTTAATGTTTATTGTTACTGTACAGGGTGCTTTTATCTCTCTCTTTTGTGTGTGTGTGTGTGTGTGTGTGTGTGTGTGTGTGTGTGTTCCTTGTAAGTAATCTCTCACTGTACCTGTACCAAAATAATATTGATGAATAGATATTAAACAAGTAATATTTATCATATGAGTAGTGTTTATCTGCTTAATGATTAAAGTATTTTTAACTTACATTTATCTAATTGATCACAAAGTAGTGGTTGGTATAATTTTATTGCAGTCAGGCAGAAGTGAATGATATGATCCGGAAATCAACAAATCTCCTGCTCACACGGTCATTCAGTGGCTGCTTATCTTCACTCTTCCGGAAACCAAGTCTTGCCCTTCTCCAGGTGATTCAGATAATTATTGATACAGGCTATCTTGAAGAGGCAACTGTTTATTTGGAGGAATTTGTCTCTAATATTACAGGGTGAGTAATACTGCAATAACATTTTGTTTGTCTTCCTCCTAGCTGTAGACGTGAATAGTACATTTAATGAAATTGTAGATGCTTGCAGTTTTTTTAATCACTGATCTTCTAAACAGTTATCATTAATAAAATATTGACTGTTGTTATCAAATTAAATTGGAGAGTTTGGCTTAACAGTTAATTATTGTGATAAATCACGGAACTACAGAGTACAATTAAAGGGAGCAGGTTGAATTTTGTATGTACTGAAGATTCATTCTGAAACAGTCAGGTCTATCAAGCTCTGCTGTAGGAGAAATGAATAAGTTTGACAAAAAAAATAGCAAACAATGTTTTAGCACAATTGAAACATTATTTCTTAACACAATCCGTATTAACTATGACTTTTGCACTGTGGATTCAGATTTATTTATTACCTCAAAAGAAGAAAGTTGTTTCCACCCATGATGTTCTGCATGTCTTAAGGGGAACTGTTGGTCATATAGTACATTGTAGATCAACAAAGGGAAACAGCTGTTAGAATCTGCATTAATGTAGTACTGGAAAGTTCTGGATGGTTTGCGACGAATGAAAGTAACCTCTTACTGTGGAGACAAGGTGTTGAGTGCTACAAAGCTGTTCCTGTTGTTAAGCTTTTGGACAATGCCCTTTCTATTGCACAAAAAAAAAAAAAAAACACACACACACACACACACACACACACACACACACACACACACACACACACACTTGAAGAAATTATTTCTAGTTTTTGGAACTATTAATTTCTTCTCCAGGGAGGAAAAAATGAATAGATTGGAGAAGACATCTGGATGAGAGGGACTCACCTGTGGTGAGAACGAGGTTAAAACAAGACCTTCAACATAATCTACAAAGAATTTCTAATTGCTATAGATGCTCGATTGACAAGTCACTAGATTTTAGAGGAGAGACTGTTTGACATGGAAGGGATGAGGTTTTCCTAGATAAACAATGTGATTATCACACAGTGATGGAGCCTTTATATGGAGGGATGATAAGTCACAGTCTGTTTTAAGATTTCAGATGGTTGCTTTCCATCTGTTGTGATGTTTGAAAATGATCTAAGAAAGGAAGATAGAGGAAGGTTGGTGATAAGGAATTCTAGGGAGTTTAAGGGAGGAGCAGGGAAGGATAATGGAAGGATGGAGTTATAAACTGGTCGAAGCGAGGCTGAATGTTCACTTTCAGCAATTTTGGTCATAGAGACAAGAAATTTTTTCCACTATCATTAAACTGCTATAAGCTATTTGAGGTTGCTCACACTAAAGTTAACCTAGTAAAAATGACAACCAAGCCACTTCTGTGGCAAAAGCTGCTGCTAATACTTCCTCAACTATATTTAAAGAAAAATGCTGTTTGTTTCCTATTACTTGCTTAATATTTACATGAGCTCATTTGTTTCTTTGTAACAAGGATAATGGTATGTTTGCGGTGAGCATTGCTACATGTAACACTGCTGATTGAAATCTTCAGTCATTGAATCAGTCAGATAATTCTGTATAAAGCTTTTCACTCTTTTTAGTGGGACAAACTGATGATACAGTGGTCACCTTTGACATGCCAGTAAAGAAATTGTCAATAAATCAGCAAAGTGCAAAATATGTGCATTTCCTTTTGTATTTAAATGTGTAAGCTGACGTCTTGTTTTCTCTTTGTGCTGGAGTAGGACCCCATATGTCAGATAAATTCACTTGAAGATTGTGTATTCTAATATTTTTGTGTTGTTTTCCAATTATATTTTCAGTGAATGTATGGAAATTTGTTTGTGTGTTGATGAATTACTTGCAGTTGAAGGTTTATGAGTGCAATGCAGAAATGAGATTTGTAATAGTATCTTCATTCAGAAAAGTCTGTCCCCTTTAATCTTAGTATATATTTGTGTGCTTAAAGATATATTTTTTCGGATTTTTGGAAGCTTACAGTTTTCGTGCTTATTATATTTTACAGTAAATTGATGACTGTCATAATTGGCAGCAGTATCGGGTTGAGGAAATCATTTTCCCCTTAATTGCAATGTCGGTAGTTTCATGATTACCATAATATCCCCACCTTTCTGTGTTCATTGATTGGTTTGTTGTAATAGAAATATAAAAATAATTCACCATCACAACATAGTTACAACCTATACAAAATCAACAACTGTGACAAAATATTAAGTTTGTGCATAGAATAACTATAATTTCATGTTGCAGTTAGTTTTCCCCTTCAACATGAAATTCTACTATTTATGAATTTGTGATGTGAGTCATCTGTGAGCATAACTTCGATAAAGACAAAAATCCCAGGCACAAACTTCTGAATAGCTCAGGGAATTAATTATATCCCAAGTTTTTCTCTCACTATAAAACAAACTGCTTTCTTGGGCATTGCAGCTTCAGTTGTTAATGTAACAGGTCATGAAAACAAAACGAAATAAGCGAAATTAGTATCAGATTTGACCTCATAATTGTATTAAAATAACTTTGTGATTGATAGATGCCACTAGTGGGGAGCAGAGTTGCTGCCAGCTCGTACACGCCACATGCTCATGTGACTGGTGGCTGTACACACACAAAATAAACACACTCTCCAATTGTTACACGATTTAGCTCTCCTTCCCGTCCCTTACCCTCTCGCCCAAAACAGTGAGTATGTGAAGCCCAAGAAACAGCTGTGATTGGCTGACACTCAGCCCCTACTACTCACATACCTGGTACTTCAGTCACAAAGTTGTTTCAATTGAAGTACATTTGTTTACTGTTCAGAAACACATTGCACCAACCATAACGCAGCCTCATTATGAATACTGTTCCCAGGCACAGGATCAGTTTGTTGCTGTTCATAAGCATTTGTAAATTTCCCTGACTAGTGTGATGTAATTGGAAGCTGCTGCAAGAAGGTGTGCTGGGTAAACTGCTGGAAGTCACATACCTGAATTATCATCTTCCCGTGTGGCAACATCTCTTCTCTAGGAACATAGGACCTATCAATATCCAACAACTACCCTGTGAGTGGCAAGTCAGTGGCAGGTCTTAAGGGCTTCTGTAAAGAGGGACCAACATTTTTCAGAACTTCCGCGTACTTTGCATTAGATTCTAAGCCGCAGGCGGTTTTTTGGATTACAAAAACCGGAAAAAAAGTGCGGCTTAGATTCGAGTAAATATGGTATACTCATCCTCCTCAACAACAGACTTAAGGTACTGTCTCCTACTGAAACTGAAGCTGTGCAGTTCACTTCAGCTGCAGGAAGGACTTCTGTGTTATGGGGAGGCAAACACAGTTGGGTAAGGGTTTGTTAAGGTTGATAATTCCAACATTTGACAGGTAATTGTACACTGCAGGAAAATGGTAGGTAGGGTTAAGCAGGATCACCTTGTGCATGCCTGGAGGCCTCATTCAGTATGTTGGAGAGTCTGTTCCAGCAGTCATTGAGAGAGCAATGTGCAGCAAGCAGCAGATTGTGGCCCATAGTAACAAAGAATGCTTGTCATCTGGGCTCTGAGGTCATACTTGGGTCATTCCATTGACCAGATAAGAAAGTTGAGACTAGTCTTGTTGAAAAAATTTCAGTGAAACTCAAAATCCGCAGTATTATCCGCAGAACTGAATGTATCTGCGTGATTGTGAGTCAAGTGGCAGACTTGATACAGACTTCAACGGTTCTGTGACAATCTAGCCTGTGAGATTCGTGACTTTCCTCACAGGTTTGAGAACTTTAGTGTTTCCCTAAATGGATTATGGGCACACTACAAACCAGTAGCTGCTACCCAGGTATATCAGAAAAATCTCCATCCAGTCCAGTCCTGTTTAGTTGCCTCAAAGATGAGACTATCAAGATTGTAGTGATCAACTGCCATACCATTCACAACAATGTGGTGGGCTTACAGTGCTCCTAAGAAACATTGGAGTAATTACAATACTACGTTCAGAAAGCTGCCTAAAACCCAAAATTGACAGCAGTGAGATTTTTGGAGTAAACGTAAGTGTATACTGAAAAGATAATGTAATGGGAAATGAAGAGGTGCATTCATCATAGAATGCAAGACATTCAAATACACTGAGATAGAAAATAAAACTGCATGTATGATTGTGCAGAAATTAATAGCAAGAGTGGGAATAAACATGTAATTGGTTCCTTCTATCGACCACCAATTTCACCCCCAGATATAACAGAAATCTTTAAAAGAAAACTACAGCTCACTAGTATGTATGTTCTCCAATCATATTGTCATCAATGGAGGAGACTTTAATCATTCAAGAATCAATTTGGATAGTTATATCTTATAAGTGTTGGGTGTGACAAGACATCCTGCAGAAAAATGCTAGTAAATGCTAGTAAATGCTTGCTCAGAAAACTTACAACAGATAGTCCAAAATCTACTCAGGACAAAAATATGTTAGATTTAATGCTGAGGAGACCAACTATATTTGACTCTGAGGATGTCTGCATTGAAATTCTTATCAGTTACCATGAGGCAGTGGCAGAGCTATGGCTAAAACAAATAGCAGGATTGACCTATTCAGTAAAGCACTAATGTTGACTATTCATCTCCAGGTGATGCGATAAAAAGGATGTCCTTGTCACCAGGACAGCAAGCATTGTTGATAACCTGTCAGAAAACAAAGAAGCCTATCCACAACTTGCCCAGATGGAAATTCAACACTTCTGAACTTCAACTTAAATCCACTGCTTCGGATTACAGAAACAATATCTCAAATAAACTGTCTGGTCATCACTAATAATGCAAATCAGGAGTGGAACACACTTTAGAAGGTCCTGGCTGAATCATCTGAGGAAATAATTGGTTTTATAAAGAAGAAGAAGAAAACAAGAATGTTTTGATGTAAATAATGAAGAAATTATGCATCTGATCAGTGCCAAAAGGGAAGCCCATTTATTAGTTCTTTTCAAGCTCCATCTTCAGAGTGAAGAAATCAACATTTCATGGAACTTAAAGGAAAATGTCAGGCACAAATTATGGAAATCAAGACTAATAGGTGACAACAAAAAGCTAAAGAACTGGAAAGATTATGTGATGCTTGTGTGATGCAGAGATCAAGATGATATACAGCCCAACTCGATTCTCTTTAGGGACACTGAAGACTGCTGACTATTTCGTCACTTTAACTCATAATGGAAAAATCTGAGAGCATTAGAAGGAACTGTCCCTCAGCAACCCCAACAACTGTGCATGGCCCTTCCACCCACATACAGAGACTTTAACAAAGCACACAATCATATGAGATCAAGAAAGGCTCCTGGTGTTGATAACAGCCCTCTGGAGTTGATACAAAATGGAGGTAAACCCTTGAAGACTAGATTTTTTTACACTCATCCTCTTAATTTGAGAAAATCGAGATGTTCTTGATGACTTGAAGAGTGCTACTATTATCACTATTTTCCAGAAAGGTGATCATAGTGCATGTGGAAACTATGGTGGTATATCACTGTTGTTAATTGCAGGTAAATTTCGTATGAATCTCTGTGTGCTTTATTAACCTCCCTAGGTGTGTCAGATATGAGCTGTGCTAGACAACTCCAGGAAAAATAAAGAGAGCAACAAGGTACTCACACAACCTGCCCTAGGAGTAACTCTTAGACACAACACTGGAGCAGGTTGATCACTTTTCATATCTTGGAAGCATCTGTCTAAATGGCGTACCTGCAAACAGGATGTTGGTAAACAAATTGGGGCTGTCCAGGTGCATTTGCATGGTTAATGCACAGTGTCTTCACGAATAAAGACCTAAATCTGCATACCAGACTCATGGTGCACATCATTGTCATTTCCATAATCCTGTATGACTGTGAAACTTGGACACTCTATTGCCATGATACCAAATATGTTATACTATTTCAAACAATGAAAAGTTCAAGGTGGAATAACAACAATATGGAAAGGGAAGACTGCTACTCACCACATAGAGGTGGCATTGAGTCACAGACAGGTACAGTGAAAAAGAATGCTAGAAATATTTCACTTTTGAATAAGATCCTTCTTCAGAAGGAGAAAACTCACACACATTCACACAACAACTCACACACACACGGCCACTGTCCCCATTTACTAAGGGCCAAGATGGACTAGTCTGGAGAAGGAATTTGTGTGAAAGCTGAAATATTTCTAGCATTCCTTTTCACGATGCAGCACCTTCTCTGTGTATTGAGTTGCAACATATCCTTTCCATATTTTTTAAAGGACATCATATTTTCTATTGACTGTAGAAATTATTTATTTAACAATTGTAGTTTCAGCCTTAAGGCCATTATCTTGTGATACTGCAAAATATTTTGGTTCAGTATGTCAGATTTTTAAAATCCTTTGACATGTATACATGCCTTTATCAGAAGCAAGCCTTTTCAAACTGTGAAGTGTGATCATTCACTCTACAGCCTTGCTCCAAGACTGCCAGTGTGTCAGCCATTTGTCCACCCTGCCCACTGGAAATGTTGCCTAACCCATTACTCACATATGGGTAAGCAAGCTGGAACAGCCCTGTCTACAGAAACTGAAGATGACCTCAGAACCAAGGTGGAAAGTATCATTCACACTAAAATGAGCTACAATATGCAGCCAGTTGCATCCACTGTGTTCAGTGGCTTCTGGCAGAGCCTCTTCCATGTCTTGGACAAGAACTCCAGGCAAACATACCGACTGCACACTAGCCTTCTTCCTACATACCTGGTATTTCCCTGAGGAACTTCATTGCCTGCCTGTGTTGAAGCTCCCAGTGACCAACTGTCCACCTTCAGTGCTTACCCAGATTAGGCAGGAAAGTCTACCACAGTCCCAAAAAATGAGGAATCCCTTGCTGGCTTAGATGTGTAATCATCATCACAAGCAGCATCTCTTGCACGTTGATAAGGCGTAAGGGAACAGCTGTGTGGTCAGTTACAAATTTGTCTTCTGCCCAGAGATACATCATCCTTCCACCGTCTGCTACTCACCCTTGAGTAATAGCAGATCAGTTAGATGTTGGCATCTGAAGACACAGTGACTGAGGTAATTCCAGTGACATAGGAACATAGGAGATGTTATAGGTGTAATCGCAGGTGGCTCAACATCTTTGCAGTTTAGGACAGCAGCCTGAAGCCTTCAGCTGTTGCTTCTATTTGTTCCCTATCAGTGGCCAGTTCATCTGGTGTCTGCACACAATAAGCACAGTTCATATCTATTTCCCACTCTGTAAAACTGTATAAAACACGAAAAATATCTACAGACCAATGCAGACACAGACTAACAAAGAAACTGCAAGCAGATCACAGCAAGAGAACAAACTGTCTGACCATGGCACAGAAGACAGTGTATATCTACTGTTAAAATTATGGGAGAAACAGCATATATATATATATATATATATATATATATATATATATATATATATATAATTATAAAAACAAAGATGAGGTGACTTACCGAACAAAAGCGCTGGCAGGTCGATAGACACACAAACATACACACAAAATTCAAGCTTTCGCAACAAACTGTTGCCTCATCAGGAAAGAGGGAAGGAGAGGGGAAGACGAAAGGAAGTGGGTTTTAAGGGAGAGGGTAAGGAGTCATTCCAATCCCGGGAGCGGAAAGACTTACCTTAGGGGGAAAAAAGGACAGGTATACACTCGCACACACGCACATATCCATCCACACATACAGACACAAGCAGACATATTTAAAGACCACCATTTTTCCCACGTGGAATGTTTCCTTCCATTTATATATATATATATATATATATATATATATATATATATATATATATATATATATATATATATATATATATATATGCTAGAGTCAATGGAACAAGATCCCTGGCACAAAAATGAAGTATATGGTAGAGACTATGAAGCAAGATCCCTGGCAGTTGGCAGCACTGTTGCCAACTTTCAGCTGTGAATCTGAATCACAAATGGCTACAGGTGAAACAATTCTTCTATAGAGCTATGACAACACAGACACATGTACACATAATCACGTTACCTGATTGGTTTAAGTATGTGCACGACACAGCCAAGCGTACTACATCTCCTGGGGATCTTCTTCTGCTGACTCTGCTATAGCTATGTAGTCTCTTAGTTGGTGGTGAATGCAGTGTTACTAAGTATTGTCACACAAATGAAAAGTGCAAGGTACTGTGTTAGCAGTAACTCACTGAATGCAGGCAGATGCACAGCACACAAACAAGTGCACATCTTCTAGCACATTGTCATGAATTTTTCTTCAAGAAGATCTCTACTGGGCTTCTAGGATAATGCACAATATTGCTTGTATTGCTAGTACAACCACATTTAAATTCATTATTCATAATAAATAGTCCTGAATACAGGTGCAGAGGCTCTATGAATGTCCCTTATCTCATTGTGTATCTAGAAGAAATATTTTGTCAGTGCTTGATATTCATCTCTAACCGTATCTGTGAAATGTGACACTGTGAGCCACCAAGAATCAACTGTATGTGTTAGACAGTTTGAACAAAATCATTACTAGAATCATACTTACTGACAGTCATGCTGCACAACAAAATTTTTCACTGTTTTGTAGAAACTGGTCTGATTCATCAGTTCACTCTCCCATAAAGTAACACATACAGCCCACTCACATTAATTTCACCACGACTTATGTTTGACTCCAATGTGCGATAACCAATCATAGACAGCAGGTGGCAGCATTAGCAGTGGAGGCTATATAAAACATGTCAGCAAACATGGGAAACAGTCATCGTCGTAATATGGAAATGGAGCAATATATCTGACTTTCTGAAGGCCATTACCATTGGTGTTCAGGCCAAGGGCTGGGTTTGTAAACTGCTCACATGCTGTCATGGTTAAAGTACACCATGCAAGGCAAAACGGCACTACCCAAAACCAGCATTAAGGCAACTGTGGTACACCAGGGGCCTTAGATGACAGGGGTGAATGGCAACTTTGGCATAGTGTATAGGCAAATAGACTGTTGAGCAACTGACCACCCAGTTGAACCAAGGGATTGCCAACAGCGTCTCTTCAATGATCCGTCAACGAACATTGCTGCAGGTGGGCCTTAACAGCAGTTGCTTAGTTCATGCACTTATGCTGACAGCTGTACAGCGATGACAAAGGCTAGAATTTCCATGCCAACACCATAACTGGACATACACTGAGTGGCAATGGGTATCCTTTTCAGAAGAATCACATTTTGTGCATCATTAAACAGGTGGCTGTCGTCGTGTACGGAGTGAACCATCTGAAAGCAAACACCTTGTATTAATTGTCGGAAGGCTCCAGGCCGGAGGAGGGAGAATTATGCTCTGGGGAATGTTTTCATGGCATTCCCTAGGTGATTTTGTCATTCTGGAGGGTACAGTGGGTCAACAAAGGTATGCTCTTATCCTTGGGGACCATATCCACCTCAACATGCAGTTTGTTTTTCCTTAATATGATGGCACCTAACAGCAAGACAATGCAAAGTGGCACACAGCTTGCAGTGTATGTGCTTGATTCATAAACCACTGGGATGACACCAAACACCCTGGATTTCAACCCAATTGAGAATATGTGGGGCTACCTCAATCGGGCTGTTCATGACTTGGATCCTCAAGTAAGAAACCCAGCACAGTTGGCCACATCCCTGTTGGTACCTTCCACAACCTCATTCTCTCTCTTCCTGCACCTCTTGCAGCAATCCACTCTGCAAAAGGTGGTTATTCAGGCATTTGACAAGTGGTCAGTTTAATGTGATTGTACAGTGTAACTGGTTTACTGAAAATAAACAAAAATCAAGTGTTGGTAACTTTACAGTGAAATGTGGCTCTCTGAACAATTTATATATCAGTAAAGTGCTGTAGATACAAAGAATTACGCAATCACTAGTTAATGGTCTGAGAAGGGTTGAAGCACTGATGGCAGCTTTCCTAGGAAAATTGCTGCTTGGATAAAGTGGATAACACAATAAGTGCACTAAGACAAGATAGTAAAAGATTTTGGTTAATCTACAGTTACATTCGTACTCTCCTAATTACTGTGAAGTGCATATCAGAGGGTACTTCCCATTGAGCTGGTTTTTAGGGGTTCTTCCCATTCCATTTATGTATAGAGTGCAGATGGAATGACTTTAAATGCAACAACGCACACTGTAATTAATCTAATCTTGTCTTTTCAATGCCTACAGGAATATTACATAGTAGGGGGTTGTAGTATATTTCTAGATTCATTATTTAAAGCTGGTTCTTGAAGCTTTGGTAGTAGGTGTTCATGGGATAGTTTGCATCTCTCTTGAAGTGTCTGCCAGTTTAGTTTTTCAGCATCTCCACGACCATGAGTCAAACAAACCTTTGACCATTCATGCTGTCATAATCTGTATCTGTTCAACATCTGCTGTCAGTTCTATCTCACAAATGTGATTGAATTGTGATAGGATGGGTTGCACAAGTGGTTTTTTTAGCAATCTCCATTGTACACTGATTGCATTTCTCTAGCAGTCTGTCAATCAACTGAAGCCTGCTGCCTGCTTTACCTGTGACTTATGGATGTATGTGATCATTCTATTTCATATTCCTCCAAATTTCACACTCACACTTAGGTGTTTGTATGAGCTGACTGATTTCTGTTGTGACATCTTGATATTATAGTCATAGGATACTGTAGGCAAGCTGTGCCCCGTACCTTATGATTCTGCCACACAAACTAAAAACAGAAACTGCTGTTATTGACATAGGGTACTCTACCACTCACAGATAAAGGTAAGAGTACCAGTGTGTTAGGAATGAGACAAGGATATTGGCACCCTTGGAAGAGTAATAATGGGAAGGAATGGTGCAATGGTTTTATTTAGTACCATGGAGGAACATGTATAATAAGGACTTTATATTGTTATTAAAGACTTCATATTATAAAAGGATGGATTGATATCATATAGACGACACCTTGAATGACAGGTAGCCACAATGAAAAGTCTGTTATGCACATATGCTTTCCAAAATAGAAAATACACATACGTTCACACAAGCGCAACTCACACGCACTGCCTCTGGCTGCATTTGGCCGAAGGCTTAAATGTATAGCAGTCTTTTCATTGTGCCTTTTTGCGGCTCAATGTTCCCTCTATATTGTGAGTAGCATTCTATCCTATTCATAATATTATTGTTATTCCATCCTGGAAAGACTAATAATTTGTTACTGAATATCAGTGACACTTTAATATAGTATTAAATTATGATTAAAGTTGCAGCAATTGTTTAAAAAGATTGATTCTGCATGTAAAATAATGATTAAAATGCATTAGGAATAGGATAGATTGCTATTCACTGTAAAGATGACCCATTGAGTTCCAAACAGTCACAGAGTTCCAAACAGGCACAAGGAGAAAACTGTTACACATGTAGCTATCAGCCAAAGCCTTTGTCGTCAAAGAAAACACACACAAATTCATGCAGGCAAGCACACCTCATGCACACTCGGCTGCCACCACCAGCAGCTCCAACCCGATGGAGTAACAGGTGGTACCATGGATAAAGTATGAAAAGAATAAGTTTCTACTCATCATATAGAGGATTCCAGTTAGAATTGCTGGTGGTGGCAGCCGAATGTGCATGAGGTGTACTTACCTATGTGAATGTGTGTATGTTTTCCATGCTGAGGAACGGTTTGGCTGATAGCTACAGGGATAATAGTCTTTTCATTGTGCCTTTTGCATCTCAGTGGTTCATCTTTATGATGAGTGCCAATCTATCCTATTCCTAATATTGTTGTTATTCCAACCTGGAGTTTCCATTGTTTGAGTAAAATGTATAGCAGTCAAAAGTGCTTTTCCTCAACACTGATCAAGGGTATCAGGCATTCTTAACATAGCTCAAATGATAAAAGTCTAGTACAGTTGAGATTTTGGTCTATTATTTAAAGGTTCTTTTTCTTTACAAAGATTAATAATATTTACAGTCTTTTTATTTTGCAGATGTGGAAAAGAAGCACATCTTAGTACTCGTGCTTCTCAAGGCACACAAGGGCAGGCAACTATGTTCCGTGTTGCACGTGATGATGCCGAACGACAGATATGTGAAAAACTGAAGCAGAAGCTGGATGAATTTCTGGAGCTGGAGAATTATGATTGGATGTTAGTGGAGCCCCGTGGTCATGCTTCTAGTTTCATCACTGATCTGATTGCCTTTCTAAACAGTATTTTCCAATCCTTCACTAATCTGCCTGTAAGTGTACGTTGTAATACCCAGGTGTTTTGACCCATGCTTTGTTTCAAGGCAGGCATAGTTTTACTGGTAATAAGGTTTTCAACCAATTAAAGCAATAAACTATTTTATACGGTTAGGTTTTTGAGAGATTTTTTTCGAAATGTACATGTCCTAGGAAACATGACAATCCAGTAGCAATTAATGTTAAAGGAACCGGGAGTCTTGTTTACATGTATGCATAAATTAGATCTGAGTGCTCCAGAAGCATTACATCTTCAGTATAAACATCAGGATTGTTTTGGTGCAAAAGTCACATCTGGATACATAAAACCATGGTGAAATTTATGGAAGTAGGCAGCAAAAGGAAAATGGTGCAGCAGCTGGATTTACATTGTTTGTTCTTATGGAGCCATTGTTTTTGGTGTCACTGCTGATGTTGTTGATTCACAATTCATTCAGCTGTAGCAACTGTTGAATGCAAGCGACTCTAGGTGCAGTCATTAGACTTTTCTAACATTGACCTGCAACCTGTGGAGTTGTGCTTGCTGTGGAATCACTGTAGCTTGTCAGTTCAAATCTGATCACCAGCAAACATTTGTTATTTAGTATTTATCATTTCTAGAAAGTGCTTGGGACTTCTTGTATTTATAATGTGTACACATTCCAGGGTATTTGATATTTTTAATAACAACAATCTGTGTTCAGAAGGTACTCTGTTCTGTCTGCATTGGTGTTCATAATAAATGTGCTTTCAATAATAAGTGTTGTGCTTCATGGATGACTGTGCTTTCCGATTTGGATGTGCTTGTGATTAGGGCATGAGATTGTTTGGTGGTGATGTCACGTACTTCCAAACATCTACATCACAGTGGCTCCAATGAGGCAACATAAAATTCATCACCTACACAGACAGGAACCAGAATACATTGTTCCCATGTTTCATGTTCGGCAAACCAATAGATTCCTAAACAGCACTAAGTTGGCTGCACATCAGGCATCTATCAGTGTTTTCTGGAGACACTGGCCAGGACCCGACAAAATAGCCAGAAGTGTTCCACCACATCGCCAAATATAACAGACTGTATGACATGATGATGTGTACTTTTATGTGGATGGCACAATACAATATTGGTCCGAGGACAGCGAAGAGTAGATCGATGTCTAGGACAGATTGCAGGCTGATCTGAAGAAAACATTTGTTGACAATCAGCAGCGTAGTCAACATAGTGGAAGAACAATTTAAAAACAGGGCCCAGTATCATGGGAAAATGACAGTCTTTTGGTCCTATGCCACATTGTGAATCCAATGACAGGAATTGAAAGAATCTTACACTTGGTAAAATGGAACACAGAAGACATGTGCCAAGCTGTTCTGGTAAAGGATGTCACAACAGAGGAATTCATGAAGTGGTGCTAGCACATTGAGGAAATGCAAAAGAAAAGAGGTGTGACTGTATCTCGAATATGGTCCCTGTGGCAGTTGTGGGGGACCACTATTTACAACAATTACCAAGATGTAAGGAGATCTTATCAATGTCATCATTAACAGTCAACCTGTCTGGGTGCTAGTACTTGTGGGCTCCAAATAATGTTGACTGCTGATCCATACCAGCTAAAGAAGATTATGTTCCGGTATACAAAAGGGATAATGCTGAAAGTCACGAATGGAAGATATGTGCAGCTGACTAGAACATTTGTTGCAAGATTAGCTGTCAGTGAAAGAACACAGCCCTTTTGAATTTGTTGTTTTAACAGAATGTAGTCATAATGTTATTCTCAGATGGGACTTGTCACAGGCATCAAAAGCAGTCATAGACTGTGGAAGATCAGAGCTACAGATTGAAAAAGCTATTCCAACAAGCGCACAGAACAAATATTACTCTGAACAGTTGTTTGCTGTTGAATTCATTATTATTCCACCATCATTAATTAAACCAATTTCCATCATCAATCTAGATGCTCAATTCAACTGTGAAGCTTTTGTCGACTGCAAAAAGCTGCTCAGGCTCAGAAAATAAATCTCCATACCAGCTACAATCACAGCATTGCAGATGGTCAAGGAGACCTTTGGATCATTAATTGTCACAACCAGTTACAACTCATCCCTAAAGGTACATGCAAAAGGACAGCCAAACTGGTCCAGGATGAGCATTTCAGTTCCATCAACAAAGAATCATGCTCTTCTACTGCTACACACAATCCAGTGGAGGAAGCTACTAGTGAACTGTCAATATGAGCTGACATGATATAGGAACAATGTTGGTTGGTGTTCGGTGTTCTGTGCTTTGAAATCCAGAGTGAAGAAAAGACAGACCGATAATCAATGGTAAAACACCGTGTCAAGACTGGGTATCATCAACCAGTTAGGCAGCACTCTTATAGGGCTTCACTAACTTAATGGCAGATAATCCAGCAGGAGTGGTGGAGATGCTGCAGGGTAACATTATTGAACCTTCAAGTGTCCTTGGTCCTGTCCTGTGATCTTTGTGGAGGACAGCACTTGCCATTTCTGCATCGAGTACTGACAACTGAACAAAATCATGAAAAAAGAAGTGCACCCATTGTTGCACATTGATGACACTCTAGACTGCTCAAAGGGAGCCAAGCATTTTTCAGCTATGGACAAGCAGGTAAGCTACTGGCAAATCAAGCTTGATGAGGCTGATGGAGAAGAGACCACTTTCCTAACACTTGATTGCTTCTGTGAGTTCAGAGTTATGCCATTTGGAGTAAGCAATGCTCCAGCCACCTTCTAGTTTATGACGGACAGACAATATGCTTTGACATCTTAAATGGAGGATGCCTTTGTTGTCTTGATGACACTGTCATTTTATTGAAGACTTTCATGACTTACATCATTTGCAATCTATATACCAGATCAAAAAATGGCAAATCCAGGATGCAGTAATGACAGTTTTATGGAAAGGATAGATTACTGCTCATCATATAGTGGAGATGTTGAGTCGCAGGCAGGTACAACAAATGACTACTAAACACTTAAGCTTTTGGCCAGAAACCTTTCTTCTGAAATAAACAACATACACACACACATGCACACACATTCACGCAAATGCAGCTCACAAGCACATGACCACTGTCTCTGGCTGCCGAGTCCAGACTGTAAGCAACTGTGCATGATGGGAGAAGCAGTCTCGGTGGTGGGGTCATGGAGGAACATGGGATAGGGATGGGGAGGGAGAGCAAGGTACGGGTGGGAGACGGTAAAGTGCTCCCACAAACCATCCCCCACCCATACCCTGCCTCCCCCACCTCCGCACCCCAGCTTCCTCCATACCACCAGATTGCTTCTCCCGTCATGTGGCAGTTGCTCACAGTATGGCCTTGGCAGCCAGAGACAGTGGTCTCGCATGTGTGTGTGTGTGTGTGTGTGTGTGTGTGTGTGTGAGAGAGAGAGAGAGAGAGAGAGAGAGAGAGAGAGAGAGAGAGAGATAGATCGTTTGCATGAATGTGTGTTTGTATGTTGTCTATTTCAGAAGGCCTTGTAGCTAAAAGCTTAAGTCTTTTGTAGTCTTTTTTTTTGTGTGTCTGTCTGTGACTACATCTCTGCTATGTGATGAGTAGCAAAATATCCTTTCTTCAGAAATAGAAAACCTTCACACATTCACCCAACAACAACAACAATCCGACAACAATAGCCACTATCTCGGGTGCATAGGTCTGATTGAGTCTGTATCTCACATGAGCAACAGTCTGGTAGTGAGGCTGCTTCTTGGGTTCAGTATCATATTGATGTTCAGAAGTGGATGCAAACACGAGGACATTGACTATCTTTCAAGTAATTCTTTGCCAGAACACAGCCTTGTGGATGAAATCTCCATCAATGCTGCAGTAAATGACTTTTCAGTTGATCAGATGGAATATCCAGCACTGCTGAAAACCATATAAGCCTTGAAGGATGAGGGATCAACAAAAGTAGAATTCCAATTATTAAATAGAACATCATATAAAAAGAACTATGAACCAGTAGGGTGGAAATTGTTGATTGTAATCCCAGCTCATCTACAGCCAGCTATCCTGGAGTATTTTCACAATGCCACAATATCTGATCACATGGAATTTGTGAAGGCTATAGGTAGCATCAGATGCAGGTATCACTGACCAGATCTCTGCTGATTCATTAAACACTTCATGAGCCACGAAAAGAATGCTAACAACAGAAGCACATGATGCAATTACCTCCAGGGAATCTGACACTGATTCCACTTGCAGCAGTGCCGTTCTGTCAGATTGGAATTGACCTCGTGGGAAGATTACTGAAGTCAGCAAACAGGAATTGATGGCTGGTAGTCTTCACGATCTATCTTACCCTCTAAGCCATCACCAAAGGAGTGTTGACTGCTGAAGCTCCAGAAATTGCCATAGAAGACATTGTAAAGCAAATAGTTCCCCATCTGGTGATCTCTGATTGTGGATAAGTTTTCCAGTCAAGACTAGTATCAGAGGTAATTTCACATTGCAACACTGCCCACATGATAAAAACTGCCTACCCCCCACCTATGAATGGCCTCACTGTGTGGGTTAATAAGATGTTTGCAGAAATGCTCTCAATGTAAGTTGATGTTAGGGAGATTGAGATACAATACTGTCCATCATGATGTGAGGCAAAACATTGTGGGCTTTTCTTTCTGCTCCACACTCTTGAGACTGAAATAACAATGGATATACTTCTGTTTCAACTGAGAGGAATAATCAGAATGACTATTTGAAATGCTTCATTACCAGGACCAAAGAAGCAAGATAGCAGGCTCGCATATGGTCACTGGATGCCCAAGAGAATGATCAAGAGCACTATAACACCAAGCACCGGACAATCAGATACAGACTAAGAAACTTGATATGGTTTTTAAACTCGTGCAGAAAGTTGGACTATTGGAAAAGTTACTAAAATCCTATTTTGGGCAGTATCATGTACTTCGTCGCTTGTCAGATGTCACATATGGAGTCAAGGATTGTGACCCTCCTTGTCCTTTGTATGAAGCCTTACTACAATACTGAGATGTTGATCAGTGATAGGGGCTTCTCATTTAAGGAAACTGAGGGCCCACTCAATGATCTTCAAGCTCGAACAGTAGAGGAATACCTTCGGTGCTCATCATAATGAAGAGGATGAGAAAAGGCAACCCGAACACGAGGATCCTCCAGTGCTACCATATGGAGGGCCACTGAGAAGATCTAAATCTACTGCACTCTAGTTGGCTCCAGTGACAATTTTGAAACACCAAGTTGTTGTTTCTCCAGGAGAGGGAGAAATGCCATGAGCTGTGGCATAGCAGTTAGTATAACTGGTTAGCATTCTGCAGGTCACCAGTTCATACTGGACCACTGGCAGTTATTTGTTATGTAGTATTCATCATTTCTGGAAAGTCCTCAAAATTTCTGTGTTGGAATATTGTGTAATATTCAGCGTCTGTATAAATAGGAGCACACTCTGTCCAGGAATTCTACCTGCATGTTGGCATGCATAAAAAACGTACTTTCAGTGCTAAGTGTTGTACTTCATTAAGAATCATGCTTTTGGTTTTGGACCCGATTGTCATTCCAGTGTGACAATATTTTACATAACTGATTCAAATGGCTTTGAGAAGTGCAAGACTGTATGTTCATAAGCCTACTTTTTGTTTTTTCTTGATGCTTAAGTCACATCTGTGACTATAGCTTTGTCACAGTTGCTACCAAATTCTGCTTTCTTTGTTATGTACTTCATTGCTAACATTAAGGACACGACAGAATTAAATCGTGTTTCTGTATTATCGATTATTGTGATTATTACACAGGAAGTTGAAGTTATTCAAAATTCCCGTGTATTGAATACAGTCATGTTCACACCTACAAAATATGGATAAAATTACCAGGATTATCGATTGATTGTAATGTAATGTGAAAAATACATCTATAAGTAAATTCAAACCTGCTTATATATGACAAACTAAACTGTGTGCTGGACAGGATATAAACCCAAATCAGTGCATTTTGTGGACAGCGGGCCTGTAATTACAGTATCCGAGCCAAACTCGCAGACTAATTCAAAGCTCTAATGCTTCACAGATTCCTCCCCTCCTTCCAAGTTCTGCTGAGGATCTCCTGCAGTAAAGTGGGCCTTACGTGTAGAAGGGTATAGGTGGGCTTTGGCTTGTCCATATAATCAAGGTTATTACTTTATTCTCTGCAGAGTGTGTATTGATGATATGTAATAGTTTAAAACTGAGTGCCAGGGTTTTACAGAGAGCAAGAGAATTTATTATCAGTAATTTCAGTTTCCTTCTTATACCCCCTTGGTGGGGAAGATGGAAACAGTTATGCTGTTGTGATACATTGTAAATTACTTCCGTTGTTGAGACAGCATTTTTTAGTTTATTGTCCTCTTCTTATCATAAATTTAAAACAGATATATTGCCTTTATCTTAAACAAGAATAGAAGTAGGACAGCTGAGTATCAGACAAGCAGGTATTCCCACATGTTTTCTTTAACAACCCAGCCCACTGTCGGTCTAGAGTGCATTGAGCTCGAAATAAACATCTGACTGACTTCAGAGCATTCTTTCTATTAATTCTGTTATTCTCTCAGACTGTTTCATATGAACTGAGTCCCTTTTATTTGTAGCTACTCTGAAACAGTTAGGTGACACTTTTAGATTAATTCCTTGCATCTGAATGCTGTATACAGGTTTGAAATTAAATGATGAAATTTCATTAGGTGTGCTGTGCTTTGTTCAATATCTGTGAAATGCCTAATGAAAAATCAACCTAATAATGTTATAATTAATTTGATTTTGCCTTTTTAAGTTCCTTAAGGTGGCATTCTGTCAGCCCAAAATGTTTAGAGACCGGATTAAGAAAAATAGAGAAACATTAAGATAGTGGCATAGTCTCCCCCATGTGAATACAGCATACATCACATTCATACAACCACATGAGACTGTCAGAAAAGTTCTCCTTCAGGATGTTGCTCAGCTCCCATGCCACATTGGTTTGAATGTCAATTATCTTGTCAAACTCACGACCCTTCATATGAATTTCTGCTCTTCGTCATTTTGTGGTATGCTCATATTGACAACAGAAAGTCTTATCACCTGTGAATATTGCTCCATATACTTTCCTGGCGTAATAATTCATTGTATTCATATTGAGTCTCCAGCCGAACATCTTGTCATCTGGACACAATATTTCGGCGTTTCACCTGGCCGCCATCATCAGGTGAGTAGGTCGTCACACTATCTCATTGGAACTGAAGTCAAACGCGCCACGGTGGCTCCTTTATACACTGACCATGGGTCCACCTTGCGTGCACAAAAATAACTGCCCTATAGCCACAGGCACAATAGCTCACCAGTGGTGAAAGCTCATGAAAACGAATATTGATATCAAACTCTATTGACAGTTTTTGAAGACAGAGACAAGGACTGTTGTTTCTTAATGTCAAACAGAACAGGGTTCCAACTGTTACTTAAAGGATACCCCTTATCTCTGTTTATAATATTGTCAGGTAGCCGGATTTCAATGGTTTCTTTCACTACACAGTCCCAATGCTGCGACGCAAGGGCAACCACTTGTCTCTCATTGTACAGCATTTTAAGTCCTTCCGTAAGACAATGTTTGGCCACTGCAGATTTTTCTGGCTGAAATAAATGTGTGTGGCAGTGATGCTCCACGCAACGATCCTGGATGCTACGAATTGTTTGTCCAATATAGACTTTACCGTAGTGGCAGGGAATCTTGTAGACTCCGGGCTTTGTCAAACCTAAATCGTCCTTCACTGAGTCCAGCAGACCTCTGGTCTTAGCTGGCAGACGGAATACACTTTTAATATTAAATTTATTTAAAATTCTATCTGTTTTTAAAGATATGCTCCCCGCAAAAGGTAGGAATGCCACTGACTTGCTTGGATCTCCCGTTGGTTCTTGCGAAGGTCCAAACTGCAGAGCACGATGGATCTGATTGTCAGTATAACCATTCTGCTTGAATACAGCTTTTAGATGGTCCAGCTCTTGTGTCAGGCTATCTGCATCCGGGATGTATGCCCATGTGTAATGTGGAAACGATACAGAAACTTAGCATGCATCAGGTGGTGATGAATAGATACATGGGGAGACTGGTAAAAATATCAGGGAA
This sequence comes from Schistocerca serialis cubense, assembly GCF_023864345.2. Lineage (NCBI taxonomy): Eukaryota > Metazoa > Arthropoda > Insecta > Orthoptera > Acrididae > Schistocerca > Schistocerca serialis. The sequence continues at coordinate 138,623,305 of NC_064638.1, read as the reverse complement.
TAGCCTGGAGTGGGAGGCATGATTATGATAAAACAAAAATGAATGGAGGGTGGCAGGAAACATAGGCAGACAAGCGGATATTAAACGGACCAAGAAGTTCTTTCCAGGACTCCAAGGGATAAGAAAAAACCGATAGATGACTTAATGGGAAGTGAATACATGACATTGATACATATAGTGGAGCAACATGGATGCTTATAGCGGAAGATAATATGCATGCACATGTGTAGAGGGTATGTTTATTCAATAGTGGATGTCAAATGGTGATGCTGAGTACCTAATACATACAGTTCACATACACACACATAAATGGTTAATGTACTGGAAGCATATTACACTGTAAACTTACAAAGCGTTTCAGCAGAGGGACATTTGAAAAGAAATGTTCAGTGTAAAGTGACAGATCTGTGAGTGTTTTGCGAAAGGTGGTGGATAACTGGGGTGAAGTGTCTTCTTAATCTGTTGAATGGGAAGTAGTTCATTGTGTGAGCACATGTTCTGTGCAGTAGACACTTGATTGCTTATATACATATATGATGTTGGTAGCTAAGATTATAAATAAAAATGATTTTAAACAAGCAACTTCCATCATTTTGTGCTCTCTGTGGCTATTTATGATCTACTTTCTCTTATTAAAGTTCTGAAGTTGGAGTACAATGCATATACTAACATCATCATTTTACTGAAATGTCTGAAAATTTGGTTTAGTGGTTCACATTTTGTCACCAAATAATGTGGAAATAAGTTATTGTAAGTCGATTAAAAGGTTTTAATTATTACTGTTTTTATTAACTAATTTTACAGCCAGAAGTGGCACAAGTGGCTTGCAAATCTGCCTGCGAGCACATAGCAAAATCCATTATGGCTTTTATGCTGAGTGATGATGTGAAGCAGATATCAATGGGTGCACTACAACAAATCAACTTGGATACAATACAGTGTGAACGTAAGTTACTGTTTTCATTAGAAAATTATAAAGATAATGTTTGTATGATGCTTAATAATAACTTTAATAAATCACAAGACAAAATTGCTGGCCATTCCCTACATTCAGGGGGTTTATGTTTAATTCTGCTGATGCAAACATATAAAAGTAAAAGTGACACACTGTAGTTTTCGGAACTAATAGTTCCTTCATTGGCAAGGATAGAGGGATAGGCCAGGGAAGGTTAAAAAGGAAGGGCAGGTCACTCATACCCCAGGGCGAGAGAGACCCACCTGTCACTAGGACAAGGGTGCACAAAGATGGAGGAGAAGAGATCTATTATCTCAGGAATGGTGTGGCACTTTTATAGTATCTGTTGGCAGAACTAGATATTTTGCCATATGGAGTTAAGTATTGCCCAGCAATTTTGTCTCATAATTTATGAGTTTTCTATCTTGCAGACGAATCATACGCACAAACAGTACCCTCATCAGCCAGAACATTATGACCACCAACATATTATTGATATAAACCCATCCAGGTGATACCAGTGTCACCTGGCAAGAAATGACTGCTAGTCAAACACACGCACGGTGTACGTAGTATCAGTGAGCATGCTGTCCATGTGTAGAATGGGGAAAGTGTGTGATCTCTCTGAGTTTGACTGAGAGCAGATTGTGGTGTTCCAGAGGCTTGGTACAAGCATTTTGAAAACTGAACGACTTGTCGGGTGTTTGAGGAGTGCTGTGGTGAGTGACTTCAATACATGGAGAAACCAAGATGAAACCACGTCCAGACGTCGTGGGGTTGAGCAGCCACCCCTCATTACATAGGCCGGACAGAATGGTAAAACAGGACAGGCAGTAAACAGTGGCAGAACTAACATCACACTGGACAGAGTACAAGTGTGTCTGAACACACAGTACACCGAACACACTTAACGATGGGCCTCCACAGCTGATGACCCATACAAGTGCCAATGTTAACTCCACGACATCGGCAACTACAACTGAAATGGGCATTTGATCAGCAGCACTGGACATTGGCACAGTGGCAGAGTACTGCATGGTCTGATGAATCCCAATACCTTCTTCAGCACACTGTTGGGAGGGCACAGTTTCATCGTCTTCCGGGCAATGGCTCCTTGACATCTTCATAGGGGACAGAAACTAGCTGGTGGCAGCTCCATTACGCTCTGGGGAACGTTCACATGGGCATCCATGGGTCCAGTGGAGCTGGTGCAAGGCACCATGATGGCCAAGAAGTATTGTACACTGTCTCACCCCTTCATGACGATCATGTTTCACAACAGTAGTGGCAGTTTTCAACAAGATAATGCGCCATGTCACAAGACCAGGTGTGTTGCGGAGCGGTTCGAGGAACACAGAGGTGAGTTCCAATTGATGTGCTGGCCCCCCAACTTGACAGTTCTGAACCTGATTGAACACTTCTGAAACATGATTGAACATGGCAACAGAAGTCATCACCCCCTCCCCAAAATTTACGGGAATTATGTGACTTGTGTGTACAGATGTGGTGCCAACACACTCCAGTGACTTACCAAGAACACATTGCTTCCGTGCCACAATGCATCTCCACTGTTATCCATGCCGAAGGTGGACGTACTATCTTTTAGGTAGATGGTAATAATGTTATGGCTGATCAGTATAAAAAGATATAGTGATTTGATATTTAGGAGAGCACAACTGTTGTGTGGTTTTATTAAGTATTTTTGCATTTGAAGGGTATAATGAGGGATGCCATATGTTTCAGGGTTGGGTGACAGTTGCAATTGCAGTAACTCCACAATATAATTTTATGACGCAGTATTATGCTTCATAATGCAGCCTACCTCATTACATTTTATTGCATAATATATAAGCACAGTCATCTGCATTTTGAATTCTATTTGTGCTTAATTCTGCATGAAAGATTTTGTACATTTTATTAAAAAGAATATTTGTATTGAAGTTTTGCAAACTGACCTGCAGCAGCAACATATAGTGTGCCAGTATGCAGGCACTTCACTCGTAGATGCATGACGTGTTTCCTTAATATGGCAACATGTGTAGCATAATGTTCTCCATGGTACTCAAAATTTGTCAGTTTTTGAGGAAGCTTGTGTGGTTAATTAGTGTGAACGTACCATCAAAATACACAATGATACAAATTGTGTAGTATACTGCATTTACTCATATATGGAAATGTTACCGTATATGCTTATAGTGATGTTTGATTGTGCATTTCATGTAATTTTGAAACAGTGTATGCCAAGCTACCTCTGCATGCTTATTTTTAGACCTGAAGATTGTTGTTATTACCGGAAAACAATAACCTGATAATAAACATTTGTGGTCCATGACTGGATTTATAATAGAATAAATACTTCCTGAATTGCTGGAGAATCGTACTGTGACTATGTTGCAACTTCCTGTTCTTTTTAACTCCTTAAACACATCATGCTAATTGGAACTCGTGAGTGAGTCCTTCTGCTGACTTCATGTGAATTTTTTATAACCATCTACACCTGTACATGAGGTCAACCTCACCTTGGTTTATCTGTGGTTACTTCTTCTTGTTTCCACTTCACTGTCACATCAACAACAGTACACCTGCACAACTCCGGGAAGGTCAAATGTCCTTGATGGACTTGTTACTCAGGTGACATCCAATGACTAGTCTGTGTTCGAAGTTACACAGCTCTCCTGACTGACCCATCCTGCTGTTATCACTTCTCTGCTGACAACACAATATTCGTCATGTCCTTGTACACTGGCAGGTCTGTCTATTGTGACATCTAGTTTTCAATTCTACATATTTAAAGGCATCCAGATACATTTTTTCAGACAGTTTATCATCATCTGTATTCTCTCTGTTGTGTAATCTATTTTACTTGTCCTAATTTGAAAACTGAAAGTATACTTATATAGGATGTGGTTTTTCCAATGTATTTTATCATTGTCGTTGTACTACAATTCAGTAATATCCTATTTATCACACTTACTTTTTATTTATAGTGATTTCTATTAATTGATATGTCTTTGCAATGTTTTTATTTATATATTTTTGTGGTTAATGTGTTGTCTCAACTGTTGTGAAGTATATTAGAACAATGTTAAGGTAGATAAGTTGGTGAACTATGTGCTCTGTCCAGAGAGAGATGAAAGAAATCTTCCACAGGAATGTTCTGTCCATCTGTCTTGCCTGCCTTTGTCCCATACCACATGCTTCAGCTGGTCTCTTTAGTATTGGCAGTACTGCATGTCTCATAAGGGAATCAATGATTACATTTTATACTCTCTTTAAACATTGCTACATGTATTGTCAGTGAACATTATGGTAAAAAATTTGCCCTCATGAAACACATACTTACTCAAAAGTCTTCATTAAATATTCAGTACACAAGAAAATGAACATGATAGGTGGGACTGGCAGAATGATGCTATTGGCTGTCACATCTCACGATACAAAAGTTTTCTACAAAACAAGGTCACAGTGTTACAGCACAGTTGTACAACTGAAGCAATCCCGTAGTGGAAGAAGCCAACAGCAAAGCCAGAGTGTATGGGAGCAGTGACAGGGTATTGTCCCCAATAACTTTGATGACTTCCAGAGTCATTATCAACAAATCATACAAAAAAATACATTTCCATTCTCTGCTGCATGTCACCATCACTGATTTTCATTTATGCACAGCACTTCAGACACTATTAATTATGGATTTGGTTGTGCATAAATGAAAAAAAAAAAAAAAACAGTTCCTTTTTGTGTTAATGTTATATCTCTTATAGCTTACAGAATTCCCAAAGCTTTACAATTTTGTAGACATTAGCATTTTGTCACTTCAGATCAGTTTTAAGATGCTGTCTTGGTCTCATTTGCCATAGGCATAAACATTGTCACCATGTAATGTTATTATTCTGTTTACACTCCCAAAATGAGATGAGATCACTGAGTACAATGGTTTCCATCGTAGTAAAAATTTCAATTGCATTATATCTCATTAATAACTTTTAAGTGCCTCTGGAGCTAACAGTGTACATTATCTCCAAAGAAACTGTTTTTAAAAATATTTTGTACAATATTTTCATTCTGAAAATGTACTTACGTGATGTAAGAACTGCCACAAGAAGAAAATCACTAAGTCCTATGAATGTAAAGCACTAATGTGTCAGAGTGATGACAACATTCAGTAATCATGTGCAATGAATAAAAAAGATACCTTGTTCCAAAGCAAACAAAATAATTAAGCAGTGGTGGTACACATAATTTTGAATGTTGTCACTTTTGTCATAGCTTTTCCACAAGCTTGAATGGAAAAGGACAAATATTTTTAATATCCGCTTCATTAAAAGTCTCTAAAGCCAACATACATCAACAAAAAATGAAAAATGAACACATTTGAAGAGATAATGAAAAAATGATATGTTTGTATGGAACACTGAGTTTCGAAGATAAAATTTGTTCACAATATGTCAGGTAATGGGAAATTTGAGGAGGAAGGCCAGAATGTAACAAGGAGCTTATAATGGTAATATGAGATTATGGAGCCAACGAAAAGATCCAGTAACATCCGCAATGGCTGCATTTGTAGAACTGTTAGATGTCAAGCACTGTAAAAAGAGTAAAAGATTTCAAATAGCATATTCAAAAGAGGAAATCCGGAAAACTTTCTTCATTAATAATTAAAGGAGCTATGATAAATATTATTTGAATTATACACAATTAATTATTGCTGTGGTAATGGAAGCCACTGAATATAAAAACAATAGCCCAAGATTGGAGCATTTCAGATGGCTTATTGATATTTTTTGTTGTTAAACCAGTGTAAAGTAGGATATGAACTAAGTGGGAGCAGTGGATTGGTTAAGAAAGTACTGATATTTGGCAGCAGCTGGGACTCAACATTGTGATCTACACTTTAGTAAATGATGTCAACAGACACTGTGTCATATCTTTCACCAAGATGAGCACAAATTTGTTGTTGTGTAAACGATTTAGTGTTTCTTATTAATCAAGCCTCCTACTAATATAAATGTAGAGCAATTTTAAAAAGCAAACAAGAGAAACATAGTAATCCATTTGACAATTTCCTCTTACAAAAGCATTCTCTATTTTGTAATGTGTCCATTTCATAATGTGTGCATTCTGTAATGTATGACTTCAGAAGCACATTAAATAAATTGCAGATTCTGAGGTAAAGTATCTTTTACACAGAATTTGCGGCATCAGAACCTGTTCCTGGTCTGGAAGAGGGTGCTCTACTGCAGTACTTTGGAGATTTACGGCAACTTCTTGATCTCTTTATGTCTTGGGATTGGCCTACATACTTTCATGACTATGGTCAAGAGAACAGCAAATATCAACGCGTCAGTCCAAACACAGCAGTGCTTTTGCTTGAGAAGTAAGTATTTGCATAAGGCTCATTAAATAAAATGATTATATTCATTCATAACACAAATTCTTATGCCACTGCAGGTTGCGCGAGGCAGACAAGAAGAATGTGTTTTCTGTCCTGAAAAAAAGTGAACGGGACAAGAAGAAACTTTTGGAAACTGTCCTGCGTCAACTGAGGCAGTTGGCACAAACAACAGCCACAGCAACAGTGACTGGTGTAGCAGCCTCTCCCACGATGGCAACATCAGCAGCCACTGCTGCCTCTTCACCAGCTCCCCCAGTTCTAACATGAGCTGGGGAAAAGAGCCATATGTGTCTCGTTATGTTTGTATTATTCAAGCAACAGAAGTGGCATTAAAAGGATTTTATGTGTGTTCTGCATATTTGTGCTGATACTTCAGGGTATATGTTGATATTTAAAGTATATATAGACCACCATCTCTGCTACTGCTGTAGCTGGGGTGGTGATTTACATATACTTTAAACCTATTGAGTGTGAGCAAGTTGCTTCTGTGGATAAAGGATCCAGATGGAGTTTGTTCCTTTCGAGAACTGAGTGTGCCAGATTTGTAAGGAATGTAACATTTTCCTGATAAATAGACTTCCTGTGTATTGTAATTTGTATTATTTTTGTCGTTGCACTGACTCCCTTCTACTGAGTTTATTGTGATAACTTATGTGCTTGTAGAAAATAAACCCTTACCAGTTACAATAATGCTTCTAAAGCCACTAAGACCCCTCCGATGTAAACAGTGAGTAAATTAAGAGCAGCTGTATTGTGACTGTGTTTCCTCATAAATGGGTCTACCTTGCAATTACTCTTTAGAGTTTATATAAGCCTTTCTGGTTGCTGGTGACATACTCCACAATAATGGTGCAATGCATTGCTTGAAGCAGTGCCTCTGCAAGTATGGGGAGGAGTCTTAAGAGCAGAAAGATTTTGAAACTGAAGCATAGATATGAATTATATTTAAGAAACTACTTCAATATTGCTAAATATAAACATGGGCTAACAACTTGCAGTAAATAAGACAATGAATCCTATGATTATTTAAAAGAAAACAAAAGTTAAATGAAAAAAAGGAAAACAATGAGGAACTGGGACAAAAACATAACACACTGTGTATCCACTTTTCTGCAGTCCTCTTTCCAGCAACGGCAAGTGCATGCTGTGCTTTGTTTCTCTACTGAGCATCAACAGTAATGGTGTGGATGTGTTTCAGCATTATTTTTCAAATTAATTCATGTGGAACAGAACAGAATAGTAGAGGCACACTGTATGCCTACATGTATGACGGATACAAATATGTTTAAGAGCCATTTCATGTGAGTCAATTTCCAAAATATTAATTCTGGGAGGGAAAATCCAATTGATATGGTAGACAACAACCAAATCCAATTGGTTACTTGCTGAATGTGCTGGATACCAGCTTGCCACTGTACTATAGTTCATCCTTACATAAAAGAATATTCATTGTCATGCAAGCTTGTCAAGATCAGGGCTAATATCAAAGATATGAAAGAAGTATACCCTGCAATTTTGGGCTAGTGAGTGTTTGCAGGAGATGTAGAAATGTCACATTAACACAAGACACATTGTTTCCAGACCATAACTTCATCAGTCTCCTGTCATTGTAACCAACTTTTAGAACAAATATTCATTTGACATTTGCAGGAAACACTGTTAAAATTGGTTGTCAGGAAATGCCATCAATTTACTATTAGTGTAGATTCTGTAGATTAGACAGAACAAAACTGTTTGCTTTCCAGGACAGACACATGGACTTGCTACTTAAATCTTTGAAGGGAGTTTCGTGTAAGCCCTTGTCTTTGTCTTTAATTTTTGTGACATTAATCAGTTAAATACTGTCATCACAAGTGTTCTGTTATTTTAGTCTCATCTGTTAAAGATGTTAATGAAATTCAAACCCTCTAGGCTGATTTTGGTTTTCCGTTGATTCATGGTGCTGACCATATTGTTTCTCTCCTTTATTAAGTGTAGCACGTTTGTATGTGCTTTTCCTTTTCAGTTCCAGAACATAGCATAAAAATGTAAAACCCATAGTGTTGTACTATTTTATGTTGACATTCATGTTATTGCTTCTGTTTTTGTCACAGGTTAATTTTTTCTTTTTTTTTCCAACTATTATATTTGAAACCACAGGATTTGAAATCCAACTCCTCATTTTTTTATATATTATCACTAAATGAAGAGAGTGTATAAAGGAAAAATACAATTCAATATTTAAATTAACTGTAATTAAATTTCAAAAACATCTCTGCAACTGAATAAAAAATTCTGTGAATCAATGTGACTAGTCTCCGTTTCATTATCTCAAGGTTACTCCACAAAACAGCAGCTAACTCCATGTTTGATTTCATAAGTTGTAATGACTGCCTCTTGGAGACAAACATTGTATTGAAAGAAGGAATAACAATTATAACCAGGCTTCATAGAAACGTACTAGTCACTATTACTGCTAGCAGTCTCTGTAATACTTGTTTACGAATCTTGGCAGACAGTCGTGGCCAAATAACAGCTCATGTTTATAACATGTTAATATGTACATTATGGTCAGGCTTTTTTATTTAACTATATTCACAGATGTAACTTCAGATATTGTTTGAAAATGAAGACAGTCACAATGGAACTGAGAGAGATTTAGTATTAAAGTGTTGTGTTTGTTATCTTGAGGACTGTAGTTGGAATTCCAATCTGCATACCACACAGAAGGAATTCTGTTTTGCAATTTATACAGATTATTTTCAGCAAATGTCCAGGCATGTCTGAAAGACAGACACCACACATTCATATAATTGATTCGCCTCTATGGGCAGTGAGTCCACAACCTCTAGTGGGGATGCACAGGTACTGCAGATAGGTGGCGCTATGTGGGTATGTGAGTCAGTCGGGGAGCATGTCAGGACACTCCCTACATTTGCAATAAACACTGTGTCCAGGTGACGTAGTGGTTAATGTGGCTGCCTAGCAGCAGGAGACCACAGGTTCGAGTCCCAGTCCTGCACACATTTTCACTCGTAGCCACTGATATTATTAGTTCATTCTCTTTCCTTTTCTTATTCTCCTTTTATTTACATAATAAGTTAGTTCTCAGCCTGTAATAGCCCTATAAAGTCATACCTGTGTTCCTTACAGGTGTTTTGGAGTATTATTTTATCCACAGTTAACTGCTCTGTGCAAGTCCTTAAATAATGCAAAAAATAAGAAACACTCTGTATTAGTTACATAGAATATTCTTTAATTTGTGTCTTGCCTTAATTTATTATTTTATACTGTCAGACCAGAAAAGAGAACATATAGCCTTTTCAGGTAGATACAATCCAGCTGGGAGCAGTGAATATGAATTACTACTTTGTTTGGGATCCATTAAATTTGATAAAGCTTTTGACTCTGTTACAACAAAACCTCGACTAATAGCACTTGATAAACACATGATTCGACCTGTGTCACTACAGTGAGAATTATATACATCTGTGCTACAGCTTCCATTAGACTTCATCATTATAGCGACATATTTAGAAAGAGGTGTCATGCAAGATTTCTTATCAACAAAATTCTTCTCGGTAGCCCCAGAGGAAGTTTGCATATCCTTAAACTGCAAAATGAAGTAAGATATTAATGGCAAATACTCCAACTTTGTCAACAAATGGAAGAACTTCAAACAGCAAACTTCTAAATCAGTTACAATAGGACTGAAGTAATGTATAACCAATGTGTCAAAAAGCAAATTATATAATACCATGGAGTCATATAACCAGTAGATTTGTTTTTATGGCAGACGGCTAAGAAAATAAACACAAGAGCAAAGATGGTGTGGAATGCTCTTGGTAAATGAAATAAATTTTTCAAAACTAAGTTTCTAATGTTTTTGAAAAGGAAAGTTAAAAGTTGTTGTATATTATCAGTCTGCGGTTATGAACAGACATGGACAATGAATGCAATTAGTGATTGTCTCAGTGAGCAATGGAGACGTGTGTGCAGAGTATTGTTAGGAGAGAGGAAAATATTAAATTGAAGCAAGAAATGATTAAGACTCTAACTTGGTTTAAATGGAGGTAGATGTAACATGTAGCTAGGTCCATAAATGGATTGAACACACCTCTGCTTGATTTCATCACGTAAAAAAGAGCAATATGTGAACTTAGTAGAAGGTGGGTAGACGACATTGAAAAACACACAACAATAACATGGATGTGTATATCTCAAAACTATAATGCATGGAGAAGCCTGCAAGAGGCTTTTATCCTGCAGTTGACCTATTGGCAGAGTCCCGACATCTTCCTCAGTCAAGCACCGTAGCGGCTAAGTTGTTGCGGCGAAGTATGACATCCACTGACTAACCATCAGTCCATCCATCCAGACGACTTTTCTTCGTCTCGTCTTTCTCCCCTTAAAGGACCACCTCATGTCCGTTTGTTGGAGGTATTTATTCGGTGTTTCGCCATTGTCGCGAAGTTTCTAGGGTGGCAACTGACGCTTCGGTCATTGATCTATGCTTCTCAAGTTGGGCAGAAACGTGACCAATGTCAATGTTGTAGCTTTCCTTGTTTTACTTCTATGCTGGCTTGGTCTGGCATTGCCCTGTCGTCCTCCCTCGCATCGCCAGATACGTCATGCACATGACTTCAGTATGATGAGAGCATTGACCACTGGTGTGTGAACTGTGCTGGTCATTGTTCTCCTTGGAAGCATTGCCCATCTGAGTCGTTGATCCGTTGAAGATGTGCAAATTGTGCTGGTTATTGTTCTCCTTGGAAGCATTGCCCATCTCAGCCGTTGATCTGTCAAAGTGCTGACTGCTGCTGTGCAAACTCCGCTGGTCATAAGCCTCCTTGTTTGACTGCTACCGCTTCTGAATATTATGTCTTAAAGTATCAAAGTCCCTAAAATGTTCACTTAACCTTACGTATTTTTCTGTTGGATCTCTGCTTTGACAACATAAAAGAACATAATTATTATAAACCCTACAGTGGATGTCAAAAGGCTGGTGATGAGAACCATGAAGATAGAACCACTGTTACATTGCCATATCATTGAGGAATAAATCACTATCTTGGGTGAGTAACAATCAAATGCATTCGACAACAAGAATAAAAAAATTTCTAACACCTAACAATGGGTAGGAATTATAGAAGGTATAGGATTAGGTCCACTATCAGGCACCGTCATAGAATTTACCTGGAATGGAAATGTTTTAAAAACTGAAATGTTTTACATTCACTATATCTTGTCATAATGACAATGAAATCTATTCTTGGAATCCTTAGAGTGAGGTATAGGTTATGTATGCTTATTGATATGGTGTGTCAGTATGAAAGTTTATATTTGTGAACCAGAACTGTTTGAGGTGTTTTCAGTGCTGTTGTTAGAAGATTCAGTTAACCCTTTTCATTTATTATTAAATACCAACAAAGGGAAAAGAGTGATCAATCTGGGAATGTGCTACTTCAATAGTATCATTCCCACCTGTGTGATCTCCAACAGATAAGCTCTTTGGTACAGGTGAGAGATTCAGTGTTATGGAGAAGTACCGACAATGGGCTGTTACTTGCATTCTCACTTCTCAAGTGATCTGTCACCCTGATGGTGTTTATAGTAAAAGTGAACTTATTCAGTCTTGACAGTAAGCTTGTTGTATTTTCTTGAAGCTGTGGACCTGCAACTCAGTTCCACTAATTATACTGTGCAGACTTCTCCATTGTCTGCAGAAGGCTGTAGCCGCTTTTGAAAGAACTCTTCTATTTTTATACATTAAAAGAATTTGCAATTGTGAATAAGGACAATGATCAGCTGTAGAATGGAATGACAATTCGTGCCAGACCAGGACCCAAACCCGGATTGCCCATTTATCAAGAGTGGTTGCCTTACCATTTGGCTAGCCATGCATGACTCACAGCCAGACCCAAACTTCCATATGTCGTCAACCACGTGTCTGTAACCTGTACTTGTACATCCATCATGTATATTCCCATACAGGTCAGGTGTTGTACTTTGAAAGTCACTTGCCCGATATCGGCAGATTCTGATTATGGTGCAAAGTTCCTTTGGACATGCATGTGCCTGCACTGCAATATTGTATTTATCTGCCAATACTGGGAAAGCGACTTTCAAGTACAACGTCTGACCTGTACAGGAATATACATAATCGATGTGTGAGACATGTGGTTGACAACATATGGAAGTTTCGATCTGGCCGTGAGTCATGCACAGATAGCCAAATGGTGAGGCAACTGCTCACAATAAGCGGGAATTCCGGGTTCGAGTCCCAGACCGGCACAATTTTTCACTGTTGTCATTCCATTCAACAGCTGATGGAAGCCCTTATTTGCGATTGTGAATTCATTTAATGTATTTCATAACGGCTGTAGTCGCTGCATGCAAAAGAACTTTGCATCATATCACTTCATGATAGAACTTGTAGGGAACAAAAGGAATGTGATGAAAAGCAATGACTTTTTGTTTACATGCAATCTTTTGAAATGAATTGTATTAATTTTTTAGTTCATCTTAGAATGTCAGAACAAACATGATGTTTATCTGTTATATAGTACTTGATTTATAGGACTCTGCACGATGTATAAACTTTTTATTTGCATATCTCTCTCTCTCTCTCTCTCTCTCTCTCTAGTTCTGAATTTATAGAAGTTGAAAAGCATTGACCTGGTAATTTTTGTGTAATTTAAACAAAATATTGTTTCATTTTTCTCATTCATAATTTATAGCAATAGTTCTACTTAGTGACCATGTCAGTGTCATCAGTTCATGCATTACACCCATTGACCTGTTGCAAACTTCAAACTTGACCTTTTCTTTGGTCATCTCACTCTTCCAAACTCTCTAGGCTTACAATGGTAGAGAGCATAACTGGATCATTGGTGACATTAAAAAAAAGGGAAACCTACAATCAAATAATGCATTGATCTATTAACAAAAGTTGGTGGGGAAACAATGAAAATAAGGGAGGTAAAAAATTGTAAAAGTGCTTTCTCAGTAAGTACTTGATATAATCATAATCAGATGCTGGCACATTTAGAAACATGTCTTTTAACAATCTTGTAATTATACTGAGGTGTCATATGTTATCACATTCATATACTGTATTTTAATATTTGCACAATGTTTAGTGTTGACAATCATAATTAAGTTTCAATTTTTTGTCAGGGAATTAAAAAATTAAACTGGAATCTCTGTTATTGAATATAGTGGTCAGAGATTTAGGGCAGTGTTAGATGCTGAAATACTGTTATGATTATCTTGAAAGCCACAGTACTGTCCTCATCCTCAACTGTTGTCTTCACTCTTTCTTTTTGAAAATTTTACTATGGCAACCATGCACATATGTGCCCAAATACACACCATTTGCTGTCAATTTCTATAAATAAAATAATGCTAAAATTTTTCCAAAAACACATTTGACTGAATTATTGTTATGACACAGCTTTAAATCACAAGAGTGTTTTACTGGGCATATGTTGCTGAATACACCACAGCCAAGAGATAGATATTTTTGGGATTTTTATAACTGCAGAGTACGAGTGACAATTTGACATTCTGGCAAAACTCTTAAACACTAAATAATTCATGATTAACTTTATAGGTTATATTCTGTGCTTAATTTATAATTTGAAAGTTAAAGCAATGTCAGTGACATGTTTACAACAAAGGAAATATTTTGCAGACGAACTTTATGTAATATCTGATCTGTCTTCCTTCACTTCCATAGAAAGTACCCGTACAAAGGTAATGTTTCTCGAACGATTCATTCACACATAATGTTCCAAAATCCCATCATGAAGGCACCGTCAGGGATGTGGAACCAGTCAACTAATACATTCACAGTTAGTAGCAGATAATACATTCACAGTTAGTAGCAGCCACTGTATGCTAGTAACACATTATGACTAGTGCTACTAATTTACTCATGCTGATAATTAGAAGAGTTACTTCTAGATTACTTTATACCAGGAGAAAAACAGTAACTGTGAAATGAACCTCTGGTTCTCATCTTAGACTACTAAGCTGCTGTTTTTACCTAGTACTGAAATAGACCCCCCCCCCCCCCCCCCCCCCCCATGAACCATGGACCTTGCTGTTGGTGGGGAGGCTTGCGTGCCTCAGCGATACAGATGGCCGTACCATAGGTGCAACCACAAAGGAGGGGTATCTGTTGAGAGGCCAGACAAACATGTGGTTCCTGGAAAGGGGCAGCAGCCTTTTCAGTAGTTGCAGGGGCAACAGTCTGGATGATTGACTGATCTGGCCTTGTAACATTAACCAAAACGGCCTTGCTGTGCTGGTACTGCGAACGGCTGAAAGCAAGGGGAAACTACAGCCGTAATTTTTCCCGAGGACATGCAGCTTTACTGTATGATTAAATGATGGTGGCATCCTCTTGGGTAAAATATTCCGGAGGGAAAATAGTCCCCCATTCGGATCTCCGGGCGGGAACTACTCAGGAGGACGTCGTTATCAGGAGAAAGAAAACTGGCGTTCTACGGATCGGAGCGTGGAATGTCAGATACCTTAATCAGGCAGGTAGGTTAGAAAATTTAAAAAGGGAAATGGATAGGTTAAAGTTAGATATAGAGGGAATTAGTGAAGTTCGGTGGAAGGAGGAACAAGACTTTTGGTCAGGTGATTACGGGGTTATAAATACAAAATCAAATAGGGGTAATGCCGGAGTAGGTTTAATAATGAATAAAAAAATAGGAGTGCAGGTTAGCTACTACAAACAGCATAGTGAATGCATTATTGTGGCCAAGATAGACACAAAGCCCATGCCTACTACGGTAGTACAAGTTTATATGCCAACTAGCTCTGCAGATGATGAAGAAATAGATGAAATGTATGACGAGATAAAAGAAATTATTCAGGTAGTGAAGGGAGATGAAAATTTAATAGTCATGGGTGACTGGAATTCGTCAGTAGGAAATGGGAGAGAAGGAAACATAGTAGGTGAATATGGATTGGGGGGAAGGAATGAAAGAGGAAGCCGCTTTGTAGAATTTTGCACAGAGCATAACTTAATCATAGCTAACACTTGGTTCAAGAATCATAAAAGAAGGTTGTATACCTGGAAGAATCCTGGAGATACTAAAAGGTATCAGATAGATTATATAATGGTAAGACAGAGATTTAGGAACCAGGTTTTAAATTGTAGGACATTTCCTGGGGCAGATGTGGATTCTGACCACAATATATTGGTTATGAACTGCAGATTGAAACTGAAGAAACTGCAAAAAGGTGGGAATTTAAGGAGATGGAACCTGGATAAACTGAAAGAACCAGAGGTTGTAGAGAGTTTCAGGGAGAGCATAAGGGAACAATTGACAGGAATGGGGGAAATAAATACAGTAGAAGAAGAATGGGTAGCTCTGAGGGATGAAGTAGTGAAGGCAGCAGACGAACAAGTAGGTAAAAAGACGAGGGCTAATAGAAATCCTTGGGTAACAGAAGAAATATTGAATTTAATTGATGAAAGGAGAAAATATAAAAATGCAGTAAATGAAGCAGGCAAAAAGGAATACAAACGTCTCAAAAATGACATCGACAGGAAGTGCAAAATGGCTAAGCAGGGATGGCTGGAGGACAAATGTAAGGATGTAGAGGCTTGTCTCACTAGGAGTAAGATAGATACTGCCTACAGGAAAATTAAAGAGACCTTTGGAGAGAAGAGAACCACTTGTATGAATATCAAGAGCTCAGATGTCAACCCAGTTATAAGCAAAGAAGGGAAGGCAGAAAGGTGGAAGGAGTATATAGAGGGTTTATACAAGGACGATGTACTTGAGGACAATATTATGGAAATGGAAGAGGATGTAGATGAAGACGAAATGGGAGATAAGATACTGCGTGAAGAGTTTGACAGAGCACTGAAAGACCTGAGTCGAAACAAGGCCCCGGGAGTAGACAACATTCCATTAGAACTACTGATGGCCTCGGGAGAGCCAGTCATGACAAAACTCTACCATTTGGTGAGCACGATGTATGAGACAGGCGAAATACCCTCAGACTTCAAGAAGAATATAATAATTCCAATCCCAAAGAAAGCAGGTGTTGACAGATGTGAAAATTACCGAACTGTCGGTTTAATAAGTCACAGCTGCAAAATACTAACACGAATTCTTTACAGACGAATGGAAAAACTGGTAGAAGCCGACCTCGGGGAAGATCAGTTTGGATTCCATAGAAATGTTGGAACACGTGAGGCAATACTGACCTTACGACTTATCTTAGAAGAAAGATTAAGAAAAGGCAAACCTACGTTTCTAGCATTTGTAGACTTAGAGAAAGCTTTTGACAATGTTAACTGGAATACTCTCTTTCAAATTCTGAAGGTGGCAGGGGTAAAATACAGGGAGCGAAAGGCTATTTACAATTTGTACAGAAACCAGATGGCAGTTATAAGAGTCGAGGGGCATGAAAGGGAAGCAGTGGTTGGGAAAGGAGTGAGACAGGGTTGTAGCCTCTCCCTGATGTTATTCAATCTGTATATTGAGCAAGCAGTAAAGGAAACAAAAGAAAAATTCGGAGTAGGTATTCAAATTCATGGACAAGAAGTAAAAACTTTGAGGTTCGCCGATGACATTGTAATTCTGTCAGAGACAGCAAAGGACTTGGAAGAGCAGTTGAACGGAATGGACAGTGTCTTGAAAGGAGGATATAAGATGAACATCAACAAAAGCAAAACGAGGATAATGGAATGTAGTCAAATTAAGTCGGGTGATGCTGAGGGAATTAGATTAGGAAATCAGACACTTAAAGTAGTAAAGGAGTTTTGCTATTTACGGAGTAAAATAACTGATGATGGTTGAAGTAGAGAGGATATAAAATGTAGACTGGCAATGGCAAGGAAATCGTTTCTCAAGAAGAGAAATTTGTTAACATCGAGTATAGATTTAAGTGTCAGAAAGTCGTTTCTGGAAGTATTTGTATGGAGTGTAGCCATGTATGGGAGTGAAACATGGACGATAACTAGTTTGGACAAGAAGAGAATAGAAGCTTTCGAAATGTGGTGCTACAGAAGAATGCTGAAGATAAGGTGGGTAGATCACGTAACTAATGAGGCGGTATTGAATAGGATTGGGGCGAAGAGAAGTTTGTGGCACAACTTGACTAGAAGAAGGGATCGGTTTGTAGGACATGTTTTGAGGCATCAAGGGATCACAAATTTAGCATTGGAGGGTACCGTGGAGGGTAAAAATCGTAGAGGGAGACCAAGAGATGAATACACTAAGCAGATTCAGAAGGATGTAGGTTGCAGTAGGTACTGGGAGATGAAGAAGCTTGCACAGGATAGAGTAGCATGGAGAGCTGCATCAAACCAGTCTCAGGACTGAAGACCACAACAACAACAACTGAAATAGACCAAAATAAGCTCTTTCTGTATTGGCAACGTCAAGGAATGTGTAATAGGAACATTAGAGATAAGCAAAATTTACATACCTGGATCCCAGTATTCTGATGCATACCAGCAACTTGTTATAAGACTGTGATTCATACAGTATAAGGAAATTATTTTTTCATCCAGTATTATGGCTGTGAAATACACTGTTCATCCTAAACTCACTGTTGTTGTTGTTGTTGTTGTTGTTGTTGTTGTTAGCCACCAGTACCACTACAGAGTATATGTATTGGCATGTAAGTGTGTGAATCATTAGACACCAAAAGAGCCATCTACAAAATGTTCATGTTGCACTCTTCTGTAGAATAAATACTTGTTCATCTTAGCTGCATTGCACCAAGGTACTGATGACTAAAAGTCTGCTGGCAATCCTATCTGCCAATGAATGCAAAGAAAGAAGTTTCTAAGTACAAAGCAGGCAGAATGGAGCATCTTGTTAACTTATCTTCATGATTGTGTCACTATGACTTGTTATCGATCTGGAGGCAAGGTGTCTCATCTGGTGTGTACCCATTCATATCTATACTTCTTACAACTGCAAGTTATCTGTTTGGAACTCTGTAATGTGAATATTTGTAAAATTAAGCTGTTTGCTGTGAACCAGTTATGAGCTTGCTACATTACCCTCCTGGTTATATCAGCAACAACTCACCATGGCACAGAATGTGTCTGTAGTTTCGCAAGTGAGACACATTTTTCTCTGTAAAATCAAGGCTACATACTAGCCATTTATGCAGCAAAGCTCTTTATATATATATATATATATATATATATATATAAAAAAAACAAAGATGAGGTGACTTAACGAACGAAAGCGCTGGCAGGTCGATAGACACACAAAGAAACACAAACATACACACAAAATTCAAGCTTTCGCAACAAACTGTTGCCTCATCAGGAAAGAGGGAAGGAGAGGGGAAGACGAAAGGAAGTGGGTTTTAAGGGAGAGGGTAAGGAGTCATTCCAATCCCGGGAGCGGAAAGACTTACCTTAGGGGGAAAAAAGGACAGGTATACACTCGCACTCATGCACATATCCATCCACACATACAGACACAAGCAGACATATTTAAAAGACAAAGAGTTTGGGCAGAGATGTCAGTCGAGGTAGAAGTGTAGAGGCAAAGAAGTTGTTGAAAGACAGGTGAGGTATGAGTGGCGGCAACTTGAAATTAGCGGAGATTGAGGCCTGGCGGATGACGAGAAGAGAGGATATACTGAAGGGTAAGTTCCCATCTCCGGAGTTCGGATAGGTTGGTGTTGGTGGGAAGTAGCCAGATAACCCGGACGGTGTAACACTGTGCCAAGATGTGCTGGCTGTGCACCAAGGCATGTTTAGCCACAGGGTGATCCTCATTACCAACAAACACTGTCTGCCTGTGTCCATTCATGCGAATGGACAGTTTGTTGCTGGTCATTCCCACATAGAATGCATCACAGTGTAGGCAGGTCAGTTGGTAAATCACGTGGGTGCTTTCACACGTGGCTCTGCCTTTGATCGTGTACACCTTCCGGGTTACAGGACTGGAGTAGGTGGTGGTGTGAGGGTGCATGGGACAGGTTTTGCATCGGGGGCGGTTACAAGGATAGGAGCCAGAGGGTAGGGAAGGTGGTTTGGGGATTTCATAGGGATGAACTAACAGGTTACGAAGGTTAGGTGGGCGGCGGAAAGACACTCTTGGCGGAGTGGGGAGGATTTCATGAAGGATGGATCTCATTTCAGGGCAGGATTTGAGGAAGTCGTATCCCTGCTGGAGAGCCACATTCAGAGTCTGGTCCAGTCCGGGAAAGTATCCTGTCACAAGTGGGGCACTTTTGTGGTTCTTCTGTGGGGGATTCTGGGTTTGAGGGGATGAGGAAATGGCTCTGGTTATTTGCTTCTGTACCAGGTCGGGAGGGTAGTTGCGGGATGCGAAAGCTGTTGTCAGGTTGTTGGTGTAATGATTTAGGGATTCCGGACTGGAGCAGATTCGTTTGCCACGAAGACCTAGGCTGTAGGGAAGGGACCGTTTGATGTGGAATGGGTGGCAGCTGTCATAATGGAGGTACTGTTGCTTGTTGGTGGGTTTGATGTGGACGGACGTGTGAAGTTGGCCATTGGACAGGTGGAGGTCAACGTCAAGGAAAGTGGCATGGGATTTGGAGTAGGACCAGGTGAATCTGATGGAACCAAAGGAGTTGAGGTTGGAGAGGAAATTCTGGAGTTCTTCTTCACTGTGAGTCCAGATCATGAAGATGTCATCAATAAATCTGTACCAAACTTTGGGTTGGCAGACTTGGGTAACCAAGAAGGCTTCCTCTAAGCGACCCATGAATAGGTTGGCGTACGAGGGGGCCATCCTGGTACCCATGGCTGTTCCCTTTAATTGTTGGTATGTCTGGCCTTCAAAAGTGAAGAAGTTGTGGGTCAGGATGAAGCTGGCTAAGGTAATGAGGAAAGAGGTTTTAGGTAGGGTGGCAGGTGGTCGGCGTGAAAGGAAATGCTCCATCGCAGCGAGGCCCTGGACGTGCGGAATATTTGTGTATAAGGACATGGCATCAATGGTTACAAGGATGGTTTCCGGGGGTAACAGATTTGGTAAGGATTCCAGGCGTTCAAGGAAGTGGTTGGTGTCTTTGATGAAGGATGGGAGACTGCATGTAATGGGTTGAAGGTGTTGATCTACGTAGGCAGAGATACGTTCTGTGGGGGCTTGGTAACCAGCTACAATGGGGCGGCCGGGATGATTGGGTTTGTGGATTTTAGGAAGAAGGTAGAAGCTAGGGGTGCGGGGTGTCGGTGGGGTCAGGAGGTTGATGGAGTCAGGTGAAAGGTTTTGCAGGGGGCCTAAGGTTCTGAGGATTCCTTGAAGCTCTGCCTGGACATCGGGGATGGGGTTACCTTGGTAAACTTTGTATGTGGTGTTGTCTGAAAGCTGACGCAGTCCCTCAGCCACATACTCCCGGCGATCAAGTACCACGGTCGTGGAACCCTTGCCCGCCGGAAGAATGACGATGGATCGGTCAGCCTTCAGATCACGGATAGCCTGGGCTTCAGCAGTGGTGATGTTGGGTGTAGGATTAAGGTTTTTTAAGAAGGATTGAGATGCAAGGCTGGAAGTCAGGAATTCCTGGAAGGTTTGGAGAGGGTGATTTTGAGGAAGAGGAGGTGGGTCCCGCTGTGACGGAGGACGGAACTGTTCCAGGCAGGGTTCAATTTGGATGGTGTCTTGGGTAGTCAGATCATTAGGAGTAGGATTAGGATCATTTTTCTTCGTGGCAAAGTGATACTTCCAGCAGAGAGTACGA
Organism: Schistocerca serialis cubense; assembly: GCF_023864345.2. NCBI lineage: Eukaryota > Metazoa > Arthropoda > Insecta > Orthoptera > Acrididae > Schistocerca > Schistocerca serialis. The sequence goes on along the minus strand of NC_064638.1, from coordinate 138,602,270 downwards.
GTGTAGGACAGTAAATCTTTGACGAGGGCTGTCTGGTTGAATCTGGGAGTGGGGCTGAAGGTGAGGCCTTTGGATAGGACAGAGGTTTCGGATTGGGAGAGAGGTTTGGAGGAAAGGTTAACTACTGAATTAGGGTGTTGTGGTTCCAGATTGTGTTGATCGGAATTTTGAGGTCTTGGAGGGAGTGGAGCTGGAAGTGGGAGATTGAGTAGATGGGAAAGACTGGGTTTGTGTGCAATGAGAGGAGGTTGAGGTTTGCTGGAAAGGTTGTGAAGGGTGAGTGAGTTGCCTTGCCGGAGGTGGGAAACCAGGAGATTGGATAGTTTTTTGTAGAACAGCATGCCACCCTCCACCTCAAAAAACTATCCAATCTCCTGGTTTCCCACCTCCGGAAAGGCAACTCACTCACCCTTCACAACCTTTCCAGCAAACCTCAACCTCCTCTCATTTCACACAAACCCAGTCTTTCCCATCTACTCAATCTCCCACTTCCAGCTCCACTCCCTCCAAGACCTCAAAATTCCGATCAACACAATCTGGAACCACAACACCCTAATTCAGTAGTTAACCTTTCCTCCAAACCTCTCTCCCAATCCGAAACCTCTGTCCTATCCAAAGGCCTCACCTTCAGCCCCACTCCCAGATTCAACCAGACAGCCCTCGTCAAAGATTTACTGTCCTACACTCGTACTCTCTGCTGGAAGTATCACTTTGCCACGAAGAAAAATGATCCTAATCCTACTCCTAATGATCCGACTACCCAAGACACCATCCAAATTGAACCCTGCCTGGAACAGTTCCGTCCTCCGTCACAGCGGGACCCACCTCCTCTTCCTCAAAATCACCCTCTCCAAACCTTCCAGGAATTCCTGACTTCCAGCCTTGCATCTCAATCCTTCTTAAAAAACCTTAATCCTACACCCAACATCACCACTGCTGAAGCCCAGGCTATCCGTGATCTGAAGGCTGACCGATCCATCGTCATTCTTCCGGCGGGCAAGGGTTCCACGACCGTGGTACTTGATCGCCGGGAGTATGTGGCTGAGGGACTGCGTCAGCTTTCAGACAACACCACATACAAAGTTTGCCAAGGTAACCCCATCCCCGATGTCCAGGCGGAGCTTCAAGGAATCCTCAGAACCTTAGGCCCCCTGCAAAACCTTTCACCTGACACCATCAACCTCCTGACCCCACCGACACCCCGCACCCCTAGCTTCTACCTTCTTCCTAAAATCCACAAACCCAATCATCCCGGCCGCCCCATTGTAGCTGGTTACCAAGCCCCCACAGAACGTATCTCTGCCTACGTAGATCAACACCTTCAACCCATTACATGCAGTCTCCCATCCTTCATCAAAGACACCAGCCACTTCCTTGAACGCCTGGAATCCTTACCGAATCTGTTACCTCCAGAAACCATCCTTGTAACCATTGATGCCATGTCCTTATACACAAATATTCCGCACGTCCAGGGCCTCGCTGCGATGGAGCATTTCCTTTCACGCCGACCACCTGCCACCCTACCTAAAACCTCTTTCCTCATTACCTTAGCCAGCTTCATCCTGACCCACAACTTCTTCACTTTTGAAGGCCAGACATACCAACAATTAAAGGGAACAGCCATGGGTACCAGGATGGCCCCCTCGTACGCCAACCTATTCATGGGTCGCTTAGAGGAAGCCTTCTTGGTTACCCAAGTCTGCCAACCCAAAGTTTGGTACAGATTTATTGATGACATCTTCATGATCTGGACTCACAGTGAAGAAGAACTCCAGAATTTCCTCTCCAACCTCAACTCCTTTGGTTCCATCAGATTCACCTGGTCCTACTCCAAATCCCATGCCACTTTCCTTGACGTTGACCTCCACCTGTCCAATGGCCAACTTCACACGTCCGTCCACATCAAACCCACCAACAAGCAACAGTACCTCCATTATGACAGCTGCCACCCATTCCACATCAAACGGTCCCTTCCCTACAGCCTAGGTCTTCGTGGCAAACGAATCTGCTCCAGTCCGGAATCCCTAAATCATTACACCAACAACCTGACAACAGCTTTCGCATCCCGCAACTACCCTCCCGACCTGGTACAGAAGCAAATAACCAGAGCCATTTCCTCATCCCCTCAAACCCAGAATCCCCCACAGAAGAACCACAAAAGTGCCCCACTTGTGACAGGATACTTTCCCGGACTGGACCAGACTCTGAATGTGGCTCTCCAGCAGGGATACGACTTCCTCAAATCCTGCCCTGAAATGAGATCCATCCTTCATGAAATCCTCCCCACTCCGCCAAGAGTGTCTTTCCGCCGCCCACCTAACCTTCGTAACCTGTTAGTTCATCCCTATGAAATCCCCAAACCACCTTCCCTACCCTCTGGCTCCTATCCTTGTAACCGCCCCCGATGCAAAACCTGTCCCATGCACCCTCACACCACCACCTACTCCAGTCCTGTAACCCGGAAGGTGTACACGATCAAAGGCAGAGCCACGTGTGAAAGCACCCACGTGATTTACCAACTGACCTGCCTACACTGTGATGCATTCTATGTGGGAATGACCAGCAACAAACTGTCCATTCGCATGAATGGACACAGGCAGACAGTGTTTGTTGGTAATGAGGATCACCCTGTGGCTAAACATGCCTTGGTGCACAGCCAGCACATCTTGGCACAGTGTTACACCGTCCGGGTTATCTGGCTACTTCCCACCAACACCAACCTATCCGAACTCCGGAGATGGGAACTTGCCCTTCAGTATATCCTCTCTTCTCGTCATCCGCCAGGCCTCAATCTCCGCTAATTTCAAGTTGCCGCCACTCATACCTCACCTGTCTTTCAACAACTTCTTTGCCTCTACACTTCTACCTCGACTGACATCTCTGCCCAAACTCTTTGTCTTTTAAATATGTCTGCTTGTGTCTGTATGTGTGGATGGATATGTGCATGAGTGCGAGTGTATACCTGTCCTTTTTTCCCCCTAAGGTAAGTCTTTCCGCTCCCGGGATTGGAATGACTCCTTACCCTCTCCCTTAAAACCCACTTCCTTTTGTCTTCCCCTCTCCTTCCCTCTTTCCTGATGAGGCAACAGTTTGTTGCGAAAGCTTGAATTTTGTGTGTATGTTTGTGTTTCTTTGTGTGTCTATCGACCTGCCAGCGCTTTCGTTCGGTAAGTCACCTCATCTTTGTTTTTATATATAATTTTTCCCACGTGGAATGTTTCCCTCTATTTTTATATATATATATATATATATATATATATATATATATATATATATATATATATATATATATATATATATATATATAATGATTTCACTTTGGTAAACTACTTTCTATTGTTTAAACTGACTAGTGTAGCTGAGACTGTATGTATGATTTTGGAAAACTATACTTTTCTTAGTTTACCATGATTAATGGAAATTCTTTATTGCTGCTATTTGATCATCATTGGACTCTCAACTCTTTCATGAAAGACACTTCATACATCAGTGACTGATAATTTATTTCTAAATATATGTCATATTCTTGTTGGGAACAAATCAAAGCATAACAACAGTAATTCAAAGTGCCCTTAATCAGAACTAACCAAAATGCAATCAGTATAGAAATATCCTCATAGTGACTTCGCAGTCATTCGTATTAAGACTTGTTAACACACTCTTATGCCTGATTAATGAAATTTAAAACATTTGCTTTTGGGGCCAATCCACAGTCAGAGCTGCTATCTTTTATGTTTCCAAGTCATATTATTTTACAGCACTCAAAGAGTTGTAAAATGCAGTCTCATTTAGGTCTATTGCTTGGGACATTATTCCACTTTTTGTGTATGTAGCCACTCTCATTTCTTTATATGAAATCTAAAGTAAAGTAATGTGATTTATCTATGTTCAGTTCCCACTGAATATAAAAATATGGATGTGAAAGGCAGATATTAAAAATGTATCACTGTGGTGGAAAACTAAGTATGAAGAATTAGGAAACAGCACACCTTATAAAGGTCTATAAGGTCACTGAAATCAGTGCATACTTAAGAAATAAAGAGGGTACAACACAGAGTGAGCTTTGGAGCAGAGTGGTTGCTGATTTTTTTTTTTTTTTTTTGCAGCAAATTCTACATGTTTTTATAATGGGGTGTAAGTTCAATTTATTTGATGCAGGTTTGTATGTCCACACTCAGAATACCTGAAGCACACATTCAGACGCTGGGCTCCAAAATGTTCTGTTTTTGACATTTTAATCAATAAAAGATCATAATAGCACCTGCAGACTTCGTAGTTCTATTAAGTCACCAGTTCAGCTGCAACCTTTCAAGCATAAAACTTTACATTTGAATACTATGTCTGGATAAATTGAATCTAATTCTGTTTGTAAAAATTAATTTCACAGTTGCAAATCATCAAACAGTATAACAGTTTTGCTAAGGATCTGCATATTAATTCTTCTGATTTTAGAAGTATTTCATAGTTGAAAATTTATAAGTGAATATTATACTGTCACTAAAAAAATTAGGAAAAATTTTCGAAACACAAAGTTCTCATAGGACTTCGTAAGTTGTTATGGTGATTTAGTCACTGGTTATCATCGATGATTTAATTGCCATGAAGAATAACAAGAGTCCTACAAGAATGTTGTTTTTAATCTGTTCCTATGACACAATAAGTCAAATTTCATGCTTGAACATGGCACAAATGCTAATGTTGCAATAGTGCATGAAACACTTGCAGCTAAAAGCAAATATGCCGTCATTTAAAAAATTATAGAAGCTGTAGATCCATATTACAAAAGTTAATTATAGTAGAACCAGGGGTGCACTTGAAGTTTTCACATACTGAGACAGCAGTTTTTGATGTAGCTAATCACACAAATGGCAAAGGTTCCAAAATATCAGCTGCGTTATGAGGTGAAGTGCAAATAAAAGATACTTATTGTGTACTAAAATGTAAGTGAAAGTTGTGCTAGGGATTCTTCACATCTTAGGAGATGCAATTTTGGTACCACTCTGTGATTTAACTAAGTGTAACAATGACACAGTTGACTCTTCCATGTTATATTCTGACACACAGCTTTTGTGTACAGGAGCTGACATTTTATTTTTTCCAACTGACAGAGGCACATCCACTCTGCAGGAAGCATCTCAGATTTCTTAGTATTTCTCACTGAAAGTTCAGCTACTTGTTTTAAGTATTGATCATGTAACAAGAGAATTTGAAATAATTTATTTCTAAAGCCAGCTGTTATAAATAGTTCACAATCAACTGTCTTTTAGGTTCATATCCACTGTAACATGAGGTTTAGCTTCAGCATCTTCATGTGCAACAGGTGTAGTATTAACGTCACAGTATCGCTCAAAATAAATGATAAGTTCACAGTGTGGTGTATGTGGGAACATGTCAACAGCAACAGCTCTTACTGGTACTATAGGATCACCCCAGTATGTTTTGGAAGCAGGCCGACTTAATGACAAAAAGTTTTCTCTGGCTGCTTGTGGATCACACGACAGGAATACCATTCGTGTTAATGCCTCTGTCCTGCGAATAAGCTTGATTGCTTTCTGGTCTGAAAACACAAATGAAAGATATTTACTATCATCTACTAACTGGCAATATAAGAATACACACATTCTTACACGAAAACTTCTTACTTAACCCTAAAGCAAAATTTACAAGAAAGAATTAAATGGAATAGATGAAAGCCACCTATGTATTAGTTATTAAAGCAAGGATGATAGTGACAATGGAAAGGGGGGGGGGGGGGGAGCAGTACACACCACATTTTGTGACATGAATGATTTGAGATTCCATACGTCTTGGAAGCTCAAATTTTGCTTCCACAAGTGTGCGTGGCCTATCAATACTGTCTAGTAATTATGTTGTGGTGAGTGAATCATATATACACTTACAATATTTATTCTGGTTCTATATTAGTCTTTGGAATGTGTATTGTGGTGGCAGATCGATCTGTAGCATAACCTAAGGTCTAAGATTGGAAAGTAATAGATTGGTTGTGAGATTATGAAACCAAAATAATTCCACCTCCGAAAATAAGTAGGCACTATTATTTAAATGTAATAATGAACACAACGTAACAGTAGCAGTGGGTCCTGCTAATGTGTGTGTTGACACTGGACAAATCACTTTGCAACCTTACCAGGTAGGTACTTCGATAAACAACGTACTTTCACACTGTATCATCAGAGTCCCCTTTCCAGAAGTAAATGTTATACTTTTTTTAGGAAAAGGATAGACTGCTGCTCACAATAAAGATGAGGTTGAGTTGCAGATGGGTACAATGAAGAGACTGTTAAACATTATAGCTTTTGACCAAAGCCTTCCTCAGAAAAGAAAAGAAAACAAGCACATTCACACAAGCAAGCACACCGAATGTACTTATGATCACTGATCACTGGAAGTTGTGACTGTCATGTGAATAGCAATCTGGAGTGGAGCAGGGAAGGGGGGAGGGAAAAGAAGAGTGCTGTCTGGTAGAGCATGCAGGAACTAGAGGACTAGAGACTGCCAGGTGTAGTTGGGAGGGGGGTGTAGGTACACTGGCAGAGCGAGGCACACAAAGAGGGTGAGGGAATGTGAAAATCGAGGAGATTATTCAATGATTCGGTAGAAACTGTTGGGTGGAGAGTGTGGGAACAATACGTTACTGTCGGTTGAAGCCAGGATAATTTTGGGAGCAGAGAATGTGTTGTAAGATTAACTCCCATCTGGCAGTTCAGGAAAGGTGGTGACGGAGGGGAGGACCCAGATGACCCAGGTTGTGAAGCAGCCACTGAAATCAAGCCTGTTGTGTTCATCTGCATATTGTGCCATGGAGTGGTCTGCTTTGCTATTGGCAACTACCAAACTCCCCCCTTCCCTGCTCCACTCCATATTATTATTCACGTGACAGTCACATTCCATTTGGCATTTTGCTGAAGAAGGCTTTGGCTGAAAGCTATAATGTGTAACAGTCTTTTCATTGTGCCTGTCTGCAACTCAATGAGTCATCTTTAAATTGAGTAGAAATCTATCCTTTTCATATTACTGTTGATATTCCAACCTGGAGTTTCCATTGTTTGTTATACTTCTTTCATTCATAAAGTTATGCTGTGAATATTTATGGCCCTGGTGCTTAATGTTGTCACTGAGCTGATAAAGATTACTTTAAAAGTAAATTTCTTTACCACTTGTTTCAACATTTATGGATATTGGCACAAAGGACAATATATATTCTCCCACATAACACCTTTCTGCATTTAACAGTTACACATTTTTAATATGGGGGCAGGGGGGGGGGGGGGGGGGGGGGAGATAATTGTGCTGGCTTCTGAATATTTATGTTTATTATTTGTAATTATTTATATTTATAATTATATTTACATTACAATTTGTTTATGCTTCACTCTTTACTCATATTTTAAATACTCAGTACAACATTAATATGTGAAAATCTCTTTTCTAAGATTATGTCTTCTTTTCACAGAAAGATCCAATATTTGCTGACTCAATTAAATATTTAATAAAAGTGACTGATATTATAAATACAAATACTTACGTAAGCCAGCACGAGGAGGATCAACAACAGCCAAAAGGTCTTTACAGGTAGCACGACGAATAACTGAAGACAAAATCTCCTCTGCTGCACCTGAGAAGAATTCACAGTTCTCCACAGAATTGATGGATGCATTGGTACGGGCATCTTCCACAGCACGTGTAATCAGCTCTACACCTAGTACTTGCCCACATTTCTAAAAACAGAGCAACAAGTTACAGTTTGTCGCGATTTACAATATACTCAAAATAATTTTGTGTACATGTGTGTGTGCGGGGGGAGGGGGGGGGATTATAGATGGCATACAAATAAATATTAGTATATGTGCCAGAGGGGGGTGAGGAGAGGGTGCAACCACATGGCTCAAAGCCATATTCAAACGGATCTGAAAATTATACTGTGACAAAGCAATATGTAAATTACACTAAATTTTGTCATTGCTTCACAACAAGATAACCCACTTCAAAATGGTCTCAAATTAAAGGCTGGTTGTGGACTTAGATACAGGAAATATCAGCAACTGCAGTGACATTTCATTAATTGAGTATACAGTACTGGAGCAACAGCACAATCTCAACATGGAGAAACTAACACAATGTGATTATGATGATTTCAGATAACGTGCCTCGTGTGCCTCATCACTGATGCTGATCAAATGTGTTCTTCACTTTCTGTGTAAAGTGTTCCACCTGCTGCACAGTAAGAATAAGGCCACATAAAACTATTACTTTACGGAGCCCCTCTTTACAACGTGGTAGCTGTTCTTAAATCAATTGCTCATCAGTGTAATTGTTCATTTTACCAAGAGAATGATACTGAATAGATTAGATGAGACTGATGCCAAGAGTTTTGTCTTCACTTAAATTAATGAAAATAACAAATTTCTGAGGTTTGTAATAGGGTATATAAGACGTATATGTTGCTACAGGCTTGGAATCAATTTCATTATCATGTAAATAAAAAAGCAGATCTAATATAAAAGATTTTCTGATGCAACTGCTTCACGGGTAATTACGTACCTTAGCCAGACAAAGTCCTATAGCTCCTGAACCACAACATACATCCAAAAGAGATGTATCTCTAGAAGGTTGGGCCACCTCTTCTACCGCACCATACAGTACTTCGGCAGCAGCACTGTTCACCTAAAAGGTTACACCCCATTATGAATTTATTTCTACATATATCTTCTGTTAATACAGATTTTTTTTTTTAAAAAAAAAGCACCAAATATGCTGAGAATGATACCTAATACAGATACCAAAATTCAAGTTTTTGGCTCTGCTGACATATTTCTTAAAACCTGAAGACAGAGTGAAGAAAGCAATCACCTAACGATTCCAAATGAGTACAGAGAAAAAAAAATTAAATTAAATGCATGCAGTACCTGTCAGTTTGTGCCATTTACCAAGCTAATGGTGATTTTAATGCAGACTGCTAACTGTATACACACTAAACTTAATTTGGGCACTGATTACTTCATCGTTGAGGACCCCTAATCCACAAACGCACAAGCAGTAATTAAAATTAAGCAAGAACATACTTATATTATAAAACTAATCACACAATTTGTTTCCTTAATTTCATTTTCAATTTGATTTCCGTTTATTTCTTTACAGCCCTTTACAATCTATACTAAATATAATTTACTACTTCTTTCTCAAAAGGGACAAACACATTAAACAGCTGTGTAATGTCTGACTATAAAGTTCCTTTCATATTTGGACTCCCTCCAGCATTTTGAGGTTAGAAATTGTGCTCAGTTGTACTATACTATGTTCTATGTAATTCATATTTATACACAGTCCACTCACATATGTGGGTGTCACCTATATCCAAGGTCAAAGTGCAATTGCGGAGATGTGTACGGGTGAATAGATGTGCAACTGTTGAGCAACTGACCACCTAGATGAACAAAGGGCTATCAACAGTGTCTCCTCAATGACCATTCAGCAAACATTGGTGTGTGTGGACCTCCGCAGTAGGCGCTTGGTTCATGTACTAATGCTGGCTGCTGTTCAGTGGTGACAAAGGCTGGAATTTGCTTGCCAATACCACAACCGGACATCCACTGAGCAACGAAAGGTGGGCTTCTCACGTGAATTCCATTTTATGCCCCACTGGCATGAAATGTCTGAAAGCGAACACACTGTAAGAACCGTCGGAAGGATCCAGGCTGGAAGAGAGAGCGTTATGATCTGGGGAACATTTTCCTGGTATTCCCTGGGTGACCTCTTCATTCTGGAAGGCACAATGGATCAACACCATTACGCATCTATGCTTGGGGACCATGTCCACCCCTACGTGCAGTTTGCTTTTTCTCAACATGATGGCATCTACCAGCTCGCAAGATGAGCTTACCATACTCCTTTGGCCACCAAATTCCCACTGAGAATCTGTGGATCAAATCGATCAGTTTGTTTGCGCCATGGATCCTCTACCAAGAAACCTAGGGCAGCTCATCACAGCACTTGAGTCAGCACAGCTACACGTCGCTGTCGGTACCTTCCAGAATCTAACTGACTCTCTCTTGCAGCGGTCCCCACTGAAAAAAGTGGCAGGTTGTCACATTGATGTGACTAGACAGTGTACATTCTTTAACTCGTTCCACGTCCTAGTGTCTAACACGCACATAAGGAATCTGTGTACAAATAAAATTAATAATAAATAAATCTTAGACTAGCTTCTGAGAGTTTCAACCCCATATCATCTGTTACCTGTATACTGTGGTCTTGGACTATCTCATTAGAAATACATAGTTTTGACTGAACCTTCAGAGTAAAAGGTTATGCTTACATTCACGACGGCCCTCCTGAATAATACAAGACCTCATTTTTCCCTAGTAGCTTTTGAAAAAAACTGTTGTTTACTTTGACAATAAACCAGAGATAAGCTGCTGAAAGAAGACCATAATTATTTTATAACATAATGTAATTGTATTTAAGCTTAATATGAAAGATGGAACATGTTTCAGAGCTAGTGAAATAATAAAAGTTACTAGAGCATTTAGAGTCTTATGTCCCATTGACAATGAGGCCATTTGAGATGAGAGAAAGTTCGAACAGGGTGAGGAACCATCCTGGAATTATATCTAAGTGATTACAGAAAACTTTGTAATCCTAAATCTTGATGATAGGACAGAAATCTGAACCCTGCTCCTCCAGAATGTGAATCCAGTACCCCAACCACGATATCTGCACAATGCAGACAGCTATAAGCATACAATGTGGAACAATAGAAATAATAATAATACACAATAATATGTTATAATTTTGATTATTATTGTATGACCTGAAAGAAGGCTTCTGGTGAAATGCGTAGAGTGACTCCACAGATACTTTCCTCAATATGAGAGGCACCCATCAGGAGCTCTGGTGGAGTGGGATCAGTCCCTGCTTGCCTGTATATAGAAAAATGTAACATAATGTAGACACAAATGCCAGGAAGATTCATTCTTCATTACTATTAAACACAGAAACAAGCAAGCTCCTCATTACCATAAAAATGCAGAAAACGAGCATAGAAAGGAAAGCACTAATACTTGAAAAAATGAGTCCCACTTAGCACCCCTAATCAACTAAGACATAAAAACACAAGGTACACAGTATAGTAGTAAAGGTCCTAAAATCTGATTGATTAAACCAGCCATTTAAGAACTACACTTTAATAAACTGTCTCAAATATTTACTCATTTTTATTGATGCCACAAGCATCTATAAATTGAAGTATGGAAGAATGGTAAAGGACACTCATTTTAGCCACTCAATTTCTTCCTTTTTTATTCATCTTCATAAACATAATCAGCCAGTTAATCTCAAAGAACAATATTCAAATATCTTTGTTCAAGTACAACATCACTAATATTTACTAGTGGCAAAACCATTCACATGCCATGGCCTCACAGTCAGTCCAATTCAGAGGTATATTTATTCTGCCATATAGATTCCAAGGTTTCAGAACAAAACTACGTTTCTGAGCCAAGATTTCCTTTATCTAGAAATTGTGTGTCTCTCGCCATCTGTCAGCACTAATGGTGGTAATTTGGTCTGCAGTTCATTCAATATTCATGTTTTGAGGAGGACACAATGAGATGCTTATTGTGCCTTGAGACTGCACTGTTAAATTAGCTGAAGCACTAGACAAAATATAAATAAGGATCATTCAATATATGTTGCTAATAAAAGTAAGTTAATAGGGAACCCTAAAACAAAACATAACAGAAAGAAATTAAATACCAGCCTGACAATAAAAAAAGCACCCAGGAAACACAGTAGGACATCAGTGTAGCTTTGTACACAAACGCAGCATAGGTTCATATGTTAATGATTAGAGACACAACACTCTGTGACCAATAGAATGGCCATCAGAATGCATTATGGTTGTTTGTGTTTAGTTTTATTACCAAGCTTGGTAAGGATTATAAAGGGGGACGAAAGACACTGATGTCACATACTTGTATAAGTCAGCATTATTTAGCACTTGACAAGAGTTTGAATGGGGCCTCATTGTGGCTCTCCATCTTGTTGGTTGAATGAATCGTGAAATATCCAGACTTTCAGGGCATTCAAATGTTGGACTATTTGGGAAGTTGAGAGCAGGCACATGGACAAGGTTCAGGTTGACCACATGGGAGGATCGGCATATTGTGCACTAAGCACTTCCCAATCCCCTCATATCTGCACCTGCCATCCTAGAATGAGTAACAGGCTCCCTGCAACATTCTTTGTCATCTCGTACCATTGGTCATAGAGTAGCAGCAGCCAGATGGAGAATTACTGTCCCGTGCATGGACAGTTATTAACACTAGGACACAAATGGCTGCATTTCGAGTGGTGTTGGGCCTGGGAAGCATGAACTGCTAATGAATGGCTTTGGATTGTGTTCAGTGTTGAAAAGCAGTTCTGCACTTTCCAGATGACCATCACTGGTGAGTATACCAATAACCTAGAGAAAGGTCCCACGATTCCAATGTTTTGGAGAAGCACAGCCGTGTTACTCTCGGCATTAAGGTATGGAGAGTCAGTGGGTACTTTTAGGTCACTGCTGGTTGTGATTCAGGAAACTGATGGCATAACAGTACATCACAGACATCCTGCATCCTCGTGTGTTACCTCTTGTCTCTATGAACTGTCTGTGCGATGTTAAGGTACTCCTATCATCAGCAATCTGTATTCGACAGAATATGTGTGGGACCAGCTTGGATGTTAACTCCATCCTAGTACCAGTATCCATGATATCAAGGACCAATTACAACAGTTGTAGGCCAGCTTTCCTCAGCAGAGAATAAAATGGCTTTATGACACCTTCTCAAATTAATCAGTGCATGCATCCAAACTGGAGTGGATGCAATGCCATGCTGATAAGTAGGATAGTGCCGCCAAGTTCTTTGAACATTTTATTCAATTTTGTAATTACTGAAATAATATCACATAGCCTTTCAATCTATGAAGTATCATTTCGTCTCCTCCTCCCCTTCCAGATGTTTCGTCATCATCATTATTATTATTATGTCAAGTAGTGTAAACAGAAGTCACTAAAGTAATATTGCTCTGATGGCAGCCTAAAAACGTCTTCATGTATGGCAACAACAAAAACAGTACTAATTTACTTCATAGGCAATGTGTAAATAAATGCTTCTAAAAGTATGTTTTCCACATGAAGCCAAATGTTCATTATTTGATGGAGATTCAAATGCAATCATAGCTGCAGCATGTGCTTATTAGTCTGGGCCCACAGATTGATCATTCAATTCGTTTTTCATGAGGAGCAATGTTTTGTGAAAAGTAAAACAAAAACTGCATGAAGAGAAATTCATGTTGAGCAGTGATAATCAAACAAAAGAACAGAACAAGCCTCTGGAATATTAGTGAGCAAAACAGAAGATGGAGAGAGAAAATATGTTTCAGAACAATCAGCAGAAAATTTTCAGTTGTTAAGGAAGAAGACCAATCTCTATGGCAAGCTGCCTAAATTGGTGGTCCTGATGACAGTGCAGCCTTGTACACTTAAATCAAGTAACAACAATTTTAATTCTTCAAATAAACTTACCTTTTGGAAATCAGTTGAAAGTAAAGTGATGTTACATTGCAATCTTTCCCTCCTCCATGCATGAAAAACTCTTTCAGCTCAGTTTTCACATCGTTCAGCTCATCTGCACTAAGTTGTTGTGGATGCAATCCAACAACAAGCATTAGCTGATCATTTGACATAGACAATCTACATGTCAGCTGCCTCCAATACCCTGATTGGTGTTCTGGTTCAAATACAGGAAGTTTTGATGACCGTACAAATTGCTCAAAAACCTAATGATAACAAAAATACGGATCAGTGTCTCAAAACCAACAAACACATCATTATGAAGTACAATGACCATGTTTCCAACAACAGCAAAGATTAAGTTCACATGGCTTTATGGCTTTCTTGGCTTTTTTCTTTCTTTTTTTTAAAAAAAAAAAAAAAATCATTTCCTCTTCTGATATTCTCTTAGGATGCTAAATAGCTTTACACTTGTAAAAATTCTGCAAATTTAAGGTCTTTGCCTGCAGATCACACCATATAAAACTGACAAAGCTCACACCACAAAAATTTATGCGGTATATTTTGTTCACAATATGCACCTAATGGAGGATTAAGGGAACCAACCAGCAGGCATTCAATCCAGGTGTTCATAACAAGCAGCTATATATAACACTCCTATTGTCAGGAAAGTTCCAGGACAGTTTTCTTTTCTTCTTCTTGTAGTCCCCTTAGCTATCTATACACAGTTGGCAACATTTCAGGAGGTCTTGGGAGCAAGCAGGGAAATTTTCAGCTGTGATGCTTGTAAGCTCATTTGAGCAGCCCATTGGATGCCTGCGATATCTTGATGAAGCTTTCCTTTCAATTGCCTTTTCACTCATGGAAACAAGAAAAAATTGCAAGGCAAGTGGTCAGGGGAATACAGCAGATGTGGGATGGCAATAATAGAATGTTTGGTCAGATACTTGGTAACAGATTAAGCAGTATGGGATCTTGCATTGTCATGAAGTGCGAACAAGTTCTGAAAATGCCACAAATCAGGGAGGTGACATCGGATTGCTTGTCACAAACATTTCAAGAGTTCAATATAAGGAGCTTGGTTCACTTTTGATCTAAAGGAACATACTAATGGTGAACTAATCCTTTATTATCAAAGAATGTGATTAACATTGTCTTTGTTCTCGAATGTTGCCATTTCAATTTTTTCCAGGCTAGTGATCCACAACTCTGACATTCTGCACTTTGATGCCTCATGTGAGGATCATCCCCGTAGCATCAATTTTCATCCCCAACAAATAATCTTTGATAGAAGTGTGGGATCATACCCGGCTCTATAAAGTAGTTCAGCGGAAATTCTATGTTTTTCTTTTCATGTTCATCTGTCAGTACGTGAGTTTAGCATTACGTTTCTGTTTCCCTAAATCTTTGTGTAAAATCTGCACAGCCCTGCCACATAGTGAGTTTGCGCAGAAACATGACCAAGGTCATTTCAAGGAAGCATATGTACCAGGTAACAGAAATAAAAAAACTTGCCCTGCAAATTTTTTGACAAAGGGTATTCATCCCATCTTAAGACATCACTCTGAGGGACAACAAACATAGACAGGCTGCTCATCAACATATACTGTTTGGTGTTCTATAACATGCAATGTAAGAGATTCATCTGGTGTTTGGCAAATAAAATAAAATAAAACAGAATGTGAGAGTGAGCGAGAGAGACAAAATGAAATTAAAAACAGAGCATGTTTTACTACAGAAGAAAAGAGAAGGGAGAAAATTTAGGTGCAAGTTTTACTGTAAACAAGAAAATACTTAAAAAAACACTGATATTTAATTAATCTTGAAAATAATAACAAAACTTACATTAAAAGCAAACAAACATATTCACAGAAAATCCCTGATGTCTATGCAGTAATATTCTCCCATTTCTCTGTGAAAGCTTGACATCTGTGGCAACTGATTCGTAATAATGTCTTTGAATGCAGTCTACTGCTATTATTACACATTATTACAGTCATACTCTTTGGAGGAGATAGAAGAGCTGTCTACAGGAAGTTAAATAAACTCATGAATGACAGAAAATTCCACTATATCATGATGATGGAAGGGTGTGAGGAAAAGTAGGATAAAACAAAAGAATGATCCTTCAGTGGGGAACCTCTGAATATGATGCCAGGAATGACAGAGGTCACACGTTCTATTAGAATTTGCTGAAAACAACAACATGTTTAACATCAACACATTTCTCCAGATGAAAACAAACAGAAGATACATATGGCAGTGACCAAATGACAATAAAAATGAAACTGTAACAATATTATGAAAACGATAGTTGCAACTCATCAAATAGTGGAGATGCTAGATGAGTCACAGATAGGCACAACTGTCGGAAAGTGAGATTTTGGTCAACAAGGCCAAGGACAACACGTACGCACACACGCGCGCGTGCGCGCGCACACACACACACACACACACACACACACACACACACACACACACACACACACACACACACACACACTCTCTCTCTCTCTCTCTCTCTCTCTCTCTCTGTGTCTGTGGTTGCCAACGCCAGACTGAGGGCAGCAGCAGCACCTGATGGGAGAAGCTGCTGGGTGGTGGGGGTTAGGAGGAGGTTGGGGTGGAGAGGGGGAAGGATATTGAGGGAGGGGGAATGAATGGTAAAGTGCTGCTTATGGGAGTATACAGGGATGAGGTGGAGAGAGGACAGGGCAGCTAAATTGGGAGGTTAAATGGATGGTGGGTAGGCGGAGGGGCGGGGGGGGGGGGGGGGGGGGGGGGGGGGAGGGGAGGGGGGGTAGCAGTGAAGGAGAGAAGTAAAAAGACTGTGGGTGCATTGGTGGAACAGAGGGCTGCGTAGTGCTGGAATGAGAACAGGGAAGGGGCCAGATAGGTAAAAACAATTAATGAAGGTTGAGGCCAGGAGGGTTACGGAAACATAGAATATGTTGCAGGGAGACTTGCCACCTGTGCAATTCAGGAAATCTGGTGTTGGTGGGATGGCCTGTGCCATCTGTATCCTTCCCAACACCAGCTTTTCTGAACTGCACAGGTGGGAACTCTCCCTGCAACATATCCTACGTTCTCATAACCCTCCTGGCCTCAACCTTCTTTAGTCACAGTCCTTACCCAACTGGCCCCTTCTCTGTTCCCATTCCACCACTACACAGCCCTCTATTCCACCAACACACTCAGTCTTCTAACTTCTGTCCTCTCCTTTACTGCTACCCCCCCCCCCCCCCCCCCCACTCTCTCTGTCTACCTCTGTCTAACCTCCCAATTGCATCTATCTGCCCTATCCTCTCCCCCCCCCCCCCTCCCTGTATACTCCCACAAACAGCACTTTATTGTCCCCCACCACTTCCCTGGTATCCTTCCCCCTCTCCACACCAGCCTCCTCCTTACTCACACCATCCAGTTGCTTCTTCCATCATGCACTGCTGCTCTCAGTCTGGCCTCAGCAACCAGAGACTGGTCATGCGTGCATGAGTTGCATTTGTGTGTGTGAGTTGGATTTGTGTGCTGCCAATTTCCAAAGAAGGCCTTGTTGGCCAAAAGCTCAGTTTCTGACAGTCTTTTTGTTGAGCCTATCTGTGATTCAGCATTTTCACCATATGGTGAGAAGCAGCTATCCTTTTCATAATACTGTTACATTCCATCCAGGATTTTACATTGTTTAGAAATGAAACTGATTACATTTTATCAAAGAGTACAGGTGTGACGGCCACAAGTCACTTTAGAATTACAAGTGATCAAAGAATTGTACTTCTGCTTCTACTTCTACATCTACATCTATACTCTACAAGTCATCTTATTGTGCGTGGTGGAGGGTACTTAGTGTACCACTGTCACTTTCCCCTTCTTCTGTTCCACTCACAAATGGTTTGCGGAAAGAAAGATTGTTACTAAGCCTCCATGTGAACTCGAATCTCTCAATTTTACATTCATGGTCTTTCCTCGAGATATACGCAGGAGGAATCAATATACTGGTTGAGTCTTTTAGGGACACATACTCTTGGTATTTTAATAGTAAACCACCCCATAATACAGAACGCCTCCCTTGTAGTATCTGCCACTGAAGTTGGCCAAACACTTCCATGTCACTTTCGTACATACTAAATGAGCCTGTAATCAAACACCAAGCTCTTCTTTGGATTTTTTCCATTTCTTTTATCAATCCTATCTTGATATGGATGCCAGACTAATGAGCCATATTCAGACAGTAGTCAAATGAGGGTTTTATGAGATATCTCCCTTGTGGATGTACTTCACTTCCTGACCGTTCTTCCAATGACTCTCTGTATGGCATCTGCCCTACCTGCATTTGGTCAGCCCACTTAAAATAACTAAGTATACAAACTCCTACATGTTTTATGACAGCTTTCAGTGATCGTTCTGCATGTAATCAACCAATAATGAGACTTTCTGCTTATGTGCAATACATTACATTTGATTCTATCGAGGGTAGTTGGTAATCCTTGCACCAAGTTTCAATACCTTGCTGATATCCCTGCATTTCAGTACAAGTTCTTAGTGTTGTGACTTCTTTGATGTAAATGCATCATTTGCAAAAAGCCTTATGGAACTTTAAAAGCTATCCATTAAGTCACTTACATATATTGTGAAAAACAATGGTCTTACAACACTCCATTGAGGTACATGCAAAGTTATTTTTATGTCTGAACATTTCTCCCCTTTGAGAATGACATAATTGTTCTGTTTTCTAGAAACTCTTCAATCCACTCACACTAGCTGGTCTGGTTCCCTACACTCTTATTTAAACAATGGAAAGTCCAGGATGGAACAACAAGTAGAAAAATATAAATTTTCTATTTCAGAAGAAGGCCAGTTGGCTGAAAGCTTAAATGTTAAGCAGTATTTTCACTGTGCCTGTCTGCAACTCAACATCTCTATATGGTGAGTAGCAACACACACTCTTATTTTGTCACTAGGCAGCAGCATGGAACAGCATCGAATGCCTTCTGGAAGTCAAAGACCACGGCATCACCCTGGACTCCTGTATCTGGATGGCTACATCCTGCAGTGGGTGTCAAATTGATAATGATGAAACTATGTATGGATACTTTGGCACCATTAACCTTACTTGTACTTTGAGCATAATTTCAAATATAGCATTAAGAGGACCTAAACAGTGTAACTCAAAGAATAAGATTTGTAATCGCATATAACACTTACCATCTTTTAAGATATCTTTTAAAAACATTTTTATGTATGAACCACAGCTTTAGCTCTCTCACTATTTTTAACTGTATTTTTTTGTTGCAACTGAAATAAACCATGCTAATTCTTTATGTACATCATAGGTACACATTACTCAAAATACAAACAATGCAGAAGGTTTATTTTTTCCTGTAAGTTCTTTACAGTATTATCTATAAAGCAGACTACAGAAAAGATGGTGCTGTCATAAACTGTGGTAAAAAAAGTTTTGAGTATGATTATCAAAAATTTTGGAAATGAATTCAGGGTTTTTCTTCAAAAAAGGATTTTATTTTCAAAGTTAAATCACAAGTGTAGTCTACTATTTAGTTAAGCACGTTTTAAGACAGTATACAGAATTTCAGGTCTCTATCTTTAATAGTATTCAGCCAAAGTGTACCGGAACAAGAAATAATTTAATTTTCGGGAAATTCAAGTTAAAGACAAAACTTCTACATCTACATCTACATGATTACTCTGCAATTCACATTTAAGCTACCATTCCACTCCCGAACAGCGCACGGGATAAACGAACACCTAAATATTTCTGTTCGAGCTCTGATTTCTCTTATTTTATTTTGATGATCATTCCTACCTATGTAGGTTGGGCTCAACAAAATATTTCTGCATTTGGAAGAGAAAGTTGGTGACTGAAATTTCGTAAATAGATCTCGCTGCGACGAAAAATATCTTTGCTTTAATGACTTCCATCCCAACTCGCGTATCATATCTGCCGAACTCTCTCCCCTATTACGTGATAATACAAAACGAGCTGTCCTTTTTTGCACCCTTACGATGTCCTCCGTCAATCCCACCTGGTAAGGATCCCACACCGCGCAGCAATATTCTAACAGAAGACGAATGAGTACAGTGTAAGCTGTCTCTTTAGTGGACTTGTTGCATCTTCTAAGTGTCCTGCCAATGAAACGCAACCTTTGGCTCACCTTCCCCACAATATTATCTATGTGGTCTTTCCAACTGAAGTTGTTCGTAATTTTAACACCCAGGTACTTAGTTGAATTGACAGCCTTGAGAATTGTACTATTTATCGAGTAATCGAATTCCAATGGATTTCTTTTGGAACTCATGTGGATCACCTCACACTTTTCGTTATTTAGCATCAACTGCCACCTGCCACACCATACAGCAATCTTTTCTAAATCGCTTTGCAACTGATGCTGGTCTTCGGATGACCTTACTAGATGGTAAATTACAGCATCATCTGCGAACAACCTAAGAGAACTGCTCAGATTGTCACCCAGGTCATTTATATAGATCAGGAACAGCAGAGGTCCCAGGACGCTTCCCTGGGGAACACCTGATATCACTTCAGTTTTACTCGATGATTTGCCATCTATTACTACAAACTGCGACCTTCCTGACAGGAAATCACGAATCCAGTTGCACAACTGAGATGATACCCCATAGGCCCGCAGCTTGATTAGAAGTCACTTGCGAGGAACGGTGTCAAAAGCTTTCCGGAAATCTAGAAATACGGAATCAACTTGAGATCCCCTGTCGATAACGGCCATTACTTCGTGCCAATAAAGAGCTAGCTGCATTGCACAAGAACGATGTTTTCTGAAACCATGCTGATTACGTATCAACAGATCGTTCCCTTCGAGGTGATTCATGATGTCTGAATACAGTATATGCTCCAAAACCCTACTGCAAACCGACGTCAATGATACAGGTCTGTAGTTCGATGGATTACTCCCACTACCCTTCTTAAACACTGGTGCAACCTGCACAATTTTCCAATCTGTAGGTACAGATCTATTGGTGAGCAAGCGGTTGTATATGATTGCTAAGTAGGGAGCTATTGTATCAGCGTAATCTGAAAGGAACCTAATCGGTATACAATCTGGACCTGAAGACTTGCCCGTATCAAGCGATTTGAGTTGCTTCGCGACCCCTAAGGTATCTACTTCTAAGAAACTCATGCTAGCAGCCGTTTGTGTTTCAAATTCTGGAATATTCCATTCGTCTTCCCTGGTGAAGGAATTTCGGAAAACTGCGTTCAATAACTCCGCTTTAGCGGCACAGTCATCGGTAACAGTACCATCGGCACTGCGCAGCGAAGGTATTGACTGCGTCTTGCCGCTTGTGTACTTTACATACGACCAGAATTTCTTCGGATTTTCTACCATATTTCGAGACAATGTTTTGTTTTGCTTTTCCTATTAAACTTGCATGGCACTAATGCATCCCAGGTCCATATTCATCTTGTTTCCTGTATTGTTCTTTTTCACACTTCTTCTTCTCCTTATTCTTTTTTCTTTGGTGGCTACCATCACTGATTTTTCTGCTTTGAAGAGTCTCCTTCAGTGAATGGCTATTAGAGCTCTGTGGATATTTAGTCCACCATGCACTCCCATCAGTTGACACTGTACCATCATTGAAACAGAGAGCAGCATCTACCACATCTATTTTCAAAGTATTTATTCCCATATATAATTGTTGAAACTTTCATTTGGATTTTGAGTCCTACCATGTAAACATTTTTTTTAATAATCTTGTGTCACTAAGATCCCTATATATAGGTTTTATAGCTTCCATTATAGCAAATGGCAAAGAATGTTTATGATTGTAGGTCTCATCTTGAGTAACAGCTTTCTGGTAACCACATCATGAATCACTGCCAGGTACGCAGAGTGCATGACATGGGTTGTCATCTGTGGAGGATTTATGAAAGAAGGTATCCCATACTGCCTTTTTCATTCCCTCAAGGTCATTTTTATTTTGTCTTATGGCTTGTCCATAATAATACTGCAACCTGTCAATTTCTTCTTTTGTAAGTCAGTCACGTCCACTAATGAACTCACCATAAGTTCTCTTCAAATTCCTCTTCAAGTTCTTTAGTCTTATACCTAACTTTTTTCTAGTCATGACCAAAACATTCCATTTTTCCAATTTTTGTGTCAGCATAAGGTTTGAATTCACAAACTTTTTGGTGCCCTTTTGAGTCTTCATCTCCTGGGTAAGATGTATACATCACACTACATTTCTCCACTGACCTGTGAAATGTCTTCATGACATCATCTGATCCCATCCCTCCACTATAACCATTAAAATTAATCAAACATTTATGATTTCCAGTTCCACTAGTGCAGCCATGACAGTACTTGGCAATAAATTCCACATAAATGATCTTAACACTGTCAAGGATGTAGCTGCCACTACATCATTTAGGGAACAGTGACCTCTTCATTGTCAGGATGCATCCAGGGCTGAGATGTACATGGTATTGCTGTCATTCATGACTACACTTTGCTGAACAGCATTTTTCATATCATTTGGTACTATTTCTAAAGTCTGTAGAATAATTTTATCATACCTGTCAAACCTTGCAGGGGGAGGTTCAAATGGCTCCAAGCACTATGGGACTTAACATCTGAGGTCATCAGTCCCCTAGCCTTGAACTTATTTAAACCTAACTAACCTAAGGACATCACACATACCCATGCCCGAGGCAGGATTCCGACCTGCGACAGTAGCAGCAGCGCAGTTCCAGACTGAAGCGCCTAGAACTGTTCGGCCACAGCGGCCGGCATAGTGGTAGGTAAGTCCATAAGAGCATAGAAAATTTGTGAACTTCTGTAGTCTTTGCCTATAAACCTCATAGCATAATTAAGTTTGTGATATAAACTCTCTGGTTAGTTATGCCATAAGAATAACCACATTCGCTTAAATCACAAAAATTACAAACAATTCTTGATTTTGATGCACTACCTCTTCTAGCATGTATCTCGTCAACAACCTTCACATCACTCTTGTCACATTCCTTACACTGCAAAGCTTTATTTATTAGTTCAGTTAGAGCAGAGAGCTCAACAATAACACAACCCGAATCAATAGTTGGTGTCTCAGTATTATCAGCATTAATACTGTCAAGCCCATTGTCCAAATATTTCAGTTTTAGCTTCGATGTACTTTGAGCAACTGAAGTGTTGTATTACGTTGTGTTTCAGTATTAGAAGAGTTAACCCATTTGGTGAACCAATTTCCATAAAATTTACAGTTTTTAACACTGAACTTCTTAATTCTTCCCATTGCTTTCAAGAAGAATAAGAAACTCATGTATACAATAATGAACTCACGCACACAATTACTTCACTGTAAACAAAGTATTTGTGCCAAAACAACAGCAAGCTATGACTAAACTCTCTGTATAAACAAAAGATAAGCAACTGCAAAGCAGTCACAGGTTAGCCAACTAGTTGTTGTTGTTGTTGTTGTTGTTGCTGTGGTCTTCAGCCCTGAGACTGGTTTGATGCAGCTCTCCATGCTACCCTATCCTGTGCAAGCTTCTTCATCTCCCAGTACTTACTGCAACCTACATGCTTCTGAATCTGCTTAGTGTATTCATCTCTTGGTCTCCCTCTACGATTTTTACCCTCCACGCTGCCCTCCAATGCTAAATTTGTGATCCCTTGATGCCTCAGAACATGTCCTACCAACCAATCCTTTCTTCTAGCGAAGTTGCGCCACAAATTCCTCTTCTCCCCAATTCTATTCAATACCTTCTCATTAGTTATGTGATCTGCCCATCTAATCTTCAGCATTCTTCTGTAGCACCACATTTCAAAAGCTTCTGTTCTCTTCTTGTCCAAACTAGTTATTGTCCATATTTCACTTCCATACATGGCTACACTCCATACAAATACTTTCAGAAACGACTTCCTGACACTTAAATCTATACTCGATGTTGACAAATTTCTCTTCTTCAAAAATGCTTTCCTTGCCATTGACAGTCTACATTTTATATCCTCTCTACTTTGACCATCATCACTTACTTTGCTCCCCAAATAGCAAAACTCCTTTACTACTTTAAGTGTATCATTTCCTAATCTAATTCCCTCAGCATCACTCGATTTAATTCAACTACACTCCATTATCCTCATTTTGCTTTTGTTGATGTTCATCTTATATCCTCCTTTCAAGACACTGTCCATTCTGTTCAACTGCTCTTCCAAGTCCTTTGCTGTCTCTGACAGAATTACAATGTCATCGGCGAACCTCAAAGTTTTTATTTCTTCTCCATGGATTTTAATACCTACTCCGAATCTTTCTTTTGTTTCCTTTACTGCTTGCTCAATATACATATTGAATAACATCGGGGAGAGGCTACAACCCTGTCTCACTCCCTTCCCAACCACTGCTTCCCTTTCATGCCCCTCGACTCTTATAACTGCCATCTGGTTTCTGTAAAAATTGTAAATAGCCTTTCGCTCCCTATATTTTACCACTGCCACCTTTAGAATTTGAAAGCGAGTATTCCAGTCAACATTGACAAAAGCTTTCTCTAAGTCTACAAATGCTAGAAACATAGGTTTGCCTTTCCTTAATCTTTCTTCTAAGATAAGTCGTAAGGTCAGTATTGCCTCACGCGTTCCAATATTTTTACGGAATCCAAACCGATCTTCCCCGAGGCTGGCTTCTACTAGTTTTTCCATTCGTCTGTAAAGAATTCATGTTAGTATTTTGCAGCTGTGACTTATTAAACTGATAGTTCGGTAATTTTCACATCTGTCAACACCTACTTTCTTTGGGATTGGAATTATTGTATTCTTCTTTAAGTCTGAGGGTATTTCGCCTGTCTTATACATCTTGCTCACCAGATGGTAGAGTTTTGTCAGGACTGGCTCTCCCAAGGCCGTCAGTAGTTCTAATGGAATGTTGTCTACTCCCGGGGCCTTGTTTCCACTAAGGTCTTTCAGTGCTCTGTCAAACTCTTCATGCAGTATCATATCTCCTATTTCATCTTCATCTACATTCTCTTCCATTTCCATAATATTGTCCTCAAGTACATTGCCCTTGTATATACCCTCTATATACTCCTTCCACCTTTCTGCTTTCCCTTCTTTGCTTAGAATTTGGTTTCCATCTGAGCTCTTGATATTCATACAAGTGGTTCTCTTTTCTCCAAAGGTCTCTTTAATTTTCCTGTGGGCAGTATCTATCTTACCTCTTAAGGGGCTCCGGAAAGGCTCAAAATCATGAAAAGTTCAATTTTTACTTTTTTGCGTTTTCTGAATCTGCAGACTATTACCTTTTAATAGATATATAATTTATTCAATTCCGAAGACTACAACTATTTTTAAATTTTTTTTGAAATGTGTTCTACATGGGCGTGACCCACTGTGGCACTGTTAAACTGCTGTCAAATGGTGTTATTATTAACGTCCGTGTTTATCAGGTACATTTTAGTGATGTGAGATAAAGTATGTGTTGTGGATAACCTGTGATGGTTCAATATATATCGATGGTGTGATTGTCGATTGTTTCATGTTTATTTACTCTGTCGTTATCTCGAAAATATTCGTAATTAATTCTGTTTCTTGAATCTCTGTTTTGTTGAAGTATAATAATGAGTAAAAGTAAAGTTATTAGAAATCCTCTGAAGGCTTTTAAGAAAAGGAGAAGTGTTGGAAAGCCAAAGGTATGTGTTATTACTGTAAACAATAAAGACGATAACCAAGTGAGTGAACCTAACCTCTCAAGTACACCTGCCCATAGCAGTCAAAGTGGGAAAGAAAATACTTCACAGAAGAAGCTTGGTTCAATGAGTGAAAACTATGAATGTTTTATGGGCGAATCGGATGTGAATGAAATATTTGATATGTCGGTTCTCAAAGGAATTTTTTCAAACTGTGTAAGATGTATTCATTGTAGTGAAGTTGGTCTGGAACTCTCCATAATAAAGCACGTAGGACTTGCTAGTGAAATACAACTGAAATGTGATAAGTGTTCATACATTACCACCTTTTGGAACAGTGTTGCAGTAACTGCAACTGAAGGAAATGGTAGCAAAATCTACGAACACAACAACGAGCGATGCTTGCTTTAGACAAGGAACGCCTTCGGGCTGCAGACAGGGCTGTAAAGAGTCTAGAAATACAAGCAAGAGTAAACAGGAGGAGGAACAAGAGGAAGCTGGAGGAGGAGTTTGCAGAGGATGAAGATAATCCATCCTATGGACCTGGAATGCACTAAAAAGTTAATCCAATCTTTGTCACTCGATTCCCAAAACTTTTATTTTCTCATACTAATTACATGTTTTCTAAGGATCTTCCAAACATATTTGTTTCAAACTTTCAGTAAATGTTACACAGTACCTTTTGCATAATTTAATACAGCCTTTTTCCAAAAAACTATATTTTTGAATATATAAATAAAAAATTGCAAAAAAATGTTGTGAATTTTCATTACAATTGAAAAAAAAATCATCTTTAATAACTGAACTAAAATTTTGTAAAATCCCTATGTTAAGTTGTAGCCCATATTCCAATAAATAAACTGTAAAAAGTTCAACTTCCTACCTCAAATACTTTGTGAGGAAAGATGCAATTTATAAGCGTTATTTTAACATTGCAAGTATAGGGCGTTCCGGAGCCCCTTAAGAGACTATAAAGTCATAAAAATGAAACAAATGAGGGCAAAACTTTATGTTTGGCAGAGCTGACTGTGTGCCATGGGGACACTGGTGCAATGGGGACACTGTGGTGCACGCAGCCACCTTTAAATTCCTCTTATTTTGGCACTTTCTGTGGTCTATTTTCCTGGAAGTAAACTTTTTCTCACTCAGAAAACTACAGACGATTTTTTAAGACATAAATGTAAGAAATTGATTTTTTGACAATTATTCACGTGCAAATCCCTGCAAAGGTGATCTAAAGGAAGTAGTAGCAGCAATAGCCCAGACCCATGTGGAGATTTTACAGTGTCTTGACCAGTCCTGGGTTAATATGGCTGTAAAAGCACACAAGACAAAATCCTGTGATTCCTGGAGCCAAAGGGGGAATATTTTTCAAGTTACAGTCAGGTTACAGATGGAGAGTATAGAAAGGAACTATAGCAGAACAAGACCACAATATATGTAATAGTTTCCAGAAAAAAAATTAATTTGTTTCAATAGAACATTAGGGTGTTTAAAAATGAGACAGATGAACTTCTTGTATGCCTAGAAGATGTGAACAATTTTGAAGTGATAGTTGTTCTGTGCCCCTGAAGACCACATAACCAAACGCATAGAGAAGTTAAATATCAAGTATTGTAGACTAGCATCATTTTCATATAGAGTTAAAATGGAAAAAGGAAGAGTTACAACATATGTAAAAAAAATTAACAGCAAGCCAAAAATACTGAAACAAATAGTTTTTGTTTTGATCAAAACCTAGAAGAATGTGGTTGTTAAGTTGTTGCTGCAGAATATATGTCTGATAATTGTAATAATCTACAGAACCTCTATAAGAAACTTTCAGCCATCTATGACAAATCGAGATACATTATTGAGCTATCTTTCAGACAAGAGGAAACATTTAGTGGTCTGTGGCGATTTCAACGTATATTTTTTAAAAGATACAGATGGGAAAAATGAACTAGAATCTTCATCATTGGGTTGCAATTTAATTTCAACGGTCAATTTTCCAACCTGGGTGTAGCAAGATAGTAGGACACTGACAACATAGACAGGGCTCAGGTTGAAAAAATTACATGTACCCCACTGTTAATGGACTATCCAAGTGTGACGCACACTTAATTGAAACAAACAATAAGGCATCTTACCACCCAAAGGCAGGTTCATACAAAGCAATGAGGCTTATTAAAGAGAACAGGATACGATATTTTAAAAGTAAGTTAAAGGAGGTGGGGGTATATGTAAAAAGAGATGCTAATGTGAAATTCCATTGGTTCCATAGCAAATTTGTGTCAATATTTGTAAGTTGCTTTCCTAAAAAGTTACCCGGGTTATATGTAAAAAGAGATGCTAATGTGAAATTCCATTGGTTCCATAGCAAATTTGTGTCAATATTTGTAAGTTGCTTTCCTAAAAAGTTACCCAAACACACACACACACACACACACACACACACACACACACACGTTAGCTGTGGACAACTGAGGGAATTAAAATCTCACGCAGTTGGTAGATGGAAATTTATATGAAGGTCAGAATACATCAAGATATGACATTACATGCATACTACAAAAAATACTGTGATATTTTACGGAAAATCGATAAAATGTCAAGAAGTATGTGTGTCCTGACAGTAACAAATAATGTGGATAGTAAGATTAAAACTTTATGGGATACTGTAAATGGAAGACAGGAGAGCCATTCAGTATACAAGACA
Source organism: Schistocerca serialis cubense (assembly GCF_023864345.2). Taxonomy (NCBI): domain Eukaryota; kingdom Metazoa; phylum Arthropoda; class Insecta; order Orthoptera; family Acrididae; genus Schistocerca; species Schistocerca serialis. The sequence continues at coordinate 138,574,334 of NC_064638.1, read as the reverse complement.
CAGCAACAACTAAACTAAATGACAATGTTGTGACTGATAATTCACAAGTTGTGAGTAATTTTAAGAATCACTTTCTAATTGTAATGGCCAAAGCAGTTTAAATGATTTAGTTGAAAGGGTGAGAGAATATATTTAACAATGTCATTCTACAAAACTTTAAGTGCACCAACATCCATCACTGAAATTAATATATGAGGGCTATTCAGAAAGTAGGAAACGTTTTGGCATTTAAAAAAAATAAGTACAAGAAATACATTTTATTATATACGTCTGAAGAGCGACTGACATACTACTTTTCCACATAGTCAGCTAACACATTGAGGTATTTATCATAGTAGTGGACAAGCTTTGAAAGAACTTCATAGTAAAATTCTGTCACCTGAGACTTCAGCCAGTGAGTCACGCCCGCCAGGAGTTCCGTTTTGTCATGAAAGCAAAGCGTTGCAAGCCAGTTCTTTATCTTAGGAAACAAGTGGAAGTTGCTTGGTGCAAGATCAGGGCTGTAGGGTAGATGAGGGAAAATTTCCCATTTTAATGAATTAAGGAGTTCTTTAGAGTGGTTTTCCAAGTGAGATCGGGCATTGTCGTGCAAAAACAAAATTTTGGACATCAGCTTTCTTCGGTATTTGTTTTGAACTGCTCTTCTAAGGCTCCATTATTGTGAAGTGACAGTTTTCACAAATTGTTTCATCAACTTTAGCAACAAGATCGTCAGTCACAATGCTCGGGCATCCACTCTTCTCTTCATCATGAATGTCAGTACGGCCATTTTTAAACCGAATGCACCATTTCCAGACGGAACATTCACTCATTACATTGTTTCCGTACACTTCGCACAGTTCATGATAAATTTCTATAGGTTTTAGGTTCTTTGTCAACAAAAACCATATCACAGACTGCATCTCACAACTGGCAGGATTTTCAGTTGCAGCACACATTTCAAATTCGATTATCAAAGAACCAGACATGCAGAGACATTCCCATTGCCATGGATGGATGCTGACTGAGCTGCCGAGCACACACATACCAAAATATACGCGATCGGCGCTCACCTAGCGGCATCAAACGGAAACATTCCTACTTTGTGAATAGCTCTTATAATAATACAAATTTTAAAAAATGAAAGCTAATGTGGTCTTGATGGAATTTCAAACATAATTCTGAAATGTTGTTCCAACTTAATAAGTAACACCTTTAACGATATATGGAATGCATCACTAGCACTGGGAATGCAACTGTTAAATCGCTTCATTGGGAAGGTGACAAGAAAGACTTAAACAATTATCATACAATTTCCTTGCTGACATCTTGCAAACATAGCTGGTGAGAGAAATGGGGCAGCAGCTAGGAGGAAGGTGTTTGTCCTTACCAGGCTTAGGTGTGGGTATGAGTGGCTTCACACCAGCACCTGGGAAATGTGCCCTCTGCCCAGATGTGGTTGTACGTATGAAGCAGAAAGTGCTTGCCTGCAAGACAAAGGTGCTGCAACATCTGAATGTGAACAATGTCCGGCCCTGGGGCGGAGGACTAAGATGAAGTGAGAGAGTGAGCTAGCTCCTTCATAGCACCCACGATTCTGAGAAGAAAATGGTATCACCCGAGTCTCCTCAACTCGTTACCAATGGAAGGAGGCAGGGTGATAGTGGGTGGAGCTTGAAATCTCCACAAAACAGCAGCCCAGGGTGTTGGAGAGGATCCACTAAGATATCACCTGCTATGATTAGGCTGGAAATTTGGGAATGGACCTTAGTCCCAGAGAACTGTCAGAGGTTGGCCCACACAACAAAACAGGGTGTGGAACTGTTAAAAGAAGTAGTAAAAATGAAATCCAGCTACCTTTTTTGCATTCCTGAAGAATGCAATGACACTGTGCATGCAACTGTTTGTAACAAATGCAGTTTGCCACTGTAAGGTGACAGTTAAAAATGCAGAGAGCATATGTCTGCACGCGAATTGCATTGTGCCATGCCTCACTCCACCGAGGGACCACAACACGGTGCGGTAAACATGAAGTGTGAGGAATGGAATGTTGTACGGCAGTAAGGATGATGTTTGTAAGATATTCTACCTGGTCATCACAACTGGGGAAATGTTGTTCATCGAAGGTCACTAAAGAGGAGCAAAGCCTCCACTCGGCCTTAGAAAGCTGCCATTTGGGTGTGCACATAGGTGGGCTAGGAGTCAGCAAACAGATGGCACACAGAAATGGTTGCGCGAGTACGTGTCAGAGAGAATGGACCACTTGAGATGACGGGCAAGCTGGGCAGTGCAGCAGGAGAGGTCCAAATGGGAATAGGTGTGAGTGGAGTCTGAAAGGAGCGTGGGTGCTCTTGTGTTAAGGCAGATGAGGTTAAGTTGACAGAGGAGGTCAGCCAACAGGGCATCTCTCTGACAGGTTCTGGGCAAACCCCAAGAGGGATGGTGCACATTAAAGTCACCAAGCAGCAGAAGGGGATAATGGAGTTGCCCAATAAGCTGCAGGAAGTCTGCCCTGGTGATACTGAATGCCGGATGGATGTAAACAGTACAAAGGGAAAAGGTGAAGTGAGAAAGGAAAACGCAGACTGCAACAGTTTGAAGTCGTGTAGTCAGGAGATGGTTTGGCTATAAACATCTACCCAGACAAGCAGCATGACTCTCCCATAAGATGTAATGCCATCCTCAGGGGAAAGGTCATAGTGGACCAGAAAGAAATGTGAGAGGTCAAAGCAATTGTGTAGATAAAACTTTGATTCCTGGAAGCAGAGAATAAGTGGACGCTGTGATTTCAAGAGCAGCCATAATTCCTCTTTGTTTGATCTAAGGCCGTGAGTGTTCCATTGGAGGAGAGTCTTGAGAAGGAAATGGGAGGAGGGAAGAAATTAAGGGGTGTCACCTCGGCTGCTGCTGAGTGCTAAGGCTCATAGCTAGAGGGCACAGAGGCTGGAGGATCACCCTCCATGAGATCTACTGAGATGTTGGCATTCTCCCTCGGTTGGTCTGTGGAGTGCAGGGCAGACAAATGGTTCGTGGTGCACACTGGCGACACGGAGATCAGCTGGGTGAATATGTCACGCAGCAACATTGTTGAAGAGGATCTGTGAGTTGCCGAAGAAGAAGACCATTTGCCTTTGATTTCTTGGAGCCTTTCCAGTTGTCAGAGGGAGACGCAGATGTTTTATGGCTGGAGGGACATAAAAAAGCTTTGCGGGAGTATTCCTTCTACCTTTCCCAGCTTGCTGGTTGTGTAGCAGGTAACTTCGTCCCATGAGGCAAAAGTTTGGTAGCTTGTTGCACAGCTGGAGGAGGAGATGGGGATGCTATTGAGACACTGTATGATTTTAAAACTGTGGTGCTGAATTTGAGGTTGCATGTCTGCATGGCCATGTCCTTCGTGGAGTGAAAAGCAGTACTGTAAGTGCTGGATGGTAGAACGCAGGGTTTCCAACTAGCCAACAACTTGCGAGCAACAGGGTAAGGCACTTTTGCCTGCACCCAGATCTCCCGGTCAGCCCACTCATCGAGATACACTGGACAATATCGGAAGGAGGCTGCATGGTCGCCACTGCAGTTGATAAAGCAGGGAGAAGTAGGTGGACAATCGCCGTCGTGAGCATCCCTACCACAGGTTACACATTTGACCGGGTGTTGACAAGACATTTGAGTGGGGTATAATGATGACATTGGTAGCAGCCCATTGGGTTTCTAATGTACAGTCAGATTGTGATAACTTCATAGCGTGATGGAAGCATTACTCAATCAAAAGTGAGAAAAAGAGTGCATGTAGGCACTGAGGATGCATCTACCTTTTTTATCACCCGATGGACTGCAATGACACCCTGATCAGAAAGGTACATTTGAATTTCTGCCGTGGTCGGACCATTGAGCAGCCTAGTCTAAACAACACCATGGGAAGAATTCATTGTTTGATGGGCTTTGACACAAAGAGGATAGCTGTGGAGGAGCAAAGCTGCAAGCAGTTATTGTGTTTGACAATCAGTAGTAGTCTCCAAAAGCAAAGTGACATTGTGTAAACAAGAGCAGAATTTCACAGGGCCGGCAACTGCATCAACACCTTCCTGAATAATAAACAGATTTACCGTAGCAAAGGAATGATTGTCTTCAGTATGTGAAACCACAAGGAACCATGGCGTAGCTGGAAGGGTCTTTGAATTGTGAGCGTCATTCCATTTACGCTTGGCAGACATTGACTGTGAAGAAGGAGATTGGCTCATTGTGAGAAAATCCCTCATGACTGCCAGCATCTCCAATGGCACACTCCTTCCAACTAGGAGCCTCTCCTCAGAGAGTGACGCATCCACTTAGGTCATTGCTCACACCTCCTGAACACCTGAAAGAGGGACCAATTGGCAATTTGGGAAGGTAGCAGCTCAGGCAATTATCCCTCCCTAGGCCTGGCCTGTACCAAGGGATACGTGCAAACCCTATCTGTCAAACCAGGGATGGGAATTACAGATTACCCAGTATATTCGCTACTGAAATTCATCACAAATAATCCGTCACAATTTAAGAATAGCAGTAAGCTCCATGCCTACAACACAGGAGGGAAAAATGACCTTTATTGTTCACTATTAGTGCTGTTACATGTCAGATGCATGGACCAGCCTTCAGGAGCACACAGGGAGGAAGAAGAAAGAGAGGAACCTTAAACGCCAAAGCGGAGGGAGGATAGGAGAAGTAGAATGAAGAAAGTAAAAAGGAATGAAAAACAGTGGAGAGACTTCCAATGTCTGCTACTGAAAATGCAGAACACATTCCCAAAAACATCCCAGACACATCAAAGACTGGGGGCCCGTGGTAGCCAAGCAGGAACCCACCAAAGAATAGCGAGCTCCCTGGGTTGATCATGTAGGTAGTTCTTCAAGGAGTTAGGCATTTTTAGTGCATCATCACAATACCTACATTCGATACTGAAATTAATCACAAATAATCCATCACAATTTAAAAAGAACAGTAAGCTCCATGCCTACAACACAGGAGGGAAAAATGACCTTTATTTTTCACTATTAATGCTGTCAGCAGGTCAGAAAGGAGTTCAATATCCAGAAAAAAGTACTTTGATCATTTTCCCCAAAACATAAAATGTCTGACATGTAGCAAATCAAATTTTACATCTAACCTAAAACCGTTTCTCCTGGACAGCACCTTCTATTCCACAGATGAATTTATATTTAAACACTGATAGAATTTATAAAGAAAAAGGAAACTGTTTTTGAGTGTAGTTGCATGAGTAGAACTAAAATATATTGTGTTCATTAATGTTAATGCTAATCAAATAAACCTATCCTATAAACTGATTCATTGCGCATCATTTCAAAAAATGAATTATTCAAATGATCAAAGGAACACGTAACTAACCAACTAACTCTATTTTTTTATCAGACATGGCATAAACGGGAGACACAAACAACATGGTCAGATTATGTACTGTTGTTTTTTAAAATGTGTGCCCATTCCCTTTTCCACCTGCAGTAGACAGTTTACAATATAAATGGGTATTGCACACTTGACTAGAAGAAATTCTTATTCTGCGCTGCCATCAGAATATCAGCACCCCATCTTTCGCTAGAAAACAGAGCAAATCAGACTTGACAGAGGAATAATTTTCCATCATTCAAGAACACAAAAAACTTGAAATTTTCTAAAAGAGTTTCCTAATTTCATGAAAACCAAAATCATAACACCAAATGACATCTTACCAAGCAAAGTGAAGGGCAAGTTAAGAAATAACATTTTTTTTTTTGGTAATGGAGCAATTACAGTAACCCTCTGGTGTCACGTCAAAAGCTCCAAATGTCAGTCAACAACAACAGATACATAATTTTCCTTACAGATGGAAGTATTCGCATACCACAGAGCAAACAAATTCTGCAGACTTCAATAAGAGATAGAAAATAATTTAAAAATACATTTACCTTTGCAGCAAGCTTCATGCGCTGAGGGATATGTACTAAACTATCAACTGGTCCTACAGCAGTGCTACCCTGAGCATAACTGCTCACTCGGAAGCCAACAGTTCCTTCACCTGTTACAGGGTTTCTGCCTGTTGAAGATGAACAAATCACATTAGCATATTGTCATTGCAGTTATACTGTATTTATGAGGATAATCCCAAAAGTAAGGCCTCCTATTTTTTTATAAGTACAGAGCTCTGTTTGTATGGCAGCTGGTCACACTGTTATGAAGAGTGCTTCACACGCTGTGTGTAAACATGCACATGCTGCACTGAGGCGCTCTGTCTCGGCTTGGCAGCCATTGAGAATGGAGCTTCCGTTGGATGTTGCCGCCAAGTGTGAAATGCACGCAGTTATTTGGTTTTTGAACGCAAAGCACACTGCGCCGACTGAAATCCATCGCCAATTGATGGAAGTGTATGGTGAGTCGTGCATGGATGTCAAAAATGTTTGTAAGTGGTGTAGAGAGTTTGCAGCTGGTTGGACCGAAACTCATGATGAACGAAGGAGCGGAAGACCGTTAACTTCTGAGGAGACGGTGTTGAGCAAAGCATGCGTGAAGATCAGTGGATCACCTTGGATGATCTCTGCACGTTGGTTCCTGAGGTTTCGCAAAGCACCACTCACAGATTTTTAACGGAAACATTGAGCTACCAGAAGATGTGCGCACGATGGGTGCCACGCATCCTGACTGAGGACCACATGTGGCAACGAGTTGACACTTCCTGCACATTTCTTCACCACCTTGCAGCCGAACAGGACAACTTTCTGGACTCAATTGTCATGGGTGATGAAACCTGGGCATACCACTTTACACCTGAGACCAAGCAATGTCAGTGGCAGCATCCTTCTTCACCAAAGCCGCAGAGCTGGCAGTGAGCTAGTATGACATGGGCATACAAAAACTGCCACAGCGTCTACAAAAATGCATCGACAGAAATGATGATTATTTCGAAAAATAGCTAATTTTTCAAGCTGTAAACTAATGTAAACCATTGTAGAAATAAATAGGAGACCTTTCTTTTGGGATTACCCTCGTACTTTCTCACTTTTTAAACTTTTGTGCTATTAGACAATAAATTTCATTAAATTGTATTACATACTGCACATAACTTCTTCCAATTTCAACTTGTGTAAGGATATTCATACCACTAAATATTGTTTACCAGAAATCAGTAAGAACTTTAGATAAACAATACTAACACGGCACAACACAACAACTATAACAAAACAAGACTACAAGCTGTCTGCCTAGAAATTATCATGTACCATCAAAACAAATAATGACAGCAATGAACAAAACACAGAGAGAAAAATGACGGAGTGTGATAAACAGCAGAAAGAACTACAATGGAGACTAACTGCATAGTAAAGAACACTCCAAATAGAAACTATGGGCACATTGTTGTTGTCTTCAATCTGGAGACTGGTTAAATATACCTATCCATGCTACTCTATCCTTGAAAGCCTCTTCACCTACAGATAACTCCTACAGCCTATGTCCAACTGAACCTCCCTACTGTATTCATCTCTTGCTCTCCGTTGACAATTTTTAATTTAAAACCCCACCCACTCACCTACACAAACTTTCCTCTATTACCAAATTGGTGATTCCTTAGTGTCTCACAATGTCTTTATCAACTGATGCCTTCTTTAAATGAAGTTGTGTCATATATTTCTTTTTCCCCCTGATTTGATTTAGTATTTTCTCATTAGCACTCAGTCTACCAATATTATCTACAGCATTCTTTTGTAACACAAGCTACAACTAACTTCTGTTCAAAACTACTCATCATGCACATTTGATTTTCATAAAAAGCTCAAAACCAGACAAATATCCACATAAATACCTTCAGAAAAGACTTCCCAACACTTAAATTGATGCCAGACGTTAAAAAATTCCTCTTTTTTCATAAAAGCTTCCTTGCTACAGCCTGTTGGCATTTTATACTTCGTAACTTTGGTCATTAAACAATAGAAAATCCAGGATGCTATGTAACAATATTATGAAAAGGAAAGTCGCTACTTCCCATATAGCGGAGATGCTGAGTCACAGATAGGGACAACAAAAAGACTGTCACAAATAAATACAGCTTTCAGCCATTAACACCTTCGTCAACAATAGACGTAGACACACACACACACACACACACACACACACACACACACACACACACACACACACACACACACACACGACCGCAGTCTCAGGCAACTGAAACCACACTGTGAACAGCAGCACCAGTGCGTGATGGTAGTGGCGACTGAGGGTAGGTAAGAAGCGGGTTGCCAAACATGACATCTTTCATTTCAATGACTGCTTTACAGCCTGTACCATATGGATCCTTCCCACCAACACCAGATTTTCTGTATTGCGCAGGTGGGAACTCTCCCTACAATACACCTTACGTTCCCGTAACCCTCCTGGCCTCAACCTTCGTTAGTCACTGTTCTCACTCATCCAACCACTTCCCTGTTCCCATTCCAACACTTCACAGCCACCATTCCACCATCACACTCAGTCTTTTTATTTCTCTCCTTTTCCACTACTTGATCTCCCCCCCCTCCCCTCTGATTCCCCACCTCTCTCCTGTCCTCTGTCTAACCTGCAGCACCCCCACCATACTATCTCTCACCCTTCCCGCCCCAGCCCCCTTCTTACCCCCAGCCACTTGCCCCTCCCATCATGCACTGGTGCTGCTGTTCACAGTGCAGTTTCAGTTACCTCAGACTGCGGTCGTGCGAGTGAGATGAGTTGCATTTGCTTGCACGCGCGTTTGTGTGTGTGTCGGGGGGGGGGGGGGGGGGGGGGTGTTGTTGACAAAGCCAAAAAGCTTTATTTATCTGTGACAGTCTTTTTGTTGTGTCTATCTGCGACTCAGCACCTCTGGTATATGGTGAGTAGCAAGTTTCCTTTACATACTTTACATAATATTGTAACTATGTTCAACATCAGTTATTTTGCTGCCCAAAACGCAAAACTTGCTTATTTCTTTTAGTATCTCATTTCCTAACCTAATTCCTTCCAGAGGGAGATCTATATATAGCGCCACTAGGCATGCGTCTAGGGGCAGCAGCTTGACAGGGTAGCATTTTTTTGCACTGTATTTATCTTAACGTTTTACATTTTGAAATAACTGCACTTACAAATATTGTGAAATAACTTGATAGTTTAAACAAGACACAAGAACAAGAGTCAAGAATATTAGGTTTAAAACATCATTAGTTTATCAGGTGACTGAATGGAAATTCAAATGCCCAATTCCCATCTGGAATCATATTTATGAAACTGTTCAATAATATTTTAAAGTAAGCCATCAGAAAAACAATTGACAATCTGAGCTTTGAAATGTTATTATTCTCAGAATGCTGTCAGCTTCTAAGTTCTGTTCACTGAGAATAGGGAAAGAGGTGACAATGAAATTACATTATTCTGCATTGTTTTTTTTTTTTTTTTTTTTTTTTTTTTTTTTTTTTTTTTTTTTTTTTGTCTTAATGATTTTATTTCACAGTACAGTTCGGTCAAGTAATCTAAGCTAGTCACTTGATCACTCTCGTATTTAAAGTAAAAGACTCTGTACATGTGTGCCACATGGTACGATTTTGAACTGTATATTCTTTATTTAAAAACCTATTTTCTTTTGTATTGGTGGACAATTTTGTAAGTGTCTTTAATATGAACAAGACCTACAAAAACAAATGTGCAAAATTAAACGGAGCGTCATGTCAGAAAGTAGCAGAGGAGAAGCAAGAATGAGAAGCTAGTGTTCTAGAAAAAGGTTTGGAAGAGTAGACAAATTTTTCACAAAAAATGTTGCTTTTCGACTTTGAGTTCTAGTAGTACTAATGATAGGTCTAGAACTACAGCTGTAGTGAAAGAAGTAAATGTGAACAAAACAATACCTAAAATGAAGAAAAACAAATTGTTCCTGAATTCAAGTCTCACAAAAACATAAGTGTCGAATCAGACATTACAAAAGAAATAACCTCATTAGTGATGATTCTGCAGAATGGTGTGTTAATGAATCAACAAATGACATTCTTTTACACTGTGGCATTAACCAAAATTGTAACGGTGATTTTTATACATCATGAAGGTCTGTAGGCAGTAAAACCAGAAAACAAAAATTTATTTAATTGTAAACTTTGTGTAGTGACTTATTATACTCTTGTAGCACCAGTGCTATTCTTTGGGCACCAAATTAATTTTTCAGAGGTATGATTGCTACTATAGGAATTTCAGACTGGAGAAATATTTCTAATATTTTATCTCGTCATGAAAATTTACTTGAACATAAAGATTTTGAGTTATTGGGTTTAACAAGGGAAAAATCACTTGAAATAGTAGACACCAGTTCAAGTCATATGTTGAGTCAAAAAGTACTGGTGCAATGTTTTGAAACGGTGTCTGCAGTAGTCAAGAAGCTAACAAGTCATGGACTTCCCCCCCATATATTACATACGAGGGTCATTCAATAAGTAACTCCCCACAACTTTTTTTAAAAGCAATTAATACACACAGACAAATGTCCTTGTTTGTGGTTCACATTCGCTGTTTGACCTGTGTGCCAGTGAAGATGGAAGAGCAATAGTACAGCACCAAAATGATACCTACATACGACTCATGTTACAAGCACCATGCTGTTATTGAATTCCTGTGTGTAGAAAAAGAAACTGTGGTGAATATCCATAAATGTTTGTATGCAGCGTATGGCAATGGGTAAAGAACGTTACAGCCTCAGGAAATGCAGAAACAGAGTTCCATGATCAGCCACGCTATCACTTTGTTTCATTCTAATTACTCCTGGTATTGTTATAATCCCCCCCCATGAACCATGGACCTTGCTGTTGGTGGGGAGGCTTGCGTGCCTCAGCGATACAGATGGCCGTACCGTAGGTGCAACCAAAACGGAGGGGTATCTGTTGAGAGGCCAGACAAACATGTGGTTTCTGAAGAGGGGCAGCAGCCTTTTCAGTAGTTGCAGGGGCAACAGTCTGGATGATTGACTGATCTGGCCTTGTAACATTAACCAAAACGGCCTTGATGTGCTGGTACTGTGAACGGCTGAAAGCAAGGGGAAATTACAGCCGTAATTTTTCCCAAGGACTGTATGATTAAATGATGATGGCATCCTCTTGGGAAAAATATTCCGGAGGTAAAATAGTCCCCCATTCGGATCTCCGGGCGGGAACTACTCAGGAGGACGTCGTTATCAGGAGAAAGAAAACTGGCATTCTACGGATCGGAGCGTGGAATGTCAGATCCCTAATCGGGCAGGTAGGTTAGAAAATTTAAAAAGGGAAATGGATAGGTTAAAGTTAGATATAGTGGGAATTAGTGAAGTTCGGTGGAAGGAGGAACAAGACTTTTGGTCAGGTGATTACAGGGTTATAAATACAAAATCAAATAGGGGTAATGCAGGAGTAGGTTTAATAATGAATAAAAAATAGGAGTGCGGGTTAGCTACTACAAACAGCATAGTGAACGCATTATTGTGGCCAAGATAGACACAAAGCCCATGCCTACTACAGTAGTACAAGTTTATATGCCAACTAGCTCTGCAGATGATGAAGAAACAGATGAAATGTATGACGAGATAAAAGAAATTATTCAGGTAGTGAAGGGAGATGAAAATTTAATAGTCATGGGTGACTGGAATGCGTCAGTAGGAAAAGATAGAGAAGGAAACATAGTAGGTGAATATGGATTTGGGGGAAGGAATGAAAGAGGAAGCCGCCTGGTAGAATTTTGCACAGAGCATAACTTAATCATAGCTAACACTTGGTTCAAGAATCATAAAAGAAAGTTGTATACCTGGAAGAATCCTGGAGATACTAAAAGGTATCAGATAGATTATATAATGGTAAGACAGAGATTTAGGAACCAGGTTTTAAATTGTAAGACATTTCCTGGGGCAGATGTGGATTCTGACCACAATATATTGGTTATGAACTGCAGATTGAAACTGAAGAAACTGCAAAAAGGTGGGAATTTAAGGAGATGGGACCTGGATAAACTGAAAGAACCAGAGGTTGTAGAGAGTTTCAGGGAGAGCATAAGGGAACAATTGACAGGAATGGGGGAAACAAATACAATAGAAGAAGAATGGGTAGCTCTGAGGGATGAAGTAGTGAAGGCAGCAGACGATCAAGTAGGTAAAAAGATGAGGGCTAATAGAAATCCTTGGGTAACAGAACAAATATTGAATTTAATTGATGAAAGGAGAAAATATAAAAATGCAGTAAATGAAGCAGGCAAAAAGGAATACAAACGTCTCAAAAATGATATCGACAGGAAGTGCAAAATGGCTAAGCTGGGATGGCTAGAGGACAAATGTAAGGATGTAGAGGCGTGTCTCACTAGGGGTAAGATAGATACTGCCTACAGGAAAATTAAAGAGACCTTTGGAGAGAAGAGAACCACTTGTATGAATATCAAGAGCTCAGATGGAAACCCAGTTCTAAGCAAAGAAGGGAAGGCAGAAAGGTGGAAGGAGTATATAGAGGGTATATACAAGGGCGATGTACTTGAGGACAATATTATGGAAATGGAAGAGGATGTAGATGAAGACGAAATGGGAGATAAGATACTGCGTGAAGAGTTTGACAGAGCACTGAAAGACCTGAGTCGAAACAAGGCCCCAGGAGTAGACAACATTCCATTAGAACTACTGATGGCCTCGGGAGAGCCAGTCATGACAAAACTCTACCATCTGGTGAGCACGATGTATGAGACAGGCGAAATACCCTCAGACTTCAAGAAGAATATAATAATTCCAATCCCGAAGAAAGCAGGTGTTGACAGATGTGAAAATTACCGAACTATCAGTTTAATAAGTCACAGCTGCAAAATACTAACACGAATTCTTTACAGACGAATGGAAAAACTAGTAGAAGCCAACCTCGGGGAAGATCAGTTTGGATTCCATAGAAATGTTGGAACACGTGAGGCAATACTGACCTTACGACTTATCTTAGAAGAAAGATTAAGAAAAGGCAAACCTACGTTTCTAGCAGCATTTGTAGACTTAGAGAAAGCTTTTGACAATGTTAACTGGAATACTCTCTTTCAAATTCTGAAGGTGGCAGGGGTAAAATACAGGGAGCGAAAGGCTATTTACAATTTGTACAGAAACCAGATGGCAGTTATAAGAGTCGAGGGGCATGAAAGGGAAGCAGTGGTTGGGAAAGGAGTGAGACAGGGTTGTAGCCTCTCCCCGATGTTATTCAATCTGTATATTGAGCAAGCAGTAAAGGAAACAAAAGAAAAATTCCGAGTAGGTATTAAAATTCATGGAGAAGAAGTAAAAACTTTGAGGTTCGCCGATGACATTGTAATTCTGTCAGAGACAGCAAAGGACTTGGAAGAGCAGTTGAACAGAATGGACAGTGTCTTGAAAGGAGGATATAAGATGAACATCAACAAAAGCAAAACGAGGATAATGGAATGTAGTCAAATTAAGTCGGGTGATGCTGAGGGAATTAGATTAGGCAATGAGACACTTAAAGTAGTAAAGGAGTTTTGCTATTTACGGAGTAAAATAACTGATTATGGTCGAAGTAGAGAGGATATAAAATGTAGACTGGCAATGGCAAGGAAAGCGTTTCTGAAGAAGAGAAATTTGTTAACATCGAGTATAGATTTAAGTGTCAGGAAGTCGTTTCTGAAAGTATTTGTATGGAGTGTAGCCATGTATGGAAGTGAAACATGGACGATAACTAGTTTGGACAAGAGGAGAATAGAAGCTTTCGAAATGTGGTGCTACAGAAGAATGCTGAAGATAAGGTGGGTAGATCACGTAACTAATGAGGAGGTATTGAATAGTATTGGGGAGAAGAGAAGTTTGTGGCACAACTTGGCTAGAAGAAGGGATCGGTTGCTAGGACATGTTTTGAGGCATCAAGGGATCACAAATTTAGCATTGGAGGGCACCGTGGAGGGTGAAAATCGTAGAGGGAGACCAAGAGATGAATACACTAAGCAGATTCAGAAGGATGTAGGTTGCAGTAGGTACTGGGAGATGAAGAAGGTTGCACAGGATAGAGTAGCATGGAGAGCTGCATTAAACCAGTCTCAGGACTGAAGACCACAACAACAACATTGTTATAATTAGTTTCATCTGAAGATAATGCAAAGTTAAGAGAGTAAATAGAGTAAAGTTCTTATATAGATGTTTTCAGCTCTGAAAAATGTAACAGCATGTGGTTTCTCCATCACTTACTATACAGCCCACAGGCCTTCAATTTCAATGACCATCGGTGTTCTGCACAAAAGAAATCCTACATGGAGAGTAACAAATACATTGTTCAGTCACCACTTCCTAAAAAACTAGGGTGACATTCCAGTTGTTACCTCCTTTTTTCTGGGGGGAGGGGGGTGGGGTGGGCAGAGGAGGGGGGGGGGGGGGGGAGGATCATACCAGTTTTCTCACACCATCCATTTTCTCTCTATCTATTCATTTTTATAAATGTTGAAGTGCATGGGGAGACAAGTATAGAAGTGCAATCTCATTCTATCCTGAACTATTTATGCTATATGTATTGCAAGCTTGTCCAGCTGGAAACAGATTGCTCCCTCAGAATATACCAGTACTTATCACACTACTTATAATTTGACTACAGTAGGAAGCATCAATCCAACCATGTACCTTCTGAAGCATTCCAAGTTCAAAGAACAAGATTTAACCCCACACTACAACAGACACAAGTCATTGCAAGATGGCCCACAGAGGTTTTTAGATTAGATGTGGACACCTTTCAGCCTATAATTTTATGGGATAACTTATTCCTAAGAAAAATATCAATTCATCAGAATTTTGACACGTAAGATACAATGCAAACAATAGCCAATAAAATCAGTGTTAATATACTGTCTTCTTCAGAGCCACAAATTCCTTTTGTGGCCCATCCTTCTGAAACTGATTCTGAACAATAAAAAGTGCCCAGGGAAAAGATGTAACGTTTTTCAACTGCTCTGCCCTTAACAATGGATACTGTCATGCTGTTTTCACCACTTCATTATTTTGGGATGATTTTGTAACATGCCAAAGCCCATTCCCACATGCCTACAGAATTCTCCAGTTCCCATTATTAACCTATTAGCACCTATGTAGAGCCCTAGCTACCAAGGATGACAAATTACCTTCCTCCATGAGGTACGTGATACAACTGTGATGAATGACTTAATGACACTAGGGCATGGCTCACGAACAGAGTTGCTGGACTCAATGTGAGGTGGTGCATAGATATCTGACCTTGAATCTTGTACCATCATTGTCTGCTATAGAACAAATGATGTGCTTACAGACATAGGTAACTCAACTTTATAGACTGTCATTATATGTCACATGTAGGATAAAGTCCACAAGAAAACCACCACATAATGACATTTCAGTTTGGGTGAATTATTCACATTTGAAAATTTAACACTCTTATCTCTCCAACATTTGTTCATACGCAGGATGATTATAATAGAAGTTCCAGTTTCAAAAAGCAGCAAAAAACAGAACCATGGATTAGAATGATGTCAAATTTGAATGGAATGTTATCTAGCAATAGAGAACATTATGAAAAAAACAAATGCAACAAAAATTTTAGCATTAGATGGTGCCATAATTGGCAGAATACACAAAATAAAAGATGTGAGGTACAGGGCTGTTCCACAGTTTGCTTATGAGGTTCTCAGAATGACTGTCTCAATGCAGGATTGTATGCTGCTGGTAAAGCTCTTTTACAAGAATGATGACTGCACACCAGTAGCTCTGCAGAAGTTCCAGACACTCAAGAAAGCATTGATCCGATGTCTGAAAAGGATCTGGAGAAAATGATTATGAAATTCAACACGACAGGTTCTTCCGAAATGCAGTGTGGCAGAGGGAGGAAAACAACTGATCCATTGTCAGTAGAAGATGTGGCCACAATCTGCGGGGAATTGTCCAAACTTTGGAAATGCTGTGAGCATGGTGCATAAAATACTACAAAATATCCTGCATTGCTATCCATCCAACATTACGCATGTTGCTTCATGCTGATGTTTGCTCTTGAATTTCTTGATTGCATGGAAATGGACAACAAATGGCCAGGGAACATTCTGTGGAGCTCTTTTCCACATTCAAGGTCACGTCAACAGACAGAATTGCAGAATATGGACAACTATGAGGGTCTTTTGTGCATGAACATCATTCCAACAGTGAGGATGTGTGGTAGGATCATTTTTTTGTAACAAGGAGCTGCTCCATACTTTGTACAATGAGTGAAGCAGCTGTTGCAGAGGCATTTTGGAAATGCTAGAATTATCAGCTGTCATTTTCCTATAGCCTGACTGTCCAGATCAACTGATCTTAATCCGTGTGACTTCTGGCTGTGGGGTTATCTGCTCCAATTACAAACATAGCTGAATTGAAGGCACACATTGTCCATCACATTCTGAATGTGACCCCTGACACACTCTGCTGTGGAACATGCTGTTTCTCAATTTAAACTTGTGGCAGAAAACAATGGACAGGGCACCGAACATGTCTTGTGCAAGTTTCACAACAATTAAAAACCTATTTTGCTGTTGCTTTTTATGCAGTTTTCATCCTCAGAACAACAAAAACTAAATTCATTGTTGCTTTTTGTGCAGTTTTTGGTCCTAGGACAATTAAAAACCAATTTCATTGTTGTTTTTTATGCAGTTTTTGGCCCAATTTTTCACATGCGAGTGGTACAGCAATGACTTGGAGGATAGACTTCATACGTAACCGTGCCACAGCTGTTGAATGCCAAACTTGTGTGTTTATACATCATGGTATGCTTGGTTTAATGTGCAATTCTCACCACATATGTTGTATTGTGATTTGTCTGTCATTTGTAGCCAAATCCATTTACGTTATGATGCTTACACTGCTATCCAATATAAGCATCCCCCGATGATGTTTCTCTCTTCTTCTTCAATAACATTCCATTCAAATTCGCTGTCATCCTAAGCAGCAGTTCTCTTTTTACAGTATTTTTGGAGCTATGACTTTAATTATAATCACCCTGTAGATATCCTTTGCAAGAAAAAAAATTTCTGAACATAGTATGCTCATATGATCTGTATCTAATGCCCTATAGTTTGGGAGTTTCGGAGACAAACATACACGGCATCAGGCAGTAGTATCTAACTCCGTGTTTCAAAGTCCCTTCTAATATTCTACATTAATACAACACTTTGTAAAATATTACAAAAGCACAGTTTTACAATTTTTTGAACAAGCAATAAGGGTATACCTCTTGAGGACAATTTTATTAGCATATACTAATCACAAAATAACAGTCTGTTGAGATCAATGACATTTCTCAAGTAAGTTATTTTGAGTATCACTCCTCTCACATATATTATGCCCTGTTGCTCAAAATAAGAGTGTGTTACAATGTGTGACTAACTGTATGAAAATACAGAATTTTTTCTACAAGCAAAACTAGAACATGAAGAGTGTAATGAACAATGTCAACTGCAACAATTCCCTATGGTATTTGATTTCAAGTGCATTATTATTACTATTAAGGCTAGTATACACAATGACATTGGGTTGCACCACTCGTTCTGTGGAATGAGTTGCATGCAAGTGGTTTCATATATGACTGTAGACACAGCAACACTAGTATACACTTCAGTTTCGTTGTTTTGTAGGTCCCCAAGTCGTATCTGAAATGAAAGTTTTGGCATCTGCACATTGCATGAGCTGTGATGAAGTTAAAGCTTGTTGCGTGGAATCGCTGCATAAGGAAAAAAATAAGAAACGTGTTTTGATTCGTGACTGGATGAAGAAAAGACGTCAGCTCGGTTGCTCAGCATCCTTGCTAAAATAATTTGTAATGGAAGATCCAAGAAGTTCTTTTAATTATCTTAGAATGTCACCAGAACTGTACACATTTCTTCTAAATAGAGTTAATTATGCGATAAGGAATAAAGGCATTACAATCGAGAATACTCGGCATGCTATAAGATGCGGTTTTAGTTGGTGATGACGCTTTTTCATTAACACCAACAATTACTGACATTAACAGTAATAATTATTAACATTTACAGCAATAATTATTCAAAGCAGGCCGCATTAAGAAGAGAATGGTTTGCAAACTTCTCTCTTGAAGATGGATCTCAACAGTGGCAATATTTCAAACTTCTAAAATATGTGAATGGGGAGCACTGCAGCGACGTTTTAAAGAGATGAATATTGAATAAAGAATGCAGCTTCTTGAATTTGTATAGCCTTCCCTCCTGTCAACAATACTGCTTAACAAAGAGTTGGCCAAATTGAATGATGGGATTTCAGTCTTGTAGACGAGAGCACTGAGACAGCAAGAATTACACTTGCTTGTATTTTTCTTAATTCGGTTGTATATGTGTTCCTAACTCAATAAATTTTGCCCTGCAGCTCAGATATTGTCAAACCGTCTATGTTATGATCGCATATGACGGTCTCAGCGGCAGCAATATGTTGCTTATTTTTGTAATCAGCATCACTGACATCCCACAAACATCTATCCAAAGCATAGATATCCAAAAACCTAACATCATTATCCATTCCCCACTTCATATTTTAGTTTGTCTACACTCTACGAACACACATAACCTCAAAAACTCATGCAACTAGTGTCGGCAAAGTTGGAACACACCGAAAGTGTTTAGTTTCACTAACGAGTTGCGCAAACGCACAGTGCGCATGCGCAGTGGCCTGTAGTGCAGTTGCCTGCAACCTAGTGTCGTCGTGTAAACTAGGCGCCTTATTGTTATTATTATTATTATTATTATTATTATTGTCATTATAGTTGTAACTACACTGTGACACAGAAGAGTTATCATGTCATTAATAATAATTCTTTCTACACTACTGCGAGGTCATGAGAACAGCATATCTCTCTCTCTCTCTCTATCTCTCTCTCTCTCTCTCTCTCGCTAAACAAGATTCACTCTTTCTCACAGCTTTACTTCCACCAGTACCACTTCCCCGTTTCACATCCCAGTCTGGCACACAATTTTAATCTACCAAAAAGCAAAAAGTATCAAATCAGTGCACACTCTGCTGAAGAGTGAGAATTCACTCTGGAAACAATCCTCGAGGTGGTTGCTAAGCCATGTCTCCATAATATCCTTTCATCCATGAGTGCTAGACCCACAAGGTATGCAGGAGAAGTTCTGTGAAGTTGGAGGGTAGGAGATACTGAACAATGCTTCAATCTTCCAGAAACGGAAGGATACGTACAAAACTGTCATTGAGGATAGATAAAACAAAAGCCAGGGAGGTACCAAAGCAAATCTTGGAAACAGAAGCAATGAATTGAAATATCTGAAAAGGACTGAACTTCTAACTCCACCACATATACACATTTTTCCACTCATGGCTTCCCCTGGACGATACACCGGAAGGGATCGTATCATGACCTCAGGAAGGACTGCACTTGTAAATTACACAACAAGCCATTCCCCAGACAGAGCATATCTCAACCACTAAGCACATTAATGACAGACTGATGAAAGCCTAACTCAGTTGTAACCATATGTAAACAATGTGTGCTCATTAAAGTTATTTTTAAATGGGAATACCTAAAGGAAAATGGGTTAGAACACTGTTGCAGAAACAATGAAACAAACATGCCAAATTTAAACAGATGCAAAAACCCCAAGATTGGTGATCTTTTACAGAAGCTCGAAATGTAGCGTGGACTTCAATGCAAGATGCCTATAACAGTTTCCACAATGAAACTTTGTCTCGAAACCCGGCAGAAAATACAAAGAGATTCTGGTCATATGTGAAGTATGTTAGCGCGGTGGAAAATCCAAAGAGATTCTGGTCGTATGTTAGCAGCAAGAAACAATCAATGCCTTCTCTGCGTGATAGCATTGGAGATACTATCGAAGACAGTGCTGTGAAAGCAGAGCTACTTCCAAAATGCCTTCACAAAAGAAGACAAAGTAACGTAGAAGTAAATATTCTCGGAGTAGTGAAGCAACTTAAATCACTTAATAAAAGCAAGTCTTCTAGTCCAGACAGTATACCAATTAGGTTCCTTTTGGAGTATACTGATGCATTAGCTCCCTACTTAACAATCATATTCAACCGTTCACTTGACGAAAGATCCGTACCCAAGGACTGGAAAGTTGCACAGGTCACACCAATATTCAAGAAAGGTAGTAGGAGTAATCCACTAAATTATAGGCCCATATCGTTAATGTCGATATGCACCAGGATTTTAGATCATATATTGTGTTTGAACATTATGAATTACATCGAAGAAAATGGTCTATTGACACACAGTCAACATGGGTTTAGAAAACATCATTCCTGTGAAACACAACTAGCTCTTAATCCACATGAAGTGTTGAGTGCTATTGACGAGGGATTTCAGATCGATTCTGTATTTCTGGATTTCCGGAAGGCTTTTGACACTGTACCACACAAGCGGCTCGTAGTGAAATTGTGTGCTTATGGAATATCGTCTCAGTTATGTGATTGGATTTGTCATTTCCTGTCAGAGAGGTCACAGTTCATAGTAATTGACGGAAAGTCATCGAGTACAACAGAAGTGATTTCTGGCATTCCCCAAGGTAGGCCCTTTGCTGTTCCTTATCTATATAAATGATTTTGGAGACAATCAGAGCAACTGTCTTTGGTTGTTTCCAAATGAAGCTGGCATTTATCGACAAATAAAGTCATCAGAAGATCAAAACAAACTGCAAAACGATTTAGAAAAGATATCTGAATGGTGCAAAAAGTGGCAGTTGACCGTAAATAATGAAAAGTGTGAGGTCATCCACATGAATGCTAAAAGGAACTCATTAAACTTTCGTTACATGATAGATAAGTCTAATCTAAAAGCCGTAAATTCAACTAAATACCTAGATATTAGAATTACAAACAACTTAAATTGGAAGGAACGCATAGAAAATGTTGTGGGGAAGGCTAACCTAAGACTGCGTTTTATTGGCTGGACACTTAGAAAATGTAACACACCTACTAAGGAGACTGCCTACACAACGCTTGTCCGTCCTCTTTTAGAATACAGCTGCGCAGTGTGGGATCCTCACCAGATAGAGCTGATGGAGTACATCGAAAAAGTTCAAAGAAAGGCAGCACATTTTGTTTTATCATGAAATATGGGAGAGAGTGTCACAGAAATGATACAGGATTTGGGCTGGAAATCATTAGAAGAAAAGCGTTTTTTGTTGCGATGGAATCCTCTCACGTAATTCCAATCACCAACTTTCTCATCCGAATGCGAAAATATTTTGTTGACACCGACCTACATAAGGAGGAATGATCACCACGATAAAATAAGGGAAATCAGAGCTCGTACGGAAAGATATAGGTGTTCATTCTTTCTGCGCGCTATACGAGATTGGAAGAATAGAGAACTGTGAAGGTGGTTTGATGAACCCTCTGCCAGGCACCTGAATGTGATTTGCAGAGTATCCACGTAGATGTAGATGTAGATGAAAGACGATGTGCTTTTAACAAAACTCTATTGAGATAATTTATGGAACTGGAGTTTATTGTTGACTGCAAAGTGACTCTACTGTCACTAACATGCATGTTGTGTAATGGCCACAAGGACAAGATAAGACAAATTAGTGCTTGTCCAGAGTCATACTGGCACGAATTTTACCCTTGCTCCCTTTGCAAATGGAACAGGACAGAGGATGACTAACACTGGTACAAGATACCTCCTGCCACACACTGTAGTGTCTTGTGGAGTATGAATGGAGATGAAAATGCAGATGCAGCACCATTTACTTTGTGCAGCATACTAAAAAATAAGAAAGATTTCTTAAATGCTGAAGCTAACAATTATTTTGGATTCAAAGGGGGAGGACATTCATACATCTACATTCAATGATATGGAAAAAAATTCCTTTGTAGTGATTTCAAGGAATGAGGAATGACAGCAGTCCTATTTGCAGAAACATTCTGTGGCTTGTGGAACTGTATTGACAATTGGCACTGAACATTTCTGTGCACTGAAAAGCTCGTTGGATCATTTTAAATAACAACAGAACCTGTTGTTTCATAGTGTAAGTGGAGAAAGTTAGGCTGTGGATATAGAAAGAGTAACCTATTGCAAGAACATTACAAAATCACTAATAATACAGTGTTGTGAGTACAGAAATATTTTCAATCCCGATGAAACTGACATCTTATATAATTTAGTTTCTGCAAAGACATATTCTGTAAAGGAATAACAATGCCAAAGATGTTAACAAAAAAGTAAAGAAAGTATGACGATGTTAATGGCAAATAGTGATGGAGGGGAAAAGTTACCTCCACTAACAGTAAGAAAATTTAAAACTTCGTGGTGTTACAAAAAGGTAAAAATGCTATCCTGTACTTACAACAGTTTCCCTCCGTTAATGTCATTTCATAAAGTGTAAATGGTCCGATATTTATAATTATGAAGATGCAAAAGTGAGGCTGAGAATCAACATTTTGAACATAGAAAATTTGACAGGACTGGCAGAAAATGTAATAAACAGTGTGAAAACATTAATTCCAGGAATTTAACAGTAAGGTTCTACAGAATAACCAAATTATAATTCCCAACAACAGCTTGCAGCCCTGGCAGAACCATAGTTACCCCTTAATTAACAATTACATTAGTTGGCAAATTAACAACATAATCATCATCATAGCTTCAGCAAACTGCATCTGTGATTAGCAGAACACTACAATGGCACTAAAAGAATACAACAGTTTTAAATGTGAATAGGAAAAATAAATATAAAAGGAACATACCAATGGTGAATTCACATTTATTGCGGTAGCTGTCCTGTTGAGGAGAAGAACGACAACCAAGCAGCTCACATGGTAATCCATTGTACATACTTTGCTGCTTCTTCAGCCATGCACCCAGTGCTGGGTTACAGCGTACCATATCACGGCCCAGACGCGTGAGCAACTGGCGCATGCTTTCCAGCTTCCGGTTCACCTATCGACACAATGTCTATGCACTGCACACATTTATCAGAGAATAATTAAGTTCCAGCTAGTTTATTCGCACAAATGTTTAGCTGTCACAATCACACTAGACAGTTATTTCTATTGTAATATGTTTCAAATTTGGCCTTCACTATTGAATTATTCAAACATTAATCTTAAACCTAAAGCATTAAAATAAAATACAATACAAGCTACATTCATACAGAGACCCTTCTTTACTGGTGGCAGTAAACACTGAACATATTTTATTACAATACCTTTCACATTTAGAAGTGCCATCACAGTTTTCTACACTTCAGATTATGGTATTCTAAGTTCTGATTCTAGTTTTTGGTCTGTCAGTCAGCAATCCTTGCTGATTTTATGTAATGTGCATTCAATATTTTCCACAGGTCTACTTTATTGTTGTTGTCTAGAGTGTAGACAACTTTCAACTGATTCTCAGACATCTCAGACATCTGTCTCATGTCATTATTCATGGTCGTCTCAACCCATTACTTCTAAAATCATCTTAATATTCTCTGCAAATGAATTTTCCAGCTTTACCCAAGATTAGATGCTAATGCAGTGATCACATACATGCCCTGACTCTCTAGAACGTGGCTGCTACAGTCATCCTCACTCACATATACACTTTGCAGTCCACTTTCATGAGCTACCACCAAAATTGATCTCTATATTTTTTAAACAGATTTCATACCTACGATACCAACAGACAAGATGATCATAATATCTCCATGCCAGCAGATTAAATACCTTAAAAGTTGTCTCACTTGGCACATGTATAAGTGTGAGTTACTGCTCCATGACTTTTCACACTCTTAATGTCAGGTAGTGAAAAGCCACCACCACCATGCTCACTTTTAACGGAATCTCCCCCTTGGCAATGACACAAGACATTAATCCAATAAAAATTCACAAATCTTTTCCTAACGGTTCTGATATCAATGGACCTCCTAATCACTGAACCAACAATCAAGTGGGGTGACTGAAGGTAACCTCCATCACAGTAAATGTGATTCCGAATGCATGATTTCTTGAAACAAAGAAACTGGAACCAAGTATACAGCAATCAATATGTTACTATGTTTTTTGTAATAATGTCACACATAGAGGTAGGAACCTTCTTGTTTTCTACGGTTAATATGATTCATACCAGCACAAAATTCCCCTTACTAGAATATAAGGAAAAACAGTTTTTCTTGAAGTGCTAGTCAAGACATAGCACCCAAGGGAAATCTGCTCCAACTGAACTTCACTTCCTTGATCCAAGCCATCACCATCAGTCTTAGTGAAACAATGCTGAGGATGTTGCTCCATTGGTCCCAAATTCCTTCAATTAAGGACAGTCTCAAAAAGGGAATTACAAGACCTGTGTATTACTTTGAGATACGAAAGCAATCAAACTGTGCTTGTGTACTAGATGACGTACAAGCCAATCATGATACACTCAGGATGCTGAAATATTCTTATTGTACTGGAGGTCTTACTGAAATCAGGTAGAGTGATGGAAATTCTATGTTAAATATGAGGTGTTACAAAAAATATCGGGAATTTTGTAATTTCACAGGTTGTATTAGTCTAATTCATGTGGTCTTTCATTGTGGTGTTGGTCAACATTTCTGAAATGTATCTGTCATCAGTTGTCAAGAAGGTTATATGTGTTTGCTTACGAGTGGTGATCACTGATTTGTTTAAAAATGGATCAGAAAATTTTGCTATAAAAATGGAATAAACTGTAACAAACTTTAGAAATGTTGAATATTGATTTTGGTGAGTCTGCTATAAGCAAAGCCAGGGTTTACAAATGGCACAAGCATTTCCAAAATGGCTATTATGATGATGATGATGATGATGATGATATTCTGGACAACCCAGTACATCAACAACATATGAAAACACAGAAAAAGTGAAATGAATGATCATCTAATCACAAGCGGAGAAGTTTCTGATGGGGGCATATCAAATGGCTCAACTGGCTCACACCATGAAATCTGTTTTGATGTTTTTGATATGAAACATGTGACGAAAAATTTTGTGCCAGATGCACCCGCTCACACTTCATCTACTGTTGAAGCAAATATACGACTGCTTGGGTAAGTCAGATGATGACAGCAGTCGCAGTCTCATACACTGTTGACTCACAAGTCACTTATTTCACTACAATTTTTGTGGCATTTTCTTTGTGGTTTTGGAGCAGAGAACCACCATCTTTACCACGAATGTACTGCTTGATCAGCACATGTGCTGCAATATATTGTTGGCTTCTGTCATACTTATTTTCAAATATTTTGACAAAAACATAAAAAAGTTCATATAAACAAGAAATGAAACAAATTTTACAATGAAGGATAAGCATATGATGTGCAACTGATTACGTAACATTCACACACTGATTTGTGGTTAACTTCATGAATTAACACAGACAAAAGCACAGAAAACTGGTGTATTGTGAATATGCATATCCACTCAGGCCACAGCACTGCAACTGCTTTTGCATTGGTACACAGCGCACCCCACACACTAAAGTTGAGTCCCCCTCCCGCCGCCTCCCGCCTCACCTTCTCTCCCAGTTGTTTGTACCATCATCACCAACAAATTTACATTAATACAGAATCGACTATGCTGACCAACCCACAACATGGCATCCCCCTGCCCCCTCTTATGTTCTTACTGCAGCTGTCACTGGCTGTGGCCCGTGGCAGAGTATCAGGCAGTCAGAAGTTAAACTTACAGTACAGAAGAAAGGGAAATATTATGCATGCTCACAAAGTAATTGTAAGGGAGGAGTGGAGGGGGAGGGTGGGTAGAGGTAGAGGGAAGGGAGGGGCTGAGAAGACGAAATGGTTTCTGATGAGTCAAAGGGGACTGCAGGTCCTGAAAGTGAGACATTCTGGTACAACACGCAATAAAAATATAAAATGATTCCTTGAAAATAAAAAAGACATGAATGATTTACACAGCAGTGATGCTTCAAAACTATGATGTGAAAAGTAACTACTGGGCAAGTTTTCCGTAACTGATACAACCAAAATAACAGACCATCCAATTACCTGTTCCTCATACGGTATGTCCCACCATGGTGTTGTAGAGTTTTTCAACATTTCAGTCAATGTTTCAGACGTGAGCTTTACTTTCTTAGCAGCAACATCATCTGTTTCCAGCTGCAATGATCTCTTCTGTACCAGTGGATCAGGTGCAGCTCTCGCCTCCTTCAAGTAAAAACATGTTTGTGAGCATACAGCACATCTTCAGCAGAATTTATTCTCCTAAATCTTTTCTGGTCCTGCTTGTGTATGAGTTTCAGGACTTATGTGGTCGATGAACATTCTTACAAATTAGTTAGGATAAATGACGTGATCCGCTATCTTCTTCCAATAGCAGATACAGGTAAGCCAAACGATTTCCCGCCAGTCCATGCCTTGTGTCTGAAGGGAGAAACAGGTTCAGACTGGCATGGCTTAGTTTTCAACACAATGAAACATTATCTTTGTACAGCAATAACAAAAAGTACTCTTAGTTCTATTTTATTTAGGCACAGTCACAAGAAATAATTGCAACCATTACCAGTTTTGGCCATACATTGTCCATTTTCAGAATCTACATACACCTGTGAATTATGGATACTGAAGTTGCTGATGTAGGGTCAGAACAGGTATTGATTGTGACTGTGTCTGAAAGAAATAAAAATAAGACCCTTTTCTGTTACTCTGTACAAGGAAGAAGTTCCATTGTGTTCAAAACCAATCTGTCTCTGACCCTCATCAAAGGCACTAATCTAAATAATAATAATAATAAGTGAAAGTACGTATGTGTATAGCTATATTACTTCACAGTGCAAGGAAGGAAAGTGAAGGTACATATGTGGATAGCTATATTACTCCAGAGTGCAAGGAAGGAAGGCTCTGCCACCAGTATTATGCCAGCATGAAATGATACCCTAGTGCAGGCATAGCCAGGAAGATGATAACAAGAACAGATACATCTGTATTGTTATTCAGTGGAGTAAGACATTTACTTCCGTCACACCTCATGGTTCTGAGCATAGCACAAGACCAGACTGGCCATGTACTATTGGTGAGAGAAGTCTGCACACCGAATCACTGCACTGTCCAGTGCACATATACACACCTATGGGTGCACATAGAGAATGCAGATGACCTGCCAGTCAATGTGCAGGAGTGCCATTATGAGTACAATATCATAGTGTGCTGCGTTTCCTCTGCAGTCTCTCTCATGTGATTTTACAGAAAGTATTTGGTACCAAAAAAAAAAAAATAAAAATAAATAAATAAATAAATAAATAAATAAGTAAAAACTGTTTTACTTCTAGCTTTACACATCAGCTTCATGGTGAAGTGCTCAGATTTTCATGAATGATCTTCGTTATTTTGATATTTCACTTGGATGAGTAGCTGACACGGGTCCAAAAATTATCAATGTGTTCACAGCTTCAGAGTAACGAAACAGTTTTACTGTCTCAATTACATTCTGTAGTAAAAATGTGGCATTGTTCAACCAGAAATAGAAAATTTGATGCCTGTTTATCTGTGCATAATAATACTATAAGAACACTGCCGAGTGAAACTGTGAGGGTCGGGAAAAACCCACTGTGGTTCCACAACAAAGTTAGGAAACTACTGCAAAAGCAAAGAGAGCTTCACTGCAAATTTAAACAAAGCCAAAACCTCTCAGACAAACAGAGGCTAAACAATGTCAAAGTTAGCGTAAGGAGAGCTATGCGTGAAACGTTCAGTGAATTCGAAAGTAAAATTCTATGTACCAGCTTGACAGAAAATCCTAGGAAGTTCTGGTCTTACGTTAAATCTGTAAGTGGATCGAAACAGCACACCCAGACACTCTGGGATGATGATGACATTGAAACAGAGGATGACACGCATAAAGCTGAAATACTAAACACCTTTTTCCAAAGCTGTTTCACAGAGGAAGACCGCACTGCAGTTCCTTTTCTAAATCCTCGCACGAACAAAAAAATGGCTGACATCGAAATAAGTGCCCAATGAATAGAAAAGCAACTGAAATCACTCAACAGAGGAAAGTCCACTGGACCTGACGGGATACCAATTTGATTCTATGCAGAGTACGAGAAAGAATTTGCCCCCCTTCTAACAGCCGTGTACGGCAAGTCTCTAGAGGAACGGAAGGTTCCAAGTGATTGGAAAAGAGCATAGGTAGTTCCAGTTTTCAAGAAGGGTCGTCGAGCAGATGCGAAAAACTATAGGCCTATATCTCTGACATCGATCTCTTGTAGAATTTTAGAACAAGTTTTTTGCTCGCATATCGTGTCATTTCTGGAAACCCAGAATCTACTCTGTAGGAATCAACATGGATTCCAGAAACAGTGATTGTGTGAGACCCAACTCGCTTTATTTGTTCATGAGACCCAGAAAATATTAGATACAGGCTCCCAGGTAGATGCCATTTTCCCTGACTTCCGGAAGGCGTTCGATACAGTTCTGCACTGTCGCCTGATAAACAAAATAAGAGCGTATGGAATATCAGACCGGCTGTGTGGCTGGATTGAAGAGTTTTTAGCAAACAGAACACAGCATGTTGTTCTCAATGGAGATATGTCTACAGACATTAAAGTAACCTCTGGTGTGCCACAGGGGAGTGTTATGGGACCATTGCTTTTCACAAAATATATATATATATATATATATATATATATATATATATATATATATATATATAAAAATGACCTAGTAGATAGTGTTGGAAGTTCCATGCGGCTTTTCGCGGATGATGCTGTAGTATACAGAGAAGTTGCAGCATTAGAAAATTGCAGCAAAATACAGGAAGATCTGTAGCGGATAGGCACTTGGTGCAGGGAGTGGCAACTGACCCTTAACATAGACAAATGTAAGGTATTGTGAATACATAGAAAGAAGGACCCTTTATTGTATGATTATTTGATAGTGGAACAAACACTGGTAGCAGTTACTTCTGTAAAATATCTGGGAGTATGCATATGGAACGTGGAATGATCATATAAAATTAATTGTTGGTAAGGCGGGTGCCAGGTTGAGATTAAATGAGAGAGTCCTTAGAAAATATAGTCCATCAACAAAGGAGGTCGCTTACAAAACACTCGTTCGACCTATACTTGAGTATTGCTCATCAGTGTGCAACCTGTACCAGGTCGGGTTGACTGAGGAGATAGAGATGATCCAAAGAAGAGCGGTACCGTTTCGTCACAGGGTTATTTGGTAAGTGTGATAGCGTTACGGAGATGTTTAGCAAACTCAAGTGGCAGACTCTGCAAGAGAAGCGCTCTGCATCGCGATGTAGCTTGCTGTCCAGGTTTCGAGAGGGTGCCATTCTGGATGAGGTATCGAATATATTGCTTTCCCCTACTTATACCTCCCGAGGAGATCACAAATGTAAAATTAGAGAGATTCGAGCGCACACGGAGGCTTTCCGGCAGTAGTTCTTCCCGCAAACCATACGCAGCTGGAACAGGAAAGGGAGGCTATGACAGTGGCACGTAAAGTGCCCTACGCCACACACTGTTGGGTGGCTTGCAGAGTATAAATGTAGATGTAGATGTAGATTTATGGTCTGCTAGAGACCGCTCATTAATGTGAAAATAGATTATAAATATATATAATGAATGAAACTTTCTGGCAGATTAAAACTGTGTTCTGGACTGGAAATTAAACCTCAGCCTTTTGCCTTTTGCATGCAAGTATTCTACAAAAAGAGTTACCACAGCACAAATCATGACCTGTCCCCACATCTTTATTTCCACCAACAGCTCACCTCGTACCTTCCAAACTTCATCAGTCTCCTTTGTAACTTAGTGTTTTAATCTGCCAAGGAGTTTCATATCAGCACACATTCCCCTGCAGAGTAGAAAGGTCATTCCATATATGATCTCTGTTTAACATATCAAAAGATATTTAAAGTGAAGTAGTTCATCACTTCATTCTGAATGGGTATAGGAACAATGAGATTATACACTATTTGCTGTGAATCATTTTCATATTTCTCACATAATTGAAGGGCAGCAAGATAATCCTTTGTTAAGTTTCCGTTTCACACATTCAATGTTAAAAATATAATGGGTTACGGATTTCTGGCAAAATTACAACAGAATTGTCAGTTTATGTTAGTCTGAATTGTCTACCTTTTTTCCTTTGAAGAAACCTGTCAACAAGAGAAATGTAAACATTAGTAATAATTGATGATGCATCAATAATGAGTAACATCTACATTTCTCTTGTTGAGAGGTTTAATTTTGCTTCTTTTGCAAAACACATGTTAAGCTGCACAAACTCAGCTTGCTAACAGACTAAACACTAGCTTGTAATGGACTTGAGAATAGGGGTCTGTCCACTGCTACTCAAGGTCACTGCCTCTATTGCATGCAGGCAATCGCTGACTGATGGGAGGGCTCTCCTCCCCCTCTACCTCCCCCCCCCCCCTCCCCCAGTAGGCAGCCATTACTGTACAACAGAATCCGGCTGAGAAGAGGAGAATGGACCCATTATCAGTTGAAGGAGCACAGAAGACAACTGGAGGCCCCTAACAGACTTGAGTGACCAATATGAAATGGATGATATGCAGTTTGCTAAAGGAAAGAACACTTGTTGTTAGTGCCTTTTAGTGTCTGCAAGTGCTCTTTTGCCAAGGCATGTATGAGAATGTTAGGGGAGGAGGAGGATGTGACAAATGAATGGGAGACAGGATATGCATTCTTGACTGACATCCTATAGTTTGCTAAGTGGAAGAATTCCACCCACAATAAAGTCTATTTGTGGTCTTTCTTTCTTACAGTGAGAAATTTGAGAATTGTGAGTGGTACAAAAATATTTCACAATGATGGTGACAATCATTTGACTGACCAAAAGAAGACTATGAGCCAACCAATTAAGTGTGCGGCCATGTGAAGGAACAAAGAGTTTGGGAGAATGCAAAGAGATTGCGGGGGGAAGGGGGGGGGGGACACACTTGTGATTTAGGCCAAGAAAGAAGACACTTGTAGTCCAGGCGGAAAAGGGAAGACTTCGTGCTGAGGGGCACCAACTACATGCTACCACCAAGATGCTGCCAGCCTTCTGCAGCACACCTTCCTCCATGCTGATATCAGCCAGATCACTGCCCAGTAAAATGCACTTCAAGCACTTGTCCAAGTCTGCATGCCATTTCCGTTTGTCTCACAGTAACCACAATTTAAATACCCAGGTAATGAACCTAAAAACCTTGTAACTGATAATGAGCATTTTATTTCCTTCTTCCTAAATTAAAGTAACTTGTCAATTGTATCTGAATAGCCATGGTCCAAAGACATTTTTGTTTCATAAAGTAAATATTTATGATTAATTTCCTTGCAGTCTTGCAGCTGATGTTCCTAATTCTTTTATATAATTTGCAATAGCTACATTCAAGTGCAATTTCAGATGCTGGGGTTAGTTTATATCCAACAGACGTATGCCACAATCAAGGGCAATTCAAGATATTGTGATTCCTTAGGGAAGGTAAACCTTTCCTAGTGGACGTACACCATCACTAAAATGAAAACCCGGATAATTAATGGTGCATCCAAGAATGCTACCACGCATCAGCATGAATGTAACTGTCATCAGCTCATTATTGTTATGTTATACAGCAGTGCAGTTATGGTTGACAGTAGTGCAGTTATGGTTTACAGTAGTGCAGCTGTGGTTGACAGTAGTGCAGTTACGATTCACATCAGTGCAGCTACAGTTGAATCTGTGAAGTTCTACGAACATCTTTGAGTGTAACAGGGAAATCCCAGTTCTAATTTTGTATTCATGGACAGAGAAAATACAAGTCACTTATCAGCACTGCAAAATCACTAAAATCTGGACAAAAGAGGGATGGCAATGACTACAAGTTTTTGAAGAGATATGAAGTGCTGGAAATGAATAGATGACATTCTGCACGATGCCACGGTGGTGGATGCAGCTGAATGATAAATGCTTGAAGTCAAAGTTCTGTAACATAACATACAAAAATTTCCAAATTTATCTTAGTTTGTGTAAGCCTTGTTTACAAAAGTAAAAAGGTCTGAAAGAAGGAATAGTAGTGAAGCCAATGCTGTTCAAGCAGCTAAATTCCAGATGTCAAGTTGATCTCACTGACTTCCAATCACAACCAGATGGAGATCACAAATTCATAATGGTGTAGGGGACCACCTCACTAAATTCGTTGTTCTCAGGCCACTGAAGTCCAAAACAGCTGAAGAGGTATGTGATAACATTATTGACATTTTTATATTGTTGGGTGCTCCCTCAGTATTGCAGTCTGACAATGGTAGAGAGTTCATTAACAAAATAACGAGCAGCTTAAATGAACTATGGCCCAATTTTAAGATTGTCCACAGTACACCTAGACACAGTCAGGATCAAGGCAGCATAGAGCGAGCAAATCAAGACATGGAAAATACGCTACTGCATGAATGCAGGCGCACAACACTGCGGAGTGGAGACATGCATAAAGATTTGTGCGCCTAATGAAGAATAGCACTGTACATTTTGGATTTAAAAGATCTCAGTACGAAGTGATATTTGGCTGCTCTCCTAAACATAGTTTGTCTTCAGCAAGTTTACCTCCTGAAGCATTAATGAACATTCACTCTGAGGATGATCTTGAAAATATAATTAATCAGGTGAGTATTAGCACCGAGACAGGGACTGAAATGTTGCAGGATAATGATCACAGTAAATCTCGAGTGCAAGAGGGTAACGTACCAACAGGAAAAGAGGTTGAGAACAGAGAGAAAGAAAGTATTCCTGACAATAGTGACTACTTTTCGACATTTAAATGAGTTAACTCGTGCTATTAAAAAACACAGAACTGAAGTGTACAAGTGCTTAGAAGAACAAGTGCAAAGAGTGCAGCAGTGTGCGATCACTGTTTTTCAACAGTGGAAGATGGCTATACTGTGATAGTTCCAGTTCCCGACTTTGATAAAGCAAGAGGAGATGCTGGGTTACCTTGGGTGTCATCCTCAAGACAATGGCCAATGGCTTCTACCGAATTGGGATGAGAGATGGTGTGCTGAGCCAACTATATGCACGGTAATAAATTGTTTGTTTTTAAATAATTATGGAAGAGAGAATACAATATGGCACTGCAGCTACAACTACATTTTGTTTCAGGTCCCAGTTCAGTACTTGCCCTCTAAGAATAATGTCAGAAGAGGAAGTTCCAGCAGAGAAAACTGTTGCCCTGAGGACAGTTGCGACGTCTTGGTCAGTGGGAAGCAGCCAGGGATTCTTCAAATGCAACTGCCACCAAAAATGTCAGACTCTGAGATGCTTTTGCAAAAACAAAACTGTGTTGTGCAACTCAAAAGTGCCATGGTGCACATCATTGCTGCAATAAATGAATTTTACAAAATATGACTATGTTTTCAAACTGCAGGTGATAAATGCAACTTACAAAGTACAACTGTTTTGTTATTACAGCCATGGTTCACTTTCCTTACCTATTGGCAGTGAAAGTATACATTCACAAGTGATAGTGTACTATCCCTAGTCAATGTGTATTGTTTGACAGAGCTGGAATCAGTAATTCACTTTCACTAACTGGGCCCGTGAAGGTGCACTATCACCCGTGATGGTATACTTTCCCTGAAACTTCCACTTCCATGATAACAAATACATAAATGCCACATTCAAGTGCAATTTTAATAATATATATGTTGTAAAAATTCTGATCACTACAAGCTACTGCGACAGAATCCTAAAACAAGAGTATCTTATTGAACAAGCAACTGGTCACCAGAAAGGTCAATAGCTTACAGAAATCTTCTGTATGTTGGTTTGCAACAACATAAGTCAAAAAATTTCATGTTTATTTTCATGCTAGCAACTTCTCTTTTCACTAGCTGTCAACAATCTAAAAAAATTACAGTACTCCAATGGAGGGAAAAAAAACTATAACTACTGCTATGTCATCATAGATACGAAAGTTACGTGTATTAACTAAATGGCAAAATTCTCACCTGTTTGCTTGCTATTTGCCACATTTGGAGAAAGATTTTTATGATGTTTACTGGAATAAACTCCTCAAATTTCTGAAGGTAGCAGGTGTAAAATACATGGAATGACACATTATTTACAATTTAGGAACCAAATGACAGTTATAAAGAGTTGAAGGGCACAAAAGGGAAGCAGTAATTGAGAAGGCACTGAGAACAAGTTGTAACCAATCCCCAATGTTATTCAATTTGTACACTGAGCAAACTGTGAAAGAAAGCAAGAAGAAATTTGGACAGGGGATTAAAGTTCTGGGAATAAAACTTTGATGTTTGTCGATGACATCATAATTTTGTCAGACACACCAAAAAATTTGGAAGAGCACCTGAAAGAGATGGGCAGTTCTTGAAAGGGGGAAATAATTAGCGTGTGTGAGTGCAAGGGAACCCACTGCATAAAATTCATTTTCTGGGGATTGGTACTACATGTAGATTGGCTCCCAAGTTTAAAGAAATATTCACCATGCTAAATGTAATATGCAGCAATGTATGATCTAACATGCACCAAACCAAAAATCTCTGTATGTCCATCTTTTCAGAGATGGTTGTGGGGCTTGGCTGTTTGCTAGAGGATGTCAAAACAAACACCTTTCAGTCATCTAATGTCCAAACTTATTTTATTTGGCTACCAGTTTAGACAGTTTACTATGCCATCTTCAGGCCCCTGACTGACGTGCAGGAAGATTCCACCTCGGTTCTGGTCAAAACAGGGGCCAGCATTCAAATGATGGTATCTGTAAATTT
Organism: Schistocerca serialis cubense; assembly: GCF_023864345.2. Classification (NCBI taxonomy): domain Eukaryota; kingdom Metazoa; phylum Arthropoda; class Insecta; order Orthoptera; family Acrididae; genus Schistocerca; species Schistocerca serialis. The sequence goes on along the minus strand of NC_064638.1, from coordinate 138,539,649 downwards.
TTGCTATAGTGATCACTTCAACCACCATCTGCCAGCCAAAGCCAAAATGAGCGACCCCTATTTTTCATTGCAAACTTTTTGAATTTCGTACAGTGTGTTACTTAAATGCAAACTTAACAACTATGACCATTAAAGAAATAATGGGCATTTCACTATGAAGTGACATATAAAGCTATAAGTAATACAATTTTTTTTACTGATTAATTTCCATAAAATCTTTCTCAAAGATTGTAGGGGATGCTCCTCAATTTTGTCAGCACAGCATGTCATCTGCAGGTGGTGCAGACACTGGCAACCAATGTCTTGTACATTCTGGTTTTCTGGCAGGCACGTGTCCAACCCAGTCAGCACTGCCACCGGGCTATCATTCCATCATGCTCCAGTAGATAACAACGGGTTATTCTTCACGCAGGTTCAACCTGACTCCACTACACAAGTAACCTGGTTTCTCTGTGTGTGCACCTTTAGGCAGAATTCATTCAATATTTGATGAATTAAAACATCATCTATTACACGCTACGTTGTTCCTTTAGTCTCATTCTCGATAGCTTTGTATTTCTTCTTTGAGCTTTTCTTAACTGCATTGGCAGAAACTATCTATCCAACACAACTTCCAATCCCACAAGCCACTGGCTCAGTCTCCAATAATATCTGCCCCCACACCCTCTGCACGAGCACCTCACCTCTAACGATATGTTTTGTGCATTAGTTACCCTTTTCCTATTATTTCTTCCCATCAGGACTCCACTTCTTTACAACACACACATTCTAATTATACTCATATTTCTGTGTACACACTCAATTAGTGTCCTTTACCCACTAAATTGTTTCCTTAATGGGCTCGCTCTACTTACTCCCCCCCAACATTCTTGCGCGTAATACACTACTATTCCTGTCATACTTAAAGATGAAGATAGGGCCTTCTTTTGTCTTTACTACAGTCTGTTCTGCTGTCATCCCAACCACTCCATTTATATGATGAACACACAACTTTGAAATCTGTGCCTATCTACTGGTTAAAAATTCTGACGTATGTATTCAACAGTTGAAAATCTGGGATGACATAACAATATGAATATCAGGATACACTGGTACAAACCACATAGAAAAGATGCTGAACAGCAGACAGGCACATTTAGAAGCAGAATCTGAGATTCTAGCTATATGAAAAAGTCCATTATCAGACAGAGAAAACTACATGCACAGGGCCACTGTCATCTCTAGGGCAAGTAGTGATCTCGGTTGGGGTGACACACACACACACACACACACACACACACACACACACACAGAGAGAGAGAGAGAGAGAGAGAGAGAGAGAGAGAGAGAGAGAGAGAGAGAGAGAGAGAGATTGGGGGGGGGGGGGGGCTGAGGGAAAAAAAAAAGATTTTTTAAGACTTACATCATCCAGATATCTCAATATCTAAACAAAGAAAACATAAATTCAAAAACCTTTTAAGTTTGTTCATTAATCTTCTGCTAACTGATTTATAGATGTTACTTCTATCCCTATTTGAATTCAGGAAGATATACCTGTGCACTTAATATGCTGTTCTTCCAGTTGTAGCCACTCAGAACTTCCAGAGCTTTCTTTTTATCTTCCTCTGTTCGAAAGCAGATATATATCCATCGACTTCCTCTAGCTGGAGGTTTCAGTTTTGTTGTTGAAAGTTTCAGTTTATCATTCAAGAGTTTTTTAAATTCCTAGGATAAAACATAAATTAAATGAAAAAGCCATAATTCTCCTCTATTCACTAAATTTTAAGTGTTTACAACATTAAAAAATTTTTTATTTTGAAGCAGTTATAATACAGACAAGAAAAGAATGATGGACATTTTACACAACACCCAACTTATAAACAAAGATAATACCTCTCCTACAAAGTACTCCATCTCTCTAGCAACAAACTTAGTAATGCAGTCCCAGAAATCTGCTTTTGTAATATCTTTCATCACCTGTGGTGAATTATTTTTAATGTCATTGACTTAAACTTTGAAAAGAAGAGACAGTCACTTATAGTGAGATCTGGAGAGTAGAGTTGCTGCAGACAGACAGTCATCTGATTTAGGTCACAAAATTTTCGGACTAAGCTGGGTGACTAGGTACATTATCATTGTGAAGGAGACACAAATTGTCTTGCCACAATTGTAATCTCTTCCTGCAAATTTCCTCATGCAACCTTTCAAAAACACCTCCAAAGATGATTACGGTTGTCTGCCTGACCTTCAGGTAAACATTTAAAATACAGCATTCACTAACAATTCTTTCTTCTTTTACTTACAAGAAGTCCCCAAGGGTGTAATCAAGTTTTTGAAACTATCCATATGGTGATGTAACTTAGGGTCCCAGGTACCTCACTCTGCTGCTATTCCCTCTGGTGGGTTCTCATTTGTTAGTAATCATGGGGGAAAATTTCATAATTTTGTATGTGCTCTAGAGCCCTCACTTTGGTAGAAGTAGCATAGTGGTTAGCATATGATTCTGATGTGCAGAAGGTTGTGGGTTTGAATCTTGTCAGGTGCTTCAATACCTTTTTTTATTTTAAAATCTTTATTGAAATGATTTTAAACATTATTTTTATTCTTATAACTGGTTTAAATACATTTTTTTTAAAAATTGTAATTATTTGTCATGTTATTTTAAACACCATACTAACTTTTTCATTTGTTCTCATTATTGCTTCCTACCTTCTTTTTTATTTGGAACATTTTTGCATGTGATTTTATTGACTTCAATTTAGTTCTATCCATTTTATCATATTATATTTTCATACATGTTATTGCAGTCATTATTTCTATTCCTCATTTTGCTTGACTGTCATTTAATTTATAACCCCTTCTTTCACTCTAATCTCCATCTGTATTACTTTCTCCATAGAGCAACATGAATTTATGTTTCCATTATTTGTATGACTATTGCCACTCAAAAAAATGTTCATCTTGTACATAATGAAACGTATGTTTCTGACACCACCGAAAAGCCAATACAAAAACAGATTATTTCCTCTTTTTTTAGGTTGACATTTTCAAACATGTATATATTGTGATTGATAAATAAAATTATCACATGCACAAAGATTCCAAATGAAAAGAAAATGACGAGAAGGAAAAATAAGGGCCAAACCAAAATTTTTTACAATGATTAAAATGACATAACAAAAGATTATAAATTTTAAAAATTGTATTTAAACCAATTAATTAAATAAAAATTTTCACGGCCTAAAGTTAGCACTGAAATACCACTTGGGAATGACAGAAAAGACAAAGCTGTTATAAGAAGTCAGACGATCACACTCTGACTGACCTCCCTTCAGGACAACAGTGCGACAGCAGTTGCACCTAGGTGAAGACAACATAAACGCCATGCCGATTGGTGGCAGCCCACTTTGATAGCAGCTTCAACATTAGCCACTTCATTATCTGACACATTGTAGCCTATTCATTAGCACTCTCTACGTAGCACAGTTAGAGATCAGCAGTCATTGCAGTTCAGTTGAGAGACTTTTGTTAGAAGCGGTTGCTAGGACCAGAAGTGTTACTTGCGTTTGTCTATTCTGAAGAAGACTGATTCAAAATTAAGTATTTGCACTTGTCTTGTTGTAATAGAACTCATTTATACAAGTTGTTCAGTTTGTCTAATGAACCGAGTATGCACGATTCCTAGCCACAACAATATGGCAACGAGATGTCTGAATAACATGGTGCCGATGATGTAGGAGGAATAACACAGCGACAACCTGTTAACGCTTTGAATCCAGAGCCACCAGCTGCCACAGATTGTCTTAGTTTTGTTTTGTCGTGGGCTTTTGTGTTTTGCTGGTGCCTTAATTCTGTATATTCTGAAGAAGATTGATTCAAAGTTAAGTATTTTCACTTGTCTTGTTGTAATAAAACTCATTTATACGAGTTGTTTGATTGTTTGTCTAGTGAACCGAATATACAGGATTCCTAAACACAACAAAAATATTCACCACAGTCATTTTGATTCAGTATAAAAAATAAAAAACATTTGAAGCACCTGATGAGATTTTAACCTGCAACTTTCTGCACATCAGGCTCATATGTTAGCCACTACACTACATAGCCAACATTCAGACTGCTGTCAATTTTAAGGCTCTGAAACATCACACAGCACTGTGAAATGGCTGCAGGGGGAGGTATATGGGATCTTAACTTACATCACCATACAAATGATTTCAAAATGTCAATCCCACCCTGAGGACGTCTCATTGTTGGCGTTAATACAGTACAGTACAGGGATTCACTGTATTTATGTTCCGTTAAATTTATTTTATTTAACTCTGCAGCCGAATGCCCTTCCTGTCACCGCAGTCATCGAGGTAGCCTACGGAAGGGAAGCCATGTGTGCCACCATCCTGAGAATTGTGTAAACTCTGTTGTGTTTGTGATCATATTTTAACTGTTTGTGTACCTTATTTCATTACATAGTTGAGGTCGAGCAGATAACAGGCACATAAAAAAGACTGACATCACTTCAAAGCTTTTAGAAAACGCCCTTTCTCAGAGCTAGTTAAGTAAAAAGTACACATACATGCAAACTGTAATGATTCTGCTATAGAACACCGTATTGTTCTTTTTTTTTTAACTTTCATCAATAAAATTGTTTTTTATGTGTATGGACTATTAATGATTCTCTCCACTCTGTTGGAATGTTCTCTGGTTTCCAGATTATCTGTATAAGATGAAATAAACTACTGTGCAATGCTTCGCCTCCATATTTTAGTATCTCAGCTGGGATACTGTCATGGCCAGCTGCTTTACCACTTTTTAGGCATTTGATACACTCTACCAGCTCCTCATATGTAGGTTCTGGAATTTCCTCACAGTTGTGACTGTTGCTGGAACTAGTAATTGGTGCTTCTGGATCAGAACAATTCAGTAGATTATCAAAATACTCCTTGCTTGTCACTAAAATTTTTCTTAGTTCAATCATCATATAGCCATTTAAATCCTTCATCACCGTGGTTTTGTAATTAAAACCTTTACTAATTTTGTTGATTATACCATAAATTTTCTGGATGATGTTATTTTGATTATATTCATGAATAGATTCAATCTGTTATTTTAGGAATTGTTTCTTTTTCTTCCAGTTAATTTTGTTTGTCTGCATTTGAGCCTGCTGATAAGCAAGTTCTATTTCAGGATTCTTATTTGTTTGCAACCATTTTTTCTGTAGTTTTTTTTCCATAATTTCATAAAAAGGAGACAGGGAAGATCTCAGAAACTATATAGGAATATCATTGGTCAATACAGGTTATAAGATCTTATCTTGTTTTTGCTATGCCGCTTAAAACCATATGCAGAAAATATAATTGGGGATTATCAAAATGGCTTCTGCAAAAACACATTCACCACTGACAACATATTTGCAATCAAATCGATAAATGAAAAAGTTTGTGAATATAAACAAAAGATACATTATCTGTTCATCAGATTCATGAAAGCTTATGACTCCATCCATAGACCAAGCTTGTGGAATGTAATGACTGAATTTGGTTTCCCAATTAAAGTGATAAATCTCTGGAAAGTATGCATGGATGAAAATACAAGTAGGGTTTTACCAAATGGATTAAAGTCTGACCATTTTAAAAATAAAACATGGTTAAGACAAGAAGATGTTTTGTCTCCCTTCTCTTCAATATAGCTTTAGAAAGAGTTGTGAGGAAACTCAAACTGGTACCTGCTGGGATCCTCCAAGAAAGCAAAATTAACATGTTATCATAAGCAAATGATGTAGTGCTCATTTTAAACAGTGAAATAGAGATTAGGCAATTATTTGTGGAGTTTGCGACAGAAGCATCAAGACTTGGCCTGAAAGTAAATGACAAGAAAATGAAATACATGATAGTTCAAAGATGTAGAGATCAATGGGATAACCAATCACATCTAATAGTTGGTGAACACAAATTCGAGCACATTGAACAGTTCAAATTTCTGGGATCAGTGATAGATGAACAAAATCAGAGACAGATAGAAATAAAAGCGAGACTGCAGAATGCTAACTGAGCCTGTTATGCAATACAAAATCTCTTAGGGTCCAAACTACTGACTAGGAAAACTAAAATAAAGTTATATAATACAATCATCAGAGCAGTTCTAATCTATGGGGCAGAATCATGGAGCCTAATGAAAACAGACCACCACCATTTACAAGTATTTGAGAATAAAGTTTACAGAAAAATATTTGGTCCATAGTATGACAATGAATCACAATGCTGGAAGAGAAGACATAACATAGAAATCCACGAACTATCAAAACAACCAATGATAGTAAACATAATAAATGCTAGAAGACTGCAATAGGCTGGACATCTGATGAGAATGAAAGAAGACCAAATTGTGTTAAGAATATTTAGGGAGAAGCCATATGGCAAAAGACCAAGGGGGAGACTCAGGAGTACTTGGCACAATAAAATTGATTCCATATGTGAAATATAGGGAATAAATAATTGGCAACAGGAGCATCTAGAGGAATCATATGAGATTGGCACAGGAGCTTTGAGTCTCTTAGAAGCCTACTACTACTACTGCTACTACTATTACTACATCAATAAAATATTGAGCAGCACTGATCAAAAGGTACAAAGGTGGATGATTATATTCATCTGAAATGAAATGCGTAAATAGTGGGGAGAGTTACTCGAATCAACAAGAAACACTTCATTTGTGACAAAACTGAGGAGCAGTTCCAAAAATTCAAATTCTATACATCCTTAATAAATGCAAAATCATTCTTTATTAAAAACTGGTAATCAGTAAAGATAAAAATACACAAAAAATTATCATACTAAATTTTGATGTTTTCACAAATCACAAAATGTATAAATTTAATTTAGGAAACAAGAATTTTGGCATCAACAATCAGAAAGTATCTTGAGGCAGAAGGATGGTGTAACCACTGCTACAAAAGCCATTCCTTGTCACACAGCAGTGAAAAGCTGTGCTAGTCATTTTCAGGAGCTGGTGCTGTTAGAAGTGCAAGTACATTGTTGTGGAAGCCACAGGTAGCCACCATAAGAGAAAGCGACTGCTGGAGATGTCAACATTAAAGCTGTGCCAGCCCATATACTTTGGCACATCAGTTAGAAAAGTTGCAACTAGTTAACACTCATTTTAACTGAGACATGGTTGCGCCTAAAAGTGCCAATACTTAAGTTAAATATAGCTTCCATTCACACACTGCAGAAGTACAAATGAAACTATATGATTCCAGAGAACTTTTCTAGTTTCAAACATCTGTGATGTACATATATATGCAGACTGAAGCAACAAATGAAAATTTGAACCAATAACTGGATTTGTACCCAGGTCTCCCTGCTCACTAGGCAGATGCACTAACCACTATGCCATCCTGGCAACCCCGATTTGGCACAACTGCATGGACTACCCTAACACGCCTCCCTCCTCAATCCAAATTCCCATCCATGCCCCAGCCCACTTGGCATTTCCCCTAAACTCAAACAGCACTGCAGAAGCTCTCCAACTGTGCTGGAATAGCACTTCAGCATCAAACAACATGGGGGATCTTGCCTGGAACCCAGGTGAAGGTGCTTCAATCAAATGAAATTAAATGATTTCAGAGGCCTTCTCATAACTCACACATCTATGACATACATATATGCAGGCTGGAGCAACACTGAAAATTTGTACCAAGGCTGGGCTTCGTACTAGGGGTCTATTGCTCACAAGGCGGATGTGCTAACCACTATGCCACGTTGGCGCACCACATCACACATCAGTACCATCATACACAAAATATATCAGTACATATTGTTTTATCGATACACCATAGATGTGATTTGAAAAGGTCTCTGAAACCATATAGTTCCATTTTATTGAAGCATTTATGTCTTGGTTTCATGCACCATCCCCAGTGTCATTCCATGCTGAGGTGCTATTCCAATACAGTTCGAGAGACTCTGCAATGCTGTTCGAGTTTAGGGGGTTGCTTAGTTGATCACACGTTCCACAGATCATTTGAATGATTCTTTTATCTAAATGATGTGGAGTGAGTCAGTTTACAGGATATGTGCAGGCTATTAGTGTTAAGACTAATTAACACATGATCACTGATTCCTCCTTGTGGAACTACACTTAAAATTTTTTTTGTAACGGCTACCAGTTTTTGAGCAGATATTCATCAATGGAATAGAAGGAGTTGTCCAGGAGAAATTATTTTGAATTAGATTTAAAGCTTACCTCGCTACCTGTCAGACATTTTAAGTTACTGGGCAAAGAATGAAAATTGTTTATTGCTTCAAACTGAAATCCTCTCTGAGCCACTGGCAGTTTTCAAAATGGATAATGAAGGTCATTTGTCCATCTAGTGTTGTAGGTAGGGACATCACTGTTCTTCTCAAATTGTGAGTTATTATTTATGACTACTTTGATTATCGTGTACAGGTATTGTGATGGTGCAGTTAAAATGCCTAGCTCCTTAAAAAGGAACCTACATGATGTCCGTGGGTGAACACCACATATTATTCTTACTGCTTGCTTTTGTGCAACCAATACTTTCTTTCTAAGTGATGAGTTACCCCAGAAAATTATTTCATAAGAAATTATTTGAGTGGAAATATGCAATATATTTCAGGAAGTTAATTCATTGGTTTCCAAGATTAGCAATTGTATGAGGAGAAAAATTAGTTGACTTTAAGTGTTTTAGAAGCTCATAACATGTTTCTCCCAGTTCACGTTTTCATCAGTATGTGCACCCAAATTTTGGAACATTTAACACTGCTTACTTACTCTTGTTCATGCACTACATCAATTGTGGGTATGACTATTTGTTGTACAATACTGAATATAGTGTGCTTTTTCAGAATTTAGGGAGAGTCCATTTTCTGAAAACTACTTCGTAATTCTTTGGAAAACATCATTTACCATCTATTCTGTCATTTTCTCTCCAATGGGATTTGCTATAGCACTTGTATCATCTGAAAAAAGTACCAGTTCTGCATGTTGAATGTTAAGTTGAAGATCATTTACATATATAACGAATAGGCATGGACCCAAAATTGAAACCTGTGGGACTCCGTTTGTAATTTTTCCCCAGTGACTAAAATTTGTTACTCTTCCAACATTGTTTGAATAATTTGGCACAATCTTTTGCATTCTGTTTGCCAAGCATGATTCAAACCGGCTGTGTGTAAAACCATCAGTCCCATAAAACTTGAGTTTTTCTAGGAGAGAATCATAATCTACACAATTGAAGAACTTGATGAGATCACAAAAAGTACCAACTGGTGATATATTATAATGTAAGGCTTATGCTAATTGATGGGTGAATAAATAGTATTCTCAGTCAGGCAAACTCTCCAGAACCCAAACTGTGATACGCTAAGCAAAATGTTTTCAAATGTGTGTTACTGGTCTTGAGTACATTACTTTTTATATTGTCACCTCTTTTATGAAGTGGTTTAACAACTGCATATTTTAACCTGCCTGTAAACATTCCCAGTGCCAATGCTGCATTGCATATATCACTAAGGACATTACTTATTAAGTTGTTACAACTTTTCAGAAATATGCTCGAAATTCCATCAACCCCATAAGAGCTTTTTTTATTTTTTAGAATTCTTATAATTGTATTAATTTCAATGGAGGAAGTTGGTGCTAACTTCTAGTTGCTTAAGGTTTTATGGAATGACATTTTAATATATCCTCCTGCTTCTTCAACTGAACCATTTAACCCTATATTTGCTGTTACATTTAGAAAGTGATTGTTAAAAGCTTGTGAAAATGTTGTCATTTAGTTTAATTGTTATGGAACCCTGTGCAGTGACTGGCTGTTCTGTTTGACACTGTCTCGTATAATTTTAATCTTATTATCTGCATTATTTATTTTTTTCAGGACATGCATACTTCTGGACATTTTAATGACTTTCTTTAAAATACTACATATTTTTTGTAGTATGCAAGTAATGTCAGATACTGACTTACTCTGGCCTTTACGTAAATTTCAATCTTCCTCTTACATGAGATTTTAATTCCCTTAGTTACCTATGGCTTGTTTTTTATTGATCTTTTGGATAACTTTTTAGGAAAGCAACTTTCAAATACTCACAAATTTACTATGGAATAAACTGATTTTGACATTAGCATCTCTGTCGGCACATAACAAGTGGGCCAAGACATAAATGGGAATTTGGATTGAGGAGTGAGACATGCTAGTGTAGTCCGTATAGTTGTGCGAAGTCACTTGCCTGGGTGGTGTAGTAGTTAGCACAGGAGACTCAGGTTTGAGAAGCTCAATTAACTCCAGTTGCAGTCACTACACGAGAGGCGTCATGTGTCACAGAGACGGTTACTGTCGAAGTAACCGTAATGTAAAACTCAGAATTTCTGTCATTTAAGGAATAACATGATAGTGCAAACAGAATTGCATCAGGCAGATCGTGCACGTAGTAGAACTATGCCAGACTGGACATAAGAGGTGTCTGCAACTACACTACCCAGACAAATCAGCAGTAGCTGAAATTCCAATGAAAAATGGACACAAAATTACATTAACAATTTCTCCATAATCACAAATGCTAACAATTTCTGAGTGTAATTAAAGACACTCTAGAGATAAAAATATCTATTAACACAGTAGCTTGCAGCTGCATACAGCACTGGAGCACAAACACTGTGAGGTTCAAGTAGATGTGACAGATGTAGGACAAGACATTGCCTTATGCTGCAATGGACTGAGCACCATCCAACAACAACAACAACAACAACAACAACATAGCATTCAGTTACGATTTGACAACAACTGAGAATCACTCAGCTGCAAGCTTGTGGATCTATTAACCATTTGGTGTGGCTGAAGCCCAGGAACTGTTTTCTGAATCTAACTTTCTATTTTTGTTAACATTTTGGTGAGATTTTAAAATATGTACACATAATTTTCCTCCCATACAACCAAGACACTGGTTATAACCAATAACATAATTTACACCAAACACAAATAACAGGTAAATGTTTGAAGATTATCAAACCTTACACCAATTCCATAGTATTTAGGTAGTCCTCTAACTTCTATTTTGAACCTTTCAGAAGTAAACTCGTTTCTTTCCAGATATGCATATGGATTCAAAGGGATAACTGGAGCTGCTGCAACAACATTTTCACCATTGTTATTGTCATTATTTAAATTTGATGGTTGTTCCTCTTCCTGCTTGCCACCTGGTACATCTTCCAGAATGACATTTGTTTCCTCAGCCATAACCTAGAAGCAAAAAGTAAATGTTAAAATTAAAGATAATTTGACAGATACATTATAATAGTAATAAAATCACAAATATCGATAGAATATTCTGTACTGCATTAACTGAAGTTATTCTGTTGTGACCACTGCTGAAAAGAGCTCATATTTGCTGAAACCCAGCAAAAGTGTTTTGATAGAGACCACACAAATATTTGTTGTTTGTTATCAAAAGAAGCCATGGAAAATGGCACAATGTAGGGGCCACAGAGCACAGAGAGGTGTGTGGGGTGGGTGGCGTGGCGTGGCGGTGGGGGGGGGGGTGGGGGGGGGGGGGAGTGGAAGAGTGGTTGGACACATCCAGGGGAGGGGTACCAGGAAGGGGATAGGTGTGCACTGGGAGGGGGGGATGGCGGGGGGGGGGGGGGGGTGGCATATGCATGCTATAGCTCATCAAGGGATTTATTCCAAAGGCTAGCAAGTCTTATTTCAATTTTGTGTGTGGTAGTCAATAACTTGACATTAGAGCTCTTAGATCAGTATGATAAGCAGTGCACTAATCTGAAGGGAATAAGACATACAGAAATAACGGGAAAAACCTAACACAAAACATACAACCTATAGCAAAAAAGCAGAATTGCAAAATAATGGCACACTTCACACTAAATACAGGGTGTATAAAAAAGGATCATCTGATCTGGCAAGTCTATATTTCCAGAATTAATAAACATATACAATTTTTTTTTTTTCATCAGTGGGAATGCAAAACGTTTTTTTTTTTCCATAGGTGTTCATTATGCTCCCTTGAGATGCACGGCATATGTCAATGCCATATTCAAATTGTTCCCACACTGCAGCGAGCATGTCTTCAGTTATAGGTTCCACAGTTGCTGTTATGTGATATCTCAGTTCATTTATTATTGTTGGTAATGTAGCCACATAAACAGAGTCTTTTATAAACCCCCTCAAGAAATCATCATATAAAGTCATGTCCGGTGACCTTGGAGGCCAGTAATGTAAGACTGAATCATTTGGTCCATCATTCAGTAACCCTTTGATTTAAGGATTATCGGAATAGTTCATGCCATCATTTAATGCTTTGTGCTGTAGGAGATCCACACCACAACTAGTACAAAAGTCACGCTGAACACTTATTATTGATGTGCACTGCGCAAAATGTAGAACACGAAACACTTTCTGTTGTCCCAACACCATTTTTACTATAAATGAAGTGGGCACACACTGCTGCTACCTAGCAGGAACCATGTAAAACTCAAGAGTTTGCCCTTTCCAAAAGTACGTTGTTCACACATGTATCTCAAATAACATAATATTTATGATTTTTTAAAAATTGGGTGATTCTTTTTGATACACCCCGTGTATTACTCTGTCTCAAACTGATTGACCCTTGCTGAGTAGAAATGTAAGCGCGGAAAAGCTACAATATACACATCACTTCTTAGAAAATACACAAATATGGCTTATTGACAGGCAATTAATTTTAAGTATTTAATTATGTTTGAGAGAGACTACAGGAGTGTGCAAGAGATGTTGAAACTGTTATACTTAAAAATGTTGTAGGAAAGTTCTTGTAGAAAGTAAATAATTTAGGGTTAAAAGAAACGCATTGAGTCACTGATAGGCACACATAAAAGAAGGAAAACTTTCTATCTTTTGGAGTTACCCTTTGACAAGCTACATACAGTATGCAAACACACACACACACACACACACACACACACACACACACACACACACACGACTGACTAGCTGGCACCACGTAGAGGCATAGGCGTGAGTATGCATGTGTGTGAAAGAATGTGTGAATGTATTTCAGCTCCTCACAGGATAACCCTGAAAGCTAGCAAGTTTTCCTTCTTTTGTGTGTGCCTATCACCAACTTAGTGCTTCTGCTTTTCAGTGCTCCTTTAATCCTAAGTATTTATTCTTATATTCATTTTAATACTATCATAGAGAATTGATGTCAATAGACAATATGTCCAATGTGACCACCACTTTGCTGCTGTTGCTGTTCAAGATGAACACTCATTTTCTGCACTTCTTGTGACAGATACCTTCATCTATAGTGTTGCACACTTCCACAACACTAGATCTGAGATCCACTAGATTTTGTGGATGCTCACGGAAGACTTCTGATTTTAAATATCCCCACAAGAAAAAATTGCAGGGACTGATGCCGGGGATTTGATGTGGCCAAATTTGACCACACTTAGGACACTGAGGAAAGCAGTGAGAAAGTACTCTTTCACCAAATGTTTCATGCAGAAAGTCAAGAACAACATCGGTTGAGTGAGGGCAGGCTACATGCATAGACCACTGCATGTGCATTTGAAGTCAAATGGCATAAATTGCAGGAGGAACTAGTTCTGTAACATGCCCATGTACCATTCAGAACTGATAGTTTTGTCAAAAAAGAAAGGTCCAATTAATCTGTGGCTTGATATGGCAGCCCAAACAGACACTTTATGACTGTTATTGTCCATTTCATAAAATGTCACAGATGTCCAGTAGCCCAAAATGTCACATTCTGTTGCTTGACCACTCCATTAACATGGATGTACACCTCGACGGAGGACCAGATGTCATGCAGGACTCCTTCCACTTTCCTCTTCATAACCCAAGCAGCAAAATTATGCCTGTCTTCTTTCTACTAATAGAGAAGAATATGCAACTCTGTCATTTTGGAGGGAATAAATGAAGGTCTGAATTATGAATGTGCTGAATAGACTGATGTGAGATTCCAGGTTCAACTGTGGCTCCCCTTGTTGACTTATGGGGGCTGCATTGCATTGCCACTCTTACGGCTTTCATATTTTCAGGTCATCAGATTTGAGATACACATGGCTGCTTTGATTCTAACATTACATTATTTTCAAATTGCTGATGCAACCTAAAGACTGTGTTTTTGGTGGAAGCCCAACTTGTGCTAAAATGTTGAAGTTTACTTCTGTGTAATAATTACACTCTTTGTTTCTGCATATAAAAGAACTAACTTGGTTCTCTGTTGAGCAGTCCCTTTCCATTGTCTGCCATATTAATCACCTGAGCTGAGCTGAGCCATAGCAGATTCTTCAGGAACCACTGCATGTGTGACTAGGGTTTACAAATATGTCACATTGACAGAATATCTATGAAATAAATATCAAATGGTTCATCTCATGTGATACTCTATTTAATGCAGCTAGTCAGTATGTTAGAACTTCAAGTTTAACACATATATTTAGGAACAACACAACAACACATATAAGTCACTGAGTAAGTTGACCTGTGTACAAGTCGGCATTCGATTAAACACTGAGTCTCAGTCTAGTGGCCGCTGCTCGGCTGGCCGCTTAGGTGGCGCAGCTGCTGCATGGCTGGCAGACAGTGCCGCACATAGAGGACGTGCGTAATTGCGCGGCGGCACTTTGAATAATCGGCGAGTCACATCACTTATCCCCCCTTTGAAATTGTTGCATTGGTCTTGATGGAGGTGTCCTGGAGATGGCTAACGTCCATAGGCGTTGTTTGACTCGCCGTAAAGTCTCAAGGAGGAGGCTTCCCGTACGGAGGAAAGTGTCCCCGATGATAACGGGTCGAGATGACAGGAGACGTGGGCGATGTGTCGGCGTCCGTTCGCCGAGGAGGAGGCGAGTAGATGTACTCTGACAGAGGATGATCCTCCGGTTCCTGCATGGGCATGTCTCCTGGTGGCGTCCGTTCTGGTGCTGGCATCGCAATGATGGTGAGAGGGCTGCGTTTTGAGTATTGAGAGATGCCAAGTTTAGTGAACAGTTGTTCAGGATGGGGCATAGGGTAAAGTGTCGATGAGGCATTGAGCATTTACAGTGGCTTTGAAATCGCCACAGAGACGAATATCACCATTGGGCTTAGCAACTACAACGACAGGAGAGAACCACTCACTGGAAGTGACAGGAAGCAAGATCCCTGATGCAGTGAGACGATCCAACTCCCGTTTTACCCGATCACGAAGGGCCACAGGAATGGGTCGAGCCCGAAAAAACTTAGTCCGAGCAGTGGGTTTGAGCGTGATATGAGCTTCAAAGTCGGTCGCACGGCCTAAACCAGGAGAAAAAAGGGACGAAAATGTAGTCGACAAGGAATCCAGTTGAGCATAAGGAATAGCATCAGAGACAATATTGACAGAGTCATCTATGGAGAACCCAAAAACGCGAAAGGCATCAAAACCAAAAAGATTTTCTGCGTTGCTCTGGTCAACCACAAATACGGGAATAGTGCGAACGACGGATTTGTAAGATACCTCAGCATTAAACTGTCCCAAGAGAGAAATCTTCTGTTCATTGTACGTCCGTAATTGCCGAGTGACAGGGGACAGGAGTGGAGAACCCAGCTGAAGATACGTCTGAGAATTAATGATAGTGGCGGCAGAACCGGTATCCACTTGCATGCGAACATCTCAACCAAGGATTTGGACAGTGAGGAATAACTTCCCTGAAAGGGAAGAACTGCAATTGACAGACAACACAGAATCAGAATCAGCGTCACGTTCATGAACATCATGTATGCGGTCGGATTTACAAACGGAAGACACATGACCTTTCTTTTTGCAATTGTGACACACAGCCCAACGTTGGGGACAATCCTCGCGTGAATGTTTCATAAAACACCGCGGACATGAAGGAAGTTGCCGGGGATTTTGCTGCAGTTTCGTAGTGGGTTGTTTACGGCTAGGCCGAAGCCGCGCATGGGAGCATACTGTGGCCACGTCGGCCGGAGGGGCCACGCCGCACGCATCATCAACAGCGCACAGAGGTTGTATTTCCCTGACATCACCCCACGCTTCAATTTGCGCCCCAGCGGCGCGAGAAATTTCAAAAGACTGCGCAATGGAGAGAACTTCATCTAGAGTCGGATTCGCCAACTGAAGGGCACGTTGCCGAACTTCTTTGTCGGGCGCCAATCGGATAATAGCATCCCGGACCATGGAATCGGCATAGGATTCTTTGTGAACGTCAGTAACAAATTGACACTTTCGACTGAGGCCATGAAGTTCGGCAGCCCAAGCGTGATAGGATTGATTCGGTTGTTTTTGACAACGATAAAAGGCAACACGAGAGGCTACCACATGCGTTTGCTTTTGAAAATAGACAGACAGAAGTGAGCACATTTCAGCAAAGGACAAAGACGCAGGATCCTTCAAAGGAGCCAATTGCGACAACAACCGATACATTTGAGGTGAAATCCAGGAAAGGAACAGAGACTTACATGGTTGTTCGTCCATGACATGAAATGCCAAGAAGTGCTGTCGAAGACGTTTTTCATAATCAGACCAGTCTTCCGCCGTCTCGTCGTAAGGTGGAAAAGGAGGTACAGCCAACGACGAGAAACGCCCCCCATTTGACGCCGCGACGAAATCGCGAATCGCCGCTGTTAGAAGCGTTTGCTGATTGCGAATCGCCGTCGTTAGAAGCGTTTGCTGTTCAAGTAGATTTTGCAAGAGTTGCTCGACAGTAGCCATGGAACCTGTGAGTCAACGGTGAAAAGGAAAAATCCACTACCTCGTCGCCAATTGTTAGAACTTCAAGTTTAACACATATATTTAGGAACAACACAACAACACATATAAGTCACTGAGTAAGTTGACCTGTGTACAAGTCGGCATTCGATTAAACACTGAGTCTCAGTCTAGCGGCCGCTGCTCGGCTGGCCGCTTAGGTGGCGCAGCTGCTGCATGGCTGGCAGATAGCGCCGCACGTAGAGGACGTGCGTAATTGCGCGGCGGCACTTTGAATAATCAGCGAGTCACAACACTTTTCCCCCCTTTGAAATTGTTGCACTGGTGGTCACCAGTGGTCACCAGCTGGTAAGTTTAAAAGGCTTTCAAATGCTTTTGCTAATATTTGTAGTTTTCAACTGTACACTATGCCTAATACACAAGTGTTCATTTCCAAATACAATAAATAAATTCAGCTGAAAAGTCACTCATGGTTCAGAAAAAGTGGGGAAAAAAATTACAATTTTATGTATGTAACGTGTTTGCCCGAACCAGTTTCATTTCCTGTGAGAGATGCAAAGGTTGGCAAAATGCTCTAAATGATCAGAAATGTATAATTCCCCACTTCACAAAATATACAAATGTAGTATCCTATAGCAATATTATCAGTGACTCATAATTAGAATCTGCAACTCAAACAAATATCTAGGTGTGGATAATTAGGCATTGTTGGAGGAAAAGCAGGTGTCAGGCATTTGTTCATTGGAAGGTTACTCTGAAAAGGCAATCAAAGCAATCAATATACAAAGGACATTGCTTACAAAACACCTTGTGCGACTCACCCTAGAATATTACTTAAAAAAGAGAGACCTGTACCAAATGGGACTAAAAGAAGATACTGAATGTATAAAAAGAAGGGCAGCATGAATGGTCACAGGTATGTTTGACCCATGGAAGAATGTCGTGAAAATGCTGAAAAAGCTGTACAACCAGGTGCTTGAAAATAGATGCTAACTACCAATAAAGATCTATTGACAAACCTTAAATAGTCAGAATCGAGAGATGAATCTAGGAATATACTAGGAGCTGCTACATATTATTTCCATCGGCTGCTCAGATGAACATCAGATTCATTACAGTGTGTACAGTCATTTGAGCAGTGATTCTCCCTACTCTCCACACACAAATGGAATGGGAAGTGACCTTAATATGGGAAGTACACTTCACAATGGTTTGCAGAATATACTCGTAGATGTGGATGTGGTGTGTTCCTTACAAGAACTGCCAGCTATCATGTGCATTCATTTCTTAGAATCCTAGATGGAAACGTATACATCTGTAGGAATGTAACACTACATAACTTAATTAAATAATCACTAAAAAGTTGAGGACTTATGAGTGGGAAGGTTGGGTACTAGTGCAATGAACAATAATGACAAACAACAGGTTTTTTTCCAAATAATTAAATTACTGCAGAGAGCACTGAAATGATCTCAAAAACTAATAGTTCTTAGTGTTAGTTACTTGCTGATATGATGACACCAAATAAACAAGCAGCGTAATGGGATGAGGCTAGAATAGTGCCCTAGTGTTTGTTCGATCAAAAAACAAATGACTACACATGTTCCACATGAAATGGGATATGGAACACAGTTACTAACAAGTAGCTATGTATTCACCAGCATAAACACGACTTTGCCAACATGAGGTGAAGAACTGATGCCTCTCATAAGAGAAATGGCCAGGGTGAGATCCAAAGGATTGGAACACACTTAACTCATGAGTGTACTGGCCATGACAGGTGGGAGCTCGAATCTCAGCCAGTCCCCAAGTGAGCACATGTGACCGTGAGTCCAGGGGAATGTCTTGAGGCATGAAGCACCGATTTATATACTGAGCTGTGTTACTGGTGTAAAGACAATGCAGCGTGGCCAAGTCTCAATACTTTGCACCAAGTGTCAAAGATACAAAGTACACAGTCACATCGCATGACTGTCACAGTCTGTGAAAGGGGCCAAACTCTGATGATGTCGTTGCAAAGGGAAGATCAGAACTGAGAATGAGGTTAGCCCAGAGGAAGCCTAGTTAGAGGTGGAGCTATTGTATTGGTCCCAGAAGCCAGTGACCATAAGAGATGGGTGTCCACCACATGACAGGGCAGAATCACAGACTTTGGGTGGAAGTAAGTGCATGTCACTGCATTAACACAGCTGCATAAAGCTAGGTGCATATGGAATGGAGCTGGACTGCCAAGACCAGTGTATGGTGAAGGGGCTGCCACACAGCTTGCCGCCCCCCCCCCCCCCTCAACTGCCTCTCCACAAGAGGTAAGTGTGGAAGAGGAGTGCGATGGCCACAACAAAGACTGGTGCCAATGGAGGACTGTTGTACACGCAATGAGGCTGGCGATAGCAGCATCTATTTTAGCTGGTGGCGACTTCAATCATCCCACAATCAACCAGGAAAATTACAGTTTTGTTAGTGGTAGGCATGATAAGACATCCTGTGAAACATTACTAAATGCCTTCTCTGAAAAACACTTAGAATATATAGACAGAAATCCTACTCATGATGGAAATATATTGGATCTAATGGCAAGAACAGGCATCATCTCTTTGAGGATGTCCACATCAAAACTGGTATCAGTGACCATGATACAGTTGTCGCAACAATAATTATCAGAGCGCAAAGGACAACTAAAACAAGCAGAAAGATTTATATGTTCAGTAAACTAGAAAAAAAATCAGTAGTCATATCTCAATGAGGAACTTAAAACTTTCAGCACAGGGCAGGAGTATGTAGAGGAACTCCGGCTAACATTTTTTAAAGAATAACGGACCATGCAGTGGGTAGACATATATCCAGTAGAATAGTTCATAATGGGAGGGACCCCCCATGATATACAGTTGCTGTGAAGGATCTACTAAAGAAACAGAGATTACTGCATAATAGGCGTAAAATAAAGAACAGAGCTATGGATAAAGACATATTGAACGAAACGTGTTTGGTTGTCAAGAGAGCAATGAGAGCAATGTGTGAAGCCTTCAGTGATTGCCGCTGCAGAATATTGACAAATGATGTTCCACAAAACCCAAAGACATTCTTGTCATATGTAAGAGCTGTTAGTGGAATCAAATTTAGTGTCCAGTCCCTAGCAAATGAGACAGGAACTGAAATTGAGGTTAGCAAAGCAAAAGCTGAGCTGCTAAACTCTGTTTTCAAATGTTCCTTAACAAAGGATGACCCAGGAGAACTGCCCCAATTTAATCCTCTTACCACTGAAAAGATGAGTGAAATAAGTATTAGTGTCAGCAGTGTTGAGAAACAGCTGAAATCATTAAAATTGAACAAAGTACCAAAGCCCAATGGAATCCCTATCAGATTCTGTATTGAATTTGCACCTGTCTTAGCTGCTCTTTTAACTATAATCTAGTTTAGATCCCCTCGAGCAGAAAACCATGCCCAGTTCTCGGAAAAAAGCATGGGTCTCACCCAACTACAAGAAGGGTCACAGAAGTTATCCACAAAACTACTGTCCAGTATCCCTGACATCGATTTGTCGTACAATATTAAAACTTATTCTGGGCTCAAACACAATGTGGTACCTTGAACAGAATGACCTTCTCCCTGCCAAACAGCATGGTTTCCAAAAACACTAATCATGTGAAACACAACTCACACTTTTGACACATGGTATACCGAAAGCTTTGGATCCAGGCAGGTAGGCAGATGCAGTGTTTCTTGATTTCTGAAAAGCATTTGGCCAGTACCACACCTACATTTATTATGAAAAATGTGATCATATGTGGTACCAAGTGAAATATGTGACTGGATTGAGGACTTTTTGGTGGGGAGGACACAGCATGTTATCTTGGATTGAGTGTCATTGTCAGATGTAGAAGTAACTTTGGGTGTGCTCCAGGGAAGTGTGATCGGACCTTTGCTGTTCATGTCATATGTTAGTGACCTCGCAGACAGTATTAATAGTGGCCTGAGACTTTTTGCAGATGATGCACTTATCTATAATGAAGTATTGTCTGAAGGAAGCTGCATAAATATTCTGTCAGATCTTGATAACATCTCAAAATGGTGCAAAGACTGAAACTTTGCTTTACATGTTCAAAATATATATCTAGGCATAACACTTTGTGAGAATATGAAATTGAATGATCACATAGGCTCAGTCATGGATAAAGCATTGTGATTAGCACTGCAGAATACTGATAAATGATCTTCCACAAAACCCAAAGACATTCTGGTCATATGTAAAGGCTGTTAGTAGATTTTCTTGTGATAGTTTATGTCTCTTCAAGAGTCTGTCAGGTCAGTTTCTCCACATTCCTGTAACTTTCTCCCACTGACCAAACAAGCTGTTTGTTCACTAGGATGTACCCTGCCATACACTCCATAGTGGTTTGCGGAGTATAGGTGTGGACATGTGTCAGCTGGTGGCACATGGGATGAGGAGTGACGAGCTGGCCTGGCCAGCGTTGTTGACAGGTGTTGGGTCAGGGGCAGATAGAATACTGAGGAAGTGCAATCAGTCTACAAAGTATATTACTTACAAATCACTCATGTGACTGATTCTAGAACATTGCTCAAGTGTGTGAGACCCATACCAGATAGGACTAACAGGGGATATTGAACATATATACAGAAGGGCAGCACAGATGAATGGTCACAAGTTTGTTTGATCGGTGGGAGAGTGTTACAGGAATGTGGAGAAACTGACTGACAGATTCTTGAAGCTAGACATAAACCATCCCAAGAAAGTCTACTAATAAAGTTTCAAGAACTGGCTTTAAATGACTCTAGGAAATACAGGGTGTATCAAAAAAATGTATACACACTTTGAACTGTCATAGACAATTTACTTCCCGTTCTACAAGGTTAAATATCTGTGAGGAAGTAATCTTATGTTTCTTCAACAGGTGGCAGCAGTGGCAAGGAAGTAACTGCAACATGGCAGATGTGTGTTTGAGCTTTGAAGCGTGGAAGCACATGATTAAGTGGTACTGGAAGTTTGAGAATGTAGCTGCAGGTCGAAGACAGTGGAGAAGTGAGTATGGTACAGAAACACCTTCAAGGTTAACAATTATGCGTCTACGAGACAAATTCGAAATGCATGGAACAGTGTGTGATGTGCATAAAGGTCGATCAGGGCGACCTTGTACAGCTACAAGTGATGATTCCACAACTGCGGTCTTGGAACTGTTACAGCGTTTGCCTCAAAAATCTTCAAGGCAAGCGGAACGTGAGAGTAACGTAAGTGCTAGTAGTGTGCTACGCATTCTGAAAAAAGGCAAGTTTCGTGTGTACATTCCAAGCCTGGTGCAAAAGCTAAATGAAGACAATCCAGATCGAAGGTTAGAATTCTGTGAATGGGTTCCGGAGATGGTGAAACGTGAACCAGGATTTTTGGGTAGCATAATTTGGTCGGATGAAGCCCAATTCAAACTCAATGGAACTGTCAACAGGCACAATTGTGCGTACTGGGCTGAAGATAATCCTCAAAATTACAGTTGAAAAGTGAATTTTCCTGGTGTAAATGTGTGGTGTGGTTTGTCTGCAAGGAGACTCATTGGGCCTTTCCACATTGAAGGTACTGTTACTGGAGAAACGTACCCAACAATGCTTGCTGACTCCATATTCCCTGCCATTTGTGCATTATACGGTAATGATGAGTTTT
This sequence comes from Schistocerca serialis cubense, assembly GCF_023864345.2. Lineage (NCBI taxonomy): Eukaryota > Metazoa > Arthropoda > Insecta > Orthoptera > Acrididae > Schistocerca > Schistocerca serialis. The sequence continues at coordinate 138,517,272 of NC_064638.1, read as the reverse complement.
ATTTCCAACAAGATGGCGCCCCGCCACATATCATAGGGACATACGAGCATACCTGGATCACAATGTGCCAGGCCAGTGGATAGGACGCAGGGGACCAATCGAGTTTCCTGCACGTTCTCCAGACCTTCTTATGGGGCACAGTAAAAGATGAGGTGTACAAACGTAAACCATGTAACCTGGACATACTTTGGAATGAGATTTAGGCGGTGCGCGCCGAAATCGCATTGGACACTTTGGTACGATGTACGGAATCAGTGGTGACTAGTACTCAGAAATTTATTGATGCTGAAGGCCACCAGTTTGAACATTAATCACATTTGCAAAGTAGATTTATTTTTCCAATTGGACTTTAAGCTTTCCATTTCCAGAAATTTAACATTGTAGAACAGGAAATAAATTTTCTATGACGCTTCAAAGTGTGTATACATTTTTTTGACGCACCCTGTATACTACAACCCCATACATATCGTTCACATAGGGATCACGAGGATAAGATTTCAATAGTTACTGCATGCACAGAGGCTATCAAACAACCCCAACCCCAATAATTGCTACACTGGGCTGCACCACACCATACACTCCATAGTGGTTTGTAGAGTATAGGTGTAGACATGTGTCAGCTGGTGGCACATGGGATGAGGTGTGCCAAGCTGGCCCGGCCAGCATTGTTGACAGCTGCTGGATCAGGGGCAGCTCCATCATGGCTTGGTGGGTTTCCAGCTGTGCCCTCCGCAGTGGTGTGGTAGGCTGGCATCTCAGGGGGATTGGCAGAGGGGCGCGTTGGGCAGTGTCAGCAGTGGTTCGAGAGTTGGCAGCAATGGGCATCTGCAGTGTATTGATAATAATGGTGGGGGGAGATGAGTGTTGTGAGGTCAGACAGCATATTGCTGAGCTTCAGTCTACTGATCGAGGCGCTGGTAGAAGTGCCTCGAAGATGTAGTGTGAGCATCTTGGAGACCCGCTACAGGACCTGGCGGAAACCACAGTACTGTGGGAAAAGCACGGGCCAGTAAGCATCAATATACAGTATGATGAGGATGGGTGAGGTGAGGTCATTGTGAAAAAATGTCCTGTGTTCACCATAGCTCTGGGATAGGAGGGGTCACAGGCGAGCCATGCAGTCCCGCAAACCAGTGACGAAATAATGCGTGTTGTCACCTGTGATCAGATGGCAGGATCTGGGAAGTCAATTGGCATGGCAAGTAGCTGGACGTAGACAAGGTCAATGGATGATATCTCCAGATAGGCCTTGTGAGTGACACGGAAGCCAAGAAGCAGCAGAATCAGTGCAGCAGTCCACCTACTGCTGTGGCAGGCAAGGGCTGTCTCCATGTACGGTGCAGCAATTCCATCATGCTGTTGGCAGCTCAATGTCAAGTGCTGGTCAGACCTGCAAGGGTCCACTAGCACACGAAAGATAGATATTTGTGCCCTCGGCCTCTTGTGATATGGTAAGGGCAGCTGAAACAGGCAATCCATGTGAGGATGAAGGAGGCAGCTACTGGGGCAGTGGTGACGTTGGGTATTGGTGTTGCCTCAGGGCAGTTGGTGAATCTGTCCATCATGGTGAGAAGTTAGTTGGAGGAAAGTAGAAGGCCATTGATGTCCATGTGAATGTGGGCAAAACTCTGCCTGACATTGGTAAGGAGCCAAAGTGTGTGTTGGGAGAAGGGAGGGGGCTATGTGGCAGTTGACCTTGGTGTACAGACAGGTGAGGTAGATACAGGGCTATTGTCTTGACCCTGGTAGCCAGTGACAGTAGCACATGGGTGTATGTTCACATGGCAGAATTGAGAGCTTTGGGGAGAAGTACGGGATGAAGAAAGAAACTCACTGCATTAGCAAACGTCTGTAGCAAGAAGGAACAGGGCTGGCCTGCTAAGAATGATGTGCGGTTTAGGGATGCCACACATCCTTCACTTAATGTGTAAAGATATGGATAACCAGGAGGTTCTGGTCCCCTTTGTCTGCAGGTATATTTACAAAGTGATCTGAACAACAGGCAGATGTGAAAGTTCTTACATAGGTTACGAAAAAAGTGCCATCTAGATCTCACAGGTTCAACATCAATAAACATATTGGTTAGAAAAGTGAATCTGCAACACACTGTCAGCTGCGTACACTACTGGCCATTAAAATTGCTACACCAAGAAGAAATGCAGATGATAAACGGGTATTCATTGGACAAATATATTATACTAGAATTAACATGTGATTACATTTTCACGCAATTTGGGTGCATAGATCCTGAGAAATCAGTACCCAGAACAACCACGTCTGGCCATAATAATGGCCTTGATACGCCTGGGCATTGAGTCGGAGCTTGGATGGTGTGTACAGGTACAGCTGCCCATGCAGCTTCAACACACTACCACAGTTCATCAAGAGTAGTGACTGGCGTATTGTGACGAGCCAGTTGCTCGGCCACCATTGACCAGACGTTTTCAATTGGGAGAGATCTGGATGTGCTGCCCAGCACAGCAGTCGAACATTTTCTGTATCCAGGAAGGCCGTACAGGACCTACAACATGTGGTTGTGCATTATCCTGCTGAAATGTAGGGTTTCGCAGGGATCAAATGAAGGGTAGAGCCACGGGTCGTAACACATCTGAAATGTAACGTCCACTGTTCAAAGTGTCGTCAATGCGAACAAGAGGTGACTGGGGACGTGTAACCAATGGCACTCCATACCATCACGCCGGGTGGTACACCAGTACGGTGATGACGAATACACGCTTCCAATGTGCATTCACTGTGATGTCGCCAAACACGGATGCGACCATAATGATGCTGTAAACAGAACCTGGATTCATCCAAAAAAATGACGTTTTGCCATTCGTGCACCCAGGTTCGTCGTTGAGTACACCGTCTGTTGTGGATTGGCAGGAGACCAACCCACTAAATTTAGAGGAAGCCGAAAGGCACGCGTTTTAGCTCACGCAGGCTGGCGTGAGGTCTGGAACAGGACAAGGAAATTAGAACTTAGAAAAACGGACACAGATGGTGGAATACTTAACTTTAATCCATTAATGTTGAACGTAGCTCTTGTCTGTACATTATTTACAATATCAATAGCAACTGATAATGGCGCCTTGCTAGGTCGTAGCAGATGACGTAGCTGAAGGCTATGCTAACTATCGTCTCGGCAAATGAGAGCGTATTTTGTCAGTGAACCATCGCTAGCAAAGTCGGCTGTACAACTGGGGCGAGTGCTAGGAAGTCTCTCTAGACCTGCCGTGTGGCGGCGCTCGGTCTGCAATCACTGATAGTGGCGACACGCGGGTCTGACATATACTAACGGACCGCGGCCGATTTAAAGGCTACCACCTAGCAAGTGTGGTGTCTGGCGGTAACACCACACCATCGCAGGTGGTCCAGTCTGTGATGCAGCGCAAAGGGTAACCACAGCCATGGTCTCCGAGCTGATCGTCCATGCTGCTGCAAACGAAGTCGAACTGTTCATGCAGATGGTTGTTGTCTTGCAAACGTCCCCATTTGTTGATTCAGGGATCGAGACGTGGCTGCACGATCCATTACAGACATACGGATAAGATGCCTGTCATCTCGACTGCTAGTGATACGAGGCCTTTGGGGTCCAGCACGGTGTTCCGTATTACCCTCCTGAAACCACCAATTCCATATTCTGCTAATAGTCATTGGACCTCGACCAACGCAAGCAGCAATGTCGCAATACGATAAACCGCAATCGCGATAGGGTACAATCCGACCTTTATCAAAGTCAGAAACGTGATGGTACGAATTTCTCCTCCTTACACGAGGCATCACAACAATGTTTCACCAGGCAACACCGGTCAACTGCTGTTTGTGTATGAGAAATCAGTTGGAAACTTTCCTCATGTCAGCACGTTGTAGGTGTCAGCACCAGCACCAACCTTGTGTGAATGCTCTGAAAAGCTAATCATTTGCATATCACAGCATCTTCTTCCTGTCGGTTAAATTTCATGTCTGTAGCACGTCATCCTCGAGGTGTAGCAATTTTAATGGCCAGTAGTGTAACTGACAGTGTTCTAATACTTAGATATAATAGAGTAAATAGATCCCAAAGTTGTAGTTGATACACACGAAAAAAAGCTTGAAATGTCTGTTTAAAATCATAAACAGGAGCAGCAAAATTCTCTGTTCATTCAGTTTCAAAAGCAGATGACTTCTTTTGGCAGAACAGATTCATTGATTGTGCCACGCTTTGCACCCAAAATCAGAAAAGTAGTACAACAACGATTTAACACAACAGACATATTTTCTGTTAAAGTAAGCTGATAGATCTGAGTGAGTATGAAGACTGAAAATTATATGGAGCCCACAAGTTTTGATCATTTCATCAGACGAAGGAAGATTAATGTACCATCTACATCAAGATTATTAGAGGAGGAGGACAAGCTCTGAATGCTTTAAGGATGGAGAAGGAAAATGGCTGTGACCTTTCAAAGGAATCATCCTGGTACATGCCTGAAGCAATTTAGGGAAATCAGAGAAAACCCAAATCTGGAGACTGATCTGAACTGTCATTGTCCCAAATATGAGTCCAGTATGCTCACCACTGTGACACCTTGCTCGATCATTCGATCAGAGGGATTCTTCACAGGAATTAAACATGCTCCACTGTTAACAGCTGTACTCTGAAGTGAAAAGTCATTCTGCTTGGTCTAAGAAATTAATTGGAAGGAGCAACCAAGCTTTGTATGACCCAATGGGTCAATGGAAGCATCCGATTCCATCAGTCTGCTTTGACTCATGACGTAAGGGTGTTGTGGTGTGTGCCGTCATTACAGCACAGTGTTTATGAGTTGGTTGTTGTAGAAATCGTCTTGTTGTGTTTCATGGTGCCCTCTGGTGGTGGTGGGTGTGCTGAGTACAATGTGTTATATTGCGTTCATTTGAGCCTTGGTGTTGGATGTGTGAAGCCGTTGGCAGTGTTTGTAAATCCAAATGTAAGGTTTGGAAATTTTTTCAATGAGTTATCAATTTTTTAGTTTACGTGTTTGGCATTTTCATTAGGTGTTATTGGCTTGTTGTTTGTACTGTGGTAAGACGTTTAATATGTGCGCATGTGTGGCCAACCTAGTTTCCAGTGCCAGAATTTGTTGGTGGTAATTAATGTTTTTTTTTTTTTTTTTAGTTGTGGTGTTTTGTGCATTTATGGTGTATTGAATGTGTTTTAAGTTATGTAGGGATGTTTGATTTGTGGATTTTTGAGGTTGGGATTTTGGTTTCATTTTTCGTACTTGTAGGTGTTGGTTTTTTGGTATCAATAGCTGTGGCTAGCCTATGTAGGTCACCGGAAATGATCGATTCCCATTTTCATAGTTGTAGGTGTTGCTGTTTTGGTATCATCATCTGTGGTACACCTATATAGACCAAGGGACATGTCAGATTCCAATTCTCGTAATTTTATTTGTAGGTATTGGTGTTTTGGTATCGTCACCTGTGGGTGACCTATGTAGGTCAAGGGAAGTGTCGCATTCCTTGATATTGGAGAGGAATGTTGTAATTTTTCTTTTTGTTCATCATTTTGTGTGTTGAGATCATGTTTTTTCTTTTCAAGCTTGTTCTCACCCTAAAACCGCAATTTCCCGCAGTTGTCCCATTAGTTTATATTTTTGGAGGGAGATGTTATTGTCTTATTTATAGGTATTTTCGTGTTTGTTGCCATGCGTATGTAGTGACGTCATAGGTGCCATATTGAAGACGCTTAGAATAGACATTTCCGCCATATTGATGACATCATGGGTCAAAGCAGATGGGTGGAATCGGACACTTCTGTAATCCCAACCCAACTATTGTCCTTCAACTACAGCAGTGTGTGTCAATCTCAGTTCAGCTAGAGTTCAGCAGTAGAATGACCCAGTGGAGATTGTACGGCAAAGTCCTCACATCGTGATGCTGCCCACAAGCCATTAATCACATGAATGAAACTTAAAACTTCCGGGCTGATAGGCCGTGGCCAATGTATAAAACCCTCCCATGACGTTTCGTCTCCGACTGCCAGAGACATCCTGTGAGATAAAGCAGCAAACTTACCTGGGAGGATGTCTCCCGCAGTCAGAGACGTCAGGGGAGAGTTTTATACATTGACCACTGCCTGTCAGGCTGGAAGTTTTAAGTGAAGACAATACCGGTTGTGAAAGCCTACATTGTATTATCACATGAATGAAAATACAAAGTCAAGTATAGTTACAGAGTTGTCCAAAAAATGCAATTGTTGGTCTACGTCTTTGACCGAAGACATTTTTATGGAGTGATGTCTCAGTCAGATGTGCAAATGTTAACCTGAAGATAACTAGGAAATGGTATTTACCTGAGTGTGTTGTAGCACCAGTGAAGTATGGTGGAGGTAACAATTTTCTTCCCTCCTCTGTGCTCTGATCAGTACACCTTACTAGAAAGTCTGCAGTCCACAGTCTCAGCAACTTTCCACAAGTACCAAAGTAGATAAAAAATACTTACAGACACAGCCTGCTAAATAATCTGGACGATTAAATGAACAAGAGTAAAAACAATAAAGAAAATTCTCAGATTTCGTAAGTACACCTATAGTTTCAGATCACAGCATGGAATGGTTAGCCTACACATATTATACTTCAAGGAGATTAAAAATCATATCACTAAGCATATAACAGAACTGTACAAATTAATTACATCAAATTAGTAACTTTGAATTACTGTTACGAACAGTTAATGTTTCTAGCTTTAAATAAAGTACAATTATTAAACATGTCAAGAGTAGAAGGAATTTGACATTTTAAATGCAGGCAAATCAAACTATATAAGACACAGGTGCCTGAAATTATCTTTCCACATTATGGCAGAAGGCTGTACAAGCAAGTTCGCCCAAAATGTTTATCAGCTAATCAACAAACAAGCCATTTTCGACATTTTCAAACCAAAAACCATTCCATTTAGGCCTAGTCTTTGTCATAAATAAATAATGACTCATGATACATTACATTGACTGTCATTTCCGTAAATGTCATTAAAATACGGTAACGGTAGTCCTTAGATTAAGAAAAACGACAAAAAAATAGATTATGTCTGGACTCAGAGCTTTGCATTCACTGATCCACGCTGGAGCGTATTCGTTCTAAATTTTTAATGGTACCATAATGCATGTGATAGCGCCTTGAAAAGGATTTAGTAATTTCTGGGAGGGCAGTTATTATAGGCGATGATTTTCTTATATAGTTAGATGCTACACATAATATGTTCAAGTCTGCTATGGCATGCACTGCAGGTACTGTTGAATAATAAAGAATCACACGATAATGGCTATGGCCCCGAAAGTGCAGTAGTGTCCATATAACGCACGATTTACCGATAAATAAAGAGCCTTATGACATGTCAACACACCTTTTCCAAACCAAAACATTCACGTCTTACCACGCTGACAATCCCGATATAAACAAACAATTCCAAAGACTTTCACACACATATCATTGGTGCCAACTCTTTAAAGCAAACTTGTATACCTCTTAGCTGAGCACCCACAGGCATGAATAAATTACACGTGCAACGTCCCTCCCTTCCCCCGCACAGAGCAACTAACCTTACTGTGAACCTATACCTTGTTTAAAAATTACTGATTTCAAAGCGCATGAAGTGTTACAGCCCACCATCTTCTTGTTTTCCTTTTGTTTTGCAAAGACAAAAATAATTAGTCACGTTCGATAACACAAATGCACAGTCCTAGTTCCATGCACGATGCACGTTTACGTTGGCTATGGACGATTTCTATTGAATGTTGGCTCGCTTTGGCGCTGTCTCATAACCTGAGAACCTGCAAATGAAAACTGCAGGTACAGTTCACCTCTGACTGTTGGCGTAAGGTGAAGAAGTACCTGTGGGCAAAACCACAGGACAAATGAAAATGTAAAGTTGTGTGGAGTGCAATACTTCCTTTTTCAAGTGGAAAAAAGTTTCCTGGAAAAAGGAAACGGAGAACAAAGTCTAGTGTCGAAAATATAGAACAGAGATCAAGTGGATATGATAGAAATGAGTTTTCACTATGTCTAAATATTTTCTGTAGAGTGCTCACCTTACAAGCAGTTTTCAGCTTGTCTACATATATTAAAATTTTCAGCTGTATGGCAAAGACATATAGCTTTGTAAACTTTCCTTGTGTAATGCAAGAGTGTTGTGCAAATTAATGCAGGCTATTAGTGTGTATTGGCGGGTATATTTTCGTCGGGTAGAGCTACCTGTACTTAATAAATATGAAGACACGCACTGAGAATATACTTGAAGAATATACTTGAACGTTTTATTACTTGGTATTACAGAAAAAGATGCACAGTTGCTGTATGTAAGTTGTAAACAACAAAACAGTAACCAAGGAACAGAATAAACATAAACATAAAAGTTATAACTCCAAGGAGTAAGCACAACATTATTAAGCGATCCATGCAGCAGATTCAAACTTGGCGGTTTACGCCATTCATTTGTTGCCTTGCAGTCACTGAATTCGCAACTGAACTGTATCTATGGATGGAGTGAACGGAACTAACGTGTGCGGACACAGCAGTCGACATGAGTAGCGGTCGCTACAGGAGCTCGCTTTGTGAAAGCGGAGAGTGGTGCGTCTTTTCTGAACCTGACTGGGAAGTGGACATTTCGTCTGGAGTGGGTGGTGCGTAAAAGTTCTGCATCGACCTGTTGTGGCGGCGGTGCTGGAAGTTGAGGTGTTACACCTGTCAGGCGTTGAGCTCTTGACCATAAGGTGGGTGATGCCTCCTTGCAAATGTAAGCCGCCTTCACTCTGCTAAGAGACACGGTGGCCTCTTTGCCATTTATGATGATGACCATTTTGTGTGTGTCTCAGTGCAGAACGCGATAGGGGCCAGTATACGGTGGCTGTAGTGATGGCTTGACGCAGTCTGTACGTAACATAACGTGCGAACAGCTTTCAAGGTTGTTATGTACAAAAGCTGTTGGACAACCATGCTTGGAGGACTTTGTGGGTTTGATTTGGCTTACATGTTCCTGTAACTTCTGAAGAAACTCTGGTTGGTCGTCCATTTCAAACAGTAGGCCTGTATCGACAAACTCCCTTGGTAAGCGCAGAGTCTCGCCATAAGCCAATTAAGCTGCCGAGGACTCTATATCTGATTTGTCTGTGGCTTGTAGACCCAACAGGACTGTGGATAGTGCAAACGTCCAAGATGTCTCATGGCACATTCACACAGCCTTCAGTGTTCAATGCCAATGTTCAAACATGCCATTGCTGGCCAGATGATAACTGGTCGTTTTGTGATGGACATAGCCACAGAACTTCGCCAGCTGTGTGAACAAATCTGACTCGAACTGTGTCGGTGGCAATATGGATGCACAGCCGAATCTCGCCAGCCAGACTGATGTGAAAGCGGCGGATAGTGTTTCTGCGGAGATGTTGTCCATAGGTACTACTTCAGGACATCGTGCATATCTGTCAATCATTGGGAATATGTATCGCTGGTCATCCGATCGAGGGAGTGGCCCCACCACATCAAGATGAACATGGGCGAAGTGTGAAGAAGTGTCTGGGAACTCTCCTATTGGGGGATGAATGTGACGAGTGATTTTGCAAAACTGACAATGCTGGCAAGTTCTCATCCATTTGTGGCAGTCTCTTTCTATCCCTGGCCACACGAACCTTTGAGACACTAGCTTGAATGACGACCAGGCTCCTAGGTGGCAAAGATAATGTAAGGACTCGAACACTGGCCTGTGATATGCAACGTGAATAAAAGGGCGTGATCTGCCATGTGATACTTCACAGTACAATTTCATGCTCTCTTCAGGAACGTCGACTCGCTGTAACTTGAGTGCTGCAGTGTCATCATGCAATACGGCATGTAGCTCGGAATCTTCTTGTTGCACCCTGTCAAGCGCCATCATGTCCACAGGCTGTGAGACATGAGACACTCTAGAGAGGCAGTCCGCAACCACATTAGTGGTGTCTGATAAATGGCGGATGCCCATACAAAACTGGATAATAAATTTCAATTGGCTGTACTGCCATGGAGAACAAGTGTTGCTGTTTATCTTGAAGGCATATGTTAAAGGCTTGTGGTCGGTGTATATCACAAACTCTTGTGCCTCAACCTGTGGTCGAAAGTACTTGATTGGTTGATATATGGCTAAAAGTTCCCGATCATATGTGCTCCATATTTGTTGTGCAGGTGACAGCTTGTGCGAGAAATAACCCAGCGGTTGACAGGCATTTTCCACCAACTGTTGGAGGACTGCACCAATGGCTAACTGACTGGCGTCCACCACTAATGCCAGTGGAGCTTCAAGCTTGGGATGCATCAGCGGTGCTGTTTGTGCTAGGCTCTTTTTGGTTACTTCAAAAGCTGCATTCATCTCCTCGGACCACTGCACAGGAGAACTGCTCTTAACCTTGGGACCAGCCAGTGCCATGTTCAACGGTGCCTGCTGTTTGGCAGCACATGGTAAATGATGGTGGTAAAAACTGAGCATTCCTAAGTATCTGCGTAGCTCTTTTATTGTAGATTGCTTGGGTAATTGCAGTACTGTTTCAACCTTCTCAGTGAGTGGTAATGAGCCTGATGAACATACACTCCTGGAAATTGAAATAAGAACAAGGTGAATTCATTGTCCCAGGAAGGGGAAACTTTATTGACACATTCCTGGGGTCAGATACATCACATGATCACACTGACAGAACCACAGGCACATAGACACAGGCAACAGAGCATGCACAATGTCGGCATTAGTACAGTGTATATCCACCTTTCGCAGCAATGTAGGCTGCTATTCTCCCATGGAGACGATCGTAGAGATGCTGGATGTAGTCCTGTGGAACGGCTTGCCATGCCATTTCCACCTGGCGCCTCAGTTGGACCAGCGTTCGTGCTGGACGTGCAGACCGCGTGAGACGACGCTTCATCCAGTCCCAAACATGCTCAATGGGGGACAGATCCGGAGATCTTGCTGGCCAGGGTAGTTGACTTACACCTTCTAGAGCACGTTGGGTGGCACGGGATACATGCGGACGTGCATTGTCATGTTGGAACAGCAAGTTCCCTTGCCGGTCTAGGAATGGTAGAACGATGGGTTCGATGACGGTTTGGATGTACCGTGCACTATTCAGTGTCCCCTCGACGATCACCAGTGGTGTACGGCCAGTGTAGGAGATCGCTCCCCACACCATGATGCCGGGTGTTGGCCCTGTGTGCCTCGGTCGTATGCAGTCCTGATTGTGGCGCTCACCTGCACGGCGCCAAACACGCATACGACCATCATTGGCACCAAGGCAGAAGCGACTCTCATCGCTGAAGACGACACGTCTCCATTCGTCCCTCCATTCACGCCCGTCGCGACACCACTGGAGGCGGGCTGCACGATGTTGGGGCGTGAGCGGAAGACGGCTTAACGGTGTGCGGGACCATAGCCCAGCTTCATGGAGACGGTTACGAATGGTCCTCGCCGATACCCCAGGAGCAACAGTGTCCCTAATTTGCTGGGAAGTGGCGGTGCGGTCCCCTACGGCACTGCGTAGGATCCTACGGTCTTGGCGTGCATCCGTGCGTTGCTGCGGTCCGGTCCCAGGTCGACGGGCACGTGCACCTTCCGCCGACCACTGGCGACAACATCGATGTACTGTGGAGACCTCGCGCCCCACGTGTTGAGCAATTCGGCGGTACGTCCACCCGGCCTCCCGCATGCCCACTATATGCCCTCGCTCAAAGTCCGTCAACTGCACATACGGTTCACGTCCACGCTGTCGCGGCATGCTACCAGTGTTAAAGACTGCGATGGAACTCCGTATGCCACGGCAAACTGGCTGACACTGACGGCGGCGGTGCACAAATGCTGTGCAGCTAGCGCCATTCGACGGCCAACACCGCGGTTCCTGGTGTGTCCGCTGTGCCGTGCATGTGATCATTGCTTGTACAGCCCTCTCGCAGTGTCCGGAGCAAGTATGGTGGGTCTGACACACCGGTGTCAATGTGTTCTTTTTTCCATTTCCAGGAGTGTATTTGATGACCAATGAAATCGACCTGATGTTGGCCAAATATCCATTTAGCTGTGTTTAGCACCATGCTTTGGCCAAATATCCATTTAGCTGTGTTTAACACCATGCTGTACTTCTCGAAATGCTGAACAACTTCTCTCAGGTGCTGGTGATGTTGCTGCTTGGACGATGAATACACTAACACATCGTCCAGATAGGCAAAATAAAAGTTCACCCTCACAACACAGACTCGATGAACCTCTGCCAGGTTTGTGCAGGATTACACAAGCTGAAGGCCATAAACTCGCTTTCGTACAACCCAAATGGCGTAATAGTAGCAGTCCTTGGAATGTCCTCTGTTGCCATAGGAATCTGGGTATACTACAGCCACCATATACTGGACCCTATCGCGTTCTGCACTGAGACACACACAAAATGGTCATCATAATAAATGGCAAAGAGGCCACCGTGTCTCTTAGCAGAGTGAAGGCGGCTTACATTTGCAAGGAGGCATCACCCACCTTATGGTCAAGAGCTCAACGCCTGACAGGTGTAACACCTCAACTTCCAGCACCGCCGCCACAACAGGTCGATGCAGAACTTATACGCACCACCCACTCCAGACGAAATGTCCACTTCCCAGTCAGGTTCAGAAAAGACGCACCACTCTCCGCTTTCACAAAGCGAGCTCCTGTAGCGACCGCTACTCATGTCGACTGCTGTGTCCGCACACGTTAGTTCCGTTCACTCCATCCATAGATACAGTTCAGTTGCGCATTATGTAACACTGAATGCAGTGGCTCCATGCAGTGGGTGGCTATAGTCTTTTAGTAATGGCACTGGGTAGCGACAGGCACGGTCCGTGAGTTGAGCACTCTGTAACCGCCACACGGGCCCCGGGTTCCTCCCTTTTTGGGTAATAAATGCAGTGCAGATGACCATGAACTATTTGAGGGTTCTATGATACCCTCTGGTAACATCGTGTCGAATTCTGCTTTAGCTATGGCGAGGCGTCCTGGAGCCAATCGTCTCGGCTGACAAGACACAGGCGGGCCGCCCATAGTTTTTATGAGGTGGACCGTATTGTGCAATACTTGCTGTGGCTCGCCTGGAGGCCTCGTTAAGGTCGTTAACTCATGCAGCAGTGAGCGACACTCCTCATCTGCAACGAGTATGACCTTGATGTTGTATGTTCTGGCATCATGATGGCACCCAGTGGTTGTTAGTCTGATAAGATTGTCTATTCGGCGGGAATTCACTACATCCGGTAGGAGCTGATAGTGAGCTAATAAATCGGCACCGATTATTGCTTCAGCCACGTCTGCTACAGTAAAGTCAAATGTGAGTTGGCAGCAGAGCCCCAAATTCAATTCTTCATGCCACGTGCTGTACGTTGCAACTGCTGAATTATTTGCGGCAGACAAGCTAAATGCAGTGGATGGCCTGCAACAGTGACACTCTGGGCAGGATACTAAGGTCGGACCCTGTGTCTATTAAATACGTTCGGCCTGATACCCTGTCAGTAATGAATAGGCGTCGGGATGTAGTTGAGCAGTCGGCTACGTCTGCGTCCGACCGCTGTTTATATTTGGGTAGACTCACCAAATCTTCTGTGGTACCAGCAGGTGGTTGGACCAGCATCTGATACAGACTGAGTCGAGGAACGGCTCCTAGATCGTTTGTGGCTATGTCCTCTGTAGCGACTAGGACCTCCTTGTGGCAATAGTGTGCCAATCTGTGCGCTCAGTGCATCAACGTTGGCAGACAGAGCGTCGTAATCTGCACGTGAAACGGGAAAGGCCATGGACACGACACCACCAGACATTGTCTCAGCACTAACCTGTTGGTTCAGAGCGACGGCATCTTGGATGCAGTCGGCCAGTCCCACAACAGCATCCAGAGACATCTCTGTCTGCGATGCGACGATCGCGTTTACCTGCGGCGGCAGACGGCTGCTCCATAGTGTCCATAGAAGCTTGTCAGGCATTGTTCTGATGTCCACCTTGCTTCAGAGGTGACGCAGGTACTGAGACGGTTTTCTGTCGCCTATATCTTTCTGAGTCAGCATTTGTCTGACACGGTCTTCCTGCGATGCTGAAACTCTATGAATAAGCTCAGTCTTTAATCTTTCGTATGCATTCTCTGTCGGTGGTGCTGTGATTATATATTGAACTTCGGAAGCATAGCGTTGCTCTAGCTGACTCACTGTTAAAGCAAACTTAGTTGTATCCATTGTAGTTCCAGCATAGCAAAAGCTGGCCTCAACCTGAGTGAACCATAGAACTGGATTATGTGGCTAAAACATTGGGAGGTGAACAGCCAGTCTCGATACTGCAGGCGATTCCATTCTGCAATCAGTTTTGTCGCGGGACCGGTTTTCTCAGGGCTGATCACGTCGGGGTCACCACTGACGGGTATATTTTCTTAATGTAGAGCTACCCGTACTTAATAAATATTCAAACATGCGCTGAGAATATACTTGAGCGGTTTATTACTTGGTATTACAGAAAAAGGAGCACAGTTGCTATATGTAACTTGTAAACAACAAAACAGTAACCAAGGAACAGAATAAACATAAACACAAAAGTTATAACTGCAAGGAGTAGGCACAACATTATGCAGCGCTCCAAGCAGCGGATTCAAACTTGGTGGTTTACACCATTCATTTGTTGCCGTGCAGTCACTGAACAATTGTATCTATGGATGGCGTAAACGGAACTTACGTGTGCAGACACAGCATTATGTGAGTAGCGATCGCTATAGTATCATCGCTGTGTAGTGCTATTAAATATCTTCCAGTCCATATGTGGCATACAGCAAACCAGTGCTTAACAGTATTGGTTAAAAACTGTCTTGGTTGCTATTTTATTTTTTTATTTTTCAATGACACGTTATTAAGCCTAATAATTTTACTTGTATTTTATTAAAAAAAAGTTTTCTTCCTAGAAGTTCTAGCTCCGAATGATGCAGTATTGAGTGTTATATGGACGGCCTCTTTATCTGAAATTATGGTCCTATGTTTTTAATGTTCTGGTTCTAGTGGTATATGATACGAAAAATCTGTTTATGTACTGCATCCGTGTGTTGTATTATGCACCTTGTTTTTTTCATTTTAAGTTTACCACTTTCATTTATATTTTACTTTGTCAAAATTTTAGGATAAGTTATTGCACAGGTGTTGCCTCTAGTAATTCCATCTTATCAATGTTTTATGTGCATTACATTTATAAAGTTTTAGTGGGTATCTATATCCAGTTTACGATCTCTCATTCTTATCACTGCTGCATCACAGCGCCACTTATTGCGGTGATTCTGTATTAAGCTCCAGTACTAGCACACAATGCTGTGGTGCATTATGCTTACTACCTAAACCCCCATCTAACTCTGTTACCCGCTCCTGTGAACGGGAACGCATTATGCAGATCTTGGTGCTTCTCGTGTCCATCTAGAAAAGGTAATGATTTTACTATTTTATATTTCTAGTTTTTACTGAGTTTAACGAAGGCGATCTTGGCCTGATATATTTGATGATGCCCTTTGGCTACACTGACTAAAGGATTCTTCTAATAAAAACCAAATTACGATATTTGCGCTTTCAATAGTTGATCTGTTTATACATGCTTATAGGTTATCCAAGTCTGCACAACGCGATCGCGATTCTTAAATAGATGTATTTGTTTTCTATGTAGATAACCTGAAGATGCCAAAATAAGGCGAAACGCGTCGTTGAAAGATAAAAGACTAAAATTGCAACCAAGACTATTTTTATCCAGTACTATTACATATCTGTCTTACGATAAAATGATATTTCAAAAAATTTGTTTTTATGTGTCAGTGACTAATTTCGAAGATATTTGTTTTACTCTGTATAAAACTGGAAACTTGACATATCTAGTATCACTGTAACATATGATGTATGGTCTAAAAGTTAAACTACATTGACCAGTGTTGGCGCCAACGTTGTCATCAATGTGTGGACGAAGGGCCAAGTAGCGTTTCCATTTGCCGAAGTTGGAAACGCTACTTATGCGACTTTGAAGACCGCTAAAAGTCACGCTTTTCGCAGTGACGAGCTTCACGTGAAATTAGCTTCTCCCTGTGTGAGAGTAGGAGCCCACAAATGTTGAGAATAGGTATCTCGTAGGCATCCAATATGCTAATAAGGGGCTATCTGCTGAGGAAGAAAATCATTTTCGAATGTAAGAAACAGAAATCTAATACAGGTAAATGAGAGGCAGCACTGATTCGCATTAAAGTTACAAGAAACTTTGCGATATAGGGCAGCTGAAAACACTATTATCACTGCAATACACATATTGCATTCTGAAGATCGCCATTTCTAAAATGTCATTTTAAGTCGATTTAAGCGTTTGGAAACTATCTACAATTCCCCATAGGTACATCAGAAAGTAATGTATTGCCTAAGCAATTCTGTTTTGTTTTTATTTTTAGAATTAGTCAAGATACTGATAGATTGCAGCTGCTGTAAATATTCTTGAGTAGTATGGTCATTAATTTTGTAATCAACCTTGGTACTACTGTAAACAACAGTCATTATTTATTGATTGCAATAATTTGAATATTGTTATATTTTTATAGGATTTTAGTTAGGCTCAAGAATAGTTTTAAATCTCTAAAAGCACAAATCAGTTTTATATTTTCACTTCAGTTTTTAAACTCAGTGACTGAAGCAAAAAATGATCTTCATTATACAGAAATAAAAAAATACCTTTACAATATTGACTCTTTTCAGTAATATGAACCTTAGCAAGTCCAGACTTTCAGTTACAACACTTTTCAAATCCTGTTCATCTCTTCAAGCTTGCTATAAATATGTGATTTTAAGGAATTTGTGAATTCTACAGTGAGATTCCTATAACACGGTTGAAGTACAGTTTGTACTTCATAAAGTATTTCTTTATTTAACTGAAGACAAGACCAATTATTTTGTAATGATGCTAGCTATTCACATATGTAAGCAAATAATTCAAGACATACACTGTCCAATAAATGAGTTCATTTGTGAGCAGATCCACCTAATGTCAGATGCTGAACCCAGCACATAATCATAGTCAATTTTCTGTGTTAAGCAGTTAGGCAGTTCCCACAGAGTTATTTTTTAATTAATATTTTATTGACTTTTTGTAGGAAACAAAACAGCCATTACAGTTGCTTAGGTTTGGCACTTCAGTTAAATTTGAAGTACAACTCCTATAAACATACATGAAATTACAAAATTATAGTTACAAACTTAGTATTTTATATGTCAGAGCTTTATCTCAGCCTCTCATAAGTAATCTACACTACTCAACAAAAATTTGGAATACTATCGTAAAATATAGTGTACAATACTAGGGGGTCTCACTGATCTAGGCAATTCATGTTTTATCCAGTTAGAGCCCATATACTGGACGGTGTTTACTGCTGGTATGCTTTGTGGAAGTTCCCCAGTCATGTAAACATACTGCTGCTGCAGAAGCACACTGCAAGCATCCCAGTATTAACAACAGGTTCATTCAGTTTGTGTTTAGCACTGCAGTAACAGGCCACGTGGAGGCATACAACACTTTGATAGAGTCAGGATAGTGGCTTAACTTTCAGCAGGTCATACACAGCAAAGATGTTGCTGATCGATTACATGCCACTCAAAGTGGTGTCTAAGGTGGGGAGAAAATACAGAGAGACAGGAAATGTTAACGACAGACGTCGCAGTGGTCGTCCTCGTATGACAACACCAATGCAGGATCGTTTCCTCCAACAGTCGGCTCACAGGTGCCCAACATTAAGTCACAGAAATATGGGAAATGACTTTGCCCAGGCAATAGGGATACATATCTCAGACCAAACAGCGCCTAGAAGATTGCATCGGTGTCGTCTTCATTCAAGAAGCCCAATAAGAAGTTTTGCACTGAACCGAAGCAATTGAAGGACCTGTGCTGTTGCCCTTCAATGTTGGATTACTGCCGCATAGAGTAATGTCCGATAAGTTCAGGAAGTCTATCTGTTTGCAGGTCAAATGTTCTGGGCGGCAATAATGATGGGATGGTAGACCCTTCTAATTCCTAGCTATGGCAATTTGACTGGCCCCCAATACCTCCAAGAAGTCTTACAACGACTGTAGGCCCTACAGACGTGAAGATGGTGACAACTTCATCTTAGTTGATGACAATGCAAGACCGCACTGTACTCCACCAGTGTCTTGGTATCTTCAAAGACCCAACATCAATCGAATTCATTGACCAGCACAGTCCCCAGAAATGAACGCGATTGAGCATGCTTGGGACTTAGTGCATGTGGCCATTGCACAGTATCCAAATCCACCTGATAGTTTTCAGGACCTCACTGAATCTGCCACTGGGGTGTGGAACCTCATACCCCAAGATAAACATGATGTTCTAATCCAGAGCATGCTTCACAGAGTGGAAGAACTCATCCATTTGGAAAGAGGACATGTCAATACTAAAGACTGATAATAATCATCATGAGATAAAAGATTTTCGTTTGTTTTTGTTTCCAAGATGTACACTTAGGACAGAGTTTGCCTTGTTTTGTAATTTCTTTTTTGTAACTGATAGAAATCGGTCTTATTTTCTGAAGGAATTATGTTTATTTTGTTAATAACATATTGCACAAACCTCAGTGGTTGTACTATAAGAAGTCATCATAGTAAACGCTATGATATTGCAAACTTTTGTCAAGGTGTGTATTAAACTATTGCTTTTTTGGTTGTTCTCACTCATAAAATTGTTAATATTTGTTGATAAGGGAATCTTCATTTTTACAAGGTTTTTGCACAGTTTTTTTGATGTGAATTATATATGGAACATCCCAAAATGATATGGTCAAGATCCCCATTGTCTTCTGGATGTTCATCGCATGTGAGAGAGCCTGTCACGCCAATCATGTAGAGGTGTATGAGGAAACATCCATGTCCCAATCTTGTTCTAATAACTGATGTTTCCTTAAGAGATGTTTCTGACCGTATCATGGGTTTTTTGGTATATTCCATTGGCCTGAAGCGAACAAAAAGCACATGGAGAAAATCAGAATATGGAAGCTGTATAAATATTGGGTCTCCTTCTTTGATGCTTTCTTTTGCAAGACCATCTACTATTCCGTTAGGTCAAATATCTGCCGCCCCCGGCAGCTGAGTGGTCAGCGCGACAGACTGTCAATCCTAAGGGCCCGGGTTCGATTCCCGGCTGGGTCAGAGATTTTCTCCGCTCAGGGACTAAGTGTTGTGTTGTCCTAATCATCATCATTACATACCCATCGACGCGCAAGTCGCCGAAGTGGCGTCAAATCGAAAGAATTTGCTGCCATTGGCCAGTTGTATGTCATAAGGTAATTTATTTGATCATTTCCCAATGCCATGGATGTAGAACATTTAAGTACCATTTCTAATCCTTGGATTGTAAAAGGTTTTGTAAATAATTCGCTAGATGCCTTTACTTCTTTGTGAATACTCTTTTCAAACTGTGATATTTCTCCGTCTGCTAGCGGAGGTACAATAACAATACTTTCACAATCTTTTTACCAGGAAGATTTATTTTGGATTTTAAGGAATCGTTTAGCATTGGCATCCTCTTTCTTATAGAGGATGGCAATTATTGAACTACACGAAAGCCAGCCACAGTGGCCATGCAGTTCTTGGTGCTTCAGTCTGGAACCGCGCGACCGCTATGGTCGCAGGTTCTAATCCTGCCTCGGGCATGGATGTGTGTGATGTCCTTAGGTTAGTTAGGTTTAATTAGTTCTAAGTTTTAGGGGACTGATGACCTAAGATGTCCCATAGTGCTCAGAGCCATTTGAACCATTTTGAACTACATGAAAACAAATGTAAATTAGTTACAAACTATGGTGTGTACACACTTTATACGACATTTAAACATCACTGCAGATATTTGGATTTATGTTATGACATGTTCGATATGTTTTCCATAATATGCGATGATGTGACGAAGACGAATATCGAAATTCTGCATCATCCGCTGAAGTGACGGAACATCGATGCTGATAATGACGTCTTGAATGGCCGTTTTCAGCACAGAAAATATTTTAGGGTTATTGCTGTACACCTTTCCTTTAATACAGTCCCACAAAAAGGAGTCGCATGTGTTCATATCCGGAAAATATGGCGGCCAATCGAGGCCCATGCCAGTGGCCTCTGGGTATCCCAGAGCCAAAATGTGGTCCTCAAAGCACTTTTCTAGAATATCAAACACTCTTCTGCTTCACTTTGGTCGAGCTCCATTTTACATGAACCACATATTGTCGGAATCAGGGTCACTTTGCACAACGGGGATTAAATCATCTCCAAAAACCTTCATGTACTGTTTGGTAGTCACTGTGCTGTAAAGGTATGTTGCACCAATTATTCTGTGACTGGACATTGCACACCACACAGTCACCCATTGAGGGTGAACAGTGTGGTGTCACCGCCAGACACCACACTTGCTAGGTGGTAGCCCTTAAATCGGCCGCAGTCCGTTAGTATACGTCGGAACCGCATGTCGCCACTATCAGGATTGCAGACCGAGAGCCGCCACACGGCAGGTCTAGAGAGACTTCCTGACAAAATACGCTCTCATTTGCCGAGACGATAGTTAGCATAGCCTTCAGCTGCGTCATTTGCTACGACCTAGCAAGGCGCCATTATCAGTTGCTATTGATATTGTCAATAATGTACAGACAAGAGCTACGTTCAACATTAATGGATTAAAGTTAAGTATTCCACCATCTGCATCCGTTTTTCTAAGTTCTAATTTCCTTGTCCTGTTCCAGACCTCACGCCAGCCAGCGTGAGCTAAAATGCATGCCTTTCGGCTTCCTCTAATATTCCTGGGTTGGCTCTCCTGCCAATCCACAACAAACAGACTGTTCAATCGCGTAATGCGTATTATCAGTTCTCCAAATGCGCCAATTTTTGCTTATTGATGAACCCATCCAAATGAAAGTGGGCTTCATTGCTAAACCAAACCATACATGAGCATACTAATTCCCATCAAGGCACATGGTCAACTGTACAGTTTCAACGTCCTAACACAGACTGTCACCCTGCTGCTGCAAAAATTTTCACATGTGCTATTGTGCTCGTATTGTGTGTGCACTAATATACAGTAGTAACTTTATTCATCTGAGAATCTCGTTTTACAAGGATATAGGACATCTCAAAGTATTTAAAGTTTAAATTGATTTGAAATAAGCTAATTCGTATTCACATACATTTACAGACTTCTAGTTAGAGACAAACACACACACACACACACACACACACACACACATACACTCTGTAGTGAGTGAGATGTTGAGCTCAGAAAGAGGAAGAGGTGTTAGTATTGTACCTATACATAGCTTGGGTGTAAGTATTCCTAAAAAGGAAAAAAAGACATAATGTGGAGGTGTTATAAGGAATGATGGATGTTTTATAATCATTATTATTATTTGTTTGTATATGATTTTTTTATCAAACCTCTACTCTCTTTTATCTAAGTTATCCTTCAATGTATAAAATGTATTGCATAACAGGTACTTTTTAGCTGCCTTTTTAAATAAGTATATTTTTGCAATTTCTTTAATCTCTTTTCGTAATTTATTGTACAGTTTTATTCCTTGATAGAAAATGCTGATTTGAGTTTTATGTTTATTTTTTCGTGCTAAATGTAAGTTGAGTCTAAATCTTGTTGCATGGTCATGGAAAGAGCCGTTTGTGCAGTAATTACCACTGTTATTTTTGATGTGTGCAATTGACTGGTAAATGTATTCACATTGGACAGTATTTTGAACAGATCTTAACAATGAGCTCATCTAGTATTTTTGGTTCTTATTCTTATGGCTCTTTTCTTCAGTTTGAAAACTGTGTTCATATTTTGTGCATTTGTTGCCCAAAAAAGAATGCCATAACTAAGAACTGAGTGTACATATGAATAATATGTTACTAAAAGACGCTGCAGGTTACACACTGATGATAGGATTCTAAGGGCATAACAGGCTGATGACATTCTGTTTGCAAGTACTTTTGTGTATTGACACCACTTCAGCTGAGTATCAATATTCATTCCTAGAAATTTTGCACTTGTTTCACAGTCTATAAAGGAGCCATCTACAATTAATTTAACATTGTAATTTTTCCTCTTCAAACTGAAATTCGTGCCATTAGATTTCTTTGTGTTCACTGTCACTTTATTGCTTATTGACAAATCTAAAATGGTTCAAATGGCTCTGAGCACTATGGGACGCAACATCTGAGGTCATCAGTGCCCTGGAACTTAGACCTACTTAAATGTAACTAACCTAAGAACATCACACACATCCATACCCAAGGCAGCCTTTGAACCTGCGACCGTAGCAGTCGCACGGTTCCAGACTGAAGCGCCTAGAACCACTCGGCCACTCCGGCTGGTATTGACCAATCACAAACTTCCTTGAGAGTGTCATTTGCTTTCTCTGCAAGGACTTCTCTTGTTTTCTCAGTGACTTTAATATTGCTGACATGAGTGAAGAGAATTATTTCACCATGAGTAACACTACTGGGAAAGTCATTCATGTATATCAGGAATAGTATTGGTCCTAATATGTTACTTTGTGGAACCCCTATATTAATGTATTTTGTTTCTGATAAGTGTTTTACTAAATGTTTGGATCTATTTGAAGTGTGTGTTATCTCTACTCTTTGTACCCTATCTGCTAGGTATGACCGAAAACAGTCATTAGCTACCCCTCTTATTCCTAATGCATCTAATTTATTTAATAGAATCTTGTGGTCAACTGTATCAAAGGCCTTAGAGAGATCCAAAAATATGTCTGTGACACACTCATCTTTATCAAGAGCATCAAATACAACTTTTGTAAATTCTACTATGGCTGACTCCGTATTTTTCCCACTTTGGAAACCAAACTATGATTCGCTTAAAATATTGTATTTATTCAAATAATTCATTAATATGTCTTTCGAAATTGCTTCTACTACTTTTGAGAATGGTGACAGCAGGGAAATGGGCTGGTAATTTTCTATGTCTTCTGCATTATCTTTCTTAAGCAAAGGTACAACTCTTGCCTGTTTTAACTGCTCTGGAAATGTCCCTAATGTGAAAGATTCATTTATTATATTTGTTAAAATGCCTTGTGTAATCTATAATCCCTATGCATTGTTTTAGTACACGTATTGGTACTTCATATAAGCCTACTGACTTTTTATTTTTTAGTTTTTGAACAGTTTTATTGACTTTAATCTCTGTGGTTGGAAGTAACATCTTTGTATTTACAGCAACATCATTTACAGGTGTTATATTTGTTTTGAGGAATTATTTTTGTAACTTCTCTGCAATACTTGAAAATTCTCGTTTACATAGTTTGCTAAGTGTTGTGGATCATTTATTACCTTATTCCACTCCCTTAGCAGTATGTTATGCTGCATTTGTTTGCCTCTCCCCATTTCCTTTTTTATAACATCCCAGACTGCTTTACTTTTAGTCTCTGCATTATATATTAATTTGTCATTAAATGACTTTTTTCAGCAATCAGCACCTTCCTATAGATCTTTTTGTATCTATGATAGAAATTCAAGATTTCTGGATCATTGCGAATCTTTTTCATGGAACTGAGGTGTTTAAGTGTTTGTAAGGACTTCTTAATACCTGCTGTTATCCATCTATTTTTGTGAGATGTTGATACAGACATGCATACTTTCGGAAATGCCTTTTCAAAGTTCAGTTTAAACAATGTGGAGAATTTAGAGAATTTCCTATTCACATTGGATTCCTTATCCACTTTATCCCAGCTCTGTTTTTCTAGTTCTTTTGAAAAATCTTTTATTTAGATTTCTGATAGATGTCGTTTGTAGGTTTGTAGTTTAGGGAAGGCTACATGGTCAATTACTGATGCAGTCATTGTAGTAACTCTTGTTGCACTATTGACCAATAGGAACATGCCAAAACTTCGAAGGATATTTATGAAGGTGCTGCTGGATTCACTTATGATATTAGTGTTGATGTTAATGTCCCCTCACAGAATTATGTTGACCTTTGTGCTTGAGACTTTATCTACAACTTGTGTTTGAAAAAAATGTCCACACTACCACTGGGAGATCTACAGGGTGTTATAAAAAGGTACTGCCAAACTTTCAGGAAACATTCCTCACACACAAATAAAGAAAATATGTTATGTGGACATGTGTCCGGAAACGCTTAATTTCCATGTTAGAGCTCATTTTAGTTTCTTCCACCTACACTTAATGGAGCACGTTATCATGATTTCATATGAAATACTCTACCTGTGCTGCTAGAACATGTGCCTTTACAAGTTCGACACAACATGTGGTTCATGCACGATGGAGCTCCTGCACACTTCAGTCGAAGTGTTCGTACGCTTCTCAACAACAGATTCGGTGACCAATGGATTGGTATAGGCGGACTAATTCCATGGTCTCCACGCTCTCCTGACCTCAACCCTCTTGACTTTCATTTATGGGGGCATTTGAAAGCTCTTGTATACGCAACCCTGGTACCAAATGTAGAGACTCTTTGTGCTCGTATTGTGGACGTTTGTGATACAATACGCCATTCTCCAGAGCTGCATCAGCGCATCAGGGATTCCATGCGACGGAGGGTGGATGCATGTATCCTCGCTAACAGAGGACATTTTCAACATTTCCTGTAACAAAGTGTTTGAAGTCACGCTGGTGCGTTCTGTTGCTGTGTGTTTCCATTCTATGATTAATGTGATTTGAAGAGAAGTAATAAAATGAGCTCTAACATGGAAAGTAAGCATTTCCGGACACATGTCCACATAACATATTTTCTTTCTTTGTGTGTGAGGAATGTTTCCTGAAAGTTTGGCCGTATCTTTTTGTAACACCCTGTATATACAAACAAAATGGTTAATTTCTTAATGATATCAGCCATGTTAAATCAATAGCTGATATTTCAAAGTGTTTGCCTTCACTTTCTGTACTGAGGTCATGTCTTGATTTGAACTGTGTTCCTTTTCTGATATAACTGCATGATCCTCCACCCCTTGAAGCAGTTCTGCAGTAAGAGTTAGCCCCTTCATACAATAATAATACTAAAGGTTGTATTTCTGTCGCTACACCAGTGCTCAGTAACACAAACTACTGTGCAGTTCAAAGATTGGAGCTTAACTTCTAATAGTTGTATTTTATTTTTTATTGATTGCATATTTTGATGGAGGATTGTTAAGTCTGTGAAATGCCCCATGTTACTCTTACCAGTGGTTTGTTTTTCTTTGTGACATCTGGTATGTGTGATATTTGAAGTTTTAAAATCTGTCTTGTAAATGATTGTTTCAGTATTTTTTAAACTGCTGAAGATACTCTTTAGGAAGGGGAAACTGTTGTCTGGATTTATCCTTAAAAAAACGACTTTTCCCACCCATGTGTGGCCCGAGATCCACCCCCTATACTTTTATAAATCAGCTGTACCAATTTTCCCCCTCGCAGTCCTGTTTAGGTGTAGGCCATGCCTAGTGAAACCCCATCAGTTGATAGTTCCGACGGGCACCAGAGAAACATGAGCAAAGCTGGCTATTCTCATATTCGTCACTAACCCCACACTGATTCACCTCACAGCTCCATTAAGGTGTGTTCGTCCATAATGCCAGAACAGCTCAACAAAGTGTACTTTGTTGCCATGAGGCAGGAAAGCTATCTTGTCCAGGTCACCACCTATGTCATATTCCCCATCCCTGTCCTAACTGTTTCCTACCCCACCCACTATCACTACATGGTCCTCTTTTGTAGAGTCCTTACATAAAGACCTTAAGTCCTCTATCATGTGACTTGGCCTTGCATTTGGTTTGAAGATACTGGTGGCCTGGTACGCTGCCCCTAAACTTTCCTGTAACTGCGGGCTTACACCTCGCCCATGGCTACTACCTAGTAGCAGCACTTTCTTCTTCCTAACACTTTGTACATTCCTAGGCTTCTTGGCCTCGATTGAAGTGTGCTGCACATTTCCTGCTGCTCGTTCTACTCGAGGCTCTTCTCTAATTAACTATGGCAGTGGTCGATACCTGTTTCTGGTGTTGATGATAAAACTGTCAGACAGTGTTCTCATTCTTCCTATCCTCCTACCAGCTGCCAGTTCCCAACGACCCTCCTCCCCCCTATCTCCCTTGATCCTTATCACTTCCCTCCTTGCTTCCTCCAACTGTGCCTGAAGGGCACAGATTTTCCTTTCCTGTTCCCCAATCTAAATGTGCCTTCTGCATACTCTGAAGTTCCAGGAGAGAACCTCTTCTCTTCTCCCAACATTCTCCCCACTGCAACCCTCCAGTGAAAATATTTTCTACAAGACTGGCAACGAAACACTCTACTCACTACCCTATAACAGCTCCCACATTTCTCACTCCTCGTCATTTTCGAAAGAATAATTAATTTAAAAGAATGTTTTAAGTTTGTCAAGGACGCGAGATTGGTTGTGTGTAAACAAGAAACGACACAAAGGTCTTATGTGCGGTGGTTGTTGTTCTTGTACTGATTTAGAGATACAATGACAGAAGAATGAATTTTTTATTACTTTGCTTTTAGAGAATTTACGTTATCAAGCGTGTTTGGTCAGGTTTGTAAACGTTTATAGCTCGGAAAATTTCGGCCTAGATCGCGTCTACCTAACTAGTAAACAATACGAAATGTGGTAGTTAAATACGATTACGGAACGTTTAATTACACTTTTATTGCGACAATATACACTGATGAGATTAGCAGCTGTCTTTTTTAAACGAATTTTGCACCATCAAGAAAACTTCATTAGAATTTTTTGTGTTTATGTCAGGAAAAATTTCGGGTTATGTCGCCATTATCGGGACTTCAGCAATACCGCATGAACACTTAGCATTCTACCATGATATAGGATGATATTTGGGATTTCTTGTCGCCTTCTTCTAAGGAATGGAGGCTGATGCTGCTACATTGATCATATTTACAAATTTTCTGTACGTACTATGGCACCCTTCTAAAAGACCAAATGTACTACATTCTTCGTCTAAAATTCTTTGGTATCTAGGTGAGTTCGCTTTCCTTACATTCCGCCTCAATTATGGTTCATAGGTAATATTAAATTTGGAATTATATACTGATATTTCAATTGAAAAGTAGTGATAGGAACCTATTGGATATGAGTTAACTTTCTATTCAAATGTGTCTCCTAACAATTCTGAACAAGCAGATAAATCAACAGCCGATTTTTTCCAGTGTGGTACAGTAAGCATTGTCAGGGACCCATCATTTAATATAAATGAATTCAATTGATTCATTACTTCCTAAATGGCTTCTCCAAAACTGTTGATTTCACAGCCTCATGAAGAATTACGAACATTGACGCCTCTGCATATTAAAAATAGTGGACTTAACAGATTAAATGATGAGTACCATTCTGTCGTTGTTAGTTTAGAACTCAGTAGACAATCCATTGAGATTATAGTTAAAAATTGTGATGATAATGTACTTTTGCTGCTGCCACTCAGAAATTATGTACATTGGTAAAATCTATTTACTGTATGGCAAAAGCCACAGAAGATCTTATTAACAAAGCTATGTCTTCTTTTCTGTCATTTATATCTTGGTGGAGAACACAATACCCTTTGAACTTAAAGGGAGGTTTACTATCTTTTGGTCCAAAAAAACGATTCCTTTAAATGGCATTTTTGGATCCATGAAAGTGTTTAGAACCCACCCCTGAAACAGTTTTTCCAAATACAGAATAGAAAATGCACCTACCTGAAATTGACCTTTTTCACGCACCAGTTTCTTTCTTTCGGAGTACGAGTTATTGTACCAGTGCTTGGGAGGAAACACACAAAATTCAAAAGAAAGTTTGAACTCGTGTGGCTGGAAGTTAGCCTCCAAGCATTTGCATTTTGGTGTGAATACTGTGGAGATTGCGACTCTCCCCGCGGTGATCAGCTTCAGCGAAGGAGATTCAGCAAATCTGAAGACTATGACAACGATTGACGTCACCCTGGGACTCTATTCGACGCAGTTCGCCAAGCATTCAGACGACCACCTGTTTCAAGCCGCCGAAAACCTCTTGTCACCGGCCGTACGAGCGGCTCTCGAGCGGTGCAGGATGGCCCAGATCGAGCAGAACGCCCTCTATGAGGAAGAGGAAGGACTAGTTTATGGACCCGGGACAGCAGATTGAACGTTCGTTGCATGATATTGCATTTATATGTAGTCAAAATTTGAAATCCGTTTTTCTCGAAATAACATTTTTTTATCGCACGGTATGGTAACTTCAAATCTACTGAACCTATTGGCATGATTCTTTGTTTCTGACGAAGCTAACTAAATTGTCTAGGAACTGTACCACTTTTATTCCGATCCATCAACAATAAATATTTTTATTTGGTCGACGAAGTCGAAAAAGCGATGAAAAAGAACCCTGTTTTTTTTCAAATGGCTGCCATTTTGTTTCCTATGGTCCAAAGAACTTAAGCGAGGTACAACTCCTAAAGAATCTTATATACTTCGTTAACGTCAATTCAATTTTGATTTCAGATAAGTCGGCTGACCTTAGACATACCGCGCGTGGAGGTCTACATCGAAATTTTGTTTCGTTCCGACGTCACTTCCGCTTTTGCTCTTCGACATTTCAGGTGGAAAAAATTCCAGTTTGTAGACGAAATATCAGTTAACATTTTGACCAAATTTGACATTGATATCTATAACATATCCCGAGAAAAAATTCTGAAAGAAAATGCTTTTTTCGGGCCAAAGATAGTAAACCTCCCCTTAATATTCGATTACGGATTGAACAACGTTTCACAAATCGCTGCAATATTGACATTTTTCAGAAAAAGTTCATGCTATAAAGTGTCCTTGTTACAGACTGCTGGAGGGTCTTTCACCGTAAAATTTTCATTAAATGTATTTTTTTAAGATAAAATACTAGCAGGTGTCTGTCGTACAGCTAATGAGTCTATCAACTTTATGTTTGGTGCCTGGGCTTGTCTTATAAGTCCTGCAATAAGGTTCACAAGTTTTCAATAATTTTCGTTTTGCTTGGCACATCTGAAGGAGAATGGTGCCTGTGTTTGTTTCCTTCTGACTAGGAAATTTATGATACTGTGGGCAATATGGATTTGCTGCAAGGGGTTCTAATGGTAGTACACTTTGATGATGAACAACTGTGAATCATGATACAATAGAAGTTACTGGATGTTTTGTTTCTTGTCAGCTCTGCCTATATGTTGTGAACCTGTGATTTGTGTTAGGTAAGCTGGGGTAAGCTTGATGGCCTCTTCTTACCATTGAGCTGTCACGACTTTTGCATTAGGTCTGAAGTAACTGGATTACTAGCTTTAGTGTATATAATGCTGAGGTCAGCAGAAGCTTTCTTTATTTTTCTTTGCTTCTCACACTCTGGACACCTCTTTTCCATTAAGGTATGATTCCCTTTACAATGAACAGACATGAAATTGCGATATGAGCACTTATCTGCTGAATTATCACTACAAATTTTACAACGTTGCTGAAAACGACATTGACTATTAGTATGGCTGAATCTTAGGCAACTGAAATACTGCGTGGCTGTTGCTACATATGATCGTACTTGATACCTCATCCAGCACTCACTTATGTGTTCCAATAAGCTTTGTGAAGCAAAAACTCTAAACACAGATTTTGTGTGAGAAAGATTTTCATTGAAAGCGCCCCTGACCTTCCTTCTGATGCTGAGAACTTGTGTTGGTGATTATATGGCTCGAAATAATTCCTCTTTAGTAATTTTCAGATCAACATTACATATTATACCACACTGTGGACGGAAATGAAGGCTGACGATTCTACTAAATTATTTTCAACTTTTGATGAATTCCGTTCTAATTCTGTTTCTGTCTACAGATCTGATGCCAGCTATGTTCTTTCGGTAGTCTGGTTTCGCTTGAAAAACAAGTTTTCCCAATGCGATCAGGTGCATGGCCCCAACATTTCTGGCCTTTCCCTCTACGTGTATGTAAAAGGACCTGATGAATCGAGTTTGTATCGATAGTTCGTGGATATAATGTACACAGATTCTATGTCTGTCATTCTTACTGAATCAGTGCTGTTGATCACACGATGCACTGAAGTTGTTTTTACATCGGTTTTGGAAGAATTTCCAGTACACAAAGCAATATAACCAGTATCTTGTTCCACAGTGTGTTCCATGTTATTGTCATGCAATACGTTTGAAGTTACTTCGCCAGTTTTATTCCGTAATGTCTTTCGTTTTGCCTGCCGCTTATCTTTATTTCTGGCTATCTCATAACGTTTGATTTGCAACTTGCAATTTGTGGTATCGACATCCATGTTAAAGGTTTCGGTATCTTCATTCTAATTAATCAGAGACACAGTCTCGCTTAGTGTGTACCATGACCCCTGTGTTGCCAGTTCCCCCCTATTTAACCGTAATTTTAAATGACCGCCTTCACCACATCGTCCACTGTCCATAGTAATAATGTTCGCTAAAGAATGCGAAACACAACAAAAAAGCACCACTGTGCACTGCAGCTGGCTTTAGTAGTTGAAAACTTATTTCACAAAGCAAGAAAATACAGAGCGATGTAAGCACATAATTTTTGGTCTGAGTCTTATTCGGCGTTGTTGTAGGTACCCCCCCTGGCTACGCCGTTACAGCCAGGAGTAACCAGACTATGGTGCGATGATGAATCACGAGAGCGGAAAGGGGAATGCGAGGCATGAGAACCGATCTTATTCGACGGTAAAGATGTGGGGGAACCATTAGAATTCTGGGTAAAGAGTCGATTTTACTTTATTAAATACCGGTATTAAAGATCAAAATCAACTTTCCGTGTAACTGGTACTAGGAGGAGCTTAAGGATCATCAAGACTTCGCCATGATAATAACAGTACGCAGAAAATTAGTAAATTCAAAAAATAAATGAATATTTTTAACTTACTCAAGAGGTACAAAGGGATGCGAAGTATTATGATCTAAGCTAGAAATATCAGCTGTACACCAAGCTCGCCTGTCAGTGATAGGAAGTACTTTGAACCCGTTCATATATGACAGTCGGCGATTGAATGTAGACTGATACTGTTCTTTTATAATATTCAGCTATATACCATGCTCTCAGAACTTGTTAACTTCGTGAAAGGAGTCGTTTAATAATGTTAAAACGCTACTATTTTACGGTGTTTGCAAATAAATGCATCGTAATGGCATCCCATGACGTTTGTCGTAGAAACTAGGTGCTTGTACCACTAATTGAAATCACAGGTCGCTTGATTCCTTCTTCTGAAGTATCCAGTGCGCTACCAGATCTGCGTTTGAGGACATCGGCTATGAGAGTTCCACAAAGTGCGGGTGGGAGGAAACCCTATATGCCGAGATTCACTAAGATAATCCAAGAAAGGATCATTTCTTAACTAGTGCAGTCTCTCGTGGGAAGTCTTGACTAATACACTGAACTTAACCTATACCACTTTCTACAGAATCGTGACTGAACTGAGAAACTTCCATGGAGATTCAGATATACTAGGGCAGTTTGCATATGTCATCTCTATGCTGGAGATAACCAGGCTTTAGAACATGTTGTCGTGGACAGTGGTACACATGATGAATTATTCACAACGACTATTTCGTCGAAAAATCGGTGTTGTGGTGAAAAGATTCAATTTGCAATCAAGAGCGTCAAAAGGAAAAACAGGAAGCAAACTGTGAACTAAAACAGACTGAAATCTGTAGCTCCAAGGTAAAACATCGAATTAAAATTGTGCATATCATGCTTTGTGAAAAGTATGTCGTGAAATGGAATAAGTTCATAACAATGAGAAGTCCCTCCTCCCCCCCCCCCTCCTCAAATGGACCATGGATCTTGCCATTGGTGAGGAGGATTGCGTATGGAGGAGTATCTGTGGAGAGGCCAGACAAATGTGTGGTTCCTGATGAGAGGCAGCAGCCTTTTCAATAGCTGCAGGGAAAACAGTCTGCATGATAGACTGAACTGGCCTTGTAACATCAACCAAAATAGCATTGCTGTGCTGGTACTGCGAACGGCTGAAAGCAAGGGGAAACTACAGCTGCAATTTTTCCTGAGGGCATACAACTTTACCGTATGGTTGAATGATGATTGTGTAACCTTGGTAAAATATCCCATTTGGATCTTCAGGCAGGGCTGCTCAGGAGGAAGTGGTTATCAGGAGAAGCAAAACTGGCGTTCTATGGATCAGAGCATGGGATGTCAAGATCCCTTAATCGGGCAAGTAAGTTAGAAAAATTAAAAAGGGAAATGGATAAGTTAAAGTTTGATATAGTGGGAATCAGTGAAGTTCGGTGGTAGCAGGAACAGAACTTCTGGTCAGGTGAATATACGGTTATAAATACAAAATCAAATAGGAGTTATGCAGGAGTAGGTTTAATAATGAATAAAAAATAGGACTGCAGATAAACTACTACAAACAGCACAGTGAACTCATTATTGTGGCCAAGATAGACATGAAGCCCATGCCTACCACCATAGTACAAGTTTATATGCCAACTTGCTCTGCACATGATGAAGAAATATATGATGAGATAAAAGAAATTATTCAAACAGTTAAGGGAGATGAAAATTTTATAGTCATAGGGGACTGAAATTCGATAGTAGGCAAAGGAAGAGAAGGAAAAGTAGTAGGTGAATATGGACTGGGGGCAAGGTTCAAAATGCTTCAAATGGCTCTGAGCACTATGGGACTTAACATCTGTGGTCATCAGTCCCTTGAACTTAAAACTACTTAAACCTAACTAACCTAAGGACAGCACACACATCCATGCCCAATGCAGTATTCGAACCTGCGACGGTAGCAGTCGCGCGGTTCTGGACTGAGCGCCTAGAACCGCTCAGCTGGGGGCAAGGAATGAAATAGGTAGCTGCCTGGTAGCATTCTGCACAGAGCATAACTTAATCATTGCTAACATTTGATTTAAGAACCATGAAAGAAGGTTGTATACGTGGAAGAGACCTGGAGACACCAGAAGGTTTCAAATCTATTATATAATGATAAGACAGAGATTTAGCAACCAGGTTTTAAATTGAAAGACGTTTCCAGAGGCAGGTGTGGACTATGATCACAATTTATTGGTTATTAACCGTAGGTTAAAACTGAAGAAACTGCAGAAAGTTAGGAATTTAAGGAGATGGGGTCTGGGTATACTGAAAGAACTAGAGCTTGTAGAGAGCTTCACAGGAGCATTAGGGAACGACTGACAAGGACAGAGGAAAGAGATACATTAGAAGAAGAATGGATAGCTTTGAGAGGTGAACTAGTGAAGGCAGCAGAGGACCAAGTAGGTGAAAAGACGAGGACTAGTAGAAATTCTTAGGTAACACAAGAGATATTGAATATAATTGATGAAAGGAGAAAATATAAAAATGCAGTAAATGACGCAAGTAAATGTAGTCAAATTAACAAAATAACTGAGGATGGTCGAAGTAGAAAGATATAAAATGTAGACTGACGATGACAAGGAAAGTGTTACTGAAGAAGAGAAATTTGTTAACATCGAGCATAGATTTAAGTGTCAGGAAGTCTTTTCTGAAAGTATTTGTATGGAGTGTAGGCATGTAGGGTTGTGAAACAAGGACGATAAACAGTTTAAACAAGAAGAGAATAGAAGCTTTTGAAATGTGTTGCTACAGAATATTATGTTGGTAGATCATGTAATTAATGAGGAGGTACTGAGTAGAATTGGGGAGAAGAGAAATTATGGTACAATGTGTCTAGAGGAAGGGATCGATTGGTAGGACACATTCTGAGGCATCAAGGGATCACCAATTTACTAGTGGAGGAAAGCGTGGAGGGTAAAAATCGTAGAGGGAGACCAAGAGATGAATATAGTAAGCAGATTCAAAAGTGTGTTGACTGCAGCAGTTACTCGGATACAGTAGCAAGGAGAGCTGCATCAAACCAGTCTTTGGACTGAAGACCACAATGACAGCAAAAAGTTAAACTCTGTCCATCGATTACGAGCAGTTCATGGGTTAAACACTATAAACAACCATCAGGAAGACATATTGGAAAAGAAGACAGCTGCAGCAGACATCATGATGCCAGCCATGTACTGGAAGGGGAGACTGCAGCGCACAGGGATCATGCAAGAGGCAGGTCATCACCACGGCAGACAGAGGGTGTGATGAAGTCCAAAGTTTATTGTGCGGGCAAATGGGAAACATGTGGAAAGGTAATTTTTGTTATCTTGCAAGTAAAAAACGGAAATCATTCTTTGCCTTTTTAGAAATTGAGCAGTTATTTCATAGTGTTTTTTCACGTTACATAAATGTATCAGTTACTGAAAGTCATGTAATCAAAAGTCTTGAAAATGGAGAAGTCTAAAGCCTCAAATTGGGATTTTATGGTCCGTTTTTCCCCTGATATCGCGCCCATCAGAATGAAAATGTCTGTCCAAACAACAGTCTCAATGAATCCAGACTTCCTAAGTGGGTCATTGAATGCTCAATTTTCTCGCATAAAAGAGCCACACTTTGTTAACTTGTGAGTACGTGCAAATGAAAGAATCTGTTTGTAATCAAATCAAGTAACCATGGCACATTTCCGTCTCAGAACTGATTTGTTGTTACACTACATGTTTCAGAATTCATGGGGATTGTAAAGCGTCTCTTACAACAAGCCATTTTATTCTTATTTTTTTAGGAAGAAACTCTTCTGTCATGAGTAAAGACATGTAATGTCAATGATTTACTAACAGACGTTAAGGAAAAATTCCAAGACTGTATGTATGAAACGGAAAAAGGAAACCTCTATAAGTAAACTGCATTCATTTTTCTAAAGAAACAAATGATATTGCAAGGAAGTGGGGACTTCGTTGTCTTGTGATTCACTTATGTTTTGACATTAAATATACTAAGAGATATGTTGTTGAAGGCCCTGTGATAGAGATTTTTTATGGAATAATATTTCCATTGACAGACATCAGTGTCCGCAGTTACTGTAGCAAACCGTTTAATATCAGCATACTGAATTTATTTTATAATTTTATATTTTTCACAAATGTATCAGGAAATTTTGATCACATAGTTTGAAGGCAAAGTGACTGATTGCACATTGTCATTTCAGTATTTTATTCTCCTCATGTCAAAAAAGTAGATCTGTCTTTTTACATAGTCTGATTAAATATTTATTACCACTTTTTATGTGGAAGTCACAATAGTATTTTCATGGTGGACTAACCTTTAAACAGTGATGACACTCAATAGCCATCATGGCCCAATACAATGAAAGAATATAAGAGACATGACCCAAGAGTGTAAAGGTAATAGTTATTCAATATTCTAAAAAGATTAATTATACATGGACGTTTGTAAAATTACTAACCACATTGTGCAATCATGTGTGTAATGTGTCCTTCCTGAGGCAAACTCATGCCCATGCACAGCAAATTTTTTATTAATTTAAATAATTGTATGACTTTCATTTTCCATTAAGGAAAGACATGTTACAAATCGAATGTTAATATTAATGCTGCCACATACATGTTTAATCCAAACCGCAATACCTCGAGTTAGTGACATACTAAAGCCATGTTCTGTCTGCACTTCTCTGGCAACTGAATCTGTCGGTGGCCATCTATCAAATGAAGACTGGACCGTAGTTCTTCCTGTATTTCCAGCCTGTCGTTCTGAGGTTCAGTTATTTTATTTAATACCCATGTATCTAGTGTCACTCTTACTGATCCATCCTTCTTCGTCACATAGTCTAAGGGATTACAATATTGACTCTATAATTCTCTGTAATCCGCAAATTCAACATTCTTTGAGTTTCTTTCTCGGTAACATCTCGTTTTGCTAATGGTGTCAGTACCACATGGGGTATCTGCTTAAATGGCTGGGGTGGCTTAACTTTAAATTGATAAGGTTCTCCCTCATTAATCCTAGTTTGCTGGAGAACCCTCTTTTATACTTTCTAAGTAAATGTTCCAGCTCTCTTTTTCTGTCTTGATCCATTACATTAATGTTACCTACTTTAGCTCTTATCTCATCGTTAGACACTTTAACTTCTTATATAAAACCAATGAAGTGATTAATCTGAAGAAAATAACTCGTTTAAGACAATTGGTTTGGTTCTGGACAGAGAGAAAGTACCAGCACTGCTGTATGTGAGATAAGTGGAGCCTTTGGTCGTATGCATTACGAAATATTGCCTGAGAAACTTCAATTTATAGGATATGTAACACACCAACGAAAATAATTACCAAAATAACAGAAAACAATGTTTCTCAGTGAAACTTCCTGGCAGATTAAAACTGTGTACCAGACCGAGACTGGGACTCAAGACCTTTGCCTTTCGCAGACAAGTGCTCTACCAACTGGGCTACCCAAGCACAACTCAAGGCCCCTCCACACAGCTTTACTTCTGCCAGTACCTTGTCTCCGACCTTCCAAACTTTACAGAAGCGCTCCTGTGAACCTGTGGCTAAGCCATGTCTCCACAATATCATTTCTTTCAGGAGTGATAGTTCTGCAAGGTTCGCAGGAGAGCTTCTGTAAGGTTTGGAAGGTAGGAGACCAGGTACTGGCAGAAGTAAAGCTGTGAGACGGGGCGTGGGTCGTGCTTGGGTAGCTCAGTTGGTAGACACTTGCCCGCGAAAGGCAAAGGTCCCGAGTTCGAGTCTCGGTCTGGCACACAGTTTTAATCTGCCAGGAAGTTTCATATCAGCACTCACTTCGCAGCAGAGTGAAAATCTCATTCTGGAATTTTCTCAGTGAGAAACAGACATTCTCTGATGAAAATTATTAAGGCAGAATACCATAAGGATCGGTTCTTGGACCATTCGTTTTCGTAATTAACATCAACGAATTGCCACACCATGTTTCCCAATCTGTGATCTGTTGTGTAGATGATACTTCGATAACTGCAACCCATCAAGACACATCAATACTATAACAAATGTCACTGGACTCGCTAGATGCTGCAGTGAAATGATTCTCCTCTAACGAATTGCTGTGTAACCCTGATAAGATCCACATCTTCTGGCAGCACTGTATATAGATATGGAAAATAGAATGGTTAAACTTTTAGGATTCTACATGGACTCCAAGTTGACCTGGCATGGAGAGGAAAAAATGTAACCGCTGTCCCATGAGTATTCTTATCCCACAGTGTCTATAAGTGAGAAGAACAATGTAATTACAGATTTATAGCATAAAGAAGTCAATGTTTGTTTGAGATAGTGTTATTTATTATTATTGTTTATACAAAGCTGTTTCGTTTCGTAAGTTCCATGTAGAGAATGGGAGTGCTGCAGTACAACAAAGGCGGTGTCACTGAGCAAGGTGGCACAGTGGTTAGTACACTGAACTCGCGTTCGGGGGGATGATGGCTCAAGCCTGCGTCCAACTATCCTGATTTAGGTTTTCTGTGATTTCCATAAATCGCCTCAGGCAAATGCCGGAATGCTTCCTTTGAAAGGGCACAGCTGACTTCCTTCCCTGATCTGAGGGAACTGATGACCTCGCTGCTTGGTTCCTTTCCCAACCTCAACCAACCAACAAAGGCAATGTCTTTGTCATTTGGGTCAGAGACAGTAAGTTGACCACTACTACTACCACAGCAGTGGTCAGCGACATGAAGAACATCCTGCCGCCTAGTGTTGCACCCCTGTGGACATCGTTACGAATTAATTAAATAGTGTAATTAACTAAAATAATGAAATAATCGAAAACATAACATTAATGCATGTGTCATGTGTAATGGATCTGCCTGTTTTATGATGTCAGTCTATTAATATTTGTGATATGGCAACTGTGAATGTTACAAGTGTAATAAAATGTGAATAAGTGCAAACATTTAATTCCCTCTCTACTTAACCTTAAAGTATTAATGGATTTAAAAATTTGTGGATGAAGATGAAGGATAACATTTAATGAATGTTTAATTGAATTTATCAGATTAGCAAAAGGTTGTCTTTCAAATTTTATTTTTATGAAGGCATAATCATTAGACTTGAGGTAGGCCTAAGTTATAATTTTGAGTAAAAACCCAACAAGATAACGTAATCTTTGGTTTAGCGGTGATATCTATCAGATTTACTGTAACAAAAGAGTGAAATTTCTCCAACTCAGGCTCTCTCAACAAACAAACCTGCTGATTAAAGTTAAAGTGGATTTAACTGAATGTAATTAAACCTTTAGCTGCGTTGTATGCCATGGTTACAAGAATTCTGAACATAGTCTGACTGATTAATTGAGAGGAAGTCATGACTACCCAAGGAGGATACACATCAGTCATCTTGGCAAAAGAATGTTAAGTCTAACATACCTAACACGGAAACTGAGAGACTAGTTACTTCAGAATATTTAAGATTGACGTATTTTGGACTGTTCCAGTCTTGAATTTCGTATGAACTAATATTATAAATTATATAAATGACATACAGAAAAAACTCAAGAGAAACATATGGGGCTGGATCACTAGATGATTGTCGATCTCTGTTTAGCAATCTTAATGTACTTAACTCTGTATATATATGTCTCATTGCTATATATGAAACTGAATGTAAAAGAATTTCAAATAAGCAGAGATATGCACGGGCTCAACATGAGAGGAAAAATTAAAATAATTATTCCAAGAAACATATTGGTAAAAGCAACCCACTCACTTAGTCAGTACCATGAAAATCTTTAACAAACACCTACCCCCATGGCCCATGTCTCATAAATTACTTGATAGCAGATTGTATATATAGTTGGATATAAATCCATTTTATAATATAACAGATTCTTTTGATGTACAGAGTTTGTAAATAAATTAAAATTTAAAAAGTATGACCAAATGTCAGCAATTGTGTACGTAATTAAGTATATCGATATTATGTATGAGATTTTAGTTATTTATTTATTTATTTATTTCGCGTTCCATAGATCCATATGGGAACATATCCCTGGATATAGAATGAGTCAAGGTTTTTTTTTACAGATTATTGTTTTGTACACGGATACATTGATCTTATCATTAGATTAAAGAAACTGTGAAGTTTAGCATATACCCTTACATATTACTTAAGATACAGGACATCTGAAAGAATATACAGTCATACATAAATTTGGGTATTGTTCTTAAGTTATACAGGCGTCATATACAGACATACATAAATTTTGGTATTGTATTAAGTTACACTGTATTTACAGGGTATGATTAATCAATTGTAGAGGTCGTACAGTAAGGTTTAAGCATAAACAAGAGATTCTATGCAATTTTGCTAAGACATTCATTAATACTGTAACAAGATTCTTCTAAAAGAAACTGCTTCAGATTTTCTTTAAACTTATGCAAGTTTCCAGCCAGTTCTTTAATGTGCGGTGGGAGGGCATTAAAAATCTTGGTGCCACTGTATAAAACCCCCTTCTGGACCATGCTTTTCGTTTTTAGCTCATAAAGGATATCCAGTTTCCTTTGCGTGTTATAACTGTGGTATGAGCTATTGATTTTGAATAAGTTGCTATTTTTTGAGACAAAGCACATCAGGGAAAAAATATATTGGGCAGGTGTTGTAATGATTTGTAGAGCTCTAAACAGATCCCTGCACGAGTGCCTAGGATGTACTCCACACACACTTCTTATTGTTCGCTTCTGTGCATGGAACACTTTTTTTGCTATTGGTTGATTTCCCCAAAATATTATACCATAGGCCATAAGTTGGTGAAAATAGCCAAAATATGCAGTTTTTATTGTGCTCATTTTTCTAGTGTCTGAAATTATTCTTAAGGCAAACGTTGCTGAGCTTAGCCTTTTGCACAAATCTTGAATATGGTGGTGCCACTTCATTTTGCTATCTATATACAGACCCAAGAATTTGGAGGACTCAACCTTCAAAATCTCGTGCTCACCCATATTTAGGTTCATTTAATTAGTAACATTTGTGTTAGAAGAGAAATGAATGTAATTTGTCTTCTTTAGGTTGACTGTAAGGCCATTGGTTTCAAACCAGTTTGTCAAATCTGCAAAAGGTTTATTTGCAGCCTCATTTGACACATTCCCTGAGAGATTATTAACTGGTAAAGTGGTGTCATCAGCAAACATGAGTGTTTTCCCATATTCTGTACATAGTGCTAAGTCATTTATAAATATTAGAAAGAGCAGTGGGCCCAATACTGAGCCTTGAGGTACTCCTGCAGTAATGGAGCCCCATTCTGAAGATACCTGGCCACCATGCAGTCCTTCCATGATTACTTTCTGCTTTCTACCACACAGATAGGATTCAAGCCACGTGCCTACGGTTCCACCCATTCCTAGGGTCTTGGCTTTACTCAAGAGAATATGGTGACTTACACTGTCAAAAGCTATTGACAGGCCACAAAATATTCCAACTATCATAATATTATTATTTATGGCTTCCATAACATTGTCAACAAAGGCATGTATTGCATCCACGGTTGATACCCCTTTCGGAAAGCTACTGCTACTGCTACTGCTACTGCTACTGCTGAGGATGTTATATTTACTAAGATGCTCAACCATTCTGCTATGCATCAATTTGTCTAGTACCTTGGAGAAAACTGAGAGTAATGAAATTGGTCGATAGTTTGTAGCCTCAGTCTTTTCTCCCATTTTATAAATTGGTCATATAAGCCCATATTTTAGGCTGTCAGGAAAAACATCTTCTTCCAATGACATATTACTAATATGGCAGATGACTGTACTTATTTCTATACAACAGTATTTCAGTAACTTGCTGGAAATGTTGTCAACTCCAGCAGAATTTTTACATCTTAAAGACATAGGTTATTTTTTTTTCTAATTCTATCACTGTAGTTTTTCGGAAA
Source organism: Schistocerca serialis cubense (assembly GCF_023864345.2). NCBI lineage: Eukaryota > Metazoa > Arthropoda > Insecta > Orthoptera > Acrididae > Schistocerca > Schistocerca serialis. The sequence continues at coordinate 138,476,525 of NC_064638.1, read as the reverse complement.
TGCATCCCATCTATTTTGTTAGTTAAGCTGTTATGTAAATGAAGCACGGAGCCTATTCCATTGTATACACGGTCAGTGGCGAATAAAGTTGAATAAATATGAGTGTACTCTTGTAAATGTAGCACAAGTTCTTCTGGTTTGTGATTGTTTAAATCATTGTACATCTGCGTCTGCACCACTCAGATCACCAATGAATTGTCCTGATTTCGCTTATATTTCCCATTGTGATTAAGAAGTATTTGTGAAATATTATTGTGATAGTCTTGCTGTTCATTTGCTTAGGTACAGCTTGTCCACTGTGCTGCTAAGCAGAATTTCTTCGTTAGTTTTCTTGCAAATTAATCATAAATCATTTATAAATTGTTTGATTCTTGTTTGCTAATAGTATGTTGTTACATTCTTAATGCTTGAGCAACTTCTCCAGCAATTTTAGTAGCATACAGCTACTCATCCTTGACCACCATATGTTAATGTAGTCAGTTGAAATTGCTAACTACTGAACTACTTCTTCTTATGAGTTTCGTATTTTTTGTTGATGTATGTATTGCTTCTTTTTATTAATGGTCAGTTATTGTCACAATCCTTACATTCACTTCTTGGTATACCTTCAAATTGGTCCCAAATAGTTTTTGGAATCTGATGTGATTTATTAATACTTGGATATGCTCCCATTGCAGAATAAATAATATATATATATGAGCAAAAAACAGATTTATTTGGATAACTTATCCTCTCTATGGTTGCATTGTAAGTTTAACATACATAACACATTTTGGGGATACTACACAGAAAATTATCCTCCCTAAATATCCAGTTCTCACTAAGATACCTTAACCTGTTAGTGCCCAATTCATTTTTAGTTAACATACATTCTGTATTTTTGGAAAACAGTGTCCTATCAACCCAATTTATAGAAATATGAAGAAATATTTTTGAGTTTTTGCCTAAATGTGAAAGTTTTGGCTATCCTCATTTGAGGATGCTAGACGATTGGCAGTTGTTTTCTCATTACACTGCTTACTAGGAAAAATTGACAAGGGATGAAGAAATTGCTAATAATGAACGTAAAATAACATTTCAAATCTATTATTTATTTAACAATAAGTAACATTTACAAAATTATTAACGTAAAAGTTCTGCAAAACTGAAACTTTGCCAAAGCCTGATATGAAATTTGGGGAAGCATACCATGCAGAGCATAACATTAAACTTCCCCCATTATGGTCCTCAGCTTTCCTTAGGAGTTCTCATACAGGCATCGTCTTTGTTTTATTTGAACATAGAGATCATCGTCCTCAGACCAATAACCTCTTTCACTGAACAATTGATGATAGTCAGTAAAGATCAAAAACCCAACAAATACACGAATTTAATTGCATAAAACTGAAAATTTTGTTTCATTTTTCGCATCCTATCACCTTTTTCAGTTTCCTCTACAGTCATACTTACACCTTCTTCTGAAAAGAGTTCTTCAAAAATACGCACAGGAGAGAGACCATAGAGCTTTTTTTTCCAGTTCATCTGACAGACAAGAATCTTTCATCCCTAAGTCAGGAAATGAATATTTTGGAACCTGATCACACCATTAAATTCCTCTTTAGGAGCTCTTTTAGAAGCAACAAAAGGAATATCTTTGTTGTCTCTCTCAGGTAAAATTTCAGTAGTATCTGCAACACTGCTTACATACGTATTTACTAACAAGTCATCTCCAATATTTTCCTCATCAGGCTGCTCATCTATATGAGGAGGTAAAGCTTCTGTTTCCTTAGAAAGTAAGTATTCTGGTGCCTCTTCAACAGTTTTAAAGACAGTGAGCCATGGCAAAGAAATATGAAAAGACCAAAAAATACAACATTTACCACAGAAATGCCCAGTCTCCTCAGATGAGGACAGCAAGTTTTCATGCACTGGGACACAAAATATGATGAACTATTTTTGCCGCAAAAAGTTTCAAACAGTATCACAGAATAAAATCACACAGCAGCCAGAAAATGACAGTGAGCCTTACCTTAGATGCAGCCACAAAAATAAAAATAGAAATAACCAGCAGGCTCTGTGAAAATGTATAATTTCTGTTAACAATCTTCAGCTGAATAACTGTAGCAGAGAAATAGCAATGGCACCCATTGTTGATGAAAAGCTTACTTTGAAACAACAAAAGTTCATTGTTGGTTTGGAGTAGCATACATTGTAATAAGAACAGAAAAATGGAGTGTCTTCAATCGAGGACAATGCCCGCTAATGGATTAATGTAAGCATGTAAATAAAGTAAACATTTATTATCTCCAAATTGAATCTTTATTCATAAATCTTGGAATATGGTGACACAAAATGTATCCAGCAAAAGTAAAAATGTGCTTGGTGTACAGAAAATATATATGATTTATTGCTACTTGCTACACTATGTAGCATTTGTAGCAAATAGCTATGGAACAGACATCTAAGCTTATCTTAATGTTGGCATTTAAGCTATATGATCAGATGAACTTTACATTTTATTCTAATTTGTCAATACCTATAAACAGAAAGTAGTTATAGTGCTTTCAGCCACAGTGCTTTTATCATGCAACATGCATGAGTCTGAATTTCTTATTATATGTGTAATATTTACATAATGCCTGCAAGTCAGACACTAATCGTGTGGTTATGTAACATTTTTTGATTTTCAAAGATACTCCTATTAAGGTTATATTTGTTTGTGTAGTGCTGGTATATGTTTTTATATATACACCCTAAGACAAAAAAGACACACCACAAATGAATTATCTGAATGGGATGGAATCTGGTAGATGTGCTGTACATGTACAACCAAACAAATTGTTACAATCTCAGAAAAAATGGATGAGTTATCCAAGAGAATAAATTGAGCAAGTTAATAGTGTGTTGGAGCATCCCTGGCGTTGATTGATACAGTTATAGAATGTCCTCTTGAGAGATATGTGCCAAATTCTGTCCAATTTGCACATTAGATTGTCAGAATCCTGTGCTGGTTGAAGAGCCCTTCTCATAATGTTCTAAACATCCTCAACTGGGTAGAGATCAGATGACCTTGTTGGCCAAGGCAGATTTTAGTAAGCACAAAGACAAACAGCAGAAATTCACGCTATGTGTAGGGTGACATTACCTTGCAGAAATGTAAGCCCAGGATGACTTGCCATGAAAGGCAACGAAACAAGGCATAGAATACTGTCAGTGTGCCACTGTGCTGTAAGCTTACCATCGATGACAATCAAAGGAGCCTTGCTACGAAAAGAAATGGCACCCCAGACCATCAATACTGGTTGCTGGGCTATGTGGCAGGTGACAGTTAGGTTGATACCCCACCACAGTCCAGGGGTATCACCAGACACATAATTGCAGGTCACTGGGACTTTGTTCAAAGTTGAACTCATCACTGAAGATAAATCTACTGTAGTCAACAAGATTTAAGGCTGAAGACATGTCTGGAGATGCTCCAGACAGTGGTGGGACACCAACCAGACTGTCGCCCGCCATATGGCCTGATGACCAGGAACCAAGAGTAATGGCCTGCAGTGCCATTTCTTTTCATAGCACGACCACTTTGGTTGTTTTCATGTGTGCCAAACCCTATCTTCGCCAGCAAGGTCGCCAGACCACTCCCTCATTGAGAACATTTGGAGCATTATGGGAAGGGCCCTCCAACCAGCTTGGGAATTTATTGATTTATCATGTCAGTTGCACAGAATTTGGCTGGATATCCCTCAGGAGGACAACCTACAACTCTATCAATGACACACCAAAGGGCCAGAGATGGACCATTATGTTTTTGACTTGCTCAGTTTGTGTAGTTGTTTCTCTTGAATAAATCATTTTTCTGAAATTTTAATCATTTATTTATCTGTACATGTAAATGAAATCTATTGATTTCTGTCTCATTTGGATCATTCCTTTGGGTGCATCACTTTCTTTTTGGTCTTAAAAATTATAGCTATATACATGATGTGTTCTAGCACTACACCATAGTTAACATAATGAAATAATGGAGAATCGCAGTGTACCCAAGGAGGATGCCCTGAACAGAGACACATGATGGAAGGTAAAAGAAATATACCAAAATGTTTTTATTAATTGGTATCTGTATTCATTAATTCTATAATAATAATAAATTGATGACAGAAATACCTGTAAGATTTGCACCTGACCGGAAAAATGTTCTTAATTTTATGCTTTGAATAAGTACTGTTGTTGCTTGTGCGTGATTTGAAGCAATGACCAGCACTAATTACCACACAATGAGACTGCTGATTTACTGGCTTACACAACTCGTGCACGAATTGCACATGCCTCCCCATCACGTGCAGGCCAATTGAAATTTTGCTGCCCCTAAAGGGCCCTACACATGTGGCAATTTGTTGGGTCACTGTTCAACTGACCAACTCAGTGGCAGCCTCCACATGGTCTGATCAACAGCAGGCAGCAGGCCTGGTCCATATCACTGGCTGCTTGTTGTTTAAGTTAGGTTTGTTGAGGATGCCATTTGGTGTAACAAAGGTGCAAAACTTGAATTTGTTTTGACTGTTTAGAACTGACAAGGCCAGACAAGGGAAGGGAAAAGACAATGTTTCCTCAAAAGAAGAAATCATGCCCACTTCATTTCTGAAGGTACTGTTATCTGACTGTATCCACAGTTTTTTTAAGAATTCTGAACTGCTAAATCATCATGCCACATTTGTAGAAAAATCATATTGGAACTGTGATGAGAGAAGCTGCAAACTGTGAGGGGGGGCTCTTACTGTGTTAAGATTTCTTGCTATTGGCAGAACTTATCAAGACCTTTAATTCAGTGCAGCTGTATCTCCACAGTTTTTGTTTAACATTATTCCAGAAACCTATAAGCTTATTTACAAATGTTGAGGAAATATATCATACTAAAACAAAACTAGTTGACTTGCATTTAAATTTATGTATTTATTTATGCATGTAGCATACAAAATGTCCTCTATTAGTTTAAGAAACTCATTTCAAAGTAGAAGTACAAAGATTGCAAATGGTGGTGGTGCTCACCATGTTGCTGGAATGTGGTACATTTATATTGGTAACATTGACACCATTGAAAGGACTCTCAACAGTGAGTACATATATGTGTACAGCAGTCAGTTAGTTCTGTGCCATGTGTAAACATAGACATATGTTGTATTTATGTTGTCGTTAATAAATATTGTTACCATTGTAGCAGTTCATGGTTGATAAGTAAAAAGAAGATTGTTACTCAGAAAAGTAATGACTGGCTATGAACTAAAGAGGAGACTGTTATTTAAAAAGTGTTTTTTGTGAAATTGAATATGGTTAACATTAAGATTCAAGCATTTCATGGAGAAGACTATGGGAACTAAAAATGGGGAATAGAAATGTAGCTGAAAATAAAGAAATGCTGTGCTGCAAGAGCAGAAACGAGCACAAACAAGTCGGAAACTTGGGAAGAAGGTAATTTGACCGCAAGTATATGGAGCGATTTTGAACAAGTAACTGATATTCATGAGTGATAAGGAAACTGCATTTGTGGTAATGAAAAAGTTCAACTCAACGAATTACAACCTAAGGAGTCGACAACACTGAAAACTGTGTGAAGAAACAAGTTGGTCAAACTGAAGTTAAGACTATAGTAACATGGTGACATTCTTCAGCAACTTTTTAAAAAGATAATGAGCAAATTAAAATTAGCAGGCATTAAAGTGACAGAATGGGAGGAACTAAACTACATGTAGGGAATCTTGCCAGAACTTTTGCGTTGTGTTGGGGACTTGATGGACGTTCTGAAGGAAGATCAACCAGTCAAATAGATTAAAGGTAAAATTCAAATGACGGCTGTAAAAAAAAAAAAAAAAAAATAAGAATGGAAACAAAGGTGTAAAATCCAGTGCTTTTGGCGCTGAATAGAAAACCAGTGCAAGCCAACAGGAGAAGTTACATAGCAGATGTGGGAAACCAGGACATTTCAAGGGGGACTGTTGCCAATCAGGAAGAAGCAGAGATTCGTGGAGGAGGTCATGGCAGTTAGAACATGGGCAAAGTGAGTAGCACATTGTAGGTAACAAGATGTAGTCCATATGGTCAAAGTGAACAGTGTGGTTCAAGTGGCAGCCATCTATGAGTATGCTGAGGTTAACAACACAATGGAAACAGTATGGGCAGCTTTGTAACAGAAGTACAAATCCTGGTGCATGCAATAACATTGAGTCATGTAACAGCACATACATTGATTGGTTATTGGCTAGTGGTTGCACAGTTGTGGAGTTAGAAGGTAAACAAAATCTACAGAAGAAATTCTTTGTCATGACAGTTTAAACCTAGAACATGGAGTACAAGAAGTAGTGAAATATGCTCAGAATTTAAGATCTAAAAAAGAAAAAGTTACAACACAATAGTTGTGATGATTTTACTGCTTTATTTAGTAAACAAATAAACCACAAATTTCCTAAATGGTCACTGAAAGGAAATATACATCCAATACTATTTCTCAAATCATTCAGTAATATGTTACATTGAAACATGGCTTGATTATAATGAGATTCATCATAAGTTACATGAAAGGTGACACATAACAATGGAGAATGCTCCAGTTAAGATTTTATGACTTATGAGTTTTAAATCACTTTTAAGTCTAAATACTGGATTGAGGGTACTCAAAAGAAATTGCATGAGGAATTGTTAGCTACCAAGCCGTATAATAGTAATTACTGGAAAGGATATAGCCATGTTGTGGAGGGGCACATAAGCAAGACAAAATACTTGGATGACCCAAAAATAAAGGAACATTTACTGGAAATAATTATTAGCAGTTTACTTTGCAGAGTAAAGGGTAAACATTTGAGAAATATTTCATCATTATTAGAATACTTAGAACAGACAGACACTGTAGAAAAATTATCCGACAGATGGCTGGCTAATGATGACAGTAGTAACCAACCCATACTAACAGTGTGGTAGCAAGGAATGGTCCAAGGGCAATTGAAGTTGTAATACCCAAAAACTAGAAAGAGGAGCAGACATTCTCAAGTACTATAACACAGTACATGGATAGGAAAATACTATGTATAATAGTACATACTTCAAAAAAATATATATCTAAAAACAAAGATTCTGTAACTTACCAAACGAAAGCATTGGTACGTTGATAGAGACAATAACAAGTACACACACAAATTTGTGTGTGTGTGTGTGTTTGTGTTTGTTATTGTCTCTATCAACATACCAACGCTTTCATTTGGTAAGTTACAGAATCTTTGTTTTTAGATGTATATATATATTTTTTCCCCATATGGAATGTTTCCCCCGATTATAGTACATAGTTCAAAATAGAAATAATTAAGGAAGGGAAAGCTAATAGGCTCTGTGGAATGGCTCAGTCCCCAGAAGCATACATAGAGCCCCCAGAAGCATACGTAGATGAGACACACGTAAGCAACAGTTCACTCATAAAAATGTGATAACAATAACAAATATCTGATGAACTTTTGCAAGAATGTGATGAAAAAAACAAATAAGTATTTCAAACCGAAAATTCTTGGTTTACTACAAAATATACCAACTTATATTGTCCTAGATCCAGGGAGCGAAACTTGTATTTTTGGTGAGAGATTCCTTGAACAGAAAAATTTATTAAACAGTTTTCGTCAGCTACCTTAAGGGGCTCCGGAACGCCCTATACTTGCAATGTTAAAATAACGCTTATAAATTACATCTTTCCTCACAAAGTATTTGAGGTAGGAAGTTGAACTTTTTGCAGTTTATTTATTGGAATATGGGCTACAACTTAACTCAGGGATTTTACAAAATTTTAGTTCAGTTATTAAAGATGATTTTTTTTTTCAATTGTAATGAAAATTCACAACTTTTTTTTGCAATTTTTTATTTATATATTCAAAAATATACAGTTTTTTTGGAAAAAGACTGTATTAAATTATGCAGAAGGTACTGTGTAACATTTACTGAAAGTTTGAAACAAATATGTGTGGAAGATCCTTAGAAAACATGTAATTAGTATGAGAAAATAAAAGTTTTGGGAATCGAGCGACAAAGATTGGATTAACTTTTTAGTGCATTCCAGGTCCATAGGATGGATTATCTTCATCCTCTGCAAACTCCTCCTCCAGCTTCCTCTTGTTCCTCCTCCTCTTTACTCTTGCTTGTATTTCTAGACTCTTTACAGCCCTGTCTGCAGCCCGAAGGCGTTCCTTGTCTAAAGCAAGCATCGCTCGTACCATGTTAGAACCTATCTTCATTCCCATTTTCTTCAATTGCAGTTACTGCAACACTGTTCCAAAAGGTGGTCATGTATGAACACGTATCACATTTCAGTTGTATTTCACTAGCAAGTCCTACGTGCTTTATTATGGAGAGTTCCAGACCAACTTCACTACAATGAATACATCTTACACAGTTTGAAAAAATTCCTTTGAGAACCGACATATCAAATATTTCATTCACATCCGATTCGCCCATAAAACATTCATAGTTTTCACTCATTGAACCAGGCTTCTTCTGTGAAGTATTTTCTTTCCCACTTTGACTGCTATGGGCAGGTGTACTTGAGGGGTTTGATTCACTCACTTGGTTATCGTCTTTATTGTTTACAGTAATAACACATACCTTTGGCTTTCCAACATTTCTCCTTTTCTTAAAATCCTTCAGAGGATTTCTAATAACTTTACTTTTACTCATTATTATACTTCAACAAAACAGAGACTCAAGAAACAGAATTAATTACGAATATTTTCGAGATAACGACAGAGTAAATAAACATGAAACAATCGACAATCACACCAGCGGTGTATATTGAACCGTCACAGGTTAGCCACAACACATACTTTATCTCACATCACTAAAATGTACCTGATGAACACGGACGTTAATAATAACACCATTTGACAGCAGTTTAACAGCGCCACAGTGGGTCACGCCCATGTAGAACACATTTCAAAAAAAATTTAAAAAGTTGTAGTCTTCGGAATTGAATAAATTATATATCTATTAAAAGGTAATAGTCTGCAGATTCAGAAAACGCAAAAAAGTAAAAATTGAACTTTTCATGATTTTGAGCCTTTCCAGAGCCCCTTAAATGAAATAAAACTTATTGGTGTTACAGGAACAAACGATAAACTAATTAGAAAAAAATGGCTGATATAGTTTAACATTGAAGATTATACATTTGAACTGTCAAATATTAGGTAGTCAGACTGAATGCTACAATTGTGTTAGGCATTGAGAGGATAACATAAAACGAAGTATCATTAAACTATAATGAAGAACTTTTCCATGTACACAGAACATAGGAATAGTTCACTTGCTGTTAGATACTAGTACATGACAGTTGTTAGAAATAAAATTTATAGCTGAAGCTAATAATATTCTTAAAGAATATTCCTAATAAACAAAAGATCATAACTATCAATAATGACCAGGAAGATGTAAATGGGATTGTTAATATGTCTACAAGCTTAAGTCAAAGTGAGAAGTATACGCTGATATCAGTATGAAATGTGGCTGGGATAATTAAGAATTTCGAATGTAAGTGAAAATAAAATCACATAAACTGTATTGTATTAGATCTTATACAATATCTATGATTTTAATAAAGGAGTGCAACAAGAACTTGAGAGAATTGGAAATTATTGAAATTTTGGACAGCTGTTGCAGTAATCCTTTAGTAATGGTCAAAAAACCAGATGGATCAGTCAACTTAGTATTGGATCCATGGAATGTAAATAATATAATAGAGCTCAAAAGGAATAGGCCACCAACAAAACTGATTAATTATTAACTAGATTTACTGGTGCTAATTATATAACCATTATGGACACGGCAGTTCTTTAGCAATGAATCCAAGGAAGTGTCCAGCATTTTGTTTGATAAAAGATGCTACCAGTTCAGAGACTAACCATTTGGATTAAATGTATCAGTGCCTGTTTGCAAAAGAGCTCTAGACAAACCTACATGACAACAACTAAAAGAAAAAGTGTTGATGTACGTAGACAATATTGTAGTTACATCTGAAAAATGGAATGAGCAATGTGAAACTTTAGAACAATTATTCATGAGACTAGAGTCACAAGGTGTAGCTATTAAGTTATCCTCAGCTCAGTTCAAGGGAGATGAAGTGCATTTCTTGAGCTGTATTATTAATGCCAAGGGAATAAAACCAGATCCACATAGGGTAGATCCTGAACAAGTAAACAAAAAGCAGATGAAATCACATCTGGGAATGATAGTTTCCATATGCAATTTCTTGAGAATGTAGTTTTAATCACATCTGACTTACTAGCTACAATTAAACAAACTACTCCATGGAAGATGACTGAACAATGTAAAGCAGAGTTCAGATTAACTAAAGAAAGTTTAGCAAATGTACAATATTATTCCATTTCACTTAGCAGCAGGTCCCTCAGCTCATGGATTAGGATGTCAGATTTTTCAGTAAAGTTGTAGAGAAACATACAATACAACACAGACCATTTGCCTTTGCAAGTAGGATATTAATTCATCATGAAATAAATTACAGTATTACGTGAAAGGAAACCTTTATCATGGTACAGTCATTCAAAAAATTCAAATACTGGCTAAGAGGAAATGAAACAGTAGTACATAGTGACCACTGCATTATTAGAAAGTACGTTACTCTACAGCAGACTCACAAGAAGGGTATTATTTCTACAAGAATTTTAATTCTCTACATAATACGTAAGAGACAACGTAAGAGAGAATGTTGTACAGGCAGCCCAACAAGCAGAAGTCTTGTTCAATGAAGCTAAGGCCTGGTTTATCATGAACAAAATAAAAATTAATGAAGAAAAAACTCAGAGGATGATATGCAGCCTCAGCAATACCAGAGCACTGCATCACACAGCAGATATTAAACTTCTGGGCTTTCTCATTGATACCAAATTAATTTGGCAACAGTAGATGAAACATGTGTGTTCCAAACTTTCACAAGTCCTGTACCTCTTGAGGAAACTGACAAGTATAGTACCAGAACAGTACCTGCTAACTGTGTACTATGCAATGTTCCAAAGCCACATCAGTTATGAGCTGTTGTTCTGGGGCCATTCTGCAGGCTAAGAAATTATGGTCTTATGTCAAAGCAGTAGGTGGATAAAAAAAAATGTCCAGACACTCTGTGAACAAAATGATACTGAAGCAGAGGGTGACAGACTAAAGGCTAAAATACTAAATGTCTTTTTCCAAAGCTCTTTCACAGAGGAAGACTGCACTGTAGTTCCCTCTCTAGATTGTCACACAGATGACAAAATGGTAGATGTCGAAATAGATGACAGAGGGATAGGGAAACAATTAAAATCATTCAAAAGAGGAAAGGCCACTGGACCTGATGGGATACCAGTTGCATTTTATACAGAGTACATGAAGGAACTTGCCCCCCTTCTTGCAGCGGTGTACCGTAGGTCTCTAGAAGAGCATAGCGTTCCAAAGGATTGGAAAAGGGCACAGGTCATCCCCGTTTTCAAGAAGGGACATCGAACAGATGTGCAGAACTAATGTCAATCAGTTGTAGAATTTTGGAACACGTATTATGTTCGAGTATAATGACTTTTCTGGTGACTACTCTGTAGGAATCAGCATGGGTTTCGAAAAAGACAATCATGTGAAACCCAGCTCGCTCTATTCATCCACGAGACTCAGAGGGCCATAGACACGGGTTCTCAGGTACATGCCATGTTTCTTGACTTTCGCAAGGCATTCGATACAGTTCCCCACAGTCGTTTAATAAACAAAGTAAGAGCATATGGACTATCAGACCAATTGTGTGATTGGATTGAAGAGTTCCTGGAGAACGCAGCATGTCATTCTCAGTGGAGAGAAGTCTTCCAAAGTAAGAGTGATTTCAGGTGTGCCACAGGGAAGTGTCGTAGGACCGTTGCTGTTCACAATATGTATGAATGACCTTGTGAATAAAATCGGAAGTTCGCTGAAGCTTTTTGCGGATGATGCTGTAGTATAGCGAGAGGTTGTAACAATGGAAAATTGTACTGAAAAGCAGGAGGATCTGCAATGAATTGACGCATGGTGCAGGGAATGGCAATTGAATCTCAATGTATGCAAGTGTGATGTGCTGCGAATACCTAGAAAGAAAGATCCCTTACCATTTAGCTAGAATATAGGAGGTCAGCAACTGGAAGCAGTTAATTCCATAAATTATCTGGGAGTAGGCATTAGGAGTGATTTAAAATGGAATGACCATATAAAGTTGATTGTCGGTAAAGCAGATGCCGGACTGAGATTCATTGGAAGAATCCTAAGGAAATGCAATCCGAAAACAAAGGAAGTAGGCTACCGTACACTTGTTTATATCTACATGTACATTTATACTCCGCAAGCCACCCAACGGTGTGTGGCAGAGGGCACTTTACGTGCCACTGTCATTACCTTCCTTTGCTGTTCCAGTCGTGTATGGTTCACGAGAAGAACGACTGCTGGAAAGCCTCCGTGCACACTCAAATCTCTCTAATTTTACATTCGTGATCTCCTCGGGAGGTATAAGTAGGGGGAAGCAATATATTCGATACGTCATCCAGAAACGCACCCTCTCGAAACCTGGACAGCAAGCTACACCGCGATGCAGAGCGCCTCTCTTGCAGAGACTGCCACTTGAGTTTGCTAAACATTCTCCGTAATGTTATCACGCTTACCAAATAACCCTGTGACAAAATGTGCCACTCTTCTTTGGATCTTCTCTATCTCTTCCATCAACCCGATCTGGTATGGATCCCACACTGATGAACAATACTCAAGTATAGGTCGAACGAGTGTTTTGTAAGCCACCTCCTTTGTTGATGGACTACATTTTCTAAGGACTCTCCCAATGAATTTCAATCTGGTACCTGCCTTACCAACAGTTAATTTTATATGATCATTCCACTTCAAATCGTTCTGCATGCATACTTCCAGATATTTTACAGAAGTAACTGCTACCAGTGTTTGTTCCGCTGTCATATAATCATACAATAAAGGATCCTTCTTTCTATGTATTCGCAATACATTACATTTGTCTATGTTAAGGGTCAGTTGCCATTCCCTGCACCAAGTGCCTATCTGCTGCAGATCTTCCTGCATTTCACTACAATTTTCTAATGCTGCAACTTCTCTGTATACTACAGCATCATCCACGAAAAGCCGCATGGAACTTCTGACACTATCTACTAGGTCATTTATATATATTGTGAAAAGTAAGCCAGAATATATTGAACTGCCTCTTCCACATAAAAAGAAACCATGATATCAACAGAAGGAGAAATTAAGTTCACAAATACAGCACTCACAACAAAGACAGTATCGACATGCCAAGGTGTTAATTAGCAAAGTCACAAAACAGCTTCCCAATGGTGACCCTAAAATTGTTTAATGCTCTACCTGATGACATTCAGTCTTTACCATCGGAGCAGTTTAAAACTACTATTCTGTGTAAGCTAAAAGAGCAACCCTTCTACAATATTGAAGAATTCTTCTCTAGTAATAGCATAGTGTTTACTTGAGCTGCAGCTCAGTTCCATGATTCCAACAGCAACTGTTATATTTAATTTCATTATATACTTGTATCTATTTTATTGTTGTGATATTATTGTACTCTAATTTATAACTTAAATATGTCTTGCAGTATTAAACTACTATCATAGTAGAGTTGTACTCATGTATTTTGATAATGTTGTATCCTGACGCTGTCTATCCAGCTGTGGCTGGTGAAAGACACAGAACTGGTAATAAAGGTTGGAGTGGAGACGTGTGGTATCACCACTTACGGTCATTAACATGCGGTGAACTGGTTTTATTGCCATGCCCACGCACTATGTTCAAGGGAGAGGCTTGGTGACGGCATGACTAGAGCAGATTTGGTTGAGACACATTTATTCTTCGGAAGACTTACATTATGTTACAAATGCAATGCATCATCAACATTCATCCGTACAGGCACGTTGCCCTAGCGGTACAGCTTGAACACAGATCCCGCAGGGTATACACTCCAGTGATGAGCTGTGGTGTGACCGCGTGGACCGAGTGAGACAAAGGCCGTGTCGCTGAATGTCCAGCTCCTGGCGCGAGCAGAAGCACCGCGATGTCTGCAGAAGGGAGGAAGGCTCTGTCAAACGGAAGGGTGCACTCCGCGAAATGAGCGACTGCATTTCAGACTGCGCGTATGTGTTTGTGGGGGAGTTGCATTGACTCGACGCATGTGGTCAGCGACGGCGAAGTCTGTGGAGCAGAGACATGTGCCGCATTGCATTGACCAGCTCGCACTGTCTACCTGCTTTGTTCCATGAGTCTGGTGCACAATGCACCATTGCCAAAATTCAGCATAGCGGTATAGCTGCACTCGTGAATGCCAGGCGTCACTTACTTGTGTCAGCTGTGCTGTAGTTCAGCCCTTTGCGTGTTTGAACGGTGTGGCACCACACAGATCCCCCCTTGGAGAGCAGGGCTCCGTAGCTGCTAAAACGCAGCAATCTTTCTGTGGCACACGTGTATTTAAAGTTCGCACATTGTGTGATGACAGTGCGGCAGAGTTGGTAGGGGTCGGTCAGCTTTGGAAGGGCGGCAGCCCGTGACGTCAGCGCGCTGGACCGGCGAGCGTGCGGTGGGTGTGTCCTCGCGCGGTTGGCTAGTGACAGCGGCATGAAGCACTGGCTACAATTGTCCGTAGCATACAAAGGCACCTGCTGCAGGTCAGTTGGTATCACATCTTGAAGGCACTGACATCTTAATAATAATGCCGAGCATCCACAAGAGCTACAGAAAAAGTTCACTATTTACATTGTTCAGAGTGGCAAGTCCAAGTGTTCATACGTTACAATGTTCCACAAGTTCACCGAATGAGTCAGTCGCAAGAACACAGTGCAGCATTCGAACCAACCTCGATGCTTGAGACAACAGAGGTCTGGAGAATTTGCGCGAGTGCGGTACCATCGGGACTCGAAAGTGGGTCCGGGAGCCACGGCAGACAAGCCGGGCGGTGTGGAGTGCGATGTCCCGAGCTCAACAGCGACGTGAATATGTTAAATTGACGCGAATGCCGAACCGGCCTCAACGCCCAATGTGGCGGAGGCAGGGGGACACGAAGGTGGGTCCAGGAGATGCGACGGACACGGGAGACGTTGTCTGGGGCTTGACTGGAGGTACTGGCTGAGGGCGTGGGCAGCTGGAGCTGGATCTCTACATTTTACGGCAGCTTGTGGACACTGGATTATGATGATGGCATTTGGTGGCTCGTGTGCGTGTTTGCTGTTTTGGGTGGTGCGGCGTGTTGGTGACGCAGCATGGCCATTTGAATCAGACACAGCGGCCGGCGCGTGTGACGTAGTCCGCTGGCGGCTGTGATGGGGATGACTGGTGCGCCTGTGGTGGGTGCGTTCTGGGCAGCCACGCTGGCTACCTGGGTGTCACTTACTTGTGTCGGCTGTGCCGTAGTTCAGCCCTTCACACATTTGAACAGTGCGGCTGCCACAAGGTAATAAAGGTAATGACAGTATTGTTCTGGATGCACTGTTGTAGATACCAACAGATATGCAAACAGATAAAACTACAACAAAAAGGGGTCAGTTTACAATCAATTTCCTAAAAGACAATAAGGATGAAAAAGATAGAAAACATATTTTCAATAACATAGTAAGTAATTAAAAAACTGGTTCATACTTACAAATTCATATTTAATACCTAAAAGTAACAAATTACTGGACAGAGATTGATGGAAGCTATATAGAAGAATTTTACTTCATGAGAGTAAGACATCAGTAAAATGGTTATTATGCACACCAAAAAGTGGAGTGGAATTACTAACACAATACATACAACTAAGTTCACACATTTCGGTGCTAAAAATGTGCACTTCCAATGAAAAAATACTACTCTTTTCAGAGTTTAAATAGATAAGTAAGGAAAATACTTAGGAATGGGGTCTTATGTAAAAAAGCATAATCAGCAACCTGTGGAATACAAACCCTTTTGTGTCCACTAATATCTAGATGTTATGGGACTTATTGGCCGTGGACTTGTACGGTCTGCTGCCAAAAGAGCAGGATAGAATGACAAATATTCTTTTAGTAATTCAATGGTTACCAAAGCTGACAGCATTACATCTACTGAGGAAGGCTACAACTATTTGTACAATATCGAAATTAAGAGACCACTATTTTAAAAATATCAGTACCCCCAGTAAATTACTATCAGATGATGGAACACAGTTCACAACTGGGAAATCTAAGGACTTGTTAGCATGTGAAAATGTGGGACATATATTAATAGCAAAATACTGCACCACAAGTCAGTTGTGACACAGAGTCATGCGAGAGCTAGAATGAGAGGTAGAACGTATTATAAAAACAAACATTCTATGAGAATCTGGAAAGGTACTAAACAAATGACCACATTTAATTGCAAGACTGTCATCTGTAGAAGTACTAGGTTGTAAATCAGGAGGAGGACCATCATTATATTGGACAGACTGGCCCAGCACACATACAGTTTTGCAAGAGACAAGAAGTACAGTTAAAGGATCGTTAATTAAAGAAGATGAAAAGAGAAGAAGAATATGTGAAATAGGCACCTCACTACAATACAAGGTAGGAGATGTAGTATTAATCGAAAGATACTAACAGAGCCTGAAAGTCTCAAAGAAATTCTGTCCACTGTATGAAGCACCTTTTATTATTAAAAGTATGCCTCACCCTAAGATGCCTATGTTAGCCAATCCCACATCAGAGAAGAAAAAGGAATGTTTAGCACTCAGTTTATGGGACCATTCATAGCTTAATAAAAATAGAAGTAAAATAAAATAAAGAAGGTTAGGACCAATGCACCCAATTTCAAAATTGGTGGTGAAGGAAGTTTTTTCTGAAACTCTTGAGTACACACTGTGAACTTATGTGGAAGTAACATTTTGGCTATATTCTAATTAGGATATAATACTACAGTACTTACCTAACATTTTGGAGGTTGAGAGACAAACATTAGTTTTTGCTCAGACATGGTTGAGAAAATACACTAATGTCCAAAATTAAAGCAACAGGTGGAAATTTTGCAAGGTTGTTTACCTTTCGACAAAACAGTATAAAAGGGTGATAGTAGAGTACAGAATGTAAACAAGTGCAACATGCATAACAGTAGACAAGCATGTTCTTTGATTTTTCCAACTTAATGGATTTGCACACACGTTCCGACAATTGGGTATGCTCTGTATCAGGTGTGACCATCTCTGGCAGCAGTACAGGTCTGACAACAATGGGACATACTGTGTCATCAAACTCATGTTGAGACAATAACACTCATTCCCCCAACAGCGCTGGTTTCAAGTCTTGGAGAATGGTTGGTGTCTACTGAGGTGATGCAACCCATCACGCTAGTGCATTCCAGACATGGTCTAAGGCAGGCTGTTCCAGCTCGTCGGCTCTGTTGTGAGCCGCGGAGCGCTCCCTGCTCCAGGGAGCCGTGTCGCTCGCCGCGACCATTCAAGTGGGCCATCACGCCGGCATGTGGCACAGCTGGCTGAGGCAGGTGGCA
Organism: Schistocerca serialis cubense; assembly: GCF_023864345.2. Taxonomy (NCBI): domain Eukaryota; kingdom Metazoa; phylum Arthropoda; class Insecta; order Orthoptera; family Acrididae; genus Schistocerca; species Schistocerca serialis. Next base: position 138,459,005 of record NC_064638.1, on the reverse strand, counting down.
AGACAGGCATTTCGATGTGCCAGCTGCGTCTTACAAGATCGACAACCTCATACTTTTAGCTGCTAAGACGTGGTGACATGCTACACCAGGAAATACGATGTTCAGGAAATAAATAAGAAACAACTGTTTTACAAGAAATTGCATACTAAATTTATTAGGCCTCTGTAGCTTGACATTTTCTTTTCATTACAAGATCGGAAATAATCAGGCGCCAAAGTGTTCACAGCGTTAATGCGGAGGATGGCCTTCATTGTTGCATCCTGAAGAGACGATCATTCCTTACTTTTTACTCTTTTCGTTGCTGAGAAAAGTTGCTCACAACAATACGTAGATCCAAACATGCACACGATCTGAGTGGCATTGTTGTATAGTACCTCTCTTTCAACAAAGTTGAATTTTGCAAATCAATAATCTACAATTGAAGTGAGGATGACAAGTCATCGGAGAAAACTGAAGGAGTGCTGAACACCGTAAGTTCAATTTCCAAACTAGTGAGGTCTCGGAATCGTGTTTCAAATGACGCGATGCACTGCTTTAAGATTGCTTGGTAATCGCCGAAAGAAGTAACTTGAGGTAGTTTTAAATAAGCAAGATGATTGAAGAACTTTAAATGTCCATTACTTATCTGCCTCTCAAATAAATGCAACTTTTCCATGAACGCTTTGATCTGGTCGTGCATGTCAACAATTAGCTGCCCTTTGCCCTGCAATGACAGATTTAAATTATTCAGATGCATAGTTACGTCAGCTAGGAACGCCAGGGCTGATATCCATTTTATGTCTTTCAGACAACGCATTTCTTCCCCTTTCATTTCGAGAAAAAGGGATATTTCCTCACGAATGGCAAAGAAAACATCAAGAACGTTTCCCCGACTCAGCCAACGAACTGTACTGTGGTAAGGTATATCCCCATACTCTGCTTCCATAGCTTTCAGGAATCCTTTGAATTGGCGATGATTCATACTGTGATGCTGCACAAAATTCATACACTTCACGACATCTTTCATTACGCCACCTAGCTCTACTGTTTCAGCACACAGAGACTCTTGGTGAATAAAACAATGAAGAGTCAATCAAAATGTCTTTCCCGAATTCGTCCCTGAATTTATTTTTCAAACGAGAAGCAAAACCATGGTGACGCCCTATCATTTGTGGTGCACTGTCTGTCACTACAGAATGGAGCTTATCCCACGGCAAATTCATATTTTCCACTGATTCATAAACATGTCCTTTTGCGGTGTAATCGAGTGGTACCACATCCAAGAGTTCTTCAGTTACTTGCAGCTCCATCATGTCGACACCACACACAAAGACTGCAAGCTGAGCTTGGTGCTTTCGTTAAGTGCTAGCGAAAATGCAACAAAGCTCTCCGCCTTTTTCCTCAGCTGTGTCTCTAGATCCGCTGCCATGTCTAGGATTCTACGAGACATTGTTTGCTTCGACAGGCAAACCCCTTCAATTGCCTGCACCTCCCTTGCAAACAAACATTCTGCAACTACTACCATGCACGATTTTACGAGTGGTCCCACCGAAAACGGCTTGCCACTCGTCGCAATGATGTGAGCGACCCTGTAGCTTGCTCGAATTGCAGATTCAGTAGTGTTTTCTCTGCTCTTATTCACCTGAAAATTATAAACGCATTACAGAACACGAACTATGTTGCATGTTTTGATACCCTCCGTATTACGAAACCACTTTTCAAACTTACGTCTCCTGGTATGTCGTTCTTAAGCCAGGCTACCAGTTCTCTGCGTGCAACGCCTTCTACCTGATCATAGTGCGCTGCGTGAAGATGTGTATAATGTCGTTGTATATTGTACCTCTTCGCAGAATTAAATACTTTATGAGATACAAGAAACTGCGGATGACCATCCCTCTCCAATGAATAGAAAAGTATCCTCCAATAGAGGTATATGGCTCCTGCGGCTAGTCATAGCTGTCATTGAACACGGATTACTGCGTCAGTTGCGGCTGCATGTGGCCAGGGTGCAGTGAGTTCACTTTCCCCCTCCACGTGGGCTCCGAGCTGCCGCAGTGAGCACTCCGGAGCGCTCCAGCTCCCTGGAGCTCGGTTGGAACAGCCTGGTCTATGGGATTCGTAACAGGACAACAAGCAGGCTACATCACATGAGTGATATCTTCCATTTCCAAGAACACATCAACAACCTTTGCTCTAAGAGGTCAAGCATTATCATCTATCAGTATGAAGTCTGGGTCCACAGCAACTTTCAACAATCGCACATAAGGTTCCAAGATCATCTTACCTGATACTTATCATACTTGATAGTAGTTAAACTTTGCTGATTCACCTGAACAATTTCATGAAGTGGTGTACGAGTGGTCAAAATAATCCCTGCCCACACCATTATGGATCCTCCTTGATATTGTTCTCTTTCCACAATGTTTGGGTTCCGAAATCATGTTCCATGTTCCCTCCAGATGTGAATCTGTTGAAGATCACTCTCCATACCAAATCAAGTCTCATCTGTAAAAAGAACAATTGGCCCACAGCAGGTCTCCAACAATAAGGACCATTCTGCTGAAGCCTTCTCTACATGCTTTGCCTCGGTACAACATGACCAGTGGATGCTGTGAAGTCAGATGCCAGCTGCCCCACAGTACTAAGGCGGTATGGTTGTGACCTTGCAGCTAATTAACTGTCATACAGTTTCAGTCTCTATAAACTGTAATCACGTCCGAGAAACTTCACATGAAGCCATCGGGCCACATCAGTTTCCGACCATCCTGCTTCCAATTCTTCCTATGGCCATCCACCGCTGAGAGTCTGGTAGGCGTCTCATCTGTGCCATACTGTAAGGTGTGTGACTGTGCACACAGTGATTGTGGATGTGAGACTAGCCGGCATACACTACCCCATTTGATAGGTGCCCTGACGTCAGTGTTGGTGTGGTTGTCCATGGACCAGAATGCTATCTTCCATGCAGAACATGATTGTATGGACATCTGTTGCCAGTTTGTATGATTATATCCTGAATCAGACACAGTATGGAGAAACAGGAGTTTGTTGCTTTAATTTTGGACACCAGTGTATTAGGTAATTAGCTGATTCAACAGCATGCTGTTGGCAGTGTTAATTTTTTGTGTGCTCTGGTTAAGGGGTAGTGTTAGAAATGGGGTTATGTAATGATTATTAATCTTAAGATTCAAAAGTAGTCTTAGCATAAAATACTATGGCAATTATTGAAGCAACTTTATACTAAATTACCCTAAAAGGGTTTTGCACCAATGACAGTGAGTGTTGGTTTATGTGTTACATATCTGATGAGGTGGCAGCTCCAAGGGAAACTGTTCATATTTCTGAAGTCAGTGTACCTTTACAACTGCATAAGGTATCCATAGGCATTCCTTATGACCAATTACACCTATTTTGGTAGACTTGTACTCTTCTATCACAGCAAATAAGTGTTGTTACCAGTACAGTTGAAAAGAGCATAAAAACTTCCTAGATCTATCCAATATGAAAGACTTGTTCCAGTGCAACAATGTCCATCCCTAAATAGCATTCAAATTTTTAATATTCTTTTTAAGCTCCAAATGGATTACACAAAGAAAAGATCTTATGGTTTAGACAATATTAAACCAAATTTTATGTGCAAGTAGGCCTATAAGTAATGTTTCGTACATTAGTATGGTAAATTTTATAGTGCAGATTGTAACAGATAAGCAGTTCTGGGAGGGTTTCATAATTTTTCTGCAGTGTGATAGTTATGGTTTAATAAAGTTTTGGAGGTGAAAATATTTTTATATTTTGTTGAAATATTGATCGATATTGTTCAGTTTGTAAGAGTTATTTTCAGGGGAGACTTATTTAGCAGTGTGTTGAGTATTTGAAGTGATTGCTTACCCAAGCATAACAATGTCCGTCTCTTTGGGGTCTATGTCCTATATTTCTTCAGTTCTAACATTCCTTATCCTACCTTTCCTTGCTTCCTTCCACACCTGGGGTACCATTCTATCCATATTCAGTAGTTCCATCATGTGAACTGTCCTTTTATCCATGTTGTAAAACTCGAGTGACTTCCATGTAAAGCTTTTTTTTTCCCATCAATAATAAGAATGAAGAACACAGGAAAGGACTGATGCTCATGTTTCATGTGGCTCTGCACCATAGGCCAATCAACTACACAGAGCGAGACAGCCAGAACAGGTCACCCCAAATGTATACAGAACGAATAAAAAAAATCAAGATGTAGTTTTTGCCAAGTTTAGTGGAAACATGGCGAATTTCTTGACACTTGGAAGTAATTTTTATCATTTATGGCCGCCAAATTATGACAGATTGCCCCCCCCCCCCTCCTCCCCCCCCCCCCCCCCCCCCAATGGAAGTGCTGGGTGACCCAAAATTTCCTTAACATCTGAAAATACACTAATTTGAAGAATAATGTACAGAGGGTTAAAAATTGTCACACATACCTGAAATGAGAATCATGTATATAATGAGCCATAGTGAGAGAGGGAGTTAGATGTTCCAGCAATCACAGCATGTGGACTTTACCAGAAAAGGCTCTGTTATTGAAGCTTTACTAACAGAATGGAAAATCCGCTAGTCCAGCTTTAGGTACTTCATCATAAAAAGGGTATTTGAATGGGTAAGATCCTGTGACAAGTGTCGCTGTGAAGAAAATGATCATGAAATTTGAAGCTATGCATTGTTGAGATGATTGGCCTCATAGTTGGTGACCAGACACATATGCTGCTGCTGCTCAGACAGAAATAGAGATTTTAGCAGGATCATCTCGGCATGGTGAAGACAATGTTCATGATGTCTCACATCACACAAGATTCCATGCACTTCCATTTGGAGGACACTAAGGTGTACCCTCCAGTGCCATCTGTGCAAAATACCATGTCATCATGAACTGTTAGGCACCAAGTTTGAGAAGTGGAGAGCATTTGGGGTGTGGGAATATCAAAAAATGGGGGAAGATGACGATTAGTTTTCTAACATGTTGTGGACTGATGAAGGTCATTTCATACTCCGAGAGTCTATCAACACCCACAGTTGCAGAATTTGGGATACCAAAAATCCTAGAACTACTGTGAAAACCCCATTGTATGGTGAATAAGTTATGGTGTGGTGTGGATTTACTATATCAATCGTAATTGGACACCTTTTCTTCGTGGAAATGTGGGTTGCTGTTTTCCAAACTGGCAGCATAATGGGTGCAAGGTACAATGTTACATTGCAGAATCACATCATTCTTAGCCTGGTGGATAAACACATGCTGGAAGAAACTTCCTGGCAGATTAAAATTGTGTGCCCGACCGAGACTCGAACTCGGGACTAGTTGCCTTTCGCGGGCAAGCGCTCTACCAAGTTCTGCAAGTTTTGCAGGAGAGCTTCTGTAAAGTTTGGAAGGTAGGAGACAAGATACTGGCAGAAGTAAAGCTGTGAGGACCAGGCATGAGTTGTGCTTCGGTAGCTCAGTTGGTAGAGTGCTTGCCCCCGAAAGGCAAAGGTCCCGAGTTCGAGTCTCGGTCGGGCACACAGTTTTAATCTGTCAGGAAGTTTCATATCAGCACACACTCTGCTGCAGAGTGAATATCTCATTCTGGAAACATGCTGGAAGGTATAACTTTTATGGCAGTTGGCTCCATCCCATATTGCTAAATGAGTGAAAAATCTCTTACCCATGTTATTTAGTGACGATTGTCTGCTGAGCCAGCACTTCTGACATACTTGGACCCCTAAGTCCTCAGGATTCAGTCCATGTAATTTTTGGTTGTGGGATTACCTGAATTTACAAGTTTACTGCAATCATTTGATCTCTTTAGGAATGCATTCGATGGCACTTTTCTCCAGTACCTGCTGATGTGCTGTACTGGGCTGTTCGTAACATTGTCCCTCAACTACAGGTATTGTTGCTGAATGATGGCCGACATGTTGAGTATTTGTAATAAAGAATATCAGCTTGCTAAAAATCAACTGTTAAGGTAATTATTGCTTGTGTACCACGTGGAGCAACATTTTGTTTCTTTTTCTGTTGTTTTGTTTGTCTAATTAAAACCCTGACCATTTCAAGGGTATGTGTTGGTTATTACCTCTCTACCTATATCATTCTGTGACATATTGAACTTTCAAATGTTAACATATTTTTGGGTCCTCTTGTGTACACTTTTTTTGTGTCATTTGAAAGAAGCTTCCGAGAGAATTTCAATGACATAACATGTATGGGACTTGATGAAACTTTATCAAGATAACAGCACCGCAAACCACTGTCTTCCTGTCAGGAGAAGAGGTTCAACAGTCATATGCTCTATTATACCAAATGTAAACAAGCTCACATCTGAGCTATGGGTTTTTTTAAAAAAAATCACAGTTGTACCAAGTGCTCAGAACATTGATCTTGAAGATGGCTACATCCTATAAAGTGGGCTACATGCTATGAAGTCATTCTAGAGAAACAATACTGGGTGTTTAATTTCATCTGTAGTTAATGTCACCACAGACCCACGTTATAAGGCACTTCATACCTTTGGGAGTCATCAGTGTTTCCTAATAGATCCCTTGTTTGAATTTTTGCCAAAGATAAAGGTATAGAAGGGTTAAGTTTGGTGAGTATGCAGACAATTTTGCATTTCCTGAATGACTATTCCAATTCTCTCCAAATGCTCTCTTAGAAGGGCCTGTCATTACATGCAAAGAAGAGGAGGAGCATCCATCAAGTTGGTACCAAACTGACTTCCTTTTTCCAATGGATTGTCTTCTAATAACAGCAACAGCAACACATCTTAGGAACTCAAGATATTTGAGTGCATTTCGATTCCCATCAATAAAACAAATGATGTGGGTCTTTAAAAACATGCACCAAATGTTGAGTCAGCATGAATTTGCAACTGCTAATTAATGCACATTACGAATATTGATGTTCCAATGGTTTGTAAACAATGCTTCTTCCTAAACAAACTTTTGGATATATATGCTACAGCACTTTTTACTTTTCATAAATAACATTCAGAAAACTGTAACCAGTTTTGGTAGTCATTGTCATGAACCTCTAAAGGCATCGAAATGGGAAGGTGATGAAATGCGATGGAATGTAGTGTTTGCAGAATACTCGTTTGGTTGATCCATCTCATGCTTCTGAGATGCTTTTTAGTGACATTTGCATTTTGTGTTACTACTGCTAAAATGTTAGTTTCATTTCTTTCATTATCTGCTCTTCTTTTCCTTGGCATATTTTTTATTCTTTACATTTCCCATTTCCAGACCTTTTTTTGAGATGTTTGCAAAGACAGATTGTGGCCACTTGGCACAATTTGGATACTCTTCAGCATACAACTGCACCAATGCTCTAAAAGTCTGGCAACATTCACTAAAATGATATTCACTTTTCTGACTGTTGGATTCATTGTGAATATCTCAACAGTTTTACAAGGAAGTTATCTGATTGCTATAACCATAGAATACAGACTAACAGACTTCAAATGTACAGGGAAACACAAGAATCATACCTGAGTTAAGTGTTTGCTAACATTTTCTATAGTATGGCAGATATTTGTGGAGTCTCTTCTCCTGATGGTGGGAGAGCGGTTTGCAGAGCTTTTACCTCGATAATGCTTGATCAGGTTCCATATATTTTATGTCGTTGAAGTTCTCTTAGAAGCTTCTTTCAAATACCACAGAAAATAGTATATAGTTTATAATGTTTATAACGGTACAGCCTCCTCCAGTAATCATATGAAATATCCGATACCACCTTTTTTTTATATATATACATCCGGATAGTTATCGGACTACTCAGTGCTTCCTAAGGCCTTGTATGTTTGTCTTTATATGTATCATTCTGTCCTATTTGATAAAAAATTTGATATTCATTGTGAAGGCATTTGGAATATTCTAGAAGGACATGTGCTGTCATAATTATCAGTAGATTGTTGAAGTAATAATACAACATACAAGATGCCGCCGAGTGTAAATTGTGATTGTATTAACTACCAGAACAAACTCAACATAAATGGTAAAAAGTGCTTAACATGTAAAAAATTTGATGTATATTGTGGTGATATGTGTATCGCATGTTTTGTTATTAAAAAAGTTTTGGAAGGAAGACTTGGGGTGGCCCAAAATTGTGAAACTGAAGTTGCATATGGAGCTAGTACCTCATCTTATGAATCGCGAGAACAGATACAAATACTGCAAATCATGCACTGTGAAGGGCATAACATCCATAAATTGTAAAACTGTGTACCATTTCGCATGTCAAAAGGCACATCCAAGACAAAAACTATGCTGTTGCAGAAGGTGTAATGAATATGCCTAGACAAAGCACTACAGAAGAGCGACTGCAAAGTCGAAATTATTGCTTTGCTGTTAAAAGAGGTACACCCCTTGAAATACAAGTATACCAATAACAATCAATGTGAGTATAAAACAAATAGTGATCTTGTAATTGATAATGATACTAGAACCAGCGGTAACAAATATGATACTAACTGTAAAAAATGTGAGAAAACCGCTAAAAATGGTATAGCATGTGTAAAATGTGAAACAAAGTTCCACTTTCAATGCGCAAATGTGGACAGCTCATTGAAAGGAAATGAGAAGTTTACAAAAACTTGGAAGTGTAATACATGTAGGCCTACTGATATACTAAGCAGGGCCGCAAATGTCCCGCTAACAAACAGATTTGAAGTGCTTGATGTAGACAGTAATGATGATGCTCTTGAAGCTCATACAGAACATTCTCAATCATCGAATGCTGCAGGAACTCCTCTTGAAAGCACTACCACTTCTGAACTTCAACAAGGAGATCTTCAAATTCTGTGTGATGCTCCTGTTTCTGTTCTGAAAACCATCTGTCAACATGAATTGTATTATAGTATTCCAAGGAAGCTTATGATTCTTGCCGACAGTCACAGTTGAGAGATTGCTTTTCGTATAAATGAAGTTGCTGAAAGTGACTCGTATAAATGAAGTTGCTGGAACTGTAAAGGCAACAGGATTTGTCAAGCCTGGAGTATCTCTCTCTCAAATATGTACATATATACATTCAGAAGAAATCAGTAAGTTGTCATACAAGGATTTCATTGTACTACGCGGTGTCTCCTGTGACGTGTACCATAATGAAACATCAGTAGCCTGCCAAGAACTAAAGAAGTGCTTGTGTTATCTAGGACACACAAATGTAATAATGTAATATATGTAAACATTCCACAGAGGCACAACTTACATCAGTCGTCTTGTGTAAACAGAGAGCTCAAACTTGCAAATGAACAGCTTTCAAACGTATGTAAACAGTTTAAAAATGTAAATGTTCTAGATGTAAGTGGTGTTGGTCGAAGATTCCATACCTCACATTGGCTTCATTTGAACAGTATTGGGAAAAGGTTCCTAGCACAAAAACTAATTGAAAAAAGCACAGGCAATAGTTTTACTACAAATTTAACAGTAATGACAAATTTGTTTCATCGACAACCACAGAAAAGAAAAATAGTGACAGCAACACATTCCAGTAATAGTAAACACTCAAAAAGATCTTTTTTAGGCTAATGAACAGAAGAGAGAACAGTGTAAATGTTGTACCTTTTGATAATTTAACTTGTGTGAAAGCTAACATTAAGGAACCAGTTAAAATACAGTTCATAAGCTATATTGTTTAAAAATATTTCATCAGAATATTAGAAGTCTTTTGAATAAAAAAGAAGAGCTGCTGCTTTCACTGCAAGAAACAGCTGACACAGACAGAATTATTTCTGATGTGCTCTGCTTAATTGAACATCACTTGGAAGCCACAGAAATTAATCAGCTACATTTAAATAGTTATAAAATTGATTCTTCCTACTGTCGGAGCAACTTAAGACAAGGCGGAGTGGCAATTTACACACACAATACTATTAGGTCACAAGTTACAGATGTATATAAATACTTTATTGAACAGCACTTTGAATGTTGTGCAGTCAAATTAGAGCTTGAAACACAGTTCCTGATCGTAGTAACAGTTTACAGGGCACCTATGGGAGACATTCAAAAATTTCTCTCTTAGATAGAAACAGTTCTTACTAAACTTTATAGAAACAATTGCAATGTCATTGTATGTGGTGACTTTAACATAAACTTACTCACCAAAAATAACAACCAGAAACTATTAGAATCACTACTGCTAACCTTCAATCTGCTCCCCATGATCTCATTCCCAACAAAAGTATATGGGAACAGCAAGACACTGATTGATAATCTGTTCTTAGATCCCACAAATTACAGTGAAGTGATGACACGGGCAGTAACAAATGGTCTGTCTGATCACGATGGTCAAATGACAACCCTAAAACTTGCCAGCAGAAAAACAATACATGGCCATTGTAACCAAGTTAAACATGTTAGAACAATAAATGCTGAATCTACTTGCTTGTTCAGAAATTGTTTATGCCGTAAACAATGGGAGGAAGTATACCAGCCTGACACAGTGAATGAGAAGTTTAACTCATTCCTGAACTTATTCCTAAAACATTTTGAAGCTTCTTTCCCCCAAAGACAGATTAAAATCAAACCAACCTGTAGTAAAAGCATAAAAATATCATGTAACAAAAAGAGAGACCTGTACATACAACAGAGGACTAGTACAGACCCATCAGTAAAGTTTCATTACAAGAAATACTGTAAAATTCTAACAAGTGTAATCAAGAAGGCCAAACAGTTGCACTATGCACAAAAAATTAGCAACTCAAACAATAAAATAAACACCATATGGCACATCATAAAAAGTGAGACAAATAGGAACATAAAACCTGACAATAATAAACACAAAGTTGCAGCCTCTGATTTCAACAATTTTTTTCTCTCTATAGCTGAAAAAACAGTGAACAATAATAACAGTCTCACACAGAAGCTATTGAACTACTTAACCACATGCAAATAACATTCAGAAGTACAACCCCTAAACAAACTGAAAAAACCATAAAATTACTCAAAAACTCAGATACCTGTGGATACGATGGCATATCAAGTAGGATTTTAAAATCATGTGTAGACTTAATCAGTTATATACTGTGCTATTTGTGTAACCAATCTATGGAAACTGGTGTGTTCCCAGATAGATTAAAACATGCAGTAGTGATGCCAATCCACAAAACGGGAGCAAGGGATGAAATATCCAACTATCGACCCATCTCTCTGCTGCCAGTATTCTCAAAGGTATTTGAGAGAATAATGTATGATTCGATTTATAGTCACACTACACAAAATGGCTTACTGGCTCCTACACAGTTCGGTTTTTGTAAGGGATCCTCCACAGACAGAGCTATATTTGACCTAACAGATGAAATTTTAGGTGAACTAAATTACGAAAGGAATCCAATGGGGATATTTTGTGACCTTGCCAAGGCATTTGATTGTGTAGATCACAACACACTATTAAAAAAGCTTCCACATTATGGCATTAAAGACAAATCTTTGACTTGGTTAGAATCATACTTACAGAACAGGAAGCAAAGGGTTGTCTTAAGGGGGACAGGTACAGCATTAAAATCAGACTGGGGAAATATAAAGTATGGAGTCCTGCAGGGCTCAATTCTCGGGCCATTAATTTTCCTGATCTACATTAATGGTCTACCAATCATAATTAATAACAGAGCAAAAATAGTAATGTTTGCTGATGATACAAGTATTCTCATAAAAGGACCCAACTCCACAATGCAGGATACAGCCATAACAGTCTCTACTCAAGTACAAAAATGGTTCACTGTGAATAGCCTGTCCTTAAATCTTTCAAAAACCAATATGATACAGTTTCTGACGAAAAATAAAAAAAAAAAATAAAGCTCCTGAACTACATGTTAACAATCACAAAATTAATGAAACCACACATATAAAATTCCTAGGTATCCAGATAGACAGTCACCTAAGATGGAAAGAACAAATTGATCAACTGGTCAAGGAACTTAGCTTATCGTGCTTTGCACTAAGAGCTCTCCATCAGTTAGTAGACAGAGAAATACTCACTGATGTTATTTGTAGCCAACAACAGGGAATTGCTTCAGAAAAATTGTGACATCCACAACCATGTCACAAGACAGGTAAATAATTTTCACCAAGGCTCTGCAACTCTCACTAAAGTACATAGGGGAGTTACTGAGTAAGGTATAAAGGTCTTTAATAAGTTTCTCATCAATGTAAAAAAGGAAATAAATAATGTACAGGTTTTCAAAACAAAACTAAAATTGTTCCTCATCGAATAAACTTTCTATAAAATGAGTGAATACTTAGAGTTATAAGGTATAAGAGTTGGGGAAACTGCCTAAGAAAAGCACTCCCTTAAAAATAAAGTGTGATGCTGTTACTTGTAGTTTAACTGAAATTGTGGTGATAAAATGTAAATTTATGTGTTTCATTATGAGAAAATGTGAACTCCCGTGTATCCCACTCTCTTGACATTCACTTAAAATAAACTGATTTTGGCATAATGCAGGCTTTAATACTGCATGCAAATAATTGTTATTGTTACATAAACAAATGTCTGTGTGATGTGATGTATAAATGTTCATATACTACAGTAATTGCATCCATTGACTTGTCCTATATTACTTGTACACTGGCTGTATAATACGTAATCAACAGGACCAAATAAATAAATAAATAAAGTCCTTAGAAATAAATAACTAGTGACTGCAGAGATGTTAGCATGAAAAAACAATGCTTGTAATTAAGAAAATTGCAATCTAAAAATCCAGTAATCTTAGACCTCACTATCTTGAGAAACAGCTTAAAAGTTATTACCAAGCAATGTATTTTCATTTGTTATTTATTTTTATGTCTTCCTCTGTCATTAATATTATTTGTAATTACATTTATAATTAACTCTCCATTCGTTTACACCTCACAGTTTTCCAATTTCCAGAATTTGAGGGCTTATTTGTATGTTCTATGTATTTAATCAGATAAAGCACGAGCTCTGTACTACCATTACATGTTAGCAACCAAATCCAAACTGTAATTAATTAAGTAACTAAAATAATATGAGAGACATTATTGTAATTAAAATTCAGGATAATTTTCTTATGGAAAACTAATGATATTACTATAGAAGATTGTCACTGAATACTGTATTTTATAGCTTATTCAGCTGTAACATCAGTTTCTTTACATTTTGTAAATTTTAATTGTAACATCAAAATTGTACAATGTTATTAATGCTTTGTTTTGGAAGCTATTGTTAAAATTCTATATAAAGCAATGGTGTGATGCTGCATAGAGTCAGTTTTGAAGTTACTTTTGGAAGTCAAAGAGATCTGTGAAGTCTGTTCGTGTTTTGTTTACATGACGAGTGTGCAGTTCAGATGTCAATTAATGTGAATAAATTTTGTGAAGCATGAAAATTTCCCATTCATTCATCAATGGACCAGGCAGAAGAAATTTAAGTAACATTCAACATGAATCGTTACAGTTGGTGTAGTTGAACTGGGATTGATGTTTGAAATGTGGAAATACATTTAACAAGTGACTGTTTCAGGTGAACGTAAGACGAATGCCAAACATAAATTGTCTTGAAAAATTCTGTGTTATGGATGCACAGAACGAGTGGATGTTGCTGCATGGGACGAGTTGGTGTGGATAAAAAAGGACAGCACCATCAACCATCAGATGAGTAACAGTTAATTAGTGTTTTTGTGAAAGTGACAAACATTTGTGTGGGAAGTTTTGTTTGATAAAGACTACGTAAAAATGAGTGAGAAAAAAGGAATTAGCAGTGAATCTGTAGAAAATACTTCGGACCTAGGAGCAAGTATCAGTGAACTATTGCCCAATAGTAATCAAAGTGTAGATTGAAGCTTTGATGGAGAGGGTTCCAGTCAAAATGTTTCCATGAGTACCAGTACTCCAATTGCTCAGGGAACAGTAGGCAGAGATGATTTGTTAATGTTATTAATACAGCATATGAAAGAAGTGAAGGAACAGATGGGACAGATTAGGCAAGAAGCGAAGGAACAGATTGGACAGATTAAGGATATTGGTCGACAGAGTCTACAGTTAAGTCAGCAATTCAGTGAGCAAATGGAGGAATTAAAGAATACTGTTACCGAAAATACTAATCAGATCAGGGAAATCCAGAAGGGTTTGGCAGCACTAAGAATTACTGTTGAGACAGTGCAGGGTGAACTCAATACTCGTGTAGGAGCAGTAGAAGGAAGGTTACAATACTAAAAACTAATTTCACACAAGAGTTGTCCAAAAATGAGGAGAGATTTGAAAAACTAGATAAACATGTAGAAGTAGAAAATTCTAAATGTAAAGTAGAGGTTGTTCAGACTAGGAGACTGTTAGAAGAGAAAGTAGAAGCTTACAAAAGGAACTCTGAGCTAAAACTTACAGACATTTCCAATCAAATAAATAATGTAGAACTAAAGTATGATGAAAAAATAGATTTGTGTAAAAGTAATGTTGTATATTTAAGTAAGGAAGTTGTAGAACTACAAGCGGATGTAGCATAAAGAAATTTTGTTAGCAATATTAATTGTGTATGGGGTGGCATACCTTTAAAATGCTTTCCAGGATATGGTAAATTGCATACTGTTGATTTTTTACAGCATTGTCAAGATAATTTTAGTAATGACATGACAGACAATGTTAAAATTAAATTTGTTAAGAGAGAAGCAATCTCATGGGTCAATCAGAATGTTACTTGTAGTATGTCATATGATGAATTTGAAAGAAAGTTCTTAAATAATTTGGTCAGAATCTGAGCAAGCTAGGATTAAGAGTGAGTTTTTGAATAGTTGAATGTACAGGGAAGGTGATGGTAGCTTGAAGTGTTTTTGTGAAAACTAATTGAGGAAATTAGTACACTTAGACAAACCTTTTGACAAACTAATACAAATAGATGCCTTAAAAAGGAGATTAATGAAAAGAGTACATTGGGAGTTGATTTATTGACCAGACAACTCCGTAGATCAATTCTTGAGATATGTAGATAGGTTGGATAGAGCTTTTGAGAGAAATAAAAGGTTAAGTAATGGCAGATTTGGCAATCAACCATCTGGGGGTGGAATCAGAGCAGGAATCAAGGTAGGAGTGACAATGAAAAACAGAATAATAATAATAGTGGTTAGAGTAGAAGTGATAATAGATGGATCAACCATAGAAATGGGAATAGAAACAGAGGATATGACAACAGGGAGAGACTTTGGGAGAATAGTAACAGACAATTGGATAATCACCACTCAAGGCCAGGCAATTTAAACTGATGGACACCTCATTGGGAGCCGGTCAGTTTGGGGCGAGAAATAAGTACCATAATCAGGCTAAACGCCACTGGCCTAGAGACATCGAAAATAATTACAGGAGACAGAATAATCAAAGATATTGGATTGTAAATGACAGAAATAATGTAAGAAGAGCACATCCGATTAGCAAATTACAGTTTGACAGTATATTCTGGAAACGTATGAATAAAAGTGTTGAAGATGGAAGTAATAGCATCTGTAAGAATGTTGAAGAGGTTCTGTTAGAGGAGGAAACTATCTCAAGTCTATATAATCAGTGTGGCAAAGAACTTTGTGAAGAAAATGTTGGCTCTGATAATAATCCTGATGAGTTTAGATTAGGTAAATTAATGGAGGAAGAACCTATCACTGTTAAGAACTTAAGTGATGATACTTGTACTGGTGTACTTGTCAACAATTCTGATGATCATTGTAAAGATGTTGTAGAAGTGCCTAGTCTGGTGATGATAGCATGTGTGTTGATGTTGATAGTGAAAGTGACAGTAGTAATGATGAATGGGAGGATCAATTAGACAGCATGGTGTATATGGAAATTAAAGAATATTTAATTAATGGCGAGGAAGATGATGTCAGTAGCATTTGTGAAGAATACGAGAACCAGATGGTACCAGTGGAAACTGGGACAGTATCATCAGATAAGGAACAGGTGGACAGACATTATGATTTAGATGTGATGCTAAAAACATCATGGGATACTTACAAGGGTTATAGTGACAGAAACAGAGTAAAAAAGGTCATCAAGATTATTTGTGAAGAATTGCATTCCAACTGGGAAAGTAGAACCAATCAGCAGGCTTACAGCAAGATCAGTTCCGGGAAAAGTAAACAGTGTGTAAAAGAGGAACATAACATCAAGCAATCATCTGATGTAGCTCTAAGTAAAATTCAGACAAGTAAGAGAAATTGTGCAGAAAAAAATGGTATAAATGACTAGGACATTAGAGAGATTGAGGATGATTTGTTGCATGAAGATGAGGAAAGCAGGAAGGAAAAAGTTTTGGGTTGCCCGTATATTCGTATAAAAGTTGAATATTATGGAGGAGTTTGCCTATTAGACATGGGTAGTCCAGTCTGTGCCAGATAAGACACAGTGCTGACTTTGAAGAATATCCTGTTATTGAAACCAAAGTTAAGGGAGCAACTGGTACACACAGCAAAGTTGTAAACAGGCAAACTTTAATATCTTTCACCATTAATGATGTACAGTATAACCAAGGATGTTTTATAGTACCTGACCTCAATGACAATATTTTGTTCTGAATGAATTGGATACAAAGAGTAAATGCGGATTTTGATTGGAATAACAAAAGGTTAAGACTTACCAACCCAAAGACAGATGTAACACATGTGCCTGAACTAATCACCCAAAACTGCCTAGAGAACAATTTTCAAATTAGGAGAGTGATTTGTGCAAATTAAAATATTGACATTAATGAGGAAGACAACAAGAAGAATGCAGAGAAGGCAAGTATGCTGAATTAGTGGCCACCAAATTAAAAGAAGCTGGAAGTCTAGATAAAGAACAGACAGATCAATTAGGTAGTTTGTTGTGGGAATACAAAGATGTGTTTAGTGAGAAACCTAGGAAAGTGAAAAACTATGAATGTAAATTTAAACTAAAACATCACAAACCATTTTTCATCAATCCATATAGAGTACCCGTATAAAAAAGAAAAGCTGTGGAGTAAGAACTACTGGGAAGTAATTGAAAGGTGCAATAGTGCATACTATAACCCGCTGGTGGTAGTTTCCAAATGTGATGGTGGAGTAAGACTTGTGCTTGATTCAAGACATGTAAACAAATACCTTGAGAGGGAAACTGATCAGCCTGACAACATAGATGAGTTATTACATAAGTTTGAACATACAAAGTACATGTCTCGTTTAGACTTAACAGTTGGTTTCCATCAGGTAGCATTGAAGATTCAGTCTAGAAAATATACCACATTTTTGTATGGAGGAAGATGTTATTGCTATTGTGTTGTACCATTTGGCGTTAATGTATCAGTTGCAGAATTTATCTCAGCATTTGATTTTGTTTTAGGAAAAGAACTGTTAAGCAAACTAGTCCTTTAGGTTGATGACATATTTGTAACAGGAAAGATTTGGGTAGAACTTATACGTTTGTTGGGTGAAGTGTGTTACAGATTGAGACAGGAAGGAATGTCATTAAAACTAGAGAAGTGCAAATTCGGAGTTCAACAGCTCAAATTCTTATGCCATACCATCTAAGAAGAAGGAATCTTGTCTGGTGAAGAAAAACTTGAAGCCATTGCAAAATTTACTGTGCCGAAGACTAAGAAACAACTTAAATCATTCTACAGAATTTGTGACTACTATCGGAAGTATCGGAAGTTTGTCAGCAATCAAGCTTTAAATGCACCATGTTTGAACAACTTGTTGAAGAAGAACACCATTTGGGTATAGGACAAGGATTGCCAGGAAGCATTTGACATCATCAAGAAATAGATGTGCAATAGTAAAATGTTATACAGACCTGATCTTACAAAGCCATTTTGTATTATGACCAACAGCAGTGACTATGGACAAGGAGCTCATTTGTTCCAAGGAAAGTTTGTAGATGGTGTAATGAAGCATAGATCAATAGCTTTTGCCAGTAGATCTTTGCAAAAACACGAGAAGTCATATACTGTCACCAAAAAAGAATTGTTAGCAGTCTGTTGGGCTTTCACGAAGTTCAAGAATTACTTATCAGGACATCAAGTAGTAGTATACACAGATCATAAGGCTTTGATCTATATGCAAGAATGTACTTCTCATCACAGCAGGATAACCAGGTGGGCACTATTTCTCCAGCAGTTCAACCATACAGTAACGTATATAAAAGGTGAAGAAAATCTAATTGCTGATGCTCTATCAAGATTGCCAATGGGGGGAGAAGGTGAAAATAACAGTGATTAATGTGAAAGGGAATTTTGGATTATGTATCTAAAAGGGGTGAAAGATGAGAATGAAATCAGGAAAATTTGTAACAACGGCCGTAGATATCAGAACCATGATTCCAACTGGAAGTTAGTTAAACGTTATCTGGGTAAGAGAGGATATGAGAAAGTAGTGCAGTATTATAAAGTGCACAAGGGTATACTTTTCAGAAGATACAGTGCAGACAGTGTTACTCGGAGATTGTGTTGACCAGAGCAGTATATTGAAGTATTGTTAAAGTATGTAACATGAGACTTTTGGACATTGTGGGACACTGAAATGTATCCTAAAGATTCAAGAAAATGTATACTTTTACAATATTTCCAGGTGAGTGATAAAGCAAATTCATTAAACTATATCCGTTGAAGAAAGCAACAAGTAAGAACATCATTTTGAAAATCTGAAAAGACTATTTCACAAAGGTAGGAAAACCGAAGAGCATACTTTCTGACAATGGAGCACAATTTACTTCTAAACTTTGGAAAACATTTGTTAAGGATGAGAACATAAACCATATTCTGATATATGCTTATCATCTGTCAAGCAATCTGGCTGAACGTTACATGAGAGAAATAGGGAGATTATTTAGAACTTATTGCAACAACAATCATGTAAGTTGGATAGAGTATGTAGACAGCTTTGAAGATATACTGAACAGCTTACAACATTCATCTACTGGGTTCTGCCTATATGAAATAATGTATCAAGTGAAACCAACAAATCTGATCAACGACTTAATTGAATTCCTGGCATGTGAGGCTATGAGTCAACGGAAAAGAGAAGAAATAGTCAAGAAAGTAATGGAACAACAGGGGAAACTGAGAAAAAATAAAGATGATAAGAAGTTGAGACCTACAAATTTTAAAATTGATGTTCTGGTCCTGGTGAAAACACATGAAAAATCCAAGGCTATAAGTAATGAATTAAAGAAATTCTTTGACATCTATATTGGTCCATTCAAAATTCAGTCTTTGCCATGCCCAAATGCATACAGGTTAGTGTATCCAAAGTCTGGAAGGTTATTTGGTCTACCTAACATAACTGAACTGAAACCCTATAAGCAAGTGTCAACACCAAGAAAAAATAAGATGATGTAAAAGCTCTCAGGAAGACATATCTTTGTGTCAAGTGTGTGGTGAGCACTAGATCTCTGAGCTATGTAGCATTCTATTTTCTTCTTTACGTTTTCAGATGCTACATCTTTTACTCATCTATAAACCTGTAGTGAAGTTATCTCTTACTGAAAATACTAACCATTCTCTGTAGTATAAGATTTCTGTGTGTAATATGACTATTAAGTGACATTATTTCAGGAATAATTTGGAAATGTAAACTGTGTACTAAATTTGACTTTTCTACAATAGTGATTGACCAGTTATTGTAGTTATACTCTGTAGAGCATGTATTTAATTTGTGGGTGTTTCTTTGAGAATTACAGGCATGGTCATGATTTTATGAATTTGCTAATGAGATGAACAAATGGACAATGGTAAAGATGTACATGTGTTACTAAATGGACAAGTTGCACTGTGACAAAAGATATTTTGTGAAAAGTTTGTGATTACAAGATGGTGTGATGATGAGCAGTCTGTGAGTTTGTTTGATATGATAAAGAGTTAAATGAGATCTGGGGTGTCAAATATACTGTATAGTGGAATATACTGAAATATTAATCAAAAGAAAGGGTACATATATAATTCATTTTTGATTCATTGACTTTAATCTGTATATACCTAAATCTTTACAGTTTAGAGATGCTTAATTTTGTTTGTAAATATGCTAATGGTATAGAGTAATATGTGAATGCTTTTGATATATTCATACCTGATGTGACCTGAATTGTAACCTAACGAGTACCTTGATACCTTGAGTAATGAGTTCATCCATTTTCTTACCTAGAGAACTGTATCCAAGATCCTTACCTGAGCTGGAAGTGAAAATTAAAACACTGTGAAACTAATAATGGACTGTGCTATCGCAGTGTAGAGACTGCTGGAAAAAGAAGGGTTGCAGACACAAGATGGATAGTGCAAAAGGACTGATGATTGTGAGCTGCCAATTCCTTCAGAAGTTCAATGTGAACCAGAGACTGGCGTGACAGCTAAGAAAAGAAAACTTTTTTGATTTTGGATTGCTGATATGTATTTAGCAGCCAATCATACAAGTAATACTTGTAAGAGTGGCTGGGGGGGGGGGGGGGGGGTATATAATCGTACAGCCTCCCCCAGGACTCATATGAAATGTCCGATGCCACCTTTTTTTTATATGCATCCGGATAGTTATTGGACAACTCAGTGCTTCCTAAGACCTTATATGTTTGTCTTCGTATGTATAATTCTGTCCTATTTGAAAAAGAAAATTGATATTCATTGCAAAGGCATGTGGAATGTTCTAGAATGATATGCATTGTCGTAATTATCAGCGGATTTGTTGTCACTGATAAAATTACATACATATACTAAATTAATTAACTATTCAAGAAATTGAAGTAATAGTCCTTAGAAATAAATAACTAGAGACTGCAGAGATGTTAGCATGAAAAATCAATGCTTCCAATTAAGAAAATTGCAATCTAAAAATCCAGTAACCTTAGACCTCATTATCTTGAGAAACAGCTTAAAAGTTATTACCAAGCAATGTATTTTCATTTGTTATTTATTTTTATGTCTTCCTCTGTAATTAATATTCTTTGTAATTACATTTCTAATTAATTCTCCAATTGTTCACATCTCACAGTTTTCTAATTTCCAGAATTTGAGGCCTTATTTGTATGTTCTATGTATTTAATTGGATAAAGCGCATGCTCTGTACTACCATTACATGTTAGCAACCAAATCCAAGCTGTAGTTAATTCAGTTAATTATGTAACTAAAATAATATGTGAGACATTATTGTAATTAAAGTTCAGAATGATTTTCTTATGGAAAACTAAAAATATTACTATCAAAGATTGTCATTAAATATTGTATTTTATACCTTATTCGGCCGTAACTTCAGTTTCTTTACATTTTGTAAATTTTAATTATAACATCAAAATTGTACAAAATTAATAATGCTTTATTTTGGAAGCTATTGTTAAAATTCTATATAAAGCACCGGAGTGATGCTGTGATGAGTCAGTTTTGAAGTTACTTTTGGAAGTCAAGGAAATCAGTGAAGTCTGTCCATGTTTTGTTTACATGATGAGTATGCATTTCAGATGTCAATTAATGAGAATAAATTTTGTGAAGCATGAAAATTTCCCATTCATTCATCAATGGACCTGGCAGAAGAAATTTAAGTTAAGTAACATTCAACATGAATCGATACAAGTTTAAAAAAAAAAAAAAAAAAAAAATTGCTATCATAAATCGGTAACTTTCAATGATAGTATTTCCAAATTTGTTCATATCCTAACATTTTTGTATGTTTCTGTGATATAATGTTGTCCTATGAATATCAGTTAATCTAAAAATTTCACTTTATCCAGACCTAAATTCGAAATAAAATATGTATCTATGTGAAACATAATTTACTTTTAATTTTTCTCAGTATTGTCCATAACAAATGCCACATGGATCAAATGTTTTCCAAATGTATTTTCACAATATTTTGTGGAAGTTTATTATTCAGTAGATGAAAAACTGTCATTATGTTCTAAAACCACATTGACCTATTTCATAAATAAATCTATATTTTGTAAAAAACTAGATATACACAGTTGCTTAAACATGGCATTTTAAAATTATTGAATTTATTTTCATAGTTGAATCTATAAATACCTCTTGCTTCTATTATATTTCTGAAAATTTTGCAGCCTTAGAAAATACAATTTCATTAAATTTGTCTCAGTTCTTAAAAGTAAAAAGTGTACCATTTAGCAGATGGAAGCTTCTAGATGCTACTAGAAGGAAGAATGTTTTATACATACTTCAGACTTGTCCCAAAGCACACAACCAGTTCCTCTCTTCAGAACAACCATTTATTTGTAAGCTCTTATTCAGACTGCTTACAATTAATTATATATTAACCATGGAGGTGATGCTTAAAGACTTAAGCCAGGTTCACATACACCACAGCTAGTGGTAGTTGCATGTGTGAACTCTCAGTGTTTAGTGGTGCAACTTCAGAGACACAACTTCCGTCATGCCTCAAAAAGTTCAGCTTGGTTGTACTTTGTTGCACTGCTTTCATACCACCACTGCTCCCTTGTGGCTGTATTGCAAAACACTAGCATTCTGTTGTAGTTATTGTGCTGTAATTGCTACTGTACTCCATTTGATTTCAGTGTGTTTTTATTTTATTTCTGACAAAAGTGAAAACAGTGAGTGGCAGGTACACTTTAGCAGCGTCTCGAACTACAAAATAGCAGCCTTTGTGTGATTTTCTGCAGCAGTGTGTGTGTGTGTGTGTGTGTGTGTGTGTGTGTGTGTGTGTGTGTGTGTGTGTGTGTGCAGATGATACTTACACGCCAGCTGTTTGTTAGTGTGCCATTGCAGACAGCACTTCCATATCTGACTGTTACTTCTTCTATAAATGTGATTGTTTCCCTCGGTTTATCCCCATGTGAAATCTATTTTTGGATCCAGCCTTTGAATTTTGTCTTCCTTGTATTTAACTTTTGTGACATCTCTAAGGCTGTAACCTGCACTATAATATTCATGAATGCCTGTTGATTTCAATTGATGCAATATTGAAAGCTGTGCAACTATGTAGAATTTGTGGCATCCTGCGTGAACGGTGGCTCATGATGCCACTACAGCAAGCTACAAGCTGTGGTGCCACATTAGATGCTTGTGTGAAGCCAGCTTTATGCTATTAATTGCTTTGTAGCTGGTGGTGCCATCTTAGTAGCCCCTAAACATTAGAAGACTACTGTTTACAACTGCTTCCTGTTCTTAATTTTTGTCTTGTCCAGGCAACAGTTGCTTTAAATAGTAAATGGTGCCATGCATTCGTGAATAACATAATGCCAGGAAGGCTTTTTTAGGTGTCTTTCTGTCTTAAAGGCATATTTGATCCAGTAACACAATGCATTTGCCCTCATTAATGTAACTTTCTTTTGTTACACATTTCAAATAACCAGAAAGCAAAGTATGTGATGTGAAAATGCTAATTTCGTAATCCAGTGGAATGACGAAACATATGTTCCATTTATGTCCTCTTTGTGAAAATGCTGAGAATATATTTTGTTATGTCTGGACGGTTTGCAATATTTTCTTTTCAAAGCATTCAAATAGAGAGCTCTTCAACTTTTATTGATAGGAAATGTAAAGTTAAATTACAGAAATAAAACCAATACACTAAAAGTAAACAGTGCAACTAAAACTCATGTGACATCCTGTCTTGGCCCATTGGCATTGGATACAGGCTCTGATCCACACAGCACAGTCCCATTTAATGTTAGTCCAAATGAAAAATTTGAGTTTCAGTGTAGGGCATACTCTGAGGTGAGACAAGTTGTGGAGGAGGTCGAAAACTGTCTTCCTGAAGTTCTGTGGGATGACTGGTTGTTACCTACCATGGGACACATCGCACCAGATTGGTTTTGTTGTGCCTACTGTGATGCACTGCTTGAGCTGGAAGCCCATTGTGTAAGCAGATAGCAGGTTTGGAAGGTTGGTGTCAGTTGCTTCTGCCTCTGCTAGTTGGTCAAAGTCAAGGTGTGCCAATGTGGCAGTGAGTCATGAGATGTAGCCAACCACCATGTTTTCTGCTCCCAATACATAGCAGACATCCATAGTATACAGTGAAATCAAGTCCAGGTGGCAGAATCATTAAGGGGGATATTGGCTGGTCAGTTTTTAATGGCGTCAGTCAGAGGGCAGTAGTCTGAGTAGATAGTAAGCAGGTGGCCCTTGACGTCACCTCGGGAGTACCAAACCACTTTGTATATTGCCAAAAGTTCATGGTCGAAGGTTGACCACATTTTCTGGGAGTCGGTAAGTTCCTGCGAGAAAAACTGTAGGGGTTGGGTTTTATCAGGGACTTCCTGTTGTAGCACTGCCCCAATCACCCAGTTGCTGGCATCGACTGTTGTAACCATATGGGTGTCTGGTGATGGGTGTGCCAGGATGGTGATCTGAGCAAGCTCAGTTTTGAAGTTTGCAAAAGCTGCTCGCATATCAGAAGTCCAACTGAGCTTATGTTTGCCTGATGTGTTCTTGATGCAGAGTGACTCTGTGAGCAGAAGAAGTGTTTCTGCGGCATGGGGGAGGTATTGTCAGTAAAAATTAATTACCCCTAAAAATGGCACAACTCTTCATAGACCATCAGGGGTGGTAGGTTATGGATTTGGTCTGTCTTTTCTGGGGTGGGGTGGATGCCAAAAGTGTCGACAAGGTGGCCGATGAATGTAACACATTTTTGCCGGAGTTGGCATTTGTCCTCATTGATTGGAACACCATGCTCTGCTAGTTTGTTGAAATGGCTTGATTGTGTTTCTCACGATTTTGAGCTGTTTGTGAGAAGATAATTACATCATCCAAGTAACAATAGTAAAAGGTCTGGGTTGCATTCTTTAGTCCGAAAGGCATAAAGAGGAATTCAGATAGGTCAAACAGTTTAATTGTTGCCATCTTTGGGATGTCCTCTGCGGTCATTGGGATCTGCAAATAAGTTCTTTTTCAGTTGATCACACACCAGCCATTTCCTAGGAAGTCCTGAATATTAGGCATGGGATAACTATTAATGATGGTGTGCATGATCAAATGTCTGTAGTCCCCAAACAAATGGCCTGATGGTGCCCTCGTGGAACAGTTCCTCGATCACGGCCTTGGCCACCTTTACTTTGCGACAGGCAAGGCAGTGGGGATGGCATTGGACTGGTGGACCAGGGGTAGTATCAATTCTGTGTACAGTACTGTGCATATGATGTTAATGTTTTTATGGGGCTCATGTGGGGGGGGAGGCGATAACACTGTTTACACTTGACTTGCTCACGAGTTGTGCCATGAGCTCAGAGCAGTGGTTGCAGAGGTGTTTGTTAGCTGCTTGTGAGCTGGCATTGGAGAGGTGAAAGTTGGTGTATGCAGTAGTCACGGTTTTAAGCTCCTTGAACAAATTGGTTCAAATGGCTCTGAGCACTATTGGACTTAACTTCTGAGGTCATGAGTCCCATAGAACTTAGAACTACTTAAACCTAACTAACCTAAGGACATCAGACACATACATGCCCGAGACAGGATTCGAACCTGTGACCATTGCGGTTGCACGGTTCCAAACAGTAGCACCTAGAACCGCTCCTTGAACGATGCCTGGCACTTTAATGTGAGGTCCAGTAGTGTTTCAGATATAGGAGGAGGAGGAGGAGGAGGTCGTGGAGTCTCATTTGGAAGTAGGTGGTCACTGTTTACTCCATAGATAGGTGTGCAGATGTTGTGATGTAATACTAAGGCCCTACACAGGTCTGGGAGAAGATTATAATGCCTCAAAAACTCTGTGCGCAACACTGGCTCTACGGTGTTGGCCACAAGAAACGTCCATGGGCAAGGGGTTGAACTGTGATAGAGGCCGTGCCTATCACGGGAATCACTGAATCATTCATGGCATGTAGTTGCATATCAGATGCTGTACGTTTTCCAGGTACCAGCTGAGGTGGCAGCATGTTAACGTAGGTGCCCTGCCAACTAGGAAGGTGGTTGTCATAGATGAAGAGCCATGCACCTTGATGAGTATTGTCATGTTTCGCAGTAAGGTGGCTTGAAGCAGGGGATCGACCTGATGCACCTGTGTCAGGCCGCTGTACTAGCTTGGGTAGCTGCAGGGTGGACAACAGTGG
Organism: Schistocerca serialis cubense; assembly: GCF_023864345.2. Lineage (NCBI taxonomy): Eukaryota > Metazoa > Arthropoda > Insecta > Orthoptera > Acrididae > Schistocerca > Schistocerca serialis. The sequence continues at coordinate 138,433,064 of NC_064638.1, read as the reverse complement.
CGTGCGTCAGCACTGAAGCGTGCATGGAACCAGCAGGGACAATGCAGCTGAGTAGGCACAGTGTCCTGGCCGGGTGAGTTGCTTTGATGGTTAGGTGTGGGTCGACGGCTGGGTGTGAATGTGGCAAGTGTTTCTTTACATTCTGCAACAAATGCGGCGTCTGGGTCCATTGTGGTATTTGATTGTTGGTGCCTCTCCGCAGTGGAGTCTTGCGAGGCTGCAGTTGGCACCTTGTGATAGGGCTCGGCTGAGGTCGGAGCAGCTCAGCCACTGTTGGTTGTCTGCAGTGAGTGCTGCATGGTGGTCTCCATGGGTGTAGTTCGGGTGCAGGCTGGCCCGGACTTGCTGCAGATGTAACAGGTGTTGACATTAGTGCTGGAGCTGATGCGAGCATTTATCAAGGCATAAAGTTGTGCGAAGGCAAGCATCCGGCCGGCATGGCATAACCAGGTTTCCATTAGTTTGTAGCACAATTGTCTGTACATTTTCAGGCAGCTTGAGAAGCCATAGTGACCAGAGACCATGATCTGGTAAGAGGTTTGTGCTGATTCAGAGGCATAACCTGTGCCAGAGGGCTGACAGTGTATCATGGTTCAGCAACGTCTCAGTAATGGCTAGGTGGAGTTGTTCAGGTGAATGCAATAAGCACTGTAGTATGAGCATCTTCACTGTCTCATTCCTGTCAGTGGTTGGTGTGTGTAATAAGAGTTCATTGATAAGATAGGTGTTGCTGTGGAGGTGGTTCAAAAGCACCAAAAACTTGTTGTGGTCGCCTGTGATCCTGGCTGACTACTTCATGCACTCGCAGTGTGACCCATGCTTGTGGACGATCAGGTCATAGCGGTTCTACATCTACATTTATTCTCCGCAAGCCACCCAACGGTGTGTGGTGGAGGGCACTTTACGTGCCACTGTCATTACCTCCCTTTCCTGTTCCAGTCGCGTATGGTTCGCGGAAAGAACGACTGTCTGAAAGCCTCCGTGCGCGCTCGAATCTCTCTAATTTTACATTCGTGATCTCCCCGGGAGGTATAAGTAGGGGGAAGCAATATATTCGATACCTCATCCAGAAACGCACCCTCTCGAAACCTGGTGAGCAAGCTACACCGCGATGCAGAGCGCCTCTCTTGCACAGTCTGCCAACTGAGTTTGTTAAATATCTCCGTAACGCTATCACAGTTACCAAATAACCCTGTGACGAAACGAGCCGCTCTTCTTTGGATCTTCTCTATCTCCTCCGTCAACCCGATCTGATACGGATCCCACACTGATGAGCAATACTCAAGTATAGGTCGAATGAGTGTTTTGTAAGCCACCTCCTTTGTTGATGGACTACATTTTCTAAGGACTCTCCGAATGAATCTCAACCTGGTACCTGCCTTACCAACAATTAATTTTATATGATCATTCCACTTCAAATCGTTCCGCACGCATACTCCCAGTTATTTTACAGAAGTTACTGCTACCAGTGTTTGTTCCGCTATCATATACTCATACAATAAAGGATCCTTCTTTCTATGTATTCGCAATACATTACATTTGTCTATGTTAAGGGTCAGTTGCCACTCCCTGCACCAAGTGCCTATCCGCTGCAGATCTTCCTGCATTTCGCTACAATTTTCTAATGCTGCAACTTCCCTGTATACTACAGCATCATCCGCAAAAAGCCGCATGGGACTTCCAACACTATCTACTAGGTCATTTATATATATTGTGAAAAGCAATGGTCCCATAACACTCCCCTGTGGCACGCCAGAGGTTACTTTAACGTCTGTAGACGTCTCTCCATTGACAACAACATGCTGTGTTCTGTTTGCTAAAAACTCTTCAATCCAGCCACACAGATGGTCTGATATTCTGTAGGCTCTTACTTTGTTTATCAGGCGACAGTGTGGAACTGTATCGAACGCCTTCCGGAAGTCAAGAAAAATAGCATCTACCTGGGAGCCTGTATCTAATATTTTCTGGGTCTCATGAACAAATAAAGCGAGTTGGGTCTCACACGATCGCTGTTTCCGGAATCCATGTTGATTCCTACATAGTAGATTCTGGGTTTCCAAAAACGACATGATACTTGAGCAAAAAACATTTTCTAAAATTCTACAACAGATCGATGTCAGAGATATAGGTCTATAGTTTTGTGCATCTGCTCGATGACCCTTCTTGAAGACTGGGACTACCTGTGCTCTTTTCCAATCATTTGGAACCTTCCGTTCCTCTAGAGACTTGCGGTACACGGCTGTTAGAAGGGGGACAAGTTCTTTCACGTACTCTGTGTAGAATCGAATTGGTATCCCGTCAGGTCCAGCGGACTTTCCTCTGTTGAGTGATTCCAGTTGCTTTTCTATTCCTTGGACACTTATTTCGATGTCAGCCATTTTTTCGTTTGTGCGAGGATTTAGAGAAGGAACTGCAGTGCGGTCTTCCTTTGTGAAACAGCTTTGGAAAAAGGTGTTTAGTATTTCAGCTTTACGTGTGTCATCCTCTGTTTCAATGCCATCATCATCCCGGAGTTCTGGATATGCTGTTTTGAGCCACTTACTGATTTAACGTAAGACCAGAACTTCCTAGGATTTTCTGTCAAGTCGGTACATAGAATTTTACTTTCGAATTCACTGAACACTTCACGCATGGCCCTCCTTACGCTAACTTTGATATTGTTTAGCTTCTGTTTGTCTGAGAGGTTTTGGCTGTGTTTAAACTTAGAGTGAAGCTCTCTTTGCTTTTGCAGTAGTTTCCTAACTTTGTTGTTGCAGATGTAACTTGGTGTGTGGCTGGAATTGTGTGAAGTACATGATGTGGGTTTGTGAACATCATCTAGTGGCGCTGGTAGAGGCAGCAGCTGGCGTCATGGCATTGTAGTTGCAGTAGGTGTGTCGGTACTGTAGGTATTATGACCGGTTATCACGGGACGCGGCTCAGATGTCGTGGCTGGTTTGACAGAGTCGTGGAGCACAGTGTCATAGTGGGGAAATGAGGAACATGGCATGGCAGACATTTCCTGGTTGATGGAAATTGTGGCGGATTGCGCATTGGTGTAGGTCACCCAACGCGGTGGCTGTTGTAGGTACTCATTGTGTCCTGACGGTGCGTGAGACATAGTTGCGATCAGGATCGCCATATTGATATGCTGTGGTCATGAAGTATGAAAATCTTGTGCAGTTGAGGTAGGAACAGTGTGCCTGCTTATTGAATGACATCACATGGCAGGTGTGGCCCGGAGTGTGGTGCGGCTGTTGTCGGTGTGACGTTGTCATGATGACATGACGTGGGTTGTGGCGTGGCCATAACAAGTGTTACATCACCTGGGTGATGTACAGTATCATGCGAAATGTAACGTTCAAGCATAGGCCATGGAAAAACATGATCTGGCATGGGAAGGGCACTTGTAGGACAGATTTTCTGCAATAAACCATGAATATCGGTTCTCTACAGAAGGAGGCGATCATATACCGTGGCGATTGTTTGTCAGCAATTGCGGTACTCTAGTGGGTGTTTGTAATTTGGTGCATTGCACATGGAATATTGATATGCGCTGAGTCATTAAAATTAAAATGAGTGTGGTGTAGTTTATTAACATTGTCACTGACAGGTGTGTTAGTAGCACTGGTTAGGTGGGAGGTGGAGACGGCAGCAGGCAGCCATTGTTCACCAGGTGTGGTCACTGTTGATGAAGCACAGTTAATTAAGGGAGTGGCAGGCTTCATCTCACCACCTTCACTGATAACATCCTACTTGATTTGTGATTTAATGTGTTCGTCCATTTGGCGAGAGGTAATGATGCCCTGGTTCAGTGGTTGTTGAAACAATGGGAACATTGTCGACCATTCCAGAACCACAGTTGCACTGGTTATATCATCTGGGAATCAGTGAGAGTACCAAATAGATGCACAAATAAATCACCTGTAGTGATGCCAGACGATGAAGCACCATCATGGGGCGTATTCTTTGCGGTGTGAAGTTTGTATCCCACAGTGATCGGCAGCGTGCCAGCACAAGTATAACTCGGTGTTTCGTGGTGCAGTTGAAAAGAGAAAATGGAGTCAGCACCGTAATCAGTGGATAGCGGGCACGGTAATTATGACAATAAATAATCGCTCGTGCTCCAGTAATTTACTATGAATTCTTTTATTCTCGCAGCACACACACAATGCGTTTAGCATAGAGTGCATGCTATAGAGAACTGATCTGGTAGAGATACTGTTGTTCATGCTGTGGAGGGCAGTGATATTACTGCTGGGAGGGGGGGATGGGGGGGGTGAGGGGGGGGGGGGGTAGAGCCAGTGGTTCTATATCCCCACACACATTTACAAAACAAATAACTATCAAAGACGAAATGCTGTCTTCTATATGTAAAACTAACCAATAACTGGCATGTAAATATCATCTGCAGAAATGCCATTCTTACAAGATTTTAGAATCTTACTTATAGGCATTTTGAATATTTAATTTTTAGTTTAGCAGTTACTACATCCCACTTTAGCTTATTTCCTGCATGTAATTCACAGTTTATACAGTGTTTGGTCTCACAAATTGCAAAGTTTATACTACTCATTTCTTTGGTTACATATTAAGTTTATTTATTCATTCATCCAAAAATCTTTCAAAATTGACAGCTTAGTCTACATCATTGTTTTGCAAATATTGTGTGTGCTCCCTCCCTCCCACCATACACTGCAACAGAAAATTAAAAGTAGGTTGTTGTTCTTGCAGTTCCAGAAGCTACAAAAGTGTATGTGCCAACCACTGTTTTGCCTTTTTTCAGTAATAAAATGAAAATGCACTGAAATCAAATGGAGTACAGCAGCAGTAATACTCCATGATAACTGTGACTGAATGCTCATGTTTTGAAATACAGCCAATGGGGAGCAGCAGTGGAACGAAAGTGGCCTAACAAAGAACAACTAAACTGAACTTTTTCTGGCATGACTAAAATTGCATCTCTTGAGTAGTAACACTGAAAGCTGGGAGTTCACTACATGCAACTGCAGTATGCCACTAGCTACAAGACACTTTTGTTGTATGTATGAACCCAGGTTAATGTTTGGCCCTGTTAAAATGGCGATCATTGGTTTCAAGGTGGTGATGTCATGAAAATTCCCTTAAGCTGTCAGCTCATGGGACAAAACAGCTAAGTTGATATGCACACAGATGGGATATCCAACATCATGAAACAAAGTGCCGTCAGTACACAAACGAACTGGTTAATGTGATTATGGGCTTTCCAGCGGCAGTTGTCAGCTTGATTTGGCTCACAAATGGATGCAAGTAAAATTCCTATACTAGCTGTGTTAAAACACACATTTCCTCTTTTGTCCATATGCTAGTCATGTTGTTCTGTCTGTAGTATACATAAAAAAAGCTTCAATGTTTGTGAACCTGTAATAATACAAAAAGGAAAAATACATTTCCAGTTAAGAATGACATCAGCTTATAAAATTTCACCCAATTGAAAAAACTCACTCTTGACTGAAACCACACTTACAGTTGCATAACATCAAGTATTACAGAAATTATTTCTATTAATTTCATAAGCCCCACAACTTTTTGAAAAACATGAAGGTAGAAAAGAAAAAAAATAGACACAACAGGACTCAAACCCTATACTGACCTACCTCAGTTCTGCAGTGTAGGGATTCTACTGTCTACGATTATTATTATTTTTTTCTTTTTCATTATCTGATTGACTTTGTACAGGCATGAAAATTCAGATGACAGTAGTCAAAATCATCATGTAATATGAGGCACAAATTGAGAAAATGAATAATTATTAGTAACAAAACAGGAGAAAAAGATTATGAGTAACCAGGAAACTAACTCACAACCTATTGTCTATTTTCTTTAATTTATTCATATAGCTTTTGTTTTTTTATTTTTTTTATGCGTAAGAGGAAGAAAAACGAACAGAGCAAGGCTTCAAATTAACGGGCACCAGAAACAGGGAGGAATCAAAGACCATAGGGAAACTTGGCAAACACTCTGTCAATCAAAAACAAGAAAAAGCATATTTGCAAAAAGTGCTTGATAAAGTAGGAACCACAGCCACTTCTAATGTTCAGTCTCCAGACACTGGTGAAAGATGTGGGGATCAGTGTCATTCCCTCCTTCAACAATGTTGTGACCCAGGAGCCAGACAATAATATTTGTTTTCATCAGAGATGGGTGTTTATAGCTCGAGCCACAATTTTATAGTTAAAGTTTAGGGAAGTAATCAGACAAAGTGAGTCTAGATCAGGTCGACTCTTGGTTTCTGGGACAAGGACTATTTTTCTTTCCTTGATAGGAGCAGACGATTGATGTTATTGTGTCACATATGAAAGGGCAAAAATGAACATAAAATTCTTTAGGAATACATCCAGTCCAGGTGACTTACATAATTAAGACCCAGTAACTATGTCATATCTACCATCCTTGTGGAAATCATTTGAAAAAACTTCATTTAATTCAGGAATGATGACACAATGCAACAAAAAGAAAAAGCTGTCAGGAAAATTTTCAACCAGAATGTGAGCATCATGCAGTTAAGTAAAGTAGTCAAAAATTAAATTGAAAATGTCATGGTGGGATGTTAATACTCGTTCATTGATGTTAGTGGGGAATGCAATGCAAACACATTTTATGTGTGCCCCCATATGGATAAGATGGCTTAGTGAAGTCAGTTTATCTTGTAAAATGGAAAGTGGTTTAGATTTTGTCTGGAGTCCTTCCATCTGAAATTTTTTAACTGTAGGAATTTGGCTTTAAGTAACCGTAAATCCTTAATCTGTAGAGGAACTTGTCTAGCACTATTGGAAAGTTGACATTATAGGGAGTAAAAAAATTCTTGGGTCTGCCAGACTTCTGTCACACTTATGGTACCTAAATAAAATGGAGCTTTATGAATTTGTGGCTTGGCATGCAGAGGTATCCAATAGAGCTGGGAGAGACAAGTGGGGTCCTGAAACAGATTGCTTAACAGGTGGCACCAATGAGGCAGCCTGGATGATGGGAGAATCACCAGATGACTTATCAGTAACTGCCTGATCAGATGCACAAGCACCCATGGTTTACTCATCCACAAATTCAGGTGGAGAAAAGGGTCCTTTAATGGCAGGCTATCTGAAGGGTGAGCCAAAGGAAAAGGCTCCTCAACTGCATCAATGTCTTGAGTTCTGTAATGCTTGTTTTGAATAAATGGGGGTGGCACCATGAGAGTAATGGTGTTAATGTCCTTATGTATCAGCAGCAAGGGAAAACCACAAGTATTATCTCTCAAAGATCCACTTTGATCATCAGTAACCGGGGTTGACTCAGCTGCAGAATCCTGTGGGAGAAGATCTGCTAAAATCAGTTACTGGCACTTTCATAGGTGGGCTTTAATAGCACCACATGAAGTCAACAATTGGCATAGAGGTGGCCCCTCTGATTACAAATACAGCAGGTTCCTTCTTGATCAGTATAAGTAATAAGTACCATTTGCTCTTAAACACCATTCCTACTTATCAAACACTGCTATAGTCCTGTAAGTGGTGCTGAGCAGACCTGCATTTCCTTTGAAAATGTGTTACATCCCCATAAGGGAGCAGGGTGGACTTCAGAAAACTGTCATGCACCTTGAGAAGAAGATTAAAAACCCAAACATTTGTATAGACCATGTCTGCATTCACCAGAAGAACTATGCTAGTGGTACCATCATGGTGAGTAAAGGCGATCTGAGTACTGTGACATAATAATATCTTGTGAACCTGAAGTGGATCAAGCAATTTAACAAAAAACACATATAATAAGTTCAAGTAAAAGTTTGTGTCTGGTTAATATACTTACAACAACTCAGTGTTAATGACCACAAATGCTACTCACTGTACATTGTAATCTATTTTAGTGAATTTATATGAAAGCAAAATGAGTGCGCTAATTTTGGTATGTTATATTACCACTGTGTTTTCATTCTTCAGTGGCTTACTCTACTTTTATTGTGGACTGTGAATATTATGTCTTGTGGGAGGTGTAATTAGTTGTTGTGATGTCATCGTTGCTATGAATGTGTTTAATGAAGGGGTGTGAGTCTCTTTACCTGTATGAACTGAGCATTGTGAACACTGAATTGATCATCATGACATTTATAGTGCTAATAAAAATGGAAAAAGCCATTTAATCCCAACACTCATGTAGTGTGCATTATTTGCACTATTTTTAGAGCCACTTTTCAGCATAATTCAACAAACAAGATGTGAGACTTCACAAATCAAGGAACCGAGGGCAAATGTGTTATGTCACAAAATGTCATAATAGAACATATCCTTACAGAAACTACATAATTCCTGACTGTTTCAGATCATATAAATGGATCCTCACACCACCTAGTGATGTAGTGATTCGAGAATTTCAGCGTGAATTCTAGAACCACTCGGCCTTCCACTGTCTTGAACACACAATATTTTAGATGTGAGTGGGAAAAAGAAACCCAATCTACTGCACATCACCTGTTTGTGTGCGCAAGCCTGAAGTTTGTTGTGAGAAGACTGTAGACATGGCAGTCAAATGGCACCGACAAGTACCTGTCAGTTTATCCATGGAAGTCGAAGAGAAAGCACACAGTAGAACCAAGGAACTTCTGTGTTATTCTGTGCTGTTTTGTAATGGTGACTATCTTTAGTGACAAAAGAACAGTTGAGTTGAGCAAGATTTTTAAGTAATTCCTAACTTGGACTTGCTAGAGGCCAGACATGTTTCTGATATCTGTGTAATAGAGACATCATTGTTAAATCAACTCTGTTGTAAATGTAACTTAATGGTGTCTAATGGGAGACGACATGGTCGACTTACAAGAAGTCAGTTATTTACATGAGAAATGACAAGTTGTTCTTTGTGGAAGTTGAAATATACTGAGAGTGTACTAAAAGTATTTCTTCAAGTACCTACTTATTTCATGAGTAGAGAGAGAGAGAGTGAGAGAGAGAAAGAGAGTCTTATATGTTCCTTTAACTAGCATCATTCTTCAGAGAAAAAGTTTTTAGAGATTCCAGTAACTCTCTAACCAGCAAAGACGATCAGCTGCGCACTCACGGTAAATCAGCTAGTGTAAAAGAAGTGGGAAGGTTGCACACATACTTCAACACTTTAAGTCGTCCAAGCCATTAGAGTGACATTCAGTCCTGCAGCAGTCCAGAGGTGCTATGAGATGCCCAACTTGCCTTCCACTCATGCACTATTTTGGCCCTCTTTGGAAGGTTTGAGATGCTAGTATCAGACCAAAATAAGCAAAACACAATGCCAGCACTAGCAGTCATTGATTTTAACTCCTAACAGAAATGGTGGAGATGGCTTTCAAAAGCTCGAATGCTTTATTTTACGTGACATAGCTTGTAAACTGAGAAGATTTTACTTGAGAATTTCCATTTGTTCTGTTAATGCTTAGAAATGATTAAACTTATTATTTAAAATTATCATTTCTCATAAGCCCAAGTACTTGAAAATGTACTACAACAAACAAAAATTTTTAAATCAAATCTTAACCACTGAGTGCAGTGCTGGCAGAGCTTGCCATGAGCGTCTATGCTGAGTGTTAATCAGTCTGAAACTATGTGTTAGTTTCCTTTTTGTAGCAGTCTGTGTCAAAGTTGTACAAAAATTTGCTACATTTTGTTAGAAATGTATAAAACTAACAAAACATCAAAATGCTTTACCATTGACTTCTTATGGCACCATGATGGCACAAGGGGAATAACATCTCACACTACCCCCCACTGTCTCCTACCAATTGCACTGCTTCCGATCTCCACTCTATGAAACCAGCTGTGTCACCTACTTCAGTTACATGTCCATCACACCTACAGTAGATGTACATGTATAGGCTGGCCACAAGATCAAATTCAACTTCCTCTTCACCCCCAGTGCTCCACACTTTAAGCAGTGGGGAGTTGTGTGGGAGTGACATAATCAACTAATCGATACCTGACAAGTGCAGTCTCTCTTTAATTTCTCATGCTCTTTGTTATTTCCTGCTTTGATTTTTTCTTTACTGCTTGTGCATTATATTTTGTAGCTGTGTGCAATAAAGTGGTATTTATCACATTGTTAGTCCATGTATGCATGTTATATACAGACTTTGTATCCCTACAGATCCATCATAATTTGGTAATGGTATCAACCTGCAGCTGTAATTGAACACTACAGAAACATGTCACTCAAGTGACTTTATACACATGTGCTTCCTTAAATTCCATAGCAAAATTGTGGGTATTCAGCTAGTGTCTAATTATAGAGAAAGAAGGAAATATTATAGAAACTCGGAGTATGCACCACAAAGCCAATCCATCATGAAGGAGCATTATCAGGAATTCCTTTATTGTCTTCAGGATACTGCGAGGTGCAAACAAACTGATATGTGGCCAGCAAAAACTTGGCAGCTCCATCATGATAGTGAACCCATCCTTTTGGCATATCTGATTTAGAATTTTTGCACAAAAACAACATTCCTGTACTTATCCAGACGGATATTCTCCCACCATGTCTGTGTGTGACATTTGGTTATTTCTCTAGATGGAAATGCTTCTGAAAGGAACATGATCCAAGTCAAGAGAACACATCATGCAGAATGCAATGGCCTGGCTCGTCACCATTCCTAATCACTTGCTCCAGAATGTTTCCAGCAATGATGGCTGTGCTAAGAGTAGGGTGTGCATTACCAGGGAGACTACTTTGAAGGCTATTAAGTTACTGTATCTCCAAATCAGTATATTTATTTCTGCCAACCAAGTGTTTGATACTTTTTGAACACACCTTGTACATTTACTTATTGTAAATAACTGAATTCATCCCTTTCTGGCAAGAAAGGATACATAAGAAATATGTAACAAAATATTTCAATTTTTATTTTAGCATATAAAATCATTAATACAGAATGTGAAGATAAAGTCTTGAAAATAATTAATTAAAAAAGATATATTTTACCAAAAAATCGGTAACAAAAATTGTTCACCATCTCAGAACTGATGTTCTAAATTAGTAAAGAATATTCATACAAAAGCATATATTCTGCCAAAAGTGCTGCCACCAACAAAAGCCAGCTGAGTTGGATGGAATTCACATACATAAAGAGCTCCCTGGATTTCTGGGTCCATGAATTGATGCACTAAATGTCCATGAATATCATACATAAGTGCCTAAAAAAGAAGTAGATAACAACAAGAACAATCAATTTTTGACAAAATAATTTAGTTGGATTGATAAAATATCTACTCACCAAGCGGAGGCAGAACACACACATAAAATAAGTTTATAATTAGGCAAGCTTTCGGAGCCAGTAGCTCCTTCTTCACGCAAAAGGGTTGAAGGCGAAGGAAGAGGGGTGAAGGAAAAGGACTTCAGAGATATAGGAAAAAGGGTAGATTCTGGGAAAGTCTCCCAGAACTGAACATTAGGGGAGACTTACCAGATTGGATGAAAAGGAAAGACAGATTTTTGAAGACTGCATCAGACAAGATTTGAAAACTTGAGAGCTTAAAGGTGGAAGACTGGGTAATACGGAAGACAGAGATTACTGCTGAAACATCGTGCATGAGTTAATAAGAGTGAAAAGCTAAGTGCATTATACACAACAAAGGTGGGAGAGGGGTGGTGAAAAATAGACTGGTAAGATAATGAAATATGTAGAAAACTAAAACAGAGTGAAGAAAACAGTAGTTACTGTGAAGAAATGCTGAGACAGAAGAAATTACCATAAATTTACCACATGGGTGGTGAGAACCAAGTATATGTTGTAGCACTAGTTCCCACATGCGGAGTTCTGAGAAACTGACATCTGGAGGAAGACACCAGAACATGCATGTGGTGAAACAGAAACCGAGGACCAATTGTTGTAGAGCAGAGTCTGCAACAGGATATTGCTTGTAACCAGTACACACCCTCTAAATATGCACATTCACCCTAATTGGTAATGTGGTGGTAGTAATGCCCTTGTAAAAGGCCAAACAGTGTTTACATAACAGCTGCTATATGGTGAGTTAATCCACTGGTGGCTCTCCCTCTGATACTATGTTTTGCCATTTACAGGCCATTTACAGGTGGTGGTAGGAGGGTGCAAAGGCTAAGTCTTGCAGCAGGGACAATCACAGGGGTAGGAGCCATAGGGTAGGGAGATGGGTGCAGAAGGAGCATAAGATCTGACATGAATATTGGAGAGACTGAGAGGGTGACAAAGAGCTATTCTAGGTGTAGTGGTCAAAATCTCAGCCAGAATGGATCTCATTTAAGGGCATGATTCTAGGAAGCCATGGCCTTGTCAAAGTAGCTGATTAATACATTCCAGACCAGTGGTGTGCTCTGAAGTTGTTTTTTGGGGGCATTGGATGTACCAGGATTGGATGTGATGGCCCACAAAATCTGCTTTTGAACTAGGCTGGTGTGGTAATTATATCCATTAAACACTAGAGTGATAATGGTGGTGTATTGCTGTAGAGTCTGCATCCAAACAAATATGTTTGCCTTGAATGCCAAGGCTGAGTGGGAGGGAAAATTTGGCATGGAAAGGATGGCAACTGTCAAAATGTAAGTACTCTTGTTTGTTAGTAGGTTTAATGTGGACAGAAGTGTGTAGCTGGTGTTTGGTCAGGATGAAATCAATGTCAAGGAAAGGGGCATGGGATTTGGAATAGGACCAAGTGAAATTTGATTGGGAAAAAGTATTCAGAGATTCCAGGAATTTTAACAGGTCAGCTTCACTATGATTCCACATGGTAAAAATGTCATCAATGTATCTAAACTGAACCAGGGGTAGAGGACTTATGGATCCCAGGAAAGTCCACTCCAAGCGACCCATGAGTAAGTTGGCATAGGAAGGAGCCATCCTGATTCTCATGGTCGAACCTCTGATCTGTTTGTATGTCTGCCCCTCACAGGTGAAGTAGTTGTTAGCATTCGAGGCAAACATATTTGTTTGGATGCAGACTCTTTACAGCAATACACCACCATTATCACTCCAGCGTTTAATGGATATAATTACATTGCCAGCTTGGTCAAAAGCAAATTTTGTGGGCCATCACACCTAATCCTGGTACAGCCAATGCCTCCAAAAAACAACTTCAGAGCACATCACTGGTCACTTAGTATTAGCTCTGTTTGGAATGTACTAATCAGCTACTTTGACAACGCCATGAGTTCCTAAAATCATGCCATGAAGTGAGATCCATTCTGTCTGAGATTTTGACCACCAACCCTAGAATAGCTTTTTGTCACCCTCTCAGCTTACGCAATATTTTTGTCAGACCCTATGCTCATTCTCCACCCATCTCCCTACCCTATGGCTCCTACTTGTGACCATGCCCACTGCAAGACACTTGCACTATGCAGCTTCCTACCACCACCTGTACCAGCCCTGTAACTGGCAAAACACATACTATCAAAGGGAGAGCCACCTGTGAAACAACACATCATTTACCAGCTGTCACGTAAACAATGTTCGGCCATTTACATTGGCATGACTAACACCAAATTATTGATTAGGATGAATGGTTATAGGCTGATGGTGTATACTGGCAATGTGCAGTATCCTGTTGCAGGGTCTGCTGTACAACATGACACTCATGACCTCGGCTCCTGTTTCACCACATTCGCGTTTTGGAGTCTTCCCCCAGACATCAGTTTCTCAGAACGCCACATGTGGGAACTAGCTCTGCAGCATGTCCTTGGTTCTTGCTACCCACCTGGCCTTAAATTACGCTAATTTCTTCTCTCTCAGCATTTATTCACAGTAACTACTCTTTTCTTCACTACGTTTTAGGTTTCTACATTTTTCATTGTCTTACCCATCTATTTTTCACCACCCTTCTCCCACCTTTGTTACGTATAATGCACTTAGCTTTCCCCTCTTATTAACTCATGCACAATGTTTAGCAGTAATCTCTGTCTTGCATATTGTCCTGTCTTCCTCCTTTAATCTCTCAGGTTTACAATGATGCAGTCCTCAAAAATCCGTCTTTCCTTTTCATTCCATCCGGTAAGTCTCCCTTGATGCGCAGTTTTGGGAGACTTTCCCGAAATCTAACCCTTTTCCTATATCTCTGAAGTCCTTTTCCTTCACTCCTCTTCCTTCTCCTTCAACACTTCTGCCTGAAGAAGGAGCCACTGGCTCTGAAAGCTTGCCTAATTATATCCTTCTTTTATGTGTGCGTTACACTGCTACTTGGTGAGTACATTTTTTGTCTAAAAAAGAAGTAGAACATACAGTAAAAAATAGAATGACATGTGTGTATTGATGCAGAACTATGAGCTCTCATCTTACACAAAATTTTGAAGTTAATTGTTACAAATAAAGGAAAAGTTTATTATCTAGTATGATTTACAGCTTGTGAGTTGCAGATCTTCCAGAGATATATTTTATCAAATTAAAATATTGCTAGAAAACCAGTAGTCTGTCATTGTAATTTATTCTGAAAGACAAATTTAAGCATAAGCAGTGCCAGTCATTATCTGCATGTGTAGCTACATTCATACTTTGCAAACCACCATACAGTGCATGGCAGAGAGTAAGTTGTAAACCTACTTGTCATTCTCTTTCCTGATCAACTCAACAATGGGGTGAGGAAAAAGTATCTGTCTATATAGCACCTTACAAGCCCAATTTCTCTTTCTTGTCTTTGCAATTCTTACACAAAATGCGCAGTGGCAGCAGCAGAATTTTTCTGCAGCCAGCCACAAATACCAGTTCTCTAAATTTTGTCAATACTGTCTCACAAGAAGAACATCATTTTACCTCCTGGGATTCACATTTGAGTTCACTAAACAAGCATCTCTGTAATACTTGGATGTTGACTGAACATACCAGTATCAAATCTAGCAGCGTGCCTCTGACTGAACTGCTTTGATCTTTCTTTAATCTGACCGTGTGGGAATCCCAAACACTCAAGCAGTGCTCAGGAATGGTTCACACTAGTGTTCGATACATAGTCTCATTTACAGATGAGCTACACTCCCTCAAGCAGCACACCATTAATATTGTATGTGAGCATTATAAGATTTTCTTTCCTACTCACATGCACTAACTTACATTTTTCTACAGTTACAGCAAGCTGCTATTCATCACAAAAAATAGAAATTCTGTCTAAGTCATCATGTATCCTTATACAGTCATTCAGTGGTGACACTTTCCTGTACACTAAAGTGTAATGGGTTGTTGTAGGAAGGTGTGCGTGAATGGCTCACTGCTGGAGGTGGATGGAGGTGCTGATGGCGTAGGGAGCCAATCTGTTGACAAAACTCGTTATTAACAATCATACATGTAATGTATATCAGTGCATTGTGGCAGTGTGAAGACAGTAGATGGTAGATAGTGATGAGCCAGGTGGCAGCCATGGCTAGGCAGCCAAGCCTAGCATTACTATCCAGGTGATGAACACAGCCAACAGCCATTGTTGGATTGTGCAGAATTCACAGCTTGGCATGGATCATGGACGCAGCAGCAGGCTCTGGTAACCCAGGGCTGAGGCAGTCAGATGGCTGGCCTGGAGATGGCATCATAAGTATGGCGATGAACGGCATGGGCTGTACATCATAGAAAGGCCCAGCGTTGATGGGATGGGATGGACCTGTGCGTTTATTTATCATGGCCCACTGCTGAGTTAGCAGAGCCATATTCCTGTGTCCCAGGGAAACTTATGGAGCAGAGGTTCATGACTGGGGTCTGGTTGTTATTAATGTGGCAGTCAGTCAAGCTGCCATAGCTTCCCAAAGGCTGTTCCACACCCACGTCGTTGGCTATGGGTGTGGTGGCATGGAGGTGTCGCCATTGCTGAAATGCAGTGTCGTCAGGGTGATATCTGGCAGGTTGACTGTGGAGTGACCTGGTTACACTTCAGCACTGATTTCCACCATACAAGGGCTTTAGGCCACAACATTACATCCATTCTGACATCAATCAAGTACTCTGGATTACTGATCAAGAATCTGGCTGCAACAGACATTACTGCATGAAATTGAAACAAAACACTTTTTTCATAACTTTTCGCCTTTGCTTATCCTTCTAACCATTTTATATTACATTATGTACACTACCTCATTCTTGTGATGCCTAAATAAGGGTTTTATAGGTCCACCATTATTTTTCCTCTTCTTCACAATATAACTTCACTAACTGTGGTAGAGTCACTTCTTGAAGGGTGCTGGCACGACTGGTATGCACCCACAGATTGAAGGAAGGTAAGGGTGGGAGTTAGGTGGTTCCCTATCTAAGATGACAGTATGCAATAATTATTATTATCAGAATTATGCAGGCAGATGTGCTATTGCCTATGGCAATGAGTCAATGGTGGTGTTTGGTCTGATATTTCTTCACATGACTGAGGAAGTATTCCATCATCATGCAACCATTTTGTGCTACTGTCATCTGGTCCAAAGAAGCAAAAAAGGTTCAGGTTCAGCATTTCATTTAAGCAGGTTAGCACTTCCTTGGGCAAGATTCAAATGGTCAATAGGTTAATTGGTATTTAGGGTGGTGGTTCCAGTAATGGTGGCAGGTAACCAGGAAGTAGGTGTGAGATGTCACATAATGTACCATTTATCATCAATCCCTGCCCCTCCAGTTTTATTCATTGAGCACCACTAATATGACCACGTTCATAGCAGATGCTAACAATAACTTTTGAGAATAGCCATTGTGAGCTTGTTTTTAGAATAATTTGGTTTCCCTTGTAATAACTTCCCTGGTGCAATTGGCTGCATGCTTTTTGGAGAGAAACAATGTGCAGCCACATGACTCAGAGACTGTGTGTATTCTTTTTGTGAGGCAGATAGTGACTTGTCTGGCTCACACTGCAGTAACTCTGCAGTGGAGAGTAGCACTTCTTCAAATCCCTCATCTTAAATGATACACACACACACACACACACACACACACACACACATCACACACACACCACACACATCACACACACATGTTTACTGTAAACTACTTGTTGGTACTAGTATGCACAATTACTTTTACATGAACCACATAATTTACAAAACAATAATAAGTTACAGATGCTAAGGTTGTACTAACACTGCAAATAAAATGTTACCTGAAAATTATTTTAACCTGGCACGAGGTAAGTAACGCCACACACTTTTTCCTCGGCCAATTTCAGTTGAAAAAAATGCAGTTTTTGTTGTGAGACATTTTGTGATATTTCTGCTTGAGCCTCTACAGTTTCATGAAATTCTGATACGTGGCAGAGTTATATGTAGTCCTCAAAATGGTGCCTACAATGAGACACATTCCAAGCAGAGAGCTGTCATTAAGTTCCTATAGGTGGAAAACTAGAGCATCTCAGATATTCATAGGTACTTGTAGAATGTCTAGAGAAACTTGATACTGAAAAAAAGCATGGTGAGTCACTGGGCAAGGCAACTGTCATCATCTTAATAAGGTTGCAGAAACCTGTCTAATCTCTCACATGCCAGCCATCTGCACTATGATGTGACTCCTGCAATGTTGGAACTTGTAGACAGTCTCATTCAAGGTGACTGACAGATCACAATCAAACACTTTGCTGCTCAACTGGACACCTGTGTTGGTAGTGCTGACATATTGTCCACTAGTTGGGGTACTCAAAGGTGTGTGCCCACTGCTTTCCTCACCGCCTAAAGATCGATGAAAGACCATCTGTGCAGAGTTGCTTGTGCATTATGAGGCTGACCACAACAATTTTTTGTTGGACATCACCACAGATGATGAAATATGTGTTCATCACTTTGAACTGGAAATAAAATGGCATTCCATGAAGTAGCATCACACCGCCTCTCTCCTACAAAAAAGTTCAAAGTTGCACCAACTGGTAAAGTCACTGGGACAATCATCTGGGACTCGTAATGGGATATTCTGTTTGATGTCCTTCCCTATAATGCAGTGATCAACTTGGAAGTGTGTTGTGCTACCCTCAGGAAATTGAAGAAACGACTTCAGTGTGTCTGTCGCCACAAAATTGCAAACAAACTCCTCTTTCTCCATGACAATGCAAGGCCTCACACAGGTCTTCACATCCAAGACGAGCTCACAAAAATTTTTTTGCACAGTTCTTCCTCATCCACTCTACATACCTTCTGACTTCCATCTGTTTGGCCAAATGAAGGAGGAACTCTACAGGAAGCAGTACATGGTTGACTGGCAGCTTATTGATACAGTAAGATATTGGCTCCAACATCAAGAAGTAGAGTGGTACCATGTAGACATACAGATCCTTCCAGTAAAGTGACATAAGGCCATCACTCTGAATGGAGATTATGTTGAAAAAAAGGGTTTTGGAACCAAAGGAGTATGGAATAATATGGTGTATTGGAATCCTGATTAAAACCCATATGCTCCCAGAAAAAAAAGTGTTGCAATACTTACTGAACATCCCTCATACCCAAACAAGAATGTTTCACTTTATCCTCTCTCATAAAAGCAACTCAGATATTGATGTAATCATAATACATACTTACAAATATTATAAAACACAAAAGATTAGCTTGCAAGGTAACCATGTGGTTTTAAGGCATATGGATGTTAAGGAAAAATTGTAGGTACATCCTGCTTTACTTGTTTGGTTTTACCTTTCTTTCTCTTATTTCTCCAACCACTCCCTTCTCCCTTCAGAAGGAGCTGTCAGTAATTTAGGCAGTGCTTCCAATTCATCCTGAAATGGACAAATTCTTTCCATACACACAACTGTGCTTCAGATTGGAAGTAGCAGCTTGACATTAACTGGAGACATCATCTCAACTGCCTGTCCTTGGTAATACGAAAATTTGTTTAGCTTTTCCTTTCAGCAAGTAAAGATCAGGCACTACCCACTGCCCAACATGGTACTTCAGCAATTTT
The DNA here is from genome assembly GCF_023864345.2 of Schistocerca serialis cubense. Lineage (NCBI taxonomy): Eukaryota > Metazoa > Arthropoda > Insecta > Orthoptera > Acrididae > Schistocerca > Schistocerca serialis. The sequence continues at coordinate 138,414,250 of NC_064638.1, read as the reverse complement.
GCCTTTTTGTTGGGGGGTGCCTTCCTGTCTTTCAAGAGCCTTTTTATTCATCTTTTTAACTTGTAATGAGATATACTTTAACCATTTAGTAAAATCATGAGTGAAGGATATATCTCTTCTCAGAGTTGGTTATCCTAATTTGAAAGGTGAGGGCATTTTTTGAACAAAAGCAACATCACAGGGGGATAAGCCAGTGTTTTCATGGATTTTCAAGTCATATGTGACTGGATGAATTGTTGAAGGGTACCCAATTATCATGGCTACTATTTATGTGATAACTTAACATTTTTTCACTGACCTGTGAATTCTTTAAGTTCTTCCATACACTTGTGGGTGTAATGCAATAGTTCACAACTTCTTTATGCATAATAGTCAGCATAAATGTTTCAATAACTCATTGTCAACCATAAATTTAGTGCCTTGGTCAGTTACTTCAGTCACTGTTGTTCTGAATTTCAGTACCTATTTATTAACCATAGCCTGTACCACTTTTTATGCCTCTTGATATGTTGTAGCGATCATGGCCAAGTAGTGTGAGAAATGATCAGTTATAGTTAGCACATGTTGATTCTCTGCTGCTGTTTGTGTGAACAGGCAGAGATATCCATTCCAATGATTTAGAATGGTCTCTCCCCCTCATGTAACCTTTGTAATGGGATTTGCTGATGACTCATCTCAGTTCTTTGAGCACAATGAAAGTAGTTCTTTTTGTAATGCTCTACATTTTGTTTCATTTTGGGCCACAAGAAATTTTTTACAATATGGAACTCTGTGGCTCATTTCCACTATGTCCTGCTAATATGGACATGACAGCCTGCTTCAATACTCTTTTGGAAGCTTGTCAGTACAAATAGGCAAGTATTGTACCATGTTTGTCTGTGCAGCACACCATCATCAGAGCTGAGTTGTGTTTGCCTCATGAAATGCTGACAAATCAGGTCAGCGACTTAGGTCCTGCACCATTCTTCCACACTCACTCCAACATATTCTGTAGTGCATACTTTGCAGCTAAGTCCATCCGCATTACCATGACACTTCCTGGATGGTGCTTATCTGTAAAGCCCAGCAGGCCAAACAACTTCTTGGATCTTTTAGCCCCAGAAGCCATTTTAGTGTTCCATGATCCATTATGAACTTAAAATGTTATCCATACTGATAACAATGGGTATAAGTAATGCAAAAACCTAGCACAAGCATTTCTATTTCAGTAGTTGAATAGTTTTTTCCTTCCTTATTGTGCTGTCTAGAAGCATACGCTATTAGATGTCCATTTGTGTTCATTTCTTGACTTAAAACATGGCCTACAGCATGGCTACTCAAGTTTTAGGACAATATGAACTGTTTTCAATAGTGAGAAAAAGCAGGATGGGACTGTTAGTTAATAATTTTTGCAGTCACTCAAATGCTATTTCATAGTCTGGAGTCCAGTGAAACATTTTACTCTCTTCTTTAAGAAATGCGCGAGGTATCTTGCTGACTCTAAAAATTCTGGGATTGCATCTTCTATAAAAATTGACAATTCCAAGACATGATTGTAACTTACACAACCTTCCATTTACATAGCCAGCTAGATAAATGTCTGGTACTTATTTTTCACAGGGCTGTCCCCTAGTCATACTTACTGGGAGCATTGTGCAGTGGTCAGAACACCCTATGTCCCATTTAATGGAGGTGCTTCCACAAATCTGCAGACATTTCGGAATGAATTGTCCCATCTTTTTGTATTTTTGACATTGTGGATCTTTACAAACCACTTAAAGTGCCCTAGAGAGCCACATTAATAACATATGACATCTGTATTAAAATCTACTTGCTTCTCCCTTGGCCTAGCCACTGAGTCAACTTTAGACAAAGCTGCTGCAGTTGCTACTGGTTCATCTGAGGTTTTCTGGATATCCACGCTCACTTTCACAACATCTAAGCCAGTAGGCTGCAAAACAGCCTTATTGGCAGGATCATAATTCATCAAATTCATACATATTAACATTGATTTTCTCGATACAGTATATAAAATTTTCCACTTATTGCCTCTGTTTTTGTACTATACCATTGAGTTGTTCATAATAATACCTAAAAGTGTTCTCTATTCTGTAATGATCTACTAATCCTTCCAGAAATTCCATGAAAGACTGAGCATCCCACAACATCTTGCAGCACATTACATGTATTCTGCCATCCCCCCATAATTTTAACCCTTTGTTGCCTGACGGTACTTAAAAGTACCAGTAAGTTTTGACTCTCATTATTTTGTCGTGGTGCAGTTTCGTGATCTGAGAGCCTGTCGGTACGTAACAGTAATTCTGCTCTACTGTTTCATAGATGTTATTGTGAATACATAGACCTCTCTGGCGGTCAGAGCTGGAAATTGTTTTTCGCGCGCTGCTGTGAAAACAGAAGATTGTATGTGCTTGTTTCCATGGTGTTGCCTGAATATATTCGCAATTTATTGAAACTTCCGTTGAGTTTTCCATTGTACGTACTGTTTTTTTATAACAGTTTGAAGCATTACATTACAAGTGAATGAGATAAAGAGGAAAATATAAGGCGGACTTATTAGTACCGTCAGGTTGTGCGAACACTTTATTGTAGCAACAACGCGTTACCTCTCACTAGTTGTTCTGTCCACTTTTTCTCACACAGAAATCTGTAAATACATTTCCCTGTGGAACAATTAGAACAAACAAGAAAGGTTTGCCAGGGAATTTACCTAAAGAAAAATGTCTAAATCAAATCACAGAGAGTCATCTTTAGACCTAACAGTATTTCAATGGAAGGAAAATAAAGTAGTGTATTTTGCGTCAAACTTCCATGGCACTGAACAGAGCATAGTGACAAGAAAACAGAAAGATGGAACTAGTATGACTATACAATGTCCAGTTATTGTATGCGATTACAATAAAAACATGGGTGGTGTGGATCATGCACACAGATTACGTTCAACTTATGGTCTTGACAAGCGATCAAGGAAATGGTGGCACCGTCTCTTCTGGGGAGCAATAGAAATCGCTTTTGTCAATGCTTACATCATTTTCAGTGATCTGCATGGGGCACTGCCACTGCTGGAATTCAGGCGTGCTGTGGCACTAGGGCTAATGAATGAACAGCAAGTGCCAAATCTCAAAAAGAGAAATTCTGGTAAAGATGAAATAACTCTCCCAAAGAGAAGGAAGGATAACTTTTCTGTTCCGAAGGATGTACGACTTGGCAACCGAGGAAGCCATTTTGTAGTGTTCAGTTGTAAAAGAGGACGATGTGAAATGTGTGCGAAAAATAAAATTCAGTCGAGACCACATTCACAATGTAGTACATGTAAAGTATATTTGTGCTGCAGTGAGAAAAAGAACTGTTTCCTACAATTTCATGAGGTATCACTAAATATGTGATATGTATATACTGTCAAAAATGTATAGCTAAGTTACTATGTATTGTGAAGTTGCTCTAGAATAAATCTATGTGAAATTTAAAAAAAATCAGAAATATCTTATTTCTGTTAATTAATTTTCTAATGTAAAAATATTTAATATTTATGTGGAATAAAGTACAAGTTATAAAAATTGGAGCATTTTTCTGCGCATGTTGTGATTCTGTCCATGGAGTCTGACGGTACTTCTGAGTACCAGGAGAGAAAAAAGTTGCAAAAAAGAAAAGAAAATTTTACAAAAACTCCTACCGTCATTTGAGGCCACAATAGCATAAATTCTGCATAGAAAATGTTAAAAAGTAATTTTTTTCTTATGTCAGGAAACAAAGGGTTAAATGAGCCACATCAGCAGACAGCCCTGTGAAAAATAAGTACCAGACATTTAATACTGCTCACTACTCCATTTCCCTTACATTGCACCTGTACACAAACTATCAAAAAAGACAGAAACATTTTTCCAACCTTACACAAAAATGTGACCACCACAGTGAAGCAGTATGAGCATCTAAGGTATGTGGAGACATGCTAGACATTGGCTATTCCATTTTTTCACACTTCAAATGATCTATTTCCTTATGCAATGCCTCATTATCAGCTCAGACTTTAGCTACTTTAGCTACTCATCCAGAAAATGCTGAGCTTCCCCCTAGGTTGTTACTTTCTCACTGACAGACATTTTCACCTATTCCTACAACTACAGGTGTACAATAATACAAACAGAAAAGAAAGGAAAGGGGAAAAACACAACCTGACTAGCCCAAACAAAACTTAAGGTTGGCACTTATTTGAAAACTTGCACTGATTGTCACTGCTGCTGCATGCTCTTCATTTCTGCTCTTTGCTAGTGCCATATAACGGGCTCCAACAGTTATTCTGACACCAAGTGTAACATGTTGTTATGTGATTGTGTAAGTGAGCAGTTCCCTGCTGGAGGCTGATGGAGCTGCCAACAATGTAGGCAACCAGTCTGTTCCCAAAACTCTTTATTAACAACTAAACAAACAATATAGATCACTGCATCGGTGGTGGACAGACAGTAGACAGGAGACAGTCAGTGATGATGAGTCGGGTGGCAGTTAGGTCTAGCCAGGTAAGCAGAGCAGTACTACCCAGTCAATGAACATAGAACTATCAGCTTGTGAGCAGCAGTGGGTAGTGGCCTTGGTGAGGTTGTGTGGCTGGGCCTGTATAGTGGAGGTGGAGGCAGGCACTAGAAACATCTGGACAGAGGCAGTCAGATGGTGGACACTGCTTCAGTACCCAGTAAACACAGTGGTGTCATAAGTACGGCGATGACTGGCATGGGGTGTACATCATAAGAGGGCCTGGCAGTGTTGATGAGAGTGGGCTGCATCTGGTCCCACCACTGAGTTTGCAGAATGCTGTGTTTCTGTGTCACTTGAAAACTTCTGTAGTGGAGGCTGATGACCAGGCTCCAGGCATTGTTAAAGTGAAAGTCAGTGAAGATGCCAAATCTTCCTGAAGGTTGTTTCCCAGGTCACTGGCCACGGCCATGGCTGTATGGAAGTGTTACCATCTGCTGAATTGCAGTATTGGCAGGGGCAATGTCCAGTGGGCTATCTGTGGTTGTGACCTGCTTATGATTCCGTGCTGGTTACCACACTTGTAGGGTTTGGACCACTACAGCAGCATCCCCACTGAACAGTCACAGATTGCTGCCCACGCTGTTTGTTAGGCCATTTTTGTGTATAAGAACAACAGGATCCTATCACACTTTCCTGTGGTACTCCTGAAGGTAGCCCTGTCTCTGATGAACCCTTGCTGTCCAGGTTAATGAATTGGTTTCTATTACCTAAGAAGTCACTGAATCATTCGTATATCTGTAAACCTATTCCACATGCTTGGACCTTCATTAACAGTCTGCTGTGGGGCCTGTGTCCAATGCTTTCTGGAAATCTAAGAATATGGAATCTATCTATTGCTCTTCATCTGTGGTTCACTGTATATCATGTGAGAAAAGAACAAGCTGAATTTTGCATGAAAGATGCTGTCTAAATCTTTACAGATTTGTTGATATAAGCTTGTCTACCTCAAGAAAATTCATTATATTCAAACTTAGTATAAGTTTAAGAATTATACAGCAAACATGTTTTAAGGATTTTGGTCTGTAATTTTGTGGGTATATTCTTTTACCCTTGTTATATACTCGAGTCACTTGTGCTGTTTTCCTGTTTCTTCAAATTAATTTCAAGACTCTTGATTAGTGTTGCAGGGAATGTTAATAACAAGAAATGCTATGTTAATGTTGTGCAAATTAATAGATCCTTTTGTCACTGCATGGTAGAGCAACTTATTATCTGCAAATGAAAAGCACAAAATTACAAATGTTTTGCAGTATTAATGTACATATGGACTGATGGGGAAAAAATCCCAACACTGAGAAATGATTTATGTAGGGTAATGAAATTTTAGGAATGTGTTTACCAAGGTAACATATTTAAGTGATTAGCACTGTAAGTTCACAGGTTAATGTAAGCATGAAAAAAGCCAATGAAAGTGTGAAATGCTGGTACATTACTAGCTTATGTAATTGTCAGAATGTTAAACACAATCATGTGAATGTGTGTGCATCATGATTGTGTCGTACAGATACTGTATGTCAGTTTGTGGGTTGGAGTTCCATGCTTGTTGCATTTAGTTGGTTAATACTGGGACAGTTAATGCTGGTTGTGGATGACACTGGAGTTGTTGTCCAATGATGTTCCATGCATGCTTGATTGGAGACAGATCTAGTGATCGAGCAGGCTGAGGAAACATGTTGACATTCTGTAGAGCATGTTGGGCTAAAACAGCAGTATGGAGAGCAAGTGTTATCCTGTCAGAAAACACTCCCTGGAATGCTGTTCATGAATAGTAGCACACTAGGCCAAATCAGCAGACAGATGTACAAATTTTCAGTTAGGGTGCATGGGACAACCAAGAGAGTGCTCCTGCTGTCATATAAAACTGCACTCTAGAGCATAACTCCAGTTGTAGATACAGTATGTCTAGGCCACACACAGATTGGTTTCATGTGTTCAACTGGCCTCCTTCTAACCAACACACAGTCATCACTGGCACTGAGGCAGGACTAGCTTTCATCAGCAAACACAACAGACCTCCTCTCCACCCTCCAATGAGCTCTTGCTTGACCCACTGAAGTAAAAAACAGTAGTCATATAGGGTCAGTGGATTGCACACTACAGGGCAGCTGGCTCAGAAATGTCTTTGAAGTAACTGATTTGCAACAGTTCATTGCGTCACTGTGGTGCCAACTGCTATTTAAATTGCTGCTGCAGATGCAGTATGTGCCACAGCCATACACTGATAGAGCCAAGTAGCTGTCCGGAGGCTGGTCTTCTTGCAACTGTTTCTTCCCATGACCACTGCTGTCAGCAATCATGTATAGTGGCCACATTTTTGCCAACTCTTCCTGCAATATTGTGGAAGGAACATCCAGCTTCTTGTAGCCCTATTACATGACCTTGTTCAAATTCAGTGCACTGTAGCATCTTCAGTGCCTTAAAGACATTCTTGACTAACACCAACCCACCACATCCCACCTCAAAGTCATTACAGTGCGTATTTAAAGAAAACCTAATTTACATCCTCAAGGTGGCTCTACTAGTGCTACTCACATGCAGCTGATGTGAAATTTGATAAACGTCAACTTTCAGAGGTAGAAACATGCCTACCAATTTTCATTTCTATCACACAACTCCTTATTAGTTTCGGTTTTTTTTCCCATTAGTGTAGTTAACTGATGTTTTGCTAACAAAACCCCCATCAGATAGTTTGTTATTGTCTGGTGATGGCCTTAGAGATAAAAAACTGGTTAACTATATAAATCAACACTGTATAACATCCACATTTTTGTGCTTTTCATATACAAATATTTTAATAACTCTTTTAATGTTTGTTTACATCAGTTGTTATTTCACCATGGCATAACATGTGTACAGCTAAACATTCTTTCTCTCTAAAAATTAGCTGTTGTAAATTCTGTTAAAATTCAATGTATGAGTTTGTTATTTATTGTAAAAATTGCATCAATAATGTATAATGTTATTAATGGAGGACAAAGGATAGAACAAGAGATCTTCCTGAATAGATCTTTTACTTTAAAAAATGATGATTGTAAACTAAAGATGAAGCTGTACCAACCATTTTAAGTCAAGCCATAACTGAAACCTTAAGCAAAAAAACTGGAACTGCTAACAATAACTGACATAAGGAAACACATTACCTGAAAAATTATGCCAATAATGTTGAATGACATGTCTCAACAGCTCCATTGTCTTCAGGACTGCAAGAATTCTGCAGAAAATACTATATACTCCAGATGGAAACCAAAACCTGAAGACACATTTAGGGAAAACCAAACATCTAATAACCATCAGTTTAAAAAAAAATTAGAATTGTACTTCTGTCTGCCTATGAAGTATCATCTCAGCTATGTGACTGAGTTCATGATTTCCTGTCACAAAGGTCACAGTTCATATTAACTGGCAACAAGTCAGCTAGAGAAACTGAAGTTATATTTGAGGGTTTCCTTATGGAAGTTTTAAAGGCCCTCCAGAGTTCTTAATCTGTATAAGTGATTTAGGAGACAATCTGAGCAGACTTCGTCAACTGTTTGCAGATGATGCTGTCATTTACTGTTTAGTAAAGTCATCAGAGGATCAAAATTAATATCACAATGATTTATAAAGTCATCAGGGGATCAAAATTAATATCACAATGATTTATACACAATACCTGCATGACTCAAAAAGTGATTACCATGTCCTCCACAAGAGTACTCCACTAAATTTCAGTTACATGATAAATTATACAAACTTAAAGATGTCAATTCAACTAAGGAGATAGGAATTACAATTACAAACAAAATAAATTGTAACCATCACATGGAAAATGTTATTAAGAAGGTGAACCAAGGACAGCATTTTATTGACAGAATGTTTAGATGATACACTAAATCTAATAAAGAGACTGCCTGCACTATGATTTCCTGCCCTCTTCTACAGTATTGCTGTCTGGTATCAGATTCTTACTAGATAGACTTGAAGGAAAATATTGATAAAGTTCAAAGATGGGCAGGTTGTTTCTTATTATTGTGAAATACAGGAGAGAGTGTCACAGATATGATAAGTGAGATAGGATGGCAATCATTAAAATGGATTCATTTCTGTTGTGCCAATATCTTTTCACAAAACTACAATCATCAACTTTGTCCTCTGGATGCCAAAACATTTTGTTGATTCCTGCTACATAAGGGAAAAATGAAAATCATGATAAAATAAGAGAAATCAGGGCAAGTGCTCGCCCAACAGAGCTACACAAGCACAACTCACAAGCCATTGTCACAGCTTTACTTCGGCCACTATCTTATCTCCAACCATACAAACTTCACAGCAGCTCTCCTACAAAACTTGTGGAACTAGCACAAAAAAGATAGTCTCGAGACATGCCTTAGCCACAACCTGGGGGTTATTTCCAGGATGAATTCTTCACTCTTCAGTGGAGTGTGTGCTGGTATGAAATTTTCTGGCAGATCAAAACTGTTTAACAGATTGGGTCTCAAACAGACCTTTTTCCATTCATGGGCAAGTGCCCTACATCCCCCAGGCTCTGGCTATGCCATTTCTTCACAATATCCTTTCTTCCAAGACTGCTAGTCCTGCAAGTTTTGCAGGAGAATTTATGTGAAATCTGGAAGCTAGAAGATAAAGTACTAGTGGAACTAAACCTGTGAGGATGGGTCATGAGGCATACTTGGATAGCTCAGTTCGTAGAGCACTTGCCCATGAATGGCAAAGGTCCCTGGGTAGAGGCTCAGTCTGTCACACAATTTTAGTCTGCCAGGTGGTTTCATAACAGTGCACACTCCATTGCAGAGTGAAACATTCATTATGGAAACCCCCCAGACCATGGCTAAGCTTTGTTTCTGCAATATCCTTTCTTTTAGGTGTGCTAGTCCCACATGTTCTACAGAACTTACATGAAATTTGGAAGGTAGGAGCTGAGGTACTGACAAAATTAAAGCTATGAGGATGGGTTGTGAGTCATACTTGGATAGCTCAGCCACTAGAACACTTGTCTGCAAATCTCAAAGTTACAGAGTTCACGTCGTGCTCTGGCACACAGTTTTAATCTGTCAGAAAGTTTCATTCTGAAAGTTGTTCTATGAATCCTCTGTCAAGCACATAGCTGTGAATTGCATGTAGATATGAATAATCATTCAGAAAATTTAAAATCAGGATGTGTAAGGCTAAAAGGATACAAACAGATTTATCATTTAAGGAATGCAAATTGTCTTCTATATACTTCTGCCAGATTCTACTGACAGGATATTGTTGTTTTTATCTTATTCTTTATAGTGAATAATGGACAGGACCTCTTATTGTGGGATTACCTTGTTAATAGCTATAACAAAGTTATGTTTGTAACACTATCTTGGTATGACTCTGTTCTCTTGTTCAAAGCATTCAGGAAGGATATCATATCTAAAGTAATGTGGTGAGGAGAATGACCAAAGTATACAATCAACATATTCTGCTTCAATCATCATTTATATACTCCAAGCAGAAATGCATAAGCCTGGCCCCCTCATCCAAGTCATGAGAGATGGGTGACAAGATGAAGTAAAGGATTTCCTTGAGGAGGGAGGTACAGTGGGATTCCTGTGTGTCCTGTTGCTGCTATGGTAGCTCTGGAGAACCTAAAGGAACTCAGAAAAGTGACAGTTGATGAGGTTCTGCTTAAGACTTTAATGACAGAAACAACAGAAGATATCATCTCTGGAAAAGAGGACATTTTAACTGCAACTGTATGGAGAAAAGGCATCTTCAAATGTTAGGGTAATAAACCCTGACGCATAATAATAAAAGCTTGAAGAGTTAAAGATGGCAGCCACACCAGAAGGTTTAACCTATGAAGTACCAGTAACACTGTCAGGGCACCTACTGGCAATTGTCATGATAAGCCTCAGATATCAGGACTGATAACAACAATGATAACTGAAAATGGAAAAAGGAGAAGGGTATTGGTATAAAATGTCATCTTGAAACTGTGACATTAATAGTAATCAGTAAAACAAGTAAGACTGAAGATATGTTAAGAATACTGCTATAATAATAGAAACAAGAAAGAAACTGAAAGGATTTAAAGACATAGGAGAATATTTCATCATATATAGTGGCGTATCACAAGAAGTTCGAGTCTCAGCAAGAGTAGTAATCTTAATAAATGATAAATAGAAAGATATGACACACTCACACACATGATGAATGAAATGCACATGGGTGAATAAATACACATGTGTGAATGAACAGGTAATATCCATAATATTTAAAGTAGGAGAACATATCTACTCCACAGAACAAGGACAGAAGGAAGTTACAGAAAATTTCTATGAAATGCTGGAAGAAACAGTAAACACTACAAACAAAAATGAGTACATCATTGGTGAAGACATGAATGGAAGAGTAGGAAATATCATAATAGATAACATTATGGAAAATAATGCAGAAAAGGCTATAAATAAAAATGGGCAACTCCTGAGATATTTTGCATGTTTCAATAACTTCCATATTATTAATATATGCTGATCAGGTGGAACATTATGACCACTGACCTACAATCAATATAAACCCATCCAGGTGGCAGCAGAATCACCTGGGGAGAGATGACGTAGTCAGATACACACATGGTGCATGTACCATGGTGCATGTATACCATTTTGGAAACTGCATGACTTGTTTTATTTTCAACATGTGGAAAAACCAAGGTGAAACGTCCAGACATGGGATTGGGCAGCCATCCCTCATTACAGATGTTGGACATTATAGGCTGGTCGGACTGATAAAACAGGGCAGGTGGTGAACTGTGGCAGAACTAACATCAGACTTTAATGTTGGGCAGAGTACAAGTGTGTCTGAACACACAGTGCATCGAACACTCCTATGATGGACCTCCACAGCTGATGACCATGCATGTGTCAATGTTAACACCACAACATTGGCAGCTCCAACTAAACTGGGCATGTGACCATTGGCAATGAACACTGGTGGAACACTGGTGCAGTGACAGAATGTTGCATGGTCTGATGAATCCTGATACCTTCTTCATCATGCTGGTGGGAGGGCAAGAATCCATTGTCTTTCAGGGGAACAGCTCCTTGACACCTGTACTGCAGGATGGAGACAAGCTGGCAGCGGTTCCATTCTGCTCTGTGTAATATCCACATGGACATCTATGCGTCCAGTGGAGTTTGTGCAAGGCATCATAATTGTCAAGGAGTATAGTACACTTGTTACAGACCACGTACACCCTTTCATGATGATCACATTTCCTGACGGCAGTAGCATTTTTCAGCAAGATAATGCACCGTGTTACAAAGCCAGGAGTGTAATAAGAGTGATTTGAGGAACACAGTAACAAGTTCCAATTGATGTCTGGCTCCCCAGCTTTCTAGATCTGAACCACATCTTGAATGTGATAGAATGCAGCCTCAGAGCTCATCGCCACCCTACTGGAATTAGGTGACTTGTGTATGCAGACGTGGTGCAGTTCTCTCCAGTGACATACCAAAGCCTCATTACTTCCATGCCATATGTGTCACTACTGTTATCCATGCAAAAAATGGACATCCCAGCTATTAGATAGGTGGTCATAATGTTTTGGCTGATCAGCATTTGTTTCAAGCATAAAGAAATATACTAAACGACATGGGCAGAGAGAGGATGGCAACCAATAGTAGATTACTTTCTGGTAAATCAAAAAACAATATTTGTGCAACAGGCAGATGCCTGACATAAGAAAGAAGGAGAGATATATACACATAGTATGAAGCATTAAATGTTATAACACAAAATGCAGTTATTGTATCCCTCCCACCTGGGGCAAACTCCAAGTTGGTGTCCTGGTAAGTCCTCTCTGCTTCAGATCAGTGAGAATGACACTTAAATAAACTGTGTCCTTTGGCCAATTCATAAATGCTTTGCAGTTCTTCTTTTCCACACATATTGTGTCAAGACAGTCTCCTAGATAAGGAAAATGTCTCTGATTCTGATCTCCTGGTTCTGTCAGGGTTTCATAGTTGAGGAAAGCTTCTAAGGATCAACCAGTAGTCTGTACTCAACAGCTTTCAGAATCCATTTCATAGTCTTACTGTAGTCTTCCTCTGTTATGCCACTGTGCATTTCTCAATGGTAAAGCAGTAAGTCTGTCCTCAACCCAGGAAGAGCAGGACTGTGAAACTTTATCATTAGTCTAGGAGACAGATCTTCAGTTGGAGCAGCTTCAGTGCTCATAAGCACTATCTGAAATTCCTCTACATCCAAGATACCTCACCTGAGTGCATTAAAAAATAATGTGGGGAAACATGTTGGACACCTTATTTATTGTTTTTTTTCTTTTTTGCATTGTTAACAAGAGTATACATGTGCCTTGGTGGCACCAATGTGCTCAAGGTGATACGTTGTTATATGCCTTATCTAGAAGACTTGCTTTGTTGTGCTCCACAATGTTTGTTGTTTTTAGTGGGATAAACTAATGATACAGTGCTTTGGGATGTTGTGTAGAAGGTGGCATAAAATCAGCTAGGTGCAAGACCCAAGCATTTAGTATGTTTACTTACATGTATTTCCATTTAGAAGTTGAATTCATATCCATTGTGTCTATGTACAGTCACATGTCTCAGATAAATTTGTTTCAAAAAACAAGATCCTTAAACTTCACATAAAATTTTAACAAACTTTTTGTATTGACTGTATCATAGCTTGTGCATATCTTATGATATGTTGATATTGTATGTTTTCAAACATTGTGTGCCACAAAAAACTTATTTAATGCTGTAATATCTATAGTAATCTACCAAGATTGATGACTGTGTTTTGGCTGCACATTAGGGTTTTTTTTATATTTGGCAACTCAGCAACCTTCACAGATGAAGCTACTAAAATCCTAGTGATCAGTTGCCAAATCATTCACTACAAGGTGTCAGAGATTGAAGCATTCCTAAGTTGATGTGGAACTTATATAACATTAGGTACAGAAAGCTGGTAAAAACCTAAAATTAATGGCAGTGAGGTTTAAGAGATAAATCAAAGCATATGTTGAAAGGATAGACTAAAGGAAATTGATGCTGCATGTGACAAAAGTCGGTATAAACTTACAAGTGGATCTTTCTATTTACCATGGGTCACACCCCCACTGAAAACATATGTACCTTGTAGAAAAGTTTGTGGTGGATGTGGCCCTCCATATGTGTTGGTATATGTTAGTCATATAGGAAAAACATGTACCACATCTTTCTCATGATAAGATGAAAGATGTTCAGGTAAAAGCATTATTTAGGTAGAAAGTATGTAGAGAACTTCTCAATGTGCATGCCTTGTGTTTACATTATCGCAAAGATGATGAAATAAGGGTGAGAACAGGAGATTGGCAAAGCACGATGGCGACTGAGTGACTCCACATGCTGCCAAGGGGTCACTTATGCTTTGGCATCATAGCTTGTCAGTGGTTTGGACGTCAGAGAGGAAAAGGTACTACCTACAATGTTGACACCCAGAAACAACTGAAAAAAGCAGAAGAGAAATGTCTCTCTCTTCCATGATGTCATGAGATTCACTTTGAAAATATTGTTCTTGTTAAAATGAGAGCTGTTCACCCAATCTATATGAATTTTTCATAAGAGCAACAAAAACAGATGAGTTTTTTAAAAGGCAGTTATGTCAATTTGTAGCTTGAACGTTATAGAGCTGTCTTACAACCCTCTGAAAATGGAAACAAAGTCATACAGTGAGAGTTGGTGGCAGTGCATAGCAGTTCCACAGTTTCAAGAAACTATGAGAAGGTGACTGTAAGGAACTAGTTAAGGTAAAATTTCATGAGCAGCATCAGAGCAACACAACAGTGAAATATAATATGACTTCTGGGCTCATTATAGCCATCAGAAAGATTTTTTTGTTTCTTTTCACATGGTGTACAAGCTCTGCAAAGAGCACTACTGCATAATATTTTTCGAAAGAAATTTCCACCATATGACTACAAATTATTATTCATTTATGTCACACAATGTTGATTTTGATTTTATAGCTGTTCACAGGTGTAAGTTGCACTGAAAATTAATAAAGAATACAGACTGTACAGAGCAGGGCATAATGCAAAGAACAAAAAGTCATTACATATATGGGAACATTACTTACTTGTCACAAAATGGTCAACCTGCCTAAATAAGATCTCACTGTTGAAATAACATACATCTGGTCTTACAAACCATTCATTGTATTAAAAGATTTGAGTAAATTTCAAAGGCACATAATGAGTCTGACATTGTGCACAGTGAATAAACATTAATGAGCTGTATGACATTAACATTTGTTGGAATGACAGCAGAGTTTGTTATTTTCAAAAAGCTCTACATGATTGTGTTTCTCAGCTAAGGGAAAATCATTACTGCACAGTAGATGTAAAACACAGGGCTATAGGTAAAGAAATGCTAAATGAAATATGCATGGCTGCCAGAAGGGCTGTGTGTGAAGACCTGAAGTCCTCCCACAAAAGTCAAACAAAATCCGGTCATGTGTTTTGGCTATTAGTGTTATCAACATTGGTGTCCAGACATTCATGAATGACACAGAAACTGGACTTGAGGATAGCAATTCATAAGGAGTAAGGCTGAATTCAGTTTTAAAATTTCCTTACAAATGAAAACCAGAAGTATTATCTCACTCACACAACTGCACAGATGAGTGATGCAAATATTAATGACATTGAGAAAAAGCTGAAATCACTAAACCTGAACAAAGCTTCAGGGCTTAATGGAATTCCATTATATTATACACAGAATTTGCAGCTGATTTGGCCTCTCTTTTAACTATAATGTACTGTCACTCACTCAAACAAAAAACTGCCCCCAGCAGTTGTAAAAAAGCACAAATCACACTGATTTACAAGAAGGATAGCAAGAGTGATCCCCAATATGACCATTCAGTATCTTTCACATTCTTCTGTGGTGGAATCTTAGAACATATTCTGAGCCCATTTGTAGTGGCTCATATGTAAATGCTACAATTTCCAGGATGAAATGTTTGATCTGTACTGATTTTATATAAAAGGTGTTTCTTCTGTTTTAAATTCTCTGTACAGATCTCCTTTGCTTAAATATTTTCTTCAGAAGTGAAAAATATGTTTGTTGGAATGTGACGGGTTCCAGTGATAACTAAATATGGTATGACCTATTACTGGTTTATTATTATTTATTTATTTATTTATTTAGCATCCAATAGATCACACATGTGATATAGGATTTGTCATTTGATTACACGTAACACATAACAACACATACACATAATAAATGGACAAACATATACAAACAGCAAACAAATTACATACACATAGTACATAAGTAGTGTACAAGAACTTATTACCCAAAAACAAAAGCACGTGCTCATGATAAACAATTGCAGATCATGAACTACGCCTTATACACCAAACGTATTACAGATGTTTAACAGATTTTTCCTAAGTACCATAATTACGAAGTTGAAAACATAATTAAATTAGTTTGAATTTTTAAAAAAAGTAAGTACAGGTTTCAATCCACACTCTGAGACAGGTATTCATTTACACTGTAGTAGCATTTTTCCATCAAGTATTTTTTTACTTCACGCTTGTAATTATTTTTGCCTTTCAATTCTTTAATTTGAGATGGAAGTGCATTTAAAAGCTTTATTCCTAAATGGCTAACATGTTTCTGACTTCTAGTTTTTGCTACATAGGGAATGTGGAAGTCTTTACAATGTCTTGTATTGTGATCATGGTAGCTTGAGTTGGTTTGGAGATCGCAGTTATTTTTACTGATCATTTCCAGGCATTTAAAAATATATATTGATGGTATTGTAAGTAACTTTAGTTGTTTGAATAAGGGTCTACAGTGAGTTTGTGGTGGGCTGTGTGTCATGATACGAATAGCTCTTTTTTGCATAATAAAAATGTCAGTTAGTCTTGACCTGGTTTTTCCCCAAAAACTTATGCCATAGCTTGCAACTGATTGGAAATAACTAAAGTACACCGCTCTAATACATTCTTTGCTACATTCCTTGGATATTATTCTTAAGGTGAAACATGCTGAGCTAAGTTTCTGAGTAAGATATACACTGTGTTCATTCCAGTTTAAATCTTGGTCAATTCGCATTCCCAGAAATTTTGTGGTGCACACTTTTTCTATTTGTTTGCTATCCAGCATAAGGCACATATTTTTCCCTTGACACTTGCTTCCATACTGTATAAAGTTTGTTTTCTTTGTATTTAATGTCAGCTTATTTGAATAAAACCATGACTGTTATGTATGAGAGCATTTGTTCTGCTGTAGTACACAGTGATTCTTTTATATCACTAATTATGTTACTCATGTCATCTGCAAATAGTAGAATTTTGGTTGAGCTGTCTGGAGCCTGTATATCATTGATATAAATTAGAAATAACAATGGGCCCAGAATGCTGCTCTGTGGAACACCTATTTCAATTTGTTTCGGTTCAGATATGGGTATAAAATTGTGAAGATTGTTGGATGACCTCAGCTCAACAACTTGTGACCTGTTTTGCAGATAAGATTCAAACCATTTTTTAACAGTACCCCTGATGCCTATTGCTTCAAGTTTCTATACTAATATTACATGGTTCACAGTATCGAAGGCTTTGGATAAATCTAGATTAATTCCAACAACCTGTCTATTTGACTCCAAATTTCTTACTATTTCTGTTGTGTAATCCAATATGGCTGTTTCTGTACAGTGCCCTGCTTGAAAGCCATGTTGACTGTTATTTATTAGTTTATGGTTTTCTAGATATTTTGTAACCCTGATTTTCATTAATTCCTCAAGCATTTTGGAGAAGGCTGGGAGGAGAGATATAGGTCAGTAATTTTCTATTTTATGTCTGTCACCATTTTTGTATAGAGGTATCACTTTAGAGATTTTAAGTTTATCCGGAAATATCCCTTCACTAAGGGACAAGTTTGCTATGTGCGCTATAGGTTTGACAACACATGGAGCAATTTTCTTAATTATTGATACAGGTACATCATCCAACACAGAGGACATTTTGGATTTCAATCATTTAATGACTTTTAGAACTTCATGTTCATCTGTTGGGATTGCCATCATCCTGGTATTTACCATTGGAGTCGCCACTGTTGGTTGTTGCTTAAATTTACTACTTAAAGTAAGGGGAATACTTACAAAATAATTGTTTACATAGTTTTCCATGGCATCTTTTTCTATGGGAATATTTTCATTATTTTTAAGATTGATTTCCTGTTCTTTAGTTTGACCTCCAGTTTCTTTTTTTACCATTTTCCACATCATTCTGGACTTGTTACTAGCCTGCATTATTAATCTATCATTACTTAATAATTTTGCTTTTGCTACTACTTTGCGGTAAGTCTTTTTGTATGTCCTCACATACTCAACAAACTGCTGATCATGGCGTGTTTTTAACTTTAAACTTAGTAATTTCATGGTTTCACTTGACTTTTTAATTCCGTGTGTAATCCAGGTCCCTTTGGATCCAGATGATCTTTAACTCAAAAGCTTTTTTGGGAAACACATTTCAAAGTATGTCATAAAAGTGGAAGCAAATATATTATAAGCATCATTTGTGTTTGTTTGTGCCAAGACCTCTGACCAAACTGCATTTTTAAAATTATTTTTGAGCTGATTACAATTTTCAGTAGAGAAAAATCGTTTGAACTTTTTATTTTCCTCCTCCTTGGGAGTTGCAGTGAGATTAAAGGTTAGTGCACTATGATCTGATAATCCTATATTCACATTTGTAACTGCAACTTCATGTGTGACCACATTTGAGAAGATGTTATCTATTACGCTTTCACTGGAATCTGTTGTTCTAGTGGGAGCTGATATGTGGGGGAACATGTTGGAGCTTTTTAATATGTCTAAAAACTTGTTTTTTACTGGACTCTGGACCAATAGATTAATATTAAAGTCACCACAAAGAATTATGGCAGAGTTCTCATTTGAGAAAATGTTGAGCATTTCTTCCAAATTCTTAAGAAAGACTTCAGTATCTCCAGATGGTGATCTGTAAATTGCTGCAACAATTATTTTCTTCTTTAAACTATATAACTGAATGGCTACTTCCCCAAAATCCTTTTCTGTGATTAATGGTTTAGCCTCGTATCTTAACTTAAATTTAAGCTTAGGATTTAGATAAATGCGTACACCACCACCTTTGACATTTTGCCTACAGTACTGACTGGCAAGTTTATATTGGCTTAAGTTTATGCTGTTTAGTTCACTGTCCCTGCACCAATGTTCCATAACACATAAACAATCAATATGGTCACTATTTGCTGCCACCTCAAGTTCAAGGTACTCATTTTTAAGACACTGAATGTTCAGACTCATAATTTTTAGCTGATTTGAACAATCCGACTGACCTGTGACTTTACACTCTGTTGATGCATTTTCTCTTACCCTGTTACAAGATTTCATACCTTGTTGTAGATTCCTCTGCTTGCAAACATTTACCTGTTTCCCTGTTATGTGCTGTTGTTCACTGTTTTGCCCCAGCAAAAATCCTGGCTTCTCAAGGGTGGCTGCCTTCTTCTGGTGTGATGACTGCTCCTATTACCACTGCTGCTGCAGTGTGCTGTTGCAGTGAATGCCAGTGATTCTGGTTGCTTGGTTATTGATGTTGGAACTACTGCTTCTGATGTTGCTGTGACTGCTAATGATTCTGGTTGGTTGGTTTTTGATGCTGTAACTATTGCTTCTGTTGTTAGTTCTGCTGCTGCTAATGTTGGTTCAGTAGTAGGTTCCTCTGTTGCTACTGTTTTTTGGATGGTCCATTTGCGTGCTGCTGCCTGTTGCGCTGGTGTTTCTGCTACTGGAGATTTATACCATCCCATTTCAGTGGCTGTCACTTTGGAATTGCATTTAATTGCTTCCCTTATTAAGTTTCCTAACCTGGCCTTCCCATTTCTGTTAAGGTGAAGCCCATGTTTCGTAAAACATTCTCTATCAAGTGTGCTTGAGTCAATTCATTTCACATTGCTGAATAGCCTACAACTACTCTTAAGTTTCACATTAATTCTGTGAATTTCCTTATTCACACATGACCATTCACGTAAATCATGCCTGTGGGTAAAGTTCACCAGTAAAATGTTTGTATTTGACAGTGCTAGCAAAACACTCAAGAGCTGTTTATACATTTTCATAGCACTGTTTTCGTAAATGTCTTTAGCTCCAGCGCAGATTACAACACTGTCCTGCTTGTCATAGTTATATTTTACGATGTTTTTCGTCACTTCTTTGAAACCAGCACCTGGTTTAACCATGCCTGTGACTGTCTTTGATTTACTATTTACTTGTAGTTCTTAAGAAATTCCTTTGGCGTGACTGTCTCCAAAGACGTCGACTTTTGATTCTTTCTTCTTTGTCACACACGCCGGTTTTTGTTTATTTGTATTTTCACTTTGTTGCAAAACATTGTATTTGTTTTTATTGCAAAATGTGACAGATTTTATGGAGTTTGTTATTCTTTTAGTGGACAAGGGATTACCTTTTAGCGACACTTTTATCCACTCGGACGTTGTTTCACTGTCTTGCATCACTTCACTAGCGTTTTGCTTATCCTTATTGCAGGCATCACTACTATTCGAAAGAACACTATACCTGTTTTTATCTCCAATTATAATTTCATTTGCTGCCTTTGATGCCTGTCTATCGCTTCCTTTCCACTTTTCATAACTCACCAGGTTCTCGTTTTGTGGCTTAATTGTTTTATCATTTAGAATATGGTGCAACTTCTTCAGCTCACAGTTTTCATTAGTTATATGTGAAATCTCACGTCTTAGAACATCTACAACTTTTTGTAAACTTGAAATGCATTCATTTAGTTTTTCGATTTCACTTTTACAGTTTTCACAGGATTCCTTTTTTATGACAGAACAGTAACTTCTATTCACTATAAAACTTTGTAAAATTCTGTGTGACCTTTTAGCTTCCAACAAGGAAGTATGTACAGCAAAGCCCTGACAGTCTTTTTGGCATTGAAATAGTGTTGAGATAATCGTGTTGCTCCATCGCAACAAGTGGTTAATCTTTGTACAGTTTCTGGAGGGACTCCTCTTGAAAGATAATCTGAAGTGTATGACAATTTCAATAAATATTTACAAAATACTGATTTGCTTATGTTCTGATTATCTTCATTAATTGACTGTAAGAAAAACTGAAGGGAAGACTGACAACTCCCTCATGTGAATTGGTTGTTAACAGAGATGTTATAAAACAGTAATATTTTTGAGATCTTCATCTGAATGAACAGCAATCTGAAGGAAGAGAAAAAGTGACTGTAGAATTATATGAGGGGTACACTAATGGTTGTCTGCCTTACATAAGTTAATACTTGTTGAATTCTTCCAGACTCACTCAATTTTTTGTGCTCATTAAGGGTTCTCATCCAGAGCTAATGTTTCCAAGTCTCAGATTTTCTCATCAGGTGGTCCTTCTGATGTGAGGTTAATAAGAGTATAGAAGATTGTTGAAACACCTCAATAGCTTGCAATAAATCTCTCAGCAAACTTCAAGGACAACAATGTGGGCAGGAATGGTATTTATTTGCTTCATTTCTTTTGATCATTTTGGCAGCACTGGTCTTCTGCTATGGGAAGACCAAAGGGAGGACAGAATATTTGTCAGCAGGGTCAGAAAGTGAGAGATTATGTGTGTTGTATCATTATAGTATCTCACAGTATAGACAGATGACTGATGAGGCAAAGTGAAATCTTAAAGATGATGAGACTACCATGATAGTTATTTCATATACTTCTTAAATTCCTAAAGACAAGCTTGAGTGAATTGGCTGTTGTGCCTTTGGACTCAAGTTGTGTCAACTGACAAATTCAGACTGGCAATCAAAGATCTTTTGCTGCCGGTGCCAAGAAAATAATACACACATCAAAAAAAGTTTTGCATCACCTCGGTTCCGCGGGTTCTGGAACCTGTACAGAAAACTGGAACAGAGATCAACATAAACATCATTTCAGCCCTTTTTATTGCTCATGAAAACCACATGTTGCATGTTGTACCAACATACAGCAGAAGTAGCCCTTGGGCGGCCTGAGTGAGCCATGTCATTGACAGTTCCTGTCTCTCTGTATCTCCCCTGTATCCGAAGAACATCACTTTGGTTCACTCTGAGACGCCTGGACACATCCCTTGTTGAGAGCTCTTTCAGGCACAAAGTAACAATGCAGTTATGATCAAACCACAGTATTGACTGTCTAGGCATGGTTGAACTACAGAAAACACGAACTGTGTACCTCCTTCCTGGTGGAATGACTGAAACTGATTAGCTGTTGGACCCCCTCCGTCTAATAGGTGCTGTTCATGCATGGTTATTTACATCTTTGGGTGGGTTTAGTGAATCTCTGAACAGTCAAACGGACTGTGTCTGTGATACAATATCCACAGTCAATGTCTATCAGTCAACATCTATCTTCAGGAGTTCTGGGAACCGGGGTGATGCAAAACTTTTTTTGATCTGTGTATATAAGATTGCCTTTACCAGAGACTTGGAGTGTCTACAAATAATGGAACTGAGACAGTCTGTGTTTACACTGCCAACTGAAACAGAAGTCATTTGACCTCTGGAAGGCACAGGAAATTTGTGGATACAAGTGGATTTGTGCTTTTTGGATGTGCAGAGTGAACATGAGGTTCTGCCTTTCCTCATACAGACCTTAAAAGTATTGTCTTAGTTGAAGCAAAGGAAGCATCAGTTACACAGTCTCAGTATTTTGGGACAATCCAATAATTTTTACACTGTTTGAGATTTCTGAGCTGATGACCATATTGAATGCAGAACAAGTAACAAAGTTCTGACACCTATCTGATATTGGATTTAGAGGAACTTTGTTTGGACCGTATATTAAGGGCAGAATGCTTCATCATTCATGTAATCCTCTGTAGTCCTTCTGTGCTATAAGTATCTTCTCAACTTCTTCACTGAAAACTGTATTAGCTTCGACTTCTTCACTGAAAACTGTATTAGCTTCAAAATTTCTCCCTTGGAGAAACTGTGCCATTTTACACAAACTGTCCAGCAGTAAAGAATTTCTTCAGGGCAGTCATGTAGTATTTTCAGTGCTAAGACTCTGCTATATGCATTAACTTCTTCCCCCATGATTTTAATGCTTCTATTCTCCAGCCATATTCTCTGACTCTTAAAGTGAGGATGTCCAGAAATACAAACTGAATAAGAGAAATCCCTTGCAACTAAAATAGGTGTCAAGCAGTTTACTCTTGTCTAATTTGATAAAATTCTTTCTTACTTCTGACACATTTTGTTATAAAGCATCTTCAGATCTGTGGCACAAGAAATGACATAAAAATGGATGGAAACACATTTTATACAGTAACAAGATGCAGCACAAGTCTTGGTAATACATTAACTGAATTACGTATCTTAAAGGGTACACAGTATCTAGTCAACATTGAACATCCTTACTTAACATCATGCAGCCAAACTGGCTCATGTTGCACAGCCTGTTGCAAAGTAAACATGTTAAGACACCAGCTAGTGTTAGAAGCAAATGTCATACATCAAATTACAATCTGTCATTTGCCTTTTTAACTATGCACAATTTATAAATCTACCTTAAATGTATTAAAATTTACACTGAAGGGCCAAAGAAACTGGTACACATGCCTGATATTGTTAAGGGCCCCCGCAAGCACACAGAAGTGCTGTAACACAATGTGGCATGGACTCAGCTAACGTCTGAAATAGTGCTGGAGGGGATTGACACCATGAATCTTGCAGGGCTGTCTGTAAACCTGTAAGAGTACAAAGGGGTGGAGATCTCTTCTGAACAGCACGTTGCAAGGCACCCTAGATGTGATCGATAATGTTCATGTCTGGGGAGTTTGATGGTAAGTGTTGAAACTCAGAAGAGTGTTCCTGGAGCCATTCCGTAGCAATTCTGGACGTGTGGGGTGTCACAAATTTCCCAAGTCTGTCGGAATGCACAATGGACATAAATGGATGCAGCTGATCAGACAGGATGCTTACGTACGTGTCACCTGTCAAGAGTCATATCTAGACATACACCTGTCAAGAGTCATATCTAGACATATCAGGGGTCCCATATAACTCCAACTGCACACACCCCACACTATTACATAGCATCCACAAGCTTGAACGATCCTCTGCTGACATGCAGGGTCCATGGATTCATGAGGGTGTATTCACACCTGTACATGTCCATCTGCTCAATACAATTTGAAATGAGACTCATCCGACCAGGCAACATGTTTCCAGTCATCAACAGTCCAATGTCAGTGTTGACAAGCCCAGGCAAGGCATAAAGCATCAATGGTACACAAGTGGGCCTTCAGCTCCCAAACCCATGTTGATGATGTTTCATTGATTGTTCACACGCTAACACTTGTTGATGGCTGAGCATTGAAATCTGTAGCAATCTGCAGAAGGGTTGCATTTCTGTCACATTGAACAATTCCCTTCAGTTGTTGTTGGTCCCATTCTTGCAGGATCTTTTCCTGTCTGCAGCGATGTCAGAGATTTGATGTTTTACATGGTTCCTGATATTCATGGTGCACTCATGAAATGGTCATATGGGAAAATCCCCACTTCATCACTACCTTGGAGATGCTGTGTCCCATCACTCATGCGCTGATTATAAAACCACATTAACACTTACTTAAATCTTGATAACCTGCCATTTTAGCAGCAGTAACTGATCTAACAGCTGTGCCAGACACATGTTGTCTTATATGGGTGCTGCTGACCACAGCACCATATTCTTCCTATTTACATATCTCTATATCTGAATTTGCATGACTATACCAGTTTCTTTGGCACTTCAGTGTATAAACCTTATTTAAATATTACATTAAGAATCAGAATCACATGATTATTTTTACTTCGATGAGTGCTAATATGTGTCAGAACCTATGCAACATGATTCAACACTAGCTACAACATTTCAGAATAAACTGTTTAAAAAAAGTGATGGTGTTACACATGAGGAGAAGAAAGGAAACTTCATTATGATGCCAGGAGAAGGAGACAAGGATCCTTTTTTTATGACATCCTAAAGGGGAGAATTGTATGTAACAATTACTTGGTCTCACTAAATATAAAAGTAGCTGATAGCAATAGTCAGTATTAGTGACAATAATGCTCACTGTCTTGATGGTCATAGCTGCTGTACAACAACTACAGTAACATCACTGTATAGGACCTATGTATTATAATAACCCATACAAGTCATTTAGGGGGGGGGAATAAAATAAAATAAAATCAAAATGTGAGGTGTTGTTCAGAAAATATGCCAGACAATGTAACAGAGTAGTCAGCATATATCTACACATTACAATTACTATACAATGCATGCATTATAAATATCTCATCCTCAAATGACAGATGATATTCTATTTGGAGTTACATGACACCATGTACCCATGGATGCAACACCAAATGCATATAGTCTGGCATGATATTCACATGCACCACAGCACCAACTGGCAAAACTAATTCCTGAACAAAAGTGTTGCTACATGTAAAACCCACAAATGGTAACATAAACCTATGGAAGCAACACCAGTTGATAACCATGTGGGGTGACATATATGTCCACTGTCACATATAAATGAAAGTAAGTTTCTGAGCAATAAAGTTAACATGTTAAAAAATTCCACTCATAGTCCCAATTTCAATATTTAATGATACCAAAACATATACTCACAGCTTATAGAGGTTGACACATTGAGTATAGAAGAATAATTAGATCTGTATTACACAATGTAAAAAATAAAATAAAATAAAAATAAAAAATTACATAGACTGGGTCTAACATGGAAATGGCTTTCATATGACAATACGATTTGTATATGTTTTGAATAAACAAGGGAGGCAACACACATCTAACCATTGGTACAGTAGCAGTAATGAAATTACCATTATTCATCCCTGATTAGTAGGTAAACATGGTCTAAAACGATAAGAGTATAAAAGCTGAACATTAAAAATAGAAGGTTGGTTATTAATTTTTTTTAAATAGTTACAGGTACAATTGTTGACATGAAGAGCTACAGTGCTTCTATGTACTGCATTCTCAGAGCAGAATGGCTATTCTCAAATAAAACAGTAATATTTCTAAAAGTGTTATGTAGCTTATATGATGTTGACATGCTGGTGTCATGTCATTGCCAAGTGAGGGTGTAGTAGCATCCAGATTAGTAGCAGCTGTAGCATTAAGCTAATTGTTCTTAGCTATTAATACATCAGAATATGCTAGTACATTAAACAAGAAATGTTATCGTTTTGTTTGATCATGGCCATGCTGCTCTGAGAGTGTAATCCATAGTGGGAATGTGGCTCTTTGCATTGACAACTGCTCCTATAATAACAACTTTAAAAAATGTTAATAATCAATGTTCTATTTTTAACATTTAATTTTTTATATTTCTATTGTTTTAGAACTTGCTTACCTATTAATACTTTTGGTCATGGTGTCCTCATATAAGGACATAATAAATAAATGCTGAGTATATTGAAATTCATTAATTTTTACCATTTGTGATTAATGTCCTCATATTGTTACAAGCAGAGAGTTTATTTGAGAACAGTGTCGACATCTCCTGTCAACCTGTGTTACCACAAAACGAAGTGGAATGTGTACAGTCATGTGGATGCTTCCCAGTAATCTATGTACCTCCCATCAGCCAGTTGATGTCTTCTGAGTTTAGGTAAATAAATTTATTTGTGCATAGAAAGGTGCATTCTTGAAGGCGAAAACCAAAGGTGTCTTTCAGAATGAAAGTTAAGTGACATCTTTATAACTTTATACATGTCTCTAAATGAGGACACTGTGATTGAAAGATTGTAATAGCATAGAAATTTAGGACATTATTTTGCTGTCTTTTTAGCCATCTTGTGGATATTTCATAATGCCTGGAGTCCAATATAGACAAAGTCCACTTACAGAAGAAGAAGTTGTAGAGCTACTTAATTCAACTGAATTTTACAATCTATCCAATGATCCTGACAATAATTTTGAACAAGAGGACAATGATGGAGGTAATGTTAGATGTTTCATATCATATGGTATATTGTAAGTTGGGTAGCCTAGATGCAAAGCACGCTAACTACATGATAAGTGACACTGAGATAATCACGTAACACTCTTCCCATACAAAAGACAATGCATTGGCAGTGAGAATGTTATTGTTGCGTATGAATAAGTTACAGTGCAGCCAGCCTAAATCTGAACAAGAAAAATATCCAGTCTAATTGTCCGGACATGGCAGGGCAACAGCCACACCTACTGGGCATTTATCCGGCTTTGCACCCGAAGACAATTAGCTGCTTTTGAAACCGAACACGATTTTCAGCAGCCATTTTCGATGGTTTACAGCCAGTTTTGCAACCTGAAACATATTCCATCGTGTAGGCACTGAAAGACTCTATATGGCTGTGTGCCCACCTTGAAATCGACATAATACGAATTTAGACGCTTTCTCGTGTGGACTACTCACATGTATGTTTTCTATAAGTTTTTCTTATTGCAATAGCATTTTTTACTATGGGCTCTGGGATCCCCTTACCATCAGAAATAGCTCTTCCTAAAAATAAGGCCCTTGATTTGCTTCACTTTAGGGCAAGTGTGGCCAAAGTACTGACAAAAATAGATAAGCCAGCTGCCAGGAAAAGGGGGCAT
Organism: Schistocerca serialis cubense; assembly: GCF_023864345.2. Taxonomy (NCBI): domain Eukaryota; kingdom Metazoa; phylum Arthropoda; class Insecta; order Orthoptera; family Acrididae; genus Schistocerca; species Schistocerca serialis. The sequence continues at coordinate 138,387,056 of NC_064638.1, read as the reverse complement.
CCAACTAGTGAGAGTCCAATGCCACCTCCAAGTACCTCAAAACAAGCCAATGCGGAAGTTCGTCCAGAAGCCAATGTTTGTTTGGACAATGTAGGGCATCTTCCAGTAGTCAGTGACAAAAAATTTGACATTTGCAAGAAACCAGGTTGCAAAGGCAAAACCAAATTTTGTTGTGTAAAATGTAACATTCACTTATGTCTGGAAAGAAAAAAATTGTTTCTTTGATTATCTTTCTTCACAAGCATAAAACCATAGTTTATGTATATAATCATTAAATAAGCTTTGCATAATTTATGTATTTTGGTGAAATAAAATTAAATAAAATACTTTGACTTTTTGAATTATACTGCACCCACTTGAACACAATGTCCTCATTTGGGGATGCATTATATATGTTTGAATGTTTGAAATTAGTGAAATATCATCAATTAGTATTTGAACTAGCACACAAACAATATTAGGTGCAGATCTTAAAAACATTCATTCACAGAAGTGTATTTATTAAACAAAAGCAGAATATTGTATGACTGTTTGTAAAAGTAACAAGCTAAAGAATAGTGATTAACTTTGGGTCTCATTTATTATCCAAATGCAAAGATTAAGATATTTTACGTGTATTAGAGGTTCAGCGTGTAACAATAGTTTCTATAATTTGTGCATGATATTTGAGCTAGGGTCTTGCTTCTTAAAGTTGATGAAGCATAATTAGGTATGAACTCATAAGACAAAATATTAGTCACTCTCTTAAGAGAGCACAATGGTCACTTTGGAGCACTGTGGATGGTGCAGAACTAGCACTAAGCTATGATTTGATCCTCCACTCCTGATGTAAATCATAGAACTGTGTGTGTGTGTGTGTGTGTGTGTGTGTGTGTGTGTGTGTGTGTGTGTGTGTGTGTGTGTGTGCCATCAGTGCATTAAGATGGGTTGATGTGGAGATCTGACGCAGAGGCACTATTGCGTTTGGACATGGCCATGATCACACCATGAATGTAGTTGCTTGATTTGGTGGTACACCAATGTGGCCTGTCTGAATATCTATTGCTCACAGCTATGTAACACAGGGTAAGAACAGTGGTGATAAAAAGATCCTAACCAAATGGAATATGGAAATGGACTTCATTTTTCTATTTTCAAAGCTATTGTTAACTTTCGTCATTTGTTTCACTACCAGGTAGCTTGAGAATTCCAAAGGCAACAAAATTAGCTAATAACAAAAAATCAACCTTCTTATGATTTGTAGCTCTGTAGGGTCCAATCATCAATGGGTGGCTTCAGCCTGTTAAGGTCTACCTGAAAAAACTTGTGAACTCTCTTGCTTGTTGGCTTGATGTCTTCTGGGATAAATTAATGTTTTATTCAGTGTGGTTAGTATGTCATGAGATCAATGGGAGGTTGAATATTGGTCGATCAGAAATTGATGTGTATATCTTGTCATTGACAATCAGTTTCAAACCCAATAGCAAATGCTCCTGTCAATGAATGTAGGTACATTTAAAACAGTGAAGGGAACTGCAAGTAACAGGAATTTGGAATTGTGTACCCCACAAAAGACCACTGCTAACAGCAGCACAAAAAGCTGCACACTTTCAATGGGCTGAACAACACAAAAGCTGGACACTAGGTGACTAGAGACAATTAGTCTGGTCTGACAAGTCACCAGTTTGATTCTTTTCAAATGTTGCAAGGTGCTGAGTACACCAACAGCCCAGGGAGGCATTTGATGTGTACTGTGTGGAGGGTGAAGTAAAGGAAAAGGGTGATTCTTTATGGGCACCTCTTTAGGTTGGCATGAATATGAATCATGATGTTTATTTCAACATTCTTGCTGCCAAAGTATTGCCCTTCCATCTGTATCTTCACAATGAGTGTGCTGCAGACACTGTCAGCCCCCAGGATGACACTAGTAATATTCATAAGGCAGCACACGCATTCTCCTGGTCTGATGAAAAATCAGACACCCCACCACACCTTGATAGGCTCACTGAACCTTAACCCCATAGAAAATGTTTTGGGCCATTTGGAACAGCAGGTGATATGTAGCAATCAACCACCCTATGATTCGTAGCTCTTTTGGTTCCAATCATCAATAGGTGTTTTCAGCTTGATATGGTATACCTGAAAAAACTTGTGAACTCTCTTGCTTGCCAAATTGAGGCCCTTATCATGGCTACATGTGGTGTTACACCATGTTGGCTTGAAGTCTTCTGGGATAAATTAATGTTTTTTTCAGTGTGGTTAGTATGTCATGAGATCAATGGTAGGTTGAATATTGGTCGATCAGAAATTGATGTGTATATCTTGAAGAAATATGTATGCTAAATAAAAAAAAAAACTGAGTCAAAACTTCCCTTTTCTGAAAGAGTCAGTATTATTTGTATACTAGTCTTGAGTAGGAAGTGAGTTGTTATGGGAAAGTCAACTAATTCAAGTAAGTGGTTGTTAAATCATCTTCAGGGAAGTCATTGATCTGCATCAGCTGTTTTTATTTTTTAAATAAACACTGTATTTCATAATTTTTCACTATTAGTTAATTTTGCCTCCTTGGGCATTTTCAAGCTACTTGGTAGTGAAACAAATGACAAAAGTTACAACACTTGCAAGATTAGAAAAACAAAGTCAGAAATATACATAAAAACATTTTACACACCTCTGTCACAGTGAAAAACTATAAACACATATCTTATTTTCCACATATTAGTGTGGATGAAACTCCATCAAATGTGGTGGTAATGAGAACAACCTGCATATACCAGTGCATCATTAGTTAGCACAGGTCACAAAAAAGTAATAATATGAATTATATTTGGTACTACCATCAAATGACATTAAAACTTACTTCAGCAATGTAAATTCTGTCAATAAATGACAAAATTCAACTGTTATGGTAGTCTTTTAAAACTGCTACAGTATATGTATAAAACTAAGAGCTGTATCCTCCTAATCTCAATGAGTAATTGGGTGCAGTACTTCCACAGCCGGTGAGACCATTTGATATAGTCACTGCATGATGTCTTGCAAAATGGGATCTTTTAAAACCAAAGTGCAGATAACAAAGGAAATATTAAAACTGATACAAGGAAACAAAACTGCCCCAAGTTTCTGGGAAAGAAACACCACTCACAGCTGTTTGAAGCATTTCTGTTTTGTTATACTACATCCATTTTAAAATTTTTTATCTGTATTACCATTTTAAAAGACCCCATTTTGCAACATCGCATGCAGTGGCTATATGAAATGGTCTCACTGGCTGTGGAAGTATTGCATGCAACTGCTCATAGAGCCACTAGAAGACTTGAAGAATACAGTCCTTAGTTTCATACATGCACCATAGCAGTTTTGTGACAGCCATGTTTATGTTTTTTCTTACATTTTGGCTGGCTGTTTGCTCCATCACACACATAATAAAAGGCTTGAACACTCTCCACCTTCCCTCAGAATGTTTGAAGCTCCACATGTTATTGACATAAGCTCATTTCACTTACAAGATTTCTTGCTTCACTTGAAGTGTATACATTCATGCCTTTGTATACATTCATGCCTTTGACCAAGTATTTGTTCTTTTATTTAACCTGTTTTTGTATCTCTGACAACACAACTGTATAGTTAAACTCACTGACATGTATGCTATTTGATTTTTAAATCATGACCATGTCATGTGCAGTTTTATTTTAATGTGAAAAACTGATTTAGTGTGGCTGATGCTGGCACAGTGACAAAGATATGCACAAGGGTTGCATTTTATCATTTGACAGGCAGAATTCACATCTGTGTAAATAAGGTGTAAAATCATTTGATGATAATACCAAATGTTATTCATATTATTATGATTTTTACGTGACCAATGCTAACCAGTGATGAAAACACAAGTTGTGTCCATGGCCACTATCTTCATAAGCAACATTTAATAGGGTTAGTGTTGAATGAACCTTCCTCCATGCTAATGTGTGGAAGATAAGATATGTGATTATAGTTTTTCACTATGACAGAGATGTGTAAAAAATTTGTGTGTCTATTTCTGACTTTATTTTTCTATTTTCAAAGCTATTGTTAACTTTTGTCTTTTGTTTCACTAACAAGTAGCTTGAGAATTCCCTAGGGGACAAAACTGGCTAATAACAAAAATCATGAAATAAAGTGTTTATTTCAAAAATAAAAACAGCCTATACAGGACAATGACTTCCCCAAAACATTTCCAGTGGCTGTAGAAACACACAAACAGAAGTTGTGAAAGCAGTAATTAATTCATTCAGTGATGAACTATTATTCTCTTCTGGCTCAGAATTATTCTTAACATGCAACCAAACATGTTGCTGCTGTAAATCATTTGATAAAGAAATATCATGGGGTTATGTTTTAAGTGTGTAAAAATAAAGTGTTATATTTAGGAGTATTTATTTCATTTTATTTTTTCTAAAGTAGAGGGAATGCTTTTAATTTACTAGGTAAAATGATGCCTGTGTCAGCACTAACAGTATTAAGCAGTACAGTGATATTTTTAAGGAGAGATTGAGTCAGACACAATTGGGCATTAAACTAATTCAGTGGTGAAAGCTGAAAATTTATGCTGGGCTGGGATTCAAACCTAGATCTTCCACTCAGTGTCAGTGGTTGCCTTAACCACCTCGACTGTCTGGACAGTCTTCCCATCTGACTCAGATTCTCAACTTGTCACATGCTAGTAGCATGCACTGACCATTCTCCTACTTGTTCACAGAAAGTCCTATATTCCTGCAAAAGATGTGGACCCCATTGTGCATCTGCATTGAAGTTAATGCAATTATGCCTATATCTGTGCCTGTGTGTGTGTGTGTGTGTGTGTGTGTGTGTGTGTGTGTGTGTGTGTGTGTGTGTGTGTGTCTGTCAGACAGAACAGGCACGAAGCATATATTTAGTATATAAGTAGGTATGACTGCCTTGATAACCCAAGTGCAGATGCATATCTGACTCTGTGCCTCTTGTGGACATGTCCAACAGAGTAGACACAACACATATAAATAATATATCTGTAGGTGTGACTGCCATGATAACTTTAGTGTGGTTGCACAACAGGGTCAATGCCTCTTGTGGGAATACAGGTCTGCTGCGAGCAAGTAGGTGAATGGACAGTGGACACTAACGTATGACAAGTTGAGAATCTGGGTCAGATGGAAAGAATGTCTTGATGGTTGAGGTGCTTAAGGCAACCACTCATGTTAAATGGATTTGGCTTTGAGTCCCAGTCCAGTACAAATTTTCAACTTTCACTGTTAAATTATTCCGAGACCTGATTGTGGCTGGTATAAGTCACTTCATCAAAATTTGATATTTATGGCTGCTGTACCAAACAACAGTGTGTGTCTGTTCTGCTGTACATGTCCAACAGAACAGACACCACATACATATATATAGCACAGTGATAGTTTATTTGTAACCCAATATTCAAATAGGTGTGAAGATCAGGGTTTAATGTCCAGTCAGTAATGAGATAATTAGAGAAGAGCTCAAGCTTATTGTGGGGAAAGGAATAAGCTGTATCCTTTCTAAAGCTCATCCTGGAATTTGGCTTAATCACTTGAGGTAAACATTGGGAAACATCAATGTCCATGGCTGGACTGGGAATTTTAACCTGTGTCTTCCCAAATAAGGGTCCAGTCTGCAGACAGCTGTGGCACCCTGCTTCACACAGTTTAATTTTTTACAGTTTAATTTTTTAGAGTTGCTTCTATTTTGTTTGTGTGTATCTTAATTCATTCCATGCAACTGAAGGCTCTCCTTCCTGATGCACTCTCTACAGTTTTCTAAAAAATTTGTAAGATTCTTTGCAGTATTGGACATCAGGAGATGTATGGAAAGCAACCATGACCATATCAGGATGTTAAATGTAACTACGAGAAACAGTTTTCTTAGCAATATACCATTAGGTGCAATAGCAGAAAGCAGTTGATTTGATGCCAGTTTACTTACTCGTCTATAAGGAGACGGTTTGCCAACAACAAATACATCTTCACGTAAGGGATACCATTTCGCTTTTGTAAGCCCTTTTCTGTGATGAACATTCAGTACAGCTGAAAACAGAAAATTAATATATGTTGTATACTATGCAGTGAAGCTAACATTCACTAAAAGACAGAATGGCTGGCTAGTGATGACCTTGATGAGGTGATATTAATAAATTGCTGATAGATAGAAACAAAATTGTAAAAACTAATTCTAGTTTTCAAAACTATTACTTTCTTCCTCAGGATGGGTTGGAGAAAGTTAGAAAGGGGTACATGTCACTCAGATGGCAAGACGAGGGGACCCATGTGCTATGAGGACAAGTATGAACAAAAAGAGGGAGTTGTCAGTGACATTGAGTAATCAAAGATGGTATACTGGTAAACACTGTGCCAGATGTAGCCCAGAGATGAGAACAAAGTGAAAATTAAAGATGGAAAGAGGTAGAGAAAGGAAGAGTAAATAAATAGTGAAATTAATAACTGAAAAGGAGGCAAGTCAAACACCAAGTATGACAGAGAGAGAGGGGGGGGGGATGTAGATTAAAATGAATGAAAAAAATTTTTAGTAAATAAATAAATAAAATAAATAAATAAGTAAATAATAATAATAATAATAGTAATATTAAAAGAAGTGGGGGAATTGTACAATAATAGAGATTAAGTCCAGGAGGGTGGCAGGATGTGCAGATCTGTTCAAGAGCAAGTTCCAGTTTTTGAAGTTCAGAGAAACAAGTATTAAGTGCGAAGATCCAAACAACCCATGTGGCATGGCAAGAACTCATATCTCTTGAGACATTCTGTAGTATTATATGCTTAGCAATGGGGTACAGTGATGGGGTACTGGTTGTCCCCAATATGGGCAGTTCTTCCATGCCCATTCATGCAATTTGTCTGTTTGGTGGTGATTATCCCTAACATGCACAGTTTCAAATGTTTCTCTGCCTTTTAGAGTCCACACAGAATACCATGGCCAGTAGATGCACAGATGGCAGGGCACACATGGGGAGTGCAGCAGTGGTGGGGGTTGTGGGAAGATGCTGTAGGAAAAATGCCTTTCAAAGTAGGGAAGTGTCATTCTAAACTGAAGTCTGCATTCACATTTTTTTGTGGATATTAAATGGGTCCCCTCCACATCCACACTTGCATGGTGACTATTTAAAAAGATCTGTTACCTCTGCTTTGGTCAGAGTCTAAAAAGAATTCCACTGAAAAAACAGCGATTTATTTTTGCCGGGTTTGTTAACCATTTGTAACTTTCAGAGAAATGTCATGAGTGGCGGATTTCAAGTAAAACCCACACATTTTGTCATGTTAAAATTTTCTCCTTTTGTCAAAAGACAGTGGAGTTCACACAGTATCACCTCACTAACATGTTTTGCAGAAGGAGTTGTAAGAGAATTCTGAAAACAGTAGTTTATTAAGTGAGGAACTGAGAGAAAGTAAGGTAGTATCTTATGAAACAGCACATCCTTGGTAAAAAATAAATGTGTAATGTATTCACTCATGTTGATCCATAACCCTTAGCTTTTATTGCAACACTGGCTGATGATGGCCCTTAAAAATTACATTCTTTCACCATAAAAGTTTGTAGTTAATGGAGTGACATGGTAGATAATGAAGTTTTGCATAATAACTATATGGCAAAATACTCTCCTCTTTGCTTGCTATCATTTGCCAAAATCTCATTTCGATATCTCAAAGAGTTTACGAAATATGAGGAATGTTGTGGATATTTCACTGTGGCTTTATCAGTAGCACGCTGCAATTGAAAATGTTGTGCTAGGTCAGATCAATTTTCTTGAGAGTGGCAACAGATACAGACCTCCACCCAAGTCTAAAGAAAAATTCAGTATGTTAGCTAAACTTCATATGCAGCAACATATTATTTAATATGCACCAAACGCAAAATCATAGCGACTACTATTTTTCATTGAAAACTATTTCAAATTTTGTGCAGTGTCTTACTTCCACAAAATATCACAGTAACTATGACCATTAAGAAAATGATGGGCACATAATTGGACCTGACATATAAAGCTGCAAGTAAAACAAAACCAAAGTTTCATTACTGTATAGTGTCTGTAAAATTGGCTGCAAAAGATTGCCGGGCATGTACCTTGATTCTGCCATTGTCAACCAGCTGAAAGGTGGCAAACACTATCAGCCTCCCCATCTGAACAAATGAATAAACTTATCCAGTGCTTTGGACAAAAATTGGTTACTACATGTTGGCCACCTTATCTTGCACAAGCTCTACACCGTAGAATATTTATCATGGTGGGAGTGGAGTAAGAGTCAGTAGGTGAGACAGCAGGAACAGTTTCAGGGATAGAAACCATGGGGTAAGGATAATGGCACGTACATTTCATTTGGTTTTACAAGGTTGTTGTGATGGCTAGCAAGGTGACAGAAGGCTACTGTGGGTGGGGTGGTGAGAATAACAGGGAAAGGAATCCTGATTTCACATTTTCACTCGAGAATTTCATAGTCTTGGTTGATTAAAGTATTTATGCATTTGAGGCCTGCATGGTATTGGGTGCAAAAAATGGGGAATGGGTGGGAATTTGCCTCCATGTTTTTTGGAAGTGGTAGTTGTAGTAGTCAGAGGAAGAGAGGAAGATACTAACTGGAAGACTAGTTTGTTGGTAATATCTATGGGAGAGGAAATTCTTGGTGAAGTTGTTGGTGTGGTGCAGAGACATTTTCTGTGGATGCATACAGCCCACACCAGTCATTGCTGCCTATGGGAAATGGAAATGAGTGTTTGGCGTCATTGGCCGGGAGGCCCCTTGCGGGGCAAGTTCGGCCACCTTAGTGCAGGTCTTATTACATTTGACGCCCCATTGGGTGACCTGCATGCCCATGAAATGGTGAGAAAGACAACACAACATCCAGTCCCTGAGCGAAGAAAATCTCCAACCCAGCTGGGAATCAAATACAAGCCCATAGGACGGCAATCCATCATGCTGACCACTCAGCTATCGGGACAGTGTAGGGACATGGCAGGGATAAATCATAGGGCTGTTAGGAACAGCATCTGATGATTGTGCTGTGTGGATGGGGGAGGAATCTGTTTTATAGAAGATAACCACCAGTACGATTCAGAAAAGCAGGTGGTTATGGGAAGAATCCAGATGGCATGGGCTGTGAAGGAGTCAAGGTCAAACACACTACATTGGGCTGCATGCTCTGCAATTGGGTGCCCAGCTGTCTCTTAGCCATAGTTTGGTGGTGGCCATTCATGTGGAAGGCAGCTTGTTAGTGCTGAGGACCACACAGAATATGTCACAGTGCCTGCAGCTATGTTGGTAGATCACATGGCTGTTTTCACAGGTGGCCCTGGGGGCAGGATATGGCTGTGATGAGACTGGAGCAGGTGGTAATGTGAGGATATGTGGGATAGGTCTTGCATCTATCCGATCAGCAAAAAACATTTTGAGATTGCATTAATAAAAAATAGGAGTTAAGATGGTGGTTTTAATGTTTCAGATATTCAACAATCTCCTCTCACTCGAATGCAATGCACAGGATGCTCATACAAACCATGTGAAATTGTTAGAAAAAGCCTTCTTTGGAATGTTGTTCAGTTCACAAATGTTGGTTATATTATCAAAATTGTTGACCTTTCATAGACATTTCTGCACTTTGTAATTTTGTGGTAAGTTCATGTTGACAACACCAAGTCTCATCACTAATGATGATTTTTTCCAGAAAAGAATTGCCCATATTTTTAATTTTAATCAAGTCACAGCAGGTGTCCATGTGTTTTTTTTTTTTTTTTTTTTGTTTGGGAATGCAGGTATGTGGGACAAAATTTGCACACACTTTTCTCTTCTTCAACACACTCTGGAGAATGTCTTGAAAACTTCATTTAGAGATATTGCTCCATTGTGATTTGTGACATAACAATGTTGCCACTCTATGGCTGCATGCCCATTACTTAACACAGCCTGCTCAGATCTTTTGGGTCAGTTGTTACCTGAAGCTGCCAATGTAGTCACTGTATGACATCAGTTAAATGCCAGAAACAAAATCAGTCTCAGTACTTTTTGGATGGATGGTGTTGGTATGTTACAGGGATATGAGCCATGGGGCAAGTGATTAGGAGCAGGGTGGTGAGGCATGAACAAGAATACTGCAAACATTGGGACAGAAAAATACCACTATGGGAGTGATGGATAGGATCTCTCTCTCTCTCTCTCTCTCTCTCTCTCTCTCTCTCTCTCTCTCGTCATGTGGTCAATTATGACTATGTGACCTCATGAACTGATGCATGCCAATTTATTCTGTCTTTCATGATCTCCCCAAGACTTTCCAAGTTGGAGTCCATTACTTCTGTGATGCCATCAGTCTGCTTCACACTTTGCTGCCTTTTCTCCTTATGCCTCCTATCTTCCATAGTGTTAAGGCCTTTTCCACTGAATCATTTCTTCTCCTGATATACATAGGTATCATAGTGGGGAGAATATTTCCCATGTAGTATAATATCAACAGCATTAGTAAACATTAAAACAGGAGTACAAGTCACTTTAAATAGGAAGGCAGGGGAGACGTAACAGTCCATTGAAACCCATTTATAATATGCATTTCTTGATCCAATTTGAAGTAAACAGGAATCACTGATGTAAACAAAAAGTTGTGGTGTAGGTAAACCTATACTTATAAAGTTATTACAATGAAACTGGTTACTAAATTATAATTGTATTGAAGTATATAGGTCCTGTAAGTGGTAGGAATATTTAAGATTAACGTAATTAGGTGAAATCTGGAACAAATGATCGAGTAAAATGGTCAAAGTCATTTCCTTGAAACTGCAATGGACTTATGTTAAAACAGTATCTAAATTAAAGTCTGTGGTATTTAAAGGAAAAACTAACTGAGAGAATCAAAACTAATTAGAAAATTAAAATGTAATTAGCAAAAATGTTATAAGTGGTGTGTAAACATAGGCAATTCTTTAGGTGTTTTATCATTAATAAATAAAAGACCTATTTTGCCACATTCAATGGGAGACTTGGAAACATATACATTGGTAGGAACATTTTCTAAACCATGTATCTTTTGTATTTAATAAAAATAGTAAAGATAATGTTAATACTTCATATTTTGAGAATTCGTACAATCTTAAAATGTTATATGCTTGAAAATTCATCTATGTATTTGCTACATAAGAGCTAATGCAACTGCTGAAATGAGTCATTAATTTTGAGGTAACAGTTTTAATCGTAATTTTATTAAAAAACCCTTCATAACAGTACCGAGGATTGCTCGGAATTGTATATAAAAGGGGCAACCATGTTGGCACAAAGAGGTCAGTACTTTATGAGCATTCGATGGAATAAGGTGTACATCAGTGTCTTATGAGATTTTGTGCAAGAAGCTTAGGTGAGTACTTTAGATAAATTTATACAGTAAGCATGTCAGACTTCACAAATTGTATGGAATATGTAAGAAGACTGATCTACCATTACACCAGTGTACATAAAAAGGTTAAAAACTAGGTGATATAATGAAAAGAAGTTCTGAAACATAATGTTCGATTTAGTCATTCTTGGCATAAAACACCAAGTTACAGTGGACATACAGTAGTTCAGTGACTGTTGCAGCAGTGGATCAACAAAAAGGAATGGATGAGTACACCCCACAATATTATATTAATTTTAATATTTAAGTTTTCAGTATTTGGTTTAACAATTCTTTTTGAGATGTATTGAAGTTGCATTATTAGCAAATAGTAGTCGAAGTGAGAAAACCCAGCACTCGGGAAATTTAACAAAGGTCAAAGAGTGAGTCCAGAAGGCAGCACTGCAACATCTTCCCCCATCCATACCCTGCCATGCCAGCACCCTCAATGCACCACACTTCTTCTGTACTGCCACTACCCACCCTAGTTGTGATCACTATTCATTGCAGTCAGGTCTCAGTGCCTGTAGATGACAGAGGCCATGTGTGTGATAGTTGTGCATGTATGAATATGTGTGTGTTTTTCTAAATCTGATAAAGAACTTTGCTTGATAGTTTAGTCTATTACTAAATGTGCCTGTCTGTTGCTCAGTGTCGTCTCTTTGTGGTGAGTAGAAATCTGTACTAATTCATACCGTTATTTCATCCTGAATTGTACTTTGTTTAGTTTCATAGTGCTGAAGTTTTTCTCTATTAATATGTTATAAATTAACAAAGCCACATACTGTAGAGTGTAGGCATGGAGTTTCAATCTTTGATAGAGAAACATGAATTTTTTTAGTTCTGGTTTGATTCTTTTGTTGAAAATGATTTACTGTATTTTATGGACTACAAGATGCACATTTTTCTTTGAAAATTTGCCTCTAAAATTCAGGTGCATCTTATACTCAAAATTAATATAGAAATGTCCAGTGTTTGATTTAAAATTTCCACCAGTCTTGAAAATGGTCATATATTTGATGATGTGGGAAACCTATCTCTATCTGGTGACATTAGATTCACCTGGAAGCAAACATGAGTTGTGGGGATTCACAACTTGCTATTACTGTCTCCCTCTGAGCCCGCCATCACAAGCCCAGAACACTGTCTAGCTTATGATGCATCATTGCAGTCTATGATGCAGTGAACTTTAATTGAAAGTACTTTTTGTTATTGGTAAAAGTAAAATATTTTTATTAGTACCTAGACTCATAATGGAAAAAAATAAAAGGCATTCATATGATGCGGGATATAAATTGAAAGTAATAGCATATACAGAAGAACATGAAAACAGAGCATCTGAGCAGCATTTCGGCCTTCCACCAATAGAAAAAAACATTCACAATTGGCAACCTAGAAAAGACAAACTGAAAAAAAATGAGGAAGACTAAATGTGCAAATAAAGGATTGAATCCAAAATGGCCAAAACTAGCATTCAAGGACACCACCAAAATGGATTCAAGGACACCATCTAAATGGCAATGGCATTAATACAAAAATGATTCATATACATACGAGAAAGCTAGCATTACAATGGAACTTAACAGACTTTAAGGGTGGACTTTAATTGATGCTAAGGGTTTATGAATTGTCATGGACTTAGCCCTGCAAACCAAAACAAAATATCTCAGAAAATGCCACACGAGTATGAAGAGAAAATGTTATCTTTTCACCATTTTATTATCCAACATCAAAAGACAAACAGTGTGGAACTAAGGAAGTAGCGCGTGTGGATGAAACTTCTCTTTTCGTGTTGTTCAGATGGTTCTAAACTTAGCCCAATGATCATTTTCAAGCACAAAGGAATGCCAAAACCTTCTGGAATACTGCCAGGTATTAACTTTCATGTACATGACAAAGGTTGGATGGATGAGGTTCATATGAATTTATGGATTAACAGAGTGTTAGAGAAGGAAAGGTGCTTTAGCAAAGAAGAGTTCTCTTCTTGTGCTTTATCAGTTTAGTGGTCATTTGAAAAATTCTGTGAAAGAGAAACTGAGACAGAGAAAAACAGAGCTGGCTGTTTTTCCAGGAGGACTTACTTCACAACTGTAACTTCTTTATGTCTTGAAAAGTAACCATTTAAAGTGTATATGAGAGAGTAATGGAACAAATGGGTGATGGATGAAACCCAACATGAATTCATGCTGAAAGGAGCTTTAAAACCCCCTACAATCAAATGAGTGTGCCAGTGGATAAAACAGTCATGATCTAGAGTTCTAAGTTCTAACGACTTGAAGTGTGACTGTGGCTCTGGGTTATATCAATTTATTCCCCCAAACCACCTTCTACTTCTTTATGAGGTGACTTACTTAGAACTTGCAGCCACTCTTCTTTGCTGGCTAGCTGGCTGCTGGAAACCCTCTTGATTTCTTCTCCATGGAATAACACTAGGTACAGAAATTTTTAGATTCTTTCCTCTTATGAAATAAGCAGACATACAAACTTTACTTTTTGTCAATTAATGATGTATTTGACCTCCATACACCATAAAACTCTCATTTTCCACATAAATATGTAACTTCCTGTAAGTCTCTCGCACAGCCGCACGTCAGATTCAAATTGAGTTCCAGTTAAAAGAAAGTTGGCTTAAATACCATAATTTTTCTTAACATGAATCAGAAAATAAGTCTTGCCTGTAGCAGCGTTATGTCAGGAGTTTTCAAGAGTTATATTTCAAAAGCCTTTGTTTTAATAAGAATAGTCAATGACACAAGTGATTCAAGAATTTCTGCGTAAATTCTAGAACCACTCAGCCTTCTACAGCCTCGAACACCTGATAATCTGGATACGAGTGTGGGGTGGTACAATCCTACCTACTGTGCATCACATGTTTGTGCATGCAGGTTTAAAATCAGTCGCAGGAAGAAAGTAGACGCGGTGGCCGAATGGCACCAAAAAGTACCTGTCGGGCAAGCCATAGATGTTTTAGTGAGTGTGTAAGGAAGAACCATGGAGTTTATATGAGGCTCTGTGCTTATTGTGTCATTGACTATTGTTATTACAATAAATACAGTAAAAAAATAACTCCTGAAAACTCTTGACGCAACCTTGCTATAGGCAAGACTTATTTTCTGATTCATGTTAAGAAAAGTTATGGCATTTAAGCCAACTTTCTTTTAACTGTAACTCAATTTGTTCCTGACACTTGGCTGCATGAGAGACTTACAAGAGGTTACATATTTACTTGGAAAGTGAGAGTTTTATTGTGTTTGAGGTCAAATACAGTGTTAATTGGTGAAAAGTAAAGTTTGTGTGTCTACTTATTTCATAAGTAGAAAGAGTCTAAAAATTTCTGTACCTAGTGTTATTCTATGGAGAAGAAGTCAAAAGGGCTTCCAGCAGCCAACTATGCAGTAAAGAAGAGTGGCTGCAAGTTCCAAGTAAGTCACCTCGTAAAGAAGTGGAAGGTGGTCTGGGGTAATAAACCGATATAACCCAGATCCACATACACACTTTAAGTTGTTAAAATGTGGTGAGCTGTGTGAAAGGACTGAGAAAACAGGAATTTTAAGTCAAAAATGAAAGAAGAAGCTGTTACATTTTGCCATAGCAACCAAATATAATAAGACAAGAGAATGACTCCGAGAAATTGGAATATGTTAAGTATCCAATGGATCAAAATTTAAATGGAAAAATGGTGGAGAAATGAAAAATTCTCAATGATAAAACAGCAAAGAAGATTTTGACATATTTGTCTAAGAAGAAATATGCATAGAACACTTCAACCAAAAAGATCCAGTGTGGGGAGTATACAGCTCTTACACACATCACGGGGACGCAGAAGCAGGAACCAACATACACCTGATGCTGCTGACACCAGCTGCTGTTCACTGGTGCTGACCTGCCTCCACATCCACTCACCTGCACAACGCAAATTCTACGCCAGGTGAGCAAGAAACAAAACTTGGTTACTTTAGTCCGAAGTTCTACAAGATACTGTTGAGTGAACTTTTATTGTGTAATTATCATATTTAAAGGTAGGTTAAATGTTTACAAGAGCTAAGGCATTTAAAAGTACGGAAAATAAACAAAGCTCAGAGTCTTAAATTAAACTCATTAAATTCTCAGACTTAGTAAATTCTCAGTTAAATGCTCAGAGTGAGACTCTAAATATTCAAACAACAAATTTAGGTTTGTTGAATGCCAAAGTCAACTCTCAAAGCAAAGAATTCAGTAATCTATGCAAAGACATGGGTGCTTTGAAGACTGAGTTCCATGCAATAAGTAATAGAGTAGAGAATTTAAAAGTAGATTTAAAGAACGAGTTGACAAATTCTTTGACCACTCAAATAAATCATATGTTTACTGACATTAGTCAGAAACAGAATGACACTTTTCAAGATTTACTGAAAAGGTTAGAACTTAAAATTGAGAACAAATCTAATAATGTAGAATAAGAACTTATTGAAAAATTAGGATCTTTTGAAAACTTGTACAATATTAAGTATAATGATGTCAGGCAAGGGTTGAATACTTTGAAAGAGAGTGTAGATAAGCAGAAAGAATTAATGCCAGTCATTCAGTCGCAAATTACAGGTGGCAATAGACAGGTAGATAATGTAGAAAGAAATTTCAAAGAGAAAATAGCTAACTCTGACATTATAAATGTAATTAGTTTGGAGGAACAATTTGGAGAAATTATAGATCGAAAGTTTACCAAGAGAATAACATTCAGAAACGTATCGCCTATTCCTTCTTCCGAACTCATTGATACCAGGAAGGGTATGGATGACCTGTGGAGCTTATCCAAGATAAAGTAGAAAAAAAGAGTAACTTCACATAACATTGTATTAACTAATGAAGCGGTGACTGATTTGCAATGGGGAGCTAATTCAGGGTTATCTAGACAATTCCCTAAATTTAAGCCAGACGGAGAGGTACATCTGACCCATTTCTTAAAAAGATTTAGCCAAGCTTTACCAAAAAGTTGGGAAGATTCCAAGATCAGATTTGCTGTGGGGTACCTTCTAGGGGAAGCCTCAGAATGGGGAACAGTAAATATTGAGAATTTTTCCTCTTGGGAGACTTCAAAAGAAATTTAAAGAGAAGTATTGGTTTGCCAGTGTTCAAGAAAAGATAATATCAGATCTACTGGGCCCAAAATATTATAATAATACTTGGAGTACAATGAGGAAATATTTTGATTGGCATTTAACATGAGCAAATTATTTAGAGAAGCCAGTGGAAGAAGAAGGATTAGTATGTATTTTAATTAGACAATTGCCAATCTATGTGAGAAAAGACATCTTATCTAGTGGTTGGAAAATCATAGAAGAGTTGTTGTATTTTGTTGATGCACTTGATGCAATAAATAAGGACCGCAATGAAACTTTACATCAAAATGAAAGGTCAAACTATAAAAGAAACAGCAGAAATAATTTTGAAAAGCATGAGGCAAACTTAGCAAAAATATGCCAGTATAATAAGAAAAGTTGTAACAACAATTATCAAAAGAAGCATCCACATTCAAATTTAGATCCGGCAGCTCCTCAAAAATTTGTACCGAGTAACCATAAAACACAGAATGGGAATGTATTATCTTGTTTTGGTAACCAATCCATAATTATTAGTAATGAGGACAACATTGTTCATTCTGGATCCAGGGCCGGGGCCCAGGTCAAGGAGATACATTAGAAGGCCTCATTCCATATAAGTATGTTAACTTTACACACAAAATACCCACAAAGGAATGGTTGCTACTTGAAGAACTAAGCTTAGCTACTAGTAACCCACAACCTATAATAGCTGGGACAGTGGGAACTTCTGAGGTTAACATATTTATAGATTTGGGGAGTGAGGTATCACTCATCTCAAACACATTTTTTTAACTCAATACAGAATAAACAGCACTTATTGTTATTGCCAGTGACTGGAGTATACAAAATCGGGATAACAGGAACAAAAAGCAAACTAGTAAAATACAAAAATCAAGTGAACTGCAGTATTGGAAGTATGTTATTTTGTCAAACGCTATTAATAGTAGAGAACATTAATAGAGATATACTGTTTGGTTTAGATTGGTTGTTAGAGTTTAAAGTCATCTCGAACTTTGACAAACATCTTCTTTGTTTTGGTAGAGGGGACAGTAAATGCTGGACACCATTTGTGACAAATAGCCACATTGAGGAACAAACAACTGAGTGTCAGTGTCTACGATTAACAGCTACAGCACAATTATCACCAAAAATCAATAATGTGGATCAAGTAACACATTGAACTGATATACAAGACAAAGTTAATGAATCCCTAATATTAGCCAACCAACAAAGGTGAGATATGTAAAAAATTTTAATGGAGTATGAAGTGGTGTTTTCCAATTGTACAGGTAACATCAGCGATTATATCTGTAAGTTCAAAATCAAAGATGACACTCCATTCTTTTGCAAATTATATCCAATACCAGTGAGTTTGGAGGAAGCAGTTCGGAATGAGATTAACAAAAAGATTGATAATAATATTATAGAACAAAGTTCCATTGTAATGAATAATCCTCTGGTCATGGTGAAGAAAGCTACAGATGGGGTATGATCAGTCTTAGATGCTTGTACATTGAATTGACATACAGAGACGGAAAGAGATTGACGAATTAATACCGATGAATTGTTATCCAAGTTTTAAAGGGCAAAATTCTTTAGCACAATGGACTTGACTACAGGATATTGGAAGATAAAAATACAGCCACAAGCCAAAAAATATACAGCCTTTTTGTTTGATGGAAAATCTTATCATTTCAATGTATTGCCATTTGTACTTAATATCTCTGTGTTCGTGTTTATACGTGTGTTAGATGAAGCAATAGGGTGAGACTTATTGAAGGATTTAATAATATACATAGATGATATCTTAATAATATCAGCTACTTGGGAGGAACATTGTCTAACTTTTTGCAAGACTCTGAAAAAATCTAAAGAAAAAGGTATTATGGTGAAGTTGTCTAAATCGTGTTTTGCACGCCAAGAACTTGAGTTCTTAGGTCATATTATAGGGGTAAAAAGAATTAGACCAGACCCTTAATGCATAAAACCTTTCAAAGAATGTCTGCAACCCAGAAATGAAAGACAATTAAAAGGATTTATAGGTATGGCCAATACTATCAATGGTATGTACGAGGACAAGAGTTAAATGACCTGAGAATTTTACATTTATTAAGAATGGGAGTACTGTGCACTTAGGATCAAGGTGCAAATGATATGTTTGAAAATGTTAAAAGAGTGTTTGTTGATTCACCCATATTACATCATCCAGTTATGGGTGAAACCGTTTAAATTTTCAACAGATGCATCTGGTTACTGTGTTGCTGCTGAACTTTTCCAGGGAGAATGGGATCCAAGTAATGTAGAACACAGAACGCTAACCTAAGTAAGCATGAACTAAATTACACAGCTACCAAAAAGGAAGTATTGGTGATTGTGTGGAGTATTCAAAAGTTTCAAACACTAGTATGGGGATCAGAAATCCATATATATACAGATCATCAAGCTTTATCCTTTCTAATGAGAAGTCAATTACTACACAGTAGGCTGATGTGATGGATACTTTTCCTACAGGAATATGATATTAAGATACAATACATAAGAGGTTCCAGAAATATTGTACTTGATGCTTTATCAAGGCTACACATAGGAATGGAAGAATTGAAATGTATGGAAGGGCCTGGCATTCTTTTTGCCATTAATTTTATGTCAGCAGAATATCTGAACATCATGGTAAAGGAAATGGCTCAAAGAATAAAAAGAAACATCCATCATGATCGTTGTTTCACAGAAATATTTTCTATGTGTATCCAGAACTTGTTACCTCCTAATCAATTAGGGAAATGCAAAATTATAGATCATAACTTGTTTTGGAGAGACAGCCTAAAATCACAGCTTTGGCACTTATGTATGCTGAAAGTAATGGTAGACGAACTTGTGTGGTATGTTCACACAGGATATGTACACTTCAGAATCAAAAAATGTATATCCCACATGAATTAATTTTATTATTTCAAGAAACTAGGTCACAAAATAGCATCTTTGATTAGAACCTGTGAAACCCGCCAGAAAGTAAAAGAGAATAATACTTACATGAAATACAAAATGTATGATATTATTCCTCAGCCATTACATGACCTCACAGTGATGGATTTTTTTGAACCAATTCCACAAGAAAGGGGAGGAGTATCATATATTTTGGTTATCATAGAATTCCGGTCAAAATATATATCCTATTAAAAGAGCAAATATGCAGATGGTGATACACCATTTACAACAATACTTTCTAGAAGTAGGTAAACCAAAATGGTTTCTTATGCATAACAGACCACAATTTGTGAGCAATGAATTTAAAGAATTCTTAGCATGGGAAAATATTCGACAAGTGTTAATATCCAATTATAACCCATCATCAAATCTGTGAGAATGAGTATGAAGGAAATTGGAAAATTATGTTGTACTTATTGCCATGAAAAACATACTTCGTGGGCAACGAAAATGAAGGACTTTGAACTTATCCTAAATGAATTACCCCATTTATCAACTGGGTTGACACCTTTAGAAGTTTTACAGGAAAACCTCTAATTAAGTGTTTTAATTGGCCTGAACAACCTGGTGTCAATTACAAAGTAAATCAGGAAATAGTTTCTAAGAATTTAATTGAAAAGGCACTACAAAGAGTAAGTAAACATAATGAATGGGCTATGGAACCTCAGTACCAATTCGATGACCTGGTTCTTATAAAACAATATCTTCAAAGTGTAGCTCTGAAGAAAGAGACTCATAAGTTTTTCCTAAAATATGAGGGACCATACTGGATACAAATGGTGGTCCATCCTAAGATGTTATTTTTAGTAGATCTCACAACTGGATTAGAGAAGGGGAAATAGAATGCAAAAGGACGTAAAATTGTATATCCCCCAGGGATGTTAACGGGTGGAGTAACAACTGTCAGATCCTGAGTTGTTTTCAATGCTTGTTCCAAAATAGTTTTCTTGCACCAAATTCCTTTAGAATCTAGAACTATTCTGTAATATTTTGTTCAGAAAACTGGATATGACTGTAAAATAGAGAACAACTTAAGAGAATCACAAAAAAGCGATATCTAGACAAAATAAACTGAATAGGGTATTATATTTGTGGAAAATATAATATGATGTGACTAGCTGAACAACTTTATACCATAGTGTATAGATTTTCTATTTTGTATAGAGTATTTTATACATTTTATAAGATGTGATATAGATGGGAGGGCCTGTATAAATTTTGAAATGGGTGAGTAGTGTAGCTAAAAGCATGATTTACAAGAACAGATGAATCATGACTAACACAAAACACACATAACACCTTTCAAACAACCCTCATAAACAAGTGTGCCTGATTTTTCATCATTTGCCATTTCCATAGGGTTGCTAGTATTTCCTTCGGGTACCTCAAAGGGTGAAAGTGGGACAAGTCTGTTCTGTAGGGGACGATTTAACACTAGACCTCCTCTGGCATCTCACTCAAGTTCCCAAGGGGTAGGGATCCTAGGGAAAGGGGGTTGGAAGGGTTTGCTGTCTCTGGGGCTATATTCTTTTTCTTCTTCGATCCTAACATCCACATCTAGTTCTTCTTTTCTTACTTTTCATTTGAGGGCCTGTCTATTTTTTCCCTCTTTTCATATTCACAAACTTCTAGCACTGAAGTGCTTCCTTATTTCCATGTTTACCAGAAACCTATATCTTATCTTTAGATAAGAAGGCCGGAACTTCAGACTACATGAACACACATCCACATATACACAAATACACACTTCTACTCAAACATTAAATTACATAAGGCAAAGCCTGTCACGATGTGTGAACTACAAGGTGTTGTAGGGGAAAATATGTGTACATATGGAGATATGCACCTATATAGAGGAAGCTATAACAGTTCTACATCAAATGTACACAAGAAGAGGTGCACATAAACAAAGAACAGTGGCAGTTCTAAATAGAGATTAGAGTAGGCAAATTGAACTCATGCACAAGGAGAGACAAAAGCTAAAGTAGTAATGAGTAATGGCTAAATAAGAAAGTGGCATGAGCAAAGAAAGAAACCCAAAGTAAGAAAGCAATTAGTCAAGTTGATCATTAAGAAACATCAATGTGATAATTACTCTGATGAAATGAAGAATAGTAGGGTGTAAATAGTATATGTACACATAGTATCTACTGAAAATATAAAAGTTGAGGAAGTAATTGATATACTAAAGAATGAATGCAAAGTTTAAAATAGATTTATATCTTTACCAGAAGATACTTAATTATGATATACATAGAAATGTATACTAGGGTAATGAACTATGAGGCCTACTCAGAAAGGATAAGGGGGATGTACCCGGCATTCACTAAGTATAAAGGGCAGGCATACCTATGTGGAGATAGGACAATCTGTGGCCTAAAAAATAGGGATGTTTTGCGAGGGGCATACCCACCAGAATGGAAAGAGGAAGTGCTCTCATAGGGTCGACTCACAGGCAAGAAATAGGTGCTGAAGCTAGAAGAAGGGGACAGTATCGTGACAAAAGTCACAAATTTTATGGGTATTATTCTGGGAAGGTGAGAATTTAAGGAGACAGGACCTGGATAAACTGAAAGAACCAGAGGTTGTACAGAGTTTCAGGGAGAGAATAAGGGAACAATTGACAGGAATGGGGGAAAGAAGTACAGGAGAAGAAGAATGGCTAGCTCTGAGGGATGAAGTAGTGAAGGCAGCAGAGGATCAAGTAGGTAAAAAGATGAGGGCTTGTAGAAATCCTTGGGTAACAGAAGAAATACTGAATTTAACTGATGAAAGGAGAAAATATAAAAATGCAGTAAATGATGCAGGCAGAAAGGAATACAAACGTCTCAAAAATGAGATCGACAGGAAATGCAAAATGGCTAAGCAGGGATGGCTAGGGGACAAATGTAAGGATGTACAGGCTTATCTCACCAGGGGTAAGGTAGATACTGCCTGTTCTTGTTGTTGTTGTTGTTGTGGTCTTCAGTCCTGAGACTAGTTTGATGCAGCTCTCCATGCTACCCTATCCTGTGCAAGCTTCTTCATCTCCCAGTACTTACTGCAACCTATGTCCTTCTGAATCTGCATAGTGTATTCATCTCTTGGTCTCCCTCTATGATTGTTAACCTCCACACTGCCCTTCAATGCTAAATTTGTGATCCCTTGATACCTCAGAACATGTCCTACCAACTGGTCCCTTCTTCTTGTCAAGTTGTGCCACAAACTCCTCTTCTCCCCAGTTCTGTTCAATACCTCCTCATTAGTTATGTGATCTACCCATCTAATCTTCAGCATTCTTCTGTAGCACCACATTTCGAAAGCTTCTATTCTCTTCTTGTCCAAACTATTTATCGTCCATGTTTCACTTCCATACATGGCTACACTCCATACAAATACTTTCAGAAACGACTTCCTGACACTTAAATCTATACTCGATGTTAAAAAGTTTCTCTTCTTCAGAAACACTTTCCTTGCCAATGCCAGTCTACTTATATCCTCTCTACTTCAACCATCATCAGTTATTTTGCTCCCCAAATAGCAAAACTCCTTTACTACTTTAAGTGCCTCATTTCCTAATCTAATTCCCTCAGCATCACCCGACTTAATACCACTACATTCCATTATCCTTGTTTTGCTTTTGTTGATGTTCATCTTATACCCTCCTTTCAAGACACTGTCCATTCCATTCAACCGCTCTTCCAAGTCCTTTGCTGTCTCTGACAGAATTACAATGACATCGGCGAACCTCAAAGTTTTTATTTCTTCTCCATGGATTTTAATACCTACTCTGAACTTTCCTTTTGTTTCCTTTACTGCTTGCTCAATATACAGAGTGAATAACATCAGGGAGAGGCTACAACCCTGTCTCACTCCCTTCCCAACTGCTGCTTTCCTTTCATGTCCCTCGACTGCTGCTTTCCTTTCATGTCCCTCGACTCTTATAACTGCTATCTGCTTTCTGTACAAATTGTAAATAGCCTGTCACTCCCTGTATTTTACCCCTGCCACCTTTAGAATTTGAAAGAGAGTATTCCAGTCAACATTGTCAAAAGCTTTATCTAAGTCTACAAATGCTAGAAACATAGGTTTACCTTTCCTTAATCTTTCTTCTAAGATAAGTTGTAAGGTCAGTATTGCCTCACGTGTTCCAATATTTCTACGGAATCCAAACTGATCTTCCCCAAGGCTAGCTTCTACTAGTTTTTCCATTCGTCTGTAAAGAATTTGCGTTAGTATTTTGCAGCTGTGACTTATTAAACTGATTATTTGGTAATTTTCACATCTGTCAACACCTGCTTTCTTTGGGATTCGAATAATTACATTCTTCTTGAAGTTTGAGGGTATTTCACCTGTCTCATACATCTTGCTCACCAGATGGTAGAGTTTTGTCAGAACTGGCTCTCCCAAGGCCATCAGTAGTTCTAATGGAATGTTGTCTACTCCCGGGGTCTTGTTTCTACTCAGGTCTTTCAGTGCTCTGTCAAACTCTTCACGCAGTATTGTATCTCCCATTTCGTCTTCATCTACATTCTCTTCCATTTCCAGAATATTGTCCTCAAGTGCGTAGCCCTTGTATAGACCCTCTATATACTCCATCCACCTTTCTGCTTCCGCTTCTTTGCTTAGAACTGGGTTTCCATCTGAGCTCTTGATATTCACATGAGAGGTTCTCTTTTCTCCAAAGGTCTCTTTAATTTCCCTATAGGCAGTATCTATCTTACCCCTAGTGAGATAAGCCTCTACATCCTTACATTTGTCCTCTAGCCATCCCTGCTTAGCCATTTTGCACTTCCTGTTGATCTCATTTTTGAGACGTTTGTATTCCTTTTTGCCTAAAATTAAAGGGACCTTTGGAGAAAAGAGAACCACTTGTATGAATATCAAGAGCTCAGATGGAAACCCAGTTCTAAGCAAAGAAGGGAAAGCAGAAAGGTGGAAGGAGTGTATAGAGACACAAGGGCGTTTTACTTGAGGACAATATTCTGGGAATGGAAGAGGATGTAGATGAAGATGAAATGGGAGATACGATACTGTGTGAAGAGTTTGACAGAGCACTGAAAGACCTGAGTCGAAACAAGGCCCCGGGAGTAGACAACATTCCATTAGAACTACTGACGGCCTTGGGAGAGCCAGTCCTGACAAAACTCTACCATCTGGTGAGCAAGATGTATGAGACAGGCGAAATACCCTCAGAGTTCAAGAAGAATATAGTTATTCCAATCCCAAAGAAAGCAGGTGTTGACAGATGTGAAAATTACTGAACTATCAGTTTAATAAGTCACAGCTGCAAAATACTAACACGAATTCTTTACAGACGAATGGAAAAACTGGTAGAAGCCGACCTCGGGGAAGATCAGTTTGGATTCCGTAGAAATATTGGAACACGTGAAGCAATACTGACCTTACAACTTATCTTAGAAGAAAGATTAAGGAAAGGTAAACCTACGTTTCTAGCATTTGTAGACCTAGAGAAAGCTTTTGACAATGTTGACTGGAATACTCTCTTTCAAATTCTAAAGGTGGCAGGGGTAAAATACAGGGAGCGAAAGGCTATTTACAGTTTGTACAGAAAGCAGATGGCAGTTATAAGAGTCGAGGGACATGAAAGGGAAGCAGTGGTTGGGAAGAGAGTGAGACAGGGTTGTAGCCTCTCCCCGATGCTATTCACTCTGTATATTGAGCAAGCAGTAAAGGAAACAAAAGAAAAGTTCAGAGTAGGTATTAAAATCCATGAAGAAGAAATAAAAACTTTAAGGTTAGCCGATGACATTGTAATTCTGTCAGAAACAGCAAAGGACTTGGAAGAGCAGTTGAATGGAATGGACAGTGTCTTGAAAGGAGGGTATAAGATGAACATCAACAAAAGCAAAACAAGGATAATGGAATGTAGTCGAATTAAGTCGGGTGATGCTGAGGGAATTAGATTGGGAAACGAGACACTTAAAGTAGTAAAGGAGTTTTGCTATTTGGGGAGCAAAATAACTGATGATGGTCGAAGTAGAGAGGATATAAAATGTAGACT
Organism: Schistocerca serialis cubense; assembly: GCF_023864345.2. Taxonomy (NCBI): domain Eukaryota; kingdom Metazoa; phylum Arthropoda; class Insecta; order Orthoptera; family Acrididae; genus Schistocerca; species Schistocerca serialis. Next base: position 138,361,605 of record NC_064638.1, on the reverse strand, counting down.
GGCAATGGTAAGGAAAGCGTATCTGAAGAAGAGAAATTTGTTAACATCGAGTATAGATTTAAGTGTCAGGAAGTCGTTTCTGAAATTATTTGTATGGAGTGTAGCCATGTATGGAAGTGAAACATGGATGATAAATAGTTTGGACAAGAGGAGAATAGAAGCTTTCGAAATATGGTGCTACAGAAGAATGCTCAAAATTAGATCGGTAGATCACATAACTAATGATGAAGTATTGAATAGAATTGGGGAGAAGAGGAGTTTGTGCACAACTTGACAAAAAGAAGGGACCGGTTAGTAGGACATGTTCTGAGGTATCAAGGGATCACAAATTTAGCATTGGAGGGCAGCGTGGAGGGTAAAAATTGTAGAGGGAGACCAAGAGATGAATCCACTAAGCAGATTCAGAAGGACGTAGGTCTCAGTAAGTACTGGGAGATGAAGAAGTTTGCACAGGATAGAGTAGCATGGAGAGCTGCATCAAACCAGTCTCAGGACTGAAGACCACAACAACAACAACATTCAGGGAAGTGTGAAATCTATGAACAACTAGCATTATTATGTACCGTGAAAATAAATGAGTGTCTAAAGAACACTTTTATTTCATCTAGAGTTCCTCTAAGCTACAAATAATGAAAATAGTACATACTAGGAGAAAGGTAGTACTAAATATAAGAACGGAAAAAAAAAATTACTCATGTCCCCTAAACACCTGAAGTTTAGGATTTAAAAAAAAAGAAAAGAAAAGAAATGAAAAAGATTCCTCACAATTCCTAAATATTAATAAAACTGACTAAAACCAAGAGTAAATGCTCATGTCTTAACAACAAGGTAAAATAAGAAAAGAGTAGAGAAACAATAAATGAAAGATTGCTCAAGAGAGGACAGAAAATTGTTATTGAAAGGAAAGATATGTATATAAACATATGTAAGAAATGTATACAGTAAAGATATGAAATGTTATTATGTGTGATATTATTTGCATAATGATTATGTGTAAAATATTGTGTGTTCGATCTGAGGGGGGAGATTTGTAGTGATTCAAGAATTTCTGTGTAAATCCTAGAACCACTCAGCCTTCTACAACTTGAACACACGATATTCTGTATATGAGTGTGGGATGGTAGAATCCTACCTACTGTGTGTCACATGTTTGCGTATGACATGTTCCACACCCAGGAAGATCCCCTTCCTTGTGGGTCTATGGAGTGAATAATTAATTTAATCTAATCTACTCTTAAAATCAGTTGCGGGAAGAAAGTAGATGCAGTGGATGAACGGCACCAACAAGTACCTGTCGAAAAAGAACACTTGAAAGCTCTTGACATAACCTTCCTGTAGGCAAGACATTTTCAAACCACCTTCCACTTCTTGACCAGGTGACTTACTTGAAACTTGCAGCCACTCTTCTTTACTGGCTAGGCAGCTGCTGGAAACCCTCTTGACTTCTTCTCCATAGAATAACGCTAGCGACAGGAATTTTTAGTCTTTTTCTACATATGAAATAAGTAGACATACAAACTTTACTTTTTGTCAATTAACAATGTATTTGACCTCCGTACACAATAAAACTCTCACTTTCCACGTAAATAAGTCTTCCCGCTCCCGGGATTGGAATGACTCCTTACCCTCTCCCGTAAAACCCACATCCTTTCATCTTTCCCTCTCCTTCCCTCTTTCCTGATGAAGCAACCTTAGGTTGCGAAAGCCTGAAATTTGTGTGTGTGTTTGTGTGTTTTTTATTGTGTCTATCTACCAGCACTTTCTCATTTGGTAAGTCACAGAATATTTGTTTTTTAATATAAATATGTAACTTCCTGTAAGTCCCTTGAACAGCCGAACATCAGGAACAAATTGAGTTACAGTTAAAAGAAAGTTGGCTTAGATACCATAACTTTTCTTAACATAAATCAGAAAATAAGTCTTGCCTATAGCAAGATTATGTCAAGAGTTTTCAAGAGTTCTTTTTCAACTGTGCACAACAAGCACAGAGCTGCATATAAACTCCATGGTTCTTCCTTACACACTCACTAAAACATCTATGTCTTACCCGACAGGTGCTTTTTGGTGCTGTTCGGCCACCGCGTCTACTTTCTTCCTGTGACTGATTTTAAACCTGCATGCACAAATAAGTGATGCACAGTAGGTAGGATTCTACCACACCACACTTGTATCCCGAATATTGCATGTTCGAGGCAGTAGAAGGCTGAGTGGTTCTAGAATTTACACAGAAATTCTTGAATCTCCACAGAGCATATATGAAGGGGACAACAATGATGATAAAGAGGAAGGGAGAGAAGGAAAGAAGAAGACGTAGAAGAAGAAGAAGAAAATTCAGATGATTATTTTTCATGGATTTTAAAAGTCAGTTTGATTTTATAAACTATGATCTGTTTAATTTGGTCTGACTTTGCCATCTGATAACAAAAATGGTAAAAATGTTACTTTTTTTAAAAAAATTCTTAAAGATTAAGGTGCTTCTTATAGTTTGTAGTGTCTTATGGTCCCTAAAATATGGTACTATCAAGGGTTCTGAGACATCAACTATGAATATCAACAGTTTGTATGTTTCAAAAGATGAATCAGAAACAAAGATAACTCATAACGAAAATACGGAAATTTTAGAAGCAATGACAGCTGAGGTACACAAAGCCATTTGAAGTAAGAAGAAACAAGATACTCCTGGAAATGATGGAGTTTGAATGTAAATGGTGTAAAAGTATACAGAAGATGGATTAACTCTGGAAACAGTCACTCAAGCTGCGAGTGCATCTCAGCAATATCCTTTCTTCCAGGAGAGCTAGTCCTACAAGTTATGCAGGAGAACTGTCAAGTTTGGAGATGAGGTACTGATGGAAGCAGAGCTGTGAAGATGGGTCATGAATCATGTTAGTGTAGCTCAGTCGATACAGCACTTGCCCACAAAAGACAGAGGTCCCAGGTTTGAGTCCCAGTCCAACAAACAGTTTTAATCTGCAAGGAAGTTTCTGTACAAAAGGAACCTGCAAAATTATTTGCAGAATGTCTCCAAAGGCAAATGGATGTCCAAAACTGGAACAATGTGTAATAATTCATCTTAACAACAATAGAGAGAGAGAGACAAGATATGAGAAACACTGACCTCTCAATCATCTCTCTGGAATTTAAAAGTTTATCAGTAAAAGTTTACGACTACACTGAAAAAACATAAATTTATAATTGACAAAAGAGTCATCCTAAGATATACTAAATTACCACATCTATTCCCAGAAGCTCTAGAGGAAATGATAGTTCCTTAAACCAGGAAAATGAAGAGCAAATACATGTTAATTCTGATCCATCCTTTGTTTACCTGTTGTCACTGCAACAGAATCAGTTGATGAGTTTGTTTTTTATGTAGGGCAGTAGACAACAATGTCTGGATAATATAGAAGATAAAAAGAATAGATATTTTGCATAAAAGAATTTTCAAAATTAAGGTTTTGTGCATCTAAAACAAAAGGTAGGAGTGTGTGTGTGTGTGTGTGTGTGTGTGTGTGTGTGTGTGTGTGTGTGTGTGTGTGTGTGAATATTGTAAAATGTTAAGAAACAATACATCCAGTTGGTATAAAATCCACGATGATATTAACAAATTCATTCACAATGTACTAACAAACAGAGTACTCTCTATACTTGCTGTACTATATACTAATAGGTAGAATGACCAATCAGAAGACGAAAGTTTAAACAGTATCACTAAATAAAATTCATCAAATCATTAATTTAATATAGATAAAAATATAGAAAATTAAATACTTTGCAATCTGAAACAGAAATTTTGCTATCATGGGTTAAGAGGATTAATGTTTGTTTTTTATATATATTTTTCCCACGTGGAATGTTTCTTTCTAAACATCCCAAGTGGGAAAAATATATATAAAAAACAAATATGCTGTGACTTACCAAATGAGAAAGCGCTGGTAGATAGACACAATAAAAATCACACAGACACACACACAAATTTCAAGCTTTCGCAACCCACGGTTGCTTTATCAGGAAAGAGGGAAGGAGAGGGAAAGACGAAAGGATGTAAGTTTTAAGGGAGAGGAGAAGGAGTCATTCAAATCCCAGGTGCTTATATTATTGACCTCCACCTGTCCAATTGCCAGCTTCACACGTCCGTCCACATCAAACACATCAACAAGCAACAGTACCTCCATTATGACAGCTGCCACCCATTCCACATCAAACGGTCTCTTCCCTACAGCCTAGGTCTTCATGGCAAACGAATCTGCTCCAGTCTGGAATCCCTGAACCATTACACCAACAACCTGAAAACAGCTTTCGCATCCCGCACCTACCCTCCCGACCTGGTACAGAAACAAATAACCAGAGCCACTTCCTCATCTCCTCAAACCCAGAACCTCCCACAGAAGAACCCCAAAAGTGCCCCACTTGTGACAGGATACTTTCTGGGACTGGATCAGACTCTGAATGTGGCTCTCCACCAGGGATACAACTTCCCCAAATCCTGCCCTGAAATGAGATCCTCCTTCATGAAATCTTCCCCACTCCACCAAGAGTGTCTTTCCACCGTCCACCTAACCTTCGTAACCTCTTAGTTCATCCCTATGAAATCCCCAAACCACCTTCCCTACCCTCTGGCTCCTACCCTTGTAACCGCCCCCGGTGTAAAACCTGTCCCATGCACCCTCCCACCACCACCTACTCCAGTCCTGTAACCCGGAAGGTGTACACGATCAAAGGCAGAGCCACGTGTGAAAGCACCCACGTGATTTACCAACTGACCTGCCTACACTGTGAAGCTTCCTATGTGGGAATGACCAGCAACAAACTGTCCATTTGCATGAATGGACATAGGCAGACAGTGTTTGTTGGTAATGAGGATCACCCTGTGGCTAAACATGCCTTGGTGCATGGCCAGCACATCTTGGCACAGTGTTACAAAGTCCGGGTTATCTGGATACATCCCACAACACCAACCTGTCAGAACTCTGGAGATGGGAACTTGCCCTTCAGTATATCCTCTCTTTTCGTTATCCACCAGGCCTCAATCTCCGCTAATTTCTATTTGCCAATGCTCATACCTCACCTGTCTTTCAACATCTTTGCCTCTGTACTTCCGCCTCGACTGACATCTCTGCCCAAACTCTTTGCCTTTACAAATGTCTGCTTGTGTCTGTGTATGTGCAGATGGATATGTGTGTGTGTACGAGTGTATACCTGTCCTTTTTCGCCCCTAAGGTATGTCTTTCTGCTCCCGGGATTGGAATGACTCCTTACCCTCTCCCTTAAAACCCACATCCTTTTGTCTTTCCCTCTCCTTCCCTCTTCCCTGATGAATTTTGTTTGTATATTTGTGTTTGGTTGTGTGTCTATCAACATGCCAGCACTACACAGACACAAGCAGACATTTGCAAAGAGTTTGGGCAGAGATGTCAGTCGAGGCGGAAGTACAGAGGCAAAGATGTTGTTGAATGATAGGTGAGGTATGAGTGGCGGAAACTTGAAATTAGTGGAGGTTGAGGCCTGGCGGGTAACGAGAAGAGAGGATATACTGAAGGGCAAGTTCCCATCTCCGGAGTTCTGACAGGTTGGTGTTAGTGGGAAATATCCAGATAACCCAGACAGTGTAACACTGTGCCAAGATGTGCTGGATGTGCACCAAGGCATGTTTAGCCACAGGGTGATCCTCATTACCAACAAACACTGTCTGCCTGTGTCCATTCATGCAAATGGACAGTTTGTTGCTGGTCATTCCCACATAGAAAGCTTCACAGTGTAGGCAGGTCAGTTGGTAAATCACGTGGGTGCTTTCACACATGGCTCTGCCTTTGATCGTGTACACCTTCCGGGTTACAGGACTGGAGTAGGTGGTGGTGGGAGGGTGCATGGGACAGGTTTTACACGGGGGGCGGTTACAAGGGTAGGAGCCAGAGGGTAGGGAAGGTGGTTTGGGGATTTCATAGGGATGAACTAAGAGGTTACGAAGGTTAAGTGGACAGCGGAAAGACACTCTTGGTGGAGTGGGGAGGATTTCATGAAGGATGGATCTCATTTCAGGGCAGGATTTGAGGAAGTCATATCCCTGGTGGAGAGCCACATCCAGAGTCTGATCCAGTCCCGGAAAGTATCCTGTCACAAGTGGGGCACTTTTGGGGTTCTTCTGTGGGAGGTTCTGGGTTTGAGGGGATGAGGAAGTGGCTCTGGTTATTTGCTTCTGTACCAGGTCGGGAGGGTAGGTGCGGGATGCGAAAGCTGTTTTCAGATTGTTGGTGTAATGGTTCAGGGATTTTGGACTGGAGCAGATTCGTTTGCCACGAAGACCTAGGCTGTAGGGAAGGGACCGTTTGATGTGGAATGGGTGGCAGCTGTCATAATGGAGGTACTGTTGCTTGTTGTTGTGTTTGAAGTGGACGGACATGTGAAGCTGGCCATTGGGCAGATGGAGGTCAATGTCAAGAAAAGTGGCATGGGATCTGGAGTAGGACCAGGTGAATCTGATGGAACCAAAGGAGTTGAGGTTGGAGAGGAAATTCTGGAGTTCTTCTTCACTGTGAGTCCAGATCATGATGATGTCATCATAAATCTGTACCAAACTTTGGATTGGCAGGCCTGGGTAACCAAGAAGGCTTCCTCTAAGCGACCCATAAATAGGTTGGCGTACGAGGAGGCCATCCTGGTACCAATGGCTGTTCCCTTTAATTGTTGGTATGTCTGGCCTTCGAAAGTGAAGATGTTGTGGGTTAGGATGAAGCTGGCTGAGGTAATGAGGAAAGAGGTTTTAGGTAGGGTGGCAGGTGATCGGCGTGGAAGGAAGTGCTCCATCGCAGCGAGGCCCTGGATGTGCAGAATATTTGTGTATGAGGAAGTGGCATCAATGGTTACAAGGATGGTTTCTGGGGGTAACAGACTGGGTAAGGATTCCAGGCATTCGAGAAAGTGGTTGGTGTCTTTGATGAAGGATGGGAGACTGCATGTAATGGGTTGAAGGTGTTTATCTACGTAGGCAGAGATACGTTCTGTCAGGGCTTGGTAACCAGCTACAATGGGGCGGCCGGGATGATTGGGTTTGTGAATTTTAGGAAGAAGGTAGAAGGTAGGGGTGCGGGGTGTCGGTGGGGTCAGGAGGTTGATGGAGTCAGGTGAAAGGTTTTGTAGGGGGGCCTAAGGTTCTTAGGATTCCTTGAAGCTTCGCCTGGACATCAGGAATGGGATTACCTTGGCAAACTTTGTATGTAGTGTTGTCTGAAAGCTGACGCAGTCACTCAGCCACATACTACCGACGATCAAGTACCACGGTCGTGGAACCCTTGTCCACCGGAAGAATGACGATGGATCGGTCAGCCTTCAGATCACGGATAGCCTGGGCTTCATCTGTGGTGATGTTGGGAGTAGGATTAAGGTTTTTTAAGAAGGATTGAGAGGCAAGGCTGGAAGTCAGAAATTCCTGGAAGGTTTGGAGAGGGTGATTTTGAGGAAGAGGAGGTGGGTCCCGCTGTGACGGAGGATGGAACTGTTCCAGGCAGGGTTCAATTTGGATAGTGTCTTGGGGAGTTGAATCATTAGGAGTAGGATTAGGATCATTTTTCTTCATGGCAAAGTGATATTTCCAGCAGAGAGTACGAGTGTAGGACAGTAAATCTTTGACGAGGGCTGTTTGGTTGAATGTGGGAGTGGGGCTGAAGGTGAGGCCTCTGTATAGGACAGAGGTTTCGGATTGGGAGAGAGGTTTGGAGGAAAGTTTAACTACTGAATTAGGGTGTTGTGGTTCCAGATTGTGTTGATAGGAATTTTGAGGTTTTGGGGGGAGTGGAGGTGGAAGTGGGAGATTGAGTAGATGGGAGAGACTGGGTCTGTGTGCAATGAGAGGAGGTTGAGGTTTGCTGGAAAGGTTGTGAAGGGTGAGTGAGTTGCCTTTCCGGAGGTGGGAAACCAGGAGACTGGATAGTTTTTTGAGGTGGAGGGTGGCATGCTGTTCTAATTTGCGGTTGGCCTGTAGGAGGATGCTCTGAACAGCCGATGTGGATGTGGGAGAGGAAAGATTGAGGACTTTTATTAAGGATAGGAGTTGACGGATGTGTTCATTGGCTAAGTTGATGTGTAGGTGAAGGATTAGGTGGGTGAGGGCAATGGGTTGTTCAGTTTGAAACTGGTATAGGGACTGATGGAAAGAAGGGTTACAGCCGGAGATGGGAACTTTAAGTGTGAGGCCTTCGGGGGTAATGCCAAATGTCAGACAGGCCTGGGAAAATAAAATATGGGAGCGTAATCTGGCTAGGGCGAAGGCATGTTTGCGGAGGGAATATAAATAAAACATAATGGGGTCGTTGTGGGGATGTTGTGAGGGTTACATGGTATTAGAAGGTGGAAAGTGTAACATGAGGCTGAAATGAAAATGAAAATAAAAATATATGGGGAGAGATAAAGGTGAACTAGAAAGCAACTGGAGATCTGGTGTGAAAAAAGGCGAAAAAGTGGTGGTTAAAGCTGAGCTATGTTGATCCTGTGGTGAACTTGTGTTGGTAAACAACGATGTGCACAAAGGTTAGGTGGTTGCGTTGCCGCCAAAACACGTTAAAGGGTGGAGAAATTCGGGAAAATTTCGAGAAAACTGCGTGTAAATGTATTAAAAGGAGTGGTTTTGTGGTGGCAGATCATGAAAATGAGGCTAACAATTGTCTGACAAAGAAATAATGACGTTAAAACCTGTGGCAAGCGGCTAAAAATGATCAGTGATGTGGGAAAAACGGAAATGGAAATAAAGTGAAAGTTATTAGAACCATCCGAAATGGTTGTTTAATAGATGAAAGGAACTGTTTGTGAACTGGAAATGGTGGATTTTATAGCAGTGGTAGTGTTGAAAGGGGAAAAAAAAAAATTGGTTATACTTGGGAAGTGGCTAAACATGCCTTGGTGCACATCCAGCACATCTTAGCACAGTGTTACACTGTCCGGGTTATCTGGATACTTCCCACTAACACCAACCTGTCAGAACTCCGGAGATGGGAACTTGCCCTTCAGTATATCCTCTCTTCTCGTTACCCGCCAGGCCTCAACCTCCGCTAATTTCAAGTTGCCGCCACTCATACCTCACCTGTCATTCAATAACATCTTCGCCTCTGTACTTCCGCCTCGACTGACATCTCTGCCCAAACTCTTTGCCTTTACAAACGTCTGCTTGTGTCTGTGTATGTGCAAATGGATATGTGTGTGTGTGTGCAAGTGTATACCTGTCCTTTTTTCCCCCTAAGGTAAGTCTTTCCACTCCCGAGATTGGGATGACTCCTTACCCTCTCCCTTAAGACCCACATCCTTTCGTCTTTCCCCCTCCTTCCCTCTGATGAAGCAACCGTTTGTTGTGAAAGCTTGAATTTTGTGTGTATGTTTGTGTTTGTTTGTGTGTCTATCGACCTGCCAGCGCTTTTGTTTGGTAAGTCTCATCATCTTTGTTTTTAGATATACTATGTATTAGGTTATACTATATTATTAATGTATAGTATATCAGTGATTTACTGTACTGTATCATGTTCTTAAATTATTTATGTCACTGAATCAATGTTACTGCTATGTAACATGTACTTAAAGTTGTGTACTAATGTACAAAGTAAGCTAAATCCTATATCAAATATTTGATGGATGTATGTTTAACAAATAAATAAATAAATTTACTTATAGAGGGTTTGTAAGTTTGGTTTCCTGGTATTCTGCAATCAGTAACTGAACTATTGCTACGTGTTAATGATCTTCCTGTTAATATCAACAATGCAGGAAAAGATAGATTCCTACTTACCATAAAGAGGACGCATCAAGTTGAAGACAAGCATGATTAAAAGACACTCACATATAGTCTCAGCCACACCCTTAGTCAGTAAAAAGAAACAAAAACACAACATTCGTACATACAAACATACACAAGCAAGCATACCTCCTGCACACATGAGTGCCAAATCCAACATCTTGTACCAGAATGCTATAACACAGGGGATTCAAGCAGCAATCGGGAAGGGGTGAAGAAGGAGAAGGGGAAAGGATAGTAATGTATGGGTGGGGAGAGAGACGAATGCCGTCTGGTGGAGTGTGCAGGGACTAGACTGCCAATAGGCACAGCATCAGGAGGTTGTGGGGCAGGGAGGTGAGGAAAACAGGAGCATAAAGAAGAGGAGATGGTAAAGATGGGCGGATGCATTGGTAGAGGGCTGCAAAAAAACAGGACGGGAGATGGGAATGGGGAGGAGATGATAGGACAGAGGAGGTGAAAACTGTTGGGTGGAAGATTTGGGGACAGTATGGTACTGTAGATTGAGACCAGGATAATTGCGGTAGCAGATAATGTGTTGTAAGGGTAACTCCCATCTTTTCAGTGCAGAAAAGCTGCTAGTGGAGGGAAGGATCCAGATTGCTTGGGTAGTGAAGCAGCCATTGAAATCAAGTGTGTTACGTTCAGCTGCATGTTGCACCACAGGATGATCTACTTTGCTCTTGGCCACAGTTTGGCAGTGGCCATTCATCCTAGTGGACTGCTGGTTGGTAGTCAGACCAATATAGAATGATGTGTAATGATTGTGGCAGAGCTGGTAAATGATATGGCTGCTATCACAGGTGGCAGGACTGGACTGGGTGGGTGGACTGGGCAGGTTTTGCACCTGGGTCTTCCACAGGAATATGATCCTTGGGGCAAGGGCTAGGGACTGGGAGCGGCATAGGGATGAACTAGTATGTTGAGGAGGTTTGGTAGGTGACAGAACATCACTTTAGGAGGGGTGGGAAGTATCTCAGTTAGAATGGCCCTCATTTCAGGGCATGATGATACATAATCAAAAGCCCTGGTGAAGGATGTAGTTCAGATGTTCCTGTCTGGGGTGGTACTGGATGATGAAGGGGACACTCCTTTGTGGCTGGTTTTTGGGGAGGTGGGAGAATTGAGGTTGTTAGGGGAACTGGCAAGGGAGATCTGTTTGCAGACTAGGTCTGAGGGATAGTTCCTGTTTGTGAATGCCTTGGTGAGATCCTCAGCATACTGAGCAAGGGAGTTTTTGTCACTGCAGATATGCCGTGCCCAGGTAGCCTTGCTATATGGAAGGGCTTATTCATGTGAAAGGGATGACAGCTGTCAAAATGCAGGTAATGTTGGTGATTGGTTGGTTTAATGTGTACAGATGTGTGGATGGAACCATCAGAGAGAAGATCAACATCTAGGAAGGTGTCACACTGGGTTGAAGAGGACCATGTGAAGCAGATGGGAGAAAAGCTGTTGAAGTTGTGAAGGAATGAAGATAGGGTGTCTGGCCCTGGGTCCAGGTCATGAAGATATCTTATATGAACCTGAACCAGGCTAAGGGTTTGGTGTTTTGGAAGGCTTGGAACATCTCCTCTAGACGGCCAGTAAAAAGGTTGGCACAGGAGGGTGCCATGTATGTGCCCCTGGCTGTGCCACATATCTGCAGTCACAAAAACTCCCTTTCTCAATATGCTGAGGGTCTCACCGAGGCCTTCACAGACAGCCGGTCTCCCTCAGACCTAGTTCAAAAACAGATCTCCTGCATCATTTCCCCTTACAACCCCAATCCTCCAACCATCTCCAAAAAATGGTCCCAAAGGTGGTGTCTTGGTCACCCAATATCACCCCAGATTGGAACAACTGAACCGCCCGCATCCTTTACAAGGACTTTGATTACCTATGATTACCTATTGCCGTGCCCTGAAATGAGGGACATCCTATCCAAGATATTTCCCACTCCTCCTAAAAGTGGTGTTCTGTCACCCACCAAACCTCCACAATCCCAACCCCTTGCCACAATGATCACATCCTTTTGGAAGACCCAGGTGCAAAATCTGCCCAATCCACCTACCCAGCACTTCCTATTCCAGTCCTGTCACAGGTTTATCCTACCCCATCAGGGGCTGGGCCACCTGTGACAGCAGCCATGTCATTTACCAGCTCTGCCACATTCATTACACAGCATTTTATATTGGTATGACTACCTACCAGCAGTCCACAAGGATGAATGGCCACTGCCAAACTGTGGCCAAGAGCAAAGTAGATCATCCTGTGGTGCAACATACTTGATTTCAATGGCTGCTTCACTACCCAAGCAATCTGGATCCTGCCCTCCACTAGCAGCTTCTCTGCAATGAAAAGATGGGAGTTACCCTTACAACACATTATCTGCTACCACAATTATCCTTGTTTCAATCTACAGTACCATACTGTCCCCACATCTTCCACCCAACAGTTTTCACCTCCTCTGTCCTATCATCTCCCCCCCATTCCTGTCTCCCATCCTGTTTATTTGCAGGCCTCTACCAATGCATCTGCCCATCTTTACCATCTCCTCTTCTTTTGTTTCCTCTTTTCCTCACCTCCCTTCCCCACAACCTCCCGATGCTGTGCCTATTGGCAGTCTAGTCCCTCCACACTCCACCAGATGGCATTCGTGTCTCTCCTCACCCATACGCTACTATCCCTTGACTTTCCCCTTCCTCACCCTCTCCAGATAGCTGCTTGCATCCTATGTGATGTTGCATTCCAGCCCGTGATGCTGGAGGCTGGAGTTGTGAGTGCGTGAGATGTGTGTGTGTGTGTGTGTGTGTGTGTGTGTGTGTGTGTGTGTGTGTGTCTTTACTGATGAAGGCTATACATGAGTGTCTTTTAATCATGCCTGTGTGCAGCTAGACATGTCTTCTTTACAGTAAGAAGCAATCTACCTTTTCCTACATTGTTGATATTCCTACCTAGAGTTTCCATTGTTTGAGTGTTATGAAAGTATCTTATGAACATATGTCAAATAAGTTACATGGCACTACAATAATTAATTTTTGATTTCATCTTGTTTACTTATAAAGATAAAACCAATGTCACTGATAATCAGCTTTGTCACAAATTATATCCAAAACATAAGTGACAGGTAGGCAAACTGCATTCATAGACAGTGTATCACACAGTTTCCTGATAGCAGCCAGTTTACATAGCTCAGGTACAAGCTGTACATTTTGATGACCAAGTTGCAATGTAGTTAACATATTTTTTAGTTAATAGATGCAGTAGATAGACGGACTGGCTGATTGGTAACTTATGACTGACCTGAATCAATGTACTACATATCAACGTATAGATGCACATAAGATTAAAAATCATAACTGGTTAATATATTTTTAATATTGATACAAAAAAATGGCAAAATTAAAGGAGACACAATTACAGTAGACAACAGAGCAAGCCTATTTCACTATGAACTGTTCCCACATCCTGCTGAAAGGATATCCAAACTGAATAATTAAACTGATAAGTTATTCTGTGAAAGAGGGAATTTTTGAAAGAGAAAAATCCAGGCTACAAAACTAAGATTCTGAAATTTGAAAATAATCACTATTTAAGTTTTGAACATTTTGAATACTATTAACCTTTTAAATAGAAATTCTTTCAAAAAAGTAAAATTTTTGTTGAAAATTAGAGAATGAGGGCTTTTAAATTAGTTAAAACAGTCAAAAAAAAACAGTTTTTTTATCACCGAAAATTTCACCTCCACATGTTTTTTGTGAATCAGATATTAGGACTACTTCTTGAAAAAATATTTCCAATTGATCCCACTATAACATTATCATCAGTATTTGAGAAACTGTGCAGTTAACAGTAACTTTTAATGAAACAAAATGTGAATAATATATTATTTGTTTTGAATAGCACTCATATATGATTAAAAAGACAAGATCAAGTTAAAATTTAAAAAAAATACTAATGTTAGGTGTGAAACAACAAGTATAGTGATCCAAACTTGTTATGTTACAGCCTCAGTAGTTGTAGAGTTCAACAGAAGGGAATGAAAATTTTGAGATGGGAAAACTTTGTGGGAAGGTGACTAATGTTTTTAGAATGGTTGATTATACACTCATGGTTTGATGTATATGCACAAGCGATGGTGGCTGACAAACATGATTTTCTCACCACACTTTTGTTACAACCTGTTATTTGCCAATGGAAAACCAATGCAGATTCTGACTCACTTCAGTGGTGGTCAATATGGTGTTGCAATATCTTACCTAAGAATGCTAAAGTGGTTTAAATACTTCAGAATAAGATTAGCAGTGAAATGTGAGACAGCTTAGAGAGATGATCAAACCATGACAATATCAGAAAACATCAAAATAGTTTTACAGACCATGGAGGCTTGTACTCATCGTTCAGTGGCATGATATGTTCAGGCTTTGAACTTGTTAGACAAGTCAGTATTCCATAATTTGCAACTGAACCACTATTTAAAGATATAAAAGATCACAGTGCTGCAAGGACTGAAGGAAAATTACAATCCACAGAAGTTTGTGGTTGCAGAAATAGTGCCAGAAGTTTGGAAAAAGCCGTATTTTGGAAAACAAGTGATGAAATCACTTTCATTAATTAGAATTTGGGAACAAACATACTGGCTGATTCTCATCAGCAAATAAACCACAGGAAGTCTACAGAAATCCCTCACAATCCCTCACATAGTAAAAAAAACTATGTGATACACAATAGGCTAGTCTGGAATAAATAGCTCTTACTTTAACCAAAACAGCTGATGCACTGTGACAGACTAACAACATTAACTTATGTTACTGTAAGAGTTTTTTTAATGCTTGAATTCAGAAGACATCAAATTGTCCTCAGTAGATTTGATTTCAGCTATATGGGGATACTTGCCATGCTTCAAGAGCTTTCTGGTTTTTTAGAGGATTTTTCCCAGCACACCTCTATCTTTCACCCTATGATTAGGTATTTATTGTGGGATACTTGAATGCTCAAGTTTATATTAAAAAATTACAAGCTACTGAAACTTTTCAAGAAACTATAACTTGAGAGATTGCGACAATTCCTTGTACTGTGCTTGAAAGGTGTTGGGGCATTTTTTCTACCCATCTGGACAAGATGAGTTGCTGCAAGGGTAACATCATTTTTCAAACCTGAATTACATTACTTTTGATAGTGCTACATACATATATTGTGTCATTATACATGTAATCTTGGGAACAAATAAAAATTAGAATCCATTTCAAAACATGTGTGCTAGAGTATTTTGAAAACTGTAACATCTCTCTGTCAGTAGCCTTCAATCTGCATTTAGAGGTTTAGAGTTGTGGTGTGTATGTTAGATGTCCAGCACGGTAGGTCAAATTTAGAACTGTGCAGAGATGGGCCACTTGTTGTGCAGTCAGAAATATTAATACTGGACTATGGCTGAATGAAAGAGTGTGCTCTACATGGATGAGTCTGTCTTAAGTTTGCAGAATTATTATAATTGTGCACTCCTCAGGAGGAAAGGCATTGCTGTTACTGTTACAGGAATATTATGGAATGAGACAGATTGGTAGTGGTGAAGCATGTAGTGAAGTGTGGCCAGCATGTAGTGAAGTGTGGCCAGCATAAGCATATCTCAATTAACTGGTACATTTTGCTGATATGTTTGTTGTGGGTGATGTAATTCAGAATTTAAATGGAATTTTCAATAAAACTTGTCTGAGGTCATTACTAGCAATTTTGAGACAAGGTATAAACATTCTAACTTCACACAGTAATTTGGTAAAACTTGTTCATATATTCACTTAAAATATGCACAGAGGTGTGACATGTACAAGAATAGCCTTCAAAAACCAGTGCAACACTGACCACCACAAAAACTGATGCAACACTGATCCTGACATGGCTTCAGCCGCATCCCTTAAATAACGCTTTTAACAATACAATACATAACATTTCATTATTGGAGATATATCTTTTATGAATTCAAAATCATAGTTTCTGAGTTCATGAGTTCATCAAAATCAAATGAAAATTAATTACCGGTAACAGAGGTACAAATCTAGATTTTTTGTGCTAATAAGAATAAATAAAGTACATAAAATTACATGAAACTGCATTTGTCAATAATGTTTGATATTTAAAAATACTACTAATTTGCAATGTCTAAAATAAATGCAATCGGCATTTCTTTCTTCTTCTTCTTCTTCTTCTTCTTCTTCTTCTTCTTCTTCGCGGATGGATCACTTAGGACCATGAGTAATCAACATTTGTTGGCCTTTCTTTTCACCCAGTATTCCTTCATAAACAACAAATGGGCTAGCTTTCATTGTGTAGACCACCTATGTCAGTTAGTTTTTCTCTCTTCTTCCTCAAAACCCCGCGTGTTTGTGATTTTTCTGATTTCATTTCTATCATGTAGATTTGCAGACCCTAATTCTCTCAGGTCTTTTTCCGTCTGTTTGTACCACTTTGATCTTGTAGTTTTGTTCTTTAAAAATGGATGGATTTTGTGCGTTAACCTGTTTGAGTCCATTCTTTCTAAGTCCCCTATGAATTGGATTCTTCTCATGCGCATTGTATTGGTTATTTTGGAGATATTTTTATATATTTCTGCATTGGGTTTTGGATAATGCACACCATCTTTAGTTCTTGGTCCTAGGATTTTCCTCATTATTTTACATTCTTTAACTTCTAATTCCTCTTAGTGTTCTGTGTTGAAGGTTTAGTGTCTCAGATGCGTAGAGAGCTTTGGGTTTAATTACTGTTGTGTAGTGTCGTATTTTGCAGTCCACAAGAGACTCTTTTTGTTGTAAATGTTTTTTGTTAACTGAAATGCCGTCTCCATTTTCTGGGCTCTTGATCTGACAGATTTCTTTTCATTACAATTTTCTGCAATCCATTCACCTAAGTATTTAAATTCTTTTAATCGAGAGATGTAGTTATTACCAATTTTGAGATCAGAAGGTGCATCTTTGATGTCAGTTATAAATTTTGTTTTTTCAAATGAAATTTGTAATCCTATTTTTGCTGCCTGCTCTTGTAATAATTCTAGCTGCATCGGTAATGTCTTGTGCAATCAGTGCCATGTCAACAGCAAATGCTAAACAGTCTAATTCTATGCCCTTACGTCTTGGTCCCAGTGTGTGTGTGCTGGTGCACCTGCTTTTCTCCATTCTCTAACAACTTTTTCAAGAGCACAATTGAAGAGCACTGGGGACAGTACATCCCCTTGTCGTACTCCTGTATCTATTTCAAATTCTGTGCTCAATTCTCTCATAAATTTTACTTTGGATTTGGTCTCCGTGAGTGTTTCTTTTATGGTATTTGATGTCATTTGATCTAGTCCAAATT
The DNA here is from genome assembly GCF_023864345.2 of Schistocerca serialis cubense. NCBI lineage: Eukaryota > Metazoa > Arthropoda > Insecta > Orthoptera > Acrididae > Schistocerca > Schistocerca serialis. Next base: position 138,344,504 of record NC_064638.1, on the reverse strand, counting down.
CTACTAATACTTCAAAAAGGGATTCTTGGTCTATACTGTCATATGCTTTTTTAAAGTCAACAAACGTGATGACATAACTTTTGTTTGAAGTAATATGTAAATATTTCATTGAGTTTTTCAAGTTAAGGATTTGTTCTACGCATGATCAAGCTTTTCTGAATCCACCTTGGTATTCGCCTAGTTTTGGATCCAGCTGAGGTTCTGCACAGTTTAGCAGGGCTTTAGACAGAATTTTGTATGTTATTGACAATAAAGAGATTCCACAAGAGTTGTTGGGGTCTGTTTTACTTCTTTTTTTGTACATAGGATGTATGATTGCTGTCTTCCAATCTGTGGGGATTTTTTCAGTTTTCCAGATTTCATGTATAGTTTCTTTGAGTTTTGCAATAAGATTTTTCCCTGCATTTTTCCATAATTCTGTGATGATTTGGTCTTCTCCTGATCCTTTGTTATTTTTCAGTGACTGAATTATCTCTTTAGTCTCTTAAACTTGGTGGCTTTGAGTCTGGGTTTCATTGTATGTGATGGAAATCAAATTTTTCTGCAGGCTTTTCACAATTCAGTGATTTAGAAAAGTATTTTGCAAGAATTTTACAGTTTTCAGTGTTGGTATGGGCAATTTCCCCATGTTCATTTTTTAATTGGAGTGATGGAGGAGAGTACTTTGTTAATTTTTGTTTGAATACTCTGTAGAAATTTCGAGAATTGTTTTTCTTGAAATCATTTTCTATGTCTTGCAATTTTTTGCTTTGTGTTGTTTATGGACTGTTCGTATTACTTTTGTGACTGTTTTCCTGGTATCTTTGAGATCTTCCAGGGTCTTTTGATTTTTGTTGTACAACCAATTTTTCCATGCCTATTGTCTGAGATTTATCAGTTGGTCACACTCATCTGTCCACCATGAGTGTTTACGTGTTTTTGTTTGCAGTGCTACAGTTTCAGCTGCTTTTAAAAGTCCTGCTTGCAGTTGTTGCCAATTTTGTGGTTTTAAATTTTGTGTTTCTTTTGTAAATTGTTCATTACCATTTATCTTTTTACATTGTGGAGATTTCTTAGTGAATTTACTTTTTTCTGGAATGACATCTAGGGAGAATTTTGTTGGGTAATGGTTGGAATCTAGGTCTAGTCCATTAAGGACATTAAGTTTCATGATTTCTACTGTATTTATGTGGGAGATCATTACATGATCCAACTGATATTCACCTAGTAATGGATTGGGTGAGATCCAAGTTTCCATTTTCAAGGCTCTTTTCTTGAAAAATGTTGATTTGAAAAATATGTCATGGTTTTTGCAGATTTCAATGAGTCGCATGCCATTCTGGTTGGTCTGTGTATGCCCTGACCATTTACCTACCCAATATCGATATTTCTTTTCTTTACCGATTTGTGCATTGAAATCGCCCATAAAGATTTTGACATGGTTATTTGGGATTTTTTTGGAGAATATTATCTAATTGGTTCCAGAATTCTTCTAATCTGTTTTTGTTAGTGATGTTAGTTGGTGCATGTCTGTTGATTAGGGTGTATATCTTATTAGCTGATTTTATTGTCATCGTGGAGAGCTGACCCGAGTAAAATTTGAAAGTCGTGATTGAATCAAGTATTGATGTATCTACTATAAATCCAGTTCCAAATTGTGGACAATTTGCCATGGCTCATTTTCCAGGTTTTCCTTTATATATCCTGTATCCTTCTGAATCAAAAGGATTTTCATCTGTATATCGTGCTTCCTGAAATGCAATAATTTTGATTTTATGTTCTCTGGATTTGTCCAGGATGTTTTTTAGTTTTCCTGTTTTTAAGAGAGAATTTACATTAAATGTCATTAGCCAAATTCTAGATTTTGGTTTGATTTTGTTATTACGGAGTTTTGAGGTACTCCGATTTACATCCATGCACACTTCTGTGGTCTCCCCAGAATCCGAATAGACCACTTGCGGTTTTTCAACTGTGGGAATTGACCCACTGGGGTAATTTGTCTTCGAAGGTGCTCTATCCATGTTGATTTATTTGAACTGGGTTTGTGACTGAAATTGAGAGTCTGGTTAAGCTCAGAGTTCCACTTCTGAGTTTTATAGATCAGCTGCCACTAACATGTGGAACAGATGCTGTAATGTTACCACCACTAACCTGTGGAACCGTTGTGCCCTTTGTCCAAATAACCTTGGATGATAGCTTTTATAGTATCCCAAAAAGCAAGGTTGCCTCTTCAACCAGTTCCGCCGTACCGATGTCTTCATCCCCACCTTCACTGCCATTAATGTCTTCACCGTATCCCTGGCAAGGGGCCCTCACCAAGGTGTTTTTACGAGGTGTTACTCCTCCTTCTCCTCCTTTTTCAACCGGGCTTGGGACCGGCTATGGCGGAGTTAAATGGCATTTCATAATATTCATACATGATACATTTTACTGAGCAATTACTTTTCACTGAGAAAACATTACAGGATTAAATATAAATGCAACATTTATATGTTTACAATGATCACATGTTTTCATCATCAACTGATTTCATAATTACATCAGTTGTCTGATCTGAAATCACTTAAACATGATGTTTTATAAACATTATCATTCGTATTGTAATAGATACATACATACACAAATAATGTTGAAAATTTTCTACTAGTAATTTTTCAGAATATACAGTATTGGTGTTGTATACTTGTGTCAATAGAGTATCAATGTATTCAGAATATGTCTTCCCATTCCATCACATTACAGTGGGTGCCAGGCATCATAGGATATTTAGAGCATTACATACTTGTTTGTGATCAGAGAAACACTGTTAGTGGCCAGGGATACAGTGATGAGATATTGTATTGCAGGCAGATATGTGTATTTTAGAGGTGCAGTTGATGTAGACTTCCTCAATATGGACAGTCCTCATTATGGACAATAACACTCTCCACATTTCCACTCTCCACATTTCTAGCAGATGATTTTCTTTCAACCGAACAAATCCACTGTATGGAGTAGCTGTCAAGGTTTTATTCTCTCAGTCGTACACAGCATGTTGGGGATGAACATGTGAGATTAGCTGTAGACAATCAGCTACTGCTGAGAACCTTTGAGCAGCTTTTTCTCAAGAAACAGATTGACTGCCAACATCATCTTACAACAGAGGGATGACTCATCACTGACAAACAGGTGTGACAATTAGGGGTAAACAAATCCCAAGTAATTGCTTTATTGTTGAGAAACAGATTATGTACTGCCAGTTCGATTACTTTTCTAAAGACATATTTTGGATGCTGTTGTATGTAAGATATCTTGTAATTACATTTACCCTGTTCCACAACTCCCTAGATGTATTGTTCTGGAAACATATTCTCATTTATATCTACATACATTTTCTACAAACCACTGTTAAGTGGATGATAGAAGGTATTCATTTCTTGATTATTCTTTATTGATTGAGACCAGTGTGTTTTGCCTCCTGAAGTTAAAACAGACTAGTCCCACTGTGCACTTGATGTATAATTTAACTAACTGCGGCAGTGAAAATGGGTAAAGGAAAAGTGATTTTGGATGAAACTGGCCCTTTTACTGGTGTTCTCTTATCATGTAATTTTAATCATTAGTTACTGAACAAATTTCAGGCATCGCATTGGTAAGTGGAAAAGAAATGCCATTAAACTATAAGTCCCAACCTCAACAAAGAAAGTTGAAGAAATGGACAAGTGAGCACGTCTAATCCTTCTGAAATCAAACTGGCAGGCTTTATTAGAACCTTAGGCCACAGAAAATTGTGGGAGCACAAACACACACTTTTCTGACATGTCTGCGCACTGATTCTATGGGCAACTGTTACAAAATAATTAAATGTCAGATTACTTATTGCAAATTAGTACTAGACTGAGGGAAGAGATTTGTGAGTTGAGAAATCACTTGATAGCCATAATAGTCTTATGGACATGAATCACCTTGGAGATTACCATGGGAGTTCATTGTTCCCAACAAAATATGTGACAGAAGAGTTATTGTGATGAGTCTATTTTGTAGTTTGGACTTAGACCACCATGTAGTTTCACTGCAAATGTTAATACTCATCAAACATCACCAGGCAGTAATCACCATTGCTGTATTCAACATCAAAACTCTTTGGTTCATATGGTGCCATTCAGACACAAATGGTCCCTAATAAGAGTCAATGAAACTGTATGATTACAACTCAGCTGAATATCTATGAGACACATTACAGCACTTAGTGTCTACCACAGCACCAACTCAACTGTGTGGTATTAAATAAATAAGAAATTAGATATGCTATGCCTAACTGGACATCATTTGGAAGTAAGTCTCATAAATCAAACAGAAGCATGTAGATGGATACAAGTTAGAATCACATCTAAGGAAAGTGGAATTGGCAATATGTGTGAAATGTGCAAAATTATCATGGTCCATAGACCTCAGCAAGTTCTACGTCTGATAGCTCTCTGAGTCCTCTATTTCAGTAACACACTAGAAAATTATGTGATAGTGTACAGGCCCTCGGCAGATAATATTACAAACTTCATGAAGTAAGTAGATATGGTACTACTGAGGCTTTGTAGGAGTAATTGAAAAGTGATTGGATGTGGATCTTTCAATATTGATTCAACTCATATACGGGGTGTTCAAAAAGTCTCTCCGCAGTGCCGTATGATTGTTAGCCGCACATTACATATGCCGCAGTGAATATCCAGAATGAAACTCAGTGAAATACAAATTATTAATTTATTGAATATTCATTTTTACTTACAAATTTTCACATACACAATTCAATTTGTCTAATCATGTTTCCAAACACAAGCTGTAACATTCTTCTGTAACCGAAGCAGTGAAAGTGGATATTGCAGTTTTCAATTCATCGATGGATTTTGGATGGTTTTTATAGACAGTTGCTTTCGCTGCACCCCAGAAGAAACATTCAGGTGGTGTTAGGTCAGGCTATCATGGAGGCCAAAGTCCCTGTGAAATTATGTGATCACCAAAAACATTAGCAAGCAGTGACATTAAAATGTGAGCTGTATTCGTGGTTGCACCATTTTGTTGAAAATAACCGTTCAGTATTTCACTTAACACAAGTTATCCTATGAATGGGTACAGAATATCACTGCAGTATCGTTGTGCATATATTGTTTCGTTGAAAAATATGGGACCCACAATCTGACATCTAGAAATTGCAATCCAAACTCCTATTATCACAGAATGAAGTGGTTCCTCATGAAAACACAATGGATTTACAGTACTCCACATACAAGAATTTTGCGAGTTCATGTACCCAGATAAATGAAACCACACCTCATCAGTGAAAAACATTTCATTAAGAATATCCCTTCCATTTTGTTGAACGAAATTTTTGAAACATTGGCAATAATGCAGTCTCTTGCCATGATCAGTATTTTTCAGTTCTTGCACGACTGTCACTTTGTATGGGAAAAGGTCTAATTTTTTCGTTACAGCTGTGTGGGCCATTCTGACACTAACATTGATTTCCTGGACGAGTTTTCTTACTGACTTGTTAGGACTTGTGGACATTTTATTGGAAATATTGAGTAGTTTATCTTCAGACAAAACACTAGGATGAACACTTCTTGGTGCATCTGTCACTGAACCCATACTTTGAAAATTGTTGGTGAAATCTCGCACAGTATCGTGATGTGGGAGTTTTGTCTCCGGGAAAACTGAAATAAATGTTTGATGAACTGAAACTGTGTATTTACCATCAGCTTTGAACACTTGTTTGACTAAAAACATACATTCTTCAATGGATAGCATTTTAACAGTGACAAAAACAAAACAAACGAACAGAGGAACTAAACTTAAACGTTCATGTCAACACCTAAAGACACATACCAACGATACTACTGACCATGGTCAAGATAAACAAAACTGTGGAATGTTGGGAGAGTACACTTGAAGGTAAGTAACCCAGGCAGGTGAACAATCATATGGCATTTGTGGCTAACAATCATACGGCACTGTGAAGAGACTTTTTGAACACCCCGTAGTTCTGACCAAAGCCCTTAGAATTACTGATGTTCAGCTTTGGTTTGTTCCCCACATTATTATTCCCAACTGGCATACTGATTCTGGACTGTATGGTCTTCACATGGAAACTTTTTGATTGCCTCTTATTTTTATAAATCTATATTTACATCTATACTATGAAAATCACTGTATAGTACATGGCAGAGCATACATCCCATTGTTCCACACAGTAGGTTTCCTCTGTGTTCCATTTACTTGTTAGTGACAAATATAATGGATGCTCAGAGAAAGAGTGGTTAACATCAGCAATCAAAGGTTCCTATGTTAGTAAGAGAGAGCTTTATTTAATGAAGAAGACTAGCCCTAATCAAGACTTCATGGTACATTCAAAGTGGTATTGCAAAATTGCTCATCATGTCATCTAAAAGGCAAAAGCAATGTACCTATACTATGCACAAAAAATTCAAAATTCCAAAAACAAAGAAAAGGTACTTTGGAGCAATAATAAGCATGAAATGAATAACTTGACATGGGAAATGATATTCAACTCACTGATAACAATTCAAGTGATACTGGCAATATTAAATACAATCAGTTGGCCACTAAATCCAATGAATCCTTCCTAATTGCAGCTGAAAAAATGGGACGAAAATAGCCCATCAAAGGCTGATCTATTAGATATACTCAGCCATACTCCACCACCAGATATCAATGTTTTCACAATCCGTGCGACAGAGATTGAAGAAATAGTTAGATCACTCCAGAGCCTTGGTTCATCTAGGTATGATGGCACTTTAACCAAATTACTAAAATCTCATGTTGATTTGATAGTGCTTCTCCCCCCGAGTATAAAATTGTGGCATGACTATAATTTGCTGCTGTGACAATGCCAATGAACTTGACTGTGAGTGATCACTTTGATGCTGCTGCAAACTGAATATTAATTCATTACACCACAAGACAATAAAAAATGGTCAATTATCAGAAATACAAACACAGTTATGGCAATCTGACCAAAAACATTTAAAACATAGAATATATCCGATGAGAAATGCAATCAACATATTTGCATTACAGAGAGTTATTACAAAAATATACATGCACTTAAAATAAAATCAGCTTCAAAGGAAGTCACCTATTTATATCAATGTCTCATTTATAACAAAAATCCATCTTTGGTGAATATTTTACACATATCAAAGCTTCTTGCATTTGATCATAGCTGTCAAAATTATTCTTTCATTTCCATTAACATAGCCTATGTACCCATAAAACTTTGGTCTGTACACTAAACCATTATTATTTAAATATTTTTGTTTTAGTTAGCTGCAAGAACACTTTATACTGCTCCAAGCACCGTTTTGGAACTCTAAGAAACTCTTCGCTCTGTTGATTTTTTGTGTGATTTGCAGTTCAGCTATTAAAATGCTGTTGACCTATATCAGAATCAGTTGAATTGAATACTGAGTGATTTGTTAAACAACTCACTCTGCCATATCGTGTTCCGTTTTTCATAGCTCTTCAGGAAGCTGGAACAGTACAATGCCAAAGGGCCAGGAATGTCTTCATCATAATTCATAACTGAATACTTTATTACTTAATACTGGACACACATTCACTAAGCAACTACAATGCAACTACCTGCAATTTGCAGCTGGCAGCAGTTGAAAACATGATGCCACAGTCATAAAGACTACATACTGACTTTTGCCCATATGTATCAAGCAGAACTAGAGAACAAAGTGATACTACTACTACTGGGACAGACCATAGTGGCTGTTGTTCGTATTACAGGTTGGTTGGTTGGTTTGGGGAAGGAGACCAGACAGCGAGGTCATCGGTCTCATGGGATTGGGGAAGGACGGGGAAGGAAGTCGGCCGTGCCCTTTGAAAGCAACCATCCCGGCATTTGCCTGGAGCGATTTAGGGAAATCACAGAAAACCTAAATCAGGATGGCCGGACGCGGGATTGAACCGTCGTCCTCCCGAATGCGAGTCCAGTGTCTAACCACTGCGCCACCTCGCTCGGTGTTTCGTATTACAGATCATGTTCGTATTACATCTTGTAGTTTTATCATTTTGATTATAAGAAGTTATGTTTTAAAAACCTGAGTTTCAGTACAGTGTTTTGTAAAAAATGATTTCTCATTGCAAGTTTAGTCTATCAAAAGTTTTTAGAAATCAAAACTTGAGATTATGATTTTTAGGGCAGTGTGTGTGTGTGTGTGTGTGTGTGTGTCTGTGTGTGTGTGTGTGTGTGTGTGTGTGTGTGTGTGTGGGGAGGGGGGGGGGAAGGGGGGGGGGCTTGGTTGCATGGTAAAAGAGGTACAAACTGGAAACTAAAATTTTAGAAATTAATCAATGGACTGAAGTATCTGGTCATAACATCCATTTATAAAAATGGAGATAATAAAGTGACCACTCACAGGCACATATTTCCTCCAGTGTTCATAAATTTTTTGAGAAGATAGTGCACACCAGAATATAGAACCTGTAACATATCATTTGACGTTGCCTAAAGGCATCTCCACTGAAGAAGTAATAAAGTATTATCTCTTGAACAACTGGCAGTGCTTAACAAGAAAAACTGACCAATTGGCATTGCTGTGATCTTGTCAAATCTTTGGCTGAATAGGTCATTACATTTGACTAGGAAACAGAACAGGAAACACTGGACAATATTAACAAATGATATGAGAGGATTAAAATTAAATTTGGTACGGATGAATGTAAAATATGGTTTCTTTACTCATCTCTGTTCTTGAACTATGATGACAGGCGGCTAAAAAGTTCTCAGGCAACCCACAAAACATTTGTCATAGACAAATGTCAGTTTAGCAACTAATAGTACATTCCTTTGCTACATTGCATACCAAATGTTTCATTAATATCTTTTATCTGTTTCAGATATCAGAATATGAAGTGTTCAAGTTGTACATATTTTGAAAAATAGATAAGGAGAGCAAGTGTGCAGTTATCCAGTGCCTGTTAATAAAGGGCATCAGTGCACAGGAGATCCATAATTACATGATGGAAACATTATGAAAGGGTACCTCTTTTATTCCATTGTTTTAAAAGAGGGATGTGGAATTTAAGTGGGACAACATCTCTGTCTAAGTAGCACCTTGCAATGGAAAACTGGTAACAGTGAGTATGGAGGAACATGACACTGCAATCTAGACTATCATCGGATTGGATTGTTTGGGGGAAGAGACCAAATAGTGAGGTCATCAGTCTCATCGGATTAAGGAAGGACAGGGAAGGAAGTCAGCCATGCCCTTTCTAAGGAACCATCACAGCATTTGCCTGGAGCGATTTTGGGAAATCACGGAAAACCTAAATCAGGATGGCCGGACACGGGATTGAACTGTTGTCGTCCCGAATGCGAGTCCAGTGTGCTAACCACTGCGCCACCTCACTCGGTAATCTAGACTATCATCTTGGCAGACCAGAATGTGACAGACCACTGCTCTGCTAAGACACTGGGTATATCTCAGAAATGTGTTGGACAGACAAGAGTTGTTGTTGACATGCACAAGGGCTCATGTCAAGCAGATAAATGCCAGAGACACATCATGCCTGCTGAAAACTTGGCCCTTTCTGAGGCAGATCCTGTAACATTTCTCAAATGTTTTATGACAATGGATGAACCATGGGTTCATCACTATCAACCTGAATCCAATGTTAAATCAAAACAGTGGAAACATGCCTCCTCACCCACCTCCAAGAAATACAAGTCAGTCACATTAGCTGGTAAGGTGATTGTCTCTGTTTTTTTTTGGGGGGGGGGGGGATTTTAGGGGTGTTATACTGGCTAAATACCTCAAAAAAGGTAAAACTGTGAACAGAACATATTAGACTGGTCAACCAATGAATAAAAAATCAAAGTGAAACATGTCAGGATGTTAACAAAAATGAGTGCTCTTTCAACAGGACAATGCCCATATGCACATTTCTGTCACTGCTATGTCTGCCATGGAATCCTGCTTTGGCACCCAACTTATTCACCCAATTTGGCGCCCTATGACTGTTATCTCTTCCATAAGTTCAAGAAAAATCTAGTTGGAACCTATTTTCGAACAGATGATGACATCGTGGCTGCAGTGGAGGCCTTTTTTTGCCATACAGGAAGAAATATTTTTCAAGGAGGGTATAATGTGCCAGAAGCATTGGTGGCAAAAGTGTGTGGCCCTATAAAGGGACTCTATTGAGAAATAGTCATAAACATTTGTACTACTGGCAACTTTTATTGGTGGGCCAAGAACTTTTCAGTCACCATCTGTAACATTAGCAAACTCCTCAAAAACAATTAAATTTGCTCATGAATGGACTAAATATATCCATACCACACACATACAGGAGAATAAAAAACAAGTTGTCAACAGGATAACAGCAAACAGCTTACACCTCAGTTTTACAAAGACTTATATTATGCAATTACAAACAAATAAAAATAACTTACAGGTACATTACATAAAATAAAAGAAAGGCAACCACCCACCTACAGCTGACTGATGTGTGCACATAGAAAAATGCAACAGAAAACCATTTACACTAGCTTTTGAGCTAATCCTCTTTTCCTAGTAGAAGTAAACATATTCACACACAACGAGACAGATACCCAAGTGCGCACACCTATGGCCACAGCAAGATTGGCTGTTGATTATCAACAGCAGTTGCTTGGGCAAATGGAGGTGGGAGGATGTAATAAAGGACCTACAAGGGAGGGGGGGGGGGGGGAGGAGGTAATGGGATAATGTGAGGCAGTTCTTTCCACAGGTGACTCAGCGGCTGCACAACAAGACAAACATACATCAGAGGGTAGAGCATACAAGAGATAAGGGAAGGTACAAGGAGAAGGGGGGACAGGGAGGGGGTGGGAAGGAGAGGAATGTGGAGATGAGAAGTGAGGCAAGGAGGGAAGAGAGAAGTGGAGAGGGACAGAAAAGGGAAGAGAAAAGGGAAGGGGAAAGAGTGGGGGGGAAGGTGGACAGAGAGAAGGGGGAGGGAGAGATAGAGACAGAGAGAGAGAGACTGCTCACAAAGGGGAGGTAGGAAGAGTGCTGGGAGAAGGTAGTATGTGATCTGGATGTGGAAGGAGTGCTGTGGACAGAAGAGAGATCAGGGGAAAAGCAAGATGAGGCACTGAGAAACAGGTCAGCAGAGGTTTATGCCAGGGGATTACAAGAGTGCAGGATATGCTGGGAAGACAGTTCCCATCTGTCCAATTGAGAGGCACTTGTGCTGGAAGGGATCATCTAAATAGCTTGCATAGTGAAGCAGCTATTGAAGTAATGTGTGTCATTCTTTCTGAAATCTTGTCTGGCACATGGTACCCTAATCAATGGGCTTTTAAAATTGGCATCTTGGGCTTTCAGCCATCCTACCACAGGAAGCTTCACTTTTTCCAATTCCATCAATCCCTCACCCTCACCAGTCTGCTTCTTTATTATCAAACAATAAAAGCTCAAACGTTACTTGACAGCCCCTACTCCTTTTGCAAAATCCCTTTACTCTGCGACCATAACTTCCTGAATGTTATTTCTGCAATAGAAACTCGTTCTTCAACACTTGGTCAGCATTCCTAGCATCATCTGAGGAAGCTGTCACAGCTATTACTGCCTGCATGAGATTACCTCTATCCAAGAAATATTCTACCACTGTGATCCAGCCCCCCCTCCCCCTCCTGCCATCTTCTCATAGCTTCCTGATCATGCCTTGTTGACTTATTCCACCTTCCACATCCCCAAACTCTTCCTCACCCTTCATATAACACACTGTTCCTGAACAGCAATCCAGTAGCATTGTTGTCAACCTTTCTGCCAAAACTCTAAGCCCTGCAGAAGTCTCAGTAATTTCTAAAGGCCTCACCTTCAACCTTAAACCTATGTTCAGGCATGCTGGACTTGTAAAGCACATCCTTTTCTTTACTCATTCTCTACAGTGGAAACATTTCTTAAGCACACAGCCCACTGACAATATCCAACCAGACCCCCACAAGAACCTTATGTAAACCAGCCCCACCTCCCTCCATCCATGATCTTCCTCCCCTTCCACCTTGTCATCACCTGGTAACCTTTGAGAAATTCCTCATTTCTTGCCTGGCCTAGCCTTACTTTCATAAACCCCTTTCCACTGAGTCTTACATCACTCCTGTAGAACATATATCTATCTGTAGCTTGAAAACCAATCCAGATCTTGTTGTTCTTCCCACAGACAAAGGTTCCATCAGATTGGTCATGAATCATAATGACTATGTGGCTGAGGGTCTCCCCCAACCTTCTGACAACTGTGCATATGGACGTCACAACAGGACCTCCAGTAGTTCCTAAAGGCCTTAGGTACAACTCAAAACCTGACATTGGCTCCATCTCTCGCCTCACATTAGCAAACTCTCCATTCATAACCTTTACCTACTCCACAAACGCAAATCCACAGATCTTACTAGTGGTTGTCCTACTGTGCTGGGTACAATGGTCCCATAAAATGATGCTCTGCCTTTGTTGACCAACACCTCCAAACTATAGTCCGCAACCTCCCAGCCCACGTTCAAGACAATGCTCACTTACTTCACTGCCTTTCCACAATTCTTGTCGCATTACCACCATATTACTTGTCAGTTAATAGATGTGACAGCCATGTACACCAATATCCCACATGCCCAAAGCCTTGCAGCATGGAACAGTATCTTTCCCAATGTTCTCATGATACCAAACCCACCACCTCTCCCCTAATCCTCCTAGCTGTCCACGTCCTGACAAAAATTTATTTCATTTTTGGAGGAGAAATTTATAAACAAGTCCATGGTACTGTCATGGGTGCTTGCATAGCACCATCCCATACCAACTTATTTATGTGCCAACTGGAAGACTCTTTCCTCTCCAATCAACACCTTGTAAGACTTCCGATACCCTCTCATGGTCAGACTAATTTACAACATGAATCTAGCAATTGTGTTGGTGCTGAACAGTATAAAACTACATCATCTGACTCTCAATATGGAATGACATATCCTACATGATGACATACTGTTGCACTAGGTAGCAGTTGACAGTGTTATGTGGCACTAGGTCAGTACTGATATACTTACCAGTGCTACCTCCTTACTGCCAGCCACACTACTCCAAATCATGACTCTCACCTAACCCTACCTTTAGTGCAGTTATCTGTACACTGCACTCCAACATGTGAATTTTGACTAATGAATCTTTCAACACAATCACACTTGAGGATTTTCAATACAACTATCAATAAAGAGAAAATATATATATTTGATGTTTATTAAAAGAACTACCAATAAAGGGAAACTGAGTGTGCCTTTACTGGTGGTATGAAGGACACACAAAAAACTTCACTTCTGTAAAAGTTTATGTTTTATTAATACTACAACCCAGCTTCTCTGTGCTGGGAAGATACCATTAACACTCTTTGCCACGTGAGACTTCTCATCCTCACTAGGATGGTCAGGAAAGGTGTAAATAAATAATCTGATATTCTCCAAGTCAACAAATTTCACAAATTACAGGTCATCAGCACTGACAATACAACAACACTTGAGGAGAGAATAGTTTACCAGTATGCCACACTTATCTGCCTTCACATGTAGGGGTACTGTGTCACATACACCATAAGCTTTGTTAATGAACTACTTACACCTAAGCCTCAGCAGTTTGTCACTGGTAGAAACATAATTCAGGTACATTATTAAAGCTCACTACTTGCACGATTTTACTTAGGTGACATTACTAGCGCAGTAACAAAGCTTATTGTGTCATAAAGACAAAGTATCACATGTTGCATGTGCTTACCATTCAACTGCTAAGCCACATCTCATCTAACAATGGCGTGTTTCCCATTGCTCAAGATTCTTGGTGAGGGTGATGTCAGACACCTCAGTTTGTCAAATATTGCCTCTGTTTGCAATTACATCATTCTTTCTGATTTACGTACATTGGGCCAAACTCTAAACAATGCTCTTATAAACATTATGACTTCTCTCCTGCTGACCACAATAAAATGTATGGTGAACTATTTTTTCTTCTCGCTAGGGTCACTGATGGGCTTGCCCATAGTAACCAAAGTGCAATTCTGATAAGCTCTCTTAATTAAAACTTAAATATCTCCACTCTGCACACTCTGATTATTACGCTAGTTTTATCCTTCTTATTGTAATAAAATCCTGCATCATTTCCTAGGTTTTCTGGTTAATACATTTCTGAATTATTATTCTTAATTGTTTGAACTGCTAATTATCAGCTTGAGTATGTGCAGTGTTATGGCAATGCTCTGCCACATCTCAACCTTAAACCCTTTGTCTGGTTCAGATTCACTGATGACATTTTCATGATTTGGAGTCATGGCAGGAACAACCTTTGTTGTTTCCTCCATGACCTCAAGACCTACTCCCAAATCTGCTTCATCTGGTCCCTCTCAACTCAATGAGCCACCTTCCAAGATATTGATCTCCACCTCTCAGGTAGCTCCATAAATACATCTGTTCGTATCGAATGCAGCAACTACCTGCAGTACCTCCACTTTTATTGCTGTCACCCATTCCATGTCAAAAAGCCTCTTCCTTACAGCCTCATCCCCTATGGATTCTGCACATGCAGTGGAAAGGAGGAGTTGTCAAAATGTAGTGATAACCTTACAATTGACAGACAGTATCCTAGGCAGCCCATTCATAAATAGATCTCCTGTGCCGTATCCTCCTTGACATCAGTAAATCTGTAAACCAACCACTGACCACCACTCCTCTGATCACTCAATATCACACTGGCCTTGAAAAGCTCAACCACACCCTTCACCAGAGCTTCGTTTACCTCTTGTCATGCCCTGAGATGAGGAATATTCCACTCAAAATCCTACACACTTCCCAAAAGGTTGTGTTCCACTGTCAACCAAACCTACAGAATATCCTTGCTCATCCCTATTCCAATCCTGCTCCCAGTCCTGCACCTCTGGGTCATTCGCTTGTGGTCAACCCATGTGGAAGACCTGTCCTGTACATGCACTCATCACCTCCTGCTGCAGTCCGGTCACAGGCATTTTCTACCCTATAAAAGGTGGGACCATGTATGAAAGCAGTCATGCTATACATCAGCTGTTGTGCAATTACTGGACAGCTTCTGTGTGGGCATGACATATAACCATCCGAATGGCCACTACCAATCTGTGGCAAATCACAGACTTGACCATCTAGTTACCAAACATGTTGCACACCACAACACAAATGACTTGAATAGCTGCTGCACTACACAGTACATCTAGATAGTCTCTTCCAGCAAAGTCTTCTCTGAACTCTGCAAGTGGGTATTGTCTCTCCAGCATATCCTGCCTTCTCACAATTCCCCTGGCCTAAATCTCCTCTAACATATTCCCACTGCCTCACCTCACCTTTTCCTTTCTCTCTTCTGCCCACAGCACTACTTCCCCATCTAGATCATGTACTGCCTTTGCCCAGCATTCTTCTTCCACCCCATCCTCCAGTGTGAGCATTCCATCTCCCTTCCTTCCCCCCTTCCTTTCTCCTCTCCCCACTGTTCTACCTCCCTCTCTCCTTCCCCTCTCCCCCCTTCTTCACTCCTCTCCCTTTCTCCTTCCTCAACTCCATCTTCCTCTCCTTTTCTCTCCTCCCTCTCCAGCTGCCCCCCCTCCCTCCCTCACACTCTATCATATATGATCTACCCTCTGAAGTCCTTTTGTCTTGTTGTGCAGTCACTGAGTCATCAGTGGGAAGACCTGTCTCGCACTATTCCATTACCCCTTCCTCACCTTGCACATCCTTTGCTACCCCCTCCCCAACTCCATCTGCCCAGACAATTAGCATTGATAATCAACAGTCAGTCTGGCAATGGCCACAGGCAAGTGCATTTGGGTGTCTGTGTGATCATGTGTTTGTGAACATGTGTACTTCCACTAGACAAAGAGCAAAATATTAAAAGCTAATTCAGTTTTCTGCTGCATGTTTCTATGTGCCACATGTTAGCCAGCTGTAGCGAGTGACTGCATTTCCTATATTTTATGTACTATTCCATCTACAAATTTCCACTGTTATTACATGTACAAGAAGTAGAGATTAAAGTACATGAACTGAATAAGGCTCCATGTGTGAATTGCCTGAGATTCCAGACGGATAATAAACTGAAATGGCACCATGGATAAATTAACCAAAAAACTCAGTTTACTTCACACTTAAAAATTTGTCTCACTGTAATGAATAAGGGAAAGGCAATGACTCACTTATAGAGGATCAATGAATGGAGCACAGGGACACATAACAGAAAACAGCATTCACACAACCTTTTCAAGCTCTAGCTCTTTTTCTAGTGGAAGCACACATTCATACACACAACTACACAGGCACCCAAATGCGCACACCTGTGGCCATGGTAAAAATGTTCATTTGTGCGCCTGTGTGGTTGTGTGTGCGAATGTGTGCATTTGGTAGAAGAAGAGCTAGTGCTTCAAAGCTAATGTGAATGCTGCTCTCTGTTATGTGTTTCTACTCCATGCATTGATTCACTATATGTGGGTGGTTGCCTTTCCCTTATTTCACACATTGCTCAATCCAGGAATTTTCATTATTGTTTTTTTACTGTGTTGTTGGCATATATCTACATCTATACATTTGTGCACCTATGTAATAGTGAAATTTAATGCATTTTTGCATTTTTTTCAAATCTTCAAAATTTGTTGAAGAAGGGTTGCCAGTAGACATCAGGCATGAAACTAAATATCACCAGATATTAGGAAATAATGCAAAAGATTTCCTTATTAGCTATTGCACCCACAATGCTATAGATGTAAATTCCATATAATTCTAATGATTCATGATCTTCATTTTCTTGGTATATACATAGCTAACAGTTTTTTGTGTAAAACACTGCAAATGTTTTATTTGTAGAGTAGATAAAAATAGCAGCTGTGTAGCTTAAGAGGATGAGTAACAGCCTTTTTCAAAGTAGCTCTTCTTTTTCTAACAATATTGCAGAGATGCTGAGTCACAGGTAGCCACAACAAAAAGACTTTCACAATTAAAGCTTTCGGCCGTTGTGCCTATCTGCGACTCAGCATCTCTGCTATACGGTGAGTAGCAACTTCCATTGTTCTTTTTCTAAAATTCACATATACTAGAAGTAATACTTAGATTTATTAGTGTGAGGAGATAAGCACTATTTTGTTGGTAGTATACTCTGCAGAACCATCTGAAGTGGTTGCTTCTGTCTATAATCTATAGTTTCCATCAATTCACATTTATGAAGGCTCTCACACATTACAGAACACAACCTATGAATTAGTGAGTGAATAAATGAATTACATCTGTGACACTAGATACTTGCAGGTGTCCACTGCAATTCATCCTTCAAGAATGGTGAACGTTTGATCACAGAAATGGCAAATGGCTTGTTAATCTTTCACGGTGACTGCTCAGATAAGCAATTTTGCATTAATGTCAGTTCATTCTTGTACATGCAGCTTATTTTAAATATAGCTTCAGCTTTCATTTACAGCCAGAAACATTTCCTTAAGTGATATTCTGGACAAAAATAGACATAAACTACTGGAAAATGAAAAAGGAATACTTTCACTCAAATGATTAAGGTGTTCCATGTTTGCACAGGATGCCATGAGAGGGCAGTTAATTCAATGGTAAAATGTTCAGCACTGCAAGCAAACAAGGAACTATGTTATCAGCTGTGGAATTTTGCAAGCTTCACAGCATTTGTTCACCTCCAGAGCCGTTAGCAGCCAGTTTGGTATGGTATATGGAGCTCTGTCCATGCCTGCAACATTGTTATCATGCCACAGCAGCATGCATGTGAATTGTTTGTGCGACTGGTGGAATTGTAGTGAGGGTGTATAGTGGGTCTGTGGGAGACTGGGTGATCGTACTGCAGTATTGTGTTACACTTGAGAAGTCTCCACAGTGCATCAATGTTGTTGCCAGTAGTGCACATGCTTGTCAGCCTGGGTCCTTTCAGAAGTGACACACAGGTGAATGCCAAGACTGCTGCACCTTACAAAGCGCCATATTGGGCTGCACTGTGACTTCACAACTAATTAGAGACTCTCTTGCTCCAGGAATATCAGTGTGGACCACTTGCAACTGTCTCTGTGAAGCAGGGATATGATCACACATGCCCTTAGGGCAGCTTTCTCCCATTCCCCAACATCATGCAGCACACCTCCAGTGGTGTCATTGCAGGCCCTTGTGGAAGGATGAATGCAGACATTTTGTCTTCAGTGATGAGACTCGCCTCTGCCTTGATGCCAACAATGGTCATCTGTGTGTGTGGCATTGTGGAGGTAAGCACCAACTCTGGAGTGTATATGATGGAGGCATGCAGGGTCAACACCCAACATCATGGTGTAGGGAGTCATATCTTGCAATGGCCATTCTCCTCTGGTGAATGTAGAGGGAACATTGAACAGTGCACAATACGTCCAAAACATCATTCAGACTGTTGTACTACTGTCCGCACCAAGAAGGTGATGTGCTTCTCCAACAAGACAGTGCACTTCTACATCTATCCCGTGCCACCCAATATGCTCTCCAAGGTGTATGTCAACTACTCTGGTCAGCACGATCCCCATATTTGTGGCCCATAGAGCATGTTTGGGACTTTGTTGCATATGCCCTTAACAGGGTATCAGTAAAATTTGCTTCTTCTGGATCGACAAATTCTTGGGGTTCCTTTTTAATTTTCCAGTAGTATAGTTAAGGCTACATCCGTTTATATTATTCTCACAATCATTCTTATTAACAATGGGAAGGTGTGATCTTTTGAATTACCATTCAAAACGTATAAAGAAGCAAAATCAATATAACATTTACC
Organism: Schistocerca serialis cubense; assembly: GCF_023864345.2. Lineage (NCBI taxonomy): Eukaryota > Metazoa > Arthropoda > Insecta > Orthoptera > Acrididae > Schistocerca > Schistocerca serialis. The sequence goes on along the minus strand of NC_064638.1, from coordinate 138,325,692 downwards.
TTTTGGGATCTGAGATCTGAAACTCCTTGTGTCATACACTGTAAGCCTGCCATTGGTACATGTAGTTATCAAGTAATTTCCAGCTGGAGAGAAGAAGCATCCTGTCAAAATTTTTGGATGCCTCAGATCAACAACTGGCTCAGGTGTCAATTTCTGACTATCTCTTATGTCCCATATTCGTGCTTCCCTACAAGCAATTCCAGAAAGTAACATTAAGTGAGCATTAAATATTAAAACTTAGAATAAATTCTTCAACTGACTAATTATTTTGAATATTCTGAGAAACTTCAATGGTACTGCATGTATCTTATACATTTTGCATTCTCTACAAGTCTTAAGACCAGACACTATTAATATGATTTGACTAACTATGCTTTGATCTCTGTTTAGTTGCCTCATCTTACCTGCTTAACTGTCTGTACAAAATAACAGTTGACACAGTCACAGTTTGACACACTTAAAGTTGAACTATACATATAATTTTCAAGTAAAGTCAGAAGGAAAACAACCGAAAATTTATTTATTTATTTTGAACAGTTCAATGACGTGTCAAGAAGTTAAAAAGAAAAAACTCAGATTTACTTGCAAGCAGTATGAATTTCCGCAATCACACATACTCTACAAGAACACTGAGCAATCTCTTCCCCTCCTAATAATCTTTCCTACTTTATTTCACTTCCTGTGAGGATATGTGGGAAAGTGCATTACCATGTGTAGACGTACATGTTTTAATACATCTTGCTTCACTTCCCCACCATGTTATTCATTTTCTTTACTTCCAATTACACATGCTGAATGGCATAATAAACTTTTTATTATCAGATAAAATGTTGGTATGGAACTTTCAAAATCAAGAGCTTTACTTTCTAATGTTATTTGTTCAATAATTATAACAATGAAAATAATTAACTTTCGAAAATATAATGTACGTACCTGGATAGGTAAAAAAATCTCCTCACTACATGGCAGTAAGAGAAAACATATATTTTATTTATTTATTTAACCATCTAATATATTTAAGGTGATAAAAGTTTCATTATTATGTATAGGCCTTGACATTTTGATTATAAAATAACAATTTTCTACAACTTAGTAAATTCACAGCACAGATTAGAACATAATACATTTATTATATTGTATTGTGTATTTGGCTCTTTTTCCCAGTACATTAATATTTCCCTCACTTTAAGTTTACATACAAACAGTTTTATTGTTTTTCGACTTGGCTGATGGTTACTTCTTATCACATTTTTGAAATTTCTTTGCAATATCAGTAAATTCATTTACAGAATAAAATGAATTTTTCTGCAGTATTTCTGTAATTGTGTTCATAAAAATATGAATGTTATTTATTTTGCTAATACTTTTCAGAAAGCAATTGAGTAGGTACATCCCCATGTATGTCAAACTTCTGTCATAGAGACTTGTCTTGTGTTGGACTGCTCTCAGTTTCCAACAGTTTCTTGTTTCATGGTGATGAACCACTTCATTTTTCTTCAAATTACTAATGTTCTTTTTAAAGTGTACTAGTATTTTATATAAGAGGAATGTTCAAAAAATTCTGGAACATTCATAATTTTGCGCCAATGATGTGTTGGAGGAAAATGCAGTTTACATCCCTGCACATGCCTGCGTTTAATGTGTAACTGCCAGAAGTTTCATTGTTGTATGTCTGTTAGTTATTGTGCAGTGCTGTATTGAGTAGATTGTTGTGTCATACAATTTGCAAATTTCCAGAGGACAGAGTCAGAGGAGCAAGGTATTTGCATTAAATTTTGTGCAAAACTCAAGAAACCTTTACACAGACACACCAAATTATGCAGGAAGCCTATGGTGATGAGTGCCTAAGCTGCACTTGATGTTACAAATGGCTGACATGGTTTGAAAATGGCCAGGCAGAAGTTAAAGAAAACCCTTTTCAGGATGCCCTTTGACACCTACCAACAACGCCCATGTGAAGAACTTCAACAAAATTGTGCATGGCAATTGAAGACTGATTGCCCAAAAATTGCAGAAGAATGTAACATTTCAGTTGTATCATGTCATGAAATCCTGTGAGAAGGAAATGACCTGAAATTTGGCAAGACAATTCATGGCTCTTGCACCACGATAACACATCCGTATATGCATTCCTGCTGGTGTGTGACTTTTGCACAAAAACCAAAACAACTGAGGTGCCTCGCCCTCTGCACTCTCCAGGTGTGGCCAGGATGAAGATCTGCAGCAGTAGACAAGTTGAAAGAAAATTTTCAGACAGCATTTCATGATATTCAGCAAGAGGCATACCAAGACAGCTTGCAGAAGTGGAAACAGCGTTGGAGACCACGCACAATAAGTAAAAGTAAGCATAGAAAAATTTTGTGGCAAAGTTCTCGATTTTTTTTAAAACAGTCCTCGTATATAAATATTTTTCACTGTTGAAATATTTAGCCATTTAAATTTTGATCTGCATCTAGCTCACTGTTTTGCACTGGTCATTATGCATGTAGCCCTTTTCTGTACAATGAGTGCCTTCTTCATATGAACTGAGCTTCTGCATGGTCCTATTCCAAATTACATTATTGAGTCAAAGTGCACAAAGCAAAATATTTTGAGAACTTAAATACTTACAGTTTTGGCTAAATTCCTCAGTGCTTAGCAGCCTGAATTTAATTTACTGTTTATACTACTGATGTGCTCTGTCAAAGTTAATTTATCATCAATGTGGAGACACAGAAATGTTGCAAATGGTACTTGTTCAACCTTGTATTCCTTGATTTTTAATACTAACTCATTATCTTTTGATTAATTGTTTTTAAGGCTCATTAAGTTTGTTTCTTGTAATTAATTACCAGTTTATTATTTCTAAATCAGTTTTCTACTTTGTACAATACACTTCCTGCTTCACATGTAGCTTCTTCTAAACCCTTTCCCTTAATTAAAATGTTTTTGTCATCTGCAAATAGTATTGATTTTTGCTGAATATCCCCTGCAGTAGGTGATTAATATATATCAAGAACAACAGTGGCCCTAAGACACTTCCCTATGCCACACCATTCTGGATCATCCCTGTTTCTAAATGGCATTTATTTCTCTCTCTATCTATTATTTCTACTTTGTGGTATCTGTTCATGAAGTAGAATTTTATAAGATTGAATGAATTCCACCTCACCCCATGCAATTTAAGTTTTTCTAGAAGAATATTGTGATTGACTAAGTCAAAAGCTTTTGACAAACCACAAAACACTCCAATTATTGATTCCTCCCCGTCAAGTGTTTGCAGTACGTAGTCCACAGTTCTTGTGTTGCTGAGGTAGCAGATTATTATTATTATTATTATTATTATTACTATTATTCCCCCCCCCCAATCCATGTTGGCTTCGGGCTATGATATTTTTTAAACTCTCTAGATACAGACCTTTTGTGATTGCTTCATTAATAATTTTGGTCAAGGGTTTAACCATGTATATAGGTGAAAGCTTAATACTCTTATTTGAGATACTGTAGATGTCTCGGTCTTTGTGTTTCTCAAACTGTTTGTGATTCTTAAAAAATGGAAAATACAGGATGGAATGTTACAAGTACGTAAAAAGGTAGTTCCTAATCACCACATGGTGGAGATGTCAAGTTGCGGAAAGGCTCAACAAAAAGACCGTCAGAAAGTTAGCTTCTGGCAAACAAGGCCTGTGACAAAAGTAGATGACATACACATCCTCACACAAAGTTAACTAACACACACATTACCACAGTCTCTGGCAGATAGATCCAGACTGTGAGCAGCAGAGCATTATGGGAGAGGCAACAAGGTGGGGGTAATGAGGAGGCTGGGGCAGGGAAGGGGACAGCAGGGTACGGGTCGAGGATGGTAAATTGCTGCTCGGACATAGAGAGATGAGGTGGAGAGTGGGGCAGCTAGGTGCAGTCAGGAGGTTAGACAGAGGGTGGGAGAGAGGGGGGGGGGAGGGAGGTTAGCAGAAAAGGTGAGAAGTAAAAAGGCTGGTTGTGTTGGTGGAACAGAGGGCTGTGTAGTGATGGAATGGGAACAAGGAAGAGGCTGGATGGGCGTGGACAATTACTGACGAAGGTTAACGCCAGGAGGGTTACAGAAATGTAGGATATATTGCTGGGAGAGCCCCCTGCTGTGCAGTTCAGAAAAGTTAGGGTTGGTTGGAAGGATCCAGATGGCACAGGCTGTGAAGCAGTCATTGAACTAAAGGATGTAGTGCTGGGTAGCATGCTGCGCAACTGGGTGGTCCAGTTGTTTATTGGCCACAACTTTTCAGTGGCCATTCATGCAGACAGACAATTTGTTGGTTGTCATGCCAATGTAGAATGCAGCATAGTGGTTGCGGCTTAGCTTGCAGATCATGACTGGTTTCACAGGTAGCCCTGTCTTTGATGGGATAAGTAATGTTTGTGACAGGACTGGGGTCATGAGTGGTGGGAAGACGTATGTGACAGGTCTTGCATCTCGGTCTGTTGCAGGGATATCACCCATGAGGCAAGGGGCTGAGAGCGGGGTTTGTGTGGGGACGGATGGGGATATTGTGTCGGTTCAGTGTGCAGTGAAATACCACTGCAGGAGGAATGTGAAGGAAAGTGGGTAGGACATTTCTCATTTCAGGGCATGACACGAGGTAGTCAAAGCCCTGGTGGAGAATGTAACTCAGTTGCTCCAGTCCTGGGTGATACTGAGTGACAAGGGGAACACTCCTCCATAATCAGATGGGGGGGACTTTGGGAGATGTTGGGTGACTGGAGAGATAAGGCATGGGAGATCTGTTTTTGTACAAGGTTGGAAGGATAACTATGAACTGTAAAGGCATCAGTGAAACCCTCAGTATATTTTGAGAGGGACCGCTCATCACTATAGATGTCACAGCCATGAGTGGCTAGGCCGTATGGAAGGACTTCTTGGTATGGAATGGGTGGCAGCTGTCAACGTGGAGGTATTGCTGCTTGTTGGTAGGTTTGATATGGACAGAGGTGCTGATATAGCCATCTTTGAGATGGAGGCCAACATTGAGGAATGTAGGTTGATGGGTTGAGTAGGACCAGGTGAAGAAAATGGTGGAGAAGATGTTAATGTTCTGGAGGAATGTGGATGGGTGTCCTCACCCTCGATCCTCAATCCAGATCACAAAGATGCCATCAATAAATCTGAACCAGATGAGGGGTTTGGAATTCTGGGTGTTTAGGAAGGACTCCTCTAGATGTCACATGAATAAGTTGGCATGGTATAAAGCCTTGCGGGTGCACATAGCCATACCCCAGATTTGTTTGTAGGTAATGCCTTCAAATAAGAAGTAATTGTGGCTGAGGATATAGCTGGTCATGGTGACTGGGAAGGAGGTGGTTGGTTTGGAATCTGGCAGGTGTTGGGAAAGGTAGTGTTCAATAACGGTAAGGCCATGGGCATTAGGGATGTTAGTATAAAGGGATGTGGCATCAGTAATGACGAGCAGGGCACTGTGTGGTAAAGGGCCAGTAACTGTGGAGAGTAGGTGAAGAAAATGGCTGGTGTCTTTTATGTATGAGAGTTGATTGTGGGTAATGGGCTGCAGGTGTTGGTCTACAAGAGCAGAATTGGGCACAGTAACCAACCACAGTGGGGTGTCCTGTGTGGTTGGGTTTATGGACTTTAGGAGTCATGTAGAAGGTAGGAGTGTAGGGATTGGTGGCGGTGAGGAGAGAGATGGACTCCAGGGAAAGGTCCCAGGATGGGTCTAAGGATTTGAGGAGAGACTGGAGATCCTGCTGGATTTCTAAAATGGAGTCACTGTGCCAGGGTATGTAGGTGGATGAGTCTGAGAGCTGATGGAGCCCTTCTGCCAGGTGGTCCTTGTGGTTCAAAACAAGAGTGGTGGTGCCTTACTCAGCAGATAGGATTATAAGGTCAGAATCAGTTTCCACGTGTGGATTGCTGATCTTTCTGCAGATGTAAGGTCGGTTTGCATGTTGAATGATTTGGGGAATGAGGTTGGGGCAAGGTTTGTGGTTGAGAAATTGTGGAAAGTTAGCAGGGACTGATTTGGGGACAGTAGGGGTGGATCATGGTTGGATGGAGGATTGAACTGAGTCAGACAGGGTTCAACATTGGTCTTCGGTTGAGTCTGATTGGTAGGGTTGGTGGCAAAAAAGAATTTCCACTGTAGGTACCGAGGTACCGTGAAAAGGAGAGAAGGTCTTTAACAAGTCCTGGATGATTCAATTTGGAGTGGGGCAAAAGGTAAGGCCTTTGGCATGGACTGACACATCTGGGGGTCTAAGTATTTTGGAGGAAAGTTTAATGACTGTGTTTTGGGTCTGTTTATGTTCTTGATTCTGTGTGGTGGTGAGAGTGGTTTTGGAGGGTGGGGTAAGTGTAGCAGGACTGTGAGACAGAGTTTGTCAGCCATGAGGGGCATGTTGTAGAGTTGGTGGATAGTGGTAGTCCAAGGTGGGAGCAGGAAGTGAGCAGGTTGGAAAGTTTTTTGAGGTGGCATTGTAGTATTTTGAGGTGGCATTGTGCATGTTGCACTAGTTCTTGGAGGGCAAGAGTTTCAGTGGGTGTTATGGGATCCAGGAATTTGGGACTGTATAGCAGGAAGATTTTACGGATGGAGAGAAGGTATTACAAGGAGGTTAGGACCTGATTGATCTGGTTTTGCAGGACTATGTTGGTAAGGACTAAGGACTGGCAGAATCTGAACATATGGAAGTCATAATGGGAGGAAGGGCAGCAGCAGGAGGTGGGTAATTTGATTGTAAGTCCTTTTGGAGGAGATTCCATGAGTTAAGCCACAATGCAGAAACAGTATGTGGAACTGGGTTCTTGCTAGGGATAAGGAAATTTTTCTGTATTGATGCAGATGGAAGGAGCAAGGATCGATGCTAGTGGGAAAAACACGTAAAAATATGTAAATAATGTAGAATTACATATGAAAAAATTCACAACAATAAACTAAAATACATGGGAAAAATTACAGAAAGGAAGAAACGGATGAAATAAGGGGACACAAGATGAAATATGAGGGAACAGGCCAGTAGTGAAGGGTGAAAACCAACGGAAACTGGCATAAGTCACCATGAGATTAAATGAAAAATAAGTATTTGTAAAGTGGGTTGCACTGGGTGCGGTGGGTGGATAAGTGTCAAAAGGGGGACGCCAGAAGTGACTAGATTAGGAGAAATTAATACGAGGGCGGTTCAGAAAGTAACCTCCGATTGGTCACAGTGCGGGTTGTGGGGGGAGTAGCGACGCCATCTGTGCGTTCACGCACTCAACAGGTCAGTCGGCATCAAGCCGTGGTCGAGTGAACGTCGTACCTGCGCTAGTTTAGTTTTTGTGGCTGTTTGAAATGTGTGCTGCAATAGAAAACCCCGCCAAATGTGAAGTGTGTGCTGTCATAAGGTTTTTTACAGCCAAAGGATATTCTGCAGCAGCTATTCATCATGAGCTTTGTGCCGTGAACGGACCAAGAGTTATGAGTGAAGGAGTTGTCCGTGAATGGGTACGTTTATTTAAAAGTGGACGAGAAAACGTTCATGATGAAGAGAGGAGTGGTAGACCATCATTGGTGACTGACGAACTCGTTCAGACAGTTGATGCAAAAGTTCGTGAAAATCGACGTTTCTCAATGTCGGAGTTGTCTACTGGTTTTCCACAAATTTCTAAGACTCTCTTGTACGAGATAGTGACAGCAAGATTGGGTTACCGTAAGTTCTGTGCATGATGGGTGCCCAAAATTCTTACCGACCACCACAAAACTCAAAGAATGGCCTCTGCATTAGACTTTCTGTCATGTTATGAGGACGAAGGAGAACCATTGTTAAACAGAATCGTGACCGGTGACAAAACCTGGATTAAGTACGTGAACCCTGAGACAAAAGAACAATCAAAGATGTAGGCACATTCAAATTCACCTACCAAACCAAGAAAAGCCTCGCAAGATTTTTCTGTCAGAAAACTGATGGCAACGGTGTTTTGGGATGCCAAAAGGGTGTTGTTGGTTGAATTCATGGAACGTGGTACGACCATTAATCAAGACGTGTACTGTGAAACAATAAAAAAGTTACGATGGGCTATACAGAACAAACGCTGTGGTATGCTGACTTCCGGTATCGTTTTTTTGCACGATAACGCCCGTCCTCACTCTGCTCGCAGAACAACGGCCCTTCTTGAGTCCTTCAAGTGGGACGTTATCAACCATCCACCTTACAGCCCAGACCTGGCGCCAAGTGATTATCACCTCTTCATGCATTTGAAGAAATGGCTCGGGTCACAGCGGTTTGATGACGACGAAGAGCTCAAAGATGCAGTCACAGGCTGGCTCCAGGCACAAGCGGGTGATTTTTATGCAGAAGGAATTTCAAAGCTTGTGAAGAGATACGATAAGTGCCTCAATCGCTATGGAGACTATGTAGAAAAATAGTGCAAAGATGTAATTGTAAGATGTATATATTAAAATATTTTTATTTAACTTGGTGTATTTTTTTAAATCAACCGGAGGTTACTTTCTGAACAGCCCTCGTAGGTGTGAACTGGAAAGAGAGAGGAAGGAATGGGGCATGGGGTGTAGCTGTAGGATGAGATTCAAGTTTATGTGGCATAGGAAAGCTGCGGGAAAGAACATGCAAAAATATGCAAGGTTACCACAGGGAGCATGATCATATGAAGGTATAGGATTAACGATATCAGACGGTGTAATGTGGAACGTAACATGCTACACCAACCATCGGTGTGGTCTTGTAGCCATCTGTTGTGTGCAGCTGAGACAGTTGATACAGGGTGGCTCATAAGCAGAGCATGCCATTGGGTTTGTAAGCAACAAAAGAAACACAGGAAAGAAGAGACAGAAGGGCAGACACTGAGTATAGTAATGCATCAGAAAATTGTAACAAAAGGAAACAGCACTGGTTTAGGATGGAAGAAAAGCTATCAGGCGAAATCAAACAATGGAAAATCCAGGATGGAATGTAGCAACATATGAAAAGTATAGTTGCTGCCCATCATATAACAGATATGGTGTCACATAAAGTCTCAAAAAAAGACTGTCGGAAAGTTAGCTTCTGGCCAAAAAGGCCTGTGACAAAAGTAGACGACATACACATCCTCACACTAAGTTAACTAACACACACGTTACCACAGTCTATGGCAGGTAGATCCAGACAGTGAGCAGCAGGGCATTATGGGAGAGGCATCAAGGTGGGGGTAATGAGGAGGCTGGGGCAGGGAGGGGGATAGCAGTGTAGGGGTCGAGGATGGTAAATTGCTGTTGGGATTGTAGAGAGATAAGGTGGGGAGTTGGGCAACTAGGTGCAGTCAGAAGGTTAGACAGTGAGTGGGGGAGGAGAGGGAAGGTTAGAGGGAAAGGAGAGAAGCAAAAAGACTGGGTGCATTGGTGGAATAGAGGGATATTTAGTGATGGGATGGGAACAGGGAAGGGGCTGGATGGGTAAGAACAATGACTAATGAAGTTGAGGTCAGGAGGGTTATAGAAATGTAAGATATTTTCCAGGGAGAGCCACCACCTGTGCAGTTCAGAAAAGGTGGTGTTGGTGGGAAGGATCCAGATGGTACAAGCTGTGAAGTAGTCATTTAAATCAAGGAGACTGTGTTGGGTGGTGTGCTTAGCAATGTTGAGTGGTGTGCTCAGCAACAGATTGGTCCAGTTGTCTCTTGGCCACAGTTTGTCAGTGGCCTTTCATGAGGACATACAACTTGTTTGTTGTCATGTCCATGTAGAATGCAGTAGTCATGCACTTTTCCTCCAAAATCCTTAGCCAGCAGAAGTATCAATCCTTTCCAAAAGCCTCACTTTTTGACCCACCATCAAATTCAATCATGCGTTACTTGTTAAAGAGCTTTCCTCTCCAAATTCCTACAGTGGAAACACTCTTTTGCCACCAACCCTAGCAATCAGACTAAACCAAAGACCAATGTTGAACCCTGCCTGACTCAGTTCACTCCTCCATCCAAATGTGTTCCACCCCCACTGCCCCCAAATTACCCCCTGTTAACTTTCCACAATTTCTCAACCATGCTCCTTGCCTCATCATCATTCCCCAAATCCCTCAACATGCAAACTAACCTTAGATCTACAGAAAGATCTGCAATCCACCGCCTAAAAACTGATTCTGACCTTAAAATACTACCTGATGACAAAGGCACCACCACTATTGCTTGAACTGCAAGGATTACACCACCACTACTGCTTGAACTGCAAGGATTACCTGACAGAAGGACTCTGCCAGCTACACTCCTGGAAATGGAAAAAAGAACACATTGACACCGGTGTGTCAGACCCACCATACTTGCTCCGGACACTGCGAGAGGGCTGTACAAGCAATGATCACATGCACGGCACAGCGGACACACCAGGATCCACGGTGTTGGCCGTCGAATGGCTCTAGCTGCGCAGCATTTGTGCACCACCGCCGTCAGTGTCAGCCAGTTTGCCGTGGCATACGGAGCTCCGTCGCAGTCTTTAACACTGGTAGCATGCCGTGACAGCGTGGACGTGAACCGTATGTGCAGTTGACGGACTTTGAGCGAGGGCGTATAGTGGGCATGCGGGAGGCCGGGTGGACGTACCGCCGAATTGCTCAACACGTGGGGCGTGAGGTCTCCACAGTACATCGATGTTGTCGCCAGTGGTCGGCGGAAGGTGCACGTGCCCATCGACCTGGGACCGGACCGCAGCGATGCACGGATGCACGCCAAGACCGTAGGATCCTACGCAGTGCCGTAGGGGACCGCACCGCCACTTCCCAGCAAATTAGGGACACTGTTGCTCCTGGGGTATCGGCGAGGACCATTCGCAACCGTCTCCATGAAGCTGGGCTACGGTCCCACACACCGTTAGGCCGTCTTCCGCTCACACCCCAACATCGTACAGCCCGCTTCCAGTGGTGTCGTGACAGGCGTGAATGGAGGGACGAATGGAGACGTGTCGTCTTCAGCGATGAGAGTCGCCTCTGCCTTGGTGCCAATGATGGTCGTATGCGTGTTTGGCGCCGTGCAGGTGAGCGCCACAATCAGGACTGCATACGACCGAGGCACACAGGGCCAACACCCGGCATCATGGTGTGGGGAGCGATCTCCTACACTGGCCGTACACCACTGGTGATCATCGAGGGGACACTGGATAGTGCACGGTACATCCAAACCGTCATCGAACCCATCGTTCTACCATTCCTAGACCGGCAAGGGAACTTGCTGTTCCAACAGGACAATGCACGTCCGCATGTATCCCGTGCCACCCAACGTGCTGTAGAAGGTGTAAGTCAACTACCCTGGCCAGCAAGATCTCCGGATCTGTCCCCCATTGAGCATGTTTGGGACTGGATGAAGCGTCGTCTCACGCGGTCTGCACGTCCAGCACGAACGCTGGTCCAACTGAGGCGCCAGGTGGAAATGGCATGGCAAGCCGTTCCACAGGACTACATCCAGCATCTCTACGATCGTCTCCATGGGAGAATAGCAGCCTGCATTGCTGCGAAAGGTGGATATACACTCTACTAGTGCCGACATTGTGCATGCTCTGTTGCCTGTGTCTATGTGCCTGTGGTTCTGTCAGTGTGATCATGTGATGTATCTGACCCCAGGAATGTGTCAATAAAGTTTCCCCTTCCTGGGACAATAAATTCACGGTGTTCTTATTTCAATTTCCAGGAGTGTATTAGAGTCATCCACCTACAAACCCTGCCACAGTGACCCCATTCCAGAAATCCAGCAGGATCTCCAGTCTCTCCTCAAATCCTTAGGCCCATCCCAGAATCTCTCCCCAGAGTCTATCTCTCTCCGCATCCCTACCATTCCCTACACTCCTGCCACCTACATGACTCGTACACTCCATAAACCCCACCTCCCAGGATATCCCATTGTGGCCAGTTACTGTGCACCCACTGGGAGAATCTCTGCTCTCATAGACCAACATCTTCAGCCATTACCAGCAACCTACCCCCCACATAAAAGACACCAACCATTCTCTCCACCTACTCTCCTTTACCGCATCATGCCCTGCATGTCACTATTGATGCCACCTCTCTTTACACTAACATCCCTAATGCCCATGGCATTATCGCTATTAATTTTTCGCAATGCTCATTGCATTCGAAACCAGCAGCCTCTTTCCTGGTCGCCGTGACCAACTACAACCTCAGCTACCATTACTTCCTTTTTGAAGGATATGGAAACAAACATGGCACCATCCTATACTAACCTATTCATGGGCCATCTAGAGGAACCCTTCCTAAACACCCAAAATCCCAAGCCCCTCACCCAGTTCAGATTTACTGATGACATATTCGTGATCTGGATTGAGGGTGAGGATACCCTCCCCACATTCCTCCAGAACCTCAACATCTTCTCACCCATTCGCTCCACCTAGTCTTACTCAATCCATCAAGCCACCTTCCTCAACGTTGATCTCCACATCAACAATGGCTATATCAGCACCTCTGTCATTATCAAACCTACCAACTACTAGCAATACCTCCACTTTGACAACTGCCACCCATTTCATACAAAGAAGTCCATTCCATACAGCCTAGCCACCCATGGCCGTCACATGTGCGGTGCCTCTTGAAATATATTGAGGGTCTCACTGAGGCCTTAACAGGTCATAATTACCCTCCCGATCTTATACAAAAACTCATCTCCTGTGCCTTATCTTTTCAGTCACCTAACATCTGTGAACAGCCTTCCCCGCAGTGTAAGAAAAATGCAATGCAGCATACCAATACTGAAGTCACACAAACCGTATTTTGCAACAAACTTCATGCTTTTCAAAAAGTCAATTGTTTGATTATTACACACATAAATATTTAATAGAAACTGCTATTAAGTTATGCTGACATCATTAATTTACCTCTAATTTTCTGTGGTTAACGATCATACAGTCTTAATGATTAGCACATTTATATTTTAAGGTGTCTTTCAGGATGGAAGAAATTACTGCCTCTTCTTATGACTGCCGGCAAAAGCCATGCTTGTGAACAAATATTTTCATAATAAATAAAAATATTCTTGCATCTATGATAACTCTTAATATATGTATTTTCTTGCATTTTTATCACTCATATCATAAATTATTACATTGTTGATGCACAAGTAAAAATTACACATCCTTTTAGTGTGAGATCTAAAACATAAGAACTGTCAAGTCTCAGGGGAGTTGCTAGCCTCCTACTGAGTGCCTCTCCAGGTGGTGGATAGGGGGATGCTCACCAGATGTGTTGGGTACTGGGGAAATAAAATACCCGGGGTGGACCACATGTCAGTGGCGGTACCCCAACAGTGTCTGTTCCACATGTTAGTGGCAGCTGATAAAATATACCTCAGGACTAACAACCTTCAGAGCTAACTTCATTACCGACTAGGGTGACCCCATACACACTCGTTGAACTCAACATGAAGAGAAATATCAAAAGAAATAACACCCCAGTTGAATTTAACACACAAGTTGGCAAGGAAAAGAAGTACCGCAGGATAGCAGGAGGTTACCCAGCCCATAAGAGGACCAACAGAAATGGCGAGCACTTCATAGACCTTTGTGACAACTACAACCTTATTCTAAAACCAACTGGGTTCAAGTGACTATCAAGGAAGGCCATGACCTGGAGGAACTGAAATCACATGCTGGGTGAATTTCAGATAGACCATGTGGCTATTGACAGGAGATGCCAGAAGAAATACAAAAAGTCAAAGTATTGAGGGGAGCAAACCTCAACTCAGCCCATCCTACAACCTTTGAGAAGAGCTCACAATACCCCAAAGGTTTCGAGAATACCAACATTTAACACCCATCGGCTGAGCGATAAGGATTTCAACTTCCAGACCACCCTTGAGAAAGACACACAAAACAAGAGTGGCCTGCTCTTCAAAATGCTCTACTGGATGCCGCTAAAAAAACTATACCTGCTTCAATGAACAAAGGCAAGCACCACTGATGGACCACAGAATGTTATCAAGCTATAGAGGAGAGGCATAGAGTCTGGATAAAATGGAATCAGTGCAAAGATGAGCCCAACCATCAGGCTTTCATGGTGCAAAGAAAAACAACAATGAGCATCATCCGCAAAACCAAGAGGAACTACAACAGGTCTCAAATACTACAGGCAGAAGAAGAGATCTCAACAAGCAACTCCAGAAACAGATTACTTCATACATGGCCCTACATCTCCGAGGGCCAAATGGGAAACTCCAAATGAATAACAGGAACTGCACAAAAACCTTTGCACAATACTTCCAGAAACTCCTCAATGCAGAACAACTGAAAGGGAGACTTTCTTTTGCCAAGCCCACTGTCAGGAACCAGGACTCTATACCACCCAACAGGGAAGAAATAGAGAAGATCATCAAGGACCTTAAGAAAACACCAAGGCCCCAGGTGATGATGGTATAGTTCCATAAATGTGGAAGCATGTAGATGACCAGTCCCTGCAGAGTATCACCCAGATCATTCAGGATATTTGGAGTTTGGAGAACAGAGGTTTTGCCAGAGGGATGGATCTCAGACATGATCCATCCACTACACAAGAAAGGAAGTAAGACTGACCTTAATAACTACAGAGGCATCTCCTTGTTGCCTATAGCCACCAAGATCTTCTCTAAAGCCCTGCAAAATAGAGTCACCAAAGAGCTAGACTCCCAACTAGGTGAATACCAGGCTGGTTTCCATGCAAGTAGGTCCTGCACAGAACAGATTCAGAACCTCAAGACCATCCTCTCATATAGGAGCCAAGGAGGACACCCCTGAGTAGTCATTATAGTAGACTTCCAAAAACTATATGACTCAATAGGTCGACAGACCCTCAATAGGTCGACAGACCCTCTTCTCTACCCTGTGGGAACTAGGCCTAGATGGGAAGACTACCAGACTGGTCCAAGCTATTCTGAAGAACACCATCACCAAAGTCAAGTTCAGGGGTGAACTCTCTGCGAGCTTTCCCATCCAGACAGGTGTCAGGCAGGGAGATGACCTCTCTTGCATCCTCTTCAATTGGAGAAAATCATCAGAGAATGGACTTCCCTATTGTCACCAGAAGCAGGACTGAAGCTTGGGTACAAGAAAGACCACCTCAATGTACCCTGTCTAGCCTTTGCTGATGATCTCACCATATTGGCCAACAGCATGGAAGAAGCTACTCACCAACTACAGAGCCTCCACAGTATTGCAGCAAAAACCGGCTTGAGGGTCAACATACAGAACATTAAGTTCATCACCAATATCAGCAGGCTTCTTCTACAAACCCACTAGGAAATGATAATGTCTGTAAAGTTCCTGCAGTCAAGTATTTGGGAGAACAGATTTTAGCAAGCGAGAGTGAAACCTTGGCCATAGGTGCCAGGTGCACCAAGTTAGAAAGGGCCTATCATTCCTGTAAGAACATTTATATCTCCAAATACCTATCCAAGAACATAAAGCTGAAGCACTACAACTTGGTAGTGCAACCCTCTGCACTCTATGCCTCCGAGTGCCTCTTGATGAATCGAAAGTGCCCACTCAGGAGACTAGAACTTAAAGAGAGGAAGATCCTGAGGAGAATACAAGGACCCATGAGAGAGGAAGATGGTACCTACAGAATCAGGCACAATAATGAGCTCTACAAACATGTAGAGGAAAAGGCGACTGACCTTCTATGGGTATATGACCTGCCTGAATCACTCCAGGCTCACCAACAGGATCCTTACAGTGACAAGTAGGGGAAAGCCATCCAAAGCCAAGTGTATCAACTCTGTTAAATCAGACTTAGAGGAACTGCAGATCCTATTGTTAAGAACTGAACTCAATATCAACAGACCATCCTGCATGGAATCTTCCCACTGTCTCTCATAAGTAAGAAGTGTACAGGCACCACCAGACCTAAGTGGATGGATGAGAGGAAGCAGGCTCACAGACAGAAGATGAAGGCATAGTGGGCTGAGAAAAAGCAGAAAACCCTAGGTGAGAGTTAAGACAAGCCTCATGGACCCTATTAGGCTGAAACGAACTGAAAAAAAGTACTCTCACAAACAAAAGTTGTTAAAAAATTGAATATTCTCTGGACATTGTTCTTTTGTTAGAAAGATAATTTTAATAGCCTGTCTTTGCTATCTTCTGCAGCAATGTACCAATTTCTTATTACTAATGAGGAAAAGAAAACATTCATAGAAATTAATAATGTGAAAAAAAAATAAAATGGTATGTTATTGTGAGGAAAAATAACAATTGCCCCCAACTGTACACTGATATTGCATGGAAGTGTACAGTCTTGGGCAGTATAATGTAATTAATTGGTTGCAATCTATCATTGATGTGTGGAGGGAGGAGGGTCAAAGCCCTTTATTTCTCAGTCTTTTAAATAGACTTATGTCATGTTATGTTTACACATACTAATACAAATAATTAAAAGGAAAAGAAGTTATAAAAGAAGCAGTTTGCAGTAGCCACCAGAAAGATTGCAGGAGGTGCACGTCAGCGCGGTGCGTCACGGATGGTAGTTACTGCAAGTAGAGTCTCGTCCACCACAAAGCATGCGAGAATTCGGCCGCGACCTCTGCCGGCAGAACAACAACAACAACAACTCAGGCAGCACGGGCCATGCCCAGTCAGTTCACATCGTGCATGCCTAGGAGACAGTTCCCGGTATACACTATGTGAAGTGCGATGGAAAACGTGAACCATGTTACTACACAATTGGCGACGAGTAGGGTCGTTCTTTCGCATGTTGCATTGTTGTTCCAATTTCACAGCTTATCCACGGCATGGAGGATTTAGTGCGGGTTTTGGTTGAGCAGCAGATGGAGCTCATGGCAACCATGAAACAAGTGCTTCCGGCGTTGCTCTCCACACAGTCTGCTCCAGCGCCGTTCCCTTCTCCCTTTCCCCTGTATGACGAGATGGCGGAGGATTGGGACGCATTTGAACATCACCTTCGGCAGCATTTCCAGGCATTTCATGTTGCCGCTACAGAGGTATGTTGTGCTCTTTTCTTGTCTTGGATATCTCCCTCGCTGTATCAAGTTTTGCTGCAGCTAGTGCCATTGCAGGAACCCTCGTCCTTGTCTTTTGACGCATTGTGTTCATTGCTGTCTTCATACTATCGCTGCCGCACGCATGTTGTGGCGGCTAGGGTCGAGTTCTATCAATGCAAGAGGGAGCCCCATCAGTCTTACCAGGCATGGGCCCCTACCCTGCACGGTCTTAGTCGCAAGTGTCATTTTGTCACGCAGCAGTCGCGAGAGTCGTATGCCCACGTTATGGTGCGCAACATCATTGTTCGTTCGGACCCTGATAGGGAGGTCCGGCAACGGGCCCTGCAGTTAGAAGACCCTTCCTTTGAGGAAGTCCTGTCCATTGCTCAATCGTATGAAGTCTCTCACGCCGCAGGTCAACAGTTGGAAGCATGGTGCGACATCACGGCGGTTCAGGGAGGCGCGGCTACGTCCACTGCGTCCGGGGTGGACGACGTGCAAGTGGTACAATCCGGCCATTACGGTCGCTCCCGCACGGCACATAAACAGAGTTCCGGCTGCCGGCCCCTGTTACCGTCCTGTGCATCGTGCTATATACATCATGATCTGTCAGAGAGCCCCCAGTGTTGGGCCATTTGTCGCAAATGTAATAAAAAATGACACATTGCTAAAGTTTGCCACTCAGCCTCAAAAGAATCGAAGGAAGCAGGTACAGAGGACATGGACGTTGACATTCAGGAAGTTTCATCAGGCCAGGCTCCCGACACATTGGCGCACAAACTCTTTATCGAGATGTCGGTTCAGTCGTGTCGATTACAACTGCAAGTAGATACGGACGCGGCAGTTTCTTTGTTGAATGTACAAACTTACTCCAACCTTGGGTCACCCCCCTTGGCGCCAGTTTACTGGCGTCTACGTGGTTATGGTAAACAGTTCATTCCCCTACTGGGTCAATTCACTACCGACGTGATTTACAAATCAGTCACTCGGCCTCTTACTTTTATTGTTGTCAGTGATGAGTGCTCCGCTAACCTTTTTGGCTTGGATGCCTTTCAAGCTTTTGGTTTTTCTATCGCTGACACCATACAGTTGGTCTCTGAAGATGTTCACTATCAATAACTGGAATCTTTGATCTCTGACTTTCTGGATATCTTTGAGGAGGGCCTGCGGCGTGTTTCAGACTTTGAAGCTCACTTAACATTGAAGGCATCGGCTCGCCCGCATTTTCTACGCGCGAGGCAGATCCCCTTGTCTCTCTGCCTTCAGGTAAAAGAAGAACTAGACTGGCTGACAGCCCTCAGGGTTGTTCTTCCCATTTCTTCTAGTGAGTGGGATTCCCTCGGGAAAATTACGTCTTTGTGGCGATTTCAAGGCCACCATTAATTCCCAATTGGTGGTGGACACCTATCCTTTGCCTCGTGCTGATGAATTGCTCTCCTCCGTGGTGGGAGGCCAATATTTTTCGAAAATCGGTCTTTCGGAGGCTTATCATCAGATACCACTTGATGAGGACTCCAAACGGCTGGCAGTTATCAACATCCCGTTTGGCCTTTACCAATACCAGTGGTTGGCCTTCAGAATATCCACTGCCCCAGCGATATTCCAGCGTTATCTTGAGCACGTCACGTCATCAATCCCTCATTGTATTAATTACCTGGACGACATAATTGTCACAGGCCGCAGCACGAAGGAACACTTGCACAACCTTCACACCCTCTTTCTCAAATTCAGGTCCGTGGGCTTGCGTTGCAACCTGCATAAGTCAAACTTCTTCCAACCGTCCATTGAGTATGTGGGCTAACCCATCTCTCGGCACGGCGT
The DNA here is from genome assembly GCF_023864345.2 of Schistocerca serialis cubense. Classification (NCBI taxonomy): domain Eukaryota; kingdom Metazoa; phylum Arthropoda; class Insecta; order Orthoptera; family Acrididae; genus Schistocerca; species Schistocerca serialis. The sequence continues at coordinate 138,306,950 of NC_064638.1, read as the reverse complement.
CCAACCGCTAGGAAGTTTGGACCAAGGTATCATCAACCTTCCGCGGCCCGCTTCGCTGAAGGAGTTACAAGCTTTTTTAGGCAAGATTGCCTATTACCACCGGTTCATTCCCAGGGCTTCCACCATAGCCTGCCTCCTGTACTGCCTTCTGCGCAAGTGTGTTCCTTTTGATTGGTCGCCTGCATGTGAACGAGCGTTCACCTCGTTGAAGGGCCTCCTCACATCAGCACCTTGTTTGGCTACTTTTGACCCCCATAAGCCGTTGGTCCTGTCTACAGATGCTTCGCAGTATGGGGTGGGGGTGTTCCTGGCCCATCGGAACTCGGATGGATCTGAGCAGCCACTGGTGTCTGCGTCTAAAACTCTTAGTCCCGCGCAGACCCATTACTCCCAGGTGGAAAAAGAGGCTTTGGCCATTGTCTACGCTGTTACCAAGTTTCATCCTTTCTTGTATGGCACGAAGTTTCAGTTAATCACTGACCATAAGCTGTTAATATTGTTATTTGGCCCCACCTCTCAGATTCCAGATAGGGCAGCCCACAGACTATAGCGCTGGGCCTTGCTCCTCTCTAAGTACCATTATGAGATTCATTTTCACCCCACCAGACAGCATGCCAATGCTCTTTCCCATCTTCCGGTGGGCCCGGATCCTAAGTTCGATCGAGAGGAGATTATGTGTTTTCATTTGGATGTGGTGTCCCGCCTAGTGGTTGATGGCTTCCCGATCACTAGTTCCAGAGTCGCCAGGGAAACGGCAGCTGACCCAGTTCTCCGGCAAGTAGTTGCCTCATTCAACAGGGGTGATCATACTGACCTCCAGGCCAGGCCTCGGACCCTCTTCGTAATTATTTTGTTCTACGAGACCACCTCTCCGTCTTGGAAGGAGTTCTCCTTCTGGCTACTGATGATATAGCTCCTCGCGTGGTTGTTCCTGCAAGTTTGCGAAGGGAAGTCCTCACGTTATTACATGAGGGGCACTGGGGTGTTTCTCCTACTAAAACCTTGGCTCGCAGACATGTGTACTGGCCTGGTATTGACAGAGAAATTGAGCACGTGGTGGCCGCCTGTTCACAGTGTGCGAGCCAACAGGAATCTCCCAGGTCAGCGTTCTCTTCATGGCCGCCTGCAACCCAGGCATGGGAACGTGTTCACATCGATTTTGCAGGCCCGTTTCTCAATGGCTTTTGGCTCATTGTCATTGATGCTTATTCTCGATTCCCATATGTGGCTCACTGCTCCTCAACCACTTCAGAAGCTGCAATCCAGGCACTAGCAAAAATCTTTTCTGTGGAAGGTCTACCAGACACCCTGGTATTTTTATAATGGACCTCAGTTTATTTCGCAGACCTTCCAGGATTTTTGTAGGCACTTTGGTATTAGGCACGTTTGCTTTCCCCGCATTCATCCACAATCGAATGGGGAAGCCGAGTGCATAGTGTGCACATTTAAGATGCAGATGAGAAAGTATGTGCACGAATTTCCTGCGGAGGAGGCATTGGTGTTTTACCTGACGGCATACCGGACCACACCAATGGGAGAACGCAGCCCCGCAGAGCTCCTCCATGGGCGCCAACCTAGGACTCTGCTGTACTTTCTCCGGCCTAGTCCTCACCAGTCCTCTCAAAACTGAGTACCCGGCTTTCCACCGGGTATGTCGGTCTGGGCACGTGGGTTTGGTCGCAATCCACGTTGGATACTGGTGGTGGTCCTGCGCCGCAATGGCAACCGACTCTATACCTTGCGGGTGGGGAACTGGGAGTTACGTCGTCACCAAAATCAGCTACATCCACGTTTGGGCACCCACCCTCCAAACCCTCGGGCACCAGCTTCCCCACTGCCAGCACCCGTGTTGGTTTCTCTACCGCCCCTTCCCCCTGTGACTCCGCCGCACTGCAATGGTTCTCAGCCTTGGCAGCCTCCAGTAGCTCCAGCACCGGCATCGACATTATTAGAGACACCCCAGCAAGAGCCGGCCCCCCTCGCAGGCCCGGTTTCTCAGGAGGCTGGTTCACTTGTGGTCGTCCCTTCCCCATCGTCTTCATCACTGGGTCTTGCCCCTCCCGAGGTGGACCGGGATCCAGAGTTTGATGGCTTGTCTCCCGTTCTGTCCCGGGCTCCAGTGGTGGGAGGACGGGGGCCTCTTCCTGTGGGTCACTTCCAGCCATATTCGAAGGTTCCGGCTCGAGAGTTGGCAGAGCCCCTCGACTCCAGCCTTCCGATGGACGTGGAGGTCATCGCTCCTGCACGACGCTCCACTTCCGACGCAGTGGATCACAGTGGCTTCACCCCCTGAAGGAGGAGTGCAGTAGCCACCAGAAAGATCACGGGAGGCGCACGTCGGCTTGGCGCGTCACGGACGGTAGTTGCCACAAGTAGAGTCCCGTCCACCAGAGGGCACGCGAGAATTCAGCTGTGACCTCTGCTGGTGGAACAACAACAACAACTCAGGCAGCACGGGTCGTGCCCAGTCAGTTCACATCGGGCATGCCTAGGAGACAGTTCCCGGTCTACGCTATGTGAAGTGCGATGGAAAACTTGAACCGTGTTACTACACATTTCAAATATCAAGTACTGTGTATATTGAACAACATGTGGTTTAGTTAAGTCTCTTTCATTATTGTGCCCTCCCGTGCATGGCAAGTAGTTGGCAGCCTGGCAATTGGACTTCTAATGGTTATGTCCTCATCAAATGCTTTTAACTCATGCATGTCCATTTCACATGGAGTGAAACAGGAAAGTCATCGTGTATTGCCCCATGGATTCCTCCACAAATATTTGTTCACTTCTCAGAAACGGTGTGCATGCTTGTGGTAATTTTGATGCTGTGACAGAAGACTTCCAATTTTATGGCCCAGGGCCCATTGTTTACCCGTTGTAATGCGCTTATTCAGCAGAGAGGAAATCCATCGATCAGCACCTGCCAATAAGGTAAATTCCTTATGAAACATTTCTCTATCTACTTAGAGTAGTTTAGTAAACATTTTGTAGCTTTGCACACACATACCAAGTGTCAACACACTTCATTTTTGAAAAAAAAGTAACTTTTACACAGGTTGTATGCCAAATTGTTGTCCAATTATATCAATCACTTATTTTGCATAAAGTGTCCGCTTTCATATGCTGTTACTCTATAGACAAACTGTTATTTACATAGTTACAATTTTAATACATTCATATATTACATATTATTGATTACATTCCAATCTCCCTTACTACATAAATAGTCATATAAGTTTACATCTTTAACTTTTATAGTCCTGTCTTCCTCAGTTGCGTGATGCCTTGTAGGAAATAAAGGCAAAATGCATATGGCACTAAAATTGTGTTTTATTCAGTTACTGTCAGACGGTCCATAAGTAAAAATTATCAATATACAGTCATATAAGTTTAGTTTGTAAATGGTACAAAATGCATATATTATGGCTATACATTTATTTACACCTGTTCAAGAATTCATCTGTGGTACAGAAGGAGTTGTCAAGGAGATAATATTTCAGTTATTTTTTGAAAAAATTACTGCTGTCTGTCAGACATTGTATTTCATCTGGTAATTTATAAAAAAGTTTTACTGCAGCATATTTTACCCCTTTCTGGCCAAAGATAGTTTAAGTAGAGGATAGTGTAAGTCTTTCTTTCTTCTGGTATTATAATCATGAATGTCACTGTCATTTTTAAATAGGTCGATTACTGAGTAAATGTACCATGAGGCTGTTCTAATAATTTCTCACCTTTTAAAGAGAGCCTACAAGATGTGTGACTATGAGCCCCACGCACTATTATAACCATTTTCTTTTGAGCAGTGAATACTTTTTGCCTAAGTGTTGAGTTACCCCAAAATATTATTCTGTATGACATCAAGCCACCTCTGCTAGGACCTTGCCTAGTATGGCGGTGTGGGTTTCCCACATCGTCCCCCACGCTCCTTGGAGTACGGGACCTCATGATCATCATCATGACATCAAAGAGTGAAAGTATGCAAAGTATGTTAGCTTCCCCATTCCTATATTCTCAAAATTAACAGTTATTCCAATTGCAAAATCTGCTGAACCTAGTTGCTTTAGGAGATCCAAAATATGAATTTTCCAATTGACATTCTCATCTACATGTACACTCGAAAACTTGGTATGCTCTACTATGGCTACTGACTTCTGTTGATGTGTTATATTTATTGAAGGAACTGTATTCCTTGCCATAGAAAATTGGATGTACTGTGTGTTTTCAAAGTTCAGAGCAAGCCCATTCGCAGAAAAATAACTTTTCCAAAGACATTATTTGTTTCATTTTCTGTTGGAGTTTCTTTTACTAGATTAATAATTATGCTTCCATCATCAGCAAACAGTGTCAGTTTGGCTTCTTGTTTCAGATAAAAAGGGAGGTCATTCACATATATCAAGAACAGGAGAGGACCCATGATCGAACTCTGTGGAACACCTAATGTAATTTCACCCCAGTTAAATGAAGTGGGAAACTGCCTTAAATCACTTAAACCATGTATAGGAACTTTTTGCTTCCTTTTCTGTAGATATTACTTAAACCAATCATATGCTGTTCCATTTCTATCATAGAATTGTAATTTCTGTAACATAATGTCATGGTTCACACAATCAAATGCTTTGGATAAGTCACAGAAAATTCCTATTGATGACATTTTACTATTTAAAGACTCTATTATGTGGGCTGTGAAACTGTATATTGCTGTTTCAGTGGAACAGCATTTTTGAAATCCAAACTGTGATTTACTAAGTATCCTGTTACTGTTGAGATGGCTAAATGCTCTTGACTACATTACTTTCTTGACAATTTTTGAAAATGTTGTAAGCAAGGATACTGGACTGTAATTATTGACATCTGTGATGTTCCATTTTTTGTAGAGAGGCTTTAAAATGACATACTTTAATCTGTCTGGGAAAATACCTTGAGTTAGTGATGCATTACAGAGATGACTTAGAATATTAGCTGTAACTACTCCACACTGTTTTAATATCTTGTTAGAGATGTCATCTACTCAAACAGAACATTTATTTTTCAAAGATTTAATGATTTTTTTTATTTCACAAGAGGTTGTTAGATGAAAATTAATCTGACAAGGATTTCTCCAAACAGACTCTTCCGTGTACTGCTTGGCTTTTTCTTTTGAACTATTCTCACCAATTTTTTCACCTACACTTAAGAAATGGTTGTTAAATACACTATCAACTTGTGTACTGTTGGTTGAGATGGTCTCATTCTCTTTAATAGTAATACTACCTAGCCCATGGTTACTTTTCCTGTTTCTCTTCTAACAACATTCCATACTGATTTGATTTTATTGCCTGAGTTGTTAATTTCAACTCTAATATACATTTTTTTTATTTTCTGACAACTTTTCTCAGTATGTTACAATATTTTTTATAGTATAAAATTACTTCTGGGGTCTTTTCTAATTCTTCCTGTCACATACAGTTTTTTTTCTTTCTGAAGACACTTTAATACCTGTAGTAATCCAAGATTTCTTTGAAAACTGTTTTGTGTTACTTTTAGTAATTTTTTGGGGCAATAATGTTCAAAAAGAGATATAAATTTATCAAGAAATGTGTTGCGTTTATCATTAGCATTTGGCTCATTATACACATCTCCCCAATCAACATTTCTTAAACTTTCTCTGAAGTGCTCCGTAGATACTCGGTTGACCAGATTTGCCCTTTTACTTAATGGTCTCTGAACTATATACCCTGCTAGGTTTTGTGAGCTAATCAATTGTGCATCATGGTCTGATAATCCATTTATCACAGGCAAATCATGTGTTAGTTTTACATCCTCTTGTTGTACAAATACATTATCTATTAGAGTGTTACTGTCTTGAGCTATATCTGTAGGAAAGTTGATCACTGATTCTGATATTCATTAATAACATTTCTAGTTCACTTTTCACTAGTTGATCACTGATTCTGATATTCATTAATAACATTTCTAGTTCACTTTTCCTATCAGAATTGCTTAGAGAGTTTAAATTGAAATAATCATAGATTAATAATTTCTTCTTTTTGTCTGACAGACAGCATAATAGGGAGTCAAACTTTTATTATGAATAGCTCACAATCTCCTAATGGGGACCTGTACACTGTTCCTAATAATTACACTACATTATCTATCTGTAGTTCACATGCACAAACTTCAAAGTGCTGATTGACATGAAATTTGCTTACTTCTACAGTTTTGTGCTTATATAAAAAGTTATGTCATAGTTTGTCTGTGTATCTGTGCTGTAATTTGTTACATCTGTGATACCTATCTCTGATTTATGTCGGCTTTCTGCTAGCTGCACAGTTGGCGCTTTGTTTTCATTTATCAAATCATTGCAAATCACTGCCATCTTGGCTGGTTGCACCTTCTGTATTATGATCAACAACGGGTAATTTTTGATTAGCCATATTGATTGTGCTAGCAGTTACCAAAAAATTTATAAAAATCAGTAGAAAAATTTTTATGCAAATAAATCTTACATCTGAAATCTGAAATTTCCTGTGAAATCAAATTTCAAAAAATTCCTGTCAATTTGTCGAAAAGCATTATGACACAAATGACTGAAATTTTCGTAATAATTTACACTACACTGATGAGTCAAAGTTTAGTATGATTTTTGAGTCCTTTCAATTAATTAATTTTCTACTAGGGAAATGATGAGTTAAAAGGAAAGAAAGCTAAACACAACAAGAAAGGAACTACTGATCATAATCGTGCAAGCTATTGTACAAATTTCCTATCTTCTCTGCATAGTCAAGCAGCTCACTTACATCTTCTATTGGTGGGTAAATTGGTACTCTTAATTCTCTGCTCCTCATTTTTTATATTATGTCCTCATTTTCATACAATATGGCTTTGTTGCATTTGTATTCATGCAATAAGAAAATAAAATAAGTTTTTGTTTTACACAATAACGATAAATTTTTTTCGTATGTTCATGTAACATTTGGTGGAGAAAGTCGGTTCATGTTTAGCTATGAATTTGTCCTGGAAAATCGGTTGACAGTCACATTAGTTCTGTTGATTGATATTGGAATAACCATGCTGGGAGGCAGACCAACAGCTAACACAAAGGGTATGAAACGGCATGAAATTTACATGATGAGATATAAATATTATTGCAGTACTGGAATTAAAGCATGAATTCTTGTTGTAACGAAATTGGTGCCATGGACAGTCTCCCTCATAGCACAAGAAAAATACAATGCAGCATACCAATACTGAAGTGACACAAACCGTATTTTGCAACAAACTTCATGCTTATCAAAAATTCAATTGTTCGATTATTACACATATACATATTTAATAGAAATCCCTATTAAGTTATGCTGACATCATTAATTTACCTCTAATTTTCTGTGGTTGCTGATCATACAGTTCATCCACTAAATTTTGATGATGAGGACATATATATATATTTTAGGATGTCTTGCAGGATGGAAGAAATTACTGCCTCTTCTTATGATTGCAAGCAAAAGTCATGCTTGTGAACAAATAATGGCATAATAATTAAAAATATTCTTACCATCTATGATAACTCTTAATGTATGTATTTTCTTGCATTTTTTGTCACATATATCATTTACTATTACGTTGTTCATGCACAAGTAAAAATTACACGTCCTTTTTCTGTGATACCTAAAAAGTAAGTACTCTCAAGCAAAATTGAAACAAAAGTTGTTAAAAAAATTGAATATTTCCTGGGCATTGTTCTTTTGTTGCAATGATAGTTTTAAAAGCCTATCTGTGCTGTCATCTGTGGCAAAGTACCAATTTATTATTACTAATGTTGAAAAGAAAACATTCATAGAAATTTATAATGAGAAAAAAATAAAAAGGTATGATGTTGCAAGAAAAAATAAAAAGGCATTATACTCCTCCCAAAGTCAACATGTCTGGCCACAGAGGAGCATTCCTCTCAGTACCATCCAAGACTGGAGCAACTGAATTACATTCTCTACAAGGGTTTTGACTACCTCTTGTTGGGCCCTGAAATAAGAAATGTCCTACCCACTATCCTTCCCACTCCTCTGCTGCACGCTGAACCTACACAATACCCCTATTCTTCACTACACAACCCATGATCCCAACCCTTTGCCTCATGGCTCATATCCCTGTAATAGGCCTAGATGCAAGACCTGTCCCATACATCCGCCCACCACCACTTACTCAAGTCCGGTCACAAACATCATCTATTCCATAAAAGGCAGGGTTACCTATGAAACCAGACATGTGATATACAGCCTAAGCTGCAACCACTGTACTGCATTTAATGTGGGCATGACAAGCAACAAGCTCTCTGTCTGCATGAACGGCCACTGACAAACTGTGGCCAAGAAACAACTGCACCATCCTGTTGCTGAGCATGCTGCCCACCACAACATCATTCATTTCAGTGGCTGCTTCACAGCCATTTGGATCCTTCCCACCAATACAGCTTTTCTAAACTGCACAAGTGGGAAGTCTCCCTGCAGTACATCCTATGTTCCTGTAACCGTCCTGGCCTCAGCCTTTGCTTTCATTGTCCTTACCCATTCAGCCCCTTCCCTGTTCTCATTTCAACACTACACAGCCCTCTATACCAACAATGCACTCAGTTCTCTTATTTCTCTCCTTTTCTGCTACACCCCCCCCCCCCCCCCCGCCTGCCGCCACCCCCCCCTATCTCAACCCTCTGTCTAACCTCCTGAATGCACCAAGCTGCCCCACTCTCCACTTGATCCCTGCACACTCCCAGCCTCCTCCTTACCCCCACCCGGTTACCTCTCTCGTAATGCCCTTCTACTCGCAGACTGACTCTAGCCATCAAAGGCTGTGGTCACGTGTGTGTTAATTGCGTTTGAGTGTGTGTGTGTGTGTGTGTGTGTGTGTGTGTGTGTGTGTGTGTTTGTGTATGATGTCTACTTTTGACAAAGGCCTTGTTAGCTGAAAGCTAATTTTTTGTGCCTTTCCACAACTCAGGATCTCTGCTATATGGCAAATAACAACAATGCTTTTCATATATTGTTTTTGATTTTTGTTACTTTGTAACAACAACAACTGTACATATAATAATTTTTTCTTCTGATTTTCGATAAATTAGTGTAAGCGATGTTCTGATTTCATTTCTTTTTTCTTTTCATGTCATTATGTTAAAGAAACTGTAAACAATTTTCGATGTGAATATTAATGTTTATGTCAAATCGCAAGCAATATTATAACAAAATGGAAATGTAAGAAATGTTGAAACTGTTGTAGGTTGTTAAAGTTGTAATTGTGCGCCTGGTCTATATGTAGGCAATGTATTAAGATATGTAGAATGCAAAACCTCTGGTGAATACCCTGTCTGTAGGGGAGCGGTAAAAGGTGGATGGCAGGCGAGCGCGGGAAAATGCACGCGGGCGCGGCACGGCATAACGGGCTCAGCAGTAGTAGTCGGAGTTGGGCATCGGTCTGAGTAACACGTCCTGGATCGAGGAGGCCCTCCTGGAAAACGTGATTTCGTTGAGGCTCGGATGTGCCGTTTCCGATGCCTATACAGCATGGCAGTATTCCATTGGCACTAAATGGAAAAATATTGCGACACTATGAAGAAGTAAAGTGCCGATACATCAAGAGCCATAGCTGTGCTTGTATGTGTGCTCTGCGCCTCGTCATCTTGCCGCCCGCCAACCGCCGCTTCGATGCGAACTGGTTGAAACTTTTAGTACTGTATTCATGTGGACCAGTGTTACTTTTGTTCCTGACTGTTCAATAACAACTTAACTTTTACCAGAACTGTCCTATCATTTAATTATCCTCATCACTAACCTAGACAGGGTCCTCTCCACATGTTGTGCAATCCAAGTGTCCCGAGATAAAGAATTAAAATTTATGTTAATAATAATTACCTGCATACCTAGCTATGTTAGAATGATGTTTAAAGAAGTTTGTTGTTAATGAAATAATAGACAAATAATATAGGGCTGACAAAGTTGGAAGATAATGTTGAAATTGGTTTAGTAATGAAGTTTAATTAATTTGAGACAAAAATAATGGTAGTTAAATGAGCAGGAAATATGATAAAAAGATAGTAATTCATATATTGGATATCTTGAGTGCTTAATGCTTTCAATAGTTAATACACTCCTGGAAATTGAAATAAGAACACCATGAATTCATTGTCCCAGGAAGGGGAAACTTTATTGACACATTCCTGGGGTCAGATACATCACATGATCACACTGACAGAACCACAGGCACATAGACACAGGCAACAGAGCATGAACAATGTCGGCAATAGTACAGTGTATATCCACCTTTCGCAGCAATGCAGGCTGCTATTCTCCCATGGAGACGATCGTAGAGATGCTGGATGTAGTCCTGTGGAACAGCTTGCCATGCCATTTCCACCTGGCGCCTCAGTTGGACCAGCGTTCGTGCAGGAATTGCAAACCGCGTGAGACGACGCTTCATCCAGTCCCAAACATGCTCAATGGGGGACAGATCCGGAGATCTTGCTGGCCAGGGTAGTTGACTTACACCTTCTAGAGCACGTTGGGTGGCACGGGATACATGCGGACGTGCATTGTCCTGTTGGAACAGCAAGTTCCCTTGCCGGTCTAGGAATGCTAGAACGATGGGTTCGATGACGGTTTGGATGTACTGTGCACTATTCAGTGTCCCCTCGACGATCACCAGTGGTGTACGGCCAGTGTAGGAGATCGCTTCCCACACCATGATGCCGGGTGTTGGCCCTGTGTGCCTCGGTCGTATGCAGTCCTGATTGTGGCGCTCACCTGCACGGCGCCAAACACGCATACGACCATCATTGGCACCAAGGCAGAAGCGACTCTCATCGCTGAAGACGACACGTCTCCATTCGTCCCTCCATTCACACCTGTCGCGACACCACTGGAGGCGGGCTGCACGATGTTGGGGCGTGAGCGGAAGACGGCCTAACGGTGTGCGAGACCGTAGCCCAGCTTCATGGAGACGGTTGCGAATGGTCCTCGCCGATACCCCAGGAGCAACAGTGTCCCTAATTTGCTGGGAAGTGGCGGTGCGCTTCCCTACGGCACTGCGTAGGATCCTACGGTCTTGGCGTGCATCCGTGCGTCGCTGCGGTCCGGTCCCAGGTCGACGGGCACGTGCACCTTCCGCCGACCACTGGCGACAACATCGATGTACTGTGGAGACCTCACGCCCCACGTGTTGAGCAATTCGGCGGTACGTCCACCCGGCCTCCCGCATGCCCACTATACGCCCTCGCTCAAAGTCCATGAACTGCACATACAGTTCACGTCCACGCTCTCGCGGCATGCTACCAGTGTTAAAGACTGCGATGGAGCTCCGTATGCCACGGCAAACTGGCTGACACTGATGGCGGTGGTGCACAAATGCTGCACAGCTAGCGCCATTCTACGGCCAACACCGCGGTTCCTGGTGTGTCCGCTGTGCCGTGCGTGTGATCATTGCTTGTACAGCCCTCTCGCAGTGTCCGGAGCAAGTATGGTGGGTCTGACACACCGGTGTCAATGTGTTCTTTTTTCCATTTCCAGGAGTGTAGTTTCAAAACAGTGATCATAACAGTTTCAGGGTCCCCCCCCCCCCCCCTTTTTCTTTTCTATTCATTCAGGTACACACGGTCAACATATATACCAAAATCCTTTCTTATAAGGTGAAGCCTGTCAACTTACCATAGTACAGGCTTTAATAAGTATCGTGCACAGTAGCGTAGTGTTACAAGTGGCTCCCGTTGACAGGACATCCAGTTGTTGTCGGTCACAAATTAATGTGAATACCGAACAGTGGATGTTCAGTGGCACAAATTGCAATAATAATTAGTAAAATAAATAGCAGTGAACGTCAAGTATGGTAGTATGGTGTAATTTGCATTCAGTATGGACAAGAACGTAGAAACAGTAGATGTGCCAGGCGAAATGGAAAATGCAGCTGGCAATGACAGCAGTGTATGCAGCCAGATAACAGATAGCATTAGCGGTAGACAATTGGCATACATACAATATCACGAACATGTTAACGAACAGACTGAAATGTCGAGATTGCCTCGAACACAGCAAGGGATAAAACAGAAAGTAGAGGATGACTTTGTAGATGATAGTGGGTACGTGAACGAATCCACTGACATATTTGAATGGTCAGATTCGGACGATAACTCAGATGACGAGTATTTCGGTACTAGTGAAAATAATGGGGATACAGATAATTGCGATATTATACCTAATGATGACGAAGTTTCAAAACAAAATCCAGATGTTGAGACTGATTAAAGAAAGAAAGAGCCACCGGACGACTCAGTGTTTATTTTGCAATGAGTTCAAGTAAGTAAAGACTTTGAACTCCAGAAACCGAAAAATCCGCCAGATATAAATGGTTCACAGGTCAGGAACGTATCTTGGGACAATGTCACAGTCGACCAAAATGCGTTGTGGAAAAAACAGGAAGGGGCATGATATAGAGCCTGGGGTAGATTTATATCGGATTTTGAGAATGTCATGAATACCTTACATCATGAATCTACTGGATTCCCACTGGAAGAAATTTTGTTAGGCAGCAGAAGTAAAAGTTTAATTGAAGAAAAACTAGAGTTTCCATCTTGTACAAGTTTGGGGTTGAGTCAAAACAAAGAATTAGTCAGAAAAAGGGCAAAGCAAAAAGCTGAATCTAGATCTAAAAGACATGATAAAAATCTGAAAGTTTCAAAATTTAAAATTGGGGATTATGTTCTTTTAAAAACCCATGAAAAGTCTAGTGAACTGAACCATGAAATTTCCAAATTTAAATATATTTATAATGGGCTGTATATAATACAAAACATTCCACACGATAATGCTTACTACCTGATCTACCCAAAATCCAAAAAACCTTTAGGTGTAAGAAATGTTGTGGACCTGAAACTGTATGTTCCTTGGAGTGAGTGACCTAAGTACACTCAGAGAGCAATTTGCAGTAAATATGCTGTATCTTATGCTGAAACTAATTTATTCCAAATGTAACTAATCTTTGTAAATATACGTGTACCAATATCAGTGTGCTAATGTACTTATGTGAGTTTCAGATTACCAAATGTACTGTAAATGTAAAGATGTATGGAGAAAAGGGCTGGAAAGAAAGGGTAAATGCTGCAAGCCAAATAAAAGATGGGACTGTCAAAAATCAAAGTGGGCAGTATATGAGTCATAATATAAAGGACTGCCAAACACCAAAGAGGGCAGATAAATAATCAATGGAGAATTGTAAGTGTGGTACAGGTGATGTGGTAAAATGATGCGAAACGGACTGCCCAAATCTGAATAATAGGCAGCAAATATATGTAGTGATTTTTCTAAATATTATTGTGTGTTTTTTTTAGTAAATAAGGAAATGGACTGCCATTCAATGCAAGCAGCAACAAATTGTCTTATAGGGTATATAGATATTTGCATTTGCTTTTGTAGTTAAATGTTTGAGTTCCAGAATTTGAAATTATTTCTTTGAGAAATTTAGTAAAAATGAGTAATTTGCTATATAAATAATGTTGTGATAGGAGGTAACAACTTAACTTTTACCAGAACTGTCCTATCATTTAATTATCCTCATCACTAACCTAGACAGGGTCCTTTCCACATGTTGTGCAATCCGAGTGTCCCGAGATGAAGAATTAAGATTTATGTTAATAATAATTACCTGCATACCTAGCTATGTTAGAATGATGTTTAAAGAACTTTGTTGTTAATGAAATAATAGACAAATAATATAGGGCTGACAAAGTTGGAAGATAATGTTGAAACTGGTTTAGTAATGAAGTTTAATTAATTTGAGACAAAAATAATGGTAGTTAAATGAGCAGGAAATATGATAAAAAGAGTATTAATTCATATATTGGATATCTTGAGTGCTTAATGCTTTCAGTAGTTAATAGTTTCAAAACAGTGATCATAACAGTTTCAGGGTCCCCCCCCCCTTTTTCTTTTCTATTCATTTAAATTCTGAAGTGTACTGAACTGATTTGACCAGCAAAGTTAAAGTCAATATAAAACAAAAATTTATTAGTGTTTTACCTTTTTCAAAATTGATATTGTGTGTGTGTTTCGAAAGTGCTATTTCTAGGGTAACCTATGACCGATTTTAATCAGATCAATAGACAGTACGAAGTTTGTAGTAAACATTATAGTGTATTGTTGTGTATTTATGGCTTGTCCATATTAGTACAGAAAGTGAAATCATTAGTTCAGTAAATTTTCTGGTTCTAAAATTTACCATAGTATGCACTGTTATTACGTGTTGTTTTGTATGAACGTACTTCAACTTGTACTGGGAAGTAACTCAGTTAATGCCTAATTAGGCTGGCGACCGTATTATTAACAATTTGGTAGCATCTGATGTGTTGCTTCTTGTCCGTCCTAACGTGTAGTTGCACTCCAGACTTGCTTGACGTATCATTGTTGTTACCGAGTGGGTGAAAGTCTGATTTTGCCTCCATTCAGGTACACACGGTCAACATATATACCAAAATCCTTTCTTATAAGGTGAAGACCATCAACTTACCATAGTACAGGCTTTAATAAGTATCGTGCGCAGTAGCGTAGTGTTACAACTTCTTCTTCACTTGTTGGATATAGGTATACAGAAATTTGTAGTGGATATCTTTTCTCCATTAAGGCATTCATAGAACTTGTTTTTGGAGTTGACATATCCTCTGCTAGATTTTTGCACTCACTTATGTAGTATTCATAAAAAGCTATGGCTATAATTTCTGAGTTTCTCTATAGCGAATTTTCCCATCTGATTTCTTTGGGGCTACCTGTTTCTGAATTTATGATCATCCATACTGTTTTTGCCTTGTTGTGTGAGTTTATAATGTCCTGTTAAATATCCATTTTCTTCATATATCTTATTACATTGGTGTAGATTCTATTATATTGTTTATAGCACCATTTTAAATGCAAGCAGTTATTTTTATATTCAATTGTTCTCTGCAGTTCTTTGAACTTTTTGCTTGAAACAATGATGTCCTTTGGAATCTATTTATTCTGTCTTCCTTTATTTGTTATGCATCTATTTTTGACAGGGAATGCTTGGTTAATACATTCACAATATTTGGTTATGAAGAAGCTAAAACCTTATTCATTTCGTTTGTCACTGGGAAATTCAAAAAATATGTGTAATCTTAAGGTACTTAATTGCTAAGGTCATCAGTCCCTAAGCTTACACACTACTTAACCTAAATTATCCTAGGGACAAACACACACACCCATGCCCAAGGGAGGACTCAAACCTCCACCGGGACCAGCCGCACAGTCCATGACTGCAGTGCCTTAGACCGCTCGGCCTGGGAATTTCATTCCAAGTTTCTTTAGCTAGATTGTGACTGAAGGTACTTATGTTGTTGTCATGCTTGTGTTGCTATTTAATATAGAGAGTACTGTGCTTCCAAGTTTGTTCTACTGAGATTATTTGTCCTTTGTGATCAGACAGTTTTCAGTTACTTTCACATTATAATTATCAGCCTGCATTGTTGTGACCATATAATCTATGATCTATGGTAGAAGTACTGTTTGTAGTAATTCTGCCATAGTAATAGACTATGTTATGCGAATTGTATGAGATCAGGAGTCAGCAGAGATCATCTTTCAGTTTTGATACCTTACTTCCTGTGTAATCAAAGCTGAAGTCACCACAAAGTACAACTTTATTGTTTTCTTTACAAGTGCTAGCTTTCAGAATGAGATTTTCGCTCTGCAGTGGAGTGTGCGGTGATACGAAACTTCCTGGCAGATTAAAACTGTGTGCCGGACCGAGACTCGAACTCGGGACCTTTGCCTTTCACGGGCAAATGCTCTACCAACTGAGCTACCTGAGCACGACTCACGCCCAGCCCTTACAGCTTCACTTCTGCCAGTACCTCGTCTCCTACCTTCCAAACTTTACAGAAGCGCAACTGCAAAACTTGCAGAACTAGAACTCCTGAAAGAAAGGATATTGCAGAGACATGGCTTAGCTACAGCCTAGGGGATGTTTCCAGAATGAGATTTTCACTCTGCAGCGGAGTGTGCACTTATATGAAACTTCCTGGCAGATTAAAACTGTGTGCCAGACCGAGACTCGAACTCGGGACCTTTGCCTTTCACGGGCAAGTGCTCTGAGAGAGTGCAGGAGAGCTTCTGTAAAGTTTGGAAGGTAGAAGACGAGGTACTGGCAGAAGTGAAGCTGTGAGGGTGGGGCGTGAGTCATGCTCGGGTAGCTCAGCTGGTAGAGCACTTGCCTGCAAAAGGCAAAGGTCCCGAGTTCGAGTCTCGGTCTGGCACACAGTTTTAATCCGCCAGGAAGTTTCATATCAGTGCACACTCTGCTGCAGAGTGAAAATCTAATTCTGGAAACATCCCCTAGGCTGTGGCTAAGCCATGTCTCCGCAATATCCTTTCTTTCAGGAGTGCTAGTTCTGCAAGTTTCGCAGGAGAGCTTCTGTAAAGTTTGGAAGGTAGCAGACAAGGTACTGGCAGAAGTGAAGCTGTGAGGGCGGGGTGTGAGTCGTGCTCGGGTAGCTCAGTTGGTAGAGCACTTGCCCGCAAAAGGCAAAGGTCCTCAGTTCAAGTCTCGATCCAGCACACAGTTTCAATCTGCCAGGAAGTTTCAAGTGCTGGCTTTATTTAACACTCAATTTAATTTAGTTAAAAATGACTTTGGGCTACTCTCACATGAATGATAGACATTGATGATTATATATTTTGTATTTTGAGTTACAATTTCAATTGCTGAACACTAAAAATCTTCTTCAGCACTATATTTTACTAGATCAACTCTGGTCTTTACCATGTTTGTGAGCCATTTTTTTCACATGTATGCAGTTGTTCCCATTCCTGTAATGTGACGTACAAAAGCGTGATGCTACTGAATAGTGCTCTAGATTGCATAGAGATATTTTGTGTTCATGGAGCCAGTGTTCAGTGAAATGTACCACTGTTGGGCTACCGTCATCTCTCAATAGTGATTCTACACTTACAAGTTTACTTCTTAACATGCATCATTGATACATCCCTTTCGCTGTTTTTCACACTGGTATTTTCATTTTGAGTATCTCCTAACAAAGATCTGTCTTGGATTCTCATAAGCCACTTATCAAGATATGGTTTTTTCTTTGTTTTTTGCACTGTTTTCATGTACAGTGTATTGTCAACATTTCTTTTTTGTAGTGTTCTGATTATTTTCATAAAAATAGGGTGTTGTGATATTTCTGTGTAGTATGAGCCTTGTCTAGAGGAAACCTTCTCCTTGCTTATTCCGTTGATATTCAACCCATTGATATTAAAATGGAACCTCACCAGTCTCTCAGTTTCACAATTGAAACCATCTTGCATTTGTTAAAAGTGGAGTTATCTACAGAGGAGGCAAGTATTCTATTAAATAACTGAATACTCTTATTTATCTCTGCCCATCATGCTTGTCTGGTAGTACTTGAAATTACGGTAGTCTTATGACTGTCTAGGGAAGGTACTCCATCTACACTGTTTACAATTCTTCTAAGGTTTAAAGTGTCCCCAGTTTTATTTGTTCCTGCTTCAACTATTAGTGTATCATTTTTATTGAAGTCTTTGGTCAGTTCTGTTATGTTTTTTGTCACCTCAGATAATGATGCACCTGGCTTTATGATACTTTGCACAGCATATGAGAGCATACTCAAAAAACATTTCTGTGAGGAGAGTTTGTATAGTATCCATTTCTGCTGCTAGGCATGTATAGCACAGCTCAGTGCCAATTCAGTGCTGCCTGTGCTGTTGACTTGGCTTTTTTTGTTCATCTGCAGTGAATGTTTTTGATAGTGCTGTTTTGTTCTTGTTTTGTTTTTTATGATGGTAAGTTTAAGGTAGCAAAGTGCAGCTGTGAAATTTTGTTTTCTACTTGGTAAAAATGCTGCTGAAACTGTTTTAATGTTGAAAACAGCTTACCAAGCTCAACCCAAAGGTATGAGTGTTTTTCTTGATTTAAAAACGGTGACATGTTGAATGATGACAAACCTCTTTCTGGACATCCAACAACTGCCCGAATCATTCAGAGTTTGTTCTCCCAGTTCAGACCGTCAATCAAACCTTTTATATGGAAGTTTTAAGAAGATCATATGACAGTGTTCATCAAAAAAGAGCTGATTCATGGCAGACAGGAGACTGGTTATTCCATCACGACAACACACCTGCACACAAAACCATCTCTGTTAGACAGCTTTTGGCTAAAAATGGCATGGTTCCACTGCCCCACACCCGTTACTCATCTGGTCTTGCTCCATATACCTTTTTCTTATTCCCATGTATGAAAAGGGGCATTAGAGGACACATAATTGACAGCAAAATGAAGAAGTCAAGGGAAAATCAAGAGAGGAACTGTCAGTCATTTCTAAAGATGACTACAAAAGCTATTTCGCACAGTGGAAGCACTGGTGGGACAAATCTATTCATTGTAATGGAGAGTATTTTGAAAGGGATAAGGTTGTTTTGTAAACAGTTTGAAAATATATATTTTTTAAAAATAATTCCAGTTTTTTTTTTTTTTTTTTTTTTTTTTAAGGTCGGGGAGCGCCCCCTCAAACATATCATCTAGTTGAGAGTTAAACAAATTTTGTAAATACCTTCCATGACTGTCCATTAGCACAAGAACTCTTTTCTTCTTTGTCTCAGACATTTCTGTGGGATCTTCTGTGAAGATGGAGCTCTCTTCTGTGTGAACACAGTTTGAAATGTTTGTTTTGATAGCTGCCACAGCAGTGTATGACATTTGGGCACTTTCCTTTTGATTTGTTTCAACACTCTCCTTGCTATGATCAGTAATTGTATTCAGTTTATGTACGGATCATAACTGTATCAGACTTGAATCTCACACAACTTGAGACTGCACATGTTTAGCGTCTGCAGTCAACACTTGATTTAGAGCACAATTTACATCTAGATTTCTTTTCTTAATTCTCTCTTCTGATGAAAATCATTTCTTGTCACAGAAATTTATAATTTGAACTTAGGTAACAAGATCATCCTCTGGGTGTTTACTGTTTATTTCCCATTCTAGCGCCTTATACTTTACTTCTGGTTCTTGATATTTCGCCAACAGTTTATCATATTTGATGTTGTGTTCCACTATTTCTTGTTTCAGAGATGCCCTTTTGCTTTTCTGCATTTGTAGCATACTGTCCACTTTGAATTCCATAGCATGTATAACATACTTATTGTATGTCCACTGTTGTCATCATTTATGTGTTTCAGGTTTACTCCGATGCATTTGTCATGATACCAGTATTTACAGTTGAAACATAGAATATCTCTTAAAACTTTTTTTGAGCAGATTTTACAAACACTGTGATATATTTTCATTTGAACTGCTATATCTGCATTTCCTACACTTTTATTCAGTGCCATGTTTCTATTAAAGGTTAAGTAAATGTACAAAATTCCCAAATTCCTTTCCACCCTTCTGGCAGAAGGGTGGAAAGGAAAGGAAAAGGGGTGAAAAGAAAGGACTGGAGAGCTTTAGGAAATGGAGAGAATTTGGAAAAGTCATCCACAATCCTGGGTCAGGGAGATTTACTGGACAGGATAAGAAGGTAACATTGTGTGATGGGTACTACACTGAATGAAATTTGAAAATGTAAGAGCTTAAAGGTGGAAGATAGGGTAGACTGACAAAACATAGTGTAAGAGTTAATAAGAGCAGAAAGCTAAGAGGATTGTATGTGGTAAAGTTGGATGGCAGGGAAAATAGAAATGTCAAAAAATAAAAGACATAGAAAACTCAAAGGGAGTGAAGAAAAAAATAGTTACTACAGAAAAATGTTGAGACCTAAGAATTAACATAAATTAGGGCCAGATGGGAGGTGAGTACCAAGGACAAGTTGTAATGGAAGTTCCCACCTGCAGTGTTCTGAGAAACTGGTGTCTGGGGTTAGACCCTATATGGCACATGTGGTGAAACAGCCACTGAAGTCATGACTGTCATATTGTAGAGCATGCTCTTCAATGGATATTGTGTGTTGCAAGTATACAGTCTCTGTCTGTACCCCTTCAGACTAACTGATAACTTGGTGGTAGTCACAGTTTTTGCACAACAACACACAGTGTTTACACAACAACTGATAATGATAGGCATTGTTTCACCACCACATGTGAAATGTTGTGTACCAGCTGTTCTGTAAACACTTTTCAGCTTTTTACATTGGTATGACTACCACCACATTATCAGTTAGGATGAATGGACATAGACAGAGGATGTATACTGGCAACACACAATATTCTGTTGCAGAGCACACTTTAAAATATGAATGTCGTGCCTTCGGTGCCTGTTTCACCACACATGTCATCTGCATTATTCTGCCGGACACCAGTTTCTCAAAACACACCACAGGTGGTTTTCTATATATCTTATTTTCTGACATGTATATTTTTCACAGCCCTCCACCTCTGACACATACAATGCAGTTAGCTTTTTGCTCTTATTAACTCTTGCATGATGGTTTGCCAGTCTACCCTATCTTCCACCTTTAAGCTTTCAGGTTTTCAAATCTCATCTTGTGCAGTTCCCAATAATCAGTCTTTTCTTCTTGTCCCAGTAAGTATCCCCTGACCCAGCATTTTGGATGCCTTTTCTGAACTCTTCCCATTTCCTAAACTTCATCAGCCTTTTCCTTCATACCTTTCCCTTCACCTTCAGCCCTTCTGCTGGAAAGAAGAAGATGTCACTGGCTCTGAAAGCTTGCACATTTACTTAACCTATGACTTTGCATGGTGAGTTGATATTTTATCTGTCCTGTTATATTATATTGTTCAATAAATAGATGGATCAAATGAAGAAAGCATTTAACTGTTTTTGCACATACAGTAATAAACTCCTAACAGAATGAAGAATCAAAATGGAATGAGATTGGCAAGAGTTGACCAAGATAGAGAGAAACATTTTTACACAACGTAAAATAATCTGTATAATGCAACAAACTTTAGAAAATGTGTGAAAAAAAATGCTTTGCAATGACATATTAAAGCCATCAAACCATAATAAGTAAGTGTTGCAAGTACTGTCTTTGACAAAATCTTTCTTAAATTTTTCCCATATTACTTTCTTCTTTAGTCTCCATATAAATGCAATGCTACTTTTATTCTAATGATACAAAATACTCACCCATGTCCTGATCCTGTGGCAAAATAATATTCAACTGTTGGGTGGCATTGTACTGTTCTCACTGTCCCATAATGACATTTGTACATGTAAGATAACTTCCCTTCTCTCTGATCGAAGATACCCACTTCCCCTGAACCTGTGAAACAAATAAACAATTACAAAAAGCTAATGAGGTGTGTGGCAGTATGACTGGTACAATGTTTTTGTAGAATTTCAGTAAGTGGGCAGGTGTTCACCTTTTCTTAATGAAATATGTTAACTTTAAACAATAAAAGTAACTAATATCTAAAATTTTAGGAACATGCATTTTCAAACCACATTTAAATTCAATTATGTCACTTGCTTGTTTTCTTAGTACAATTCTTGATGGCCACCGGACAGAATCTGTAATTGTGGCCACACTCTGCAAACATTAGAGACAAAAAATTGTCATAAAATTGAAAACAGAGAAACACTTTTATCAACAGAGAAAATAATTCTGAAATGAAAATTTAGAAAGGAATTGACAACAGAAACGAAAGATGTTTTGGTGGAAGCACAAGAAGTCAGAAAATAATGTTGGAATTGTAATTCTGCTAACTCTAATTTTTAGGAAATAAAATATTGAGTAGTTACAAGAAGGTGCTCCACAAACCTCATTAAACAATATTATGGAGGATTTAACTTTACCTCATTTTTTTCCAAAATATTCTGAAGCCAGATGCATTTTATTCAGTCTTGATATAAATGTCTAACTTACCAGGATCTTTTGAAGCACTTGGCTTAACTATTAACTACTCCCTCTCTTCTCTCTCTCTCTCTCTCTCTCTCTCTCTCTCTCTCTCTCTCTTTCTCTCTCTCTCTCTCTCTCATTTTCTACCTTTGTTAACATATTATGTCCCAGATATTACCACAGTATTTAAACATGTAGCTTCTGTCAGGTGATAGAATGCAACAATTCAGTTGTGCCTAAATTAACACAAATTGTGCTACAGAAATGAATGCTGAATACCTCTAATATTAATGCTCTTAAAGACAAACTAGCGAATGAGAAATGGGATTCTGTGTACCAGGTAAAAGGGTCGGATGAGAAATGGAATGAATTTTACTCAACCCTACTGCATCATTATGAATATAGTTGTCCACTCAGAGAAATCCAGAAGGTAGTTAAAAACTGTCAAAATGGATGTAATCCTAGACTAAAACTCCCAACAAATCTGATTATGCTCAGGCAGCAAGTACATGATCTAAACCAGCTTTATAAAGCTACTACTATGCAGGTTTTCAAGGAAAAATACAATAGGCCCAAGCAAACTTTAAAAACTGAAATTGTTAACCTAAGGAAGCAGATTAACAGCAAAACAATAGAACAGTCTGACAACATAAGCAAAGCATCTTGAAAACTGATTGACAAATACCGAAAAGGTCCCAACAAGATGAACATGCAACCACTCAGCATAAGACATGATGGTAACATTATAAAAGAACCATTTACTATATGTAATACTTTTAATAACTACTACATTTCTGGTGAACAATCAACCCATATTACAGATTCACAGGTAGAGGTCCAATGCCATCTCACCCAGTGTACCGAATTTGAATTTGTGGAAGTGAATGATCAGGAGGTTCACAGGGCAATATACATGCCAAAGAAAAAATTTTCATCTGGATGGGATGGTGTAACCAGTGTTATTACTAAAGCATGCTTAAAAGAAATCTCTAAACCTCTTACTCACCTGATTAATTGCAGCATTAGAGAAAACATGTATTCAACGGTTCTAAAAATGAGTGTAGTGAAACGAGTGTATAAAAAGGGAAGTAAGGAAGATGTCTCCAACTATAGACCAATATCATTAATTCCGACTTTTAGTTAGATATTTGAAAGAATTATCCTTTCTCAACTAAGTGCCTCTTTTTCACAAAACATAAACTGCTTGTAGATTCACAGCATGGCTTCAGAAAAGAGCTAAGTACAACCACAGCAGTTACACAGTTCATCCATCAAGTTTACTGTCTGTTGGACCAGAAGATGCAGACTGCAGGTATATTTTTGGAACTGACAAGAGCATTTTATACGGTAAACCATAGGGTACTTCTTAAAAAGCTAAAAATCTTATAGTATTGGGGATCAAGCCATGAATCTTTTAACCACATACCTGCTGAATCGTAAGCGAAGCACTATGTTGTCATACAAACTAGATAATAAAATCATGAACTCCCAGTCCACCAGTGAACCTGTATTACAAGGCGTACCACAGGGCTCAATCCTTGGACCCTTTCTGTTCCTTATTTATATTAACGACATTGCACAACCCATTAACGTCAATCTTATTCTATGGGAGTGAATGTAATGAGCTAGAATCTCTTGCTACTATTGGTGTAACAGAAGTAACAAAATACTTCAACGATCAGGGACTCGAAGTGAATGTCACCAAATCTTAACTACTGACATTTAAAACAGGCAGTTCTCACCACAACAATATGAATAGTGTGTGTAATATCTCTGCAACAGAAAATGATAACTGTAAATTCCTGGGTGTGTATGTTGATGAAAATTTGCAGTGGACATACCACATTAATTTCATATGCGGAAAAGTCAGTAGTGCCATATATCTCCTCAACCGGCTCGCAAAGTAGTTCCTAGCCAAGCACTGAAATTAGTATATTATGGAACACTTTACCCCTTTCTCAATTACAGAATTGAACTGTGGGGCTGTGCAGCTGATGTACATTTAAAAAGAATACTACTACTACAGAAAATAGCAATAACACATATACATGGGATGGGACATAGAGATTCATGTCGTGAAGTGTTTGTGCAGCACAAATATCTGACAATATATTCTCTGTACATCTTCAAAACAGTTGTATTCTTTATAAGTCAACCAACAGAAGCTATCGAGGGTAGTGATGTACATGATCACAACACTAGAACAAAGTGTAACTATTTCCATAACAGAACAACATTAAAAATGACTGATAGAAGTCCATATATCAGTGGTTTGATTTGGTATAACAAGCTACCAAACTCTCTAAGAATGTACATGGGAAATGTTTTTAAAAGAAAATTAAAATCTTTTCTAATAGAAAAATGTTTATATTCTTTCAATGAATTTTAAGACAGTGATTGTAACATGAGGCATTAGCATATCAGTTGTAATATGATAAATGTCAAAAATAGACATAAGAAGCAACAGCTACAGAATATAGTGTATTTTATAAGTATAAATATAACCATAGTATTAAGTCTGATGTTTGCAAAAGCCATCATTATGATGGCTCCACGCAAAGAAAATGTAAATAAATAAATAAATAAATAAAAAATAAATAAATTGTAACCACAATAAATCAAAAGCAAATAACTGTCTATGTCAACCACAAACAGGAACTTAAGAGTTACTAAGAGTAATGTATGAAGAATATAATTGATTAGTCCAGTATCTGACAGTGAATTGTAGCAGTTATAGTGTATTGGCACAACTGTGTTATCTAATGTGTGTGCCTTCATTCCAGTAGTACTATACTGATATTCATTCAAGTCATTCATTCACCATGTTTTGTAGAACTCATCAAGGAGAAGAACCTTTGAGGATGTGGAACGAGTCAGGGTATACATTAAAAAAGACAAGTAATGCATAGAAACTTAATTCTTATACTGCACTAAAAATAAACTATCACTAACTGCTTAGTGCAACTCATGCTTAAGCCATTTAAATTTAATTACTATTAAAAACAGTCTTGATCACGATTTATTTAACAAGGTGACCGGTTTTGACCACTACTGTGGTCATCTTCAGACAATTGAGTAGGAACCTCTTTCTGTTGGAGAGTCACTGTGATTCTCCAACAGAAAGAGGTTCCTACTCAATGGTCTGAAGATGACCACAGTAGTGGTCAAAACCGGTCACCTTGTTAAGTAAATCGTGATCAAGACTGTTTTTAATAGTAATTATTTATAAGACATTGATCACTGCTGTTCCCATAATGCATTCAAAAGTAATTCACCTAAATTTAATTGAGTAAATGAGTAAGAAAGCTGCTGATTTGAAAGAAATAGCTGCCCCCTCAGTTGTACCACACAGATTCTGTTTATCTGCTTTTAGTGGCTTAATATTTACTTAAATAAAATGGCAATTTTCAAAGAAAATATTTTTATATACCTGTAAATACTGACTTCTATTTAACATTTCTATTTGTCATGTAGCTTCATAACAAACACTGGTACTTGCTATGCAATTAATGGAACATTTCAGTCTCTGAATCTAGATATCCAAATAATATGTAGGAAGGATTGCTAATCATGTATGTTTTTCATTTTCTTTTGAATTGGTAAAGAGTCACAATTACGAGAATTATGTTAGGTGGGACTTGAATATCTTCCCATAAGAATACACAACTACATTCTGAACCCTAAACAAAGAAGCAAAGTCTACATGAAAATTATTTTTGTGTTTTGTATTTAGACTGTGTAAATTACAGCTCAGATAAAACATTTTTATTATCAGCAACAAAAACTATTAAAGAGTAAATTTTCTCAAAAGTGGGTGCGATAATTCCAAGGTACTTAAAAAAGCCTCTGCAGTATTTGTGCTGGTCGCTTTCTCTAAATAAACAGATATTTACAGTATGATAGGTGCACTGTTCCATTAGATAAATCCATAAGACATAAGGGAGTGAAAATATGAAAAAAATGCAACTCTCTTGTCTTTAGGTCAACACAATGAGAGAAAAACCTAAGGACATGACATGCTGAACTGAGTTTCTTTATTAGTTTATTAATGCATTAACTCTATTTTTAATCAAACAATGGAAATCCAGGATGGAATGTAATAATATTGTGATAACTCAGCATCTCTGCCATATGGTGAGTGGCAACTTTCCTTTTCACCATATTGTTAACTCCATGTAACTTCAGAATGAGATTTTACTCTGCAGCGGAGTGTGCGCTGATATGAAACTTCCTAGCAGATTAAAACTGTGTGCCTGACCGTGACTCGAACTCAGGACCTTAGGAGACGAGATACTGGCAGAAGTAAAGCTGTGAGGACTGGGCGTGAGTCGTGCTTCAGTAGCTCAGATGGTAGAGCACTTGCCCGCGAAAGGCAAAGGTCCCGAGTTCGAGTCTCAGTCGGGCACACAGTTTTAATCTGCCAGGAAGTTTCATATCAGTGCACACTCCGCTGCAGAGTGAAAATCTCATTCTGGAAACATCCCCCAGGCTGTGGCTAAGCCATGTCTCTGCAATATCCTTTCTTTCAGGAGTGCTAGTTCTGCATGGTTCGCAGGAGAGCTTCTGTAAAGTTTGGAAGGTAGGAGACGAGATACTGGCAGAAGTAAAGCTGTGAGGACCGGGTGTGAGTCATGCTGCGGTAGCTCAGACGGTAGAGCACTTGCCCGTGAAAGGCAAAGGTCCCGAGTTCGAGTCTCGGTCGGGCACACAGTTTTAATCTGCCAGGAAGTTCCATTGTAACTTGTTATCTAACTGTATCCCAAACAATTTTAATTAAGAATCTTTTAATTAGTGCATGACCATTAATCTCTACTTCAGGTACCTACAGATTGTCTGAAATAAGATTATTTATGTAAGTTAAGAACAAGAGTGGGCCTAGTACTGACCTCTGCAGCATCTCACACATTATGTTCCGTCACTCTGAGTTCAGTGCAATGATAAGACACTCTGCTTTCTATTGTAAAGAAAAGATTCCATTGAAGCAAGTGTGGTACCATTAATGTCAAAACAATTCAATTTCTGAGAAGAATTTTGTAATTCACACAATCAAATTCCTT
Source organism: Schistocerca serialis cubense (assembly GCF_023864345.2). NCBI lineage: Eukaryota > Metazoa > Arthropoda > Insecta > Orthoptera > Acrididae > Schistocerca > Schistocerca serialis. Next base: position 138,280,064 of record NC_064638.1, on the reverse strand, counting down.
GGAAAGGCAATACAATGCACCAACAGGATAGTTTTTGTTACTCAGTCCTGATAGCACATAATTTGTCATGTATTATCATGCTTTCTCTGTGGAAAATAATTTGCAAAATCCAAACTGAGCGGCAATTAACAAATTCTGTGTGATTAAATGTGACAGTGTTCTATTGTAGGCCACTTTTATAAACATGGCTGAAAAGTCAGTAAGAAATCAAATAGACCTATAATATTAGAGGTATCTGCTTATCTCCAATTTTATGCATGCCTGCTACTACAGCATATTCAAGTCGATAAGGAAATATGGGCTTTGAAGTCTTCAGGCCCCGGCAAGATGGTATACAATGGATGGTGGCCATGTGCAAGTTGCTAGGACATCAGCCTGGGTCAAAGAATATTAGAAGTAGTGGATTGATGGAACTCAGGTCATAGGGCATGCCCAACAACTTCTGCACATACACCTCAGTACATGAAGAATGTTTCTGATCCAGCAGCCAGTCTTCCCAGTGTCAGTTTTTTGCTAAATGACATATAAATGTATAGGCAACAACATGGATCTTAGAACCCCAAATCCTTCAGCTAGATTATGATTTAAGGATGAAAGATTACACAACTCTAGTGCAGCAAAATAAATGAAGCCTTGATAGAATTAAAATAGGAACTACAGATGAACAGGCTAGGGAGGAAATAATAGAATATGCTTTACTACAAACAAGAAAATGAAAAACAATAATATAACAATATTTGAAAAAGATAGATTGCTACTTATGACACTGAGGCAGGAGGCATTGAGTAGCAGACAGGCACAATGAAAAGACTACTAAACATTTAAGCTTCCTATAAAACGCCTTCTTCAGAAACAGAAAACACACACGCACACATTCACACAAGCACAACTCAAACACTTATGGCCACTGACCATATATGTGTGTGTGAGTTGTGCATGTGTGACTGCCTGGGTGCTTTCCACTTTTGATGAAGGCCTTTTGACTAAAAGCTTACATATTTAGCAGACTTTTCACTGTGCCTGTCTGCAGCTCAACACCTCCTCTATGTGGTGAGCAACAATCCACCTTTTCCAAAATATGGTTTTTGTTCCATTATGAACTTTTCATTGTTTAAAAACAATATTGTTACATTCCATCCTGGATTTTCCATAGTTTGAAAACAATAGTACTGGTATTTATGGAATTTTCAGTGGAATAACAACACCTGCTTTTAAAATGAACAAAATATATTCAACAGAATCATTCAAGTCTCTACATCAACTTACTAACTTCCTTGTAGCAAAGTGAAGGACCTCTAGAAAATGTGACATATGTCAAAACTAAAGAACAATTCTTCTGTAGAAAAGTTTGGATATAATACTGAATATTGGCAGAGGTCATATGCTAGTAGAAACTGGTAAGGTGGACAATACGTTTCTCCTCAACACTTCCTTCTAGAAGAAAACAAACAGAAAATGATCTGGCAAGGTTCAAACGAAGTTGCTACATTTTGTCAATAGATGAAGAAACCTACAGACCTAATGGTCCTAAACTGCTTACAAATTCCAAGGGATCATAAACATGTAACACACAGAGTGAAAAATAGATATTATTCTAGAAAGAAACAGAATCATGAAGCAGGAGGTCAGAAAAGTAAATTACAATGTGTTATTTAAGAATATGGAAGCAATCTTGTTACATTAAGCAACAAGTTTAGCATCTTACTAAATGAAGATTATGTAAACAGGAGACAGACAAGATGTGAACATCTATTGTAGTCCTACCACTCTGCTCTCTGTAATGAATAATGTTGTTGTTGTTGTGGTCCTCAGTCCTGAGACTGGTTAGATGCAGCTCTCCATGCTACTCTATCCTGTACAAGCTTCTTCATCTCCCAGTACCTACTGCAACCTACATCCTTTTGAATCTGCTTAGTGTATTGATCTCTTGGTCTCCCTCTACGATTTTTACCTTCCACGCTGCCCTCCAATACTAAATTGGTGATCCCTTGATGCCTCAGAACATGTCCTACCAACCGATCCCTTCTTCTAGTCAAGTTATGCCACAAACTTCTCTTTTCCCCAATCCTATTCAATACCTCCTCATTAGTTATGTGATCTACCCATCTAATCTTCAGCATTCTTCTGTAGCACCACATTTCGAAAGCTTCTATTCTCTTCTTGTCCAAACTATTTATCATCCATGTTTCACTTCCATACATGGCCACACTCCATACAAATACTTTCAGAAATGACTTCCTGACACTTAAATCTATATTCGATGTTAACAAATTTCTCTTCTTCAGAAGCGCTTTCCTTGCCATTGCCAGTCTACATTTTATATCCTCTCTACTTTGTCCATTAATATATTCACTAAAATTATCACAAGATGTATAGAAAAAACTATAGATATTAATCAGACAAAAGAACTGGCTTTTGAAGTGGACATAGCACAATGGGAAAACCACAACTTCAAAACAAAGTTAAAGAGCAAAGTAATCAGTGAAAACTATTGTGTTTGGCAAATTTACTAGTACTGCCCATGGAAACACTTAAAAGTGGAAAATAATAGTCTCAGAATTTGAAACTAAATGTTTCTTCCTCAGAGCGGCTGGTTTTGGAAGGTTGCAAAGGGATTGGGGTGGACTACCCTACATTAAGAGGAACCCACCCATAGTGAGAACACAGTCTGTTCTGAGTGACATGCTTTCCCTTCCAACCTCCCTCAACAAATCCTGTTTCCTTCTTGAGAAAGGAATATTTAGTTTCAAAACTATGATTATTAATTTCTACTTCAGTATTGACAGAAACACTGCTAGTATCTTTACAACCTGAAATTAAGTACTGGCAAGACATATCCTCTCCTTGTAATTTTAAGTCTTCTCTACTGAATTTGCTCTTTGATATAGGTTACCACTTCTTCTGAGATTCATAGATTTTGAGAAAGCCATTGACTTCATTTCAAGAAAACATGTAAGATAGGCCTTGAGAAATTATGAATTATTTCAGTCCAACTAAGTATTCTGAAGAATATACACTCATGAGCCAAAACATTATGACCACTGCCCATCGTGACATGGGATGCTGCCTGGCGTCATTTCGGGCACATGATTTGATAACAACAGTATGTATGTGAAGCACACATGGACAAGGGATCACCCTAGTGAAGATATGGGCTGCAAATGGGGAAATCCATTGAGATAGGTGACTCTGACAGAGGGCAGATTATTATTATGAACAGTCTGTGAATGAGTATATCGAAAATGGCGAAGCTGGTCAAATGTTCATGTGCTACTGTCATGAGCATCTACAAAAATGAATAGATGGACAGTGAAACTACCACAAGATGTCAAATGGCTGGATGTCCACCACTCTTCACAGAACAAGCAGTTTGGAGCCTTTTCTGCTCTGTAAAGCAGTATAGATGCTGGTGCATGCACAATTGTTTCAAAGCACACCATTCATCATACATTATTGAACACGGAGCTTCGTGTTAACATGTTGACCCAACAACTTCATCAATATGATTGCAGTGGTAATGGAACATTTGGAATTTGACAGTCAATCAGTGGAAATGTGTCGGCTCTTCGAGTGAATCACATTTTTGCTATACTAAGTCAATGGTCGTCTCTACAAGTGCTGTCATCAAGGTGAACAGTGGCTCGAAACACGTGGCAGGCCATGGATGCAAGCTGGTGGGAACAGTATTAGGGAGACATTCTCTTGCGCTTGCATGGGACATGTGGTAGTAACTGGTGACACTGTGGGAGCTGCAAACTACTTATCCCTTCAGGCTTGACGTGTCCCCTGACAGCGATGTCATCTTTCAACAGTACAACTGTCCATGTCTTAGAGCCAGAACCATGCTACAGTGGTCTGAGGAGCATTATAGTGAACTCAGATTGATGTCTCTGTGACCAAATTCACCTTATGTAAATCGTATGGTACCCATCTTGGTCACTATGGGGCCCCATCACTGAATATGCAAATCAGCGGCCCATTATTTACGCAAATTACAGGACCTGTGCATAGACTTCTAATGCCACATACCTCCTCCACAAATCTATTAACAAACTGTCAGATCCCTGATATGCAGAATCAGTGATGTATTTTGTTCCAAAGACAGGCAAACAGGCTATTAAGTACAGGGGTATTACAAATGACTGAAGCGATTTCACAGCTCTACAATAACTTTATTATTTGAGATATTTTCACAATGCTTTGCACACACATACAAAAACTCAAAAAGTTTTTTTAGGCATTCACAAATGTTCGATATGTGCCCCTTTAGTGATTCGGCAGACATCAAGCCGATAATCAAGTTCCTCCCACACTCGGCGCAGCATGTCCCCATCAATGAGTTCGAAAGCATCATTGATGCGAGCTCGCAGTTCTGGCACATTTCTTGGTAGAGGAGGTTTAAACACTGAATCTTTCACATAACCCCACAGAAAGAAATTGCATGGGGTTAAGTTGGGAGAGTGTGGAGGCCATGACATGAATTGCTGATCATGATCTCCACCACGAGCGATCCATCGGTTTTCCAATCCCCTGTTTAAGAAATGCCGAACATCATGATGGAAGTGCAGTGGAGCACCATCCTGTTGAAAGATGAAGTCGGCACTGTCGGTCTCCAGTTGTGGCATGAACCAATTTTCCAGCATGTCCAGATACATGTGTCCTGTAACGTTTTTTTCGCAGAAGAAAACGGGGGCGTAAACTTTAAACCGTGAGATTGCACAAAACACATTAACTTTTGGTGAATTGCGAATTTGCTGCACGAATTCGTGAGGATTCTCTACTGCCCAGATTCACACATTGTGTCTGTTCACTTCATGATTAAGAAAAAATGTTGCTTCATCACTGAAAACAAGTTTCGCACTGAACGCATACTCTTCCATGAGCTGTTGCAACCGCGCCGAAAATTCAAAGCACTTGACTTTGTCATCGGGTGTCAGGGCTCGTAGCGATTGTAAATGGTAAGGCTTCTGCTTTAGCCTTTTCCGTAAGATTTTCCAAACCGTCGGCTGTGGTACGTTTAGCTCCCTGCTTGCTTTATTCGTCGACTTCCACGGGCTACGCGTGAAACTTGCCCGCACGCATTCAACCGTTTCTTCACTCACTGCAGGCTGACCCGTTGATTTCCCCCTACAGAGGCATCCAGAAGCTTTAAACTGTGCATACCATCGCCAAATGGAGTTAGCAGTTGGTGGATATTTGTTGAACTTCGTCCTGAAGTGTCGTTGCACTGTTATGACTGACTGATGTGAGTGCATTTCAAGTACGACATACGCTTTCTCAGCTCCTGTCACCATTTTGTCTCACTGCGCTCTCGAGTGCTCTGGCGGCAGAAACCTGAAGTGCAGCTTCAGCCGAACAAAACTTTATGAGTTTTTTCTACGTATCTGTAGTGTGTCGTGACCATATGTCAATGAATGGAGCTACAGTGAATTTATGAAATCACTTCAATCATTTGTAATAGCCCTGTAGTTGGTCATAATGTCTTGGCTCAGCGATGTATATGCCAATGCTGTAGCTTCCTCTAGACTTCATCTTGTTAGTGACAAATAGAAGATTTGGGCAAAGTGTACTTGTTAGTGGTATGGATATAAACCTCCAGCATTTTGCCAAGGAAACTATACATTTTGTTTCTAGTGTTGATAAACTTCTACATTGATTCGAAGTACTTAAAAGACAAAACTTGAAAATAGGCCTCCAAATCAACTATAAGAAGGCTGAAATACAAAGGTGGTTTGAAAAGTTCTTGGAATGGAATAGAAAAAAGTACTTACATCATTGAAACATTTTTCATTTTTCAATGTACTCTCCTTGTAGATTAATGCATTTTTTCCAATGATGTTCCAGTGCCTTGATTCCATCTTGAAAATGAGTTTCCTCCTGGCCTACAAAATAGTTGTCAACTCTGGCTATCAATTCTTCGTTTGAAGTGAATCTTTGTCCACCAAGAAAAATTTTCAGTTTTGGGAAGAGATGGAAGTCTGACGGAGCCATATCAGGTGAATAAGGTGGGTGTGGCAACAATTCGTACCTTAGTTCATGTAATTTTGCCATGGCAATGGCACATGTGTGCGGGTTCACATTGTCTTGATGGAAGATGGTTTCCTTCCTTGCTAAACCTGAAATTTGTCCAGGAGGTTAGCATAGTATGCTCCAGTAATTGTTTGCTCAGTGAAGAGATAATCTAGAAACAGAATCCCCTTCACATCCCAGAACACTGATGCCATAACCTTTCCTGCCAAAAGAATTGTTTATGCTTTCTTTGGTGGCAGAGAATCAGTATTTTTCCATTGCTTTGACTGTTGTTTTGTCTCGGGGGAATTGTAATGCACCCAGGATTCATCTGTGGTCACAAATTGGTGCATTTCTCCTAAAAGAGGCCATATATTGTTCTGATATGTCCATTCTCATGCGTTTTTGATGCAGCCTCAAGAGTCATGGCACCCATCTTGCAAATATTTTTTTCATTTCTATTCTTCAGTTAAAATGTGATATACCCTTTCAGATGACATCCGGAAAGTGTGAGCAATTTCAAGCACTTTCAATCAGTGATTCTCTGTGACCATTTTGTGCACTTTGGCACTGATTTCTAGAGTAGTGACACATCTTGGCTGACCACTGCACAGATTATCATCTAAGCTCTCCTGACCTAATTTAGATTAATTTGTCCATTTGGCAACAGTTGAATATGAAGGAGCAGAGTCCCCCAGTGTATTCTGAAAATCAACGTGACTGTCCTTTACTTTCATACCTTTCTTTACGTAGTACTTAATCACTGCCCTAATCTTGATTTTTTCCATCTTTGCAAATCACTACACAGGAAAAACAGAGCCACATCACCACCACAGCTCTCTTCCAAGAGCACTGATGTGGCATTTGTTTATATGCAACAGTCCAATGAATATCACGTGAACAACTCGTTGCGCTAGTGCTGATCTCTTGTGGTGCTTCAGAGAACTTGTCAAACCGTCCTCGTAATGTATGAACAACATATTGAAAAGTAAATAATAAAATTAAAAATCAGTTTATAGAATCAGGTGATGAGTTAGTAATTTTAGTGCAGCTGAAGTCAATGACAGGCTGGACATCAAAAGACTGCGGGTAAATAGAATAGTGTTTTCAAATTAAGCTTCACATGTTCCATAAAAGAAAAGTTTACAATGTGTATTATTATTTGTGACATCATGTGTAGACTTGGAAGGAAAAACCAATCAAAAACAGGTTTGATCAGTATACAATCAAGAGATGCATGTTATAATGATAATATGTCACTGTAGATGAGCGTATGTTAAAATACTATGATGGCGTAATAAAATTTAAAAAAATAAATCCTATGCAGGCATTGTTGAAATTTTAGTAATGAAAAATGTTTTCAAAGTTTAATATTGGCTGCAGAGCACTAACTGTAATGTAAAAATTGTAGTATCCTATAACTACAACATGCACCAGTCACAAATGGAGTAAGCCAAATCACATAAATAGCTAGGTGTCACAATTTGTAGGGATATGAACAGACAATCACATGTGTGAAGCAGGTTCATTAGAAGACTAGTGTAAAGCACTTTCATTGGAAGACTGCTAGGGGAGTGCAATTAGTCCAGAAAGGAGATTGCTTACACAGCCCTTGCGCAACACATTTTAGAATGTGGCTCAAATGTGTGAGACCTGCACCAAGTATGATTAACATGGGATATTGAATTAATACAAAAAAAGGCCAGCACAAATAGCCATAGGTTTGTTTGACCCATGGAAGAATGTCACAGAGATGCTGTAGACACTAAATTAACAGATACTTGAAGATAGATGCAAAGTTTCTCAAGAAAGAACCAGTTACAGTGATGAATGTAGGGATTGCAAGGAAAAAGTTACATTAACTACATGTGCATAGAGACATTTAATCTGTCATTCTACCAAGAATCCATATGTTAATGGAATGGTAAGAAGCCCTAATAAGTGGTACAATGGGAATTATCTTCTGTCATCCACTTCACAGTCGTGGATGTAGTTGTAGCTGTAAAAAATAAGAAAGAATTTTCATTTACATACTTGATATTTGTTTTAATAACTCACCCTGGTCACAAGGTGGATAACATCTTATTCATGATGATCCATTTCATGTCAAATATTCTGAAGTACATGTGGAGTCAACAAGCAAGCACATTAGAAATGTTCATTTTGAGTTCTGGAATTGTTTTTAACAAAGGAGGCTCATACACAAGATCTTTCACATAACCCTCAATAAGAAATCTGTAAGTGTCAGGTCCAGAGATTTAAATGGCCAAGAGTTTAATACAATATCTTCATGTCCAGTAGGACAAATCCAATGATTTGGAAGATATTGATTTTAAAGTATGCAAACCTTCATTCACCGATTGCATAATGATTGGATTTTGAACTTTCTTTAACACTGTTTGTAGCTCTTACTGAAATTACACTTTGCATGAAACAGCTAAAGCTGTCTGTAATTGCTATGTTCATTTTGAGCTGCCCTGTACTGGATTAATCTTTCTGCAGTTATGAAGTACTGCGTCCACCCGATTTCCTTGATCCAAGGCTTTCAGGATGTCATGTGAGAAAACTGAGAGTTTGTAAGAGATCATTTTGATCAAAATACCACACTATGTTTGTTTTAAGAATATGTTCTAGGATGTCACAACAGATCAACTTCAATGAGATTGGTTAGTAGCTTCGTATATCACATATGCCACCCTTTTTGTAGATGGGGCTTGCTTCCACTTGCTTATTTTGTTCAAGGAATCTATGGTACATTATAATCTGGGAGGTAATACAGATATAAATTATGTATAGAATATGACAGGGATACCACTGGACCTTAGATCCTTGTTTAATGTTATGATTTCAGCTTTTCTCAGTTGCAATGACACTGATATCTGTACCACTCACCTTTGCAGTGGTGTGAGAATTAAATTGGGGCAGTAATTCTCTATCATCTTCGCAAAGAAACACTTGAAAATGGAGTTCAATATATATCCTTTTGTTTTGCTACCCTCAACTAATGTTTGATTACATGATTGGTGATAATCATAGAAAACAGTCACAATCATTAAATATATAGAGGTATGTGATGGAGTGATTTAAAGGGAAACAACCACATATAACTAGTAGTATGAACAGCAGAAGCGAGAACAAGATTCATCAGAAGTACACTCTAAGACAAAAAAAACTATGCGCCACAAAATAATTATCAGAATGGGCTAGAAACCAGTAGATGTGATGTACATGTACAGACAAACAATTATGATTTCAGAAAAAATGGGTGATATATTTGAGAGAAAGAGCTTCACAAATTGAGCAAGTCAATAACACATTGGTCCACCTTTGGCCCATATGCAAGTAGTTATTTGGCTTGGCATTGATTGATAGAGTTATTTGATATCCACCTAAAGAAAATTGTGACAAATTCGATCTAACCAGTGAGTTAGTTTGTCAAACTCCTGGGCTGGTGAGAAGGCCCTGCCATAATGTTCCAAACATTCTCGAGTGGGTACAGATTCAGTGAAATTGATGGCCAAGATAGGGTTTGGTGAGCATGAATACAAGCAGCAGAAACTCTCGCCATGTGCAGGCAGGCATTATGTTGATGAAATGTAAGCCTAGGAAAATTTGGAAATTTGTGGTAAGGTCTTATGGGACCAAACTGCTGAGGTCATCAGTCCCTAAGCTTACCCACTACTTAATCTAACTTAAACTAACTTATGCTAAGGACAACATACACACCCATGCCTGAGGGAGGACTCAAATCTCTGACGGCGGGAGCCACATGTTCTGTGACAAGGCACCCCAGACCACGCGGCTACACTGCGTGGCTGTAAGCCTAGGATAGTATTCCATGAAGGGCAACAAAAAGAGGTATAGGATATCATCAATGTACCACTGTGCTGCAAGTGCACCACAGATGACAACCAAATGGTTCCTGTCATGAAATGAAATGGCATCACAGACCATCACTCCTCTTTGTCAGGCCATATGGCGGGTGAGAGTCAGGTCAGTACCCCACCACTGTCTGCAGCATCTTTAGACATGTCTTCAATGGTCATCAGGGCTCCATTCAAATCAGAACTCATCACTGAAGACAATTCTGCTCTAGTCAATGAGCTTCCAGTCTGAATGTGCCTGACACCACTGCAAAAGGGCTCATTGGTGGACAGTTGTCAATATTAATCAGCACAAGGGACACTGTGAGCACAGCCCCCTTTCTGTGAGCTGCCTATCAATAGTCCTTGTGGTCACTGAAGCTTTAGAAGCACATGAGACTAATGTTAAAGATGAATCTGGGGCTCTGGGTTCCTCTCTGATGATTGCTAGGTACTCATGTTCTGGTGGCTCCCTAGTTCAATCACTACCTTGTTGATGCTGTGATGAGTGATCAACCATGGTTCATGGTTCCTGCCAACAATGTTGAATAATGGCATTGCTCCTATATAAACATTGAGCAACTTGCCAGTTACTTCAACTGGCTTCTTTGAGCTCCAGCCTCCAGCTACACATCCTCTTTCAACTGCTGGCAGGTGCATATACTGTTCAGTGTCTGTCTGCCCGGCATAGAAATAATGGGTAGAAATAATAGAGGAGATCAAGATGATCTAAAGAGGAACTCTGTGTTTCATCAGTTACTACACTCAGAAGCATCAAGGAAATGCTCACCAAATTCCAATGGCAGATATTATAAGAGAATGTTGACCAATGGGAAGAGATTTTCTGTCAGTACACCAAGAGTGAATGTTTCAAGATGAGTCAACTTATCAAGGATGTAGGAAAAGACCCACAGCCAGGTTGGCACGAAAAAAAAGGGGGGGGGGGGATAAGGAGAAATTAAAATGGAAAGGAAAACTGGTAAAATTGTTAAAATAGAAAATACAACAGGCATTGATGTCACTTGGGATATGTTGATAGCATTTTGAAAACGTTTTGTTGAATTATGGAAGCAGTCCTTTGAATGAGAGTTAAATGGATCTCGGTACCAATAGCTCACAGATATGTAACACAATCGGTTGGTATATGTGGAGCACCAAGACATGGTCACCTCTATTGAACAATGACTCAAATGCACTAACATGCAAATTCTTGCATTAGCTAACATCAATAAAAATATGTAGCAATAGATAAGTTGTGTAAAAAAATAACTCAAGAAAAAAATTAACAGTGTAAATTTTTTGGTATAATATTTTTAAAAGTAATTGATGTCTTTAACATTAGTGATATGCAGTCTTTTCTTTGTGAGAAAGGAATTAATATTAAAGATTCAAATAAAAGTAATTTTATCTGTCATTCTGCTACTTGCCACTTATGATTCACTGCTGAAAAGAATACTGCAGAAGCAACATGGCTCTGTAAACTATTTCTTTACTACAAAGAGAAGTCCTCATGAAATAATTCAAGACATTGAGAGTGCACAGTTATTTACCTGTCAAATGTGATACAATTCAAGAAATTACTAAATCAATGAATTAAGTCAAGTCCTTCGCCATATTAACATTAGAACAGTGAAAAATGGGTATCTCTAGAACAGCGGGAATGGGTCACTTGATCACTAATGATATGAATTAAAAATCTACAACACAATTAAAGATAGACCTAAATTTCTCCATTCACCCACCCAAAAAATATGACTTGTTTCCAAAATTCCTAACATTTCTCCAAGTATTTCACTCGTTTGTTTTGAAACATTTAAATTAAAATTTGAGCATTGGTACTGTCCATATATGCTTATTGCACACAGCTTTTTTAAACTGCACACAGATGTCATTGGTATCGTTCACTTGGTGCATTCCAGGTTGACACATATTTTGCTCTATTGATTTGTCCAATACTATAATTTCTTCTTCTTTTCATTAGCTTTCCTGCTTCTGTCGCACTCTTTGTTGTTTCCTAATCACAAGTTCATTTACTAGCTGAAAAATTAACTTCCCTTCAGATTATTTTTAGTTATGTGATTGTAGATGATTCACCCGTTTATTGCTCCAGTGTTTAGGATATTGTATAAAAGACACGTATTGGCCATTTCCTGTAAGCAAACTTAGTTGAACATTTGTGAATCATTTCATTAATGATGTCCATGCCATACTTTGTAGCATTTCTGGTGTCTTCTTTCCTTCTTCACTCACTGTTGCTTTAGGACATTGTAGCCCTGCACCTGCTATACGGACGTCTGAGTCACAGCTCTCGTACAAGATAAGTAGTTTAAGTAGTAATAAACTGTTTTAACACTTTAAACTAATTTATTATGTTAATTATAGTGCTCTTCAAGCGTACCATTAAAGGTTTTTGTCTTACTCGCATATTTTCACAGTAATCACGTAAAGTTCATTTTGTTTACATATCGTGGCCAGGCCGAACTTTTGAGCTTTCACAATTTTAAGTGCATTTACTGATAATTTAGTGTGCTAAATACGTTTGCTGCCCCTTTATATCTGCAGAGTATTGTCATCTCTTAAGTAATTTCCAGTAAAAACTTCTGAACCACTGTTTACATAGTCGCAAGTAGGCCTAATTTTTCGTACATGTATTTTCATTGTTTTCTGGTAACTTAATTGTCACTAAAATCGATTTGTACCATGAGTGTAAAGTGCCTGACATGCCATAGAATCATTAGATCTCGGGTCTGGTGTGATGGATGTAGTAACTTTTTTCATTGGTACGATTGTAGTGATGTGGGAATTTGGAAAATGAGCGAGACTCATCAGTGGTTCTGTAGGCTATGCAGTAGAGATAGAAAGATTGTGGAACAGGAGGGGAAAATTGCTGCCCTTCAGGCTGAGTTAGATGAGGCTAGGCGAGAACTGGGCAGGTTAAGGGGGGAGAAGGGTAAACAGGGGTGGGAAGTGGCAACAGGCATAAGGAACAGGCCAAGAAATTCTTCTGACAGCTTTGTTATTAATGTACAAAATAGGTTTGACCTGTTGCCTCAGTCAGAAACTGATGAGCCTCTCACAGAAGTAGATTTAGACAGGGCTCAACAAGCTTTCAGCAGCAAATTGAATAAGAATGTAGGGAAGTCTGGAAAGAGAAAGAAAGTCTTGTTGCTAGGTAGTTCGCATGCTAGGGGTGTGGGCCAACTTCTGCAGGATGAATTAGGGTCAAAATACCAGGTCACAAGTTTTTTCAAACCTAGAGCTGGACTAGGGCAGGTTACAGAGGATTTAGGTTCACTATGTAGAGGCTTTACTAAGGAAGATACTGTGGTTATTGTGAGTGGGCCGGGCAACAGTATTGTCAGAGATCTGGGGTGCAGCATAGAGTGTGACCTGGCAAAGATTGCATCAACATCGAGTCACACCAGTTTTGGGTTTGTGTCGGTTCTAGAGCGCCACGGCCGACCTCATTTGAACTCTTCTGTCAGGAGCGTTAATTTGGAGTTTGAACGGCTACTTGGATCTGGTGCAGGGTCACACATTGGTGTGGTTCCTATTGATACACTCTGTAGGTGGGACTATACTAGACATGGCCTACACCTCAACAAGAAAGGGAAGGATAAACTGGCTGGGCTGATAGCAGGAAATTTAAAGGGGGGAGGAACTACATCTCATGGTGGAAACTCTTTTTTAGTGTAAGATCAGTGTCTACTGGGAAACTCAGCCAGGCAAGTACTAAAGATAGAATGAAATTTTCACTCTACAGTGGAGTGTGTGCTGATATGAAACTTCCTGGCAGATTAAAACTGTGTGCCGGACCGAGACTCGAACTCGGGACCTTTGCCTTTCGCGGGCAAGTGCTCTACCGACTGAGCTACCCAAGCATGACTCACACCCTGTCCTCACAGCTTTACTTCTGCCAGTACCTTGTCTCCTACCTTCCAAACTTTACAGAAGCTCTCCTGCGAACCTTGCAGAACTAGCACTCCTGAAAGAAATGATATTGCGGAGACATGGCTTAGCCACAGCCTGGGGGATGTTTCTAGAAAGAAATTTTCACTCTACAGCGGAGTGTGCACTGGTATGAAACTTCCTGGCAGATTAAAACTGTGTGCCGGACCGAGACTCGAACTCGGGACCTTTGCCTTTCACGGGCAAGTGCTCTACCGACTGAGCTACCCAAGCACGACTCACGCCCCGTCCTCACAGCTTTACTTCTGCCAGTACCTCGCCTCCTACCTTCCAAGTACTCAAGTACTAAAGATGTTAAAAAAGTTCAAGATACTCACAAAAGTAAAGTGAAAAATAATGTTAGTATATTTCATCAAAATATTGAGCGATTGAAGAATAAAATTGATGAGCTTCTGCTTTGTTTATAAGATATAGAAACTGAGAATGTAATAGATGTACTATGCTTGTCTGAGCATCACATTGTCACTGATATGCAAAAGGTTAGCATCAATGGGTACAAATTAGCTGCACATGTTAAGTAGAGATAATATGATGAGAGGAGGAGTTGCCATATATGTCAAAAGCTTCCACAGTGTAAAAAATTCAGAAACTAAAAAATTTTGTGTAGAGCAACATATGGAAGCATGTGCCACTGAACTTAAACTAAATGATGGCACTTTCATAATTGTAACAGTGTATAGGTCTCCCTCAGGGAATTTCCAGCTATTTCTAGAAAACTTGGATGCTTTGTTGTGCTATCTGTCAGACAGGGGGAAGCAAATTATCATTTGTGGAGATTTCAATGTTGATTCCCTGAAAGAGTGTAATACGAAGGATGACCTTGTAGTATTACTCAGTTCTTTCAATTTGAGATCCGTCATTGATTTTCCTACTCGGATAACAAAGAACAGCAGTACATTGATAGAAAACTTTTTAATAGACCAAGATAAGTTTAAGGACATAAATGCTTATCCTGTTGAGAATGGTCTTTCAGATCATGGTGCACAGCTAGTTACAGTACATGACATAGCTCCATGCAGTATATCAAATCAGACTTTCAAAGCAGTGTGTTCAATTAACAATATAAATATTGTAAACTTTAGGGAAAGCCTACAGCAGCTACACTGGGATGAAGTGTGTAAGGAACCCGATGCAAACTTGAAATATAACTTATTTCAAGATATATTTTTAAGGGTATTTGAAAGTTGTTTTCCCAAGAAAATAGTTAAACATAATTCCAAGAAAACATATAAAAAAAGCCTTGGCTAACTAAAGGAATAAGAATATCTTGCAACCGTAAAAGAGAACTGTATCTAAAAGCAAGAGGGAGTACTGACCCCGAAATTGTTCAATATTATGAAAACTATTGTGCGGTACTAAGAAAAGTTATTAAAAAGTCCAGAAGCATGTGTATCATGTCTGAAATCAGTAACTCTGATAATAAAATTAAAGCAATTTGGAATATTATTGAAAGAGAAACAGAGCAACCAAGAGCACAGGAAGACTTTAGTGCCATAAAACTGAATGACAAGTGTACTAACAAACAATCAGAAATTGAAAATATTTTCAATAATCATTTTTTAAATGTTGTGGAGAAAATAGGATCTAGATCTTCACTAGAAGAGGCAAGGCTACTAATAGAAGAGGCCATACCTGTGCTGTTTGCAACAACTGTAATTCCACCAACCTCTCCCTCTGAAATCAGTAAAATAATAAACTCACTGAAAAGTAAAAACTCTTATGGAATTGATGGCATTTCCAGTAAGGTACTTAAAGCTTGTTTCCCAAAGATAAGTAGGATTCTCAGCCACGTATGTAATAGCTCTTTGGAGCATGGTGTTTTCCCCGATAGACTGAAATATGCCATTGTAAAACCATTGCATAAAAAGGGGGATACGTCGGATGTCAAAAACTACCACCCAACCTCTCTTCTGACAGCTCTATCAAAAATTTTTGAGAAAGTCATGTATTCAAGAGTAGCCTCCCATATTTGTAAAAATAAAGTACTAACAAAATGTCAGTTTGGTTTTCAGAAAGGCTTTTCAACAGAAAATACTATATACGCTTTCACTGATCAAATATTAAATGCTCTGAATAACTGGACATCACCCATTGGTATTTTTTGTGATCTCTCAAAGGCCTTTGATTGTGTAAATCATGGAATTCTTTTAGATAAGCTAAATCATTACGGTTTGAGGGGGGCAGTGCACAAATGGTTTAATTCATACTTAACTGGAAGAATGCAGAAAGTTGAAATAAGTGGTTCATGTAATGTTAAAACAACAGCTGATTCCTCAAACTGGGGGGCTATCAAGTACAGGGTCCCACAGGCTTCGGTCTTAGGTCCTTTACTGTTCTTGATATACATTAATGACTTACCATTCCACATTGGTGAAGATGCAAAGTTAGTTCTTTTTGCTGATGATACAAGTATAGTAATAACATCCAAAAACCAAGAACCAAGTGACATAATTGTAAATGATGTTTTTCACAAAATTATTAAGTGGTTCTCAGCAAACGAACTCTCTTTAAATTTTGATAAAACACAGTATATACAGTTCCGTACAGTAAATGGCACAATTCCAGTAATAAATACAGACTTTGAACAGAAGTCTGTAGCTAAGGTAGAATTTTCAAAATTTTTAGGTGTGTCCATTGATGAGAGGTTAAACTGGAAGCAACACATTGATGGTCTGCTGAAACGTCTGAGTTCAGCTACGTATGCTATTAGGGCTATTGCAAATTTTGGTGATAAGAATCTCAGTAAATTAGGTTACTATGCCTACTTTCATTCACTGCCTTCGTATGGCATCATATTCTGGGGTAATTTGTCGTTGAGTAGAAAAGTATTCATTGCTCAAAAACGTGTAATCAGAATAATTGCTGGAGCCCACCCACGGTCATCCTGCAGACATCTATTTAAGGATTTAGGGATCCCCACAGTATATATATTGACTTATGAAATTTGTTGTTAATAATCCAACCCAGTTCAAAAGTAATAGCAGTGTACATAGCTATAACACCAGGAGAAAGGATAATCTTCACTATGCAGGGTTAAATCTGACTTTGGCACAGAAAGGGGTAAATTATGCTGCCACAAAAGTCTTTGGTCACCTACCAAACAGCATCAAAAGCCTGACAGATAGCCAACTAACATTTAAAAATAAATTAAAAGAATTTCTAGATGACAACTCCTTCTACCCATTGGCAGAATTTTCAGATATAAATTAAGAGAAAAAAATAAAATAATAAAAAAAAACTTAAATATTAGTGTCATGCAATATTTTGTGTAATGTAATATCTTGTACAGACATCTTTTATTAACCTGACACGTTCCACATCATTACGAAGTGTCATATTCATGATCTATGGAACAAGTATTAATCTAATCTAATCTATGCTGAGAATAATGACAATCTTATCTTTCTTCCCTTGGAACACTGTGATAGTGCAGTCAGGCTTATCAGTCAGCCTCAAAATGATGGGGAATGTATGTCAGAATTCCTGTTCTTCACACAGTTGGACAGTTTTCAGCAAAATTTTGTTTATTGTTGCCACTAACAGCATTTCCTTTTCTTGAAGCTTTTTGGCAAGCTGAAGGAATGTGAAGGAGTTGTTTGTTGTCACATTCCTTCCTTGGTTTAAAAGCTGCTCCATGAGGCAAAGAATGACATACTCAATGGCTGATTGTCTGGTCAGACTTTTTCCTTGCCAAAGTGCAGGAAGTCACAGCAAATGTACTTGGATTCCACATCTGTGGCTATCACAAATTTGAGTCTGTATTTGTCAGGTTTGTTTGACAAAAACTGAGTGAACCTGCACACTGTCTTGTTTGGGAGTAACTGCTAACCAGCTGTAAATATTTTTACCAGGGCAGTAAAAAGGACTGTTTCCTATTTCAGCAATATGAGTGAACTTATCAGCAGGAATTCATTAAGTTCAGGATGACTTCTCATCAAAGTGGAGGAACCTGATGAATTCATATAATCTGTCTGTTATCATTTTATCCTTAGTAAAATTAAGCCCCAAAGAACATGAGAAAGAATCACCTAAGGAAATATGTTTAGCACAAAATGCACCTCTGGTGTGTACGATACTATTACTGCCTCTGATTCCTCCAATGATATAGTCCAAGTGGTGTTTATTTCACTTCAATAATTTTATTGCATAAGTTCTGTATTATCTGTATCAACCATTTATCAAAAAAGAAACTGGAAGGAACTAATGACAGACTCATCCACTCAGTGGCAGGCAAATGCAGTGGATCCTCCTGTCTCCTTGGGGATGTTCAAAGCAGTCCTTCCTTGACATGACAGCATATTACTGTCCTTCAGTTCTGTTCCATCTCTAGCTGCCATCTTCACCGTTGCACCAGTTGTCTCCTAAAACTTGTGTGGCATCATCTACTGATGGTAACACATCCTATATTCATCATCAGTTGCCTCTGGAAGAAACTTCCTTTCTGAATCTGATAATGAATTATCTGATTCAATATCTCACTTCTACAGAACACACTTACTTTTAGTAAGTGAATGATGATGTGACATAATTGAAAATGCCACTTAGATAAAAAAGAAACACACACACACACCCACACACACACACACACACACACACACACACACACACACACACACACATGAAGGGGCACAATTGAAAATGCCACTTACACAATAAAAGAAACACACACACATTCATTCTCTCTCTCTCTCTCTCTATTTCTTCTTTTCTGATGAGGTGAGTAACAACAGCAACACATGAATTATGACTGAAAAATTATATCAGAATGTCCAATGTGGAAACCTTTCTGACCATGTGTTCATCATATTATTGGAAACAGCTTTTAATCAAAACAAAGTGCAATGCATATATCTTTTCAGTTATGAAAACAGCAATATTCTAAAAAGGAAGTACATCAGGATCCAAATGACCCAACCCAGTGTTCTATGTACTCTTCATGAAATTTCCATGAAAACATAAGAATTCATCAAATGCAGTATACCATTGTCAACATTATGAAGTTTGATGGAAAGATGTTAAAAACTGAATTCACTATTGTAGAAATAAAAGTTGAAAAGTGTCTTTCACCTCTTTCAAAGTTCTGCTGCTAAAATAGTTAAAGATGATTCTGGAAACTTCTTAGGGATAAAGCTGTGCAAATCATTTAGTTTCTTCATCTAAGTTTAAGGTTAGATTTCATAATTACTCAAACACCATACACCTGAATGTAAAGAAAGAAAGGGACTAGGTACGAGCAAATGTCATCAAGTCCAAAACAGAGGATTTGTCGTAAATGGCGTATACAATATGTGTGAAAAAGGAATTAGGAGATTAGCACCTCATGCCTATTTCATTCATTGTCCAAGTTACAATTTGAATTTAGTCCTTAAAACTGCTGCAGATGCTAATTAAATAACAAACCAGTTGTTTAAAATAGTTGAGAACATCCATATTTTTTCTTTCCATTTTTGCCACAGTACACCATTCTAGCATGATTTAAAAACATTCTGAATGTACTTCTTAGATAAATTTAAATCAATAAATGCAGTGCTTTGAGCTAAAAGTAATCTATCCACTTAAAGAAAGATTCATTGATGTTCTTAAGGATTTGACGAATGTAACTCTTACAAGTAATAAATTTATATAATGAACTGCAACAACAGGTCTTAAAATGAAAATTAAATATTAGTGAATTTTAACCATTCCAAGAAATCACTGCAAAGTACAAGAAAAAATATGTGTAGTATCTAAGAAACTTGAATGAGAGTACAGACTTTGCGACTGCATGTGAACTCTTAGGAACAGCACTGTCTGAAATAACAAGTGTTACGCATTATTCAATTAACTGCTGACAAAGCTTTCCATGTTTGTGAAAGAGTGTAAATTTCCTTTAGAAAAAAGTAACACCTTTGCAAGAATGAGAGACTTACAGAATTAGTACATAGATTCAGAGTCGCTCTTTTTTACTTAATGACTGACAAAGTTTCAGACTGAAGAAAAACACATATAGAGCAATATGGTCTTTGTTTGAATCTATTACTTTTGATGACAACCTTAAAATTAAGTATTTACATTTCCAATGACAAGTACACATATCAAAAGTACAAGACATAGTTGGGTTATTATTAGTAAAATATAACCTACTGGTATTGAAAATATAATGTATGAGTGGCATTCTATAAGTAATGTAACACTTTTTTCTGAAAGCTGGTTGGTTTTATTCAGAACCAACATAATCAACATAATCTCTGTTCAACGCAATGGTCTTACACCACATATTTGGGGGGGGGGGGCTCTACACCCATACAATATCACTCTACTGGTCAATATCAGAGCCAACACCTTGCTGCATCAATAACATCCTCAGTATCCAAATACTGCTTTCTGCTAATGATAATCATTAGGTGAAACATGTGGTCCTTCATTGTTCTTTATGGTCTTTTGTTAGGCAGCAAGGAGCCCAGTGAGCATATGCCTTTGAGTAGCCCAATTGATCGACAAGTGTGTAACTACTACCAACAGAGGTGTCTTATTTGTGCAGTGAGGAGTTTGATTGTGATTCATCAATCAGCTTGAATGAGAGTTCCAATGCTCCAGGAGTCACAGCTGTGTGCAACTGGCTGGCACGTGGGAGATCAGACAGGTTTAGGTGACCTTCTCGCAAGAATGCACTACCACATCTCTCTATACATTTTACAAGCACCTATGAATATCTTAGATGCTCTGGTTTTCCACCTACAGAAGCTTAAAGATAGCTCTCTGCATGAAATGCGCCTCCATTATAGACACAATTTTAAGGGCTACATATAGCTCTGCCACCTATCACAACTTCTTGAAACACTAGGGGCTGAAGAAAGGATATTGCAGTGTCCCACAACAAATTCCACATTTTTCAGCTGAAACTTACCAGGAAAAAAAGTGTTGTGCCAGGAAAAAAGTGTTGTGCTACCTGTTGAACAACCCTTGGATGGACAAAAAGTCTACTCACCAAGTTGTGGTAGGAGAACACACATGTAAAGATATAGAAACTTACAAGTTTTTGGAGCCAGTGGCTCTGAAAGCTTGTAGATTTCTGCACATTTATATGTGTGCTCTCCTGTCATCTACTAGTACTGAGATACACGGCCATAATGATGTGTGTCTTTGATTGCTGAAATGCTGAGTGCTACTTTTACAAGCTGCAAGTAATAAAATATTCCTTATGTTCAAATGAGCCAGGAACAGTTGTCTGGATTGGCAATATTATTGATATAAAATGAAATAACATGAAATATTGATTTCTCTGGGCTAATAGACCATTTTGCACATACAATGAAAAAATGATTTAAGTAAGAAAGAAAAAATGTTACTAATCATGTAAATTGCAACAGCATTTTATATTTTAATTTAGATATCCACATTTTTGTACTTTTTTAAAATTAATTTTTTTCATTGCATTTCTTTCGCAGGGGTTGTTTTATTTTCATGTTGTTATTCAGTGTTGAAATTAATTAATTTTTACAGTTTTACACTGTACTAGAGAAGGTTATTTAATCAGCCAAATACATATTTTCCTAAACACATTTTGTTTCTGTATCACATTTCACTAAATTTTACCTTGAGTACTATGCAATGCTTGTTATGTGTAACAATTTAGGAACAAACAACTGTTAAGTACTGATGTATGAGAGAAAATATGGTCAATGTTTTATTTGTTTTTACATAAGTATGAAAGATTAAAGATGTCTTTTGAAAATGTTTCTTGTTCTAATTTTTTACCAAAACACAAGGAGAGGTCTTTGGGTGAGAAAACAGTACCTGAGTGTGGAGACGGGAGAAAAGGGAGGGGGGGGGGGGGGGCTGCATTCTGGTTGTGAGAGACAAAGAATGGTGCCCAATTTTCTGAGTTGGGTGAGATGAAGGGAGAAGGTGTGGAGGAGGGGGTAGGGCCCCCACTTTGGGTACTTGCCCTGGGGCCATGATGATCATAGCTCCATAGCTACACCCCTGCAAATGAAGCATTATTTCCTCCCACATAAATCCTGTTAAACAACTGTGATAGCAAAAATCAGAGAAACTTGAACTCATATGTTGGGTTACTGAGAGACATTTTCCGAATCACCATTTATGAATGGAATAGAGGAAGTGAAAGAGGGACGTGTAACAAAGAACACAGTTCACAGATGTGGTTTTAGACATGAGATAAGAACAGAGGGATTTATTTCACAGCTAAACAAACAAAGGAACATACAAAAGATAGTAACAAAGTCTGAAGATAAAAAAAACTGTTCATAACTTACGTAGCTATTGTGAAATACAATTGAGAAATTATAAAATTGTTGTCTACCATATCACAAGTAACTAAGAAGATCAGAATTGGCATTAATAGTTAAATGTTAAACTGCCTAGCAAAAAGTATGGAAAACAGCAGAAAGACATTTTTCATTCCAGGAAAATGTGGACTAGAAAAAAAATTGTTTTTCTTCTTCTGTAATTGTGAGATGATCTATTTAACAAAATGTTGGTAATACAAAATCCTAATGACAGTAGAAGAAGAAACATTTATAAAAGAAAAGTACAAAAAGTGAATATTCTCAGTCTTTATTAATTCAGTTACCTTTTCTTCAGCTTACAATTGGCGATGGTGATATGTATAGATTGCTTGTTAACTAAATATATTTTATCTGGTATTAAAATTTAAAACTTGTATAGCACATTCTCACTTGACTCACTAGGCAGTTGCAAGTGGTACTAAAACATACACACTACAAATAAAACAAATGATTAACACATACCATGAGCAATCAACATCACCTCTCTACTCATTTCTGCATGCCAGTACGTGTGATATCCAATCATATTTTCATTACTTGCATAAATCTGCAATAAAGAGTGCAATTTTATATTATCAACACATTTTATGAACACTTTGTACATTACTCTAGAGACAGGTAGTCTCCTATTTTATTCACCACAGAAACATTAATTTTTGTACCATTCATGAATAACCTGATGGTAGCCAACTGTAACACTGACAATAAATGCCTGGGGAGTGTCACACTATGAATTACATAATATGGATCAGGGTGTAATGGAACGAATTCATGAAATCAACAGCAGGGATGGCATATTGTAGCTTACAGTACAAAGAGAGGGTTCTAGGAAAGTGTAGTGCATCATTTAGATCATAAGAGAGTCTAGTGCAACCTATTCTAGATTTAGTATCTGCTCAGACATGACAACCACTACACTACACAGTTGACACTTTCATCCTCCATGGTAGTTTTCCACACTATCCCACTGTGCTACCATCTGCCTTCATCATCAAAGGGCTGCTTCCTTATACAGTATTCTCTACAACAGAAATCAAAGGAATTCAGACACGTGATGCCAGGCTGTATGTGTATTTAAGATGCACTGCGCAGGTGGTCTACTGTCTCCATTGTTTACCTCATGTTGTGATCATGAAAATAAGATACAGCAGATTAAGGCACCTGAATAAGATATAAGCGATTAATGGCCAAATGGAGGTGCCAGTCATTTACTTTTCCCTATTTCATACATAAACATAATGAGAATAATAACTCATAATGGTACAAAACATTCTCCATCATTCACTGTGTGGTGACTTTCTGACACACCAGGTGCGTTCTTCCCATCTGTTATGTATTTCCTACTCCAAAAAATAACTAATTTTTAAATACATTTATCTATTGGCATGTAACACTTACATGAAAATCTCAAGATCTTGATGTTGTTGTGGTCTTCAGTCCTAAGACTAGTTTGATGCAGCTCTCCATGCTACTCTATCCTGTGCAAGTTTCTTCATCTCCCAGTACTTACTGCAACCTACATCCTTCTGAATCTGCTTAGTGTATTCATCTCTTGGTCTCCCTCTACGATTTTTACCCTCCACGCTGCCCTCCAATACTAAATTGGTGATGCCTTGATGCCTCAGAATGCGTCCTACCAACCAATCCCTTCTTCTAGTCAAGTTGTGCCACAAACTCCTCTTCTCCCCAATCCTGTTCAATACCTCCTCTTTAGTTATGTGATCTACCTATCTAATCTTCAGCATTCTTCTGTAGTACCACATTTCAAAAGCTTCTATTCTCTTCTTGTCCAAACTATTTATTGTCCATGTTTGACTTCCATACATGCTTACACTCCATACAAATACTTTCAGAAACGACTTCCTGACAGTTACATCTATACTCGATGTTAATAAATTTCTCTTCTTCAGAAATGCTTTCCTTGCCATTGCCAGTTGACATTTTTTATCCTCTCTACTTCGACCATCATCAGTTATTTTGCTCCCCAAATAGCAAAACTCCTTTACTACTTTAAGTGTCTCATTACCTAATCTAATTCCCTCAGCATCACCCGGCTTGATTCAACTACATTCCATTATCTTCGTTTTGGTTTTGTTGATGTTCATCTTATATCCTCCTTTCAAGACACTATCCATTCTGTTCAGCTGCTCTTGCAAGTCTTTTGCTGTCTCTGACAGAATTACAATGTCATCGGCAAACCTCAAAATTTTTATTTCTTCTCCATGGATTTTAATACCTGCTCCGAATTTTTCTTTTGTTACCTTCACTGCTTGCTCAATATACAGATTGAATAACACCAGGGAGAGGCTACAACCCTGGCTCACTCCCTTCCCAACCACTGCTTCACCTTCATCTTCCTCGACTCTTATAACTGCCATCTGGTTTCTGTACAAATTGTAAATAGCCTTTCACTCCCTGTATTTTACCCCTGCCACCTTCAGAATTTGAAAGACAGTATTCCAGTCAACATTGTCAAAAGCTTTCTCTAATTCTACAAATGCTAGAAATGTAGGTTTGCCTTTCCTTAATCTATTTTCTAAGATAAGTCATAGGGTCAGTATTGCCTCATGTGTTCCAACATTTCTACAGAATCCAAACTGATCTTCGCCGAGGTCGGCTTCTGCCAGTTTTTCCATTCGTCTGTAAAGAATTCGTGTTAGTATTTTGCAGCTGTGACTTATTAAACTGATAGTTCGGTAATTTTCACATCTGTCAACACCTGCTTTCTTTGGGATTGGAATTATTATATTCTTTTTGAAGTTTGAGGGTATTTCGCCTGTCTCATACATCTTGCTCACCAAATGGTACAGTTTTGTCAGGATTGGCTCTCCCAAGGCTGTCAATAGTTCTAATGGAATGTTGCCTACTCCCTGAGCTTTGTTTCGACTCAGGTCTTTCAGTGCACTGTCAAACTCTTCACGAAGTATCATATCGCCCATTTCATCTTCATCTATATCCTCTTCCATTTCCATAATATTGTCCTCAAGTACATTGCCCTTGTATAGACCCTCTATATACTCCTTCCACCTTTCTGCTTTCCCTTCTTTGCTTAGAACTGGGATTCCATCTGAGCTCTTGATATTCATGCAAGTGGTTCTCTTTTCTCCAAAGGTCTCTTTAATTTTCCTGTAGGCAGTATCTATCTTACCCCTAGTGAGATAAGCCTCTACATCCTTACATTTGTCCTCTAGCCATCCCTGCTTAGCCATTTTGCACTTCCTGTCGATCTCATTTTTCAGATGCTTGTATTCCTTTTTGCCTGCTTCATTTACTGCATTTTTATATTTTCTCCTTTCATCAATTAAATTCAATATTTCTTCTGTTACCCAAGATCTTATTTAGACTTAATTTCATTTGAAATTATTGTCCAAATTATCATTTTGATTGTTCTGTTTAACTGGTGTATTAACTTTCAGTAAGGCACTCAAAATTAGAAAATACAATCGAGGCACTGAGAAACATAAGGGCCCAAAGCCCAGACACCAAAGTTTTGATAAAAATAGACATTTGTGAAAATCAAACTTGAAGACATACCACAAGTGTCATAGGTCTGAATTGGTTTTTAACCAAGTCTCAACATCCTATGTTCCCTATAAAAAAATAATTTACCCACTTTATGTTATGAAATATTAATTAACATTTGGGATTACATTTATTATTAATGTTAACTCCCAAAATTTCCATATACAGGCTAGTGACAATCCTTATGGAAATGAATATCCAAGAAATCAGTGAGGCAGCTTTTTGTGAATGTTCATTTAATCAATGTAGGCCTACCAATACAGACAAAACTGGTTCACCATAAAACCAACAGATTTCAGGAGTATGCATACATGCTACGACCTCAAAATTGATGATGGTGTGCTTTAGGCCCTTGTGGTTCTCAGCACCTCTGTTAATTGATGTTGCAACATCCAAAACCCTGTGATCTAATTAGCACATTTGAGAAAGGTGACCCCTTCCAACAGAATGTTTAGCGCCCTGACTTTCCTGTAAAGTTCTTTGAATTATCAGGAACTAATTAACTGAAGAGATAATTAGCATTCAAGTTCATAAGCATTCCATTTCCCATTGCAGATATCATTACAGTCATTGTCAGATTCCAAGTTTTAACTATACATTTTTGTTACTTCCATTTTTTGTATAAAATGATGTATAGCAGTAATTAATAACTCATCATTTAATAATTTCATATAATTTACTATAATTTGCAGTGTGGTGCCCATGCACATAAACAAGGGGATTCATATCACAAAAGAATAGTAGTATCCATGTATTTTTCAAATTTCTAAACAGCAACATTTTCTATAAACCACAATCCCATTAGTCCTTTTAGTTCAGAAAAACAGTAAAATTTGTCTAGCCATTTTTTGAAATCCAATGTAGTTTACAAAAAAACAGTCTCTTCTTATGCTCATGTACAAACAGTCAGATGTCACCCAGAATTGGCAGTTTGTGGCTCAAAAACCCATGAGCAAGACCTAGGGTAGGTACACTCTTGTTGTAGGCTCATGTTACAGGCATACACTTTTTGTACACGAAAATATGCTCACCAACAACAAGGAGACACATTAATATTAATGTCCAAAAACTTTTGATTGATTTCAGCACCTCAAATTAATGAACAATTTGACTGAACTGTGTCATGATTGATAGGGAGCTCTGAATGTCATTGTCATCAAAATTACTTATTGTTGGACATGGTGATTTACATTATAGAGTGAATTAGTGGAACAACTGCATTGTATTTGTCTTTGATAAATTATTTCAAAATAATATTGATTGTAACTGTGACATTCTTATGTAGTGTCACATTTAAATAATTAACTTTGTCACTGAACTGAGACCAGTAGATGCTATCAGGGAGAGGTCAATATTGCTACAACTAGTGGAGCATATCCTTCGATGTAGCCATTGAAGTCTGTCAGTGAATTCTTCAATAATAGCCTCTTTATATACAACAGGCTGTATGAGAATACTCTCTTACAAAACCTAACAGTGCCATACACTTCAAACAATGTAACAACTGCATGAGCAATCTTGCAATGACCTGATTTTTAAATTTCATTTTCTTGCATAAAAGTGAGAAACTTCTTCAATGCATGTACAGTACAGCCAAGACAGTACATTCATTTTTATATTTTGAATTTGCAGCTAGTTATTGTTTTCATGCATGACATTTTACCTGCCAGACGTCTTCAGTGAACTATCAAAGACTACCATCAGCTACCCATAAGGCACAATAACTTAGCCACTGTATGTGGTTTTGCACATTGTGAAGGTACATGATAAAAGATCCCTAGGATACCATAAAGTTAAAATTTATTAAAAACAAAAAATAAAAAATGAAACATCGATCAACCATAAACATTGGCAAAGACAACCATGAACGCGAAGTAAGTCATGAAAAAAAATAAATCATCATTTATTTTTCTTTATACATGGTTTTGTTTCTCACTCTCTAGTATGTAGAAGTTCTGTTAAGAAGTGCCATTTGGAATATAATGGGCTACAAGTGTTTTGTATCATACATGTTTCGAAATAAGGAAAAATTTGCTACCAGTATTAAGTATTTTTTATTTAAGTGATGTGATATCAAGGAAGGAGGCTTTTCTTACTTATGGCATGCATTGGTGTACTTGAAGTCTGCTGCCTGCAACTACAATTGAAAAAGAGAAGAAGTCTGATAAGCTAAAATACGTACAAGCACAGAGCATTTCTAATAACACAATTGTATTATCCCTTTAAAATCTTAAAACAAAGATGATGTAACTTACCAAATGAAAGCGCTGGCATGTTGATAGACACACAAACAAACACAAACACACACACAAAATTCAAGCTTTCGCAACCAACTGTTGCTTCATCAGGAAAGAGGGAAGGAGAGGGAAAGACGAAAGGATGTGGGTTTTAAGGGAGAGAGTAAGGAGTCATTCCAATCCCGGGAGCGGAAAGACTTACCTTAGGGGGAAAAAAGGACAGGTATACACTCGCACACACACACATATCCATCCGCACATGTACAGACTCCTTACCCTCTTCCTTAAAACCCACATCCTTTTGTCTTTCCCTCTCCTCCCTTCTTTCCTGATCAAGCAACCTTGGGTTGCGAAAAATTGAAATTTGTGTGTGTGTGTTTGTGTTTTTTTTTTGTATCTATCTACCATGGCTTTCTCGTTTGGTAAGTCACTCAAACCAACTTACCAATGTATAAAACCTATTCATATTATTGTCATGATGTAAGTGTCACTTATAAACCAATTACCAATGTGTAATTCTCAACCATATAATTGTCATGATGTATGTCTCACTTATGTACCAATTTACCAATGTATAATGCTCAGCCATAATACTCATCATGTATCTATCATTTATGAACCAATTACCAATGTATAATGTTCAACCATATAATTGTCATGATGTACCAATTATTTATGACTCATTTATCATGTATTCACACCAAAGTGGTGAACACTTACCAATGTATAATACCTAACCATGTTTTGTCATGATGTACCAATTATTTCTGATTCATTTATTGTGTATTCACACCCAAGTGGTGAACACGTACCTGTGTATAAGGCCCAACCACATAGCTGTTGGTGCTGTTTCAGTTACTTACAGAACACAACCAATATGATGTATTAGCCACTTATATTGTCACTCAGAGTTATATGTAACTGCACTCTTACATATCATTCTGTTAATTAATGTGTGAATGATTGTAAAGCAAGCGTCTTGACAAATGAAAAATAGTAAGATTGGTCATTGGTCAGACATTTCATCCTGTAAAGCAGTCTGCAAACTTCAAGGTTGTCTATAAAGCAGTCAGTCTGCATACTGCACACTTCAAGATTCACTATGGAGCAGTCTGCATACTGCAAACATCAAGACTATTTACATTTATGTAAAGTACAGAAATTAGTGCATTTACAATTAGGAATTTTGTACTAGTTTGAAAGTCTAAGTTACATGTTAGCTCATACAGTTAAGAAATAACATGTTCTTTCCTTGTACTATTGAGTAATAATTTTTGCATAATGCTTCAAAATTAATTTACATTTTTAATCAAACATAGGATTTATCTCATACCATAAGTAAAATGCTTGTTCCTCCAGTTTATTGCAAAATGTGTACTGTTACATAAATCAGTCAGAAAAGGCTTTGTTCAACTTTCAGTTTCACAAATCCTTTTTGGGGTTGTTGAAATGTAACAGTCTAATTGAAACCTATTTAAACATGTAAATTTTAACGATAAACAGTCATTTCTGACATAGAGGTGTATGGAAATATGTATTTGTGAAAAAGTTATCAAGAAAATAATTACGGAATCTTAATTACACTAATGTGTAGAAGTCTGTTAATTGGTAGGAATATTTTATATGATATAAATAATTCTGTAATTAGTAAATATAACAAGTGTATTGTTAACATTTGATACCCAAGCGTTTATATAGACACTAGAATTCACTCGTGTTTAATACATAAGAGTTAAGGTAATCATTGAAATGTGTCATTTGTTTTAGGATGAAATGAAAATGCTCAGTAGACCCCCTTCCAGTCCTTCCACTGAGGAAAAACCCCTGGTAGTGTCAGGAATCAAGTCCAGCTTTCCCACATGGCAGTCAGCCATGCCACCACTCAGCTATGGAGGCAGACATGTTGATCAAAATGATACCTTAAATAACACAGAACCTTTAAAAACCACACTAGACTTACTGAATTATTTATTTTCAAACAATTAAATTTCAATATTTCTGAATTTATTGTGAGCACTAACATTACTAGTCACAGTAGCTCACAGTGAAAGTTCCTAAATTAAAAATAATAAAAAAAATTACCTCAGGTAAACATCATCAAACAGTAATCTTTGATTAGTACTGAACACAATATCCAAATTGAAATTAGTAACACAGCCAAAGATTTTGCAAGTACTTGAGTTAAGAAAGAACATTTTCTGTAAATATTAATGTTATTTTTAAAATTAATGACTAATTATGTGTTATAGAACTGTATGTTGTTTTACGATAAATGAAGTTTCTATGACACATATTTTTGTGTAAATATTACAACAAAATTAATATGTCAATAAGTTTTTGAACACTAGGGGCAAGGTAATGTTTGCAGATCAGCAATGGAGAACCTAGTGCAATCTCTGCCATGCTATGAAGGATAAATGCTAAAAATCATAATCACCAGATTTAACTCATATCAGCATCATTCTTACCATAAAGTGATATTTAGGATGAGCTCACAATTATCTGAATGTTAGCTGGACTCTTATTTACTTTATTGACAAGATTACTCTGAGATGACAAAAGTAATAAGATATTTCCTAATATTGTATTGGACCTCCTTTAGCCTGGCATAATGCAGCAACTCAATGTGGCATGGACTCAAGAACTCTTTGGTAGTCCCTTGCAGAAATATTGAGACATACTGCCTCTACAGCCATCGATAATTGTGAAAGTGTTGCTGGTGGAGGATTTTGTGCATGAACTGACCTCTTGATTATTTCCTATAAATGTTTAATGAGATTCATGTCAGGTGATTTGAGTGATCACATCATTTTCTCTAACTGTCCAGAATGTTCACCAAACCAATTGCAACAATTGTTGCCCAGTGCCATGGCACATTGTCATCCATAAATATTCAATTCTTGTTTGGGAACTTGAAGTCCATGAACAGTTGCAAATTGTCTCCAAGTAGCTACGCATAATCATTTCAAGTCAACCATCAGTTCAGTCTGACCAGATGCTCCAGTCCATTCCATGTAAACACAACCTACATCATTATTGAGCCATTACCAGCTTGCACAGTGCCTTGTTGACAACTTAGGTCTAATGCTTTGTGGGGTCAGCAACACACTTGAACCCTAACAATAGAAATTGGGATCCATCTGACCAGGCCAAAATTTTCGTGTCATCAAGGATCCAACCGGTATGGCCACGAGCCCAGGAGAGGCACTGCAGGCGATGTTGTGCTGTTAGCAAAGGCACTCACGTCAGTCGTCTGCGGCCATAGCCCATTAATGCCAAATTCTGCACACTGTCCTAATGGATCCATTCACTGCACATCCCACATTGATTTTGTCTGTTATTTCATGCATTACTGCTTGTCTACCGGAATTGACAACTTTACTCATATGTTGCTTTGCCCAGTCATTAAGTGAAGGCCATTGGCCACTGCATTGCCCATGGTGAGATGTAATGCCTGAAAGTTGATGTTATCAGCACTTTTTTTAAGACTGTGGATCTTGGAATACTGAATTGCCTAATGGTTTCCAGAGTGGAAAATCCCATGTGTCTAGCTCCCATTACCATTCTGCATTCACAGTCTGTTGATGCCCATCATAAAGCCATAATCACATAGAAAACTTTCTGACTTGCATCAACTGAGTACTAATGACAGTTTCATCAATGCATTGCCCTTTTATACCATGTTTACATAATACTACTGCCATCTGTATGTCCACATACCACTGTCCCATGGCTTTTGTTGCCTCAGTGTATGTTGATCCATTGCTGCTTGGACATTATATGCCATTATTTATGGAAACCAGCACTATACTTGAACATGTAAAACATACTGAATTCAGTTATTACTGACAATTATTATGCAAGCATATTGCTACACTGAACTTGGGTTATACTTCAACATTTATTACACAGCACATTCCCTCAGAGGTTTACCTTATAGGTGGTAAACCCTCTCATAATCTTGTTTCACAGTGACAATATCTACATCATCCTACTAACTGCAATACTTTTGGTCATCACATAGATAATGAAATGACAGATAGAGGGGTCAGCTATTATAGAACTAAAAATAATAAATCAAGAGAGAAAAGGTCCCTGCACTTGACAGGACATCTGTTTACTCATGCAGCTTACATGAAAGAACTTGCTCACCTTCTTGAGACAGTTTATGGTAGGCTGCTGGTGTGAAGAAGTATTTCAAGCAACAGCAGAAGGTGCAACTCATTTCCATTTTCAAATAGGGTAGTTGGAGAAATTCACATACCTATTGACCTATATAGTTGATAATGATGTGTTGCTATATTATGTGATATGTTTTATGTTCAGGTATTATGACATTTTTGGGGACAGTAAATCTCTTCTTTGATAATGAACATGAATATTACAAGACCCAATTCCTCACCCATGAGATCTGTTATACAGCAGATCTGAGGCTGATATGGTGTTCTTTGACTTATAGAAGGCATTCAGTATGATTTTGCTCTGTCACTCTGTGAAAATATTAGCTTATATGAGTCCAATTTGCTACTGTATTGAAGACTTCCTAACAAATATAACTCATTTATGATCCAAGGGGCCCATAGCATTGAAGATCTCCCTTATAGATGATGCATTTATTGTATATTATATAGACGATGTATATATTGTGATCGATCCATTTCAGCTGGAATTGCCATCTTCAAACCATCTCAAAAATTAAACAATAATTTCTATTTATTATAATGTTGGTTAATCATATTTTTGGATATACAAATTTAGTATTTAAATCCGTACATCATCAGTGATCACTGACATTCTGCATTGCATTGCATTATAATATGGTGCAGAGTGATTAACAACTGGGGCAAACTACAAAACAGCTTATATCATAAGAGGCCTAAATCTACACCATGTTGTGATACAAGACAGATTTAAGTGAGCACTGATGATATATGGATGAAAGCAACAAATCTAGCAAATCTGTATACTGAAAAATGTGATTAACCAGTACTATAATAAAATAAAAAATATTATGTAACTTTTGCAGATGGTCTTCAGATGGCAGTGTAGCCCAAATGGACCCATCACAATAAATACATCATCAGACTACTACAGCAGCAATCCAGGTTTTATTAGATAAATAAACTGAGGTGGCAAACTCATGGGATACCTCCTAATATCATATCAGATCTCCTTTTGCCTGGCATAGTGCAGCAACATGACATGGCATGGACTCAACAAATCCAGCAGAAAAGTTGAGCCATGCTGCCTCTACAACCATCCATAATTGCAAAAATGTTGCTGGTGCAGGATTTTGTGCTCAAACTGACCTCTTGATTATTCCTATAAATGTTTGATGGGATTCTTGTTGGGCAATCTAAGTGGCCAAATTATTCAAATTGTCCAGAATGTTCTTCGAAGCAATTGCGAACAGTTGTGGTCCAGTGATATGGTGCACTGTCATCCATAAAAATTCCATTGGTGTTTGGTAACATGATACTCACAAATGGCTGCAAATGGTCTCCAAGTAGTCAAACATAACCATTTCCAATCAATGGTCAGTTCAGTTGGACCAGAGAACACAGTCCATTCCATGTAAACACAGCCTACACCATTATGGAGCCACCACCAGCTTGCAAAGTGCCTTGTTGATAACTTCGGTCCATGGCTTCATGAAGTATGCATCATACTCGAACTCTACCATCAGCTCTTTCCAACTGAAACTGGGACTCATCTGACCAGGCTACAGTACTGCAGTCATCTAGGGTCCAATCAATATTGTCACTAGCCCAGGAGAGGTGCTGCAAGCAATGTTATGCTGTTAGCAAAGGCACTTGTGTCCATTGTGACAGGTAATGCCTGAAATGTGGTATTCTCAGCACACTCTTCACTCTGTGGATCTTGGAATATTGAATTCCCTAAAGGTTTCTGAAATGGAATGCTCTATGCATCTGGCTCCAGTTACCACTCTGCATTCAAAGTCTGTTAATTTCTGTCATGTAGACGTAAACACATTGCTTTTCACAAGAATCATCAGAGTACAAGTGACAGTTCTGCCTATGCACTGGCCTTTTATACATTTTGTACATGATACTACCACCATGAGCATATATGGATATCAGTATTCTATGTTTTTTGTAGCCTCATTGTATAACAAGCCATGATAAGTAGTTTCAACCAATCAATCAAAACAATTAAAAGTTTATCAAACATGAAACCATAAGGACATTGTAAACACATAATCATTATCAATATTTAACCCTCGAGCGGTCGCATCAGTTTTTGTAACACCGGTGGTCACGTGGTTGACTCTGTCAACCAGACATCGTTTTCATTACAGATATGCTTTCTACTGAAAAAAGTTTATTTTGGTTTTTTAATTAATAGAAAAAAAATTTTAATATTTGACCTTTCTTATTTCGAAAGAGACAGTTACAAAATCTAATTAAAGAATCTGAGTTTTTCATTTAACAATACATTCCTAACACAAAGGATAAAGTTAAATCACAATTGACCTGCATTTATTTCGCAGTACATGTTACTCATACAGCATTTATTGCATTATACTCTCATTATTGAACATGACTATATTGTTTCTACATAAAAACAGAGTTTGCTCATCCCATTCCTCTACCTCATCCACAGTGCTACATGTACACTTTTCACACACAACTATGGAATACTTCTTGCATACAAACATCTTTCACTAACTATAATGGATTGTGGACACAACAATGTTTTTTCTGCCACACATAACACAGCAACTCTTCTTTTTGTTTAGAGGTTCTTCTGGTTCTTGAGGTTCTTGCAATTTATAAGGTGCAAAAATATTTTGAGATCATTTGGAAGCAACAAAATGTGGGATCTTGTAACTACATTATCTTTCAGAAGTTGTTGGGACAACTGTTTCAAATATAGCATCCTCAGTTTTTTTTGGGTTTTCTGCATTGCAGTGAAACAGTATTTGGGCAATGATACCAGAGATGTTTAGTAAAGCGAACCATACAGCAATCATCCACCTCCTTGTTACTCGTGCAACAGAATATTTACTTCACATTTGGTCGACTATGTCAACCCCTCCTTTTGTCATGCTATAGTCCACAATAATGCGTGGTTTATTGGTATTCTCATCAACAGTGCCTTCACTCTCATGGTGCTAAGCAGAACAACACATTTGTTTCTTTTGGGCACATATAACATCAGTGTGATATCTTTCTGGTATCCACACAGTGAAGACACAATGTTCCTGGATTTCAGAGGTGGGTAATTTCATGTGAAATCACCCAGTGGCCATTGCCCTTATGTGACAGATTTTTCTAAAAATGTGGTGTAAGAATTTATATAATGATTTAGGGTTAAAATATTTTTTTGGAATTTTTTGACCAAAATTGTAATTAGGCGACCATTTTGAATCACGAGTATCACCATCTGAATTTTGTTTCAAATAATTCCTACTGCCATACTTTTCAACATAAAAAAATCAGAAGGTTGTTTGTCCTCTACTGTTAGATCTTATACTTTTTGAATAATGCTGTAATAATTAATTGCTTCAAATAGCTAATCAACAATACATGAAACAACAATGAAAAATTCAGTCTAGCATCAACATTCACATGCAACACAGGCTGTGTGTTAGGTTTTTGTGTGTCTGCGCACTTTATATATCTGAAGAACTTTTTGTCTTGATTTTGTTCTTCTTACATAAGCAGCCATTCTGCCTGGTAATTAGAGAACAAGAATAAGTTTCAAACCATCCAGTTCTTTTCTGCAACATACACAGTTGACTAAAAATCACACTGAAAAACAAATGTTCTTTAGGTTTTGTGTCAGCAGTTGTGTGTCAGAAGAAAAGAAGTAGAAGTGAAGAGCTTGATTTAATAGATATGTCAAGCCTGAATCAAGCTGATATTGAATTATTGAAGCTAAGAAGCAACTGTGAAAATACTGAGCGTGTTTGTTCTTCTCGCAAAAGGCTCTATTTGGGAACATTTGAAGACAGACAAAGAATTTTCTGTGAACCGTTTAAGAAGCATGGTAAAAAGACTGCTAAGAAGTCTTTGAAACCTATTTCTTTAACAATGGCAAGGAAATATAAAACCCTTGGACTTATCCCAGGTACCACGCTGTGCATAGCATGCTGTAAGGACATTTTATCTCCTATGGGGGATAACCTTCCAGGGATGGATGAATGTGAAGTTGAAGATCAAGAATATACACCAGATCCATCTACAGCTCTTCAAAAACTTAATGAGAGCTGTGAACTACTGGAAACTTCACCATTGAAGGTTACCAAGAGAGCACAAGACAGGCGTCCAGAATACATTTGATCCAAGTCTCGTTGCTTAGCTTTAAAATTCCAGCAAACAGCATCAGAAGTGCTACATGTTCCAGTGAAAAATGTGTCTGAAGAAACTGGCAGTGCTGTAATATTTTAATCCAAAAACTTAAAAGAGAAATTCAGCAGATGTTCTGTTAAAGAAAAACTGCAAATGCTTACCTTAGCGCCAGCTTAATGGAGTAAAGAAAAAAATCCAAATGTTTTTTAACATACCGAATACACAGTAAAGAAATTGAGGGTATTGCTAAAAGAAGATGGTATTTTGTCAAAAGGGAGTTAAAAAGTGGGAAACAGAATAGGTAAGGATGTGGAAAAGTGTGTCCAGAATTTTTATTGTGAAGATGTTATAAGCCGCATTTCTGCTAATAGAAAAGACTGTCTGTCTGTCCCTTCAGAAAATGCCAAAAGACTGTATAAGACAAAAAGACTAATTTTACATAATCTGAAAGATGTATACTTAGCTTTCAGAGAAAAATACCCTGAAGATAAAAGTGGTTTTACTAAATTTTGTGAACTTAGGCCAAAATAATGTGTTACTGTAAACATGGAATGCATAGCATATGTGCATGCATATTTGACCAAAACATAAAACTGTTAATGCATGCTGCACATGTGAAAGAACTGTACACTGAACTTCTACAGAAACTTGTTTGCAATCTGGAAAATGAGGAGTGCATGCCACATCGCTGTTCTCGGTGTCCTGACAAACTTGAACTGCGCAATTTTTTAATGGAGCTGTAGTCCTTACAGGATCATGAAAATGTTGCATTCAAACAATGGATGCAAAATGATCGACTCACACTGGAGGTATTAATGAAGATGACAGATGAATTTGTTGAGTATCTCATGCAAAAACTTCAAAACTTAACACAGCATCATTATGTATCAAAATCTCAGAGTCACTACTTCAAATCAAGCAAAGTAACCCGCTCTGATACTACATGCATCATCATAGTGGATTTTGCAGAGAACTGTACCTGTTTGCTTCAGGATGCTGCACAAGAATTTCACTGGCAGGATATTCAAGTCACCCTTCATCCTTTTGTGGTGTACTTTAAAACAGATGATTGCATTAAGTCAATGTCATTGTGTTGATAAGTGACTATTTGCAGCATGATACAAACACATTCTATGTTTTCCAGAAAACTGCTCTCACTTATGTATTGGAAAAATTACCACACATCCAGCATGTTATGTACTTCAGTGATGGCAGTTCTGCACAATGTAATGACTTTAAGAACTTTTTAAATTTGTGCCATCACAAGCAAGATCATGGAGTAACTGCAGTCATGGCAAAAATGCATGTGATGGAGTTGGTGGTACTATTAAATGTTTAGCAGCAAGAGTAAGTTTACAGTGTTCATATGATAGTCACATTTTAAGTCCAAAAGATCTGTTTACATTTGCCAAAACTCATGTTTCAGGAATAGAAACATTTGTTGCAACTATCTACGATAACCAGTGGTGGCTTGGAAAAATTCTAGAGATAAGTGAAGAACACAGAGACGCAAAAGTCAAGTTAATGAGTCCAAGTGGCCCTTTCTCAAGTTATTCATGGCCACTTCACACTGATGTTTGCTGGATACCTTATGAAAACATTTTAATGACTTTGCCTGCTCCTAGTGCAAGCACGAGTACCGGTCGATTATATACTTTTGAATCAGACATAATATTGTCTACTGAAAACTCGTTTGACAGAATCAATGCTTTTTAGAATTTTATGGATGTGTTTTATGAGAAATGATCATCATTTGTGACCACTAGGTAAGAGTCATAAATGAAATGTGTATATTATTATTCATGTTCTTTCTGTTTTAAATGATTAAACAGAACAAACACCCTTCTGATTTTTTTTTTTTAATGTTGAAATGTATGACAACCGAAATTCTTTGAGACAAAATTTAAAATGGTGAAATGTGATTTTGATGGAAAAAATTCATGAAGTTTGTAAAAAAAATTTTGGAAAATGACATTAATTACAGATTTGCACATATTTATATGCACAGTTGCAGCATTTTTATAGTTTAGTAATATAGTTGGTCCTTTTATCTTTCTAATGAAACCAAATTGAATAAAATTGATATATAAATAAGAGAATTATAGTAGTTAAAAACTTTCAACCTACCCTTTGTACTGATGGCAGATGGAGAAAATGCTAGACATTTCAGAATAGTCCCCAGCTACAGTTTTGATCTAAAAAATCTGAAAAAAATTATTTTATCACTTTCTATTTATGTACTTTCGTACACCAAATTTTTACAAATATCTGTGACATGATGGCAATGAGATTTCTTTATTTTGCATGATTTTAAATGAAATGAGCCAGGTAGGAATTCTGGAGGGATTTCTGTCTTATTTTTCTTCAGAGTTCCAATGCAAGTGACATTCCTCTGCAAAAGTGAGACTGCCAGTAAATAACTGGTATACCAATCATCAAAAGTAATATTCCGATTTGATCCCAGCAGAGGTTCTGCCAGACAATGCACAATATCATACAGTTTATTTGACACCTTGTAAGGGTCATCTGATTGTGTTACAAAGTACAGTTCCACAGATGTGGTATAGAATGTTTTGGCATCGTCAATAGCAAAGAATATCAAGCCATACTGTGCTGGTTTGTTAGGTATGTACTGAACAAATGAACATCTCCCTCTAAAATGTGTCAGCATCTCAACTATGGTTACAAACTCTCCCAAACTATAGCTTTTCTTACAATTGGTGTCAAATTTATCTAAATATGATCTGACTGTTGCTAATCTGTCTCCCCCGCATCTTTGTGTTCTTGTCAATTTGTCTTCAAATCACACGCTTCTGAGGAGAAATAAGATCTAAGGATCTCCATACCAGTGCCATCTTTAATCCAAAGTTCTTCAACATTTGTTTTACTTCCATCCTTCAAGCAAATCAATATAAGGATTCTAATGAGAGCAATATCTGTTCCCTATAAGTTTCCTTCATATCTCTCTCTCTAGAATAGATGTTCTGTGATACTAAGTTTCTGATATGCAAATTGGTGTATTCCACAAGTGAATCAATCATATCTACACTAACAATCTTATTGAATGCTGTCACTTCTTGTGTACTACCCTTAACAGACCTCTTTGGACCAGGTAGAATTTTTACTATATTTTTTGAGGGCGTTTTTGCCGTTTTGGCTCTTACACTTTCCTCAGACTACTTGGTTTTTGCCATCTTTACCAACAAAATACCCACACATAAAATCAAAATTATCGTCACCGCCTTCTTCATCTTCATGATCTTGCATTTCCTCTTCAATATATGTGTGTCCTCCTCCCTCTACAGGAACTACTTCTATTTCTGATTCACTGTTGTTATCACTAACTACTATTTGTTCTTATTCCCCATCAGACCAATCAAATTCAGAACACTTGATGTTGTTTGAATCTTTATTTAGAAGCCGTCTTTCAATCGCCTCCTCTCATAACCCTTTTTTGAAAAAGGCCCTAATCGTATACATAAAAGTGAAACATAGTTGCTAGTGAAAGATTTTAATCCAAATTAAAGATGGTATTCACAATTTCCATTTAAAAAAAATTACGTCACAGGTCAAGTGGTTGACTCCATACACCAAACAGAACACAGACTAAAATAAGCTGTAATAGTTGTCAATGTGCACGCGCTACAAATGCAGCAACAATACAAGTGACCAACAGAGGTCCAACTAGAAGATAGGTGGAACCGACAGCACTGCAACAATGCATATTTTGAATTAAAAGCAGAAAATCAAACTCTGGTTGATTCAGTCAACCAATGCGACCACTCGAGGGTTAATCCTGTAATTTTTCCACAGTAAAAAGCAATTATTCAGTGAAAATTATCTTGTATAAATATTATAAATTATCTTTAGCATTCTTTTACACATTGTAAATTAGCAGCACTTTTAAAATTAACATGAAACATTATTGACAAATCTAACCTTATACAACTTCATGGAATATGTTTGTATGACTCATAAGATAACAAACACAAAAAGTTAGATCTGTAATTCTGTTAACTGACATTCACTTGTGTGTAAAGCGAAGGTGGAGGGGGAAGAAAAGGGAGCAAAGGGAAGAGATTACTGATGTCAGCTGCATCGGGACGTTGCGTGGAATCAGCGACGATGAGTGAAAAGTGTGTGTTGGAGAGGGAGTCGAACTTGGGATCTCCTGCTTACTAGGCAGGTGGATTAATCACTAAATCACCTGGGACATGGTGTTCACAGCATTTCCACAGACTATCTCAGCATGATACTCTGAGAAACTCAAACTCTCTAAGTAGCCTTTCTTGGGATAGTTTGTGTCTATTCATTAATTCTGTAACACTATCTCATGGGACACACTTTCTGCCCATGTAGCTGAGTGGTCAGTATGGCTGAATGCCAATGCCTGGGGCCCAGGTTTGATTTCCAACCAGGTCAGATATCTTATCCTCTTGGGGACTGGTGTTGTTCCATCCTCATCATCATTGCACAGCTTGATGAAGTGCCATCAAATAAAATTACTTGCAGTGGGTGGCAGAACAACTCTGCATGGGACCTCCCAAACAAAATGGCATACAATCATTTCATTTCATTTCATGGGACAAACATACAACCATCTGTACTGCCCTTCTCTGCATACATTCAATACCCTCTGTCAGCCCTATTTTGATATGAGCACCACACACTTGAGCAATATTCTAGGGTGGGTTGAACAAATGGTTTATAAACAAAATCCTTGAATTTCCCTAGTATTCTGCCAGTAAACCACAGCCTGCCATCTGCTTTAGCTAAAACTGAGCCTATGTTATCATTCCAATTCATATTCCTACAAATTGTTACACCCAGTAATTTTCATGAGTTGACTAGTTCCAATTGTGACTTGTTTATTCTGCTGTCATAGGATACTATGCTTTTTTTCATTTTGTAAAGCACACAGTTTTATATTTCTGACATTTAAAGCAGTTTGCCAAACTCTGCACACCTTGAAATCTTAGATTCTTGTGAAGCTTTTTTCAGACAGTACTTCATTAAAGATAAGTGCACAATCTATGAAAAGTCTGAAGTTACTATTAGTTTTGCTGCAAGGTCATTAAAATGCAATATGAACAGCAAGGAAGAAAGCAAGATTAGAATTCAACAGCTTGTTGGCAATGCAGTAATTAGAGACACAGCACAAGCTCAAATTTTGGAAGAATGGGGAAGGAAATCAGTTGTATGCTTTTCAGAGGAAGCAAGGAAGGAAGCAAGACTTGAGTTTAACAACTTGTTGACAATGCAGTCATTAGACACACAGTACAAGCATGATTATGGAAGAATGGGGAAGAAAATCAGCTTTATGCTTTCAAGTGAACCATCCTTAGGTGATTTAGGGAAATAAAAGAAAACCTAAATTGGATGGCCACACAGGGGTTTGAACTATCATCCTCCCAAATGTGAGTCCATTGTGCTAATCCATGCTACCTCACTCAATCTGAAAAGAAATCATCCCATCACACTTCCCTGGGGCACACCCAAAGTTACTTCTATGTCTGTCAATGACTCTCCATCCAAGATAACATACTACATTCTCCCTACAAAAAAATCTTCAATTCACTCACAAATTTTGCTTGATGTCCCATACAACTGCACTTTCGATGGAAATTAAGAATTGCTGCATCTGCCTGACTTCTTTGATCTGTGGCTTTCAGGATGTCATGCAAGAAAAGTGTGAATTGGGATTCACGCAATTCAAGTTTCCAGAATCCATACTGATTGGTTTGGAGGAGGTCATTCTGTTTGA
This sequence comes from Schistocerca serialis cubense, assembly GCF_023864345.2. Classification (NCBI taxonomy): domain Eukaryota; kingdom Metazoa; phylum Arthropoda; class Insecta; order Orthoptera; family Acrididae; genus Schistocerca; species Schistocerca serialis. The sequence continues at coordinate 138,238,094 of NC_064638.1, read as the reverse complement.
GATACGTCATTATGTTTAAGTTTACAATATGTTCTAGACTCAACTGTAAATGAATGTCTCGGATACTGAATGGTAGTTCTGTGGATCATTTCTGCTGTCCTTGTTATAGACAGGAGTGATCTATGCCTTGGTCCTACTACTGGGCATGGTTTTTTGTTCAAGGGACCTACAATAGAAAACATTTAAAAGAGGGGCTAATTCAGTAAGAAATACACTGTAGAATCTCAAAAGGCATTCGATCATGTCCTTGAGCTTTGCTCCCACAATGCTCCACAAAATTATTTAACCCTTAGGCTATCCAGCCAGTCAGAGTCAGGAACAGAGAGCAGGCCTTTTCATTATCCATTTCCTGCTCCCTCTCACAGTGTTTCTATGAAATGTTGTTTCCTGACAGGACTTTCAGGAATTTCTTTGTCATGGGTGTTGAAAACATCAGTTTCACTGGGAAACTTCTCACTGTGTTAGCCAGCCATGTAGGCTACAGCCGCAACCAATTTAGGAGGATTAGGGACAGACTGACTGATCAGCTCTGAGCTGAAGAAAGCCTCCTTCCCACAGAACCCAATGCTGTCATAGACAATAGCCAAGGAAGTGCATACAGACATGGCCTGGAAGAATGAGCTGCAAAATTAGCATAGTTACACCTGAGACAGTTACAAGCAAAACAAATTGCTACAGTTTGGACAAAGCTTACACTCATTTAGTATCTCCCATCAAAATATCAGAAGCCGCATTAATAAAAAGAATGCACTTTTAATACTCATAGGGGAAATGAAAGAGCTAATGAAATGTCAGCAAATATGTTAAGCATATTAGAACATCACAAGAAAATCACTGAAATTGAATAAATAAATCTTGAAGAATTCAAGGTAATATTATACTATTGCACATACAAAAAATGGATTTACTTTACAGGCCCTTCAGGTTCATAAACATTGTATTAAGCACTTTTTTAAATGGCATACTTCATAAATTATGGAGTAATATTCTGGAGAAACTCTCCAGTATCACACAGTAGTTTAAGAATGCAGAGTGTGTCCATTTAAATAACTAATGGAATTAAAATAAAGGCTCAAGACAAACTTGCTTTCATAGCATTGAATATAATCCTCTGCCATTAGAAGTATTACTATTCTTTAAAGTAAATTTAACAGACAAACACAAATCTAAAAAGAAACTGTTATGTTCATGAAGATAATACTGGACTAAATGAGAAGTTCTATACAATTCACATTAATATTGTACAGTGCCAGAAGGGCATGTTTCACATAAGTTTCAGGATTTTTAATAAAGTTCCCTAATAAGACAAAAACCATCAAGAATATAAAGCTCTTAAAATATCTTATAGTCACATTTACAGTGCCAGTGCTCCACTGCCTCTACTAGTCAGTGAATATATAAATTTGTACACTACTGCTTGATGTTTTTCATTTATGTTTGATTCTTTTAAATGTAAAAGTTGAATGGTGTAGTAGATTTAGAACCTAAGAGCATATTAACCTAATTAACATGAAAGTTTTGTGAAAGAATATTTTATTTAATGAAAATCAGTGTGTGCACTACTATAACTACACACAAATGAATGCTCAACAACCCTGGATTAACAGTCCCAAAAAGGAGTAAACAGTAGGCTGTCAATATCACTTTATATATCCTAACATGTCCCCTTAAATTGACACTGACATGCAATATGAAGTTAAAATGTACAGTCACTCCTTCACTTATTTCACAAGGTCACAGTTTCTTACACATATTCCATGTTTTGCATTACTTAGAGGTTTTGTAAAAGTATCAGATAACATTACTTTAGAAGGCATATGTTCAATGTTGATAACACTTGACGCAACTTCTTATGAAGTGATGTTTCATATCTATGTGCTTGGATCTAAAATTGGTCACTAGATTCTTGACTAACAGAATGGCTCCTTTACTATCACAACATGCTTTAAGTGACTTTGTGACACTTCTTGGATCTACCTCAGGCATAAGTTGTCTTAGCCACAATAAGTCTCGAATAGTTGATGCCAAAACCATATATTCAGCTTCACAAGTAGAAATTGTAATAGTTTTGTATTTTCTACTAACCCACAAAATTAAAGAGTTTTGCGTTTTTATGCATAGACCGGTTCCAGAGTATCAGCCATTATTTTATTTTTCCAATCTGCATCACTGAAGGCCAATATTTCTCTATTGCCATCTCTAGAAAATTCTAGCTTACAGCCCATGGTCCCCTTTAAAAATCTAAACACTCTTTTTACTGACAACCAAAGGACATTTTTAAAATAACAATTATACCTACTAAGGAGATGAAATCAATCTGCTTACTGAAAAAAAAAAAAAAAAAAAAAATAGAGAACTTCTTACCACTACCAGGTGTCATTCCAGATGAAGTTTCCCAGTGCCTCCATACAAACAGGCTGATTTTAAGCCCAAAAATCTGTCAATTTACACTTTCAGAAGGAACAAAATAAAAATGTAGAAAAGCCAGCAATTCACATGAACAACCATTACATTCAAAATTTCACTGAGACAAAGTTTATAGACCCTTGCCTGAAGAAAATCTAAAGTGTAACTCTCACATATCATCCTTAAACTCAGAACACAACCATCTAACATAAGCTAAAATACACAATGAGAGTGTTATAAAACAATGCCACTCAGAGAAATGTAAAAATTGTGTATTTTTCTTAGATACAATTGCTGTTAAGACATGTTATCTTTTGGGGTAATTCTCCTCATGTCTTAACAACAGTCACAAAGCAAGAGAGAGAGAGAGAGAGAGAGAGAGAGAGAGAGAGAGAGATTGAAATATTCTTCCTTTCCCTTCTTTATCTTGGAGAATGCTGAGCATGCGCACCATACTAGGTTAAGGAAAAAATTCATGTAAATTGTTCCAGTGCAACTCTATGTCAAAAGGGCACTTACCATTCAGGTGTGTCATTGTACAATAATCTTCCTGAAATTTTTGAGCACCCATCATGTAAATGTGTGCAAAAAAGCTATTAAATATTTTTTATTAAATAATTGTTTTTACACTGTGTCTGATTACATGGGTAAGAAACTAGTATAATCGTCTAATGTTATTATGCTCTCACTGTCCAACATCTGTCATACCTCACACCCACATCTACCTGATAACTCTGTGATTCACAATTAAGTTCCTGGCACAGGGTCATTGAACCACTTTTAAGTTACTTCTCCACCACTCCATTCTCGAACAGCAAGCAGGAAAAATGAACACTTAATTTTTCCTTAAATCTTGTCCCTCTATCTCTCTCTCTCTCTCTCTCTCTCTCTCTCTCTCTCTCTCTCTCTCTCTACTGTACCAATAAATAAAATGCTATCATTTTCTGTCATACATCAGAGACAGCCTTCTACTGGAGCTTTAAATGACACTTGCCTGAGTAGAAACTTCCTTGTTTAGGTCACCGCATCTTATGGTGCCATCCATACTGGTGCTTATTAGCTTTTCTGAACTATACACTGAGAAACTTATATGGTTAACACGTCTAGAATGTTGCTGGAACATCCTGCTTCCTTTGTTTGATTTTACTTCCCAGAATCCTACAATTGTAACAGATGAATGGGGATGACAAAATATGATCACATAAACATACCTACTCAATTACACAACACTTGAATACATACATAAAAAGGTAACCAGATGCAGCAATGAATCTGGAGACAATGTACTCTATCACTACTCATTCAAAGAGGTGAGTTCTCATATTACAGTTACAGGTACCAAAACATATAATCAGTTGTGCATAACTGTGAAGAGGTATATTAATTAAAACAATTGAAATCATCAATAATATTTGTGTAGACAAACAGACTATAATGCAAACAATACATTTCAACACCACTACAAATTGAAATTAATCATCAGATACACAAATTAAGAAACTGCAGTATTAAGTGCATTTCACATTCAAACTTTAGCTAAAGTACATGATTTATTTTATGAAACATTTCTGTGAATGGTAATTTTATCAACTTACAAGACAATGCATACAGTTTGTCATCATGGCTGATATCATCTATTAAGACAATGTCTCATACTTAAGCAAATGCATTTGGATTAAAGGAGACCACTGACTGAAAATCAGAAGCAATGAGTTGTTGATGAGAACACGCGAAAGGAAAGAAAACTTGCTAGATTTTAGAGTTCCTGGTAACTTGTTTTGGAACTAGGGTAAAATACACACAGAAAACACACACACATATACTCACACTTCCATACACATGCCTACAGCCCTGCATAGTGCTAGTTGGATGAAGATTGCCAGTGCTCCATTTCAGCAGGTGGACTAGGTTGTGGTGGGAGTTGTGTTGCGTGGGATGGATAGAGGGAGAGAGAGGTGGAAGAGTTTTAGAGGGACTGGGGGTGGGCGGCTAGCAGCTCAAAGGGAAGCAGCTGGTTTATCGGTTAGGAATGCAGGAGGAAGGGGTATCATGTACTATGGTTAGGCATGTGATGCACAGTTGAAGGAGCCAGTGGTGAGCAGCACCTACTGAAGATGGCATGGAGGCATGAACTGAGAGGGGGTGACAGGATGGGGGAATGGGAAAGTGTTTGGTGGACAGTGTGGGGATAGTGGATCACCAGGGGTTGAGGGTAGGATGATTATGAGAGTGAAGTATATGTTGCAAGAATAACTCCCAGCTGTGTAATTCAGAGAAGTTAGTGGTGGAAAAAAGGATCCAGTTGGTCTGGGATGTGAAGCAGCCATTGAAATTGAGCATGTTATGTTTAGCTGCCTGTTGTTTCATCAGGCAGCACATTTGGTTCTTGACAAATATTGGCAGTGGCCACTCATCCTGGTGGACAGCTGTTTGGTAGTCATACTGACATAAAATGCTGTGTAGTGTTTGCAGCATAGCTGGTATATGACATGGCTGCCTTTCACAGGCGACCCATCCTTTGATGGAGTAGTGCCTGTGGCAGGACTGGAGTAGGAAGTGGTGGGCAGGTGGATTGGGCTGGTTTTGCACCTTGGTCTACAAAGGGGTATGATCCCTATGGCAAGGGGTTGAGAGTGGAAGTGGCACAGGAATGGAATAGGATGTTGTGTAGGTTGGGTGGATAATAGAACATCATCATAGGAGGAGTGGAGGAGTGGGAAGGGTCTTGGGTGGAATGTTGTTCATTTCAGTGAATGATGAGAGATAATTAAAGTCCTGATGATTGTTTAGTTGTTCCAGACCAATGTGATACTGGGTGAAAAGGGGTGCATTCCTCTGTAGCTGATTCTTGGGATTGGTGGGAGGTTTGGGGGGAAGGGGAGTGTATGATGTGGGAAATCTATTTGTGACTTTCCTACAACTCTCATACTAAGGCTTTAGACATAATATACTGCACATATTGAGAATGGGTGTGCAACTGAAACTAGTCACATAATAAAGCATATTTTCTGAGGCTGCAAAAGTCAAGAAATTGCTCACAACTGTTACATTCCTTATAAAATGGAAAAATCTTTCTGTAAGTATGAAACATTCATCTTGAGACACCTGATTAGAAGAGATCAAGTTCTGGGCTTGTGCTAAATGGGTTATATGGAGGATGACAACAAGTTGTAACTTAACACCAGTGATATATCATCAGTTACTGTAACAGATACACAGCTACTTATGACTTAGGCTCATTTCAATCCACTACAGACTACTGTATTTGATTATAGCCTAGGACAGCACAGTCTAATCCAAATGCACAGTTTAAATTTAGACATAAGAAAACTAATACTGAAATGCAAATCTAATTGCTTCACAAACTTCCCATTAACAACTAACAATGTAAGAAGGAGAAAAGAAGACAGGCCACATTTAAACATCCACCTAAGGCCCTTAGACAGGGAACTACAGTTTACACAGACAAAAATGATTTACGAAAGCAATTCATGGAACCATTCAAAAACAAGCTGAGGAAGAGATATCAGAATTTTCCTGATCATCTTTAATACGAATCCAGTGTCTTCACCACTCTGACCCTACTTGGTAACAGTATAGGTGCAGCAGTAAATATGATCAGTTTTACAGTAAAAATGTTTAAATTGGCTGCAGAATGGTGATTGGTACAGAATTACTTTTTTACTATGTGAATACACATCACGTCCACCACAACAGAAAATAAATGGAACACTACTATCAAAACAGAGTCCCCAGGCTGCTGCAATAAACAATGACATTTAAGAAAGACTCATTCTGTTTCTGAAAAATGATAAAATTAATGGAATGAAATACATTCCAATTAACATAATTTAATCACACTAAAGGGCAGTCAATAGCGCCAAACAAATGCACTTTGTCCTCGTAGGAGTTGGTTGTTAGTGGTACGATGAACCTGTTTGTCAGAAACTGTGCCTTCTGCTAGGTAAAAAGATGAATCTTTAATGTCTCAGGACATACATGTAAAGTTTAGCAATAATCTACACAATCATCATCATTAGGTGGCCTGTAAAACTAAAACAAACAGTGCATGATTTGGACTTGAAACTGTTGTTATAAACTAACAGCCATTAAAATTTCAACTCCAGGATGTATAGTAAATAACAAAATTTTACATGTGCAGACACAGTAGGAAGAATAAATGATTCTATCTGTAGGAGATCCCAGTGTAAAATCTGGTACATAATGGCTCTAGCCTGACTGGGCATCAAGACAAATTGAGTTTGACTAACAGATTTAAAATATTAACTGTACCTAGTTTGTACATATATGAGACAATAAATCTTCTAATGGTAAATTGTACAGCACCTCTAAACAGAGACTTTCATGACCACAATACAAGAACCAGAGAAAATTAGTACATCTGTGGCAAAAGACTGAAAATGACAGAAAGGGATCCTACAATTGCAGGAAGTTTATTTTATAACAATCATCTAGCATCAAGAGCATAAAGGAACTGAGCACCTTCAAAAGAAAACTGAAGGAATTCCTCATGTCTGGATGCTGGTATAAGGTGAAACAGTACGTGTTGACAAATCCATAGGTCAAATGTAAGTTGGAATGTCAAATTTTCCCGAAAGAAGGAAAAGGACAAAAAAAGTGTAGTGCCAAAAATACAGGAGAAAACATGCAGACTAAGATGTAGTGTTGCAATAATGCATAAATGTCCTAATATTTCTATTCAGTGAGTTTAACATAGATGAATTTAAAAAAAATTGTCTTCAGTCCTTCTAAATGTATTATTTATTATTATTAGCAGTTTGACAAAAAAAAAAACAATTAGACTGTAGACTTTCCCTATGTGTCCCTAGACTGTTGCATAAAACAACACAGGCTATCAGACATCACTAACTAAAAATATTATCAGTAAACATTACTACAGAATTATTTCATGTGTCAAATGACAAATTTCCAAGAAATTTGTTTATTTCTGTATAAATTTGCAACATAACATGTCTAAAATCATTGTAAAACTGACAAAGGGACAAAAAATAAACTATAAATATATGAGCATATCACTCCATGCTGCTCCACCTATACAATTCATAAATCATAGAAGCTGATGAATGGAGTCATACCATCCTCTTGGTAGCTTATAACCAGATGTTTTCTCATACCATCCTCTTGGTAGCTTATAACCAGATGTTTTCAGTGGGTGAGACTGAGAACTTGCTGCCCAGGGCAAAAGCAATATCACAGAATGATAAACCACAGTTTTGATACACCATGATCCTGCATCTGTTGGATTCTGACACATGCTGGGGTACATTTCTCCTTCTTATATTTCTACCTTCTTTGTACAGTTACATTGAAAAGCTACTCATTTGCAAATCCAAGCTTGTAGAGCTCTTTATGCCAATTTGGCATTTGCTGCATGCCATCTTCATGATGTTGTAACTTTAGTGGACAACAGTTTACTCTATTCCTCTCATTCCTTACACAAATTCTTAACTGTAACTTAGTTTTTCACTTAAATCTATTACATACATTTACTGTGTGGTAAAATAATAATGGAGACAAATGCACTGGATGGGAAACTGTATTTCAAAACTTCACAAGACTACTAGGTACAAGACTAAATGCAAGATCTTTACAATATGTTTAATTTAATGTTGTTTGATCCATGAAATTTAGTCTCTGTCCCTTTGTAATACACTCCTGGAAATGGAAAAAAGAACACATTGACACCGGTGTGTCAGACCCACCATACTTGCTCCGGACACTGCGAGAGGGCTGTACAAGCAATATCACACGCACGGCACAGCGGACACACCAGGAACCGCGGTGTTGGCCGTCGAATGGCGCTAGCTGCGCAGCATTTGCGCACCGCCGCCGTCAGTGTCAGCCAGTTTGCCATGGCATACGGAGCTCCATCGCAGTCTTTAACACTGGTAGCATGCCGCGACAGCGTGGAAGTGAACCGTATGTGCAGTTGACGGACTTTGAGCGAGGGCGTATAGTGGGCATGCAGGAGGCCGGGTGGACGTACCGCCGAATTGCTCAACACGTGGGGCGTGAGGTCTCCACAGTACATCGATGTTGTCGCCAGTGGTCGGCAGAAGGTGCACGTGCCCGTCGACCTGGGACCGGACCGCAGCGACGCACGGATGCACGCCAAGACCGTAGGATCCTATGCAGTGCCGTAGGGGACCGCACCGCCACTTCCCAGCAAATTAGGGACACTGTTGCTCCTGGGGTATTGGCGAGGACCATTCGCAACCGTCTCCATGAAGCTGGGCTACAGTCCCGCACACCGTTAGGCCGTCTTCCGCTCACGCCCCAACATCGTGGAGCCCGCCTCCAGTGGTGTCGCGACAGGCGTGAATGGAGGGACGAATGGAGACGTGTCGTCTTCAGCGATGAGAGTCGCTTCTGCCTTGGTGCCAATGATGGTCGTATGCATGTTTGGCGCCGTGCAGGTGAGCGCCACAATCAGGACTGCATACGACCGAGGCACACAGGGCCAACACCCGGCATCATGGTGTGGGGAGCGATCTCCTACACTGGCCGTACACCACTGGTGATCGTCGAGGGGACACTGAATAGTGCACGGTACATCCAAACCATCATCGAACCCATCGTTCTACCATTCCTAGACCGGCAAGGGAACTTGCAGTTCCAACAGGACAATGCACGTCCGCATGTATCCCGTGCCACCCAATGTGCTCTAGAAGGTGTAAGTCAACTACCCTGGCCAGCAAGAACTCTGGATCTGTCCCCCATTGAGCATGTTTGGGACTGGATGAAGCGTCGTCTCATGCGGTCTGCACGTCCAGCACGAACGCTGGTCCAACTGAGGCGCCAGGTGGAAATGGCATGGCAAGCCGTTCCACAGGACTACATCCAGCATCTCTACAATCGTCTCCATGGGAGAATAGCAGCCTGCATTGCTGCGAAAGGTGGATATACACTGTACTAGTGCCGACATTGTGCATGCTCTGTTGCCTGTGTCTATGTGCCTGTGGTTCTGTCAGTATCTGACCCCAGGAATGTGTCAATAAAGTTTCCCCTTCCTGGGACAATGAATTCACGGTGTTCTTATTTCAATTTCCAGGAGTGTACATTGTCAATACTGACTCAACCCATGGTAACAAAATCTAGTGACTTTAATGTCCTGTAAAACCAAAATCATCACCTAAAAAGTTGTGATTATTATTGCCTGACCATTACCATGTAAAATGCCTACCACAGTGATTGCTACCATAGTGGTTCATAATCACATTGGGCCCCACAATATTCCTATCAGCTTCATTATAATTTTCTACTTGTTTCAACAGACTGATGCCTTTTTCATAAATTAATTATGTTAACAATAAAATTCAGTTTATTGTGCAAGCTTCAATATATGTCTTTTCATGCAATATTTCGAAACATGAAGCGGCAAAAAGGCAACATTGTAGTCTATACAGATCTATTTTGTTTACCAGTGTATATTTTTTCATTTCTGTTTTCATCACACAACACTTTTCTAATAGTCAGTCTTTTTGGCATGGATTAAAATATGTATACAAGTTCTATTTTAAATACAATTGAGAGTATCAACATAATATACAAATTTTAGTGAATAGGTACCCTGAGAGAGGAATCTCATAGGATTTTCATTAGTGCAGTTTTACATCAACAACTAAAGCTGAATCTCCAGGTAAGTAGAGTCATCAATGTATGGCAGCAGTGACATAACAATTGTTCAAGAGTGCAGCAATAAATGAAGCAATGAACGAACAGGATCTTTCTTCTGTAACACTGTTGGCACAACAATGTAACACTTTACATGTAACTTCTCTCACTCATGGCATCTGTAGAACAACTTGTTTTGGACACGGCAGTGGAAGGGGTAACAAAAAAGCTACACTCACACAGACATCTTATGAGGACAGCTTAAAATCTGAAAAAAATGATCAGTGATGGTGGCTTAAGTCTTCCAGTAGAAGGAGTCACCATGTTCTGCCAATGGTCTTCCCAAAGAGGGTGGAAGAGTTGAAATGTTACAATAAATCATTTTGGTGTCAGATGGAATATTATGATCTCTGTAGGAAAACAGTAGATATGTTAAAACTGATCTTGTTTTGTCATATTCTGTTAGCTTTATTTTTTTAGCATTAAATAGGGCTTGGGCAATTGGGAGTATGCTCATTTATTATTTAATAATAATCATGCAAGTGAAGAAATCAGTGTACAAAATTGTCATTGTCCTCTGGTACCTTTTACTGTACAGAAAGCAAAGGACTTTACCAGTTCTTTGAGCCTGTAAATGCAGGTAAGTGGAAATGGATTAATGCATGGCTGGCTTTGACTGTGTCAAAATGGCTGATTGTGTAGTGTGTAAAAGTTAAGAGAGTAATTCTCATCCTTTTCAAGAATTTGTAATCTTTAACTTTCTGATTTCATGGTCAAAACATAAAAGAAATAATAGTTTTCTCAAGGTCAGCTAATCAGAGAAGACCTCTGCCTACTGTACACCAATCTAAACCAGACTGGTATTGGTTTGGTTTACATACATTGATGAAATCTTTGCCATATGGACACATGGTGAGGCGGACCTGCTAAAATTCCTGGAATCTCGGAATAATTCTCCCAATTAAATTTCACATAGTCCTATTCCAAATCCCATGTGACTTTCCTTGATGTTGATCTCATCCTCCCCAAAGGTCAACTACACATTTCTGTTTATGTTAAACCTACCACATAGGCTGTCTGCTGCTGAACAATTCCTCTTTTCACATTAAACCTACTACATAGTATGTCTGCTGCTGAACAATTCCTCAGCCTATGACATTCTTCCTGATCGCCTTAATCAACTTTATAGTCACCAACAACAGCTTCACCTTTGAGGGGCAGTCATACAGACAGATCAGGGGTACAGCCATGGGAACCAGGATGGCTCCTTCCTATGGCGTCCTTTCCATGGGTTGCTTGGAGAGTGCTTTCTGGGGATCCACAAGCCTTCAGCCCCTGATTTGGTTTATATACATTGATGACATCCTTGCCACATGGCATCATGGTGAAGCAGACCTGTTAAAATTCCTGGAATCTCTAAATATATTCTCCCACTTAAATTTCTCATGGTTCTATTCTGAAACCCATGCTAGTTTTCTTGACATTGATCTCATCCCCTGTGGATGTCAGCTACACACTCCTGTTCACAGTAAACCAATTAACAAACAACAGTACTTATTTGGCAAAGCCATGTCTCTGCAACATCCTTTCTTCCAGGAGTGCTAGTTCTGCAAGTTTTGCAGGAGAGCTTCTGTGAAGTTTGGAAAGTAAGAGACAAAGTACTGGTGGAAGTAAAGCTATGATGATGGTTTGTGAGTTGTGCTTGGGTAGCTTAGTTGGTAGAGCACTTGCCTGTGAAAGGCAAAGGTCCCAAGTTCAAGTCTCGGTCCGCCACACAATTTTAATCTGCCAGGAAGTTTCATATCAGTGTACACTCCACTGCAGAGTGAAAATCTTATTTTGGGAACAATACTTACATTATGACAGATGCCATCCTTCAATGTCAAACATTAACTCTCATACAGCCCTGGCATTTGAGGCAATTCTCACCTCAGCCTTCTGATCCCTCAAAACAAAAACTCCTCCCTTCTGATCCCTCAAAAAAAAAAAAAAAAAAAAAAAAAAAAAAAAGTTCCATTCTGTCCAAGATTATTCCTGCGACACAAAGAGTAGCGTTTCATCCCCCCTCAATCTCCGCCATATCCACGTCAGACCCTAAGCTCCTTTTCACCCTTCTCCCTACGGCTCCTAATCCTATGACAATCCCAACTGCAAGAGTTGCCCTTTGCACCCTCCTACCACCTCCTATACCAGCCCTGTAATTGGCATAACATATACTATCAGAGCGAGAGCCACCTGTGAAATGACATATGTCATATACCAGCTGTTACGTGAACACTGTTCAAACTTGTACATCAGCATGACCGCCACCAAGTTATCAGTTAGAATGAATGGGCACAGGCAGAGGATTATATTGGCAACACACAATATCCTGTTGCAGAGCATGCTCTATGACAGTCACGACCTTGGTGCGCGTCTCACCCCATGTGGCATTTCGATTCTCCCCCCGGACACCAGTTTCTCAGAACTCCACAGGTGGGAACTGGTGCTTGCTACACAATGTCCTTCATTTTTGCCACCTACCTTACCTTAGTTTACATTAATTTCTTGGGTCTTGGAATTTCTTCACAGTAACTATTCCTTTCTTCACTCTTTTTTAGTTTTCTTCGTCTTTCATTTTGTGGCCTGTCTCTTTTTTTGTCATCTCCTTCCTACCTCTATCACACACAACGCACTTAGCTCTTCTCTCTTATTAACTTGTGCATGACATTTTATCAGTAATCTCTATCTTGCATATTACCCTACCTTCCACCTTTAAACTCTCAGTTTTTCAATTCTCATCTGCAGTCCTAAACAATCAGTCTTTTCTTCTCATCCTGTCCAGTAATCCTCCATTGACACAGGATTATGGGTGACTTTACTGAAGTCTACCCCTTTTTTCTAAACCTCACCAGTAGTTTTGCTTCATCCCTCTTCTTTCCCTTTCAACCCTTCTGTCAAAAGAAGGAGCCATCATCACCAATAGCCAGCAAACTGTAATACCTTTTATATGTGTATTGTTTTGTTACCACTTGGTGTGTAGATTTTTTTATCAGTCTAGTTACTTATATTTCCTTAAATGCCCTGACAGACAGGGTGAGCAGCAATCTGTGGCTGTTTGCTTACGATGCTATGGTGTACAGGAAGGTATCACCATTTAGTGACTGTAGGAAGATACAAGATGACTTAGAAGAAATTTCTAGTTGGTGTGATGAATAGCAGCTAGCTCTAAATGCAGAAAAATGTATGTTAATGCAGAAGAGTAGGGAAAACAATCCCATGATGTTTGAATACATAAATAATGGTGTGCTGTTTAACACAGCCACACAGCTTAAACATCAGGGCACAATGGTGCAAAGCAATATGAAATGGAAGGAGTATGTAAATATTGTAGTAGGGAAGATGAATGGTTGACTTTGGGTTATTGCAAGAATTTTAGGAACATGTGGTTCTGGAAAGGGGATCCATTCTTCAGTACTGCTTGAATGTTTCGGATCCCCACCAGTTCAGATAAAAGAAGACACTGATACATTCAAGCAATTCAAAGGTAGCCAGATAGATTTGTTAATGATAGGCTTTATCAACATGTGAGTATTACAGAAAGGTTTTGGGAGCTCAAATGGGAACCTGTGGAGGGAAGGTGACATTCTTTTCAATGAACACTATTAAGAAAATTTATAGAACTGACATTTGAAGCTGACTGCAGAATGATTCTAATGCTGCCACCTTACATTTTGCATCAGGACAACAAAGATAAAGGAAGATAAATTAGGGCTTATATGGAGGCAAATAGATAGTCATTTTTCTGATGTTCTGTTTTCAAATAGAACAGGAAAGTAATGACTAGTAGTGATACAAAGTACCCTCTGCCATGCATCATATGGTGACTTGTGGAGTATGTTGATGTAGGTATATTTGAAAAAGGCCCAGAGATATGGGAAAATTCCAATTGAATTACGCTATGGTCACATAGAGATTCTGAAATCAAATAGTGAATTGTAAGGCATACTCAGGAACATATATAGATATACGTCACAATTTAGTAATGAGCAAGAATAGACAGAAAGTTAAGATAATCATTCAGATGAATCAGCATGGAAAGAAGTGAGATACTGAAGTGCTGACATATGATTATGGGTGTTTGAAGTTCTCCAAGCTTGTAGACACTGTAATAATGAATACCACAAAGGCAGTTCAACTCAAGAGGAATTTATGTCTTCCAATCACAGAAATTGGAGAGGTAAATATAAACACAAAGAAGGTAGCTGCTGTGGCTACATGCTTGAATTCTTGGCAGGAAGTAAGAAGTAGCATGTGCCATCATGCCTGATGTGAGTCCAACACTATAAACTATGTTTCTGTTCAGAAAACTGACCAGAAACATATCACAAAAAATAATACTCGACCTTCTTGACAAAGTCAAACTGTTTAATTGATATTTCTGGTTCATAATCTCAGATTTTCAGAAAAATGCATAATTGATTTAAATGTCTAAATAAAAAATACTTTTCGTGATTTATTGAGGCTTTTTGCTCCACATATTGCGACATGATGTGCTAAAATCAAGCAACACTAGAATACTGCAGACTTTACAAACCAGTTTCTGCCTTCTAACATATCAATTAGCAATTCCTTCTTCTTGGTTTCTGTGACAAACCTGTTATACTTGGTCCAAAGAAAATATAACTTTTACTTTTTACTCACTTAATACAGGACACTAATAATAATTCAGTTTTATGTTCAACATTAAAGAGATGTAGGAAACTTTAATGCAATATTTCTGCCTCTTTAAAATGAGCAAATTCTATCAAAATATAATTTAGCACTCCCGTTCTCAAAAGTTCAAGGAACTTGGTTTTGGCAGTTGTTGATATTCAAAAACCAAAATTACACTTTAATGTTGTCTTTTCTCTGAAGCGGGCATTTTAGTATTTATGTATAGTTCCATTGTTATTAAAATTTAAATATGATGTCAGGATCAGTGTCTGTGAGATTTATTCATATTTTAGAATTTCGATTTGAGAGACAATTTAGGCATTCAATACATGCATTTTACCCATCTCAACACTTTGGACATGATTTAAAGTATATCATGTGTAGACTATCCTCTAAGTTTTACAGTAAGCTATAAGGCACCAAAAGATAATGACTTTTTACTTTTGAAGCTCAATGTCTTATCAGATTATGTAACAATTTGAATTCTTGAATAGAATGGTTGACTTTTTGGATTGTCAAGCAAGATGTGGTCATTGCTTAAGTAAACCAAGTACCTCCCACACTTAAATCATTTCTCAATAATATTTATGGAATATCCCATTGGCTCTTGGAGGAACATAGAATACTGATAATTTGAATAAAACATATTAATGTTCTGTGTACTGTGGAACATTAAAAAGTTGTATTCAAGTTATTAATATGTTTCTCCATATGTTATCTTTAGATACGTAGACATCACAAACTTGGTTGTAGTTACTGATCATCAGAAACCTATTATTTTCTTTATTAATATGTGAGAATAAAAACTGAACTTTATAAAATTATATATGAGGTGTGTCAGAAAAGTAATGAGATTGATAAGAATGCTGTGTTATTCTACTTGTGACAGCCAGTGTGTTCATCCCTACCAGATGCTCAGTCTGAGTTTCAGCTCTGTACAGCCAACACATAATTTTTGAGAGTGCCATCACTGAATTTGTGTTCTTGTTGTGTGTTACGAAAATGAAACAGTGGAATTTAGAGCATTGTTATGCCATCAAGTTTTGTGTGAACTTGCAGAATCCAAGAGTGTGACTTTTGAAAAGAGAAATATGTATAAGTTTTTCACTGGCACAAATCACTTTTGGAAGACCGAGAAAACATTGAAGATGAACCACACTCAGAGAGATCTCCAGCTTCAAAAACTGAGAAAAATGTTCAACATGTGTGTGCTGTTCATGAGATCAGCCCAACATTAAACTTAAACACTTTCACTATACATCAGCTTTGACCACAGTTCTGCACATGCAAATGATTTGTGCCAAAATTGTGCCAAAAAATCTTACAACTGAGCAGTACTACAATCAAAGAAATATATGCATTTATCTTTCTGAGAGGATCGTCAAAGACCATGAATGGTTCAGTTGTGGTATCACAGGTAATGAATCCTAGATTTTTTAGTACAATCCTGAGAGAAAGTGGTAAACTGGTGTGTGCCATGCTCAGACATCTCCTTGACCTAAAAAAGCTCAAATGAACAAATCAAAGATCAAAACAATGCTGATTTGCTTTTTTACAGTAAGGGTATCATGCATAAAGAACTCATTCTTCCAGGAAAAACTGTCAACCAAGTGTTTTACAAAGATGTAGTTGAAAGGTTCAGGAAAAGAAGGAATCTAGTGAGGCCAGACATTGCAGACAAGAGGATGATGCATCATAACAATGCTTCATAACACAAGATGACTTTGTAATGGATCTGGGAGATGTGTTATTTTCTACCGGATTTGTCGATACCAAATCTAATCAGGGAGGTTGCAAATGTTTTCTTATATTTTTGTCAGAATATCTTTTTTGTGAATTGTAATTTGCCTTATTTTATGCTAATTTGCTTATATGTTTGAGAGTGACAGCATATTGATTAATATTAGTAGATGTGATGAAGAATATCAAAGAGACTGGTTACAAGTGGAAGCTTGTGTGTTGTGTGAAATGTCTTTGACGCTGGAGTCATCTTTGACCGTAGTCAGTCGGCAGTGAACTCACGGTGTGTGTGCCGGTGGAACAATGTGCAGGTTGCCGTTATAATAATTTGCAAGTGAACAGGAAATATGAATTATGTTACTACTATTTTATATAACCATCAAGAAGGAACCACATTCGAAGAAATGGTATTTGAAGCACCAAAAATGAGGCAAACGCATTGAACCTGGCAGCCGACGAAACAGCATTGTGGAATCATACTTTCACTAGACAACTGAAGCCAACACAGAAAAGTCAAATATCATCTTATAAACATTTCACGGAAAAGTGAGTACTGTCACGAAATATGCTAAATTCAAGTATATAAAAATAGTGAGCATACTTCAACTGGGGACTGTAGCTGGGATATTGTGTTCACATGATCTCCAACAGTGTTAAGAAGAAGAAAATTTTTGTGTGTTAATACCAGTTTTTCAGAATGTGTGTTACAGTATTTATGTTCATCGGGAAGTAAAAGTTTTGGAGAAGAAATGTTTCGGCAAAAAATATAATTTTCGACAGAAGAAGGAATTTCAAAAATTTTGGTCAAAAATCACATGGATCGAAATCATGGATTTGCAACAGTAGAAGAGAGTATTTTGTTGAAACAATATTTTTATCTTGTTTTCTATTGCTGTGTTTAAATTTTTTTTCACGATGACTTATGAGATTTTCGAGAGTATTGTGCCTAAAGTAGAAAATAGTAATTTAATAGACTTCAAAAATCAGGACAGGTCAAATGAAACCGAAGGAACTGATCAATTTGATTTAAAACGTTTTCTTGTAAATTTCACGAAAGAAATTAAACAATCAGTTGACGATAATAAGACATACTGGGATGAAAAAATTGATAAAATTTTGTTGCAAGTCCAAGCAGTCAATACCCAAGTGGGTGATATTTCGAACAGTGTTGGGAGTGTTGAGGAAAAAATTGAATCTGTGGAAGCAAAAGTAAAAGAAATTTAAATTAATACTGTAAAAAATGAGTTACTGGCAGACAGGGAAAGAAATTTAATTGATTTTAATGTGATAAAAGGGGAAATTAAAAATTTGGATAAGAACACAAAAGTTTTAGTAAAAAATGTAGAACAAAAAACTGACAATCCTTTGGTTACTCTAGAAAAAAAGTAGAATGCAATGATTTAGAAAACAAAAAATCTGTCAAAGAACTTAGCGAAAAAATTGAAAGTTTCGACATTGAATTTCAAAGCAAAAATCACAATGTCAACACATGCAATCTTGTATCTAATATTCCAGTGAAGCACTTTTTGGTAGATGGACCCTTACATCCCATTGATTTTATACAGTATTGTAAGGATTGTTTTTTACCTCGCTCACCAGATGATATGAAAATTAAATTTGTGAAAAAATTCTTGGAAGGGGAAGCTTTGACTTGGGCAAACCAGATTGTAACTGTGGGGATGACATTTTCAGAATTTGAATCAAAATTTCTGGAAAATTTTTGGGATGATCATAAACAAACTAGAATCAAAAGTGAATTTTTGAATGGGAGAAACTATAGAGAATCAGATGGGAGCATGAAACAATTTTGCTAAAGTGAACTTCAAAAACTTATTCATTTAACAAAACCTTCGATGACTTGATCAAAACTGATACCTTAAAGAGAAGATTGCCATCAGCAGTGCAGTTGAGTTTCGTTCATTGTCCTGATAGTAATGTTGAGCAGTTTCTCGATTATATTGAAAAGTTGGATGGTCAAAATTGGGGAAATGATAACTTTCAAAAAAGGGAACATAACAATTATCATGGTGTCAGTCAAAATTCAGGGGGATATAAAAATAATTTTCAAAAGAAAGACCATAATTTTCATCCAAAACAAGAACAACATTTTTGCGGAAATAATCAACCAAATAGAGAACACTTTACGGACCAAAATCACAGAAATTTTGCTAGAGATCAGTACAATAGCAACTACCAACAACCAGGTAATGTTTGGCATAGGAATGGGAACAGACATGTTGATCAGAGACATTGGCAGAACCACAATCAGCAGTTTAAACAGAAACCAGTTGTTATTCAGGAAATAAAAAACGAGTAGATGCCCCCTTAAAGGTCCGCAAGGTTGTGGCAGAAGGTGAGCGTGATGAAAGGACCAATGGATGTGACTATCATAAACCCAAACATGACAGATCCAAACCTAAGCTATCACATGAGGTCATTAGTTGTTACTTATTGACGAAATTTCAGGAGGAAAATAATGATGATATTGATAAAGATAACATTTTCAGTACACAAGAACATACAGTAGATAAAAGTAATTGTGATTCATTTAATTTAACAGAGTTTTACACTTGGGCAGAAAAGAATAAAACTTTGTCAGATGATGTAATTTGTAGTCAGATTTGTAGTAGTTCAGAGACGTGTGTGAATGAAAGAGAGAGTGCATGCTGTGAGAATGAATGTATTGGCGAAAGGGATCTGGTAACTTTAGAAAGGGGAAATAATATTTTGGGGGATAATTTGAATGTGTATAACCTGAATATGTGTAATGATAATGATGTTGATGATAATGTTGATAATAAAGTTGATAATGATGGTAATGATATTGATGATGATGTTGGGGAAAGGTGTTTCATTAGTTTAAATAGGGAGTTCGGTATACACATGGTTGAAAATGGATTAAATAGTGAGAATATTATAGAAATTCCCAGGGATGTTACCAGGATGAATAAGGCTCACAAGCAGGGTGTATGTAAAAGTGTGAATTTTGATGTTGTTGGTAAAGAATCTAACTACACAAATAATGATGACACATGTATAACTTCTAGCCTAAGTGAAACATTTACAGATACTAATGACACACACACATTTCTTATGAATCTATGGCTGAACAGTGAAAATATTTCTTTTGACAAAAACTTTAGAAAGTTGCGTATTAATGTATGTGAAACTATATGTCCTGAGTGGTGGAAAAAGATGAGATATTTTATTTTTGAAAAGCTGAAGGATAAGTACTTCAATAGTATACAATGTGATTTGGATGAAAATTCTTGGCTATTTGAGGTAATAGAGAGTACTAATGACAATTTTGTATTCTGTGCAAATTTTATAACTGTGACAAATAATACATATAATGGTATACCATATGATTCTGATAAGTATAGGTTTGGGGAAATTGAAAGTGATTTATTTCATGAGGATACAGGTTCTGAGGAAAGCGATCAATTTTGCAGTCCTTATATAAAAGTTCAGATTGGCTCATGGATTGGTAAATGTTTAATTGATACAGGAAGTGAGATCTCGGGAATATCTGAAAGGTTAAGCAAGAAATTAAAAGTGGGGAAAGATTATGTTGAAATGCCAGTTGCTGGGGGTAAAGATAAAAGGTGCTACTGGGAAGAGCAGTAAATTGGTAAAAAGCCAGGCTTTAGTGACATTTTTAATTGAAGGCAAGTTGTTCACACATGGATGTTTTGTAATTCAGGAATTTAATCAGGATTTTCTTTTGGGTATGAATTGGATAGTAAAAGTAAATACAGCATTTGATTGGAGGAAACAAGGGGAAAAGAGGAATAAAAGACATAACAACAGGGTAAAATTAACCACTTTCAAAATTGAGGATCTTGCTCTGGTAAAATCTCATGAAAAATAAAAAATGTTAACTTCAGAAATTAAAAAATTCTTTGATATCTATATTGGGCCTTTTGAATTCATAGAAAATCCACACCCTAATGCTTATCGTTTGGTGCACCCTAAGTCAAAGAAATTATTTGGTCTCAGGAATGTTGTCTCTATGAAACTATATAAACAGAAATCATAATTTTAAAATTTTAATAACCTATTTTCATCCAAAACAAAAGTCCTTCACTGGAATATGCTTGTTAGAACAAAACTACCTGTACAACCAACTACATATATTTGCATGTATAAATTAATAATTTGAGGTCACATGTTAATTGAAACTGATGAAAAAACACTGTTATAGCAAAGAATGAGAGAAAGATTTATTACTACTTTTCTTACAAAAAAAAAAGTCTCCATACTGAGCATTTATGAATTTTTTCTAATTTTTGGAAGCTAAGTCTTCCCTGTGGGTGAAGGCATGCATGTGAGGACATGAAAGCAAAGATATAAGTTTCGAAACCAGTTTTGGATAAAGCCTCTTGATATATGAGCAATTTATTATTCTTTATACCGATGTTGTGGGGAGCGAAAGTTCTCTTCACAAGAATGTGACTTGTAGTAATATTGTAGTAGAGAGCCAAGTGCACATAAATAATTGTACAAAATTTAGATAATACTGATGTATCTTTAGCTGTACTAACAAAAAAAGAAAGAAAGAGAATCATATATACAAAAAAATTCAAAAAGAAAATTGTAAGTAAAAAAATATACAAAATAAAAAAACATGAGTAAAAAGATATATAAAATTCAATAAGAAAATCAGAAGTGTATATATATAAAACACACACAAAATTCAAGCTTTCGCAACCAACTGTTGCTTCATCAGGAAAGAGGGAAAGACAGAAGGATGTGGCTTTTAAGGGAGAGGGTAAGGAGTCATTCCAATTCTGGGAGCGGAAAGATTTACCTTACAGGGAGAAAAGGACAGGTATACACTCGCACACACATGCATATCCATTCGCACATATACAAACACAGGCAGACATATGTAAAGACAAAGAGGTTGGGCAGAGATTCGAGTCAAGGCGGAAGTACAGAGGCAAAGATGTTGTTGAATGACAAGTGATGTACGAGGGGTGGCAACTTGAAATTAGTGGAGGTTGAGGCCTGGTGGGTAACGGGAAGAGAGGACATATTGAAGGGCAAATTCCCATCTCTGGAGTTCTGATAGGTTGGTGTCGGTGGGAAGTATCCAGATAACCCGGACGGTGTAACACTGTGCCAAGATGTGCTGGCCGTGCACCAAGGCATGTTTAGCCACAGGGTGATCCTCATTACCAACAAACACTGCCTGCCTGTGTCCGTTCATGTGAATGGACAGTTTGTTGCTGGTCATTTCCACATAGAAGGCTTCACAGTGTAGGCAGGTCAGTTAGTAAATCACGTGGGTGCTTTCACACGTGGCTCTGACTTTGATCGTGTACACCTTCCGGGTTGCAAGACTGGAGTAGGTGGTGGTGGGAGGGTGCATTGGGCAGGTTTTACACTGGGGGCAGTTACAGGAATAGGAGCCAGAGGGTAGGGAAGGTGGTTTGGGGATTTCATAGGGATGAACCAAGAGGTTACAAAGGCTAGGTGGATGGCAGAAAGACACTCTTGGTGGAGTGGGGAGGATTTCATGAAGGATGGATCTCATTTCAGGGCAGGATTTGAGGAAGTCGTATCCCTGCTGGAGAGTCACATTCAGAGTCTGATCCAGTCCCGGAAAGTATCCTGTCACAAGTGGTGCACTTTTGGGGTTGTTCTGTGGGAGGTTCTGGGTTTGAGGGGATGAGGAAGTGGCTCTGGTTATTTGCTTCTGTACCAGGTCGGGAGGGTAGTTGCGGGATGCAAAAGCTGTTTTCAGGTTGCTCGCGTAATGGTTCAGGGATTCAGGACTGGAGCAGATTCATTTGCCACGAAGACCTAAGCTGTAGGGAAGGGACCGTTTGATATGAAATGGGTGGCACTTGTCATAATGGAGGTACTGTTGCTTGTTGGTGGGTTTGATGTGGACAGATGTGTGAAGCTGGCCATTGGATAGATGGAGGTCAACATCAAGGAAAGTGGCATGGGATCTGGAGTAGGACCAGGTGAATCTGATGGAACCAAAGGAGTTGAGGTTGGAGAGGAAATTCTGGAGTTCTTCTTCACTGTGAGTCCAGATCATGAAGATGTCATCAATAAATCTGTACCAAACTTTGGGTTGGCAGGCTTGGGTAACCAAGAAGGCTTCCTCTAAGCGACCTATAAATAGGTTGGCATACAAGGGGGTCATCCTGGTACCCATGGCTGTTCCCTTTAATTGTTGGCACATCTGGCCTTCAAAAATGAAGAAGTTGTGGGTTAGGATGAAGCTGGCTACGGTAATGAGGAAAGAGGTTTTGGGTAGGGTAGCAGGTGATCGGCATGAAAGGAAGTGCTCCATCACAGCAAGGCCGTGGACGTGCGGGATATTTGTGTATAAGGAAATAGCATCAATGGTTACAAGGATGGTTTCTGGGGGTAACAGATTGGGTAAGGATTCCAGGCGTTCAAGAAAGTGGTTGGTGTCTTTGATGAAGGATGGGAGACTGCATGTAATGGGTTGAAGGTGTTGATCTGCGTAGGCAGACATACGTTCTGTGGGGGCTTGGTAACCAGCTACAATGGGGCGGCCAGGATGATTGGGTTTGTGAATTTTAGGAAGTAGGTAGAAGGTAGGGGTGTGGGGTGTCGGTGGGGTCAGGAGGTTGATGGAGTCAGGTGAAAGGTTTTGTAGGGGGCCTAAGGTTCTGAGGATTCCTTGAAGCTCTGCCTGGACATCAGGAATGGGATTACCTTAGCAAACTTTGTATGTAGTGTTGTCTGAAAGCTGACGCAGTCCCTCAGCCACATACTCTCGATGATCAAGTACCACTGTCGTGGAACCCTTGTCCGCCGGAAGGATGACGATGGATCGGTCAGCTTTCAGATCCTGGATAGCCCGGGCTTCAGCTGTGGTGATGTTGGGAGTAGGATTAAGGTTTTTCAAGAAGGATTGAGAAGGCAAGGCTGGAAGTAAGAAATTCCTGGAAGGTTTGCAGAGGGTGATTTTGAGGAAGAGGAGGTGGGTCCTGCTGTGATGGAGGACGGAACTGTTCCAGGCAGGGTTCAATTTGGATAGTGTCTTGGGGAGTTGGATCATTACGGGTAGGATTAGGATTATTTTTCTTCGTGGCAAAGTGATATTTCCAGCAGAGAGTACGAGTGTAGGACAGTATATCTTTGACAAGGGATGTTTGGTTGTATCTGGGAGTGGGGATGAAGATGAGGCCTTTGGATAGGACAGAGGTTTCGGATTGGGAGAGAGGTTTGGAGGAAAGGTTAACTACTGAATTGGGGTGTTGTGGTTCCAGATTGTGTTGATTAGAATTTTGAGGTTTTGTGGGGAGTGGAGCTGGAAGTGGGAGCTCGAGTAGATGAGAGAGACTGGGTATGTGTGCAATGAAAGGAGGTTGAAGTTTGCTGGAAAGGTTGTGGAGGGTGAGTGAGTTGCCTTTCCGGAGGTGGGAAACCAAGAGGTTGGATAGTTTTTTGAGGTGGAGGGTGGCATGCTGCTCTAATTTGCGGTTGGCCTGTAGGAGGATGCTCTGAACAGCCAGTGTGGATGTGGGAGAGGAAAGATTGAGGACTCTTATTAAGGATAGGAGTTGATGGGTGTGTTCATTGGCTGAGTTGATGTGTAGGTGAAGGATTAGGCAGGTGAGGGCTATGGATTGTTCAGTTTGGAACTGGTATAGGGACTGGTGGAAAGAAGGGTTACAGCCAGAGATGGGAACTTTAAGTGTGAGGCCTTTGGGGGTAATGCCAAATGTCAGACAAGCATGAGTAAATAAAATATGGGAGCGTAATCTGGCTAGGGCAAAGCCGTGTTTGCGGAGGGCAAACAAATCTGCTCCAGTCCTGAATCCCTGAACCATTACACCAACAACCTGAAAACAGCTTTCGCATCCCGCAACTACCCTCCCGACCTGGTACAGAAGCAAATAACCAGAGCCACTTCCTCATCCCCTCAAACCCAGAGCCTCCCACAGAATAACACCAAAAGTGCTCCACTTGTGGCAGGATACTTTCCAGGACTGGATCGGACTCTGAATGTGGCTCTCCAGCAGGTATACGACTTCCTCAAATCCTGCCCTGAAATGAGATCCATCCTTCATGAAATCCTCCCCACTCCACCAAGAGTGTCTTTCTGCCATCCTCCTAACCTTCGTAACCTCTTGGTCCATCCCTAGGAAATCCCCAAACCACTTTCCCTACCCTCTGGCTCCTACCCTTGTAACCGCCCCCGTGTAAAACCTGTCCCATGCGCCCTCCCACCACCACCTACTCCAGTCCTGTAACCCAGAAGCTGTACACGATCAAACTCAGAGCCACGTGGGAAAGCACCCACGTGATTTACCATCTGACCTGCCTACACTGTGAAGCCTTCTATATGGAAATGACCAGCAACAAACTGTCCATTTGCATGAATGGAATGAATGAACACAGGCAGACAGTGTTTGTTGGTAATGAGGATCACCCTGAGGCTAAACATGCCTTGGTGCACGGCCAGCACATCTCGGAACAGTGTTACACCATCCGGGTTATCTGGATACTTCCCACAGACACCAACCTATCAGAACTCCGGAGATGGGAACTTGCCCTTCAATATATCCTCTCTTCCCATTACCCACCAGGCCTCAACCTCCACTAATTTCAAGTTGCCGCCACTCATACCTCACCTGTCATTCAATAACATCTTTGCCTCTGTAATTCCGCCTCGATTGACATCTCTACCCAAACTCTTTGCCTTTACATATGCTGCTTGTGTCTGTATATGTGCGAATGGATATGTGTGTGTGTGTGTGTGTGTGTGTGTGTGTGTGTGTGTGTGTGTGAGAGAGAGAGAGAGAGAGAGAGAGAGAGAGAGAGAGAGAGAGAGAGAGAGAGAGTTTATACCTGTCCCCTTTTCCCCCCAAGGTAAGTCGTTCTGCTCCCGGAAACGGAATGACTCCTTACCCACTCCCTTAAAACCCACATCCTTTCGTCTTTCCCTCTCCTTCCCTCTTTCCTGATGAAACAACCGTTGGTTGCGAAAGCTTGAATTTTGTGTGTATGTTTGTGTTTGTTTGTGTGTCTATCAACCTGCCAGCACTTTCGTTTGGTAAGTCACATCTTTTTTGTTTTTAGATACATTTTTCCCATGTGAAATGTTTCCCTCTATTATATTCATATCATTAATTTGAACCCAACAATTACGTTTGTTATTGTCACTGTTGCATTTCAAAATCTTTTCTGTCATCTTATTTTCTCTTTCTGTTTTTGCAAGTAGTTTCACTTTGTATTCACCTTCTCCTTTTTACTGTAATCTACCATACAATTTTATCCCACCTACATATACTCAATAATACATAACCCACTTCCAAACCATAACAAAAAAAAAAAAATTTTTTTCCGCTTTCAACACTACCGCTGCTATAAAATCCACCATTTCCAGTTCACAAACAGTTCCTTTCACCTATTAAACAACCATTTCGGCTAGTTCTAATAACTTTCACTTTATTTCCATTTCAGTTTTTCCCACATTTTTAGCCACTTCCCACAGGTTTTAACGTCATTATTTCTTCGTCAGACAATTGTTAGCCTCATTTTCATAATCTGCCACCACAAAACCACTCCTTTTAATACATTTGCACGCAGTTTTTTCGAAATTTTCCTGAATTTCTCCACCCTTTAACGTGTTTTGGAGGCAACACAACCACCTAACCTTTGTGCACATCGTTGTTTACCAACCCAAGTTCACCACAGGATCAACATAGCTCAGCTTTTACCAACACTTTTTCGCCTTTTTTCACACCAAATCTCCAGTTGCTTTCCAGTTCACCTTTATCTCTCCCCATATATTTTTAGTTTCATTTTCATTTCAGCCTCATGTCACACTTTCCACCTTCTAATACCATGTCACCCTCACAACATCCCCACAACGACCCCATTAAGTTTTATTTACATTTCCCCCACAAACATGCCTTCACCCTAGCCAGATTACGCTCCCATATTTTATTTTCCCAGGCCTGTCTGACATTTGGCATTACCCCCAAAGGCCTCACACTTAAAGTTCCCATCTCTGGCTGTAACCCTTCTTTCCATCAGTCCCTAGACCAGTTCCAAAATGAACAATCCATTGCCCTCACCCACCTAATCCTTCACCTACACATCAACTCAGCCAATGAACACACCCGTCAACTCCTATCCTTAATAAAAGTCCTCAATCTTTCCTCTCCCACATCCACACTGGCTGTTCAGAGCATCCTCCTACAGGCCAACCGCAAATTAGAACAGCATGCCACCCTCCACCTCGAAAAACTATCTAATCTCCTGGTTTCCCACCTCCGGAAAGGCAACTCACTCACCCTTCACAGCCTTTCCAGCAAACCTCAACCTCCTCTCATTGCACACAGACCCGGTCTCTCCCACCTACTCAATCTCCCACTTCCAGCTCCACTCCCCCCAAAGCCTCCAAATTCGAATCAACACAACCTGGAACCACAACACCCTAATTCAGTAGTTAACCTTTCCTCCAAACCTCTCTCCCAATCCGAAACCTCTGTTCTATCCAAAGGCCTCACCTTCAGCCCCACTCCCAAATGCAACCAAACAGCCCTCATCAAAGATTTACTGTCCTACACTCGTACTCTCTGCTGCAATATTTGGCTTGTGTCTGTGTATGTGCAGATGGATATGTGTGTGTGTGCGAGTGTATACCTGTCCTTTTTTCCACCTAAGGTAAGTCTTTCCGCTCCCAGGATTTGAATGACTCCATACCCTCTCCCTTAAAACCCACATCCTTTTGTCTTTCCCTCTCCTTCCCTCTTTCCTGATGAAGCAACCATTGGTTGCGAAAGCTTGAATTTTGTGTGTATGTTTGTGTTTGTTTGTGTGTCTATTGACCTGCCAGCATATATATAAAAACAAAGATGATGTGACTTACCAAACGAAAGTGCTGGCAGGTCGCTAGAGACACACAAGCACAAACATACACGCAAAATGCAAGCTTTCGCAACAAACTGTTGCCTCATCAGGAAAGAGGGAAGGAGAGGGAAAGACAAAAGGATGTGGGTTTTAAGGGAGAGGGTAAGGAGTCATTCCAATCCCGGGAGTGGAAAGACTTACCTTAGGGGGAAAAAAGGACGGGTATACACTCACACACACACACACACACACACACACACATATCCAACCACACATATACAGACACAAGCAGACATATTTAAAGACAAAGAGTTTGGGCAGAGATGGACTACTGACATCTCTGCCCAAACTCTTTGTCTTTAAATATGTCTGCTTGTGTCTGTATATATGTGGATGGATATGTGTGTGTGTGCGAGTGTATACCCGTCCTTTTTGCCCCCTAAGGTAAGTCTTTCCGCTCCCGGGATTGGAATGACTCCTTACCCTCTCCCTTAAAACCCACATGCTTTCGTCTTTCCCTCTCCTTCCCTCTTTCCTGATGAGGCAACAGTTTGTTGCGGAAGTTCGAATTTTGTGTGTATGTTTGTGTTTGTTTGTGTGTCTATCGACCTGCCAGCGCATTCGTTCGGTAAGTCACCTCATCTTTGTTTTTATATATAATTTTTCCCACGTGGAATGTTTCCCTCTGTTATATTAATATCATTAATTTGAATCCAACAATTACTCCTTACCCTCTCCCTTAAAACCCACTTCCTTTCGTCTTTCCCTCTCCTTCCCTCTTTACTGATGAGGCAACAGTTTGTTGCAAAAGCTTGAATTTTGTGTGTATGTTTGTGTTTGTTTGTGTGTCTATCGACCTGCCAGCGCCTTCGTTTGGTATTCCACATGGGAAAAATATATCTAAAAAAAAAAGATACTGTAACTTACCAAATGAAAGTGTTGGTACGTTGATAGAAACAATAACAAACACAAACACATACACACAAATTTCAACTTTCGCAACCCACAGTTGCTTCATCAGGAAAGAGGGAAGGAGAGGTAAAGACGAAAGGATGTGGGTTTTAAGGGAGAGGGTAAGTAGTCATTCCAATCCCGGGAGTGGAAAGACTTACCTTGGGGGGAAAAGGGGACAGGTATACACTCGCACACACACACACACACACACACACACACACACACACACACACACACACACACACACACACACACACACATATCCATTCTCATATATACAGACACAAGCAGCATATGTAAAGGCAAAGAGTTTGGGCAGAGATGTCAATCGAGGTGGAAGTACAAAGGCAAAGATGTTATTGAATGACAGGTGAGGTATGAGTGGCGGCAACTTGAAATTAGCAGAGGTTGAGGCCTGGTGGGTAACGGGAAGAGAGGACATATTGAATGGCAAGTTCCCATCTCTGGAGTTCTGATAGGTTGGTGTCGGTGGGAAGTATCCAAATAACCCGGACGGTGTAACACTGTGCCAAGATGTGCTGGCCGTGCACCAAGGCATGTTTAGCCACAGGGTGATCCTCATTACCAACACACACTGTCTGCCTGTGTCCATTCATGCACATGGACAGTTTGTTGCTGGTCATTCCCACATAGAAAGCTTCACAGTGTAGGCAGGTCAGTTGGTAAATCACGTGGGTGCTTTCACATGTGGCTCATCAATAAAGAGAACATTTGCACTGAAATGAGGATTGACACATTGTTGGATGAACCATTCGCAGAAGTGTACCCGTGTAGGCCAATCAGCTGCTGATAGTGCCTGCACATGCTGAACATGGTACGGAAACAACTGGTTCTCCCGTAGCACTCTCCATACAGTGACGTGGTCAACATAACCTTGTACAGCAGCAACTTCTCTGACGCTGACATTAGGGTTATCGTCAACTGCACAAAGAATTGCCTCATCCATTGCAGGTGTCCTCGTCGTTCTAGGTCTTCCCCAGTCACGAGTCATAGGCTGGAATATTCCGTGCTCCCTAAGATGCCGATCAATTGCTTCGAACGTCTTCCTGTCGGGACACCTTCATTCTGGAAATCTGTCTCGATACAAATGTACTGCGCCACGGCTATTGCCTCGTGCTAATCCATACATCAAATGGGCATCTGCCAACTCCGCATTTGTAAGCACTGCACTGACTGCAAAACCACATTCGTGATGAACACTAACCTGTTGATGCTACGTACTGATGTGCTTGATGCTAGTACTGTAGAGCAATGAGTCGCATGTCAACACAAGCACCGAAGTCAACATTACCTTCCTTCAATTGGGCCAACTGGCGATGAATCGAGGATGTACAGTACATACTGATGAAACTAAAATGAGCTCTAATATGGAAATTAAGCATTTCCGGACACATGTCCACATAACATCTTTTCTTTATTTGTGTGTGAGGAATATATTAAAAAAACACTACACTATATATGTCCAGTATCATTTTTTATTGTACAATATGTAAGCAAAATGAAAGTAACATTAATATGGGGAGCAAAAAATTTAATTATGAGAACCAGTTGGTACAAAGTGTGACCAAAGAAGTGGTTGTAGATATCTTGTTCTAGCAAATGAGTTTTATCTTACTATTATTTTCTATATGTATGCTGTATTTTAGAATATTTGTCATGTATGTTTTATGCCATGTATATTTGTCATGTTAAATAATTTCTTTGTTTGAATTTTTTGTGTGTGAGACTGATGGGGAAGGATCATTGCAACAACAGCCAGTAACAAGTCCACAGATTCAGAGTGTCCAAGTTTGGAAGAGGTTATCGGGCTTCACCATTTACGTACTAATTTTGTAATATAGATCCATTACTGAGTGTCGTCGGGATTTTGTTGTATATGTTCATCACAACAAAAGCCCTGGGGAGCAGCTGTAATGGATCTGGGAGATGTGTTATTTTCTACCGGACTTGTCGATACCAAATCTAATCAGGGAGGTTGTAAATGTTTTCTTAAATTTTTGTCAGAATATTTTTTTTTTGTGAATTGTAATTTGCCTTATTTTATGCTAATTTGCTTATATGTTTGAGAGTGACAGCATATTGATTAATATCAGTAGATGTGACGAAGAATATCAAAGAGACTGGTTACAAGTGGAAGCTTGTGTGTTGTGTGAAATGTCTTTGACACTGGAGTCGTCTTTGACCGTAGTCAGTCGGCAGTGAACTCTCGGTGTGTGTGATGGTGGAACAATGTGCAGGTCGCTGTTATAATAATATGCAAGTGAACAGGAAAAATGAATTATGTTACTACTTTTTTTATATAAACATTAAGAAGGAACCACATTCGAAGAAATGGTATTTGAAGCACCAAATATGAGGCAAACGCATTGAACCAGGTCATTTCTGCAGCTGATGAAACAGCATTGTGGAATCATACTTTCACTAGACGACTGAAGCCAACACAGAAAAGTCAAATATCATCTTATAAACATTTCACGGAAAAGTGAGTACTGTCACGAAATATGCTAAATTCAAGTATATAAAAATAGTGAGCATATTTCAACTTCCATAATAGAATTTTTGACCTCAAATGGTATTCTTGTTGTTTCACAGCCCCCTTTCATCTAATCTGATTGTGAGTCCTTGTGACTGTGCTGAAACTGAAAAATGTCTTACAAGAATGTCATTTTGGGTCTCTGGAGAACGTTCAGAAGAATGCAACTGATATGTTAAAAACCCTGCCAATTGAAGCCTTTCAGTGCTGCTCCCAAGACCGGGAACAATCGCTCCACCAGTGTATAGCAACCAAAGGGAACTAGATTGAAGGGGACAATTCTGTAGTTTGAAAAAAAAATAAAAACTTTGGTAGATAAAAATCAGTCTCATTACATTTCTTACTGACCTCATAAGTTAAATATCTAAGCTAGTGTTCCAATGTGTACTGCTTCATCTACCACATTTAAGTGTGTGAACTTCTATTGCTGTATGACAAACAGTATTGTAATATCAAATACACTAACTAATTCAGTATTATAGTATGCTACACACTGTCTAAAACATTATACTATGAAGAAACCTTGGGTAACAGTAGAAATTCTTGGTGAAAGAAGGAAGTACAAAACTTTCCAGGGAAAGACGGGAATACAGCAATATTATTCATTTATGAATGAAATAATTAGGAGGTGC
The DNA here is from genome assembly GCF_023864345.2 of Schistocerca serialis cubense. NCBI lineage: Eukaryota > Metazoa > Arthropoda > Insecta > Orthoptera > Acrididae > Schistocerca > Schistocerca serialis. The sequence goes on along the minus strand of NC_064638.1, from coordinate 138,206,603 downwards.
AGGGCAGCAAAGGTGAAATGGTTGCAGGAATAATGTGATTAAACCAAAAAAGATATGGTTGCAAGGGTGTAGAAAAGTCAAAATAACTTTCAGTGAAATTAAAAACAAAAGCCTTAACATTAAGAGCGTGACATGAATTTCACTGTTAAATGAAGATGAAAGTGAGAATATATGGAAAGAATACACCGAAGGTCTATAAGATGGTGATGAACTGTCAGATGTGTTATAGAAGAAGAATGTAGGTCCATATGGAAGCCATAGGAGATCCAGTACTAGAACAGAGCTTAACAGAGCTCTGGAGGTTTTGTGGTCAACTAAGGCAAAAGAGATAGATAACATACCTTCAGAATTTCTGAAATTATTGGGTGAAATGGTAACCAAATGGCTATTTAAGTTGGTGTGTGGAATTTAAGAGTCCAGAGGCATACCATCAGACAATTCTATACACACAGTTCTAATGACCAATGCAGATAAATGTAAGAACTGTCATTCAATCTGATCATGCATCCAAGTTGCTGGAAAGAATAATATACAGACAAATGGAAAAGTATATTAAGGATCTGTTATATGACAATCAGTTTTGGTTTAAGAAAGCTAAAAGGCAATAGAGAGTTAATTCTGACATTGCCCGGCTTAAGAAAAACCAAGACACTTTCATAGAATTTGTCAACCTTTCAAACGCGTTCAGCAACATAAAATGGTACAAGATGTTCGAAATTCTCAGGAAAATAGGTGTAAGTTATAGGGAAGGAAGGGTAACATTCAATATGTACAAGAACTAGGGGGAACAAGAAGAATGGAAAACCAAGAATAATGTGCTTGGGTTAGAAAGAGTACAAGGTATGGATTCAGTACCTCTATTTTCTAATTGGAGAAGAAATGATGTAAGTAAAAGGAAGGTTCAGCTGTATACACTAACCTACAAGAATAACATATAATACAAACAGTCGTACAGATAATATATTTTCAAATGTAAAATCCACAGAAGTACTGTAGAAGTAACAAATACTGATTTGGGATTATTAGACCATAATGCTCTTGTCCTCAAAATTCCTTCAATGCACTACAAGAAAAAAAGTGTACCTCATGTATAAAGGAAAATTTTCCACTGAAAATTGTGTAGAATTTACAAATATCCTAGCTAGTGAGTCCTGGGCCGAAGTGCTGTCCCATACAAATATGAATGACGCATATAACACTTTTTCTTCAATTTTCATGGGATACTTCAAAATGTGCATTCCAAGGAAGCTGTCAAGAATCACGTCACATCACAATACAAAGCCAATTTCTTGGATCACAGTTGGCATCAAAACTTCTTGTGGAACTCTAAAGAGACTAAATTCAATATTGAAGACATCTACAGATCCACAGTTCCTAGAATATGTTAGTAATTACAGGAGGGTGTATCAAAAAGTAATTGCCAAGGCAAAATTTATGAGTAATACCAAATTAATAAGACAGTCTGATAACAAATCAAAAGCTGTATGGGGTATTGTGAAGACTGGAACAGGAAAGAGACGCAAAGACCAGGATATCATTCTCAAAAACACAGAAAATGTCAATACTGAAAAAACAAGATTTGACAAATTACATCACCAGTTATTTCATAAATGCAGCAACTTCATTAAGCTCAAAATTTACAAACCAAGAAAGACCTGAATTTCTGAAAGCTGCATGTAGCATGAAGATAGGTCCAACAGATGAACATGAAGTGTTCAAAGTAATAAAAAGCTTGAAACCTAAAATGTCAGGGAGAGTAGATGTGGTGCCTGTTTATATCATAACAATGATAGAGCTGCACAAATCACAAGGCCCTTGGCATACAGAGCCATATTATCATTTAGTGAATGAGTGTTTCCAGAAAGGATGAAAATGTCAAAAGTGAAGCCATTATTCAAAACTGGCGACAAGCATAAGGTAGAAAACTATTGGCCAATATCCCTCCTTCCCCTCTTTTCTGGAGTTTAAATACTCGGTCTACATGAGTTTTGGAAGCCCCACCCCACAGTGCAAGACCATATGCTAGAAATGGATGTACTCACTTAAACGGGTTAGGCTCCAAGATCTTCACTAAGATGATTACTGATATTTGCAACATTATAAATAATAAGGGAAACTAAAAAGCAGAAGAGGGGATGATCATGCACAAAATGTGCCTGAAGAAAGCAATATTTCTTTCCTTCGTTATAATGTAGAGGGATTAGGCAATAGGACTGATGTTTTTGACAACTGTCTTTCGGGTATTACACCCCACATACTAGTTGTCAGTGAACACCAAAAATCTGCAGATAACATACACTTGTTTAAAATCCAAAATTATTCATTAACTGATTTTTACTGTCGTTCTAACCATAAAGGTGGAGGTGTTTGGGTATTGACATACGGAGCTAGTCTTCTTAAAACATACAGGCTAGATGATACCCTTGCACATACATTGTCAATTTGTTGTGTCCATAGTAGTTTGCTATCTATGCATATACCTAGGAATTTACACTCACTGCAGATTTTCCCTACAATATTGCTATCTTGAGAATCAATACAAGTTTGCAAATCACCAACATTGAAGGGGATTATATTTGTTTTTTGTAAGTTGACTTTTAGATTATCATTTTCAAACTTTTCCTTTGCAATATCTATAAATTTTTTTACCTCTGTGCCGAGATTAAGAATATCATTTCCCCAACAAAGGCCTGAAGTGTCATCTGCATACATTGTAATGAAGGTATCATTTTTTACTATCTTTGGGAAGTCATTGACGTAACATATAAAGAGCAAGGGACCTATTATCAATCCCTGAGGCACACCAAATTTAATACTCCTGACCCTTGATGCATAACTTTTTAATGTTTCTCCACTATTGTGTGAGATAGAGGTACACTGTCTCCTGTTTTTTAAATATGATGTGATGAGGTGCAATAATTTTCCACTTATGCCACCTCTGGCCAGTTTTGACAGAGGTATCTTATGATCAACCCTATCAAAAGCCTTTGATAGGTCTAGGAAAAATCCAGCTACTTGCATGCCTTCATCAATTTTGTCAAGAGCTTTCAGCATAAATTGAAGTGTTGCAGTCATGGTGCTACGACCACTTCTGAAGCCATGCTGAAAATCTCCCAGGATGTTGTGCTTATTATAATGCTCTAACATATATTTCAGAATTATTTTTTCAATTAACTTGCTAAAAACAGAAGTTAAGGCGAGTGGTCTGTAATTTTCTACCAGTTGTTTATCACCTTTTTTGTAGAGAGGTTTAACAATGGCTAATTTTAGTATGTCAGGAAGCACTCCTTCTTTTAAGACACTATTTATTAGATGCACCAAGGGATATGCTAGATTATTTTTGCACTGTTTAAGTAAAAATGGAGAAATTTCATCCCATCCAGCGGATTTTTTGTTTTTACAGTCTCTGATGAACTGCAAAATATCCTTGATTTCAAGTTCATGGAGTTGATTAGCTTCAGAATTATCCACAGCAAGACTTCCAACAGGTGCTTTATCCGTGGTACAAAAGTCAGATTCTATGATATCTATGAAATAGTCTTTAAAATGTTACTGATCTCTTGAGGATTGGTGACATCAATATTGTTATTAGATATCTGTACGTTGATATTACCTTTTAGTTTTGTTTTACTGTCTCTAATTTCATTTACTATTGACCAGCAGGTCTTGGAGATACAATCTGAATTTTGTATTTTCGAGTTAATCTTTTCAGCCATCAATCTTTTGACTTGTTTGTGGAACTGGTAATTGTTTGTATTTATCCCTGCGCTGATTGTTTTTGGTTTCTCTTTGTATCATATACATTTCTTCCATTTTTTTCTTTCAGTTCTTTGGTAGTGTTATCAAATTCCACAGGCCTTGCCTGTCTTGCCTTATTCTTATTAATATTTATCTTTCTGATGGGAATAGTATTATTTAGATGATAAGATAATGTATCTAGAAAGGCATCCCATTTATTATTCACTCCTTTGGCTTGGAATACTAGATGCCAAGATTCATGACCAAGGCTCTCTCTCAGTTTGGCAATGTTGATAACAGAGAGATTCCTTTTGTATTCATAAATTTTCTTTGGTTTTATACAAGGATCTCCCTTTAGAACTATTTACAACAGCAGCTGCAGCAATATTTTCACAATTAGTAATAACATGGTCTATAGAGCTTATACTAATTGGAGTGATTCTAGTGGGTATGTCTCCAAACAGATCTTTTGCACCATAAGAATAGATACAGTCTTTGAAGCGTTTGCTTTCTTGGGAATCTTGTAATGTGTTGACATTAATATCCCCTAATAATATAACATTTATATGCTCTTGCTTGGACATTAATTTACATAATACTGTATCAAGGAAATTAAGAAATAATTCAAAATTTCCATTTGGTGATCTATACAGTGCTAAGATAAAGTATTCAACAAACAAGAATTTTAACTTAATTGCTACAATTTCACAGTCCAAATCAGTGGAATACTCTTTTACCCAAGTGATATTTTCGTAAGATTCTACTAGGTTATTTGTTCTCAGGTAGGTAGCCACTCCTCCACCTTTATGGTTAGAACGACAGTAAAAATCAGTTAATGAATAATTTTGGATTTTAAACAAGTGTATGTTATTTGCAGATTTTTGGTGTTCACTGACAACTAGTATGTGGGGTGTAATACCCGAAAGACAGTTGTCGAAAACATCAGTCCTATTGCCTAATTCCTCTACATTATAATGAAGGAAAGAAATATTGCTTTCTTCAGGCACATTTTGTGCATGGTCATCCCCTCTTCTGCTTTTTAGTTTCCCTTATTATTTACAATGTTGCAAATATCAGTAATCATCTTAGTGAAGATCTTGGAGCCTAACCCGTTTAAGTGAGTACCATCTTTCCCCAGACATTTGTTGTTAAAAACTTATTTGGATTGGTAAATATTACTCCTAGATTATTACAGATCTCACGAATATTACAATTTATCCTCTCTATATAAGTATCACTCACAGACCTTTTATAGATTATTCTGCTGACTACAATTCTTGAATACTTGTATAAGTTTCTAGCTGATCGGAATAAGTTTCTAGTTTCACTGACAATTTCTTCCTTGGTGGTGCTGCGTAGTGAATCTGTTCCTACATGAATGTAAACAACTTTGTAGAGTCTTGTGGCTTCACCTGAAGATATCAGATTTGAATTTTGAATATTAATTAAATGATTATTTAATTGATGGATCCTGATACAAGGGCGAACGTCGAGTCTCGATTTTGGCACATCAACACTTTTTAGTAGTGAGTCACCTATTATGAGAAAGTCTTCTTGATTTTCCTTTTCAGTACTCTGATGACTAATTGGTTTTTTTCTGTATGTGTTGTTGTTCCAGTGATATTTGTTTCTTGAATTTGTGTTTTCACTTTGCACTACTTCACGAACAGTGGATATTAAAGGTTCAGAAAAATGAGTATCGTCACTTCGCGAGTTTTCACTGTCAAAATTGCTTAGAACACATTTCCTGCTTTTGATAGAAGATTTTACAGTTTCAGTATGACCATCACAAACCGTGGCACTTAATGATTCAGTATACTGGATACCCTTCCCCATGAACCATAGACCTTGCCATTGGTGGGGAGGCTTCCGTGCCTCAGCAATACAGATGGCCGTACCGTAGGTGCAACCACAACAGAGGGGTACTGTTGAGAGGCCAGACAAACGTGTGGTTCCTGAAGAGGGGCAGCAGCCTTTTCAGTAGTTGCAGGGGCAACAGTCTGGATGATTGACTGACCTGGCCTTGCAACATTAACCAAAACGGCCTTGCTGTGCTGGTACTGCGAACGGCTGAAAGCAAGGGGAAACTACGGCCGTAATTTCTCCCGAGGGCATGCAGCTTTACTGTATGGATAAATGATGATGGCGTCCTCTTGGGTAAAATATTCCGGAGGTAAAATAGTCCCCCATTCAGATCTCCGCGCGGGGACTACTCAAGAGGACGTCGTTATCAGGAAAAAGAAAACTGGCATTATACGGATCGGAGCGTGGAATGTCAGATCCCTTAACCGCGCAGGTAGATTAGAAAATTTAAAAAGGGAAATGGATAGGTTAAAGTTAGATATAGTGGGAATTAGCGAAGTTTGGTGGCAGGAGGAACAAGACTTTTGGTCAGGTGAATACAGGGTTATAAACACAAAATCAAATAGGGGTAATGCAGGAGTAGGTTTAATAAATGAATAAAAAAATTGGTTTGCGGGTAAGCTACTACAAACATCATAGTGAACGCATTATTGTGGCCAAGATAGACATGAAGCCCACACCTGCTACAGTAGTATAAGTTTATATGCCAACTAGCTCTGCAGATGATGAAGAAATTGACGAAATGTATGATGAGATAAAAGAAATTATTCAGGTAGTGAAGGGAGACGAAAAGTTAATAGTCATGGGTGACTGGTATTCAAGAGTAGGAAAAGGGAGAGAAGGAAACATAGTAGGTGAATATGGATTGGGAGAGAGAAATGAAAGAGGAAGCCGTCTGGTAGAGTTTTGCACAGAGAATAACTTAATCTTAGCTAACACTTGGTTCAAAAATCATGAAAGAAGGTTGTATACATGGAAGGATCCTGGAGATACTAGAAGGTCAAGTAGGTAAATAGACGAGGGCTAGTAGAACTCCTTGGGTAACAGAAGAAATATTGAACTTAATTGATGAAAGGAGAAAACATAAAAATGCAGTAAATGAAGCAGGCAAAAAGGAGTACAGACGTCTAAAAAATGAGATCGACAGGAAGTGCAAAATGGCTAAGCAGGGATGGCTAGAGGACAAATGTAAGGATGCAGAGGCTTACCTCACTAGGGGTAAGATAGATACCGTCTAAAGGAAAATTAAGGAGACCTTTGGAGAAAAGAGAACCACTTGTATGAATATCAAGAGCTCAGATGGAAATCCAGTTCTAAGCAAAGAAGGGAAAGCAGAAAGGTGGAAGGAGTATATAGAGGGTCTATACAAGGGCGATGTACTTGAGGACAATATTATGGAAATGGAAGAGGATGTAGTTGAAGATGAAATGGGAGATATGATACTGCGTGAAGAGTTTGACAGAGCACTGAAAGACCTGAGTCGAAACAAGGCCCCGGGAGTAGACAACATTCCATTAGAACTACTGACGGCCTTGGGAGAGCCAGTCCTGACAAAACTCTACCATCTGGTGAGCAAGATGTATGAGACAGGCGAAATACCATCATACTTCAAGAAGAATATAATAATTCCAATCCCAAAGAAAGCAGGTGTTGACAGATGTGAAAATTACCGAACTATCAGTTTAATAAGTCACAGCTGCAAAATACTAATGCGAATTCTTTATAGACGAATGGAAAAACTGGTAGAAGCCGACCTCGGGAAAGATCAGTTTGGATTCCGTAGAAATCTTGGAACACGTGAGGCAGTACTGACCTTACGACTTATCTTAGAAGAAAGATTAAGGAAAGGTAAACCTACGTTTCTAGCATTTGTAGACTTAGAGAAAGCTTTAGACAATGTTGATTGGAATACTCTCTTTCAAATTCTAAAGGTGGCAGGGGTAAAATACAGGGAGCGAAAGGCTATTTACAATTTGTACAGAAACCAAATGGCATTATAAGAGTCGAGGGGCATGAAAGGGAAGCAGTGGTTGGGAAGGGAGTGAGACAGGGTTGTAGCCTCTCCCCGATGTTATTCAATCTGTATATTGAGCAAGCAGTAAAGGAAACAAAAGAAAAATACGGAGTAGGTATTAAAATCCATGGAGAAGAAATAAAAACTTTGAGGTTCGCCGATGACATTGTAATTCTATCAGAGACAGCAAAGGACTTGGAAGAGCAGTTGAACGGAATGGACAGTGTCTTGAAAGGAGGATATAAGATGAACATCAACAAAAGCAAAATGAGGATAATGGAATGTGGTTGAATTAAGTCGGGTGATGCTAAGGGAATTAGATTAGGAAATGAGACACTTAAAGTAGTAAAGGAGTTTTGCTATTTGGGGAGCAAAATAACTGATGATGGTCGAAGTAGAGAAGATATAAAATGTAGACTGGCAATGGCAAGGAAAAGGGTTTCTGAAGAAGAGAAATTTGTTAACATCGAGTATAGATTTAAGTGTCAGGAAGTCGTTTCTGAAAGTATTTGTTTGGAGTGTAGCCATGTATGGAAGTGAAACATGGACAATAAATAGTTTGGACAAGAAGAGAATAGAAGCTTTTGAAATGTGTTGCTACAGAAGAATGCTGAAGATTAGATGGGTGGATCACATAACTACTGATGAAGTATTGAATAAAATTGGGGAGAAGAGGAGTATGTGGCACAACTTGACAAAAAGAAGGGACCGGTTAGTAGGACATGTTCTGAGGCATCAAGGGATCACAAATTTAGCATTGGAGGGCAGTGTGGAGGGTAAAAATCGTAGAGGGAGACCAAGAGATGAATACACTAAGCAGATTCAGAAGGATGTGGGTTGCAGTAAGTACTGGGAGATGAAGAAGCTTGCACAGGATAGGGTAGCATGGAGAGCTGCATCAAACCAGTCTCAGGATTGAAGACCACAACAACACAACAACAACATACTGGATATCATCGCTTTGCAAGTTTTCACCATTAAGTTTGCTTATCACACTGTTTCTGCATTGGGAGGAGGTTTCACTTTCATCTTCTACACATATAGTGCAGCTAGAAGATTCCATCAACTGGGTATAGTCTATTTGCAAGATTTCTCTGTAACTTTTGTTTACGGATCTGTTACTGCTTTTGAGATGGTGTTTTTCATATTCGCATTTTTCACAATTACTTTTTTCATGTCTCATAATCTCACTATTTACTTGTTTCAGTAATGCTATTTCTGATTTCAGATTGTCAATTTCAGTTTTGAGAGATTTAATAATTCGTTCTTTTTTATTAACTGTTGTTGCTAACGTTACGTTTTCCGTATGTAAACACTCGAAACATGACCATTGAAAATCGTCGCTGATGAATTTTAAACACGTTTTTGCACACTTTTCGTGTAGCCAGAAGTTGCACATCACACACCTGATTCCTTTAATAACACGTTTTTGACATTTTTTACATGCAGAAGTATTTAACTTATTACTTTTAATGAGCACTGTGTCACTGCACTTGTCTACTGCCGCCATCTTACCTCCTATCTTCATAGGACAGGGAAAAAGTGGTATGAATCATACCTACAACACAGAACACAGATTGAAGGACTGGTGTCAGATTACTCTAACCACAAAATAAATTTAGTACCAGAAAGGGGGGGAAAAATAAGGGGAAAAAAAGATGGAAATAGGAGTGCTGCGAGGCAGTATTCTAGGTCCCTTGTCTTTATAAATGACTTCCACACCTCAGATGGAGCAGCAAAGGCCATACTATTCAAAAATGACACTACGGTGATAATAGGTGCACGAAAGCAAATGCTGCAAACAACTACTGATCAAGTAATAAAGAACGTCCACACTTGGCTCAGTGCAAACTGGTTGACATTAAATGCAAATTATATGCAGTTTGGAAAAATATGCCAAAATGTAAATCTTGATCTGTTGTTGGGTGACAAGGCCATAGACAGAGTGGCATCAACAAAATTGCTGGGGATTCATGTGGATGAAAATCTTAATTTTAAGGACCATGTAATGAAAATTGTGCAGAAACTTAACTCAGCCTCTTTTGCTCTTAGAATTATTGCAAATTTTTGTACTGCAGAGGGCACCTGGATAGCACATTTTGGCTATTTTCAGTCTCTTGCAACATACAGAATAATGTTTAGGGTTTCCACCACTTGCCACATAAAACAAATCTTTCTGTTAAAGAAGAGGGCTATCCGAATAATAACACACAGTCATCCACAGACACAATGCAAACCCTTATTCAACAAGCTTAAATTTCTAACAATACCTTCCTTATATATACACAAATGTGTTTTACAATAGAGGGAAACATTTCACATGGGAAAAATGTATCTAAAACCAAAGATGATGTGACTTACCAAACGAAAGCGCTGGCAGGTTGATAGACACCCAAACAAACACAAACATACACACAAAATTCAAGCTTTCGCAACCAACGGTTGCTTCGTCAGGAAAGAGGGAAGCAGAGGGAAAGACGAAAGGATGCGGGTTTTAAGGGAGAGGGTAAGGAGTCATTCCAATCCCGGGAATGGAAAGACTTACCTTAAGGGGAAAAAAGGACAGGTATACACTCGCGCACACACACACATATCCATCCGCACATACACAGCGGATGGATGTGCGGACGGATATGTGTGTGTGTGCGAGTGTATACCTGTCCTTTTTTCCCCTTAAGGTAAGTCTTTCCACTCCCGGGATTGGAATGACTCCTTACCCTCTCCCTTAAAACCCACATCCTTTTGTCTTTCCCTCTGCTTCCCTCTTTCCTGACGAAGCAACCATTGGTTGCGAAAGCTGGAATTTTGTGTGTATGTTTGTGTTTGTTTGTGTGTCTATCAACCTGCCAGCACTTACAAATGTGTTTTGTATGTTAGGGTCCACCTTGCAAATTTTCAGATAAATGCTGACTTTCATAACTACAATACTCAAAATAGCACAGCATATTCAATGAACAAAAAGAACACACACACACACACACACACACACACACACACACACACAAGCCATATTGGTACAAAACTCTACAACATACTGCCAGCCAACATCAGAAAGTTAGAAGAGGAAAACAGATTTAGAGAAGAATTTAAAGAATTTCTACTTGAACAATATGTTTACTCGGTAAATGGCTATTTAGGCCAATAAATAACTCTGATAATTTTTATATTAAGGCAAAACTTTTATCCCCTAAAGTTTCTGTTGATTTTTTAAATCTGATGGACAGCTATTGAGTGTGGTAAAATCTTTACTAAACTACTGTAGTGAATGTAAGGGCTCCCTGTTTAGGGAAGACAAAAGTAAAGCCTTCGGGCAACAGACTAAGCAGTTACAATACTGTTAATATACATGTATAAAAAGTTGTATTACTGTGTCTTGTATGACCAAGTATTATTCTTTGTACATTTTTTGCACAGTTTTGTATGTATTGTTCTTTGTACTACTTAATGTGAAATTTTGTATGCTCCTTTTGCACAAATTGTTTCCCATATATTTACATGTGCTTTTGGACAACATCCATACAACATTTATTGTCTACAGATGGATAAATAAATAAATAAATATGATTGAAAACCAGAGCAAAAGGATATCACTGATGACACCAGCTGATGACATTGCTATTATCAGTGAAAATGAAGAAGAATTACAGGACCTTTCGAAACGAATGAATATTCTAATGAGTGCAAAATATGGATTGAGAGTAAACTGAAAAAAGACTAAAGTAATTAGGAGCAGTAGAAATAAGATTAATGATAAACTTAATATCACAATTTGTGACCAAATAGTAGACAAAGAGGATTCTGCTACCTTGGAAGCAAAATTATGCATGACACATGAAGCAAAAAGGAGAAAAAAAATGGACTATCCCCACCTTAAGAAACCTGCTAGCATCAAGCATCGACCTTTATTTGGGATAGAAATTTCTGAATATATATGTTTGTAGTACTGCACTGTATGGAAGTCAATCACAGACTGTCAGAAAATCAGAAAAAAAGAAAATCAAAGTATTTGAGATGGGGTGCTTTGGAAAGGTGTTGAAAATTAGGTGAACTAATAAGATAAGAAATGAAGTTCTTCACAGAAACAGCAGGATGAGGAGCATATGGCGAACACTGATAATATGAAGGGACAGGATGATGGGACCCTTGTTAAGACGTTGAGGATGCTGTTACTTGAGGAGATGTAGAGAGTACTAGCTGTAGCAGAAGACAGAGACTGGAATGTATCCTACAAATCCAACTGATGAATCCTGAACCCCACTCAGAAAAGAATGGACACTGTTCACAGGAAAGGGACACACACACACACACACACACACACACACACACACACACACACACACACACACACACACTGATGAGCACTTGAAATAACAGACAGATGTAAAGGAGGATGACATAGGAAAGAATTATGGGCAGTACGGGACAAATTGTAGAGTACTTTGATAACAATGCAGTAGAAGTAGATGGAGAACCAGCATTAGACTCATTGTATACTGTTGTGGCAAAATATGAGTTGAAGATAGAAGTCAAGTGAGTACAGTTCAGGAAAGCTGCTGTTGATGAGGAAGATCTTAATGGATTGGTTTGTAAAATAGCTGTTGAACTGTGATGCACATGAAGCCTCTCCACTAGCCATGATCATAACATTTCAAGGGCAAACAACTGGTAAAAAAACATTACTCAAACATAATGATGTTGTAATTTAAAAGTAATATAAAAACCACAAGAACATAAACAGGGGCCATGTCCACTATCAGTTCAATATAGCATTGGTAGCACTGCTGAGACAGCTATCAATCAGTGTAGATGTCAAGCAGCCTTCACTGTCTTACATGTCAAGCATAGTAACTGTTGTAGTATGTCCTATAGTATTCTTTATGTGCGTTCGGTGTATGCTACAAGTATATGATTTTGAAAGGCATATGACTCAACAAGTTTATTTAAAAAAAACTTTGAAACATGAACAAATCAAGAATGACCATAACTGGTTGTGGTTAGTCAATTACAAACCTGTGACTGGTTCCTCACTACGATCATCAACCCAAGATGATGGTTCAGGCATGACTCTGTTAGCTGCCCAAAAGCTGAAGGACACTCATAAAGTCATCAATATTATGCTAAGCAGCATGCTCCATAACTGCGTGGTGTGGGTGGTACTCAAACACAATTTGGTAGTGGCCATCCAACTTCCAACATGAAACATCGACCAGTGATTGTGGTAAATTAGGTAGATGACATGTGGTGATTTTACAGTTGGCACTATCTCTGATGGTGTAGGAAGTGCCAGTGGCAGGGCAGAAATAGGAAGTACTGGTTGATCTTCAGCACAGGTCTCTCACAAAGATATTACTAATAGAAATTTGCTTTATTTGGTTATAAATTTCAAAGTTATTTTTTGTGTATCTACTTAATATTTTCAATAGTTTTTTTTTAATTTTGTTATTTATTTATATTGTATCACATATCACTTACATTTATTTCTATTTTATCACATATCACTTACATTGTATTTATTAGACATTATGCATTACTTTTCATTAAAACATCAGCACTGACAGAAAAGTACCTAATTTCAGCATTAAATTGTCTATATCAGCAGATTTTCTCACAATAAGTGCAGTATGCTTCCCTTTTCTACATTCCACTTATCCAGGAAGCTTAGGTGTTTGCAACAGCCACACCATTTTGTCACCCAAAGCCCCACAGCCAGTCCTGCCAATTGTCAATGTGGAAGATGCTAACACTGCTGGGTAGGACAGTAGTGGCTGCTCATTCAAATTGTTGAATATGAGTACTACAGCCTGTAACTGCCTCTGGCCATAAATATAGCCACTGACCTGCCCAAAGAAGATGTTGGAGTCCATCCACTTGGGTGCTATAGGTTTGAAGAAATGAGCTATTGTACAACAGCCCTCAAACCTGAGACCTCAGTCAGCTGAGCTGCAGCTACAGATGGTATCACTGTAGATGCTGCCATCTTCAGTATCATCATTATCATTCACAGCCCTACCATCTCCATTTCCATGCGGGAAGCAATGATTTGCTTCACATACTGCCTACTTGATACTTTGTTAGGCTCATCATCCTGACAACCCTCTCCTGTTGTACTTCAAATCTATAACAAACAGTGACAAGAGTTGTATTTTGAGGATTATTCTGGGCAAGTTTTGATAGTCATTGACTATTGTGCTGGTTTAACTGGTGTGCAGAAACATGACTCCAGTGGGCACATTGTTCCTACCCAGCCGTTACCAGAACTGCAGGCCATCCTCTATTGATGGAAGAGTGTTGTTGGAATTTGCAATCTGTCTGCCTGTACCTTTACTAACAGTTAAAGTTTTTTTGAGAGAGAAAGTTACCACACCAGATGAAGTGTACCGACTTTTGGATTAGATTGGGCAATTGTGCATGGATAACTGTAGTTTCAGTGAGGAAATAAATAATTTTAGGATGATCAATAGAGTAGAAACAACATTGCCATCTAATCCTATCCCAGCACTGAACTTTTTTACGTTTGCTTTGGTCACATCTATTGGGGAGAAATCCAGGAACGAATTGGAGCTTTTCTTGAGAATGTAAGGGAAACAGCAAGCTTTGTTAAGTGGTTGGAGGACCAGCTGCTGAGTCTAGCAAAATTAAAATTGTTGGACACTGAGCGTGTATTTATAATATGTCGTAAGAAGCTAAATCACATGGAAACTTCCACAGATCAGATAATGATACAAGAAGCTGAACAGTGTGCTCTGGACTCACGTCTGTGCGGATTATCAGCTGAGATGTTGAGGGAAGTGCAAACAGATTTTTCAAATCTCTTGCAGGCAGCTTAAAAGACAACAAGCTGAAATCTCCCATCTGCTCTTATTGAACCTCTGATTATAATTAATTTTTTCCTTGAATTATTTTTCAATTTTCCTACATTTTCTAAGTAACACACATGTGGTAGTTGCTCAAATATTTCAAAACCTTAACAAAGCCTTTCTATGCTTGGGTTTGTTATTCAAGGCATTATTTTCAATGTAGAAATTCCAGTGATGCAGCTAGTTTTACTGGAAGATAAGATTATCAAAGGATATGAGTAACTGAACTTTTTACTGCATATGATTTTGAAATTTTTATGTGAGATAGTGTGTATTTATGGACACATTTCAATTCCAAAATGCCACTTTATGAGAATTGTGGTCTAGTGAGTTACAAGACAGCATGTGGACAAGAGCAAAGGTCCACTCATGGTAGACAACATGACTGTATGCACATTCCAAATGAACCTGAAAGGGTGTGAACCACTAGGCAGTGCTGCAAAACTAACTGGTGAACCAGCAACTATAAAAAACAGAACTGTAGAGGAGAGTGAGAGCATTACAGTGGGGCCTATAGTGATCATTCCTAAAAAATGCACAGATCGATCTGCACCTGACCGGTACTGTGATGATTACAAATTGCTGAACCAACAAACAGTAGTTTATGTACAGCCATCAACTAAGATCACAGATACCCTGGACAACCTAGAGCAGTGCAAGTATTCACTACCATGGACGCACGGAATGCATACCACCAACTAGAAGTGGCACTACAGGACAGGCCTAAGTTAGTCTTAATCTTGACAATCTATCAGTATCACCTCACGCCTTTAAGTGTAAAAAAACACACCATCTATATTTCAATCACTCTTACATGTGTGTTTTGAAGATTCAAACCTGGAACAATGTATGTTCTATCTAGATGACATGACTGTTTTTGCAGTAATATTGCTGAACTCATAAGATTCCATTGTGTGATACATAAACATAGAACTGCTTGGGGTCACCTTGAGGGTGGAGAAATTGCACTTTGCTCCACAGGAGGTATGTTATTTGAGTCAAATCATTAGACAAAGAAGAATAAAACATGATCCATGGCTCATAGAAGCAGTGCGCATTTTCCTAGTTTCTTTTGCGGAAGGAGTGTAGCAATCCTTTCTGGGAGTGGAAAACTATTATCTCACTGTATAGTGCTGGACGGAATTGACACCTTGAATCCTGCAGGGCTGTCCATAAATACATAGCAGCATGATGGGGTGGAGATCTCATCTGAACAGCATGCTGCAAGGCATCCCAGATATGCTCAGTAATGTCCATGTCTGGGGAGTTTTGTGGCCAGTAGAAATGTTTAAACTCAGAAGAGTGTTCCTGGAGACAACCTGTAGCAATTCTGGATGTGTCAGGTGTCACATCGTCCTACTGGAATCTCCCAAGTACATCTGAATGCACAATGGGCATGAATGGATGCATATGATCAGGCAGAATGCTTACATACATGTCACCTGTCAAAATCCTATCTATACATATTAGGGGTTCCATATCACTCAAACTGCACTTGCCCCACACCATTACAGAGCCTCCACCAGCTTAAACAGTCCCTTGCTGACATGTAGGGTCCATGGATTCATGAGGTTGTCTCCATACCTGTACAGTCCATCCACTCAGTACAATTTGAAATGAGACTCATTCCACCAGGCTACATTTTTCCAATAATAAATAATCTGATGTCAGTGTTGACAAGCCCAGATGAGGCATAAAGCTCAGTATCACGCAGTCATCAAGGGTACATGAGTGGGCCTTCAGCTCGTATCAATGATATTTCATTGAATGGTCCACACACTAACACTTGTTGATGGCCCAGCATTGAAATCTGCAGCAATTCATGGAGGGTTTGCACTTCTGTCATGCTGAACAATTTTCTACAGTCACTGTTGGTCCCTTTCCTACTGAATCTTTTTCTGGCCACAAATATGTCGGAGATTTGATATTTTATTGGATTCCTGATAGTCAAGATACACTCGTGAAATGGTCATACTGGAAAATCCCCACTTCATCACTATCTCAGAGATGCTGTGTCTCATCTCTCTTGCACCAACTATAACATCACATTCAAATTCACTTAAATCTTGATAACCTGCCATTGTAGCAGCAGTAACAACTGCACCAGATGCTTGTTTTCTCATATTGGCATTGCCAGCTGCAGTGCTGCATTCTGCCTGTTTACAAATCTCTGTATGCCTGTACCAGTTTCTTTGGTGCTTCAGTGTATAACAGTGAATAAATGCACTGAAGTTTTTGTGTTCTTTGGTTATTGTAGGGAGTCAGACCTCAAACCTGAGATACCAGTCAGCTACACTGCAGCTACAAAAGCTACTGCAGAAGCTGCCATCAGTGCCATGACTCACAGTTTTACTTCGTCCACACAAGCATGTACAGAGCCCACATTGCACTCCTCATATTACATATGCCATCCCACTCTAAACCCTCTGCTCTTGTGCTCCACATCCATAACAGAAGTAAAAAGCAATGCCCCTAAAGAATATTTTTGAAAAACATTATAATGCTTAGAAGTTTTAGATACTGCGAGGAAACTGTACAAGAAGGAATATAACCATAATCTCTTTTTTTATGTGGTCCAAATTATATCTATAAATACTGGGAAAATAAATAAGGTGCTGGCCCCTCGTCCCTCACATGAGCAATGGAATCTTACCAAGCTTCTGTGCGTTAGTGATACAGGAAGCTGTACCCTACGTGCAACTACAGTAGAGGTGTATTTGTGGAGAGGCCAGACAAAGCTGTGGTCCCTGAAGAGGGGCGTAACTATTTGCCAACAGCAGCATGCAAACACAGTTGGAACAGTGGCTATCACAATGGACTCCTAGTCAAGATGATGGTTGAAATCTGCATCCAGCCAACTAGATTTAGATTTTTCATGATTTCCCTAAGTTGCTGTAGACAAATTTTGGTACTGTTTCTTTGACAGTGCACAGCCAAATTCCTTTCCAATCCTTGTACCAGTCCAAGCTTGTGCTACTTCTCCAATGACCTCAATGTTGATGAGCCACTAAATGCTAATCTTCCTTCTCTTTATAACAACATGCAATGGTAGAGTGATGATACACGTAAGTGCATTTTAGAAAGCTTTTCTGCTTGCTTTGTTATTTTCAAATTTTTGTTCATCTGCCATCTGTGAGTGTCTGGAGACTAATTTTGGTGCCACTGACAGCTTTTATGTGTGACCAAATTTTTTTTATTTTATGAGAGATTTTTTGATAAGATCCTGCAATGGTAATCACTCACATATAGCCCATTTGACAGCCAAATGCATTTCATTTAGTATTTCACTAGCTACAGCCCCATTCTGCATTTTATGTCTACTGAACAACAGCTATTGGTGCCTAAGCAGTTTGTTTACAGAGACAATATACCGTGAAGGTCAAAGAAAATATACTGTTCCAGACCCCCTTTTCATTTCTCAAACATCTTTGCTGTATATATGCAGTCTGAAGCAACAAATTAAAATTTGTGCCTAGATTGGGATTCAAACCGGGGTACCCCACTCACTAGGCAGATGCGCTATACCACGCTGGCACAGCTACTTTTCACAACTGCAAAGACTACTCTAGCATGCCTCAATCCTCAATCCAAATTCCCATTCACACCTCAGCTCACTTGGTATTCCCCTAATTTTCATTTGTCATTTCAGTCTGCATATATACGTCATAGACAATTGACACTTGAAAAGGTCTCTGGAAAGCTATAGTTTCACTCGAGTGAAAGCACCTATGTCTGAGTTTCAGAAAGGATCCCCTGTTTTTGTTTGATGCTGAGGTGCTATTCCAGTACAGTTGCAGGGTTCTGCGATGCTGTTCAAATTTAGGGGGAAAACTGAGTGGTTGAGACATGAATGATAATTTGGACTGAGGAGAGGTGTGTGCTGGGTAGTCTGTGCATTTGTGCACAGCCACTGTGCCAAAATGGTATAGTGGTTGGTGCATCTACGTAGTGAGCAGGAGACTTGAATTTCAGTTCTGGTCTTGATAAAAATTTTTATTCATTGGTTCAGTCTGTGTATGTACATCATATTGTGAAGGGTTGTTCCCATCATAAACTGTTTTACTAGATACATGTGTATCCAGTGCACGATCAACTATTCCATTACACTTGAGCCACAGTTCCTCTACATGCTCCCGTCCAGTAATAAATATCTTTTGAGCTCCTCATTGTGATAAGACACAAATGCCTCTTTATTGAGCTTACTGAAATAAATTATCCTGCCTGTTTTAGCTGCTCTTCAACATTTTGTAGGTCATGTTGTCATGGCCACCACTTACAAAACTAATTTTCTCAATCTATTGCTGGATGATTAAAGTCTTCCCTAATAATGATAGTATGTGTAAGATCTGACATCATCAGGTGATGGAGAACCAGTGAGCTGTATAATTTATTATAAATTTTAATGGTCTTGCTTGTAATGTAATGTAATAACAACAACATGGTAACCAGTTTTGGTTGATTAGCAAACATCCTCAGATCATGCTTACACTTACTCTGGTACCCTAATAGAATGTTAACCACCACAACATCATTACAATGCATAGCTTGTCAATATTCAAAGGCTGGCTGGAGCATGACTGTCCTTGTGTGCCACCTTTTAGTTTATAAGTGGCAACCCATTGTGGTCATAGGTAAGCCAGTCCACTGAAGTCTACTACTGATACTTTATGTCAAGAGTTACCCTCTGACCAGGCTTTGAATATTCATAAGTTAAACTTAGTAACAATGTTGTGGTGGTTAAGACTGAATTTAGATATGAACTACAGTGTAGGTATAGTACATTTTTACAAATTTTAATGTTTTAAGACTTTTAAACAAAATTATCATTTTTAAACATTGTTGGGAGGTTTTTCAGATCACCTGACAGGCAATTTTTCTCTTTGTGGTCATAGATCTAAGAGATGATTGAAATCAACTGAAACTGATTATCCTCCAGTTGTTTTTATAGGATACTGTAGTCAACATCATTAATATTTATGAGACAGTCAAAAAGAAAAAATTTTTTGGGTACCATGCCAAAGTGGATAATATTGTGTTACTCAGATCATAAGACATTATGTGCACCAGTGAAACTTTGTGAGGGCAGGAACAAGAAAGGATTCTGACCAATGTTGCAAAGTCAGCGTATTTTTTGAGATAAATTGAAACACAGAATGTTTACTGCTGCAACAGAGACATTGATCAATTATAAAATAAATAAGTTTAGAAGAAAATCACCCAGAAATCTGTAAATTGTTTGGGAAAATGAAATGATCATTTAGCTCTGTAATGAGATGACTTTTCTCAAGGAAGGAGAATTATTAGTAATCACTGCAATATTAGGAGACTATGTAGAAAGGAAAGTCCAATATTGGAAATATAGCAATTGACAACAAAAAGAAGTTCAAAACTCAGTAAAGATTAAAAACGTGAACATGATATGTACATGAAGACCATCATCTTACCCATATTTCCTCGAGTGTCCCCAGCAGCAACTAGAAGATTATGTTCAGATGGATGAACAGCAACAGCTGTTACTCTACGATTTACAATTCTTTGATTACAGCTTGGTGACAATTTGAGATTCTCTACTCTTGATTTGAAGCTGTCAAGAGATCACGTTATGACAGTGAATGACACAAGGAAGACCATTTTCCCCTCTAACATATTGAAATATTAGATTTAAATATTTTCAAAACACAAAAAATTCATTTTCATCCAGAGATCATTTCAATCGTAGTCATAGCTTACAATCCTTAATTTACTGTCATGCTTGCTTCACATGTGTGACTCACTTTATGGTAATCAGAACTTGTTTTCTGGACATTTATTATCATGGTTTCTCAGCTGTGTGTCAGATGCTGCAATACTAAATTAGATCATGTATCTGACAGTACAGTACTGTTTGCCATGTAGTGTGTACTAAAATAAAAGTTTGCAAGGCTTCGTTGTCAGAAAATAATACCTATAGGTGAAGGAACATACACTGCAACACCATCTAAGACATTTGTGCTTACATAATTTTGTAACGGCCAGTTTATGTTCTCATGTATTAATCAAGACAAGAAAGGTTTCTGATGAACATACCTACATATGTACACATAATATATTGAAGAAGCAGTTTATGTGTGTCAGTACTTGATTTACTTCAACAATGATCACATCTTGTGTACAAAGCTGAGAAGTTAACCAAACTATTAAAGAATAAAAATTTATATATAATCTGAAGAAATATTTAGCTTCAAGAGTTACATGTTTGTAAAGCATAATAAATTCTGATAATTTATATCATATATCTTACAAATTTCGAAGAATGGAGGAAATTCATTGTGCATCAAATCATGTTGAAACTGCTGGCTTCGTACAAAATCCAATAATTAAATATGTAAACTGCATCTCAAACGAAAGTTATAAACCACATACAATTGTCATAAATACTAATATCATATTTTGATTTTTATAATGCTGAAACAAAGTATAAAACCTCAAATGCCATGTTCAGAGTAAAGGCAACATTAAAGAGTAATTTTATGAATATCAATCAACTGTCAAGATGCAGATCCTTGAACTGTTGAGAACATAACTGCTAAATTATAAATGTCCATCATTTGATAGTTTAGGATTGAATAGCAACCATGTTGAAAGCACAGATTGTTAGTCATCACCCAAAGGAGATGTTAAGTCGCAGGCAGCTTCAATGAAAATGAGTGCCAAAATGTTTAAGCCTACAGGCAAAGCCCTTCTTGCAAAGTAGAAAACAAACGAACACACACACACACACACACACACACACACACACACACACACGAGCACTACTCACTCACCACACATGGCCACTGAGTCTGGGTGTTAGCATCCAAATGCGACTGTGTCTGACATGAGCAACAATTTGCTGGGTTGGATGGAGAAGGCTGGCATGGGGCAGAGAGAGGGAAAGATAATGAGGTCAGATCAGGGAAGAAGCTGTATTGTCTATGGAAACATGAAGCAAATTAGTGGAGACAATATAGGGCTGTTAGGAGTAGTGTTGGTTTGCTGTGTTGGAAGGGAATGGAAGACAAGAGAGGAGTGAAGAGTAGTAGAGAAAGAGAAAACACTAATCAGTGTGCTGGAATGAGAGCAGGGAAGGGGATAGGTGGGTGGAGGACAGGTACTAGTGCAGGTTGAGGCCAGGGTGTTACAGGAACGAAGTATATGTTGTAAGGAGAGTATCCATGTGTGCAATACAAAAGAGCTGGTGCTGTTAGAAAGAATCCAGAAGTAATCCAGGTTGTGAAGCACTCATTAAAGCATTGGGCAGCATGTTCAACAACTGAGTTGCACAGGTGTCTCTTGGCCACAGTTTCCAGTGCCATTCATGTGGTCAGTCTTGTGAGTTGTCATTCACACGTAGAAAGTGTTGGAGAGCTTGAAACTTATTTGATAGATTATTTGGCTGCTTTCACAGGTGACCCTACATTTGACTGGATAGGAGATGTTTGTAACAGGAGTGGAGTAGGTGGTAGTGGGAGGATGTATGATACAGGTCGTGCATCTGAGTCTATTGGAGGGGCAACTGTCACCCATTCCATAGCAAGAAATCTCTTCCATACAGCCTTGCCTCCCACTTGTCTTGACAAGCTGCCCCTCTACAAATATGCCAAAGATTTCACTTAGGCCTTCACAGACCAAAATTACCCTTCCAACCTTGTCCAGAAACAGATGTTCCATGCCTTGTCCCACCAACCACCTACCACTTACCACATACCCATCATCTGGTCACAAAGGAACACTCTCCTCGTGGCTCTGTGTCACTCAGGACTGGAGTAACTAATCTCATTCTCCACCAGGGTTTTGACTACCTCTCATCATGCTTTGAAATTGGAAATATCCTCCCCACTATCCTCCCCATCCCTGCAAAACAGGTGTTCCACTGCCCAGCAAACCTACAGAGTACCCATGTCCATCACTACTCTGGCCCTACTCCCAACCCCTCACTTCATGTCTCATATCCTTGCAATAAACCTAGAGGCAAGATCCGTCCTATATAAACTCCCACTACCACCCATTCCAATCTCATTGCAGGCATCTCTGACCCATCAAAAGCAAGGTCACCCATGGAAGCAGTCACATGATCTACCAATTAAGCTCCAACCACTGGGCCACTTTCTGCATGGAAAAGACAACTAACAAGCTACCTGTTCCATGAATGGCCACTGCCAAACTACAGCCAGGTGACAACTGGACCATTCAGTTGCTAAACACGCTGACCAATATAATGTGCTTCACCTTAATCACTGCTTCACAGCCTGCATCATCTGGATCCTTCTTACCAGTATCAGCCTTCCCGAAATGCACAGGTTGGAAATCTCCATACAACAAATCCTTCATTCCCCTAACAACCCTAGCCTAAACCTTCACTAATACCTGTTCTCCACTTACTTACTCCCTTCCATGCTCCCACTCGTCTTCTATCATGCTAACACATCTACTAGTCTTTTCTCCTTCTCTGCTGCTCTCCTTTCCCCACTACCTTTCCCCCTCCTCCTCACCCCACTCCCTTGCTCTCCCCAGCACACCTTCCAACATTGCACCTTGCAGTCCCACAATGTCCCTGTATGTTCCCAGAGAGAGCACAGCATCTTTCCGCTCCCCAAACCCCATTTTCCCTCCCACTCCCCACAATGTCCCTCCCCAATATCCCTATTAGCAACCCAGCAGACTGCTGCTAATGTCAGATGCAGTTGCAGCCAGGCCCCAGCACCCACTGAATGTGTGTGTGTTTTCTACTTTGGGAGAAGCACTTTGTCCATAGGAGTCAACAGTTTAGCATTGTTTTTCATTGTATCTGCCTGAGGCTCAGTGCCTCCTGACTGTGATGAGTAATAAGTCACAGGCATGTTAGATGGCAGAACAATTTCTGTTAAGTCTATGTAAGAACAAAAAGTGGAATATTCAGTGAACTGAGTACTCACATATATGGGGTCAGAAGTGAGCTGTGGTCAAGAAGTTGCCAAGTGAAAAAGTAGATAGGTTGCCAGAAAGATGAACAGTGAAGGTATTGGACTAATTTCCACATAATCTGGATTGCAATCAGAAAACTGAAGGGGACTGAGGCAGAGTTTTGGCTCAGAAACAAAATTTCCTACATACATTCAAATTGAATTGCTACACTGAAAATGTCAACAGTCAGAGTAAGTTCCATATTCATAATCTAAATGAGAAAATAAAAAAAAGTGAAGGAATTTATAACTGTTACTGATGACCAATTCAAAATAATGTGATAACTTTGCAGCAAAATATAGTAAATACCCAAAAGTGAATGGAAAAGTTAAAAGAGGGAGCTTGCTCAAAATGTTTTCTTGGTGTCAAAAATTTTCCTGGGAATCAGTTTTTGCAGCCAATGGGTTTCATACAACTCTGATAGGCTAACTTACTTCCTGAAATGGCTAATGAGATATAAATTTAATTTGTAAAAAGCTATCTTTAGCGGCTCGGTCTCATTACCATCATGTTGACACCTGCCAATAGCGTCCTGCACTACCCACTATCACAATATGATCCTTCTTTCCAAAACTCATTCACAGGAACCTAACCCTCTATCACTTGCCTATGAGATGCATTTGGCTTGAAGAAGTTTGTGCCCAGGTGTTTGTTTCCTAAAAATCCTTGCAACAGCCAGCCCACACCTCTTTTATTACTACTACCCAATAGCAAGACTTTTCTCTTCTTTCTTGCTTTCTCAAAAGCCCTTTGTCTCTCATTGAAAGTATGACAAGTCTTGGGTAAATCTGAGTAGATTGGAGACTGATTCTAATGTAAATGAAATAGCAGGGCAAAATCAGTTTTTGTGCCATTTACAAAACAGTCAGATACTGTTCTCTTTCTGTGGCCACATTGTGCATTGCTGAAAAGTATATTTGCAATTACAAATACATGATGAAATAGTGCAAATATCGTTCCTTCCCTGCTTGCCATTCAAGGGCAATTTTCAAGTATTTTGGATGCACCCTAAACATTTTATTGAACGTCTTCATTTGCAAATATGCTGATATTACCTCTAATATTAAAAGAGTAAGCTCACCTGACAAGATCATCACCCTCTAGGATTGGTCCAGACAGTTTCTCTGAAAAATGTGATTTTATGACAAGTGAAAAATCAGTGAAATCAGTTTCTGAGTCACCACAAGGCAACTTCATTTCAATCGGATCTGAAAAAGGTATTTGAAAATCAACGAAATTAGAGGAGAGAGATGAATGGAAAAGATTTGTAAAACTTATTTTAAAATAAAAAATAATACTATAAACCAGAAAAATACAGAATGTACAAGCAACTTTAAGTTTTGTTATCTGTGGAAGATAAGAGGAAGAATTGAGACAAGATAAGGAATATCTCTTGTTCACATATGTATTTAAAATATTAATAAATTATTCAGTTATGTATTCCATTGTCCATATTAATGATAAAAATTATATTGTGGAACTTGTCAACTGAGTAAAGGGTGCACATACTTCTTAATAATACATACAGTTTTAAGGAAATATGCTATTCATTTACTTATTTAAATTCAAGAATGACTCAACCATGTAAAGTATATTTCAAAGCAAAACAACAACTTATTCTGAACTTTAAAACACAGTTGCTCTTTGTCAAACATTTTAATCTGGGGTTAACTTATCAAGCAACCTGCTGGATCAGCATCAGATTCACTAAAGGTTAGTGAGGATAGTATAGAATATTCTTCCTTCTAATATTTCATGTGTGGATACCTGTATCCACTCTCAAATTCATATGGGTTGTTGACTAGAGAATAAATGTCTTCTGAGACTGCAGTTAATAATAACTATTACCTTAACAGATACAAATCTCATGTGTGTTTGTTTGTGTATGTGTGTGTGTGTGTGTGTGTGTGTGTGTGTGTGTGTGTGTGTGTGTGTGCAGTTCTAAACATATTTTTTCATGTAATTTTGTGTAAGTGAGGAGTTAGCAGAAATTTTACATTGTGACATCAATAAGCAAAAAATAATAAAATCTGTTAAATTACTAATTTAGATCCCCTGAATTTTGCAGTTATTCTAATGGCAAGAGGAAGGTAAAATTATCTTCAGACTGAAGGTTGGTTTGAACACTACAGTGCTTTACTAGGTATGGTCCTACTAGAGGTGATATCTCCTTGGATCCTGTGTCCTTTGATCTGGCTTAACCAATCAGTTGTAGTAGGATTTGTAGTTTAACATGGGCTTGAATTACTGTGCAGATTGGCATTTTGAACACCAACAAATCACTGCAAACTTTAAAGAGGTAATAAATAACAGAAAAAATTAGTACTGACTCAGGACTGAACCACAGACCTACAGATTTGTAATAAGAAACTTGGTAAAAGTAGTTGGGAAAAATGTGTCCTCAGAGTCTTTACAGTGCTTCAATAAAAATCTTCTCAGTGTACACACCATGACATTTTAAATAAAGCTTTCGAGCATTCAATAGCTGATGTGTTAGTCACTGACAATGACGGGTGTTTGCCGCCAGCACCATGTGATGAAAACTCAGGGAATAATTATGTAGTATTCTTTGATGTGTTAGTATCTGTGGTGATTGTAAAAAAGACTAATGAACAATTGTATATAGATTTATATGCGCATTCATGTATTGGACTCACTTGAGACTAGAGACTTTTATTCTTTTTAACGTCTTAGCTCTGCATGAGGCAGGACACATGTAATGTACATAAATTATTGGATTGTTATTGTGTTTTATCTAGTCTGATGTTTGAAGACACCAGATGGCTTGCCATAGTTTACTTACTTATGTGAAAAAGAGTGAATGTTGCTATGTGTTGAGAGATGAAAATGTACTAAGACTGAACTTAAAGTGTTCCACGAGTTCACAAATTATTTCAAGAACAGAGAAGTAGCTTAATAAATTCCTGTAATCCACTATAGTCTTTGGAGAAGAAGCTTTTGAGAGATTGATGTAGCTAATTACCCAGAAAAGAGATTCAGCTGCACACAGTACATAAATCAACTGCGAGAGACGTGTGAGTTCTGCACACCAGTACCACACTGTCTCATGTCATCCAAAAAACATTAGACTGTCTCTGCCATCATCATCAGGAGTTGAAACTACTGACTACCAGGGTTGGCACGGTGTTCCGCTTATATAGATGTAATGGCAGCACCTTCAAGGGAGGGTTGGAGTGACACATGCACCGAAGACAAGTTGGCAGTTTCTAGCAGTTCCATCCCACTGTGAGACTGAGTGACATCACGTGGCTCAAGCAGCTGGCAACATGTTTGAAACTGCAAGCATAAAGCCTCCATCTTTGTTTCTACTCAGTGTCCAAAGCCTGTGCCCCTGCCCTACTAAATGTATAAAAGACCTTTTTTCACAACGCACCTGGCATCCAGTGCAATTTGGTCTATCAATTACTCATATGATTTTGAACGCATCCCTGTTGGTTTTTGAACATTTTTGAACAAATTCTAAGTTGTTTTCTGAATGAATCATAAGTTGATTTTTGAACGCGTGCATAGTGTACGTGATGTGTATGCCAGGGGAATCCCCGTCGCATCTAGAAATAAACTTTCCTGCAGACAAAAGGGGACGGCTCTACACGGGCTGAGTGGAATAAAGTCGGGCGGGTGAATGCCAGTCGCTTTTTATGCGGTTGGCTGGGTTTTAAATTATCAGCGTTGTTATAATTAGTAGCGAATTCCATAGATTCAGACTACCAGAGTGGAAATAAACGACTAACAGGAATAACAGGCAACATAGATTATGTATTGTCTTCTCCTTGTATCCAAGAAAGTGAAATTTTGACAGAAAATCTTTGGCCAGACCAGTACACTACTAAGGGCCAGTTACACAGGGGCAGTTACAGAGGGGCAGGATGTCACCCGGCCGACTGCGAGCACGAGAGGCACCACAGGACATTTTAATTTCCCCTGGCCTGAATATAATTTGATGGCCCCTTTACAAAATATGACACGTTTCAGTTCCACAGAGCGAAGTACAGAGACA
Source organism: Schistocerca serialis cubense (assembly GCF_023864345.2). Classification (NCBI taxonomy): domain Eukaryota; kingdom Metazoa; phylum Arthropoda; class Insecta; order Orthoptera; family Acrididae; genus Schistocerca; species Schistocerca serialis. The sequence goes on along the minus strand of NC_064638.1, from coordinate 138,179,152 downwards.
TGTGATGGAAGAATGCTGTGTGAAGAGGCGCAGCAGTGCACTTTAGCACACTTGAGACCAAATAACATGTCTTACGTTCCCTCTTCAGAAAGATGTGCGCTACAAAATGAAGGTATTTTTGAAAAGTCGATATTTTAAATTTTTTGCCTCCTACCTCAAACGCTCAAGGGTGGGGTAGCGCCACTACCTAATATTGCCCCAGTTCGGAAATATCATAGATGCGGACCTGATGCACATAGCAGTCTGAGTTGTAGTCGGGAGCTGGTAGTCTCCACGTGACCCGTGTTTACGTTAAGTGATTTTGCTGTTTCATCTTCGTTTATTGCTCTCACGTCAAACGAAAACAAAACGGATTTCTGTGGCTGGGAGCTATCAAGTTAATTAAAGTACATTCACATAATTACAGAAGGCTAAAATATGTTATTAATTTCAGATTTTATTTTGTTGCCACCTTTCTGACAGTCAAGTGTTAATCACCTTGCAGAACAATGAAGTTATTGTTGTCGGTTTGTTAAAGAAATTTGACTTTTATTAATCATTTCTGCTGAGGCAGTTAATTTATTTGAAACAAAGTGTTTAATTCCACACTATTGGCTAGTTTCAACTGTTCGCTGCATTTCAAGTGCATGTTTTCATCTTCTAGCACGTATGGCATTATGCTATAGCAAAGAACAAAACATGAAATAATACAGTACTGGTACTCCAAGAAAAGGTACATCTGAATCTGGACATATGAATGTGCACTTTAAGCTGAATTATGGATTTTAGCATGGCTCACAAAACTCCCATGGTCCTGTAGTATCCTCTAATGTCTTGTGTTTTTTTTTTTTGTTTTTTTTATGACACAATGTAAGATCTTTTAATGTTTTGGGCGTACGAATGGACGGGCTTCCTGGGTCATCGTAGCTGCGCAAGCGCAGCGTCGCCTCTTATCTGGCGCTCTCTGGCAACTGCTGAAACAAATCTATTTCTAACAGGTTGCGGGAAAATATTCTGAATGGTTGTTTGAAAAGCGTTACTTTCAAACAAAATTTCCTTTCACGCAAGATGAACTCTGCATGTGAATGTCCGATGAATTTCTAAAATTGCAGAGCGTTTGACTCTCATTCAAAAATCAAATCTTTGAATACGACCGTTTAGAATATTTTCAAGCTCAGAAGATCAGACATTTATGTCGTCGTTAAAAATTTTACTGGCACATTTGTGTGATGTATCTTAAAGTGTAACACGCGCAAAAAGATCTACACTATATGTGAAAGCTTAGCTTTTCTTGCAGCTTATCAATCTTAGAGACCAATATTATACTTAAAGGCTTTTCTTTTCTTGTAGCAACACTATGTATATTAATTTAAACCATTAACTTTTCCTGTTTGTGTGTTCGTGCTACTTAACAGTGATGTTGTTATTGGCTGACTACATCACGTATCCTATTCTCTGAATATCCTCCGCCATTGGCTGCCGAGATCCCTTTACATGAGCTACGACTGGCTTAGAAAAGCATATCGCAGTCTCTATTTCAATCCTTCGGAAACTAACATGCGGTGTTTGGTGGAATTCGAATTTATACTTTCGTGCAATACGAAAATATGCAGTGTACATGTTGCTGCACACAATACATCTTTCCAAAACGTTTTTTTCCTTTGAGTTTCGTTTTCTAAAGCGCTGGGAAATTCTACGCCAGTCTATAAAACCACAACCATTTAAAGGATTGATAAGTTTTACAGTTCCGAGGAAAAGTACACTGTTACTTACCACAGAAAAAGTGTATTTTCATCCGGGAGAAAGTGTATTTTTAACTGCGAAATCCGGGAAAAATCCGGGAATTTTTTTTTCCTTGTCCACGTATACACCCTGTATGTGGATTGCACCCAAGAGACTCAAGTAGAAATAGCTTCCGAAAACTTAAAATATACACAATTACATGCCAATGTATTTTTTCTCTCATGTGTTTTGTCTGTAAAACATATAAATATTTCAACCAAACAGTAATTATCATGAGCATAACACAAGGAGGAAGAATGACATACACAGCGAGCAGAGAAATTTGGGCTGGGCACAAAAAGGTTGAGCTTGGCACAAAAAGGTATCCACTACACTGGAACAAAACTCTTCAATGCTCTTCCTCCTGAAATAATGACAGAGATTAATAAGAAGAGGAAGTTTAAGAAGCAATAAAATATTTCTGCTAGAAAAAGTTTTTTACAGTCTAAATGAATTTTTAAATAAATAAATTGTAAAATTTTAATATTAGATAATACAAGTTGACATAATGCCACTAAGAATGTTATTTAACTTGAGCTCTGCGTCTGTGTGTGCTCTGTATCTGTTTTTCCATAGTGCTTTAATGATTCTAGGAAAATATGTATTGTCATTTTTCTGTATTGCTGCTCAAATAATTTATTGTATAAATTTTTGTATAATTATGTACTCAAATGCCTGTATATGCTATAAGATTATCATATTTTATTTGTAAAAAACTGACTTGTTCCACATCCTTGAGCACCCAATACAGTTGGACCTATTGAACACGAAATCAAATCAGATCAAATCAAATCTTGAAATCCTTAAATTCAGACTCTAGCAGGCTCTAGGTGTTTGTTGCCATAAGTAATCTTTGCCCTGTGTATTAACATGTTAAACTTGCTTTCTTGTTTACAGGATGGTGAAAACTGTTGGTGTTTAAGTACTGATCAGTGTGACTGGCACTCTTGTAAGACATGCTGGATCTTTTGGTGTGTTTCCAGCTGAGACCATCAAAGTGTTCCACCATGCCTTAACAGCAATGTACTTTACATACAGCAATGAACATTATGAGACAACAGATGGTGAAGGCATCGGATCCCCACTGTCTCTGGAAGTTGCAAACTTTTTCATCAAGTGCTTTGAGGAGCAAGCTCTGAATTTTGAAAGGTTGTGATTATCTGTTGTACAGTGTGTTGGCCTCGAGTCCAGTGTTCTGGCCTGTCTCCAAGATAAGAGCTATGTATGTCCCTATAAAGATAACACAGGTTTTGAGTTCCTAGCATGTATTGTGTACTCTGTGAATGTGGTGGTATTCACGTAGATCATGCCATTCACACTGCTGCCTAGTATTGTGCAGAGCATTCACAACCCCTCAAACAAAGGGAACTTGAGACATCGGCCATGGCTGAACATTGCCTAGAAAACGGCCATAAAGTACAATTAAAAAAAATGAGAGTTTTGGCTCAAACAACATCATACTGGGATTTTATTATCAAAGAAATAAACAGCAACAATTTTAACAGAGACCAGGGGAACACACTTAATAGGGCATTGGGAGGGGGGGGGGGGGGGGGGCAGGCTTTGGACATTGAGCAGAAGCAAAGACATAGGCTTGATGAGTGTAAGGATACACGTATGGCAGTTCCACACGTGTTCCTGGGTGCATGTACCATGTGATGTCTCGTGGTCTGTGGCAGGACGGAGCTGCTATGAAATGCCCAACTTACCTTTCGTGCATCCACCAATCCAGCCCTCTCTGGAAGATTCCAAATGCTGCCATTACACCTACACAAGCATAACATTGTGCCAGCCGTGGCAGTCAGTGATTTGAACTTCTGATGGCGATGGTGGAGGCAGCTATCGAAAGCTTGAACATTTTATATGAAATGATGCAGCTTGTAAAACGAGAAGATTTTATTGAAGTTGGAAAAATCTCATATAATTTTGTGCTGTCAGAAATAACCCAACTCAATTTAGCAATGAAAACAGAATGTATTTAGACGTGTACTAATAAAACCTTTTATTATGATCTTTTATAAATTTAATATTGTGAAGTACATGCATTTAAAAAAGATTCTTTTGACAGTGCAAAATTGGACAAAATGAAACTTTTTTTCTTTCTATGTTTAAAGTAAGCCTACAGGTATTTGTGGAAAACCAGTTCTTGATTGTCATCTACATCTACATAATACTCCGAAAGCCAGTGTTCAGTACCTGGCTGAAGACACTTAATACTGTACAATATGTTACGGCCTTTATTTGTCCATTGTAGTCATGGGGGGAATGACCGCTAAAATCCCTCTGGGCACTCTGTACTTAGTCCAACATTCTCTTTGCAGATACTATGGAGGTGATATACAAAGAAATGAAGTATGAGAGTTGGAACTTAAATAGTGGCACTATTTATTCACAACCGATACAAAAGAGTTACATGTTTGGGTCTGTTACTGTCCTTCAGAGTAATCACCAGTGTTGTGTAGAACCCGTTGCCAGTGATGTGGAAGGTGTAGAATACCGTTAGCAGAGCCTGTTCTGTTGATGGTGCGAATGGAGCGGTCTACTGCCTGTCGAATCTCTGGAACAGTTCTAAGGCGAATGCTATGAAGTGGTTCCTCCAGGGAGTATGGTGGATGATACAGTACTTCCCGGTCCCACTGACCGAACAGAGCAGCCACAGCTTGTGCTGTATGTGCCCGCACATTGTCGTGAGCAGAAAGTGTCGCTGCTTCTTTTTCAAAGCTCATCACAGGTCATGCTCGAAAAATGGACATTAATACTGTGCATTGATGGCCTGCTGTGGAGGAACATAATGCATTAGGATAACACCATAACAGTCATACACAAGAATCACCATAACTTTAGATTGATCCGTTCACACCATCAACAGAACAGGCTCTGCTAATGGTATACTGCACCTTCCACATTGCTGGCAATGGGTTCTACACAATGCTGGTGACTACTTTGAAGGATAGTAACAGGTGCAAACATGTAACTCTTTTGTATCGGTTGTGAATACATAGTTGCCACTATTTAAGTTCCAACCCTCGTATATTTTTAGATTCTTCACTCAGTATTGGTTCTTGACACTTAGGGAGTATCCTTTCAAGGGATAATGAGAATCTGTGTTAAAATATCTGAGAATTTAGTTTTATCATAATTACTGTGTGGTATGCCTTGAATCACTCAAATGACTCTACTTCCACCAATACTAACCAGTTTGCAGTTGCTAAGAAAACGAATGATGGGAAATTCAAGTGTTGCATTTAAATAGTATTCACACACTTAGTGTTATGAATTTGGAAACTTCTGTCCAGATGGATTATTGCACTGACATATTCACAGAATTGATGTTTGGGAGCTATAATACATATTTCATACATGAAAATAAGACAAAAGATAACATAGCAAAAGTTAAAAGTAATTATGTGTATGTAGTCAGGAATTGTTTGAAAACAAGCCAAAGTATTCACAAAACATTACTTCCTGGATTTGGACTAGCATTATGAACATAAAACCACTCAGTACATTTCCAATAACTGCTGTCACATACAGATGTCTTTCCTTTGAAGGCTATTGCAACATTTATTTCTTATATTATGTAAAAGAGCAAAAAATAGTCAAGCCAGCCAGTGTTGCAGAAACCATCAGCATTGAGTAATGTAGTTCACTCAGGTATCTCAGTTGGACACATTCTTCTTACTTCAGTGCATAAGAAGTCATTTGAGGCTAAATAAACCATTTTATAAGCCAATAAAAAGTGTCACTGTAACAATGTTTATACAAAGTGTCTATTACAGGTAATTAATATATTCTCCTTCTCTGACAAAGCACTCAGTTCACCACACTCTATGAACAAATCGTACACAAAGCTAACAAATAAGTTTCAGTCAAAAAATGAAGCAATTAAGTTAATAATGTGACTCACAATGAATGCCAATTTGATACAGTGATGCTACAAATGGTCTGTGTATCTCATTCTGCTTACGAGTTAATAGAACACTTCAGACTATAAAAAAACTCTAAAGTAAGGCATGGTATGGGCAGCCTTGTAATTCTGAGTATGCAGAATCTCATAATCTGTGATAGTAATAAGCTCTCCTGAGCTGTCATAAGAATCCATTGACACTATGTGCATATGATTGGAGTTGTCTTCCTTCTGTTTCCTTCCTCCATTAAAAAATTATAAAAGAAATATCCACATCTAAAAAGATCTCAATTTTGCTGTTGTCTGTCTAAGAGAGCTGCTAAATTAAATCCATGTTTGAGGATTTGTACAGTAAGACAGAATCAGTGAAAGTCTGTTTAGAAACTAAGTTAGAAAATGTAAAATAAAAGAGAATTTGGAATCAAATAAAAATTAGTATTTTCAGCAGTGACATGACATACAGGGAAGAGGAAATAGAAATTCACTGTAATAAGCAGATGGAAGTGGTTGTTGATGATGGTAAGAAAATGATTTATGATACAATACAAAGAAACATTGTTGATATTAAGAATGTGGCAGCAGTTGATGAAGTTGTAAATACAAATATTGGTTTATTTCATAATAGTGTGACAGAATGTGAAAAAGTTGTAACCAAAAAGGTTAACAAAGTTGATGATATTGCAACAGATGACCAGGTTAAAGGAAAATGTAAAATCTGTGAAAGTAATAGTAACTGATAGGAATTCCAATTAGTTGAATGTATATAAGTAAGATTGAGATAAAATATACGCATGTTGACAGTGAGAATGTTGATAAATTCAGTGGAAGTGTCATGAATTGCACAGTAATAAATGTTTCTAAATTTCTTAAAATTAACTAATGTGCAGAATCAACCTTCTACATAAATTTAGGGTTTAATGGAACAAAGTTTGTGAATTGCAAAATGATCAAACCATTTGCTGTATGGTGTAATATAATTGTAACTGATGGAATAATAAATTTAGGATTTCAGTCAACGCTGTAAATCTAGATTGGGAAGTTGGGAGTCAGATAAAACTTGAACAAATAACTAGGGGGCTCACTGATCTCTGGCAAATGCGCTATCTGGTATGTAGGGCTTTCTCAGATAGGTAGACCAATTCTTTATTTCTGGTTCACTCTCTTGTTCTACTACCCTGTTTAGATTTTAATAACAATGGATTACTTCTGTCTCTGTCATGTGCAGACCCAAACACTGTTTTATCTCCTTCTGTGAGCATCCACACAACCTCTCTTGCACTGTTGTAAGGTATGTGGTACTATATCTACTGCTTGCTGTATTTGGTCCCATAATCTTTCATAGGACATATGTAAATTGCTATACTCCACCCACACTTCTCCATACACGTTTATCTCCTCTGCTTCTTGAAGTAACTTTGAAAATGTGTACTCTAACCTCCTCACCATGTACCTCATATGTCATGCATTGAATAACTTGCTAAATGTTCACTGGAAACTGGTGAGAACATGATCTTCTTGCTTAGAAAATACTGCTCCACTTTTCAACTGCTGATCCTGCACCATTCCAACTCCACCATTGGTGAACAGATGAAGTGCCATGATTAGGATTCCGCTGATCACCGTATCTGGCTTGCAACAATCTGAGAACCAGATGTAGAAACATCTGTTTCTCTCCCCTTTGAAAGACCTGATACCCCTGACACAATTCTTTCAATAAATAGATATTAACAACTATGGCAAAAAGTTTATTCCTTACAGTGCCTTTAACAATCTAATCTTGCTGTGCAGCAATCACATGCCATTCTTCAGTATTCATACAATCAAAAAACCTTCAGTAATATTAATCTAACCTAACCTTACATTCTACCCTCACTATCTGCAACACCATGATAAACAACATACCCCTTCTTACTTCCTAGTCTCAACAAATAGAGTACTTCATGCATGTGTGATGTGAGATCTTGTGCATACCCTCCTTCTTACTTTTTTTCACTCTTCTGTTAGTGGTTAATGCTGATACTTGTAGAAATGTATCCAGAGCACCCTGAAATGGCCTTAAGGATCCAGCATGAGCTATAATCATTTTATTTGGCTACTGAAGCTTTACATCTATTAGTGGCATTGTTTCTATCACTTAATATAGGTCCTGGTACCCTGTGATAAATTCTTAAAAATGCTAAAAAGGAATATTTAACCACTACTATGGTGCCTACTGCTATCCAATGGTTTTCAGAACACAAATGCATTAACCTCCTTTGTAATATCAATATATCTTTATGAATTTGTGGCAATAATTTCATTAAATTTGGATTTCAGAAATACATCTATTATTACTGTATGTGACGAACTGGTAACTGAAATGACACCCAGATACGAATGAATAGCAGAGCACAATAATATTGAAAATGTTTAATTTGCTTTAGTCATGAGACTGTTTACATCTCTGAGATAACTTCCATACACTTAATCTAGATGACATTTCACTAACTGGAATTTTGGTATGGAACAAACCCAAAGGACAAGAAGGTGCTGGGTGTCAAATCTGATGAATGGATTGAGGAACAGAAGATATTTAATTTGAATTGTGAACAAAGTTAACTTAGTACAGTATAAGTAATTACTGAACAAACTGAGCCACTCAGAAATGCAATAGGTCAGTGTGATAAAAAAAATGGTTACCTTTGTCAAAGTCTTCTTACATGATTGTTGTCAACAAATTTAATTAAAGGGAGTAATAGTTTCAATAATTATCTGTAAAGCTAAATATGTGAAAAAATTGTAATTTACTGTATGTTTCTTCAAGTATTGTAACATATCTTTTTGAACACTGATTATCAGCTTTGCCTTAACTCTTTTGTAAATTTCAAAATCTGTCTGTATAATTATGACATTTTCTCCTGTCCCCCAGTGTGTGGGTAGCATATGGCCATTAACTATTAACATCAATAGGGTGTGGCTATACACCATTGCTCTTTACCCAACTGCTTGTAATGTCACATAATCTAATCAGAGTAATGAAACACAGCAAAATGGAATAACTCCATTTGCTAAAAAAAATATTCTGTTCCTCAAATAACTATTTTTTTCTCTCCTAGTTATACTGGTAACAACTATTCCACATTCACTTAAAATATTGTGATTCTTATCTAGGCACTATTTCATGAAAAATTGTTATTCACTGATTTATTAGAACTTTGTTAATTCCAATGGTATGATTAGTTTATAAAAACATTTTCTTTTAAGAGAAATCTGTAACTTACGAAGTTCAAAAACCTTGTGTTCGCCAAAATGTTGTGAACTAATGACCGTTTATTTCCAAGATGACATAGATCATTTGAACAAATCACTGATGTTAAGTGTTGTCAGGCTTGGCTACCACTCAGATAGTTGACCATACAGGTCTGCTCATCACTGTTGGCAAGCAGGGTGCACTCAGCCCTTAAGAGGGCAACTGAGGAGCTACTTGACAGAGAAGTGGCAGCTCTGGTCATGAAAGCTAACAACAGCCAGGAGAGTGATGTGCTGACTGCATGCCCCTCTATGTTAATGTCCAATAATGCCTATCAGCTGAGTATGAAATTAGTTTAGTTTAGTTTAGGATAATGCATAACCAGTATAATTTAAATTAAGCTTGGCAAAGTCCTTGGCATGTGAATATTATGCTACCATAAAACAGAATGTATTATTCAGTTCATTTTCTAATCATCCAGTGACCATTTAAATCACTTAGTGTCAAACTCTATTAGGTTCCTATGAAGGTTTTATTTTATGTCTTTCATGTTACTGATTGAAAGGTAGTTATGTCAGAAATCAATATTTTCTGGTTTATTGTATTGCATTTGAGTATAAATAGATGAGACACACTAGACAGTAATTAGTCAGCACCCAATGTGAACATCCAAGTGTCAGCACAAATTGTAAATCTCTTTTATGAACTTCCCTGAGGGAATTAAAGTCCAATAGCAGGCCAAGTTAAGACCTTTGTAAGTTAGTTAGCACAAAATTGCCAAAACAAGGTGTTCTACTATATTTTGAGTTAGTCAGTGCTTCGTCATAAAAATCAGGCCTGTGAAAAAATTTACCTCGAACTTTCATTTTAGTCAGTATGAAGTGTTATTCATGTGTGTTTCTCACCTGCGTGTTTAGCTGACAACTTCAAATTGATGTTCAAAGCTGCTCATCATAGTTATTGGTGAATTCCTTAAAAGCAGAGATTGTGACTTTTAAATTAACTTCTTTGTATATGATTCAAGGTTTTACTAAGTAAACATGTTTGCAACTATACTAGTTTCAGTAGCCTCGCTATTAATTTATATCTTTGGCTGCAGGCCAAAACCTGGTGCCTCTGGTATGTGAGAGAACTTGCATTTAATCTGCCTGCTGGTCCTTAAGAAAATGGCTGGTACAGACAAAATTGCTCCAGGTCCAAGGTAGATGATTCAGTGTCTTCTACTCGTACCAAAAGCTCTGCCTCTCCATTGAAGTGTAATGTGTGATATGAGAAGGGGATTTACCCTTGTCAGTAGATATAGGCTTGAGTCACTATATTGACTCTGTCTCCTGTTTCAATCTCAAATGTGTGACTCTCATGTGTGATTATTCTGTATAGTTCCAAACTTGGCAAAATGAGGGCAAGACACAGGGTTTCATCACTTAGCCACACATGGACCATTTTGACTAAGTCTTTATATACAAATACCTGCTGGTCACCATGTCTGACAGGAGTGGTAGGCTAAATGAACATCATTCTAAGACTGAGGTGCAAACTGGGTGCATAGCTTAGGAACAATTGGTTGTGTGGATGCTGACAAGATCAATTCTCCCAGAACAATCAACTGTTCACCATAGACCATCTGTGCTGGTGAACACTGGATGTCCTCCTTCACTGTCATTCTCAGCCTGAGTAGAACCAGTGACAATGTTTCTGACCATGATGCTGTACTGCACATTAAGGCTGTTTTGAGCATATGGCACAATTACTCTATCATCCCATTGCCCTCTGGATGGCAGCTTGCAGGGTGTAAGTGATTGCAGCTGCACTGTAGGGAAAGTTCACTGAAAACTCAGCTTTCAGATTGTTTCCCACAATCAGCAATTATATCTTGCAGTATACCAAACCTGGAGAACCACGCATGCAACAATGTTTTTGCAACCAATTCAGTGGATAGTTTTTGTATCGTGATGACCTTTGGCAACCTGGTAAAATGACTGATGGGTTTTAGTATATAACATTGTCTATCAAAGTATGGCAGTGGCCCTACAATGTTAAAATTTACATGCAAAAATGTCACAGACAGCATCAGAAAGTGGGCAAGAGACAAGACAATATGCCTGCTGATCCTATTTTGCTGGCATGTTAGGAATCTACATGCCCATGCATGACAATATATTAGCACTCCCAACCACATGACCTTATCAGAGACTAACTTAGCTTTCACCTCAGAAACCTGGGTATGTTAAGTTATGCAGCTGGTCATAAACTTCCCAACATTGTTGTTCTAGTACATAGAGTCGCCACTTCCCTCTTGCTACATTGCACCAAACTCCATCTGGTACATTCTTGGCTGGCACACACCTTAGCTCCAATACAGTTCACTGCTTCTGTATGAGACTGTGCAAAATTGGATCCTCTGTCCAATGAATAGAGCTTAAACCAGCTCAGTCCTGAGACAGGCAGTCGGCAATCAGGGTGCATTTCCCTGCCAAGTGCTGCACATTGCTTGACAACTGTGTAATGTACTCAACCTGCTTGCATTGGAGTCGTGAGTTGAGATCAGTGTTGTGCTGAGAAGTGACTACCAATGGCTTGTTATCAGTAAAATACTGCACAATATCTTCCTTCATTGGTTGAGTGGAAACATTTAATTGCTAAATCAATAGCAAGCAATTCATGGTCAACTGCATTCCATTTTTGCTGTTCTCTACATCTACACCTACATCCATACTCTCCAAACCACTGTGAAGTGCATGGCAGAGGGTCTCACTGTCCAGTTATTAGGGTTCTTCCCATTTCATTCATGTATGGAGCACAAGAAGAATGACTGAAATGTCTGTGCATACTGTAATTATTCTAATCTTGTTCTCATGAACCCATTAGCAATACATAGGGGGTTGTGTATATTCAAGAAATCATAACTTAAAGTATTTTTGTGTAACTTTGTTAGTAGACTTTCTCAGGAGAGTTTACATCTATCTTCATGAGTCTGCCAGCCCTGTTTGTTCAGTATCTCTGTAACAACTTCCCATGGGTTGAAAAAACCTGTGATGATCTGTCCTGCCTTTCTCTATGTACATTCAGTACCACCTGTTAGTCATTGTTAGTCACACACTTGAGCAAAATTCTAGAATGGATCACACGAGCAATATGTAAGTAATCTGATTTGTAGACTGACTGCAGTTTCCCAGTGTTCTACTAACACACTGAAGTCTATCACCTGTCTCACCCGCAACTGAACCTATGTAATCACTCCACTTCATATCCCTATAAAGTGTTATACCCAGGTATTTGTAAGAGTTGGCCAATTTCACCTGTGACACATTGATATTATAATCATAGGATACCATGTTTACGTACTTTTTTCTGTGAAATGCACAATTTCACATTTCTGAACATTTTAGCAAGTTATCAATCTTTGTACCACTCTGAAATCTTACCACGATCTGACTGAATATTTATGCAGCCTCTTTCAGACAGTACTTCATAATAGATAACTGCATCATCTGCAAACAGCCTTCTGAGGTTACTGTTAATATTGTCTGCAAGGACATTAATATTCAACACAAACAGCTAGGGTCCAAAAACACTTTCCAGGAGCACACCCTAAGTTACTTCTACATCTGATGAGGACTCTCAATCCAAGATAACCCTGATGTGTCTCCCTCTACCAAAAAGTCCTCAATTAAGTCACAAATGTCACTTGATACCCCATATGACTGAACTTTTGACAATACACATAGGTGTGGTAGTGAGTGAAATGATTTTCAGAAATCAAGAAATACTGACTACCTTGATCCAAAGCTTTTAGTATGCCATGTGAGAAACGTATGAGTTGAGTTTCACATGATCAATGTTTTCAGAATCGCTGCGGGTTGGCATGGAGGTGGTCATTCTGTTCCCAAGATACCTCACTATGTTGAGCTCAGCATATGTTCTAAGATTCTAAACTAAATCAGTATCAAGAACATTAGACAGAAGTTCTGTGGATCACTTCTACTACCCTTTATGTAGACAGGTGTGACCTGTGCTGTCTTCCAACTACTGGGCACAGTTTTCTGTTTGAGTAATTTCTGATAGATTATAGTTAGAAGAGTGGCTAACTCAGCTGAAAACTCATTATAGAATATGATAGGGATTCCATTGAGCCCTGGAGTTTTATTCAGTTTAATGATTTCAGCTGTTTCTCAATACCACTGATCCTAATACTGATTTCACTCATTTTTTCAGTAGCACAAGGATTAAACTGGGGCAATTCTTCTGGGTTTTCCTTGTAAAGTAACATTTGAAAAGAGAATTAAGCATTTCAGCTTTTGGTTTGCTACCCTCAATTTCAGTTTCTGTCTGATTCACAAGGGATTGGACACTAACTTTGGTGCCACTAATAGCCTTTACATGTAACTAGAATTTCTTTGAGTTCTATGAAAGATCATTTGACATTATTGTGCTACAGTACTCACTGAAGGCTTCATACATTCTCTTCTTGACAGCCAGATCCATTTCACTCAGCATCTCTCTATCTGTAGTCTTACACTTTGTTTTGCACATATTATGCAGGAGTGTCTGTTCCTTTAGAAGTTTCTTTACAGTGACTGTATACCGTGGTGGTTCCCCCCTACTAAAAACTATTCTACAGGGTACATATCTATCCAGTACATGGTCAACTATTCTTTCAAACTTGAGCCAGATTTCCTCTACATTCTCCTGCCCTGTGCTGAAAGTTTCAAGTTCCTCATTGAGATATCACATTACTGATTTTTGTTTACTGAACAAATACACACATCAAAAAAAAAAAAAGTTTTGCATCACCCTGGTTCCCAGAACTCCTGGAGATCGATGTTGACTGTGGATATTGTATCACAGACACAATCCCTTTGACTGTTCAGAGATGTCACTAAACCCACCCAAAGATGTAAACAACCATTCATGAGCAGCATCTATTAGACGGAGGGATCCAACAGCCGATCAGTTCCAGTCATTCCACCAGGAAGGAGGTACATGGCTCATGTTTCCTGTAGCGCAACCATGCCTAGACAGTCACTACCATTACATACATTATTACTTTGTGCCAGGAAGGGCTCTCAACAAGGGAAGTGTCCAGGCATCTCTGAGTGAACCAAAACGAAGTTGTTCAGACATGGAGGAGATACAGAGAGACAGGACTGTCGATGACACCTTGCTCAGGCTGGCCAAGGGCTACTACTGCAGTGGATGACCACTACCTATGGATTATGGCTCGGAGGAACCCTGACAGCAACACTACCATGCTGAATAATGCTTTTTGTGCAGCCACAGGACATCGTGTTATGACTCAAACTGTGCACAATAGGCTGCATGATGCACAACTTCACTTCTGACATCCATGGTGAGGTCCATCGTTGCAAACACAACACCATGCAGCACGGTACAGATGGGCCCAACAATATGCCAAATGGACCACTCAGGATTGGCATCACGTTCTCTTCACTGATGAGTGTCACATATGCCTTCAACCAGACAATCGTCGGAGATGTGTTTGGAGGCAACTCAGTCAGGATGAATGCCTTAGACACACTGTCCAGTGAGTGCAGCACGGTGGAAGTTCCCTGCTGTTTTGGGGTGGCATTATGTGGGGCCGAAGTAAACTGCTGGTGGTCATGGAAGGCGCCATGATGGCTGTACGATACATGAATGCCATCCTCCAACTGATAGTGCAACCATATCAGCAGTATATTAGCAAGGCATTTATCTTCATGGATGACAATTCGCACCCCCATGATACACATCTTGTGGAAGACGTTCTTCAAGATAATGACACTGCTCAACTAGAGTAGCCAGCATGTTCTCCAGACATGAACCCTATTGAACATGCCTGGGATGGATTAAAAAGGGCTGTTTATGGGCAATGTGACCCACCACCACTCTGAGGGATCTACACTGAATCACCATTAAGGAGTGGGACAATCTGGACCACCAGTTCCAGATGAATTTGTGGGTAGTATGCCACGACGAATACAGGCAATCATCAATGCTAGAGGATATGCTACTTGGTATTGGAGGTACTGGTGCGTACAGCAATCTGGACCACCACCTCTGAAGGTCTCGCTGTATGGTGGTACAACATGCAGTGTGTGGTTTCCATGAGCAATAAAGAGAGCAGAAATGATGCTTATGTTGATCTCTATTCCAATTTTCTGTACAGGTTCCGGAACTCTTGGAACCAAGGTGATGCAAAACTTTTTATGATGTGTATTTACCTTTCAGCTTGTTTTAGTTGTCCTTTGTACTTTAGTAATGATTGTTGCCACAACTGCATCATGGTCAGTGATACCAGTTTCAATGTGGATGTCCTCAAAGAGGTCAGGTCTATTTGTTGCCATTAGATCCAATATATTTTAGTCATGAGTGGGGTTCTATTCTACGTAGTTTTCAGAGAAGGCATTTTGTAATGTTTCACAGGATGTCTTATCACCCACACCCCTAACAAAACTGTAACTTTCCCATTTGATTGTTGGCTGATTAAAGTCTCCACCTACAATTACGCTATGATTAGGAAACTTACATACAAGCAAACTAAGGTTTTCTCTAACTTTTTTGTTACATCAGGAGATGAGTCTGGTGGGTGACTGAGGTATCTAATTACCATGTTACAGTCACCCCTGATACTGAGTCTTACCCTAACAATTTCACATGCAGTTTCAATTTCTATCTCAGTGGATTTGGGTTTCCTGTCTACTGCAACAAATACACCACCTCCATTTACTATTGGCCTATTTTTTCAATATACAATCAAATTTTCACAAAAAATCTCATTGCTATCAATTTCAGGTTTCAACAATCTTTCTGTACCTAGTATTATGTGAGCTTCACTGCTTTTCAGGAGACTTCAAACTCCGGAACTTTTTGTGAATGTTTTGGCAGTTAATCACTAGGATTTTAATACTCACAGCCGTGAGAGGCATTTCTTTTGATCTTACACTAAATTTCCAGGTTTCCTACAACAATCATTATTTTTACTGGTTGGAGACAAAAAACAGCACCAAGAACTTGTTGGTTAGGAGATTGGTATAACACCCTGAGACCTCCCTGGTCCCTGTCCACCCTGTACAAGCAACCTATATCTACCAGTGAAACTTTACTCGCAGTCAAGTGTATGAGAAATGACAGACTCTGTACTTTATGCAGAGGAGACAGGATCCACAAGAGAGGATAGTAATTTGGATATCTTCGGTACTGGTACTACAGGTACATGACACTTGGGAGGTCTTCCAATGCACAGCCAATCATTTGACAGTAATCAGGGTGATTTCCAGCTGCTTACAAATCTCAAGACTCGCCCCATGTCCAAGAAAAACAGCACTCACAGTAGGGAAGCATTTTGGCTGGTGCAATGTATTACAGGACAGTGAACAAATAACTTTAAATCAATCCTATAGATTATCTTTTAATCTGTTGAGCTAAAAAAACTAATTCCCTATAAGAACTGAAGCAAATACACAAAACAAAATTTCTAATAGGGCAACAGAAAAACCTCTGGTAAAAAATATTAGTTTCCTGGAACTTGTTGAGGTTAATTTACTTGTTAACAAACTTGAAACAGAGTTTATTTAGGATAAATGCAGATAATACATATTCCTCTTTAAGGGAAATCTAGATGTAACACAATATGTTAGTTACAATACCTGCTACAGTAACAAAATCACAAATGCTGATTTACAAGAAATTAGATTATGCCCAGGACAATGGTAACTTTTGAAATTTCTCAAAAATGCACATTTAGTAGTTTAGGACACTCAACAGAAGGCTATATGGAAAGCTGAACTGCGTAACAGGATATGAACAATTTAGTTTCAGGCAAGGAGTGGGGACTAGAGATGCCATTGGGCTACTGAGAGTGACAGGAGAGAGGTACATGGAGAAGAAAAGGAAGGTGTATGTTGAGTTCATTGATCTTGAGAAGGCTTTTGACTGTGTTAGATGGGACAAACTGATGGAAATCCTAAGGAGACATGGAACTGACTGGAGGGATAGGCGGCTAATTAGAAATTTATATTTGAATCAGAGAGCAAGAGTAAGAATAGGAGGTGTGATGAGTGAAGAAATTGAAATGGGAAGAGGAGTAAGACAAGGTTGTTTTTTATCACCAACACTGTTCAGTATATATCTGGAGGAAATTATTAGTGAAAGTTTTGATGGAAGGAGAAAAGTTCATGTAGGGGGTCAGAGAGTGGAGTGTATAAGATTTGCAGACGACATGGTTGTGATGGCAGAGAGTGCAAGAGATATGGAACAAATATTAGATGGTCTAAACACAAAATTAGAAGAATATGGAATGAAGATTAACAAGAAGAAAACAAAAAGCATGGTAATTGGAGGAAAGGGGAGAAAATGCCATATGAAAATAGGGGGAGAGGAAATAGCACAAGTGAGTAATTTCAATTACTTGGGAAGTGTAATAATGAATGACATGTATTGCTCAACAGAAATTAGAAAAAGAATTGCAATGGCAAAAGAAGTATTCAACAGGAAACAGAAATTACTTTGTGAATCACTAAACAAATATCTGAGGAAAAGACTTGCCAAATGTTACATCTGGAGCATTGCACTATATGGTGCGGAGACCTGGACATTGAGGAAGGAAGATGAAAACAGATTGGAGGCACTAGAGATGTGGATATGGAGAAGAATGGAAAAAGTGAAATGGGAAGATCAAGCAAGGAATAAAGAAGTATTAAGGAGAGTTGGGGAAGAAAGCAACATGCTGAAAGTCATCAGAAAGAGAAAACACAACTGGATTGGACATTGGTTGAGAAGGGACTGTTTATTGAAGGAAGGAATAGAAGGAATGGTGGAGGGAAAAAGGGGAAGAGGAAAAAGAAGATATCAAATGCTGGACAATATCAAAGGAGTCAAATATTCAGAAATGAAAAGACTGGCTATGGACAGACAAAAGAGGAAGAGGCTTCACCCATGACAAGACCTGCCGTAAGGCAGAATACCATACTACTACTATTATTAACGAATTATGAAATATTCTCTACTATAGCAAACAGTAAAGTCATCATTCAATAATTATCATGCAAAATAACCATAACAATATTCAGTTATACAGTGGATATAGTAAACCAACCATATCCATGTATTCCAACGGTCATGAACTGCTGCGCACTGCTACATTGACTTGCTCATATTTTCAGAGTGATTCCCAACAGTTGGCAGCACTTGCACATGATGGAAAAGCTGAGCATTCAAAAATGTGTACCTTAGGTTTCTATTGGGAAAAAATATTTCTGTTGGAGCTAAGAGACAGTAAAAGTTAACGTACACAATTGTGGCCAGAGGATCTGAAACGGTGGTTTTCCCAGAGTCACCCACTCAAGAACTAGCCAGGCCCAACATTGCTTAACTTTAGTGATCAGCCAGGAAATTAAACAAGACAGTAATTCACTGGGCCACCTCTGGCCCTTATGCAAGTTGTTATTTGGGTTGGAATAACTGATAGAGTTGTTGGATGTCCTCCTGAGGGATATTGTTCCAGATTCTGTGCAATTGGTGCATTAGATCATCAAAATCCTGAGCTGATTGGATGCCTATAATACTCCAAACATTCTCAATTGATTGCAGATCCAATGAGCTTTCTGGCCAAGGTAGGGTTTTCAAGAATGAAGACAAGCAGTAGAAACTCTCTCTGTGTGCAGATGGGTATTATCTTGCTTAAAAGTAAGCCCAGGATGGCCTGCCATTAACTGCAACAGAATAGGGTGTAGAATATTACTGGCATGGCAATGTGCTGTAAAAGTGTCATAGATGACAACCAAAGGGGTCCTGCTATGAAAAGAAATGGCACCCCAGACCATCACTTCTGGTTGTCAGTCCATATGGTAGGGGACATTCAGACTGGTATCCCATCACTGACTGGGGCATCTCCAAAGACATCTTCACTGCTCATCAGGACTCAATTCAAAGCAGGACTCATCAGTGAAGACAGTTCTAGTCAGTGAGATTCTATACTGAAGACATGTTTGGCTGTCATCTGCAGCACCCTTACAGCACAGCCCTGTTTTGTTGCCCTTCATGGCAAACCATCCTGGTCCTACATTTCAGCAAGATGCATGCACATGATAAGAACTTCTACGTGTTGCCTTCATGCTTGCCAGACTCTACCTTGGCCAGAAAGGTCACCAGATCTCTCCCCAGTGGAAGCATTATGGTCAGGATCCTCCAACCATATCAGGATTTTGATGATACAATGCACCAATTGGACAGGATTAAGTCTAATATCCCTCAGGAGGGCATCCAACAACTCTGTCAACCAATGTCAAGCTGAATAACTGCTCACTTAAAAGCCGGAGGTGGACCAACATGCTGTTGAGTTGCTAAATTTGTGAAACTCTTTCTCCTGAATAAATCATCCAGTTTGTAATAAGTTACCTGTCTGTACGTGTACATCACAGCTACCAATTTTCATCCCGTTTAGGTATTTCCTTTATGGTGTTTTTTTTTTTTTTCTTTTTTTGTCTTAGAGTGTAATTTACACAGGTTATACATCCCAAGTGAGCAGGCACATTCTCCTGCGGAATATTTAAAAAGGGATAAAAATTTCCAGTTTACTTTCGATACACAATTCTGAAACATTAAGATAAAACTATATGGCTACTCATTGCACAACAAAGTTTGCAAAAATAATGGCTTTTACACAGAGACATACATGCATTGAAAAACTACTGCAAACATCTACACCTTAACTCTGTATTAATAACACAGAGTTGTGAACCACATGAATGCAAACTGCTGACAGCATAGATCATGATCCAGTGTTTGCATTTGCAGAAGATCACATGAATAATCAATGTAATTTCTAATTACATTTTGATTTATAATGAAGAAGGGAGCAATACTGGTGGACATTAAGTAAAAATGAACCATGAATTAATATTGTCTATCTATCGATTGGATAGTAGCAAAACTGATCAAAGTATATGGACTATACCATTAATACCATGTATACTCCCACAGGGGTTCCCTGTGTCTACCAAAAATGTCTAAAAAAATGTAATTTTTTGCATGGAATAATTACTTTACTAACATGTTTCACTAGTGCAAGTAGGCATTTCTGAAATCAGAAAAGTTAAGGCAACAAAAATAGATAACTGAATTTTGTTAATAAGCACTAGTTAGAAATGGAAGGATCTTGAAGATGAAGCTTTGATTACAAATAACTTTTGAAATAAGTTTATCGAGTGAGGTGGTACAGTGGTTAGCGCACTGGACTCGCATTCAGGAGGACAACAGTTCAAACCCATGTCTAGCCATCCTGATTTATGTTTTTCATGATTTCCCTAAATCACTTCAGTCAAATGCCGGGATGGTTCCTTTGAAAGGGCATGGCTGACTTCCTTCCCCATCCTTTCCTAATCTGATGGAACCGATGATCTAGCTGTTTGGTCCCCTCCTCCAAATCACTCAATGAACCAAATAAAAAGTCTGTGGAAAAAGTAAGACATTTACTGAAAAGAAAAACACAATGGCTTTCAGATCAGATCTACTGCTACATTCAGAGTTACTTATTACCTCATTCCAAATTACATGTTGATGTGATTATAAATAAAATAATTAACCTGTTGTC
Organism: Schistocerca serialis cubense; assembly: GCF_023864345.2. Taxonomy (NCBI): domain Eukaryota; kingdom Metazoa; phylum Arthropoda; class Insecta; order Orthoptera; family Acrididae; genus Schistocerca; species Schistocerca serialis. The sequence continues at coordinate 138,158,665 of NC_064638.1, read as the reverse complement.
ATTAGTAATTGGAAAATTATGATTGGAATAAAAAAATTTTACGGGTTCTGGCTTGAACTATAAAGTAACTCTTTTGCATAATTATTGTATATGTATCATTTAAAACATGAGATAAAGAAAAAAATTGTACTATTATTATTATTATTATTATTATTATTATTATTGTCATGTTTTGGAATGGAATAAGAATGAGTGAGTGGTTCCAGCTTGCTCTGTTATGTCATTCCTCTTGGCTTGCACAGATAAACACTGAAAAACATGTAATTGGATAATCCAATATAACACAAACGATAGTTAAACACCTACACTATGTAATCAAAAGTATCCGGGCACCTGGCTGAAAATGACTTACAAGTTTGTGGTGCCCTTCATCAGTAATGGTGGAATTCAGTATGGTGTTGGCCCCCCCTTAGCCTTGATGACAGCTTCCTCTCTTACAGGCATATGTTCAGTCACATGCTGGAAGGTTTCTTGGGGATTGGCAGCCCATTCTTCACTGAGTGCTGCACTGACGAGAGGTATCGATGACAGTCAGTGAGGCATGGCAAGAAGTTGGCATTTCAAAACATCCCAAAGGTGTTCTATAGGATTCAGGTCAGGACTCCATGCAGGCCAGTCGATTACAGGGATGTTAGTGTCATGTAACCACTCCGCCACAGGCTGTGCATGATGAACAGATGCTCAATTGTGCTGAAAGATGCAACCACCATCCCCGAATTGCTCTTCAACAGTGGGAAGCAAGAAGGTGCTTAAAACATCAATGTAAGCATGTTCTGTGATACTGCCATGCAAAACAACAAGGGGTGCATGCCCCTTCCATGAAAAACATGACCACACCATAACACCAACACCTCCAAATTTTACTGTTGGCACTACACATGCTGGCACACGACTTTCACCTGGCATCTGCCTTACCCACACCCTGCCATCAAATCGCCACCTTGTGTATCGTGATTCATCACTCCACACAACGTTTCTCCACTGTTCAATCGTTCAATGTTTAGGCTCCTTACACCAAGCGAGGCGTCGTCTGCCATTTACCTGCATGATGTTTGGCTTATGAGCAGCTGCTTGACCATGAAATCCAAGTTTTCTCACCTCTCCCTAACTATCGCTGTACTTGCAGTGGATCCTGATGCAGTTTTGAATACCTGTGTGATAGTCTGGATAGATGTCTGCCTATTACACATTGTGACCCTCTTCAACTGTTGGCAGTCTCTGTCAGTCAACGGACGAGGTCAGCCTGTATGCTTTTATGCTGTACATGTCACTTCACGTTTCCACTTCACTATCACCTTGGAAACAGTGGACCTAGGGATGTTTAGGAGTGTGGAAATCTCGTGTACAGACATATGACACAAGTGACACCCAATCCCCTGGCCATTTTCAAAGTTCGTGAATTCCGTGGTGCACCCCATTCTGTTCTTTCATGATGTTTAATGATTACTGTGGTCGCTGATATGGAGTCCTAGCAGTAGGTGGCAGCACAATGCACCTAATATGAAAAATGTATGTTTTTGGGGGTGTCCGGATACTTTTGATCACACAATGTACATTTTATCATAAGAATTTCATACAGATACTTTAAAATGAGAAAAAACTTTGTATCATACAAATAAATTTAAAAGTTCTTCATCAATATACAATGCATAATCAGAGACTTTCAGAAAATAGAAATGTTAGCATATAGATTACAAAACTGCACAAAGAACTTCAAATTTTTAGGAAAATTAAATTCTTCAGAATATTTCATATAAACCCTGAAATGTGATTTATACAAATATCTAACAAAATTTAACTTCTCACATTTTTCTCTCTTTGAATAGTAGAGTTTTGGAAAAAAGGAGATCTTCCAGCCTCTATCTGTTCTTGGTAAGGGCTGCTTTTGGTCCTTCTTAACACTGTTCTTATATTATTTCATATCCATATAGATTGAGATGGATCCAAACTGGCCAAAACAGAGGCAAGTGTTCATGACACCTGGGTTTGACCATGTTGTACTGTGGAGGACACCTCCTGTTGTTGAGTGAGATGCTGCAAGTCTGCAGTAAGAACACCTGCTGATCAATCATCCAACATAACAACTCATCAGTAGCACCATCAGACACTGTACACGCAACAGAGGAACAACCAGAGACTGAAAACCATATGGAGGACCAATCCCACACTCATTGTCACTTGTGTTGTAACTTGGACACACAACACAACCAAAAATATTAGTACAACTTTATTAGACTATGGCGCATACGTCAATCACCGTAACATACACTGAACACAATAAGATAAGGCAAATGTATGGAAGCAGTAATAACATGATAACTGAGCATGAGCATAGCGCAGTAGGCACTCACCTGTGGCAGGCTCTATTGGAAGTTCACAGTATTTTTCTTGCACAACGCACTCTCGGGTACGACAACACACAGCTAATGCGCGCGGCTTTCAAGTGTTTGAGCATTACTTCACAACTGAACATAGTTTCACTTTAAACTGAACAAATTACTTTAATAACATTTCCCTATGCAGGCACAAATGACACTGAATTCATTAGAAACCTTCGCTCTACTACTGATGCATAAATTTCTAATACTTTCCAACACTTAGAGTTTTCCTTAGTTTTCCAATATTATTCTTTGACAATTTGGTATACCTATAATTCTGTTCAATTTTTCAACAATATTTCCACCTAAGTGTCACAATTTCTCATATTTTAGCTTACCTCCAAATTTTGCACTAGTGTTAGCTGAAAGAGATGTGTTATTTTATGCTCATTTCAACATTAGTCTATTCCAATATAAAATAAAGCAGTTTACACAAATTTTCCATTGAATGTTCTTTGGTTTCCCTTGAATGTGTTTTGCTTCCATCCTCTTAAATAACATTTGTATTTATTGTTGTTATTATTATTATTATTATTATTATAACAATTGCTCTCCTTTAGGAGAGCGACTGAACTTGAATTCATAATTTCATCTTCGGACATTTTCTTCTTTGCTTCCCAAAAACTCTTCATCCTCTCAGAATGTTCCTTCTTCCATTCTTCTGTGCATTTTTTACCAAGGTGGTGTGATGTTCTTTCCTCACACTTCACACTTGTAATTTTATTCTGAACCTCAGTGCGGTCTTCAAGATTTTTTATGTCGATCTGCTGCAGATCCCTCTGGGCTTCTTTCGGTCATTCTGTGCTGCATTTTCTCTTTGTTAGATTATTGAAAAGTTCCCTTGCTGCTCTGGAGTCTTCCATCCTGTAGATATGTGTATAAAATTTGGCTCAGCGTTTTCTGATTTCGTCTGTTATTGTGTTAGTCTTTATATAGAGCTTGTTTTTTGGTCTCTTCATCCAAATGCCGTTTTTGTTGATTGCCCGTAAATCTTCCTGAGAATTTTTCTTTCTTGCTTTTCTATTTCCCTAATTTTTGAATGACCGTCAATCACCATTGCTTCAGCTGCATAGATTGCTTCTGTAAGAATCACTTTTCTATAGTGCCTTCATTTTGCGTTTGTCAAAATGCACTTCTTGTTGTAATACATCCATGTTAGCTTGTAGGCCTTCTGGAACTTGGTGAGACTTTGTCCATTGGTGATTTGGTTTAATCCTGAGGACCGAATAGTTTCTCCAAGGTATTGAAAATGACAGACTTGTGTAATTTTACCACATTTTGTGATTAAAGGGGATTTATTTTTTGGCTGTCTTTCCATATATTTGGTTTCTTCATAAGATATCTGTCGTCCAGTTTTTTGTGAAATTTCATGTTGTTTTTCCACTGCATGATCGCTTCTGTTCGGTTATTGGTGATGATTGCAATATCGTCTGTGAAAGCAAGGCACTAGACTTTAATTCGGTTCTCTTTTTTGATACCAATTTGGATGCCCTTTATTTGAGATTCCCATTCCCTGATAATCTTTTCTAGAACAATATTGAAAAACATTGGGGATAGTCCGTCCCCCTGTCAGATTCCAGTTTTGATTTCGAATGGTTCTGATATCTCGCCCATGAATTTCACTTTGGATGTTGTTCCTGTAAGTGTCTGTTCTGTGATTTTTCATGTCTTTTGGTAGATCCCAAATTCTTCCATGATTTTAAACAGGGTTTCATGATCCAGTGAATCATATGCTTTCCTGAAGTCAGTGAATGTAATTACTGTGTATCTGGATTTCCTCATTTTTAATGTCATCTTTAAGCACCAGATCTGTTCTGCACATGATCGTCCTTTTCTGAGTCGAGCCTCATATTCACCCATTAGGAGATCTGCTTGAGATTCTATACTGTTTAAAAGTGCTTTGGAAAGGATTTTGTAAGCGAATGGGAGCAGGGAAATTCCTCTGTAATTGTTGATGTCTGTCTTGTTGCCCTTTTTGTGTAGCAGGTGAATCAGAGCACATTTCCAGTCCTCTGGTATTTGCTCCATCGTCCATATGTCTGATATTATATGATGTAGTTTCTGCATAAGTATAGGATCATTTGGTTTCCAGAATTCAGCAATGATCCCATCTTCTCCTGGTGCTTTGTTATT